>NC_058092.1:110455000-111705000 GCF_020171115.1 Neogale vison
TAAGGGGGGTTCTATAAAAGAGGAAAAATCCCAAGAATAGCATTGAACAGAAATATAGAGACATTCAACCGAAAGAAAGACTTCAAAGGTAACTCGATGTCAATAAAAACGTATCTATCAATAATCACTCTCAATGTGAATGGCCTAAATGCACCCATAAAACGGCACAGGGTTGCAGATTGGATAAAACGACAGGACCCATCCATATGCTGTCTACAAGAGACCCATTTTGAACCTAAAGATACACGCAGACTGAAAGTGAAGGGGTGGGGAAGCATCTTTCATGCCAATGGGACTCATAAGAAGGCTGGGGTAGCGATTCTCATATCAGATAATTTAGACTTCAAACTAAAGACTGTAGTCAGATACAGAAGGACACTACATAATCCTTAAACGGACTATCCACCAAGATGATCTAACAATTGTAAATATCTATGCTCCCAATATGGGAGCAGCCAATTACTTAAGAAAACTGTTAATCAAGATAAAGAGTCATATTGATATGAATACACTAATCGTAGGAGATCTTAACACGCCTCTTTCAGAATTAGACAGATCATCGAAGCAGAAAATCAATAAAGAAACAAGAGCATTGAATGGCACATTGGACCAGATGGACCTCATAGATATATACAGAACATTCCACCCTAAAACATTCTTCTCAAGTGCACACGGAACCTTCTCCAGAATAGACCACATACTGGGTCACAAATCAGGACTCAACAGATACAAAAGACTGAGATGATTCCCTGCATATTCTCAGATCACAATGCTTTGAAACTGGAGCTCAATCACAAGGAAAAGTTCCGAAGGAACTCAAACACCTGGAAGCTAAAGACCACCTTGCTTAAGAATGCTTGGATCAACCAGGAGATCAAAGAGGAACTGAAACAATTCATGGAAACCAATGAGAATGAAGAAACTTCGGTTCAAAACCTATGGGATACAGCAAAAGCGGTCCTCAGGGGAAAATATATAGCCATCCAAGCCTTGCTCAAAAAAATTGAAAAATCCAGAACACACCAGCTGTCTCTACACCTTAAAGAAGTGGAGGATCAACAACAAATCAAACCAACTCCACACATAAGAAGGGAAATCATCAAGATTAGAGCTGAGATCAATGAGGGAGAAACCAGAGATACAGTAGAACGTATCAATGAAACTAGAAGCTGGTTTTTTGAAAGAATCAATAAGATCGATAGGCCACTGGCTACACTAATCCGAAAGAAAAGAGAGAAATCCCAAATTCATAAAATTATGAATGAAAAGGGAGAGATCACAACTACGCCAATGAAGTAGAAACAATCATCAGAAGTTATTACGAACAGTTATATGCCAATAAGCTTAGCAACCTAGATGAAATGGATGCATTCCTGGAAAAATATAAACTACCAACATTGAACCAGGAAGAAATCGACAACCTGAATAGACCGATATCTAATAACGAGATTGAAGCAGTGATAAAAAACCTCCCAAAAAACAAGAGCCCAGGACCTGACGGATTCCCTGGGGAATTCTACCAAACCTTCCAAGAAGAAATAACACCTATTCTCCTGAAGCTGTTTCAAAAAATTGAAGCAGAAGGAAAACTTCCAGACTCTTTCTATGAAGCCAGCATTACCCTGATACCCAAACCATGCAAGGACCATACCAAAAAGGAGAATTTCAGACCAATATCACTGATGAATATGGATGCTAAGATTCTCAACAAGATCCTAGCCAACAGGATCCAACAACACATTAAAAAGATTATCCACCATGATCAGGTGGGATTCATCCCTGGGCTACAAGGATGGTTCAACATTCGTAAATCAATCAATGTGATACAACAAATTAATATGAGAAGAGAGAAGAACCACATGGTCCTCTCAATTGATGCATAAAAAGCATTTGACAAATTTCCAACATCCGTTCCTGATTAAAACGCTTCAAAGTATAGGGATAGAGGGAACATTCCTGAACCTCATCAAATCTATCTACAAAAGTCCCACAGCAAATATCATCCTCAATGGGAAAAAGCTTGCAGCCTTCCCATTGAGATCAGGAACAAGACAAGGATGCCCACTTTCACCACTCTTGTTCAACATAGTATTATAAGTCCTAGCAACAGCAATCAGACAACAGAGAGAAATAAAAGGTATCCAAATTGGTAATGAAGATGTCAAACTCTCTCTCTTCGCAGATGACATGATTCTTTATATGGAAAACCCAAAAGACTCCACCCCCAAACTACTAGAACTCATACAGCAATTCAGCAGCGTGGCAGGATACAAAGTCAATGTGCAGAAATCAGTGGCTTTCTTATACATTAACAATGAAAATACAGAAAGGGAAATTAGAGAATCGATTCCATTTACTATAGCACCAAGAACCATAAGATACCTGGGAATAAACCTAACTAAAGAGGTAAAGGATCTATAACTTGAGGAACTATAGAACACTCATGAAAGAAATTGAAGAAGACACAAAAAGATGGAAGACCATTCCATGCTCTTGGATCGGAAGAATAAACATTGTTAAAATGTCTATACTGCCTAGAGCAATCTATACTTTTAATGCCATTCCGATCAAAATTCCACCGGCATTCTTCAAAGAGCTGGAGCAAATAATCCTAAAATTTGTATGGAATCAGAAAAGACCCCGAATCGCTAAGGAAATGTTGAAAAACAAAAATAAAGCTGGCGGCATCACCTTACCTGATTTCAAGCTTTATTACAAAGCTGTGATCACCAAGACAGCATGGTACTGGCATAAAAACAGACACATAGACCAGGGGAACAGAGTAGAGAGCCCAGATATGGACCCTCAACTCTATGGTCAATTAATCTTTGACAAAACAGGAAAAAATATACAGTGGAAAAAAGACAGTCTCTTCAATAAATGGTGCTGGGAAAACTGGACAGCTATATGTAGAAGAATGAAACCCGACCATTCTCTTACACCGTACACAAAGATAAACTCAAAATGGATAAAAGACCTCAACGTGAGACAGGAATCTATCAGAATCTTAGAGGAGAACATAGGCAGTAATCTCTTTGATATCAGCCACAGCAACTTCTTTCAAGATACGTCTCCAAAGACAAAGGAAACAAAAGCGAAAATAAACTTCTGGGACTTCATCAAAATCAAAAGCTTCTGCACAGCAAAGGAAACAGTCTAAAAAACAATGAGGCAACCCACGGAATGGGAGAAGATATTTGCAAATGACAGTACAGACAAAAGGTTGATATCCAGGATCTATAATGAACTCTTCAAACTCAACCCACACGAAACAGACAAACACATCAAAAAATGGGCAGAAGATATGAACAGACACTTCTCCAATCAAGACATACAAATGGCTATCAGACACATGAAAAAATGCTCATCATCATTAGCCCTCAGGGAGATTCAAATTAAAACCACATTGAGATGTCACCTTACACCAGTTAGAATGGCCAAAATTAACAAAACAGGAAACAACATGTGTTGGAGAGGATGTGGAGAAAGGGGTACCCTCTTCCACTGTTGGTCGGAATGCAGGTTGGTGCAGCCTCTTTGGAGAACAGTGTGGAGATTCCTCAAGAAATTAAAAATAGAGCTTCCCTATGACCCTGCAATTGCACTCCTGGGTATTTACCCCAAAGATACAGATGTCGTGAAAAGAAGGGCCATCTGTACCCCAATGTTTATAGCAGCAATGGCCACAGCCGCCAAACTATGGAAAGAACCAAGGTGCCCTTCAATGGATGAATGGATAAGGAAGATGTGGTCCATATACACTATGGAGTTTTATGCCTCCATCAGAAAGGACGAATATCCAACTTTTGTAGCAACATGGACGGGACTGGAAGAGATTATGCTGAGTGAAATCAGTCAAGCAGAGAGAGTCAATTATCATATGGTTTCACTTATTTGTGGAGCATAACCAATAGCATGGAGGACAAGGGGCGTTAGTGAGGAGTAGGGAATCTGGGTAAATTGGAAGGGGAGGTGAACCATGAGAGACTATGGACTCTGAAAAACAGTCTGAGGGGTTTGAAGTGGCGGGGGGGGTGGGAGGTTGGGGGTACCAGGTGGTGGGTATTATAGAGGGCACAGCTTCCATGGAGCACTGGGTGTGGTGAAAAAATAATGAATACTGTTTTTATGAAAATAAATAAATTGGGAAAAAAAAGTAGAATCATGTACGCACAAACGGAACATGGTGTTTTATGTTTGTGTGTGTGTGTGTGCGCGCGTGCATGCATGTGCGTGCATGTATAATCGAATTATCTATGTGTGCATTTCTATATTTGGAAATACGTCACTTAATTATACTTGTCTTAGTGTTCATAATGGTTTTCGTGGAATATGTGTTTATTCTAATTTATAATGTAATGATATTTTTATCTCATATGTGTATATCTTAAAAAATAACAAATTAACTTTTTTAATAATTTTGAAAATTATCAGTGTCAATCACTGCTTTTCCTAAATTCACCCGTCAAGTTTCTTATAAACTACGTAGATAAAGCATCAGGCTATGATTTTCAAGTCTTTTGTTAATATCACAGTATCTTTCTTACATGGCAGTTAGGAAGGAGTATATGGTTTCAAATCATTCTGTTGGTGGTAATTTGGACTTGCTTTCTCTTTCATTATGTGATCTGTTAATTTGTTTACTTTCTCTTCTCGAAGCAAGAAATGTGAAAATCATGTGAATGTGTGTGCTCTTCAGTTGAGGGTCATGTGGCCAGCTCAACAAAGGCCAGGTGTGAGATAGGTAGGTCACTGTGCTATGGAATGATTCCATAAAGTCAAGACCCTGCCTCAAGATCCCTAAAGATCTCAGTGACTAATGCCATTGTTTCTGTGAATGTAAAGTACTCTTGTTCATGAATATATTTTGTAGTTTAGAAAACTGGACCTCAAATGGCTATACTAATGAGTAATAGTGAATACTGTGGCTAAAGTGATGGATGTGTGATTTTTTAAGGCCGTTTTGTAGTCGTATTCTTTAAGTGATGTTCTTTAGAGTTGTAAATTTTCTTACGCTTATTCTCCATAATATATCATAATTGGAAGTGTTCTTTTGAAAAGTGAAACTAAAATTTTGGGTAAGGAAAATACTTTTAAAGTCAGAACCTTTTCCTGAGTTCACTAGTTCATTAAATTAGAAATTAAAAGTAGAGGAAACTGATGAGGGAATTGGGGCATACCATGGAATTACTTTCAAAGTTAAACACGAAAGTGAAACTGTGTCAAAATCATAATTAGTATTTGCCCTTGAATTGTCCTTGTTAGCAGAAGTGGAACAGTAGAAAATACTGCATAGAAGCATTGGCTAGGAACAGTGTATTTCTTAGCCAATAAATTCCAACCACTCTAGTGGAATGTAATCAAGAGGAGAGTCTGTAATCTGTGGGTTTAAAGAAAAGAAAAGAAAAGAAAAGACCCATTCACATTTCTAACTTGCATCATGGAATCAGTTTAATCTGTGCCCTTCAGGATTTCATTGCCACCAGTTAAAAACAGTATATAAATTAAAAATAAAAAATACTGTGTTCTGAATGACCCAATTGTGGTGATCCTAAAAGGCAATGGATCATATAATTACTTTAGTAGGTCATTTCCACTTGGGTTATTTCTGGTGTGTACCCTACTAATGTGATAGGGAACTTGTGGTCAAGTGGTGTTAGGTGGACTCGGAAGGTGGGAAATTTGCCTTGCCATCATGGGGGAATTCCCATTTAGTCTTAAGCATTTTAAACTACCTTGGCCTTTCTGTCTCAAAATCTCTGCAGTTCAGTTTATCACTCACGTTTTTGTTGAAAGGAAATAAAATTGCCACATATTTCCTGAGTACATGTGTTGGAGAGGATAAGAGGAGAGAGTTTATTTGTATAGAAGCCAACATTTGTTGTCTGTTGTAAGACCAGAAGCAAATGTTTAAATGTGATAAATGGCTTGAAAGGAATGTTGAGTCTCTTGCACTACATCCAGTGGTTATATAAAGTTTCTTATCTTTTTTTCTTTTAAACTTTCTCATATTCTTCTGACTATTTGGCAGAAGTATTTGACTTATCTCCCTATTGACATGTTTTTTCCATCAGTTACATTATTGTAACTATTCTCAGAGGACCGAGGCATCCTCCCAACTCATGTCCCAATCAAGTTCTGCTATATAGGTCGTGGCTATCTTAACTGGACCTTAAATAAACAGAGTCTAGGGTGCCATACCAGTTTGGGATTTCCGCTACAGGCTGTTGGCAAGGGATTAGAGAGGGCCTCGAAAGCAGGCTGTTGGCAAGGGATTAGAGAGGGCCTCGAAAGCAGCCTGCAGGATGGGATGCTGGAGGAAACTGTAACCGAGCTCCAGTGCTGAAGTTGAAATAAAAGTGTCTCATTGAAACACTAGTCTGAAAATTCAGGCAAAGGAACCAAAACAGAACTAGAGGGAACAGAATATAAATTGAGAAGCTAAGGGCCTCCTGGGTGGCTCAGTTGGTTAAGCAGCTGCCTTCCGCTCAGGTCATGATCCCGGTGTCCTGGGATGGAGTCCCACATCAGGCTCCTTGCTCCACAGGGAGTCTGCTTCTCCCTCTGACTCTGTCTGCCACTCTGCTTGTGCTCGCTCTGGCTCTCTCTCTCTCTGACAAATAAATAAATGAATAAATTGAGAAGCTAGAGCCAGGATGCCTTCTTTTTGCTGCTTAACTAACATGCATGTGTTTTATTAGGACAGCCCAGCTCCACTGGTTGGAGGGGAAATTCTTAGGGTCACTGGGTTGATTTCAGTCCTTCTTACAGGGAAATAATAACCTGAGGGGGTTCAATTGCATTCTCCCATCTGGCCTTGATTGGAAATTGCACATAGCAGATCCATGTGATGTATGAAACCATAGTAGTGAGGCAGCAGGTAGATCACTGAAGCTCAGTAAAAAGAGCTCACAAAATGCTTTTTTAGAAAGCTTTCAAAACCATCAGAATACAAAGAGCTGGTATCTTCCCCTTTCTTTTGGGGAAAATGATGACCTATTGGGTAGTTCCAGAGAAAATTGGTGAAGCTATATTCTTTATTATTTTTTAAATGAAAATCATTTATGAATCCCTTTGAAATGCTTCATACCCCTTCAATTCCCACTTTGGGAAACACTGAAGTGATGGAATAAACAAAATGATACCCAGTAGAATTATCCATTCTATTTTGCTTAATTAAATTGTACTTAAAAGACTCAATCATTAAACAATTTATCTGGGAATAAGGGTTTAGACAAGCAGGGAAAGTAATTTTGGAGGCCTTATACGTTAGTCTTAAAGTAAGTAGAAGGCAATAGTCTCCAGGTTTCTTATTCAGTAGTACATTTTTTTTTCTCTTTTTTTTCCCCAATTTATTTATTTTCAGAAAAACAGTATTCATTATTTTTTCACCACACCCAGTGCTCCATGAAAGCTGTGCCCTCTATAATACCCACCACCTGGTACCCCAACCTCCCACCCCCCGCCACTTCAAACCCCTCAGACTGTTTTTCAGAGTCCATAGTCTCTCATGGTTCATCTCCCCTTCCAATTTACCCAAAAGCACATACCCTCCCCAATGTCCATAACCTTCCCCCCTTCTCCCAACCACCCTCCCCCCAGCAACCCACAGTTTGTTTCGTGAGATTAAAGTCACTTATGGTTTGTCTCCCTCCCTATCCCATCTTGTTTCATGGATTCTTCTCCTACCCACTTAAGCCCCCATGTTGCATCACCACTCCCACATATCAGGGAGATCATATGATAGTTGTCTTTCTCCGCTTGACTTATTTCGCTAAGCATGATACGCTCTACTTCCATCCATGTTGTCGCAAATGGCAAGATTTCGTTTCTTTTGATGGCTGCATAGTATTCCATTGTGTATATATACCAAATCTTCTTGATCCATTCATCTGTTGATGGACATCTAGGTTTTTCCATAGTTTGGCTATTGTGGACATTGCTGCTATAAACATTCGGGTGCACGTGCCCCTTTGGATCACTACGTTTGTATCTTTAGGGTAAATTCCCAGTAGTGCAATTGCTGGGTCATAGGGCAGTTCTATTTTCAACATTTTGAGGAATTTCCATGCTGTTTTCCAGAGTGGTTGCACCAGCTTGCATTCCCACCAACAGTGTAGGAGGGTTCCCCTTTCTCCGCATGCTCGCCAGCATCTGTCATTTCCTGACTTGCTGATTTTAGCCATTCTGACTGGTGTGAGGTGATATCTCATTGTGATTTTGATTTGTATTTCCCTGATGCCGAGTGATATGGAGCACTTTTTCATGTGTCTGTTGGCCATCTGGATGTCTTCTTGGCAGAAACGTCTGTTCATGTCCTCTGCCCATTTCTTGATTGGATTATTTGTTCTTTGGGTGTTGAGTTTGTTAAGTTCTTTATAGATTTTGGACACTAGTCCTTTATCTGATATGTCGTTTGCAAATATCTTCTCCCATTCTGTCAGTTGTCTTTTGGTTTTGTTAACTGTTTCCTTTGCTGTGCAAAAGCTTTTGATTTTGATGAAATCCCAAAAGTTCATTTTTGCCTTTGCTTCCCTTGCCTTTGGCGATGTTCCTAGGAAGATATTGCTGCGGCTGAGGTCGAAGAGGTTGCTGCCTGTGTTCTCCTCAAGGATTTTGATGGATTCCTTTCTCACATTGAGGTCCTTAATCCATTTTGAATCTATTTTTGTGTGTGGTGTAAGGAAATGGTCCAATTTCATTTTTCTGCACGTGGCTGTCCAATTTTCCCAACACCATTTATTGAAGAGGCTGTCTTTTTTCCATTGGACATTCTTTCCTGCTTTGTCGAAGATTAGTTGACCATAGAGTTGAGGGTCTATTTCTGGGCTCTCTATTCTGTTCCATTGGTCTATGTGTCTGTTTTTGTGCCAGTACCATGCTGTCTTGATGATGACAGCTTTGTAATAAAGCTTGAAGTCCGGAATTGTGATGCCACCAACTTTGGCTTTGTTTTTCAATATCCCTTTGGCTATTCGAGGTCTTTTCTGGTTCCATATAAATTTTAAAATTATTTGTTCCATTTCTTTGAAAAAGATGGATGGTACTTTGATAGGAATTGCATTAAATGTGTAGATTGCTTTAGGTAGCATAGACATTTTCACAATATTTATTCTTCCAATCCAGGAGCATGGAATATTTTTCCATTTCTTTGTGTCTTCCTCAATTTCTTTCATGAGTACTTTATAGTTTTCTGAGTATAGATTCTTAGCCTCTTTGGTTAGGTTTATTCCTAGGTATCTTATGGTTTGGGGTGCAATTGTAAATGGGATTGACTCCTTAATTTCTCTTTCTTCTGTCTTGTTGTTGGTGTAGAGAAGTGCAACTGATTTCTGTGCATTGATCTTATATCCTGACACTTTACTGAATTCCTGTATAAGTTCTAGCAGTTTTGGAGTGGAGTCTTTTGGGTTTTCCACATAGAGTATCATATCATCTGCGAAGAGTGATAATTTGACTTCGTCTTTGCCGATTTGGATGCCTTTAGTTTCCTTTTGTTGTCTGATTGCTGAGGCTAGGACTTCTAGTACTATGTTGAATAGCAGTGGTGATAATGGACATCCCTGCCGTGTTCCTGACCTTAGTGGAAAAGCTTTCAGTTTTTCTCCATTGAGAATGATATTTGCAGTGGGTTTTTCATAGATGGCTTTGATGATATTGAGGTATGTGCCCTCAATCCCTACACTTTGAAGGGTTTTGATCAGGACGGGATGCTGTACTTTGTCAAATGCTTTTTCAGCATCTATTGAGAGTATCATATGGTTCTTGTTCTTTCTTTTATTGATGTGTTGTATCACATTGACTGATTTGCGGATGTTGAACCAACCTTGCAGCCCTGGAATAAATCCCACTTGGTCGTGGTGAATAATCCTTTTAATGTACTGTTGAATCCTATTGGCTAGTATTTTGGTGAGAATTTTTGCATCTGTGTTCATCAAGGATATTGGTCTATAGCTCTCTTTTTTGATGGGATCCTTGTCTGGTTTGGGGATCAAGGTGATGCTGGCCTCATAAAATGAGTTTGGGAGTTTTCCTTCCATTTCTATTTTTTGGAACAGTTTCAGGAGAATAGGAATTAGTTCCTCTTTAAATGTTTGGTAGAATTCCCCCAGGAAGCCATCTGGCCCTGGGCTTTTGTTTGTTTGGAGATTTTTAATGACTGTTTCAATCTCCTTACTGGTTATGGGTCTGTTCAGGCTTTCTATTTCTTCCTGGTTCAATTTTGTTAGTTTATATGTTTCTAGGAATGCATCCATTTCTTCCAGATTGTCAAATTTGTTGGCGTAGAGTTGCTCATAGTATGTTCTTATAATAGTTTGTATTTCTTTGGTGTTAGTTGTGATCTCTCCTCTTTCATTCATGATTTTATTTATTTGGGTCCTTTCTCTTTTCTTTTTGATAAGTCTGGCCAAGGGTTTATCAATTTTATTAATTCTTTCAAAGAACCAGCTCCTAGTTTGGTTGATTTGTTCTATTGATTTTTTGGTTTCTATTTCATTGATTTCTGCTCTGATCATTATGATTTCTCTTCTCCTGCTGGGCTTAGGGTTTCTTTCTTGTTCTTTCTCCAGCTCCTTTAGGTGTAGGGTTAGGTTGTGTACCTGAGACCTTTCTTGTTTCTTGAGAAAAGCTTGTACGGGTATATATTTTCCTCTCAGGACTGCCTTTGTCGTGTCCAACAGATTTTGAACCGTTGTATTTTCATTATCATTTGTTTCCATGATTTTTTTCAATTCTTCTTTAATTTCCCGGTTGACCCATTCATTCTTAGAAGGATGCTGTTTAGTCTCCATGTATTTGTGTTCTTTCCAAACTTCCTCTTGTGGTTGAGTTCTAGCTTCAGAGCATTGTGGTCTGAAAATATGCAGGGAATGATCCCAATCTTTTGATACCGGTTGAGTCCTGATTTAGGACCGAGGATGTGATCTATTCTGGAGAATGTTCCATGTGCACTAGAGAAGAATGTGTATTCTGTTGCTTTGGGATGAAATGTTCTGAATATATCTGTGATGTCCATCTCATCCAGTGTATGATTTAAGGCCTTTATTTCCCTGTTGATCTTTTGCTTGGATGATCTGTCCATTTCAGTGAGGGGAGTGTTAAAGTCCCCTACTATTATTGTATTATTGTTGATGTGTTTCTTTGATTTTGTTATTAATTGGTTTATATAGTTGGCTGCGCCCACGTTGGGGGCATAGATATTTAAAATGGTTAGATCTTCTTGTTGGACAGACCCTTTGAGTATGATATAGTGTCCTTCCTCATCTCTTATTATAGTCTTTGGCTTAAAATCTAATTGATCTGATATAAGGATTGCCACTCCTGCTTTTTTCTGATGTCCATTAGCATGGTAAATTCTTTTCCACCCCCTCACTTTAACTCTGGAGGTGTCTTCGGGTTTAAAATGAGTTTCTTGGAGGCAACATATAGATGGGTTTTGTTTTTTTATCCATTCTGATACCGTGTGTCTTTTGATTGGGGCATTAGCCCATTAACATTCAGGGTAACTATTGAGAGATATGATTTTAGTTCCATTGTATTTTCTGTAAGGTGACTGTTACTGTATATTGTCTCTGTTCCTTTCTGATCTACCACTTGTAGGCTCTCTCTTTGCTTAGAGGACCCCTTTCAGTATTTCCTGTAGAGCTGGTTTGGTGTTTGCAAATTCTTTCAGTTTTTGTTTGTCCTGGAAGCTTTTAATCTCTCCTTCTATTTTCAATGATAGGCTAGCTGGATATAGTATTCTTGGCTGCATGTTTTTCTCGTTTAGTGCTCTGAAAATGTCATGCCAGCTCTTTCTGGCCTGCCAGGTCTCTGTGGATAAGTCAGCTGCCAATCTAATACTTTTACCATTGTATGTTACAGACTTCTTTTCCCGGGCTGCTTTCAGGATTTTCTCTTTGTCACTAAGGCTTGTAAATTTTACTATTATGTGACGGGGTGTGGGCCTATTCTTATTGATTTTGAGGGGCGTTCTCTGAACCTCCTGAATTTTGATACTCGTTCCCTTTGCCATATTGGGGAAATTCTCCCCAATAATTCTCTCCAGTATACTTTCTGCTCCCCTCTCTCTTTCTTCTTCTTCTGGAATCCCAAGTATTCTAATGTTGTTTCGTCTTATGGTGTCACTTATCTCTCGAATTCTCCCCTCATGGTCCAGTAGCTGTTTGTCCCTCTTTTGCTCAGCTTCTTTATTCTCTGTCATTTGGTCTTCTATATCGCTAATTCTTTCTTCTGCCTCATTTATCCTAGCAGTGAGAGCCTCCAATTTTGATTGAACTTCATTAATAGCTTTTTTGATTTCAACTTGGTTAGATTTTATTTCTTTTATTTCTCCAGAAAGGGCTTTTATATCTCTGGAGAGGGTTTCTCTAATATCTTCCATGCCTTTTTCAAGCCCGGCTAGAACCTTGAGAATTGTCATTTTGAACTCTAGATCTGACATATTACCAATGTCTGTATTGATTAGGTCTCTAGCCTTCGGTACTGCCTCTTGTTCTTTTTTTTGTTGTGAATTTTTCCGCCTTGTCATTTTGTCCAGCTAAGAGTATATTAAGAAGCAAGTAAAATACTAAAAGGGTGGCAACAATCCCAGGAAAATATGCTTTAACCAAATCAGAAGAGATCCCAAATCGTGAGGGGGGATTTCTCCCTCACGATTGGGTGAGGGATCTCCTCTGATTGGGATCTCCTTTGATTGGGGTCTCCCAATCTCTTCTGATTGGGATCTCCCAATCTCTTCTGATTGGGATCTCTTCTGGTTTGGGGATAAAAAGAGGTTCAAAAAGAAAGAAAGAAAAAAAAGAAAAAAAGAATTAAAAAAAAGAGATTGAATTAAAAAGTCAATCAAGAATTTAAAAAAGAATTAAGAAAAAAAAGATTGAAGCGATTAGGATCTCTTCTGATTTGGGGATAAAAAAAGGTTCAAAAAGGAGAATAGGAATTAGTTCTTCTTTAAATGTTTGGTAGAATTCCCCCAGGAAGCCATCTGGCCCTGGGCTTTTGTTTGTTTGGAGATTTTTAATGACTGTTTCAATCTCCTTACTGGTTATGGGTCTGTTCAGGCTTTCTATTTCTTCCTGGTTCAATTTTGGGAGTTTATATGTTTCTAGGAATGCATCCATTTCTTCCAGATTGTCAAATTTGTTGGCGTAGAGTTGCTCATAGTATGTTCTTATAATAGTTTGTATTTCTTTGGTGTTAGTTGTGATCTCTCCTCTTTCATTCATGATTTTATTTATTTGGGTCCTTTCTCTTTTCTTTTTGATAAGTCTGGCCAAGGGTTTATCAATTTTATTAATTCTTTCAAAGAACCAGCTCCTAGTTTGGTTGATTTGTTCTATTGTTTTTTTGGTTTCTATTTCATTGATTTCTGCTCTGATCTTTATGATTTCTCTTCTCCTGCTGGGCTTAGGGTTTCTTTCTTGTTCTTTCTCCAGCTCCTTTAGGTGTAGGGTTAGGTTGTGTACCTGAGACCTTTCTTGTTTCTTGAGAAAAGCTTGTACCGCTATATATTTTCCTCTCAGGACTGCCTTTGTTGTGTCCCACAGATTTTGAACCGTTGTATTTTCATTATCATTTGTTTCCATGATTTTTTTCAATTCTTCTTTAATTTCCCGGTTAATTCTTATTGTCCTGAAACTGTTCCAAAAAATAGAAATGGAAGGAAAACTCCCAAACTCATTTTATGAGGCCAGCATCACCTTGATCCCAAAACCAGACAAGGATCCCATCAAAAAAGAGAGCTATAGACCAATATCCTTGATGAACACAGATGCGAAAATTCTCACCAAAATACTAGCCAATAGGATTCAACAGTACATTAAAAGGATTATTCACCACGACCAAGTGGGATTTATCCCAGGGCTGCAAGGTTGGTTCAACATCCGCAAATCAGTCAATGTGATACAACACATCAATAAAAGAAAGAACAAGAACCATATGATACTCTCAATAGATGCTGAAAAAGCATTTGACAAAGTACAGCATCCCTTCCTGATCAAAACCCTTCAAAGTGTAGGGATTGAGGGCACATACCTCAATATCATCAAAGCCATCTATGAAAAACCCACTGCAAATATCATTCTCAATGGAGAAAAACTGAAAGCTTTTCCACTAAGGTCAGGAACACGGCAGGGATGTCCATTATCACCACTGCTATTCAACATAGTACTAGAAGTCCTAGCCTCAGCAATCAGACAACAAAAGGAAATTAAAGGCATCCAAATCGGCAAAGAAGAAGTCAAATTATCACTCTTCGCGGATGATATGATACTCTATGTGGAAAACCCAAAAGACTCCACTCCAAAACTGCTAGAACTTATACAGGAATTCAGTAAAGTGTCAGGATATAAGATCAATGCACAGAAATCAGTTGCATTTCTCTACACCAACAACAAGACAGAAGAAAGAGAAATTAAGGAGTCAATTCCATTTACAATTGCACCCCAAACCATAAGATACCTAGGAATAAACCTAACCAAAGAGGCTAAGAATCTATACTCAGAAAACTATAAAGTACTCATGAAAGAAATTGAGGAAGACACAAAGAAATGGAAAAATGTTCCATGCTCCTGGATTGGAAGAATAAATATTGTGAAAATGTCTATGTTACCTAGAGCAATCTACACATTTAATGCAATTCCTATCAAAGTACCATCCATCTTCTTCAAAGAAATGGAACAAATAATTTTAAAATTTATATGGAACCAGAAAAGACCTCGAATAGCCAAAGGGATATTGAAAAACAAAGCCAAAGTTGGTGGCATCACAATTCCGGACTTCAAGCTTTATTACAAAGCTGTCATCATCAAGACAGCATGGTACTGGCACAAAAACAGACACATAGACCAATGGAATAGAATAGAGAGCCCAGAAATAGACCCTCAACTCTATGGTCAACTAATCTTCGACAAAGCAGGAAAGAATGTCCAATGGAAAAAAGACAGCCTCTTCAATAAATGGTGTTGGGAAAATTGGACAGCCACGTGCAGAAAAATGAAATTGGACCATTTCCTTACACCACACACAAAAATAGATTCAAAATGGATTAAGGACCTCAATGTGAGAAAGGAATCCATCAAAATCCTTGAGGAGAACACAGGCAGCAACATCTTCGACCTCAGCCGCAGCAACATCTTCCTAGGAACATCGCCAAAGGCAAGGGAAGCAAGGGCAAAAATGAACTTTTGGGATTTCATCAAAATCAAAAGCTTTTGCACAGCAAAGGAAACAGTTAACAAAACCAAAAGACAACTGACAGAATGGGAGAAGATATTTGCAAACGACATATCAGATAAAGGACTAGTGTCCAAAATCTATAAAGAACTTAACAAACTCAACACCCAAAGAACAAATAATCCAATCAAGAAATGGGCAGAGGACATGAACAGACGTTTCTGCAAAGAAGACATCCAGATGGCCAACAGACACATGAAAAAGTGCTCCATATCACTCGGCATCAGGGAAATACAAATCAAAACCACAATGAGATATCACCTCACACCAGTCAGAATGGCTAAAATCAACAAGTCAGGAAATGACAGATGCTGGCGAGGATGCGGAGAAAGGGGAACCCTCCTACACTGTTGGTGGGAATGCAAGCTGGTGCAACCCCTCTGGAAAACAGCATGGAGATTCCTCAAAATGTTGAAAATAGAACTGCCCTATGACCCAGCAATTGCACTACTGGGAATTTACCCTAAAGATACAAACGTAGTGATCCAAAGGGGCACGTGCACCCGAATGTTTATAGCAGCAATGTCCACAATAGCCAAACTATGGAAAGAACCTAGATGTCCATCAACAGATGAATGGGTCATGAAGATGTGGTATATATATACAATGGAATACTATGCAGCCATCAAAAGAAACGAAATCTTGCCATTTGCGACAACATGGATGGAACTAGAGCGTATCATGCTTAGCGAAATAAGTCAAGCGGAGAAAGACAACTATCATATGATCTCCCTGATATGAGGGAGTGGTGATGCAACATGGGGGCTTAAGTGGGTAGGAGAAGAATCCATGAAACAAGATGGGATAGGGAGGGAGAGAAACCATAAGTGACTCTTAATCTCACGAAACAAACTGTGGGTTGCTGGGGGGAGGGGGGTTGGGAGAAGGGGGGTAGGGTTATGGACATTGGGGAGGGTATGTGCTTTTGGGTAAATTGGAAGGGGAGATGAACCATGAGAGACTATGGACTCTGAAAAACAATCTGAGGGGTTTGAAGTGGCGGGGGGGTGGGAGGTTGGGGTACCAGGTGGTGGGTATTATAGGGGGCACAGCTTGCATGGAGCACTGGGTGTGGTGAAAAAATAATGAATACTGTTTTTCTGAAAATAAATAAATTGGAAAAAAAAAGGTTCAAAAAGAAAGAAAGAAAAAAGAAAAAAAAAGAATTAAAAAAAAGAAAATGAATAAACAACAGTATAAAAAAGAAAAATATATATATTAGATAATCTAGTTAAAAAAACGTTAAAAGAGAAAAGGGTAAAAGTTATAAAAAATTTTAGCAGAAGAAGAGAAAAAAAATGAAAAAGAAAAAAATTAAACTAACTGCAAGACTGAAAAATCACAGGCAGAAAGCCATGAGTTCCGTGGTTTGTTTTCTCCTCCTCTGGAATTCTGCTGTTCTCTCCTTGGTATTGAAACTGCACTCCTTGGTAGGTGAACTTGGTCTTGCCTGGATTTCTTGTTGATCTTCTGGGGGAGGGGCCTGGTGTAGTGATTCTCAAGTGTCTTTGCCCCAGGCGGAATTACACCGCCCTTACCAGGGGCCGGGCTGAGTGATCCTGCTCGGCTTTGCTTTCAGGAGCTTTTGTTCCCTGAGCGCTTTCCGTAGAGTTCCGGAGGACGGGAATACAAATGGCGGCCTCCTGGTCTCCGGCCTGGAGGAGCCGAGAGCCCAGGGCCCCGCTCCCCTGTGCGCCCCCAGCGAACAGCTCCCAGTAACTCGCGTCTGCCCAACCTCTGGCCGCGCTCCGAGCTCACCGAGCTTGCGACCGGTTCAAGGCAACTCCAAGCTGCGAGCTTACTGTCGGCTCTGTCTCTGCAGCCGGCTTTCCTGTTCCAATATCCGCAAGCTCTGCGACACTCGGACACCCCCGATCCTTCTGTGACCCCGCAGGACCTGAGGTCACGCCGACCCTGTGTGGGCTTCGCCCCGGTTTAGCCTCCGGAGCGATGTCCCTCAGCGGAACAGACTTTTAAAAGTCCTGATTTTGTGCTCCGTTGCTCCGCCGCTTGCCGGGAGCCGGCCCCTCCCCCCGGGGTCTATCTTCCTGTCGCTTTGGATTCACTTCTCCGCCAGTCCTACCTTTCAGAAAGTGGTTGTTTTTCTGTTTCTAGAATTGCTGTTCTTCTTCTCGATCTGCCGATGGATTTGCAGGTGTTTGCAATCTTTAGATAAGCTCTCTAGCTGATCTCCTGCTAGCTGAGGTAGTCTCAGCCTGCTACTTCTCCGCCATCTTGACTCCTCCCCCTAGAACAGCATTCTTTACACTTTGCTGTTAAACTAGTAACAAGAAAGTCTAGAAACTCAAATAAGTACAAATTAGTACAACTATTAAGAAAAAATTATTGTTTTTTTAATTGAAGTATATTTGACATATACTTTACATTAGGTTCAGGTGGGCACAATAGTGATTTGACAAGTCTGTGCCTTATGTTCTGCTTGAAGTATAGCTAAAATCTGTTACCATACGACATTATTACAAATCTATTGATTACATTACATATGATAAGACTTTTCATCCTTGGGACTTATTTATTCCATAAGTGGAAGCTTGCAGCTCTCACTCCCTTCCACCCATTTGCCCACTCTTCCACACTCCTATCCTCTGGCAGCCATCAGTTCTCTGTATTTATAAGTCTATTTCTACTTTTTGTTTATTGATTTATTTCGTTTTCTTAGATTCCACGTATAAGTGAAATAGTATGGTACTTCTCTATCTCTGACTTATTTCACTTAACAAAATACCTTTTAGGGCTCTCCACATTAACACAAATGGCAAGATATCATTTTTTTTAGTAGCTGAGTAATACTCCATTGTATTTATATACCACAACTTGCTTTGTTTATCTGTTGATGGACATTTGGGCTGCTTCCATATCCCAGCTATTGTAAATAATGCTTCAGTAAACATAAGTAAAAAGTACTTCTTGAAAAATTCTTTGGAATCTAAATGATTTGTCTTTAAAACATTTGATGTGACTTTTGCTCGCTACTCCATTCTGAATTATGCTTGCCTGAAAGTCCCGTACTTTAACTTATTAATTAGATAGACTTCCACACATCAGATGTTTAGGCAGAATGGAGTCTCTGTGAAAGGACCTTGAATTTATTCTGTAGCTTACCAATCCCTTGCATGCTGCTATGTCATCCAATATGATGTATGTCCAAATCTGGGGAGCAGAGCCTTAGTGGGTTATTATTATCTCCCCAGAATTGTTTCTTACAGCTATTAAACATGGAGGTATTAAATTGAAGCATTTACTTCTAAGGAATTGAACATTAAGTGCTGTTGGGAATTATGCTGATGAGGATGACCAAATCCTGGAAATGTGCCTGTTGTGAAAGTTTAAAAGACAGGTGATTGTCAAGTTCGGACTACCCCTTGGCAAAGTCATCTCAACAAATTTCTCGCAGCAAGCCATTTATTTGTGTGGATTCCCCTAGATACAAGATCTGTCACTCAAGTTTAAGGCACAGGTCCTTTGAAATGTTTATAATCCCATTAAACTGACCCATTTCTTGAGTGCCTATACACATTAACCAATGGCACAGACTGGGAAGTAAACCATAGTGCTACGTCATAAGTTGAGAAAGAAAAGGAAAATGGCCTTGTAGCCTGCAGGATTAGGAGGCATTTCAGAGAAGCTAGATGAACATCCAGAAGTTGCTTGGTGGATGTGGGATTAGAACGAAGAACATCTGTTTGACGATTACGATAGTTCATAGAGCCCAACATGTCCTTCTATATTCATGTCTTCAATAGGAATTTATGTTTTTGAGGGATCAGAATGGTCAAGAACCAGGAGTGTACTGCTGGCATTGGCTACACAGCTTTTCCAGATGCAGTCATCAGAATACAGGGGGTATCTTTCTCTGTAGGCAGGGCCTCGTTCTCTTTCTTATGATTCAGCTCTAAGAACGCATTTCTTCCTTTTACTCTCCCAGTTCATTGCTCTACCACCAAGCGTTGCAGACAAGCTTCTGATAAGGAAAATGTTCAACTGTTCAGGAACTCTGGAATTTAATAACACACAGCAGTATTAACGTTAATGCATCCCATGTGGGGAGATAGGCTGAATGGGGATTCAGAAATGATTTTTAAAAAGAAGAAAAGGGATGCCTGGGTAGCTCAGTCAGTTAAACATCTGCCTTCAGCTCAGGTCATGATCCCAGGGTCCTGGGATCCAGCTTTGAGTTGGGCTCCCTGCTCAGTGCAGAGCCTGCTTGTCCTTCTCCCACTCCCCCTGCTTGTGCTCTTGCTCTTTCTCTCTGTCAAATAAATACATAAAATCCTTTAAGAAGTTATAATTTAAAAAAAAAACATAAAGGAGAGAAAAATAGGAGAGATGGATGGACAGCTTTGCTAGATTCATATATCCTGATTGATACTTTTGAAAGTTCACATGTCATCACCGAAATCAAAACTAGCATGCATGTCTATAAATCTCAGCTCTTATTGAAGGAGCAAACTAGGCTTAGAGAAACAAAAACAGTACAGTTAAAAAAAGAGCAGAGAATCTGAATGGACATTTTCTCAAGAAGACATAGAGATGTTCAAAAGGTACATGAAAGGGTGATCAGCCTCACTAATTATCGGGCAACTGCAACTCAAAACCCCAATGAGGTATCACTTCCCACCTATTAGAATGGCTGTTAGCAAAAAGACAAGAGTTACCAATAAGAGTTGATGAAGATGTGGAGAAACACTGTTGGTGGGATTGTATATTGGTACAGCCACTGTGGAAAACAGCAAGCAAGTTACTCAAAAATTAAAAATAAAATTAGCATGTGATGCAACAATCCAACTTCTGGGTATATATCTAAGGGCAATGAAATCATGGACTCAAAGAGATATCTGTACTCCCATGTTCACTGATGCATTATTCTTGGTAGCTGAGATACAAAGATAAACTAAGTGAACGTCTGCATATGAACAGATAAGATGCTATATATACACATACATGTGTGTACCTATGTACATAGAAGCACACACACAATGAAATATTATTCAGCTGTAACAAAGAAGGGAAACCTTGCTCTTTGTGATAACATGGATGAACTTTGAGGGCATTATATTAAGTGAGAAAAGTCAGAGAGAGAAAGACAAATACTACATGTTCACTTACATGTGAAACTAAAAAAAGCCACACTCATAGAAACAGTAAGATGGTGGTTGCCAGAGGCTGAGGAATAGGGAAATGGGGTGATGATGGCAAAGGGTTCAGATTTCAGTTAAAAGATGGATAAACTGTAGTTAACAATACCCTATTATATACATGAAAGTTCCTGAGCCAGTAGATTGCTAATGTTCTCACCACAAAAAAGAAAGGGCAGTTATGTGAGATGATGGATGTATTAACCAACCCACGTGTGTCAGGTGTTTCTCAGTTTACGAGTTTATCACATCATCAGTCTGTATGTCTTACTCCTGCACATTAGCTACATGTCGGGTATAGCTCAATAAAGCTGGGGTAAATGAGAGAATAGATCTTTCCTGAAAAGAAAGACACTGAATCTCACCATTAGAGTGCATTCTGTGCTACTCATTTCCACCCAGTTCAGTAGATTTTTATTGATTACAGATACACTTTAGTGGATGAGACATATAAGAGTGGACAGTCAAATGCAATTTGATAAGAGCTGCCTTGGGGATAGAGCCAAGGTGCCATGCATCAGTTGGGGAGGATGCCTTGTGCAGCTTGGAGGCATCACTGAAACCATTCTGGAGAGGCCCAGAAGGCCATCGTGATGAAGCATGCACACATTGACTGGGAAGGTGATTGATAAAGAAAAGATGCTTCTGGTCTTAGAGAGTCATTTGTTTACCAAATATTCCTTGAGATCCTACTATGCATCGGGCTCTGTTAACACTATGGACACAGTGAACAAAAGAAGTAAGTTTCAACTTACATGGTGTTCTTTTGCTAGTAGATAGATTTTGGGGTTTGTGGGGTTAGGTTTTGTAAATTTACATCTGGAAGAGATTGTTTCCCTTTACTCTTTCTTTCCATCCCTGTCTCCTCTTTGTTTTTGCTTCTGCAGAGGAGTTACAAAATAGGATTTATAATTTTTCATCTTTGAAAAGTTTCAAATTATCTTCTCAAATGTCTTCTGCAAGACTTAATGAAATGAAAAATGGCTAGGTTCTTGTTGGTAAGCTTTTCATTTGTGATTAGTAATATGGAATCCATATATCAATGTATTTTAGGAGGGGGAAGCTTGTGATTGATTTTAGATAACTTTTAAACATCTTCAAATTCCCAGTGCTTTTTATGCTAATAGATCTCACCAGATAGTGCTGCTGCTGATTTTACAGGAAGGAGAGACTCAAGGTTGGCTATCTTTTCCTGACGGCGGATTATCACTCCACCTCCTTCTCCCCAACTCAGACATAAGATTGATAGAATTTTATTCTCTTCTCTTGGAGGATGAAAATATAAGACCTATAAAATACAATAAAATAAAATTATAAGGTAGTTTTAAACTACCCGTAAGCTAATAATTCTGGCAAAATGAGCCTTGAGAGCACACCTCTTTTCAAAGGGCATGGGGGATGGTCTGTTTTGAACTAGCAGCACTGAGGGGACATTCTGAGGACTGCTGCAGATACTGGCTCCTGTATTCACAAAGACTAGGGAAAAAGAAGACTGTCTTCAGCAGATGAATAGAAACAGTGACTGGCTTTGAGGCAAGTAATTGCCTTACTCACCCATACAAAAATTTCAGCCAGAGAAGTCCTCCTTTAAGCAGAGCACAAATAATGTGTGATGCATACTTATGCAGATAAAGTACAGCTCACCTTGGATTTATTTAATTATCCCCGGTCCATAAGGTTTCTGAAAAATAGCTAGAATACTCCTTTACTGCAGAATTGAATAAAAGGCCCAAATCTCTGTTAATTTCTTTTTCTTCATTGAAGAAAAAAGGAGCATAGGAATATTAATTACCACAGTGGAAATATAATTTGTTATTTCTTTCCTCTTAAATACCTATATGATACTTATTAACATTTTAATGGCAAAAATGATAAAAACAATTAAAAGCACATTTAGTTCCTGTTCTGCCCCATTTTATTAATTTCTGCCTTTTTTCTTTTGACGAAATAGTTGTATAATTGATGTCTTAGCTACAGCTGCCTCATTATGATATTAAATTTCTATATGTGAGAGAGAATTAGATTTTCTCCTACACACATGCTGTCTTTGACACACATACTGTCTTTAAATGTAAAAAAAAAAGCACCTCTATTTCCTTTCCTACTATTTAAAAGGCAGAGTTGGAAAGTTTTACAGTAAAGTGAATGCATACTTTCAAAGTTTATTACGTTTTATTTTTTTCAGAGTTCATCTGTAATAGATGCTCACTAAATAAATGTCAAAAATTAAGTTTTGAGCTCTACTACATGTAACTATTTCAATCAACTACTGGTTTTGACTCCTGAAAAACTCTAAGGTTTTCCTACTGAAAGAGATGAATTCTCCTTAGCTACCAGCATTTCCTCTGGCAAGACTTACTGAGAAAAGGCGCTTGATCCTGAAGAGAGGGCTTTCCGGATCGGACGCAGTGCTGACTTACCGGCAAGGTTTTTTGCTTGGGACATGGTGGTGTACAAGTGCAGTTAGTTAAAATAAGAGGATCTCATGAAGTGCCAAATGTTTCCCCAGATGCTCAGCAGCTGCTAAAGGTCAGCCATGTTTGAAGAGCACATTAATAGTGCTGGCTTTGAATTTAGCTGGACTGGAGCTACACTGGTTCTTTTCAAGCTCTTGTGTTTTGCCAGTGGCATATACTACTCTTCTTAGCCTTTGTTTGGAATAGTATTTGACCACTGAAATGTAACCATTAACCCTCAGAAAAGGCAGCAAGTTAAACACACTTTGTTCAACTCAAAGATATAACTAGGAATGAGGTTTTCCTCAGGTTGGGGTGAAAATGTGACATTTTTCGTCCTTTCTCACCTGTCTTCTAGGGAAGAGTGAACATAGATTGGGTCTTTGGCATAGCTAACATTAGCATCACCAGGGACCTCTCTCTTTTCTGGAACTGTATTGCTTTGGAGTAGCTTACAGTACAATATTGATTTTTTTTAAAAAAATTTCCTGTTTTTTCCTCCCCTAATGTTGATAAACTATTGTCCTTCCTAAAGAGATTGTCACTTATTTAAATCCGTGAGCTTATCTGGAGTCCTTCCTGTCTTCCTTCTTCCTTCTCTCTTTATTTTTCTTCTTCCTTTCTTCCACTCTTCTGTCTTCCATCCAGCATGAATTGACATCTACCTTAGCAACAGGCAGAGGTCAAACTTACACTTCATAAATGCTTGTGTTTACTAAGACTGCATAGAAGTCTTCAAACTGTCTGTTTCAAAGGACCTACTTTTCCTGACTCACTGATAATTAATACTCATTTAATTTAATTCTTCAAAGTTGAGGGACATCGTTACAACACTTAAGTTTATGCATACTAAGCAGTTTATGGAAAGCTTTTACTGGCATTATTTCTTGGAAGGGTGACCAAACAATATGCGATGTTTTATTCCTGACTTCTTTGACTTAACATAACAATGTAGGCATTCTTCCATATTTCAGATATTAGTATTTCATTGCTTTTTATTGATGACTAGTATTCCATTGTATGTATGTACCTCAACTTGTTTATCCTTGTATTCACTGATGGAAATTTGGGTTGTTTTTGCATTTTGGCTATTGGGTATAGTGCTGCTATCAACATGTGCATACATGTAGTTTTTGAGTCCTATTATTTTTTTCAAGGTTAGAGGTGTATAACTAGGAATGGAATTATAAGATCATAAGGTAATTCTATGTGTGAAGAATTCTCTGTGTGAAGAGATGTGAAGTGGTATCTCATTTGGCTTTAATTAACATTTCCATACTGGTTAGTGATGTTGAGCCTCTTTTCATGTGCTTATTGGCCATTTGTATATCCTGTGAAGAAATGTCTATTTAAATTCTTTGATGCTGTTTTTTTTATCATTACTTTTTTTTCCTCCCAATTTATTTATTTTCAGAAAAACAGTATTCATTATTTTTTCACCACACCCAGTGCTCCATGCAAGCTGTGCCCTCTATAATACCCACCACCTGGTATCCCAACCTCCCACCCCCCCGCCACTTCAAACCCCTCAGACTGTTTTTCAGAGTCCATAGTCTCTCATGATTCACCTCCCCTTCCAATTTACCCAAATTCCCTACTACTCTCTAACGCCCTTTGTCCTCCATGCTATTGGTTATGCTCCACAAATGAGTGAAACCATATGATAATTGACTCTCTCTGCTTGACTGATTTCACTCAGCATAATCTCTTCCAGTCCCGTCCATGTTGCTACAAAAGTTGGATATTCGTCCTTTCTGATGGAGGCATAATACTCCATAGTATATATGGACCACATCTTCCTTATCCATTCATCCGTTGAAGGGCATCTTGCTTCTTTCCATAGTTTGGCGACTGTGGCCATTGCTGCTATAAACATTGGGGTACAGATGGCCCTTCTTTTCACGACATCTGTATCTTTGGGGTAAATACCCAGGAGTGCAATTGCAGGGTCGTAGGGAAGCTCTATTTTTTAATTTCTTGAGGAATCTCCACACTGTTCTCCAAAGAGGCTGCACCAACTTGCATTCCCACCAACAGTGTAAGAGGGTTCCCCATTCTCCACATCCTCTCCAACACATGTTGTTTCCTGTTTTGTTAATTTTGACCATTCTAACTGGTGTAAGGTGATATCTCAATGTGGTTTTAATTTGAATCTCCCTGAGGGCTAATGATGATGAGCACTTTTTCATGTGTCTGATAGCCATTTGTATGTCTTGATTGGAGAAGTGTCTGTTCATATCTTCTGCCCATTTTTTTGATGTGTTTGTCTGTTTCGTGTGGGTTGAGTTTGAGGAGTTCATTATAGATCCTGGATATCAACCTTTTGTCTGTACTGTCATTTGCAAATATCTTCTCCCATTCCGTGGGTTGCCTCTTTGTTTTTTTGACTGTTTCCTTTGCTGTGCAGAAGCTTTTGATTTTGATGAAGTCCCAGAAGTTTATTTTCGCTTTTGTTTCCTTTGCCTTTGGAGACGTATCTTGAAAGAAGTTGCTGTGGCTGATATCGAAGAGATTACTGCCTATGTTCTCCTCTAAGATTCTGATAGACTCCTGTCTCACGTTGAGGTCTTTTATCCATTTTGAGTTGATCTTTGTGTACGGTGTAAGAGAATGGTCGAGTTTCATTCTTCGACATATAGCTGTCCAGTTTTCCCAGCACCATTTATTGAAGAGACTGTCTTTTTTCCACTGTATATTTTTTCCTGTTTTGTCGAAGATTAATTGACCATAAAGTTGAGGGTCCATATCTGGGCTCTCTACTCTGTTCCACTGGTCTATGTGTCTGTTTTTATGCCAGAACCATGCTGTCTTGGTGATCACAGCTTTGTAATAAAGCTTGAAATCAGGTAAGGTGATGCCGCCAGCTTTATTTTTGTTTTTCAACATTTCCTTAGCGATTCGGGGTCTTTTCTGATTCCATACAAATTTTAGGATTATTTGCTCCAGCTCTTTGAAGAATGCCGGTGGAATTTTGATCGGAATGGCATTAAAAGTATAGATTGCTCTAGGCAGTATAGACATTTTAACCATGTTTATTCTTCCGATCCAAGAGCATGGAATGGTCTTCCATCTTTTTGTGTCTTCTTCAATTTCTTTCATGAGTGTTCTATAGTTCCTCAAGTATAGATCCTTTACCTCTTTAGTTAGGTTTATTCCCAGGTATCTTATGGTTCTTGGTGCTATGGTAAATGGAATCGATTCTCTAATTACCCTTTCTGTATTTTCATTGTTAGTGTATAAGAAAGCCACTGATTTCTGCACATTGACTTTGTATCCTGCCACGCTGCTGAATTGCTGTATGAGTTCTAGTAGTTTGGGGGTGGAGTCTTTTGGGTTTTCCATATAAAGAATCATGTCATCTGCGAAGAGAGAGAGTTTGACTTCTTCATTACCAATTTGGATACCTTTTATTTCTCTCTGTTGTCTGATTGCTGTTGCTAGGACTTCTAATACTATGTTGAATAAGAGTGGTGAAAGTGGGCATCCTTCTCTTGTTCCTGATCTCAACGGGAAGGCTGCTTTTTTGAAAGAATCAATAAGATCGATAAGCCACTGGCTACACTAATCCAAAAGAAAAGAGAGAAAGCCCAAATTCATAAAATTATGAATGAAAAGGGAGAGGTCACAACTAACACCAAGGAAGTAGAAATAATCATCAGAAGTTATTACGAACAGTTATATGCCAATAAGCTTAGCAACCTAGATGAAATGGATGCATTCCTGGAAAAATATAAACCACCACAATTGAACCAGGAAGAAATCGACAACCTGAATAGACCGATATCTAATAATGAGATTGAAGCAGTGATCAAAAATTTCCCAAAAAACAAGAGCCCAGGACCTGACGGGTTCCCTGGGGAATTCTACCAAACCTTCCAAGAAGAAATAACACCTATTCTCCTGAAGCTGTTTCAAAAAATTGAAGCAGAAGGAAAACTTCCAGACTCTTTCTATGAAGCCAGCATTACCCTGATCCCCAAACCAGGCAAGGACCATACCAAAAAGGAGAATTTCAGACCAATATCACTGATGAATATGGATGCTAAGATTCTCAACAAGATCCTAGCCAACAGGATCCAACAACACATTAAAAAGATTATCCACCATGATCAGGTGGGATTCATCCCTGGGCTACAAGGATGGTTCAACATTCGTAAATCAATCAATGTGATACAACAAATTAATATGAGAAGAGAGAAGAACCACATGATCCTCTCAATTGATGCAGAAAAAGCATTTGACAAAATCCAACATCCGTTCCTGATTAAAACGCTTCAAAGTATAGGGATAGAGGGAACATTCCTGAACCTCATCAAATCTATCTATGAAAGACCCACAGCAAATATCATCCTCAATGGGAAAAAGCTTGCAGCCTTTGATGCTGTTTTAATTGGACTTTTGGTTTAATTGTTGACTTGTACAAGCTCTGTATTCTGGATATAATCTCTTGCCAGATATATAATTTGCACATATTTTCTACTATTCTATATGTTTTCACTTTTTTGATAGTGTCCTTTGATACACAAAGTTTCAATTTTGATGGAGTCCATTTATTTTGTTGTTGTTGCTCGTACTTTTAGTATCATATGTATGAATCCATTGCTAACTCTGAGTCATAGGGATTTACCAGTATATTTTTTTTAAAGAGATTTATGGTTTTACCTTATCTTTTTGGATCATTGATTGATTTTGAGATAATTTTGATATATGGTGTGAGGTAGGGAATCCACCTTCAGTTTTTACATAACATACATTTCACTTTGCACCTTTGTTGAAGAGACTATTCTATCCCCATTGTATGGTGTTTCACCTTTGTTGATTACCACTGATCACAGATAATCTGGATTTATTTAAGGATGTGCATTTTTAATATATGGCTCTATGAGTCTGTCCTTGTGCCAGCATCACACTGTGTTGGTTACTATAGCTTTGTAGTAAGTTTTGAAATGAGAAAGTATGAATGGTACAAATTTTTAAAAATTGTTTTGCTATTCAGAGTCCCTTGCAATTCATATCAATTCAAAAATTGGCTTTTCCACTTTTGCAAAAATAAGCAGTTGTGGTTTTCATAGCAATTGTGTTGAATATGTGGATCACTTTGGTTAATATTATCATCTTAGAAATACTAGTCTTTCAAGTGACAAGCATAAATTGTCCTTCCATTTATTTATGTCTTTAATTTCTTTCAGTAATACTTCATGATTTTAAATGTACAAGTCTTTCATTCTTCAGTGAAATTTATTCCTAAGTATTTTATTCTTTTGGATGTTACAAAAAACAGAATTGATTTTTTAATATCCTTTTTTTTGATTACTCAATGCTGGTGTATACAAATACAACTATTTGTAGAATGTTGACTCAGTACCCTTTAACTGTATGGAATCCACTGATTAGGTCTCAGGGGCTATTAAGGGTTCTTTGGTCTTTTAGTATATATAATTTATTTCTTCCTTCCTAAATTCACTTCCTTTTATTTCTTTATCTTGCCTAATTATTCTGGCTAGATTCTAGTATAGTGTTGAATAGCAGTGGTGAAAAAGAACATTTTTTTTCTCATTTCTGATCATAGGGGTAAAGCTTTCAGTCTTTCATCATTGACTATTGTCTTAGCTTTGGGTTTTTCATAAACGATATATTGGTGAGTTTGAGGAAGTTTCCTTCTATTCCTGATTTAAAAAAACATTTTTATGAGAAGAGAATGCATTTTATGATTAATTGAGATGATTGTTTCTCTTTTTTTTCCCCTAATAATGTGTTGTTACTTTGGTTGATCTTCTTTAGTTGAGCTCCCCTTACATTCCTAGGGTAAATGCTTCTCCTTAATGATGCATAATCCTTTTGATATGCTGACAAATTTGATTTGTTAATTTAAAAAATTCTGCCATTCTCTGCTAGTATTGCATTGAGGAGTTTTGTATCTATATTCATAAGGAATATTAATAAATTATCTTTTCTTACGTTTGTTTAGATTTGCATCAGGATAATTCTAACTTTATATAATGAATCAATAAGTATTCCCTCCTTTTCTGGTTTTTGGAAGAGTTTGAGAACATCAGTGTTAATTTTTTAAGTGTTTTGTAGAATTCACAAGTAAAGCCATTTAATCCTGATAATTCTTTATTGGAATGTTTTTCATTTCTGATTAATTTATTTTTTTAATTTACTTGTTACAAATCTATACAGAGTTTCACAACCCTGA
Source organism: Neogale vison (assembly GCF_020171115.1). Taxonomy (NCBI): domain Eukaryota; kingdom Metazoa; phylum Chordata; class Mammalia; order Carnivora; family Mustelidae; genus Neogale; species Neogale vison. Next base: position 110,484,049 of record NC_058092.1, read on the forward strand.
GTTGGTGACTTGAGACAAAATCAAGAGTTGGAAGTTTAACTCACAGAGCCAACCAGGTGACCTTACAATTTACTTTGAATTGATGCTAACTCAACCTCAATAGCCTAATAAACTCACTTCTAGCTTTGCCCTTCCTTATGTTTGTTTTGTTGCAAATTACATCTTCTATACATTGTGTACCCTTTAACATAGATTTAAAATTATTTCTTCATTTGTCTTTTATATAAGAAATATAGAGTGGAATTCTAAACCAAATATACAGTAATGTTGACTTTTATGTTCAGTTATATGGTAATTTTGACTAGAGTTTTTTGTTTTTTTCATCTGATTTTAAGTTACTAATTCCTTTTACTTCATCCTAAAGCACTCCCTTTAGCATTCCCTAGACTAGGTCAGATCCACTTGTAATGAACCTCTTCAGCTTTTGTTAAGCTCAGAATGTTTTGGTTTCTCCTTCAACTTTGAAGGATGGTTTTGCTGGATACAGGATTTTGGTTGACAGCTTTTTCTTTTTAGCACTTTCATAATGATATCTCATCTCTTTCTGGCCTCAAAGTTTTTGATAAGAAATTTGCAGTTAAACCCATTGAAGATTCCCTATATGTAAGTTGATTGTCTTTTGCTGCTTTCAAGATTGTGTGTTTGTCATTAGCTTTTGGTAATTTGTTTACAGTGTATCTCAGTCTATATCTCCCTGTGTTTATCCTTCTTGGAGTTTTTGAGCTTCTTGAGCACATAAATACATGTATTTTTACAAATTTAGCAGGTGTTTGGCATTATTTCTGCAGATACTCTTTCTGTCCTTTCTTTCCTCTCTGTTTGGGACTCCCTGGTCTTATATTGGTAAGCTAGTGGTCTTCCACATGTCCTTCAGTTTTGTTTTCTATTTTCTATTTTCTTTTTGTGCCTCAGGGTAGATAATTTCAGTTAGCCTAAATTCTAGTTTACTGTTTTTTTTTTCTCTTTTGCCTCCTCAAACGTACTATTTAAAACCTCTAGTAAATTTTAATTCTCATTGTAGTACATTTTAGCTCCAGAATATATGTGGATTTTTTTTTTAAGATTTCTATCTTGGGGCACCTGGGTGACTCAGTAGTTAGGCATCTGCCTTCAGCTCAGGACATGATCCCAGGTTCTGGGCATCAAGCCCCACATCAGGCTTCCCGCTCGGCAGGAAGTGTGCTTGACCTCCTCCTTCTGTTCCCTTTCTCCCTGTGTCTTTCTTTATGTCAAATAAATAAATAACATCTTTAAAAAATTTCTATCTCTTTAATGATATTCTCCATTTTTTATACATTGTCCTCATGGTTTCCTTTTGCTCTTTGTTCATGATTTCCTTTATTTCTGTGAGTATATTTAAAACAGTTGATTTAAAGTCTTCATCTAAGAAGAAACTTGTTTCTGCTTCCTCAGGGGCAGTTTCTGCTTCCTCAGGGGCAGTTTCTGCTAATTTCTCCTGTCAGTGGACCATACTATCTTGATTCTTCCCATGCTTTATATTTTGTACCGAAAACTGCATTTTGAATACAATAATATAGAACACTTGATCCTGGATTCTTCCCCCTCTTAAGAACATATTTTTGTTGTTGTTGTTTGCTATAGACTGGAGCTGATTTTGTTGTTTTTAATTGACTTTTCTGATGTATTTTGAAAAGTCAGAATTTTCTGTCATATGTAGTGTCTGAAGTTTCTTTAGCTTGTGTTCAGCTACTATTTTTACAAAGAATTCCTTGAATTGTAGGAGCCAAACAAACTCTCCCATTTTTTTCAGATCAGTTCTGTGCTGGGGATTTAATTCACTACTTAACCTGGTCATTTACAATTCTGCCTTGGCTGTCAAGTCCTGTTTTTATTAAGCCTAGAGTTCACTCAGAGGTGGACACTTAAGGTCTTCTCAGGTCTTTTCTGAACATGCAACCTGCTCTTAGCATGCTTGTGGTTTCCTGAATTTCCCAATATATGTAAGCACTTTGAATTTCTAATTTCTTAAAGAAAAGCTTTCCCCAGCTTCTCAATCTTGAGTGCTCTGTTTTATGCTTTAACTGTAATTTCACCACACCACCCCCCCCAGATAGCTGTGGCTTATTCATTTACCTTATAACATTTTTCATAATATCCACTGATTTTCTGTACTGGGTATTCTGGGTCTGGTGTAAGGAAAATAAGTGCCTTCTGTCAGACTTTCCAATAGCCCCAAACAAGGCAGAGCAGGCAAACAGAGTTTCTTTGAGATAAAGTCTACTCTGTTTCTTCCAGAACCCAGGGACCAAGGTCACATACTCTAAATGCAGGCTGTTGACTTAAAGATCAGCACGGAACTAGGGAGGGGATTGGAGTAATGACAAATACAAATGCCACAAAGATTTTCTACTATTTCTAGATTACTTTTTTCTTGATTCATTGTTTACTAGATTGTTGTAAATCTTTGACTATTTTCCAGTGTTCTGACAAAGTTTATTCTGGCTGTTTTGCTTCCTTTTTGATGTTTCTGTGGAGTAACAGCCTCTTGGAGCTACCTATTCCTCCATGTTCACTGTTACCCCTTTGATGATAAACTTTGCTGATACAGTTTACATGTGTTTTGGCCTCTGTCTATGATTAACATGAGTTCTTTATTCTACTTGAAACCTTCAAGCATAGGGTTTATATCTTTACCATCTACAGAATTCCCCATGATTATCATACCATGCATAATAGTTTGCATTATCAGTACAAACTGGGTTTCCAATAAATGTTGACCAGGAACAAACTTGCCAATTATTCATGCTTACATTAGCAATTAGAGATTTTAACAGAAGTATTTTGTGAAATTTCTCGAGGGGGAATATAGTATATAGGGTATGATCATTAAATCTGATGAAAAAAATCTGATGAAAAAATAATGATATTGCCAAAAAGAAAAATCCACATCATAGAGACCTAGAATACTATTTATTATACACTTAGCTGTTTGAAATGTAGATAAAAGTAAACAATAAAATACACAGTGATATACACAATAGGGCCTAGGGTAGATATTTTAACAGATTATTAAGGACCTAAAAATACTTTTTGGGCATTTCAATTATATCTATCAACATTTACTGGATTAGATATTAAATTATATATTAATATAGATTATTAATATATATAACATAAAATATATTAAATAAATTAAATATTAGATATTAAAATATAATATTGAGAATTTTTCTAAATGTTTCTTAATCACTTAAAATGGCAATAATAAAACTATACATGTGAATATACATGACATATAATAAAATAGTCATATTTTTCAGAAGAAAAAATAGTGAGAATAGCATTATTTCTTACTTTTTACAAATCTGTTTAATGTCTGGATGAATAGAAGGCATCAGATTTCTCATATGTTTTTCTGTGTTAATTCCTTTTTGGTTGACATAAATGAAGGAATCATGATCTCATAATTATACGTAGTTATAAATGGAAGATGTGTTTTTTTTCAACTTATTTATATTCAGAAAAACATATTCATTATTTTTTCACCACACCCAGTACTCCATGCAAGCCGTGCCCTCTATAATACCCACCACCTGGTACCCCCAACCTCCCACCCCCCCCGCCACATCAAATCCCTCAGATTGTTTTTCAGAGTCCATAGTCTCTCATGGTTCACCTCCCCTTCCAATTTACCCAAATTCCCTACTCCTCTCTAACGCCCCTTGTCCTCCATGCTATTTGTTATGCTCCACAAATAAGTTAAACCATATGATAATTGACTCTCTCTGATTGACTTATTTCACTCAGCATAATCTCTTCCAGTCCCGTCCATGTTGCTACAAAAGTTGGGTATTCATCCTTTCTGATGGAGGCATAATACTCCATAGTGTATATGGACCACATCTTCCTTAACCATTCATCCGTTGAAGGGCATCTTGCTTCTTTCCATAGTTTGGCGACTGTGGCCATTGCTGCTATAAACATTGGGGTACAGATGGCCCTTCTTTTCACGACATCTGTGTTTTTGGGGTAAATAGCCAGGAGTGCAATGGTAGGGTCATAGGGAAGCTCTATTTTTAATTTCTTGAGGAATCTCCACACTGTTCTCCAAAGAGGCTGCACCAACCTGCATTCCCACCAACAGTGGAAGAGGGTACCCCTTTCTCCACATCCTCTCCAACACATGTTGTTTCCTGTTTTGTTAATATTGGCCATTCTAACTGGTGTAAGGTGATATCTCAATGTGGTTTTAATTTGAATCTCCCTGAGGGCTAATGATGATGAGCATTTTTTCATGTGTCTGATAGCCATTTGTATGTCTTGATTGGAGAAGTGTCTGTTCATATCTTCTGCCCATTTTTTGATGTGTTTGTCTGTTTCGTGTGGGTTGAGTTTGAAGAGTTCATTATAGATCCTGGATATCAACCTTTTGTCTGTACTGTCATTTGCAAATATCTTCTCCCATTCCGTGGGTTGCCTCTTAGTTTTTTTGACGGTTTCCTTTGCTGTGCAGAAGCTTTTGATTTTGATGAAGTCCCAGAAGTTTTTCACTTTTGTTTCCTTTGCCTTTGGAGACGTATCTTGAAAGAAGTTGCTGTGGCTGATATCGAAGAGATTACTGCCTATGTTCTCCTCTAAGATTCTGATGGATTCCTGTCTCACGTTGAGGTCTTTTATCCATTTTGAGTTGATCTTTGTGTACGGTGTAAGAGAATGGTCGAGTTTCATTTTTCGACATATAGCTGTCCAGTTTTCCCAGCACCATTTATTGAAGAGACTGTCTTTTTTCCACTGTATATTTTTTCCTGTTTTGTCAAAGATTAATTGACCATAGAGTTGAGGGTCCATATCTGGGCTCTCTACTCTGTTCCACTGGTCTATGTGTCTGTTTTTATGCCAGTACCATGCTGTCTTGGTGATCACAGCTTTGTAATAAAGCTTGAAATCAGGTAAGGTGATGCCGCCAGCTTTATTTTTGTTTTTCAACATTTCCTTAGCGATTCGGGGTCTCTTCTGATTCCATACAAATTTTAGGATTATTTGCTCTAGCTCTTTGAATAATACCAGTGGTATTTTGATCGGAATGGCATTAAAAGTATAGATTGCTCTAGGCAGTATAGACATTTTAACCATGTTTATTCTTCCGATCCAAGAGCATGGAATGGTCTTCCATCTTTTTGTGTCTTCTTCAATTTCTTTCATGAGTGTTCTGTAGTTCCTCAAGTACAGATCCTTTACCTCTTTAGTTAGGTTTATTCCCAGGTATCTTATGGTTCTTGGTGCTATAGTAAATGGAATCGATTCTCTAATTTCCCTTTCTGTATTTTCATTGTTAGTGTATAAGAAAGCCCCTGATTTCTGCACATTGACTTTGTATCCTGCCACGTTGCTGAATTGCTGTGTTTTAATAGATTTTCACATAATTATAGTTGTCCTTCCTTGATCCTTCTTGAAAACTTGGCAGGTGATTGATTATCAAAGATTAGTTGCCATGTGGAATCTGAAAATATGTCAATAAATTATCAGTACTTTTCTCATTAAAACCCATTAGTCCACTTTTTACATTAGAAAGATCTCTTACTTATGCATGATTCTGTAGCATTGTGCCTCAGCCATTTGCAAAATATCAGTTCATTGCATTATGCCAATTTTCCAGTTGTTTATGGGTTTTATCGTACAACATAAAAACAAAACAGAACAAAAACATAGTTAATGTCACTTATGACACTACTTAAAAGTCTCACTAGAAAAATCCTGGGGAGTGCTTGCTGGTTCATTCAATAGCATGTATGACTCCTGAACTCAAGGTTGTGAGTTCAAGCCCCACATGAGGTGCAGAAATTACTTAAAATCTTAAAAAAATTGAAAAGCATTCAAATTCAAGGTAGAAGTCACCAGTTTTCCAAAATGTATGAGTTTTGCTTAAGAGCTTAAATTTTATAATTTGTAACAGATAGTCACATGTGTGTGTTTATATGTTTATGCATGTATATGTTTTACATAAGAGGCTCATTTCACTCATTTCGAAGGAAAGCATTTTCCTGTGTTTCCTGTGTTTTCTGAAAGCTTGCACTATTCTAATTTTGTTTTTGTGAAAAATCCACATGAGTATAATAAGGATTTTTTTTTTTTTGGTAAAAATGAAAATCCTCTTTGGATTTTTTGGTTAGCCAAAACAAGTACTAATATAGGACATTCATAAAAACAGGTACAATATAATGTGAGCTCTCAGAAGGCAGGTGGTACTTTCACTTTATGCATTTCAGTTAACAAAAGGTTTCAAAGGAACAGTCTACTTTCAAATACCAAACAAAACCTATACTTAAATCTGAAGTCATTGTTTGTTATTCATTCCTTGTAAATATGGTGTTACATGGAAAAAAAGGTGGTTAATTCAGTTCATAACTAGCTGCCAAGGTGTTTTTCCTTGAGACGATGATCGTGTTGGTATACGGTGCAAGGGGTTTTGATTTTGTTTGAGTGTACTTCAGATTTTAAACCGATTTTACACAGATATTAAAAGATTTAAGTATTGATATTTAATAATATTTTATAATTGTATCAAGGAAATTCTCGAGTGAAATTGCATTTTTTTTAAATTGAGAGCATATAGACATAATAGTGTTGGCTCACAATAAAGTGCTCTGAATTTCATCCACCATTGTTTTGTACCAAGGGTGAAAATTTCAACCCAGTGTAAAAGGAAGATAATGTTGTAATATTATTGTGAATATAATTTTCAGTGTAGGACCCCTCTTTGGTAGTTTTCACAAACTATATATACTCTGTAAACCTGAGCTATAGGGTACTAAATGTAGGAACTAAAAATTTGCTAATGGTAATGTAATTGAAACCAACAGTGTACCTGAGGGAGGAACACAGCTATATAAGAACTCAAAGGCTCAAAGCATAACCATAGCACTTTAAGGTTAAAAAAAAAACAAAAAAAGATAAGGAAAAAGGCATCATTCCAGAGTGTGCATGTGTCTGCATCATTGCATAATTTTCTCACAATGTGAAAAGCCTTTGTGCAAGTATATTTCTCATATTTAGCTTTTCTACTCAAATCCAGGAGATGTTAATTTGAAAAAGGCCTCAAAAAGAGGTTTGAGAATGATTAGCATTTTGAATAATGACTAATTTGACTAATTAAACCTATGAGTAAATCCTAAAGCTCTTGATTTATTTATTCAAGAGATGACAAGTTTGAGGTAGAATTTAATAAGTCCTTCAGAACCTGAAAATACATCCTTTCTTTGTTGAGCACTTAGAGTCTCTGCTGAAAACAAGGGGCAGTTGTCTAACATATAATAGAAGTGAGGGGATCCTACTGCTAGGCCATTGTGTGTGTGTATGTGTGTGTGTATGTGTGTGTGTGTGTGCACGCACATGTGTGTGCACGCATATCAGTGTGTTTGCATGGTATTTCCAATAAAATTCTATATGAAGAGCTAAAAAATATGGTAAAGTAGAGCTGTTATAATTGTGGAGTTCTTACCACATAACCCCTGTCCTTCCCCCTCCAGTTTTGTCCTGAGAGAGTTTATGAGTTTCTGGAATACAGCAGGCGGTGGTGTGATTTTGGTCAGAATTTTTCTCTCTACAAAGAGGAAACTGATGTGGAAACAGATGAAGTGAAATTGTCATGGGCATATGTGCTAGCTAAGGGATGAACTAGAATTATCATATGACCTCCTAGCTCTGATGCAATCTCAGTTATTTCAGCACTGTTACTTGTTCTTGTGTGAGAACAGAGATGGGAGTATAGGTCCATAACCGTGTGTTGGGAACCTTAGAGAAGATGAAAGGGTTACAGGAGGCAAACCTCTGGTAATCCACATTTCATTAGTTCATATTCAATGTAAAATTCCTAAAAGTTCTTCCCATGTATGGTGAAAAGGGAGAAGAGTGGGGAAGGGGAAGAAGGAGACACATGAATAAATATAGAATACATCATTTACCAGCTGTCCTGTTGGATTCTATTCAGTATAGACCCAGCTTTGGTTATAGTTTGGTAACTTTTCACATAGCTGATTTTTAATATGCATTTTTATAATTGAAATGTGGCTTTTGATATAAATACCACGTGCCCCAAATATACTTAGGAAGGAACAAATGTTCAGTGGAAAATAATCTGATTTAGGGAATAAATTGTATTAGAAGGGTATATATTAATAGAGTTTATAAGAAACTGGGTTAATCTGAATCAAAAGTAGTTATAGGCAGTAGAATTGTTGAGAAATTGACTGTCCTCTTTGTTCAAGAAATTTAGTTATTGCCGCAAGATACGAGAGTAAAAAAAGGCAAAAGAAAGAGATACAAAAGTAAATTCCCGACATGCCAGAAGGAACAAAGGTGTTTTTCTGGGACTATAAAACAGATGTTATGTGATGCACTAATTCTTTTTGTACTTCTGCTTGAATGGCTGAATTGATGGTCACAACAATACTACATGACAAGCTGCTTGAAATTTCCTTCATTGAAAAGAGTAATAATTTATTATTTGTGTGATTCATATTTTTGGCCTTATAGATTCAACATAGGCAAATGTCCTTCTTCCAAAAGAGACTTTAGAGTGAATTTTACATTTTACCTTTTTTTTAATTAATTATAAGAAGAAACTCAAATACTGAGTTTCTGGTAGGGTAAATCTGAGATTTACATTCATAGATCTTGAAACATTTGGCTTAAAACAAGAGTGAAAGACAGGGATGTTCCAGAAGAACAAAAAAACATTTCTTTGTGGTTCTGAAATTGAAAAATTTAAAGCTGCTTCATATTGACTTATACATTTTGATGTTTTAATGATAATAATGAAAATGAGTAACTTTTAGTAAACTGAATATTTTGCCTAATGATTTCCAGATATTTGCTAATTTCTTTAAAAAATAAATAGGGGTGTACCTGGATGGCTCATTCAGTTAAATGTCTGACTCTCAATTTCAGCTCCCGTCATGATCTCAGGATCTTAAGAGCGAGCCCTGTGTCCAGTTGCACACTTGGGGTGGAGTCTCTTCCTCTACCCCTCTCCCGACTCATGCTCTCTCTAAATCAAATAATCAATCAAATTTTCATTAAAAAAATCCACCTTTCATCATCCTTATTCTTAACTAATAAGGTACTGGGTAGCATATTTCTGGTTAGATTGCACTTGAATATGAGATACCACTCTGATGTCTCTCTCTCTCTGTGTGTGTGTGTGTGTGTGTGTGTGTGTGTATGTATACATACTATATCTGAAAACCTATAATAATTAATAACTGCTGGTAAAAGGCTAAGTATGTTTTAGCCAAAAAAGACACTATGATTGTTGTTATAATAATGAAGAGCAGCACAAAAATCTAATAACATGCATGGTATAACAAAAATCACAAGAGGTGAAGGGAACAGAGGAGTTGGGGTTGGGTAAAATAGGTAAAGGGGAGTGGGAGAAATAGACTTCCAGTAATTGTATGAATAAATCCTAGGAATAAAAAGCACAGCATAAGGAATGCAGTCAGGGATATCGTCATGGGAATGTAAAGGGACAGATGGTAGCTACATTTGTGGTGAACATAGCTTATAATATATAAACTTGCCAATTCACTTAGTTGTATGTCTGAAACTTATGTAACATTGTATGTCAACTGTACTAAAAAAATTGGAAACAGTAATCATTTGTTAAATGGCTACAAGATATAGAATCTTAGCTAAAATGTTCAGCTTTGGCAACATGAATTCAGTGGCAGAACTGACATTAAATAATTCATTCCATGTTCTTTTTTCTGCTCTAATCTGTCTTTTAAGATCATAGACTGTTACTGGTATTTTTGTGCTTTCTCCCAAAAATCCAATCTTGCTTTTAAATGGCCTTTTGAAATAAGTTGATTGCATAATCTGAGAAGAAAAAAAGAAAGTTCTTTAGTATTGAACTGAAGAAAAACTAATTTCTGACTTTCAGTTCTTTGTTTCTCTTTATAGAAACTAATTGTGTTACTTTTTATCTAGTTTACTCTTGACATCAGAGGTTCAGAAATATTTCTTAATTCCTATTTGAAATAATTCCCTGTAAAAACACCAATAAAATATATCTAATCAGCTAGTTAGAATTTTCCACAAGAAGTACAAAACCATTTCCCCTTCTGTTCATGTGATTCTGTCCTCTCTCCTGATGCTCACTATACCACCTCCTCCATTTCCCACTGCAATGTTTAAATCTCTATCTACTTTTACAGGAGGTCGTTACTTGTTTAGTGTTAGTGCAAGCTACTCTTCTAGCACATTTCTATTTTTTTTTAAAGATTTTATTTATTTATTTGACAGACAGAGATCACAAGTAGGCAGAGAGGCAGGCAGAGAGAGGAGGGGAAGCAGGCTCCCCACTAAGGAGAGAGCCCGATGTGGGGCTCAATCCCAAACTCTGGGATCATGACCTGAGCCAAAGGCAGAGGCTTTAACCCTCTGAGCCACCCAGGTGCCCCAATTTCTATTTTATTTTATTTCTATTTTAAACATTGATGGGGCTCCTGGGTGGCTCAGTGGGTTAAAGCCTCTGCCTTCGGCTCAGGTCATGATCTCAGTGTCCTGGGATCGAGCCCCGCATCAGGCTCTCTGCTCAGTGGGGAGCCTGTTACCCTTCCTCTCTCTCTGCCTGCCTCTCTGCCTACTTGTGATCTCTTTCTGTCAAATAAATGAAAAAAATCTTTTAAAAAAATAAAAAATAAACATTGATGAATTTTTAAAATTCACTGAAATGATAATACATTTCCCACTCCTTCATATCTGATAGTCATGGCTAAATCCCAGACCTATTCAAAATATATGTTGCTTGAATATTTCTCAACCAGTCAACAGACCATAAAGTTTTGTTTTATTATCTAACAGCTGTGGCATTAGTTGCCTTCTTATTTTCCATCTCTTTCTCCTCATTCTTTTCTTTCACTAGGATGTTGAAACCCTATGCAGCAGATTAAAAGTCAAAGTGTTTGTCATTTGAGATCAGATAAACAAACCCAAACTCTCTCTAATGTTTCTTAATTTATCACCAAGAAAAAGAATAAAGGTTTACTAATTCCCAGTAAAGAATTGGTTCATAATATAAATTTGAAGAATGAAAGTACATATTATTGAAACAGAAAAACAAAAACAAAAGCAAAAACAAAAAACCAAAAGATGTGTCCTGGTACAACATGCGCCGACTTCTTTTTTTTCTTTATTTCTTAAAAAATTTAAAAATTTTATTATTTTATTTTATTTACTTATTTAATTTTTACCAGTTAAAGTTTACTTTATTTATTTTCCAATTTATTTATTTTCAGAAAAACATTATTCATTATTATTTCACCACACCCAGTGCTCCATGCAAGCCGTGTCCTCTATAATACCCACAACCTGGTACCCCAACCTCCCACCCCCACGCCACTTCAAACACCTCAGACTGTTTTTCAGAGTCCATAGTCTCTCATGGTTCACCTCCCCTTCCAATTTTCCCAAAATCCCTACTCCTCTCTAACGCTCCATGTCCTCCATGCTATTTGTTATGCTCCACAAATAAGTGAAACCATATGATAATTGACTCTCTATGCTTGACTTATTTCACTCAGCATAATCTCTTCCAGTCCCGTCCATGTTGCTACAAAAGTTGGGTATTCATCCTTTCTGATGGAGGCATAATACTCCATAGTGTATATGGACCACATCTTCCTTATCCATTCATCCGTTGAAGGGCATCTTGCTTCTTTCCATAGTTTGGCGACTGTGGCCATTGCTGCTATAAACATTGGGGTACAGATGGCCCTTCTTTTCACGACATCTGTATCTTTGGGGTAAATACCCAGGAGTGCAATTGCAGGGTCGTAGGGAAGCTCTATTTTTAATTTCTTGAGGAATCTCCACACTGTTCTCCAAAGAGGCTGCACCAACTTGCATTCCCACCAACAGTGTAAGAGGGTTCCCCTTTCTCCACATCCTCTCCAACATATGCTGTTTCCTGTTTTGTTAATTTTGACCATTCTAACTGGTGTAAGGTGATATCACAATGTGGTTTTAATTTGAATCTCCCTGAGGGCTAATGATGATGAGCATTTTTTCATGTGTCTGATAGCCATTTGTATGTCTTGATTGGAGAAGTGTCTGTTCATATCTTCTGCCCATTTTTTGATGTGTTTGTCTGTTTCGTGTGGGTTGAGTTTGAGGAGTTCATTATAGATCCTGGATATCAACCTTTTGTCTGTACTGTCATTTGCAAATATCTTCTCCCATTCCGTGGGTTGCCTCTTAGTTTTTTTGACGGTTTCCTTTGCTGTGCAGAAGCTTTTGATTTTGATGAAGTCCCAGAAGTTTATTTTCACTTTTGTTTCCTTTGCCTTTGGAGACGTATCTTGAAAGAAGTTGCTGTGGCTGATATCAAAGAGATTACTGCCTCCTGTTCTCCTCTAAGATTCTGATAGATTCCTGTCTCACGTTGAGGTCTTTTATCCATTTTGAGTTGATCTTTGTGTACGGTGTAAGAGAATGGTCGAGTTTCATTCTTCGACATATAGCTGTCCAGTTTTAGCACCATTTTTTGAAGAGACTGTCTTTTTTCCACTGTATATTTTTTCCTGTTTTGTCAAAGATTAATTGACCATAGAGTTGAGGGTCCATATCTGGGCTCTCTACTCTGTTCCACTGGTCTATGTGTCTGTTTTTATGCCAGTACCATGGTCTCTTGGTGATCACATCTTTGTAATAGAGTTTAAAATCAGGTAAGGTGATGCCGCCAGCTTTATTTTTGTTTTTCAACATTTCCTTAGCGATTCGGGGTCTCTTCTGATTCCATACAAATTTTAGGATTATTTGCTCCAGCTCTTTGAAGAATGCCGGTGGAATTTTGTTCGGAATGGCATTAAAAGTATAGATTGCTCTAGGCAGTATAGACATTTTAACCATGTTTATTCTTCCGATCCAAGAGCATGGAATGGTCTTCCATCTTTTTGTGTCTTCTTCAATTTCTTTCATGAGTGTTCTGTAGTTCCTCAAGTACAGATCCTTTACCTCTTTAGTCAGGTTTATTCCCAGGTATCTTATGGTTCTTGGTGCTATAGTAAAAGGAATTGATTCTCTAATTTCCCTTTCTGTATTTTCATTGTGAGTGTATAAGAAAGCCACTGATTTCTGCACATTGACTTTGTATCCTGCCACGTTGCTGAATTGCTGTATGAGTTCTAGTAGTTTGGGGGTGGAGTCTATTGGGTTTTCCATATAAAGAATCATGTCGTCTGCGAAGAGAGAGAGTTTGACTTCTTCATTACCAATTTGGATACCTTTTATTTCTCTCTGTTGTCTGATTGCTGTTGCTAGGACTTCTAATACTATGTTGAACAAGAGTGGTGAAAGTGGGCATCCTTGTCTTGTTCGTGATCTCAATGGGAAGGCTGCAAGCTTTTTCCCATTGAGGATGATATTTGCTGTGGGTCTTTTGTAGATAGATTTGATGAGGTTCAGGAATGTTCCCTCTATCCCTATACTTTGAAGCGTTTTAATCAGGAACAGATGTTGGATTTTGTCAAATACTTTTTCTGCATCAATTGAGAGGACCATGTGGTTCTTCTCTCTTCTCATATTAATTTGTTGCATCACATTGATTGATTTGCAAATGTTGAACCATCCTTGTAGCCCAGGGATGAATACCACCTGATCATGGTGGATAATCTTTTTAATGTGCTGTTGGATCCTGTTGGCTAGGATCTTGTTGAGAATCTTAGCATCCATATTCATCAGTGATATTGGTCTGAAATTCTCCTTTTTGGTAGGGTCCTTGCCTGGTTTGGGGATCAGGGTAATGCTGGCTTCATAGAAAGAGTCTGGAAGTTTTCCTTCTGCTTCAATTTTTTGATACAGCTTCAGGAGAATAGGTGTTATATCTTCTTTGAAGGTTTGGTAGAATTCCCCAGGGAATCCGACAGGTCCTGGGCTCTTGTTTTTTGGGAGATTTTTGATCACTGAATCAATCTCTTTATTAGATATTGGTCTATTTAGGTTGTCGATTTCTTCCTGGTTCAATTTTGGTAGTTTATAATTTTCCAGGAATGCATCCATTTCATCTAGGTTGCTTAGCTTATTGGCATATAACTGTTCATAATAACTTCTGATTTTTGTTTCTACTTCCTTGGTGTTAGTTGTGATCTCTCCCTTTTCATTCATAATTTTATAAATTTGGGCTTTCTCTCTTTTCTTTTGGATTAGTGTAGCCAGTGGCTTATCGATCTTATTGATTCTTTCAAAAAAGCAGCTTCTAGTTTCATTGATACGTTCTACTGTACCTCTGGTTTCTCCCTCATTGATCTCAGCTCTAATCTTGACGATTTCCCTTCTTATGTGTGGAGTTGGTTTGATTTGTTGTTGATCCTCCTGTTCTTTAAGGTGTAGAGACAGCTGGTGTGTTCTGGATTTTCAATTTTTTTGAGCGATGCTTGGATGGCTATATATTTTCCCCTTAGGACCGCCTTTGCTGTATCTCATAGGTTTTGGACGGAAATGTCTTCATTCTCATTGGTTTCCATGAATTGTTTCAGTTCTTCTTTGATCTCCTGGTTGATCCAAGCATTCTTAAGCAAGGTGGTCTTTAGTTTCCAGGTGTTTGAGTTCCTTCGGAACTTTTCCTTGTGATTGAGCTCCAGTTTCAAAGCATTGTGATCTGAGAATATGCAGGGAATCATCTCAGTCTTGTGGTATCGGTTGAGTCCTGATTTGTGACCCAGTATGTGGTGTATTCTGGAGATGGTTCCGTGTTCACTTGAGAAGAATGAGTATTCTATTGTTTTAGGGTGGAATGTTCTGTATATATATATGAGGTCCATCTGGTCCAATGCGCCATTCAATGCTCTTGTTTCTTTATTGATTTTCGGCTTCGATGATCTGTCTAATTCTGAAAGAGGCATGTTAAGATCTCCTACGATTACTGTATTCATATCAATATGACTCTTTATCTTGATTAACAGTTTTCTTAAGTAATTGGCTGCTCCCATATTGGGAGCATATATATTTACAATTGTTAGATCATCTTGGTGGATAGTCCCTTTAAGGATTATGTAGTGTCCTTCTGTATCTCTGACTACAGTCTTTAGTTTGAAGTCTAAATTATCTGAAATGAGAATCGCTACCCCAGCCTTCTTTTGAGTCCCATTGGCATGAAAGATGCTTCTCCACCCCTTCGCTTTCAGTCTGCGTGTATCTTTAGGTTCAAAATGGGTCTCTTGTAGACAGCATATGGATGGGTCCTGTCGTTTTATCCAATCTGCAACCCTGTGCCGTTTTATGGGTGCATTTAGGCCATTCACATTGAGAGTGATTATTGATAGATACGTTTTTATTGACATCGAGTTACCTTTGAAGTCTTCCTTTCTGTAGACTGTCTCTATATTTCTGTTCAATGCTATTCTTGGGATTTTTCCTCTTTTATAGAACCCTCTTAATATTTCCTGCAGTGTCGGCTTGGTGGTTGCATAGTCTTTTAAGCCTTGCCCGTCTTGGAAACTCTTTATCTCTCCATCCATTTTGAATGTCAGTCTTGCTGGATAAAGTATTCTTGGCTGCATGTTCTTCTCATTTATTGCCCTGAATATATCTTGCCAGCCTCTTGTTTCTTGCCAGGTCTCTGTGGACAGGTCTGACGTTATTCTGATGGGCTTCCCTCTGTAATTAAGGAGCCTCTTTGCCCTGGCGGCTTTCAAGAGATTATACCTACCATTATAATTCCTCAATTTGACTATCACGTGTCGTGACGTTTTTTTGTAGTGTATAATCTTAGGTGGAGACCGTTCAGCCTCTCGTACATGAACGCTGGTTTCATTCGCGAGATTCGAAACATTTTCATGTAGAACTTGTTCCACGATATCTTCTAGACTTCTTTCTTTCTCCTCCCCTTCAGGAATTCCAATAATTCTGACGTTGGAATGCTTCATGGCATCATTTATTTCCCTGATTCTGCTTTCGTAGGATCTAAGCTGTTTGTTCCAGGCTTCCTCCTGATCCTTTCTCTCTATCTGTTTGTCTTCCAGATCACTAATTCTATCTTCTGTCTCAGTTACCCTAGCTTTGAGAGAGTTTTATTAGATTGGAACGCATTGAGAGCATTGTGGACCTCCTCCCTGGTAGTTTTAAGCTCGCCCTAACATTGTGAACATCCTGTCTCGTCGCTTTCAGTTCGGCCCTAATCAATTCTGTTTGGTCATCCATGGCTTTCTCCAACCTAGCTATTGCCTGGATAATTGTTAGCCTGAATTCTCTTTCCAACATATTGTCTATGTTGATAGCCATTAGCTCTGTTGCAGAAGGTCCATCCTCTGTATTTTTCTTCTGTTGGGCATTCCTCCCCCTAGTCATTTTGGTGGGAGAAGACTGAACAGATGTAGCTGATGTATCCACTCTGGTGCAGTCAAGGTGCACCCTGGAACACTTCTGAGCAATCAGGATTCCCCACCCAAACGAGAGACAAAAGAAAAGAAAAAGAAAAAGAAAAAAGAGAGAGAGAGAGAGGGACAGGAAAGAAAGGGAAGATGAAAGAGACGGTTCAGCCCAGATGGGCCCCAAGGTAAGATTTATGGACTAGACAAACAAAAAGAGATAAAAAGACTGATACAATTATATGGCAAGAGAAAGAAAATAAATATATATATGCAAAATAAGAAAGAACCTCGTCGAAAAGAACCACAAGTGTAAAATTTATATGCTATCAGGACAAACTCAAAAAACACAGAAACACTGGTGGAAGAAGATGGGAGAGTTCTTATAAATTCTCAGTGTGTGCTAGGAAGGTTGCTTTGATTCTTCCTGGATGTATCTTGATACCTTTGTTAAAGACTCAACTTTCCTTAGATAAAGGGGATTAAAAATTGTTTTACCTATAGGGGTAGTATTGATTGGGGAAAGGGGATTACTTTGAAGTTAACTCTATATGAATATTAGAGGATAAAAAGAAAAAGGAATATACTAGACTAAACTAAACTAAAATTTTAAAAAAAATGAATTCAAAAAATAAAAATGCAAAAGAAAAACATAGGTGTATGTATCAAAAAGTTCAGGTTAGAAAGGTATTATGGAATTTGATGTACTGTACAGCTCGCTGTGATGGTAAATAGGTTTAAAAAATTACCTATGTGTAAAAAAAAAAATATGAACCGGAATAGTGGAAACGAGTGAACAATACAAGTTTTCTTATGAAGTAGTGGTGGTTCTTTTGTAGTCCTTTTTTTTTTTTCTTTCTTGGTTTGTTTTCTGGGTGAGGGGCCTGCCACGTGGGTTGTCAGTCAATGATGTTTCCTGAGTTGAGTCCCCCCGCCCCCCTCTTGGGGGTGGGCTCTGGGGAAACTGTTTTTTTTTTTTTTTCAGGCTTTTGTTCTCTGGCGGTTTTTTTTGCTTGTTCACTTTTTTCCCTCTCACCTTGACTGCCTTTGATGGTTTTTGTAGTATTAGAAGAAGTCAAACCGCACCCTGATCTCCATCTCAGAGAGAAGCCTCAGTCTGGGTACAGAAGCTGAATAAATTCCCCCTTGGCCACTGGCAGCACAGGTTCCAATTTGCAGACTCTGGGGGCGCAGGATCTTTTGCTCGTACCCAAAGCCAAGGCAGTGAGTGGTGGCTGTCTGGGAGCTCCCGACCGCCAGAGAGGTTCCAAGCAGCGATCGCACACTGAGATTTTGCCGCCGGCCCCGGCTGGGAGTGCCCGGCTTGCGCGCACCTCTTTTCAGAGGCGGCTGTGAGTCGGTCGGGCGTCTGGGGCTCTGAGAACAGGGGCGCTGGTCCATAAGCCCCAGGCTGGGCTTTTGCACACCTCTCAGGGGAAGAGTTTAGAGCGCGTGTGGCTTAGGCTTTGAAACAATGGCGCGGGTCAAGGAGCGCTGGCTGGCCTCAGTAACTCAGGGGAGCTTGAGGGACGTGCATGCGTATCTCGAGCTTTGTGGTAGGGCTAGCGTGAGTTCTGCAGACCAGCGCAGCTCCCAGCCCCTCACAGGAGCCTGAAGCCACGCGCTCTGGGGCGCACTGGCAGCTTAGGGACCAGGAGCTGGTTTTTCCGCCGCACTCTCTCTGCCTCAGCGCCCGGGAGGCCGTCTGGGACCGGGGACTTAAGCCCCTGTCCCTAGCCGCCCCGATTCCCACAATTTCCCCCCGCGATCCTTTGCTCTTTTGGAGTGCTTTCAACCAGTCTCCAAGTTAATGCTGGTCCCCAGACGCAGGGCACTCTCGCTCGTATCGGGGTATTACTTTCCCACCGGTCGCCACTGGCGGCTCCCTTCCCCTTTTGTTTATCTTCCGATATCAGTCTGCTGTTCCCAATCCGCTTTACCTGCTCACTGGCGTCTTCTGCCCCTGTAGAGATCCAGACGTGTATAATTCTGATCTCAGGCTGATTTCATGGGTGATCGGAGTTCTTTGGTAGGTAATCAGCTCACTTTGGGGTACCAGCTGAAAAGTCCCCTCTTCGTACTACCCCGCCATCTTGTCCCCCTCCCAGAATTCATTAGTTTTCAAAACTAACATGAGTTAAGTGTCTAATCTAAGATTTGCTTCATTTTAGATGAACTCACAAATTCATCAGAAACTAGATTGTCTTTAGAAGACCTCTTCAGGAGAGACTTTGTGCTTCATGACCCAGAAGCTTGGTGGATCAATGGTGTGTGCTCCATTTATTTTGAATTTCACATCATTAAAATTAAAGTAAATAAAGTAAATAATGGTATTTTTAATTAATATGGTATTTTAATCAGTGATTACATATACTGATATACTACTTAATCAGAAATTAATTCCTTGGCTCTTGTGAGAGAAAACCAGTTCCTAAGATAGGTCATCAATCGAATTATTCTCCAAGTTTTAGATTGACTGTTCTATCTCTGCTGTTCCTCATGATCACAAGTTCTGTGGCTTTTCAAGCATATGTTAAATCTCAACATTTCTCTGGGTCATTCTTACTGGTGTAGAAGTCTAGATTTGGGGAGACTGTATATGTAAGTGCTTTAGATTTGGCAGTTGGATTAATTTTCTTTTCTCCCTTTGTGGCTTTTCTTTTTAAGCTTAAGTGCTACTCTCCAGGGAGAATCTTTGCAAAGTTGAAATCTTTAGACGTGGCATGGAAATATACTGAACTACTTTGTCCTTTTCCAGCAAAAACACTGCCTCAGTTTCCCTTAGGTTAGTTCTGATTTTATCATTATCAAAAGTTTTAAAAAATTTAGATTAAAAAAGAAACAAGTGTAAAATAAAAGCTACCAAAATAAAAAAAAAAGCTACCAAAAATAAAAGCTACCAAAAATAAAAGCTACCAAATGGCTCCATGGACTTCGGTTTAACTTAATGAAAGGTAATAGGAGAAATTACTGGGTAATCTAATTATAGGAAATGTGTGGGTAAAAAGGAAGTCATGTTTCCTTTCCTTGACGATTCCAATTTGCCTTTCTATACGAATCACTGTTGTTAGCTAGCTGTTAATCTTTGCTCTTCACTTTATTTAGACATAATAACTTTGCTTGTTTGCAAGGCATAGTGTAGATTATTTGTATGACAGATAAAAAGGATGTTTGCCTTTTTATGTAATAAGGATCATCTCACATCCAGTCCATCTTTCTTCTATAATATTCTAATTAAGAGCATTTATGCCTGCAAATCAAATGATAATTTGTGGAAGCTATAAAAAGAATATAACTTAGTTTTTGAGGGCAGAGGCCAAATCATACTTGTTTACCTAGCACTGATACAGTTCTTGGAGATCAACAGGCACTCAATATTTGAATAAATGAATGAATGTATTTAATTGAAATCCAGTGTTATTTTTAGGTAAACTCAAGTTTCAGTTAAAATTGGTTGGAAGATGAGTGTGTATCATGGGGATGGTATTATAGATAGAGAAAACAAGATAGCATTTTATTTATTTCTTTGTAAAATTTTATTTTGAATTATTCATTAATTTGGGACTTGCCATGCTGTTGCCTTGCACTATGATTACTTTAGATGTACCCTATGTTTAGTTCAGAAGAGCACTATGACTAAGGAGGGCTAATAAAGAGGTACGTCATTAACATTAGATGGATCTCTCACAAATCCTTCCCCTGCTTTTAATTTTAAAGTCATCTTCGTACTTGCTAGCATTTCTATTTTCTATTAAAGGAGGTGGCATAAAAATGGTGGAAAAAATCGGGAGTCATTAGATTTGAACTGGTCAGGAACATTCTGTTTTATTTACCATAATTTTGGCCAAACTGTAGAAATTTGTGTACTCTTTGACTTTGGGAAGCAATAAAAAATCATGGGCTTCATCACCCTTCTTAGGCGAGCTCAGACTATTCAAAGAGGCATTTACTCCTGTGTATAACTGACACTTCGATATTGAAATGCCAAAAACCTGTACAGATACTTATGGTGAACTACTTGCTAAATTAAGCCACATTTCAATATCTAGGACACATATTCCACTTTAATCCTTTGCAGGATACCAACATAGTGTATTTGTGGTTAATCTTTTTCATCATTTCTTTTCCAATCACTTGTAAACCCGATGTTGAGAAAATATCCTCAGACAAAGCTAGAGTGTTGTTATTAAACTCTAAGTAAAACCTAACACCTAAAATATTTATGAAATGATTTGGCATAAAAAGAATCTTTGAAACAAGGTTAAACACACTTTAAGCTTTCAGACGCATGCAGTCCTCACAGATACCACTGAAGAAATGGACTCACTGTTAGTGGATTTGTGCCGTGGCTTGCTTTTCAAGTAGAGCAGTAGATTTGTGTTCATTCATTTCTCTTATCCAACTCAGAGCTCCTTTCTGGCAATCATTAGGTACGTGGCCTATTTACACATTCCTCACATAGCCAGAAAATATAGTGGGAACTATGTGGTTAAAATGTGTGACCTTGGCCTCATTATCACAGATTATATCTAAGGGTGAAATGTCATCTTTTTCTTTATGAGCTGTCTCACTAGGTTATCCTTATATAAGTGGCTTGAAAGAGTCAAAGCTGAGCTCATTTGGAAGCTTCATTTAATTCTTGGAGGTCACCTAGGAACACTTAATGCATTACTGGTCAAGGAGAAGGAGGTAGTTGACATGGCCCTGGAAAGTCTAGGATGTAGTGCAGTAATGTCGTTCATTATGCTGTTTCTCAACTAATGTATCTGTGAATGTCATTGCAGCCTTGGATGGGTGCTCATGTTCATGGTTAGCTTAACAGCTGCCTTCCCCCAAATCTGCTCATATCCTTGAAATCTCCATTTGTATAGCATCATCTTCCTAGTTATGTCACCTTGAAACCTGGAAATCCATCTTTGGTAACATTATTCATCTCCCCATATACATTTGATGATCAATCAATCATCAAAGAAAGACCCAACATTAATTGGGGGCCTTCTGTGTTAACCTTCTGTGTTAATTTTTGTGTGAGATGCTTTTTATCCATATTTTACAAATAGCATGTAAAGTTAAAATTATTAACCCCAGAAAACTGAGACTTCAGCAAAAATATATATCCAAAAACACAGCTGATAAGAGAGATGGTCCCTGATTTACCGACTTTGTGACTATGTTTAAGTGTAAAACTTACCCTCTTTCGTTGTTCAACTCGAGATGTTGTTCCCAGCCTCTAACACATGTGCCAACTACTTTAATAATCTCATTGTTTTAGATTTCATTGCTATTAATCCTTTCATCTTTAGTATTACAGGAATGTCCTTTCCCTGGGTATATCCATATAATGTTAACTTACATGGTCACGAAAGGAAATATATATAAATGTATTTATTAACATGTTCATGTTATAAAAAGTGAACAAAGCGGTCTTCAAAATAGTGTTTATGGCATGTGACATCACACTATCTGTATTGTGTACCAGTGAATATATCCAGAAGGCTGGATTTTGGCCTGGTTTTTTGTTGTTGTTGTTTTGTTTTTTGTTTTTTGGTCTTCTGCCATTACTTTTTTTTTCCCTAAATTTTCTCTAACAAAGTGTGTGTTTATGTAATTTTTATAGCTAGTTAGAAAAAATAATGCCCTCCCCTTTCTTTAGTCACATGGGTCTCCAACCAATCCCTCCATCAGTCTCCTGTCAAATGCAATTTTATAAAGCCTCACTGAAAACTGCTAATGCACTTTTCAAAACGCCATCAGAGGAAACCCTTTGCTAGTTGAATAAATTTCAGTCTTCCCTTTGTAGCAAGCCTCTCAGAATTAAGCTCAGCCTCTTTCCTATTTGTCAGCTTTACATCATGTTTTAGGCACATTGAACTTCTTGATGTTCTTCATAAGCTCAGAAGCTTTCTTGACTCTGTGCCTTCGCCCACGCTATTTTCTCCCTCTGGAATCCCTTCCTCAGTAGGAAAGCCCAGATGTTATCCAGCTTGAAACCTGATGCCCAGGTACAAAGTCAGTGACTATTTGTCCTACTTGCTGTAAGGAACGTTATCTTCCTCTAAACCCTAATGTTTGACTCCCCGTATAGAAATTTATACCTCAGTTATAATTTTTTTTCCAATTTATTTATTTTAAGAAAAACAGTATTCATTATTTTTTCACCACACCCAGTGCTCCATGCAAGCTGTGCCCACTATAATACCCATCACCTGGTACCCCAACCTCCCACCCCCCCCGCCACTTCAAACCCCTCAGATTGTTTTTCAGAGTCCATAGTCTCTCATGGTTCATCTCCCCTTCCAATTTACCCAAAAGCACATACCCTCCCCAATGTCCATAACCCTACCCCCCTTCTCAGTTATAATTTTAACATACCTAATCTCCTCTAAGACAGTGCTTCTAAAACTGTTGTGAAAGATCACTACTTTTGAATTTAATTCATTTTTTTCCTTTGACTTTTGAACAACACAAGGTTACGGGCACCAACGATCCCGCACAGTTGAAAATTCGTATGTAACTTCTGACTCCCCAGAGACTTATCTACTAATATCTTCCTATTGACCAGATGCCTTTCTGATAACATAAAACATTGATTGATATGTATTTTATATTTTATACCTGTTATACTGTATTCATATAAAGTGATCTAGAATTTAAGAACCACAATAAACAAGCAAAGGGAAAAATTAAGATAGACAAGACAAGAAACAGACTCAACCTCAGAGAACAAACTGATGGTTATCAGAGGGTAGGGGGTTACTGAATGGGTTAAACAGGTGATGAGGGATTAAGGACTGTGCTTGTCATGATGAGTTATGGGTTATGTATGGAACTGTTAAATTACTATACTTTACACCTGAAAATAATACTACACTGTATGTTACCAATCTGGAATTAAAATAGAAACTTAGATTAAAAATTAAAAATAAAAAATGGCAAATGGATAAATAAACAAGAGAAAAGAAAATACTCTTTTTTTAAAGATTTCATTTATTTATTTGACAGACATCACTTCTCAGCCTTTTAGCTAAGCTCAAGTGTATTTATTTGACAGATAGAGATCACAAGTAGGCAGAAAGGCAGGCAGAGAGAGAGGGGGAAGCAAGCTCCCTGCTGAGCAGAGAGCCTGATGTGTGGCTCGATTCCAGGACCCTGAGATCATGACCTGAGCCAAAGCCAGAGGCTTAACCCATTGAGCCACCCAGGCACCCCGAGAAAAGAAAATATTCTTAAGAAAATCATAAGGAAGAGAAAAAATACTTACTGTACAGTAATGTGCCAAAAATCTGCATATAAATCTTCATATAAATTTGAAATAATTCAAATCCATGTTGTTCAGTGTCATTTCCATTTTAGCATGAATCAATACAATAAAAGTAAATAAGTGAAAAAAAGGTAACTAGATATTCAAATACAACCTCAAATTTCATCTTATTGCAATCAAGTGTTCTAAAATTATATCTCAAAAATATAAGTACAAACATAATATTGGAATTAAAGAAGGAATTTCAAATATTACTTTGGGAGAGTATTACTACTATACCTCTAACTTTTTGTTATTCCTAAATCAGAATTAAACAAATATTAAATGCCTCTTCTCATATTTTGAAGAGGCACTGGCATATCACAATTTAAAGTTTTAATGTAATAAATTAGCTTGCTTCCTTATTTTTAAATTAAATAATCTAGGTTAGACTGATGATAGCACTGCTCATTGAGGACAACCTTTATCTCGTTTATTTCTGTTTTTTGTTTTAATAATATTCATGTAGAAAAGAAATCAGTTAATGATCCTCCAAAATGAGGATCATAATAATGGAAAGCACAGACTTTAAAGCAATTTTGGTGATCTCTGAATATTCATTTTGAGTTTTTACCCGTAACAAATCATGAGATAACTTGGTAACTTCCACTCTTTACCACTAGCCAGTTTAAAAATTTATCCTGCATAGTATAGATCATTTAAATCATCTTTTGTTAAAAGTAGATCTTGGATTTTAAATACATTTGGGTTATAATAGGCAAACTAGTGTTAAATTATAGCATCAGGTAATGAGATTCTGTTGTGTACAGCTAGTCTGTTACTGGCTCATTCCACTTATGTATTTGGACTTGCAGTGATGTGAAATTGCTTCCAGATTTTCTAAATGTGTACTCTCAATTAAACTTGTCCCGTTGTTGACCAGAGACCAATACTTTGCCAACTGGCTCTGGTTTGCCAACATCAGCTCAGAGAGACAGAAGGCCCTGGGGAATGAAACCTGCATCATGTTCATGTTTGAGTCACCCCAGGAATTAGCATCTTGCCTAGACTCATCTCCTACTCAGTAAGTGGTTTAGTTAGCATAATGGGACACACCACTATATTTTCCTATATATGGGTGGACCCCTTGTCCACAAACAGTAGAGGATTAATTTCAGTTCCTTCTATCATGATATACGTAGACTTTTCTCTGTTCTATACAAACCTGTCCTTCCCAGTGTCTGTACAGCATGTGAGCTGTTGCACATTTTTTTTTTTAAATGGCTAGTTGGGATGTATGAGTTTCTGGATTTAATCATGACTTTATTGGACAGTGTTGGCACCATTCAAGTCATCTCCGAAGGTAATATCCAAAACCAGATATGTAAACCTGCTACCTTTTAAATGATGTGTGACAAAGTGACATATTAATATAGGAAAGTCACTAAAATGAGACAAACCTGGGTCTCTCAACAATTTTTTAAAGCCTACTAATGTTTGTATTTTGTCTTACTTTGTTTTCATTTAAACTGGGGTTAATAGTTCCTATATGTAGAAGCATAGCAAAAATTAAATAAGCACAATACCTAAAAAGCAAAGATAACAAAGGTAAAGACAAAATAAGAAAATATGTAAGTAAAAGGGGAAGGTCTGAAGCCTTCCAGATCTTCAAATGGTCAGAATCCTGATAACCACTTTTAAAGATGCTGTTAATACCTAAGATTTCTTTGTAAATGGCCCTCTCATCCTGATGAACAGGATCTGGGATATTGAATATAAAGTGAAAAACCATTGTTGTATTCTTCATTATAAGTAAAGCAAATTATGGAAAGAATATTGATAATATTTATAATAAAAAGAGAACTCATAATTGGGAGAATCAAACAAATGAATCGTGTTTGTTATTTTTTGTTTGGCACTATTTTATCATGCTAGAATTTTTGTCTATCCATTCACTGTGTTGCAGAAGCTTTTGGATTTTTGGTACATAGGGAGCTAGTTACAGTGCTGACAGGATTCTCCCTCCCAGTCCTTTTGGTCAGAATTTGAACTCTTTTGTCTTACTTTTTATTCTCTTAAAAAATTATAACCATCAATAAAGGTGATAATAAAAAATGGTAGAATTGAACTCATGACTATAAGGTTTGGGGGGAGAATTTATGTTTTTTTTATAATATATAAGGAAAAATAACATATAGTACATGCGCAAAAGTAGGTATATGGTTACGTAATTTATCTTCATCTAGTTTTCCATCTGTTTTATGGAAAATTAGACAGCTATTAAAACTGATCTTATGGGGAAAAAAAGCTGATGACATTAGAACAGCTCAGAATAAAATGTTAAGTGAAAATTGCTGAATATAGAATTACAGTCATATAGAATTATATACCAGTACATTCACATGCATGTACATATGTAGATACAAATGATGTGATATCAGAATTAAATATGTTAACATATTAAATCCTCTCTGATGGAGTGATTATGAGTTACTCTTAATTTTTTCTCCTTTTTTGTCTGTTTTCAAAATATGCAATAAATATGTTGTTACTTTTCTTACATGGAAAGAATTACTAAAATTCTTATTAAGATGTAAGTACTTTCAGTGCACTAAATATTTATTTTGTCACTATTCACAGTAATTGTTTATTATTTGGAAATGAGGTAGAGGGCTCTTGGGTGGCTCAGTAGGTTAAGCTGTGGAGCCCATAAAGATATGAAGGAGGACACTAGGAGCATCGTCTCATCTATGGTAGACCTGCAACACAGAGAGGTCTTGTTGCCCCCAAGACCAACATGAGAGAGAGAAGCATAGGTTTGTTACTGAGCCTGGGAAAAGAGGAATGTTCTCAGAGCAGAGCTGGACTGTCTTTTTTGTTTTTAATTTTTTATTTGATTATAGCTGACATGCCATGTTACATTATTTCAGGTGTATGACACAGTGTTTCGACAAGTCTCTATGTTACACTCTGCTCACACAAGTGCAGCTGCCATTTGTCACCGTACCACACTACTGCGATATCAGTGACATATTCGTAATGCTGTGCTTTTCACTCCTGTGCCAGGATTCCTGTAACTGGAAGCCCACAGCTCCCACTCCCCTTCACCTGGTTTCCCTACACGCTCCCTCCCTTCTCGCAACCCTCAGTTCTCTGTATTTTCAGGTCTTCTGCCTTTTGTTTGTTTGCTTATTCATTTATTTTGTTTTGTTTTGTTTTAGTCCATGTATGATTTCAGTCAAGCAGAATCCAACTTGCAGTGTCTTAAGGGGTGCTGATTCTTTTTTTAAAAAGATTTTATTTATTTATTTGACAGAGAGAGATCACAAGTAGACAGAGAGGCAGGCAGAGAGAGAGAGAGGGAAGCAGACTCCCTGCTGAGCAGAGAGCCCGATGCAGGCCTTGATCCCAGGACCCTGAGATCATGACCTGAGCCGAAGGCAGTGGCTTAACCCACTGAGCCACCCAGGCGCTCTGCTGATTCTTTTATTAGCAGTTTTACTCCCTATTTCCAAGACCGGGATAGAATATTCCTTGTATTTTACTGATGTTCTTTTTTCTCTCTGTAATAAAAACATATAAAGGGCTGTTAAAATTACGACATCCCTAGCTCCTGATTCATAGCTCAGATAATTGAAAAATTAGGTTAAAATATAATTAATTGTTATCCTTTTAGAGTAATGTATGTCAAAATATATTATTATCAAGAGTAGATCATTTACTGCCAAAATTAAAGAAGTACTTAGAAAAATATAACATTAAAACATATTTTCTTATCTCTAAGTTACCAAAAGTATTTTCTTTATCACTGTACGATTTAAATGTCATAGCGTGATTTTAACCAAAGTTTAAATTACCCTACATTAAAGTACTTGAAGTCAAAATATTTGCTATTAAAAAAAAACACACTATGTCAAGCTTATATACTAGCTACAAGTGTTCAGATTTTTGTTTGAAATTTAAATCTAAATATTTTTAAGGAAATATTTTAAAATTCCAGCTTCTCTTAAAATGACGTAATTTATACTAAACACCAAGAGAGAGACTGGGATGAGCATTTATCCACAAAATCCAGTGTTAACACTTCAGTGGGAAGATTTTTTTGGAAAGACAATATTTCTGTGTTTTAGAAATACAATGATTACTTTAGAGAATTTAAAAGGAGTTGAAAGGAGAAACCAGAATTTCGATTAAGTACTATGTTTGGATTCATAAAAACAGGGGGAAAAAGTCTGGGATGAAACAATTATGTTTAAAGTTCATCAACAAGCATTACTGAGGGAGGGACAAGATGGTGGGGTAGTAGGAAGAGGCGTCTTTTCAGCTGGTGCCCCAAAGTGAGCTGATTACCTACCAAAGAACTCCGATCACCCATGAAATCATGTGTTGGAGAGGATGTGGAGAAAGGGGAACCCTCTTCCACTGTTGGTGGGAATGCAAGTTGGTGCAGCCTCTTTGGAGAACAGTGTGGAGATTCCTCAAGAAATTAAAAATAGAGCTTCCCTATGACCCTGCAATTGCACTCCTGGGTATTTACCCCAAAGACACAGATGTCGTGAAAAGAAGGGCCATCTGCACCCCAATGTTTATAGCATCAATGGCCACAGTCGCCAAACTATGGAAAGAACCGAGGTCCCCTTCAGCGGATGAATGGATAAGGAAGATGTGGTCCATATACACTATGGAGTACTATGCCTCCATCAGAAAGGATGAATACCCAACTTTTGTAGCAACATGGACGGGACTGGAAGAGATTATGCTGAGTGAAATAAGTCAATCAGAGAGAGTCAATTATCATATGGTTTCACTTATTTGTGGAGCATAACAAATAGCATGGAGGACAAGGGGCGTTAGAGAGGAGTAGGGATTTTGGGTAAATTGGAAGGGGAAGTGAACCATGAGAGACTATGGACTCTGTAAAACAGTCTGAGGGGTTTGAAGTGGTGGGGGGGTGGGAGGTTGGGGTACCAGGTTGTGGGTATTATAGAGGGCACAGCTTGCATGGAGCACTGGGTGTGGTGAAAAAATAGTGAATAATGTTTTTCTGAAAATAAATAAATTGGAAAAAAAATTAAAAAAAAAAACAAGCATTACTGAGTTTCATGTATATGCTCTGTACAGGA
This sequence comes from Neogale vison, assembly GCF_020171115.1. Classification (NCBI taxonomy): domain Eukaryota; kingdom Metazoa; phylum Chordata; class Mammalia; order Carnivora; family Mustelidae; genus Neogale; species Neogale vison. Next base: position 110,512,737 of record NC_058092.1, read on the forward strand.
TTTTGTTTGTTTCAAGTGGGATCTATGGACATTTGAATGGTGTGTGGTAAAATAAATAGTAGTTCTCACTATGTCATAGGGCATTTCATCTAATTGTGTTTCATCTTGGTTTTGTAGGCTCAGAGACTGAGCTTGTCAACAAAAATGTAGACTAATGGACACTTTTCATGTTGGCATCTATCTTTCCAGTAATTTTTCCATCTGTCCTCTTTTACATCAAAGACCTATTCAGGGAGCATAGCCATCAATTCTTATAGATACATGGGCATAAAGATGAACAAATGTGGTTATTTTGCCCTAGGAAATTATTAAATTATTAAATTGAAGTTCTTTCCCCATTGTATATAGTGTCTTCTATGATAACTAGGGTTTAAAGAAGTGAAATTAGTCATCATAGTCTGTGATCAGGCAGAAAGTAGAGATAACGAGCATTATGATAATAGTACAAATTATGATGAGGTTTCATTAACATTTTTACCCCCAAATTTAAAACACATGTCCAAATTCCACACCTCTCTCTCAGGTGTGATGGATGAAAAACACTAGCACATTTTGGGTTTTGAACTTTTTTTGTTCTCTTTGCGTCCACTTTTTTTTTTTTTCCTAAACAGGATATTTGTTTATTTATTAGTTAGTTAGTTTGTTTTTCATGTCATTAGTAGGTCACTTTTTAAAATTTAATTTAATTTTTTCAGTGTTCCAAGATTCATTGTTTATGCACCACACCCAGTGCTCCATGCAGTATGTACCCTCCTTAAACCCACCACCAGGCTCACCCAAACCCCCCAACTCCCTTCCCTCCAAAACCCTCAGTTTGTTTCCACTTTATTTGATATAGTCTTCACTTAAATGTGTTAACTGTATGCTAATACATACATGTGCCACTGACAAGGCTGCAAGAAATGAAATATAATTAAGTTACCTAGAGGATTTAGAAACTATGTGAAAATTCAGTGATAAATTACTGGATTGTTAAAAAGCATGCAATGTGGAAGTAAGAGATTGGTTTAACTTAAGAATAATTGGAATGGTCTTTCTGGCAGAGATGAAGTTCAGTGTCCATGTAGTGGGCAAATGAGCATAAAAGTGAGAGGACATCACTGGAAGAACAAGGCTGTGTTGTGACAGCATCATTAAAATTACCATAATATATAGGAGTAATGAACAGTAGTGCTGTGTGTGTATGTGTGTGTGTGTGTGTGTGTGTGCACGCGCGCGTGAACGGTGTCCTTAAAATAAATGGTGAAAACGTCGATCACTTCAAAATTGTCATAGAATCGCATACTTGCACTATCATTTTACTGTATTTTTTATATTTTAATTAACTTTACTCTTTTTATTAGATCATCATTTTGAAACAGAAGAATTTGATGTTGCTCTGATGATTATCAGCTATTTTATATTCCTTAGAATTAAGATTGAAGGTGTTGGTGACAGGAATTTCACCTAATAAATTTATAGTATATCAGAATTTACAGTTACTTTTCTACTTTTCTATGATATCTCCACATGTAACTCATCTGCATTTCTTTGAAAAACTTTCTTTGGCAGTCAGAGTGGACATTAATTTTTTGTCATAGATGAGTAAATGTAGACAGAAGTTTTCTTCATTTCTTCACAATTCAAATCAGTGATGAGCTCTGGCTGGAACATACTCTTCATGTACAATGTTGGGTAGGATACATTGGAGTAGGAAAAAATGTTTCATGTAAATTTTTCACCTTTAAATTAACATTTATCGGGTGCCTGGGTGGCTCAGTGGGTTAAGCCGCTGCCTTCAGCTCAGGTCATGATCTCAGGGTGCTGGGATCAAGTCCCACATCGGGCTCTCTGCTCGGCAGGGAGCCTGCTTCCTCCTCTCTCTCGCTCTGCCTGCCTCTCTGACTACTTGTGATCTCTCTCTGTCAAATAAATAAATAAAATCTTTAAAAACTAAATAAATAAATTAAGTAAACATTTATCAACATGTATTAATATTTGTATATTAAAGAAAAACACATCAAAGCTTAAGGAAAACTGTATTAAGGGAAAGACCTAATAATAAGCGAAGATTTCCTTTGACTCATATCTGACTGAATTTGATTAGAATTTTTAGGTGATTTTGAGAAAATGTAATCATTTCATATCATTGTAACTGACAAAAAAAGAAGTCTTGCAGCAAACCATAAGAACTTAGATTTACATGTTAACCTTTGTATTCACCTTGTTTTCCTTGAGCCGCATTTTCTGCCTTTGTGTGTGCATGTATGTGTGTGAGTGCACACATGCATTTATTTCTAAGGCTGCTTTTACTTAATCAGCTTGGTCATGTCAGTTTGGATGGGCCATTGAGATGGTTACATAGAGCACAATTAACTGTTCCATTATTTTGTATTGAATAAACAAGTATTAACATGAAGATACATTTCAGAAAGTCTTTAGTGAGAAGAATTGCTAGAGATAAAATATTCATTATCATTAAGTGACTAATATTCTATATGGCAAGTCATTTCAAGCATAAGCATTGAGTCAACTGAAATATTTCATTCAAACAATGGTTTGGTGTCATGTGTTATGTTTAAATGTAACAGTAAATTTACCAGATCTATATCTATTTCTTTTCTATTCTTGCCTATTTTTGTTTTTTTGATGAAAATGAAATGTTATTTTTATATAATGTTGTATGGATGAAAAAATTGAAGTTATAATATCTGCCTTTATCAATTTATTGTTAATAAGTTATTAATAAAAGTTGTGTTTTGGGGAGGAGGCTTCTAATAGTAGCCAGGAATCATGATTTGCATTTTTAATTTATTATATCTAATTTTATAGTTCCCAAAGTAGAAATATGTTCATTTTATAAATGAAGAGACTGAGGCTTAAAGCAAATAGGTGATTTATTCAGGTTCACACAGCTATCCAACATAGTACTACAAGTCGTAGCTGCAGCAATCAAACAAAAAAAACCCATCCAGATGGGTAAGGAAGAAGAAAAAATTTCACTGTTTGCAGATTACATGATACTATACATGGAAAACCCTAAAGACTCCACCAAAAATAGTACTAGAACTAGTAAATAAATTCAATAATGTTGTACAATACAAAATTAATATACAGAAATACATTGTACTCCTATATACTAATAATGAAGTAGAAGGAGAAATTTAAAAAAAAAAAATAAGTCGCACCAAAAAGATTAAATTGCCTAGGAATAAATTTAACCAATGAAGTGATAGACCTATAATCAAAAAACTATAAAGCACTGATGAAAGAAATTTTAGGTGACACAAACAAATTGAAATTCCATGCTCATGGACTAGAACAATGGATATTGTTAAAATGTCCATACTACCCAGAGCAGTCTATAGATTAAATATACTCCCTATCAAAACACCAACAGTATGTTTCACAGAATAAGTAATACTAAAATTTGTATGGAACTACAAAAGATCCTGTATAGCCAAAACAATCTTGAGAAAGAACTAATTGGAGGTATGACAGTCCCAAATTTTAAGATATATTAAAAAGCTGTAGTAATTAAAACAGTACAGCACTGGCACAAAAAGAGACACTTAGATTAGAGAACCCAGATAAACCTGTACTTATAAAGTCAGTCTACAACAAAGGAGACAAGAATATACATGAGGAGAGGATAGTCTCTTCAATAAATGCTGTTGGGAAAACTGGACAGCTTCATGCAAAAGAATGAAACTGGACCACTTTCTTAAACCATACACAAAAATAAGCTTAAAACAGGTTAAAAACGTAAATCTGAGACCTGAAATCATTACGTTCTAGAAGAAAACATAAGCAGTAATTCTTTGACATAGGCTATAGGAACGTTTTTCTAGATATGTCTCGTCAGACAAAAGAAACAAAAGCAAAAAATGAACTATTGGAACTACACTGAAAACCAAGGTTGTTTGCAGAACAAAGGAAAACCTCAACAAAACAAGGCAGCCTACTGAGTGGGGAATGATATTTACAAATTGTATATCCCATAGGTAGAGTTAATATCCAAAATATATAAAAACTTTATACAACTCAATACAAAAAATATACCAAACAATCAAATAATGTAATCACGTGATAATTCTATTAAAATGGGCAAAGGAGGGAGCATCTGGGGGTGCCTGGGTGGCTAACTCCATTAAGTGTCTGCCTTAGGCTCAGGTTATGATCCTGGGGTCCTGGGATCGAGCCCTGAAGCCTGCTTCTTTTTCTCCCTGTCTGCTTCTCCCCCTGCTCTGCTCATGTGTTTTCTCTCTCTCTCAAATAAATAAATAACATTTATTTATTTTTTCTTTTTATTTTTTTAAATTTCTTTTTAGTGTTCCAGAATTCATTGTTTATACACCACACCCAGTGCTCCATGCAATACATGCCCTTCATAATATCCACCACCAGGCTCACCAAACCCCCACTCCCCTCCCTTCCAAAACCCTCTGTTTCTGAGTCCACAGTGTCTCATAGTTTGTCTCCCCGTCCAATTTCCTCCAACTCACTTCTCTCATCTCCCAATTTCCTCCATGTTATTCCTTATCTTCCACAAGTAAGTGAAGCCATATGATACTTGACTCCCTCTGCTTGACTTATTTCACTCAGCATAATCTCTTCCAGTCCCGTCCATGTTGATACAGAGCTTGGGTATTCATCCTTTCTGACGGGGGCATAATACTCCATAGTATATATGGATCACATCTTTATCCATTAATCTGTTGAAGGGCATCTTGGTTCTTTCCACAGTTTGGTGAATGTGGCCATTGCTGCTATGAACATTGGAGTACAGATGGCCCTTCTTTTCACTAAATCTGTATCTTTGGGGTAAATACCCAGTAGTGCAATTGCAGGGCCACAGGGAAGCTCTGTTTTTAATTTCTTAAGGAATCTCCACACTGTTTTCCAAAGTCGCTGCACCAGTTTGCATTCCCACCAACAGTGTAAAAGTGTTCCCCTTTCTCCACATCCCCTCCAACATATGTTGCTTCCTATTTTGCTAATTTTGGCCATTCTAACCGGTAGAAGGTGGTATCTCAGTGTGGTTTTGATTTGAATCTCCCTGAAGGCTAGTGATGAACATTTTTTCATGTGTTTGTTAGCCATTTGTATGTCTTCTTTGAAGAAGTGACTGTTCATGTCTTTTGCCCATTTTTTGATGTAATTATTTGTTTTGTTTGTGTTGAGTTTGAGGAGTTCTTTATAGATTGTGGCTATCAGTCCTTTGTCTGTATTGTCATTTGCAAATATCTTCTCCCATTCCGTGGGTTGCCTCTTTGTTTTGTTGACTATTACCTTCGCTGTGCAGAAGCTTTGGATCTTGATGAAGTTTCAAAACTTCACTTTCACTTTCATTTCCTTTGCCTTTGGAGACATATCCTGAAAGAAGTTGCTATGGCGGATGTCAAAGAGGTTACTGCCTATGTTCTTCTCTAGGATTTTGAGAGATTCCTGCCTCACGTTGAGGTCTTTTATCCATTTCAAGTTTATCTTTGTGCATGGTAGAAGAGAATGGTCGAGTTTCATTCTTCTACACATAGCTGTCCCATTTTCCCAGCACCATTTATTGAAGAGACTGTCTTTTTTCTATTATATATTTTTTCCTGTTTTATCAAAGTTTATTTGACCATGGAGTTGAGAATCCATATCTGGGCTCTCTACTCTGTTCCACTGGTCTTTGTGTCTGTTTTTGTGCCAGTACCATGCTGTTTTGGTGATCAGCATCTTGTGGACTTCAGATTCTTCATCTTCAAGATAAGACAGTTCTATTGAATGACACATGAGATCTCTCCACTTTGCTCATTTTCGAATTACCCAAATATGGGTGCTGTTGTATAAAAGACCCTAAAGCAAAGGACAGTATAGCTAATGCATATTTCTAAACTGCTTGTTTGTTTAGAAATATGGCTTGGGTGGAAGTTCTATTATTATTTAGCACTATTAGGGTTAGTATTTTACAATTCTTTACTATTGCTTTCAAAACTTGATTTCACTCTTTTTCAGCTTCTAATGGACTTGGTAAATGGCATGAGTTAAGCTGATAATCAAATTTATGCTGTCTTATGTGAGATGCCAACATTTTTTAAAATATCACTAATGACTTAATGCCATTAATGCACTACACATCTACTTATGAGTTAAAATATGAGTTTTGCTTTTTTCAAATGAGAATCGAGAGTTTCGGGCAGTACAGCAAGCCTGAGAATGATATATTCTGCTCATGTAATCTTTTATACAACTTTTATAGTGTAACTTTTTGTATTATACATACATGTTGAAAGAGTAGACAATGAACCTCTAAGTAATTATCACTAATTTGTGAATGGCCACCATTATCTTATGAATTTCTTCATCTAAGGATAGAGATATGAGTGTGAATAACTATGAGATAGCAAAATTAAAGAAATAAATTTAACTGAAGAAGAGAGAAGTAGTAGACTTCTGGAGATGTGGTCAAGGGGAGGATTCTATGCTGGTCCTAACTAGCTTCTGCAATTGTGGCAATTCTGAATGACAGAGTTTATCAGTAACAGTGTATGCAAGGAAGCAAACCAGAATTATGAGCTAGAATTTCTGAAATACAGTTGTAGAAATTCAGACCTTGAGAAGACATGAATTAGAGGTGTTAACCATAAGTATCATTGGATATGAAAGGCCATCCTGTGAATAAAAGTTCAGATTTATTCTGTGGACTTGAGGTAACTAAAGAGAAATCAGCAGGGATAAATGTCGGCTCAACTGTGGTAACTTAAATCTGGCAAGTGCAATTTTCCAACTTTTGGTTAGGGTGAACTGGAAAATAGTGATTTCTCCATCCCAGCTAATATTATAGAAAGGTTGGGTAATCATGTGATAAGAATACCATACTAGAATGCATATAATTGATATGAGGTTATAAGGATGACTTCTTAGAAGTTTAGTTCTAAGATTTTGCCATTTTATCTCCAAATCAATGTGAAAATCTGGTTTAAACCACTGTTTTAAGTTTTTGGTTTAGGAAACCAGGTGGTTCTTTGGTCTAGTCTAGTTCCTGGGGAATGCTGTTGGCTTTCACAGAAATTTCTCTGCTTCTCATTTCTGTACAGGAAACCACCAGGATATGACACAAAACTCTTTTCTCTTTTGTTTGACTGACCATATGGAGTTGTTGAAAAGCGATGTAAAAGCTGATCTCATTTTGCACTTCAGTTGATAACACCTCAGTATAGTCCTTTGTGCTGTCAATACCCATGCCGGTTTTAATGAGCTTGAGTTCATTACTGAGGCTGTGTACCCAAACCATTAACTTGTCACTGCCATCTGCTTGCACATAGCATCTGAAAGCAGGTAGCTTGCAACTCCCTGGTCTCTGATGATTTTCAATTTGTAAATGAAAAAAATACAGATATTAATTAGTTGTATGTGTGTATATTTCCTTCTTTCCCAGGAGTGTGAATGTTAACTTGGTTTTCTGCCATTACCTGTTTTGCTAATTGTTTAAATTGTTTTCTGTCACTCACACACGCAATAAAATATATTTATTTTTAAATATTGAACTCCTTAGATTTTATTTCTACCAAGAGTCTGTTATACTCAAAACATTAAAGATATTCTGAAAAGTAAATAATACTTCTGGAACAAAAGGGCTCCATAATCTTCCCAGGCTCATGATTAAGTGACTTTGGTGCTATGAACCATCAGATGTGTTGCTCTCTAAGGGCCTTACCAGCCATCAAGGTGGTGAAGCAGCCTGTTTGTAGGTCAAACAGGTATATGACAAGGGAAGGGTTAGGCCTCCAGAAATCAGAGCTTCACTTCTGCCTCTGGTCAACATGGTAGGCAAGTCATTTGACTTCTTGGAAGTCACTGTGTTTTGACCCATACAACAGAGAGGATAATTCCTCTAATATCTTACTTCTAAGGCCATTGAGAGCATCACAAGAGATATATGTTCTCCAAAAAATTGAAACCACTTAATCTCTCTCTCTCTCTCTCTCTCTCTCTCTCTCTCTCTCTTTGGATTGAAAATTGATCTTCACTTCACCAGACTGTATGACCTTGAGCAAGTCCATCAATATTTCTAGTCATTACTTTTGTCAAAGCACAACAGCAATAACAACTAGTTATTCATTGGGTGTAGAGTATGTGCCAGACACTGTGCTAACTGCTTTTAACAGTATGATCTTATTCTTCACAACAATGCTATGACTTTTTTTTTATCATCTCTAGTTTACAGCGAAAAAAGCAGAATTCAGTTTAATAACATTCCTAGGCTCACAGAATATAGCTGTATGGAGATGCTTTAGGTCATTAAATAAGGAGGAATTAAGGGTACCAAGTTTCAGTCATCCAAGAAGAGTAAGTTGGGGATCTGATATACAGCAAAGTGACTATTCTTAACACCACAATCTTTTTATACTTGAAATATGCTAGGAGGATAGACCCAAAGTGCTTTCACCACAGAAAAGAACAAGAAAATAAGATACAAACGGAAAGAGACAAACGGAAAGAGAAGAAAGAGGAGAAAATGAAAGAGAAGAAAGGAAAAGGAAAAATTAGGTCACTATGTGGAAGAAAGAAAAATTTAAAAGAATACTTAAAAATTAGTGCATCTTCAGAAGCACCTATGGCATTTTCATGCTCAGTAGTTGCCTTTTAAAATTAATTAATTAATTTTTATAAGGTTTTATTTATTTATTTGTCAGAGAGAGAGATCACAAGTAGGCAGAGAGGCAGGCAGAGAAAGAGGGGGAAGCAGGCTCCCTGCTGAGCAGAGAGCCCAATGTGGGGCTTGATCTCAGGACCCTGAGACCATGACCTGAGCTGAAGGCAGAGCTTAACCCAGTGAGCCACCCAGGTGCCCCCAGAAGTTGCTTTTTTTCTTACTGCGTCCTTTTTTTCCTACTTGATTTTTTAAGCTTGTCAACACAATGACAATTAGTCCTAGAATGTCAAAACAGAAGAGTTAAGTAGACTCTGAACCCAGTGTGAGCCCAAAGCGGGCTTGAACTCATGACCCTGAGATCAAGACCTGAGCTGAGATCAAGAGTCAGATGCTTAAACAAATAAGCCACCCGGGCACCCTAAAACTGGAAGAGTTCTTTCTCAGTTAACCGTGAGGCATTGTAATTAGGAACAATGTTGAGTTTATTTTAATCTTCTAATGCTTTTTAGGTATTCAATACATTTTATTTATTTATATTTTTATTTTTATTTCTATATATATATAGAATATATGAATATAAACATACACACACACACAGACACACACACACACACACACACACACACACACACACACACACATATATATATATATATATATATATATATATATATATATATATTATTTTTTGAGCTAACCTGAAGCCATATGCATTAACTGCCACCTTTCGTGGTCAACATTCCAAACTCTGTTTTAGAGTTAGAGGAAGTCAGTCCCAGGATGCCTGTGGTTTTTCTCAAGGTCAGAAGACATGGCTCTATTTAAAATCAACCTAGTGATTCTTAGTTTTGTTATTAAGCAGTATTAATACATTTCTGGCTTTTCTGATCTATAATGAAAGTTTCTGATTATAGATTTATTGATTTCATGTACTCTAAATGGTCAGGAAGAGGACTTAAACAATGATTGGTAGTCAGTGCATGAGATTTTGCTGAGAAGTGACACACCGATAATAGAATTATCTCGTTTCTTTCTCAAGGGGACCTATAATCTTAAGATGACTCTTTAAGCCTTTTTTTATCTATTATTTTTGTCCCTTATTAGTTTCATCTCTTGACTAGCTTACCAATTTTACCTTCTGTATTACTTATTTCTTTTCCTGTTTTTTTAGGCATCAATTCTATTTAGTACTTCTAATACTGCTAATGAAATTTTGGTCCCTTGAAGATCTTAACTATATTCCTTCTTATTTATATCATTCTAAGTTTTTTTCTTTTCTTGAATCTCAGTTTTATTCCTTACAGTTCTATGTTATGATTCTATACAAAGCACATTTCCATATATCCCTTTTAGTTACCATATTTTTAAACTATTTTTATTGATTTGTCACTTATAAACATCTTTTCCTATTTATCATTGGAGAGAAGACTGTCTATTTAGACTTGGTGTTTATTCCCCTCGATTTTGCTGATTTTCCAAGATCCACAGATATGAAACTGGTGTTGCTGCCTAGTTCGTGGGCCTCTTCTTGGTGTCTAAGCAGATGCCAGCTAGTGAATTCTCATGGGAACTGATAACTGCGTTTATGTTTATGTTTTTGTTTTTGTTGGTTTTTTTCCCCTTATCTCTTTATTTCTTGCCTCCCTGACACTCAAAATAGCACCGATGAAAATAAACACATTACCTTCCTTTTCTTCTTGCTTGAGCTCAGGCCCACAATTCTCTACTTGTAGGGGCATCACTATCTTCCCCAAGGCATCCTATGTGTACCAAGGTGTTTTCTGGAAGTTGATATTTCTAATGGATACTGTAAGAGTGGTACTGTAGGGAGGAGAGAGTTGGAAGGTAAAGCACAGCATGTGGGATACTTGACATAACACCGAAGCAGTACCCACTTGGGTGGCCTAATTATCTGGTTAGTACATCACTTGAATTTAATTTAATGTTTTGTTTTATCTTATTTTATTTTAGTTTGCTTCATTTTATTTTATTTTTGAGACAGGAGGTAGGAATAGAAGGAGAGAGAATCCCAAGCAGATTCCACATGTCCAATGTGGAGCCCCAGGTAGGGCTTAGTCTCACAGCCCTGAGTCATGAACTGAGCTGAAATCAAGAGTCCAGTGCTTTAACTGACTTAGCCACCCGGACACCTCCATCACTTGAATTTTAGATCACAGGAACAAACAGTGTGACAGAGTATAGACCAGGAGGCTGAGGATGGAATTGTAAACACAAGGTTCGGTTATTCAGTGCCAAACGGAATGAAGTTCCAGTGTGCAGTGGTTGATTCGAGATATCCTGTACCTGAATAATGGTGTATGTCAGATGTTTGCTAACCCTGGATATTGTGTGTATGATGACCTCCAAATGGATGGGAGACATCACAAGGCCATGGAGGATTTCCCACACTGGGGCTTGTGAGATGCTCCAAACCGCAAGGTTTCCTTGACTGGACAGGGGGATTCTGGTTTGTTTGCTCCAGGGTTCCCCATGTGAAAAGTTTGGTATCAGAGCTCTCCCTCATGGATGCCTAGAAAGCACAACTCCATTGACAATTGCAGCTGAGGAACATGGAAGGTTTGATCTGGTGGCTCTGGGGTGAATTTCCAAGCAGGCTGAGTTGACATGGTGTTTCATGCTGTTGGATCACAATGCTGGTATGTATCCAGGATGACGTTAGAATGTTGGGGTGGTCAGGGTCCATGCAGGATTCTCCTATACTGAGTCTTAGACATAGCTACCAAGAGCAAGGTATCCTACTGGGGACAGGAGAGGTTCTGTTGTGTGGCTCAGGGACCACATGTTGGAATATAAGTTGTTATTGGAGAAGATGCTTCTAGGAAAAGATGCCTGAAGATCTAAGCTAGGGTATCAATGAAGTCCTAGGGGCATGTCACGTTCAATCTTCTGACTCAGGTCCTTTTACTTGTATGTATGCCAGGAGGCAGGTGCTCATTGAGTGTCAGAATGAGCATTTGGGTCCAGAGCGTTCTTCAAAATTGAGGTGTGCACAGGGGCTTTGTACGTTGCTCCTAATCTTCAGGGTTTGGGCAACAGTGAAGGGTAGACATTCCTTCAGGAGGGTAGGCACAATGGTCCAGTGTTGCACCAGAGGCCCCATCCTGGAGAGCATGTGGATCAGGGCTTTGAGGACAGAAATCTGCAAATGTGGTCTAGTGTTAGGGTGGGGGCTGAGGTGGTTACAGTCCCGATCTGAAGACCCTGAGTGAAGCTCATAGTGTCCTGAAATTAAGGTGTCATTGAGGTGGTAGCACAGTCTTTTCTGTCTGGATTGTGTGTCCAGGATGGTCGCAAAATGTAGGAGTGTCTTCATGGGGCCATGGGAGATTCGTCATCTCTGGGGATTCTGCCCAGCTCCCAAGAGTTTGGTTTTTCTGGGTGAAGGGAAGACTGATGTTTTCCATCTCAGGGGACCCCCACAAGAGCTATTCCAGAGACAGATCCTTGGTCAGGGCACCTGGAAAACACGAATGAGGATGAGTATTTGGCCTTAGGAACCTGGCAGTCCGGCTCTGCAAGCTCCTGGTCCAGCTACGGAGGGGGTTTGTTTGAAGGCAGGTTCATGCTGAGAGTCTCAATGCTCTTTGTGCCCAAGGTGGCTCCCATGAGTGACCCTGGTCTCATGGACAATGCAGCTGGTTCCCATTCCGAGGGTTGGACACCCATTTCAACAACCAGGTTTCCTGCCATCGGGAAAGAGGAATACTCTTGTGCTTCAGGTTCCCCTATAGGCAGGGATTTGAGCTATGGTCTGGGGAGAGATGCCTGAATACCCAGGTAGAGTAGAGATGACGGCTTCGGGCCACGGCACTTCCCACCTGCAGAATACGGGGACCACTGTCTGCATGCCTGTCTGTAGGTCGTGACTCAGGCTGTGTCAGGGAGAGCCTGAGTGCCCATGACAGCCTATGATATTAGAGTGCCGTCGAGGGCCATGCAGGTGGATCCTCATGTGGGCTTTCTGGGCAGAATCACCAGGCAGGACTTCTTTCTGTCGGGTAGGCAGAATGCTGTGTTGTGGCTCCAGAATTCCCTATCAAGAGGGTCTGATGACCAGGAGGGTGAGGATGGAATTAGAAACACAAGCTACAATTAAATTCAGTGCCAGGCAGTAGGAAGTTCCAGTGTGCATTGGCTGATTCGAGATATGCAGCACCTGACTAAAGGTGGATGTCAGATGCTTGCTCACACTGGAGTTTGTGTCTATGATTACCGACTAATGGCGGGGTGGCATCCCGAGGCCATGGAGAATTTCCCACACTGGGGCTTTGAGATGCTCCAAACAGCAAGGTTTCCTTCTACTGGACAGGCGACTCTGTTTTGTTTGCTCCAGGGTGCCCTATATGGAAAGTTTGGGTGGCAGAGCAATCCCGCATGGATTCCTAGAAAGCACAACTCCATTGACCATTGCAGCTGAGGAACATGGCAGGTTCAATCTGGTGTCTCTGGGGCGAAGTTCCAAGAGGCCTGAGTTGACATGCAGTTTCATGCTGTAGGATCACAGTGCTGGTTTGTATCCCGGGAGATGTTAGAATGTTGGGGCGGTAAGGGCCCATGCAGGATTCTCCTACACTGAGTTGTGGACACAGCTACCAAAATCAGCATATCCTTCTGAGGAAAGGAAGGGTTCTGTTGTGTGGCTCAGGGACCACATGTTGGAATATAAATTAGTATTTGGTAACAGGCCCCTGGGGATAAGCACCTGAAAACCTAAACTTGGTTATAGATGAAGTCCTAGAGGCATGTCAGGTTCAAACTTCTGACTCAGGGTCTTTGACTTGGATGTCTGCCTGGAGGCAGGTCCTCATTGTGTGTCATAATGTGCATTTGGGTCCAGAGTTTTCCTTTGAATTGAGGTTGGCTCAGAGGCTTTCTACTTTGCTCCTAATCGTCAGGGTGTTGGCAACAGTGAAGGGCAGAGTTTCCTTGGGAAGGTATGCACACTTGTCCGTTGAGGTTCCAGAGACCCCATCCTAGAGGACAAGTGGGTCTGGGCTTTGGGAACAGAAATCTGCAAGCACAAACTAGGGTTTGGGTGAGGGCCGAGGTGATCACAGGCCCGATCTGGAGGCCCTGTGGACAGCTCATAGTGTACTGAAATTAAGACGTAATGGAGGTGGTAGCACAGGCTTTTCTGTCTGGATTGTGTGTCCAGGATGGTTGCAAAATGCAGGGGTCATGGGAGATTCTTCGTCTCTGGGGATTCTACCCACCTCCCAGGAGTTTGGTGTCTCTGGGGGAAGGGAAGACTGCTGTTTCCGTCTCAGGGGACCGCCAAGAGGGATTCCAGAGACAGGTTCTGGGTCTGGGCGCCTGGAAAACACGAATGAGGGTGAGCATTTGGCCCTAGATACCTGGCAGGCCCGCTCTACAGGCACATGGTCCAGCTAAAGAGGGGGTTTGTGTGAAAGCAGGCTAACGCTGAGGGTCACAATGCTTGTGCCCAGGGAGGCTCCCATGAGTGACTGTGGTCTCATGGGCCATGCAGCTGGTTCCCACTTTGAGGGTTGGACACCCATCTCAACAGCAAGGTTTCCTGCCAACGAGAATAAGGAGTACTCTTGTGTTTCAGGTTCCCCCATAGTCAGGGATTTGAGCTACGGTCTTGGAAAGATGCCTGAAACCCATGCTGAGTAGATGTGACAGCTTCGGGCCACAGCAGGTCCCATCAACAGGATATGGGTCCCACTGTCTGCGTGGCTGACTGGAGGTCGTGGCTCAGGCTGTGACAGACAGAGCCTGAGTACCCCTGGTGGCCCAAGATATTAGGGTCCCGTCAAGGGCCATGGTGATGGATCCTCGTGTGGGGTTTCTGGGCAGACGCACCAGGCACTACTTTTTTCTGTGGAGCAGGCAGAATGCTGTGTTTTGGCTTAGGAATTTCCTATCAAGAGGGCGTGGGCAAAAAGAGGGTGAGGATGGAATTGCAAACACATGCTAAGGTGCAATGCAGTGACAGGTGGAAGGCAGTTCCAGTGGGAAGCGGCTGATATGAGATATCCAGCACCTGAGTAAGGGCGGATGTCAGATATTTGCTCACACTGGAGTTTGTGTCTATGATGACTGACAAATGGAGGGGTAGCGTCAAGAGGCCATGGAGGGGTTTTCACGTTGAAGCTTAGGAGCTGCTCCAAAATGCAAGGTTTCATTCTACTAGACAGGTGGAGTCTGGTTTCTTTGCTCCAGGGTCCCCCATGTGGAATGTTTGGGTAGCAGAGCTCTACTGCAAGCATGCCTGGAAAGCTCAACTCCATTGACCATTGCAACTGAGGAACATGGCAGGTTCATTCTGGTTTCTCTGGAGTGAAGCTCCAAGACCTGGAGTTGTCATGGAATCTCTTGCAGATGGGTCACAATGCTGGTTTGTTACCAGAGAGATCTTAGAATGTGCTGGTGGATAAGGTGCTGTGCAGGATTTTACCAGCCTGGGCTTTGGCACATATGGAAGGGCACGGTTTCCTTCTGGGGACAGATGAAGTGTTCTGTGGCCCAGGGTCCACATGTTGTATCATACGTTCGCATTCCAGAACAGGCCTCTTAGGACAAATGTCTGAAAACCGAATCTAGAGTTCCCATGATGTCCTAGGGGCATATTAGATTCACTATTCTAACTCAGTACCATTGATTTGGCTGTCTGCCTGGATGTAGATGATCAGGGTGTTTTACATTTACATTCAGAGTGGCCACCAATATTGGGGTAGGCTCAAGGACCTTGCGGGTTTCTCCTAATCTAGAGGTTTGGGCAACTGTGATGGGCACAGTTTCCTTGGATATGGCAGGGACAGTCCTGTGGTGTGGATCAAGAGACCCCATCCTGGAGGGCATGTGTGCCATGGTTTTGGTAGAGAGGTCTGCAAACACAAATTCGGATTAGGGTTAGTGTCGAGGTGATTGCAGGCCCAATGCATAGACCTGGAGGGAAGCCCCTCTGGAACTGTAATTAGGGTGATTGGAAGGCGGTAGCACAGGTTTTCTTTCTGGATTATGTGTCCAGGAATGGCCTCAAAATGCAAATGTGTTCTCATGCGTTCGTGGGAGACTTTTCCTCCCTATGGATCCTGGTGGCTCCCCATAGTTTGGTGGCTTTTTCGGGGAAGGGAAGAGTGCTGTTTTCCATCTTAGGGGTGCCCCAAAACAGGGATTCCAGACTGGCACTGGGTCCGGGCACCTGGAAAATCCCACAAAGTTTTAAAATTTGTGCCTAGAGGCGTACCAGGCCTACAATGCGGGATCATGTAGGTGCAACAGAGAGGGATTGTTTGAAACCATGCTTAGACTGATGGTCACAATGCCTGTTTGTGCCAGGGCGGCCATCAGGAGTAGGCGTGGTCTCATTGGTCTTGTAACTGGTTCCCCCTTTGAGTGTTGGACACCTGTCCCAACAGCCAGGTTTATTGCCATGGAGAAAGAGGAGTTCTTTATTGTGTCTCAGTTTCCCCCATTGACAGGGATTCCAGCAAAAGTCTGGGGACAGGTGCCTGAATACCAAGGATGGGTAGAGATGATGTACTTGGGCCATGACCATCCCAAATGCTAGATATGGGGCCCGCTCTCTGTTGGCTGAAACTCGGTCAGGGATCAGGCTCTGACAGACGCAGCACTAGTGGCCATGGCAGCCTATAAATCGCGGTTGACTCGAGGACCAAGCACATTGATCCTCATGTAGATTTCTGGCCTGACTCACCAGGAACTTCTTCATTTGCTTGGTAAGGCAGAATGCTTCGTTGTGGCTCCAGATTTCCTATCAAGAGGGCTTGTGGACAGTTGGGTGAGGATGGAATTGTAAACACAAACTATGGTTCAATTCAGTGCTAGCGGAAGTCAGTTCCAATGTGCAGCAGATTATTTGAGACATCCAGCTTCGGAATAAGGGTGGATGTCAGATGTTTGCTCACACTGGAGTTTGTGTCTAGGATCACTGACAAATGGAGGGGTGGCATCAAGAGGCCATGGAGGAGTTCACACGCTAAGGCCTGTGAGCTGTTCCAAACAGTAAGGTTTCCTTCTACTGGGGAGGTGAGGTCCGATTTGTTTGCTCTAGGTTCCCCCATGTGAAAAGTTTGTAAAGCAGAGCTCTCCAGCATGCATGCCTGGAAAGCACACCTCCACTGACAATTGACTTTGAGGAACATGGCAGGTTCGTTCTGGTGGTGCTGGTGCAAAGTCCCAAGGACTCGATTTGACATGGAATCTCTTACAGATAGGCCACAATGCTGGTTTGTTACCAAGGAGATCTTAGAATGTGCTGGTAGCTAAGGTGCCATGCAGGATTCTCCTACCCTGAGGGTTTTGCACAGGTGAAAGTGCATGGTATCCTTCTGGGGACAGGTGATATTCTGTCGTGTGGCTCAGGGACCACATGATCGGTCGTAAATTGGTATTCCAGAACAGGCCCCTGAAGACAGATGTCTGAAAACCTAATGGGGTTCTTTGAGGGCCTAGGGGCATTTCAGGTTCAATCTTATAACTCATGATCATTGACTTGGCTGTCTCCCGGGATTTAGGTGATCAGGGTGTTTCAAACTGTGCATTTGCATCCACAGTGTCCGGCAATATTGGGGTAGGATTAGGGTGCTTACAGGTTTCTACTAATCTGGAAGTTTTGGGCAACTCTGATATGCACAGTGTCCTTGGGGATGGCAGCCAGTTCTGTGGTGTTGCTCCAGGGATCCCGTTCTCATGGGCATATGGACCATGGTTTTTGGAGAGAAGTCTGGAAACACAAATTCGGGTTAGTGAATTTGTGGCGATGTGATTGCAGGCCCAATGCGTAGAGCTGGAAGGCAGCTCATCAGGAACTTTAATTAGGGTCACTGGAAGGCAGTAGCACAGGCTTTTAGATCTGGATTGTGTGTCCAGTATGGCCTTGGAATACAGGTGTGGTCTCATGGGTCCATGGGAGACTTTTCCTCTCTACGGATCCTGGCGGCTCTCCATAGTTTGGTGGCTTTGTCGGGGAAAGGAAGAGTGCTTTTTTCCATCTTAGGGGTGCCCCAAAACAGGGATTCCAGAGACGGACTCTGGTTCTGGGCATCTGTGAAATTCCACCAAGGGTTAGGATTTGGGCCTACGGGTGTACGAGACCTGCAATGCAGGATCATGGTGGTGCAACGGAGAGGGATTGTTTGAAAGCATGCTCAGGCTGAGGGTCAAAATACCTGCTTGTGCCCAGCATGGCCCTTAGGAGTGGGCGTGGTCTCATTGGTCTTGTAAATGACTCCCCCTTTGAGGGTTGGACACCCATCTCAACAGCCAAGTTTCCTGCCATGGGGAAGGAGGAATTCTCTACTGTGGTTCAGGTTCCTCGCTGGCAGGGATTCCAGCATAGGTCTGTGACAGATGCCTGAATACCAATAATGGGTAGAGATGATGGAACTGGGCCTTGGCCTGTCTCACATGCTGTATATGGTCCTCGCTCTCTGGGTGGCTGACAGTAGGTTAGGTTCAGGCTCTGTCAGACACAGCACCAGTGTCCAGGGCATTCTATAAATCAGGATTCCCTTAAGGGCCGAGCAGATTGATCCTCAGGTGGAGTTTCTAGGCAGACTCACCAGCCCCATATTCTTTCTGTGCTGAAGGCAGAATGCTGTGTTGTGGCTCCAGAATTCCCTATCAAGATTGCTTGGTTGGACGCCTGGGTGGCTCAATGGGTTAAGCTGCTGCCTTCGGCTCAAGTCATGATCTCAGGGTCCTGGGATCGAGTCCTGAATCAGGTTCTCTGCTCGGCAGGGAGCCTGCTTCCTCCTCTCTCTCTTCCTGCCTCTCTGCCTACTTGTGATCTTTCTCTGTCAAATAAATAAATAAATAATCTTTTAAAAAAAATTGCTTGGCGACTAGTAGGCTGAGAATGGAATCGTAAACCCAAGCTACAGTTTAATTCAGTGCCAAGTGAAAGGCATTTCCAGTGTGCAGCGGCTGATTCCAGATATCCAGAACCTGAGTAAGGGTGGATGTCAGATGTTTGCTTTTGCTGGAGTTTGTGTCTATGATGACGGACAAATGGGGGGGGGTAGGATCTAGAGGCCTTGGAGGATTTCCTAGCCTGGGGATGGTGAGATGCTCCAAACAGCAAGGTTTTCTTCTACCAGAAAGGGTGAGTCTGGTTTGTTTGCTCCAGGGTCCCCCATGTGGAGTGTTTGGGTATCAGAGCACTCCCGCATGGATGCCTGGAAAGCACACCTTCTTTGACCATTGTAGTTGAGGAAATGACAGATTCCCACTGGTGGCCCTGGTGTGAAGTACCAAGGCCTTGAGTTGACATGTAGTCTCATTAAGGTGGGTCACAATGCTGGTTTGTTACCAGGGAGATCTTAGAATGTACTGGTGGCTAAGGGGTCAGGCAGGATATATCTACCCTGAGGGTTTGACACAGCTCCAAGAGCACGTCTCCCTTCTGGGGAGAGGAGATATTCTGTCGTGGTTCTCAGGGACCACATGATGTATCATACGTTGGTATTCCAGGAAAGGCCTCTGAGGATAGATGCCAGAAATCATAATCTAGGTTTCCAGTGAAGTCCAACGGCCATGTCAGGTTCAATCTTCTGACTCAGGACAATTGACTTGGGTGTCTGCCAGTATGAAGGTGATCAGGGTGTTTCAGACTGTGCATTTCTATAGAGAGTGGCCTCCAATATTGGGGTGGGCTCAGAGGCCTTGCAGGTTTCTCCTAATCTGTAGGGTTTGGGCAAATCTGACGGGCAACTTTTCATTGGGGATGGCAGACACAGTCCTACGGTGTGGCTCCAAAGACCCCATCCTGGATAGCATGTGAGCCATGGTTTTGGGAGAGAAGTCTGCAAACACAAACTCGAGTAAGAGTTAGTGGCGAGTTAATTGCAGGCCCAATGCACAGACCTGGAGGGCAGCTCGTCAGGAAGTGTAAATTGGTTGACCTGAAGGCGGTAGCACAGGCTATGGTATCTTGATTGTGTGTCAAGGATGACCTCGGAATGCAGGTGTGGTCTTGTGGGCCCATGGGAAATTTTTCCTCTCTAAGGTTCCTGGTGGCTCTCAATAGTTTGGTGGCTTTTTCGGGGAAGTGAAAACTGCTGTTTTCCATCTTAGGGGTGCCCCAAAACAGGGATTCCAGAGTCGGGCTCTGGATCTGGGCTTCTGGACAATCGCACCAAGGGTTAGGATTTGGGCCTAGGGGTGTACAAGGCCTTCAATGCGGGATACTGGAGGTGCAACTGAGAGTGTTTGCTTGAAATCTTGCTTAGTCTAAAGGTCACAGTGCCTGCTTGTGCCCAGGGCGGCCCTCATGAGTGGGCGTGGTCTCGTTGGCTATTAAGCTGGCTCCGACTCTGAGGGTTGCACACCCATCGCAACAGCCAGGATTCCTGCCATGGGTTGGAAGAGTTCTCTATTGTGCTTCAGGTTCCCTGTGGATTTTACACAGGTCCAAGAGAACATCTTCCTGCTGGGGACAGATTATGTTCTGTTGTGTGGCTCTGCACCACATGTTGTATCATATGTTGGTATTCCAGAACAGGCCTCTGAGAACAGAAGCCTGAAAACCTAATTTTGGGTTCCAATGAGGTCCGAGAGGCATTTCAGGTTTAACCTTCTCACTCAGGTCCATTGACTTTGTTGTCTGCCTTGATTTAGGTGATCAGGGTGTTTCAGACTGCGTATTTGCGTCCAGAACAACCGCCAATATTGGGGTGGGCTAAGGGGCCTTCCTTGCAGGTTTCTCCTAATATGGAAGGTTTGGTCAACTGTGATGGGCAGTTTCCTTGGAAATGGCGGGCACATTCCTGTGCTGTGGCTCCAGAGTCCCTATCCTGGAGGGCATGTGAGCCATGGTTTTGGGAGAAAAGTCTGAAAACACAAACTCAGGTTAGGGTTAGTGGAGAGGTGATTGCAGGCCCAATGTGTAGATGAAAGATAGCTTGTCAGGAAATGTAATTAGGGTGACTAGAAAGCGATAGCACAGACTTTTCCATCTGGATTTTGTTCCCAGTATGGCCTCGGAATGCAGGTTTGGTCTTCGGCTCCATGGGTTATTTTTCCTCTCTAATGATCCTGGTAGCTCCCCCCATTGGGTGACTTTTTCCATGCAGCTGGCTCCCACTTTGAGGGTTGGACACCCATCCCAACATCCAGGATTCCTGTTACTGGGAAGGAGGGGTTCTCCAATGTGCTTCAGGTTCCCCCATTGGCAGGAATTCCAGCAAAAGTCTGGGGACAGATTCCTGCATACCAAGGATGGGTAGAGATGACAAACTTGGGCCATGACTGGTCACATGCTGGATATGGGGTCTGCTCTCTTCGTGGATGACACTAGGTCTGGGCTCAGGCTCTGTCAGACACAGAACCAGTGGCCAGGGAAGCCTATAAATGGGGGTTCCCTCAAGGGCCGAGCAGATTGATCTTCATGTGGAGTTTGTGGGAAGACTCACCAAGCCTTTCTTCTTTCTATGGGGAAGGCAGAATGTGGCATTGTTGCTCCAGAATTCACTATCAACAGGGCTTGGGGACCAGTAGGGTGGGGATGTAATTTTAAACACAGGCTACGGTTATATTCAGTGCCAAGCAGAAGGCAGTTCCAGTGTGCAGCAGCTGATTCGTGATATCTAGCATGGGAGTAAGGGCAAAGATCAGATGTTTGCTCATGCTGGAGTTTGTGTCTATGATGAAAAACAAATGGAGGGGTGGCGTCAAGAGGCCATGGAAGATTTCCCACTCTGGGGCTTGTAAAATTCTCCAAATAGCAATGTGTTCTTCTTCTGGACAGGGGGAGTCTGGATTGTTTGCTCCAGGGTCTCCCGTATGGAACAATTGGGTAGTAGAGTACTCCCACATGGCTGCCTGGAAAGCACACCTCCATTGACCATTGCAACTGAGGAATATGTCAGGTTCGTTCATGTTGCTCTGGGGCGACATACTAAGGCCTTGAGTTGACATGGAGGCTTATGAAGGTGTGTCACAATGCTGGTTTGTTACCAGGGAGATCTTAGAATGTGCTGGTAGCTAAGTGGCCATGCAGGATTCTCCTACCCTGAGGGTTTGACACAGGAACTAGAGCCCGGTTTCCTTTTGGGGACAGGAGATGTTTTGCTGTGTGGCTCAGGGACCACATGTTGTAACATAAGTTGATATTCTAGAACAGGCCTCTGAGGACAGATCCCTGAAACCCAATCTAGGCTCTAATGAGGACCAAAGGGCATGTCAGGTTCAATCTTCTGACTCAGGACCATTGACTTGGGTGTCTGCCTGGATGTAGGTGATCAGGGTGTTTCAGACTGCACATTTGCATCCAGAGCGGCCTCCACTATTGGGGTGGACTTAGGGTTATTGCAGGTTTCTCTTAATCTGGAGGGTTTGGGCAACTATGACGGGCACAGGTTCCTTGGGGATGGTAAGCCCAGGCCAGTGGTGTGGCTCAAAAGACCCCATCTTGGAGGGCATGTGAGCCATGATTTTGGGAGAGAGTGTGCAAACACAAACTCGGGTTAGGATTGGGGCAAGGTGATTGCAGGCCCAGTGCATAGACCTGGAGGGCAGCTCATCAGGAACTGTAATTGTGGTGACCTGATGGCGGCAGCACAGGCTTTTGTATCTGGATTGTGTGTCAAGGATGGTCTCGGAATGCAGGTGTGGTCTCAAGGGTCCATGGGAGATTTTTCCTCTCTAAGGATCCTGGCAGCTCCCAATAGTTTGGTGATTATTGGGGAATGGAAGAGTGTTGTTTTCTCTCTTAGGGGTGCCCCAAAACAGGGATTCCCGAGACAACCTCTGGGTCCGGGCACCAATATATCCCATCAAAGGTTAGGATTTGAGCCTAGGGACGTCCCAATCCTGAAATGTGGGATCCTGGTGGTGCAACTGAGAGGGCTCATTTGAAAGCATGCTCAGGCTGAGGGTGACAATGTCTGCTTGTGCCCAGGGTTAGGCGGCCCTCATGAGTTGGCATGGTCTCATTGGCCATGCAGCTTGCTTCCACTCTGTGGGTAGGGCACTCACTCCAATAGCCAGGTTTCCTGCCTTGGAGAAGGAACAGCTCTCTATTGTGCATCAGGATCCCCTCTTGGCAGGAATTTCAGCAAAGGTTTGGGGACAGGTGCTGGAATACCAAGGATGGTTAGAGATGATGGACTTGGGCCATGGCCAGTCTCACATGCTGGGTATGTTGCCCACTCTCTGGGTGGCTGACACGAGGTCAGAGCTCAGGCTCAGTAAGACACAGCACTAGTGGCCAGGGCAGCCTCTAAATCGGGGTTCCCTCGAGGACTGAGCAGATTGATCCTCATGTGGGGTTTCAGGAAAGACACACCAGGCACTTCTTCTTTCCATGGGGAAGGCAGAATGCTGCATTGTAGCTCCAGAATTCCCTATCAAGTGGGCATGGGCACCAGTTGGGTGAAGATAGAATAGTAAAACCAAGCTACGGTTAAACCCAGTGCCAAGCAGAAGGGATTTCCAATGTGCAGTGGCTTATTTGAGATATCCAGCACCTGAGTAAGGGTGGATGTTAGGCATTTGCTCACAGTGCAGTTTGTGTCTATGAAGAGCGACAATTACAGAGGTGACACCAATAGGTCATGGAGGATTTCCCACGCTCAGACTTGTGAGATACTCCGAATAGCACCGTTTCCTTCTACTGAGAGTTGGAGTCTAGTTTATTTGCTCCTTGGTCCCCCATGTGGGAAGTTTGGGTAGCAGAGTACTCCAGCATGGATACCTGAAAAGCACACCTCCATTGACCATTGCAGCTGAGGAACATGACAGGTTCGTTCTGGTGGCTCTGGGGCGAAGTACCAAGGCCATGAGTGGACATGGTGTCACATGAAGATGGGTCACAATGCTGGTTTGTTACCAGGGAGACTTTAGAATGTGTTGGTGGCTAAGGGGCCATGCAGGATTCATCTACCCCGAGGGTTTAACACAGGTCCAAGAGCACGGTTTCCTTCTGGTGACAGAATATGTTCTGTTGTGTGGCTCAGGGACCACATGCTATATCCTAAATGGGTATTCCAAACCAGCCCTCTGAGGACAGAAGCCTGAAAACCTAATCTAGGGTTCCAATGAGGACCTAGTTGCATGTCAGGTTCAATCTTTTAACTCAGGACCATTGACTTGGGTGTCTGCCTAGATATACGTGATCAGGGGGTTTCAGACTGTGCCTTTCTGTCCAGAGCTGCCTCCAATAGTGGGGTGGGCTCAGGGGCCTTGCAGGTTTCCCCTAATCTGTAAGGTTTGGGCCACTGTGACAGGCAAAGTTTCCTTGGGGATGGCAGGCACAGTCCTGTGATGTGGTGCCAGAGACCCCATCCTGGAGGGAATGTTACCATTGTTTTGGGACAGAAGTCTGCAAACACAAACTCGGGTAAGGGTTAGTGGTGAGGTGATCGCAGGCCCAATGCATAGACCTGGAGGAAAGCTCGTCAAGAACTGTAAATCAGGTGACTCAAAGGTGGTAGCAGAGGCCTTTGTATCTGGATTGTGTGTCCAGGATGGCCTATGGCCTCGGAATGCAGATGTGATCTCCTGGGTCCAAGGGGGATTTTTCCTCTCTGAGGATCTTGGTGGATACGCATAGTTGGGTGGCTTTTTTGGAGACGGGAAACTGCTGTTTTCTGTCTTAGGGGTGCCCAAAACCAGAGATTCCAGAGACTGGTTTTGGGTCTGGGCACCTAGAAAATCCCACCAAGCATTAGGATTTGGGTCTAGGTGCGTAACAGGCCTGCAAATTGGGATCCTGCTGGTACAACTGAGAAGGCTTGTTTGAAAGCATGCTCAGAAGAAGGTTATAATGCCTGTTTGTGCCCAGGGCAGCCCTCAGGTGTGTGCATGGTCTCTTTGGCCATGCAGCTTGCTCCTACTTTGAGGGCTGGACACCCATTGCAACAGCAAGATTTCCTGCCATGGAGAAGGAGGAGTTCTCTATTGTGCTTCAGATTCCCCCATTGGCACTGATTGTAGCAAAGGTCTGGGGACAGTTGACTGAATACCAAAGATGGGTAGAGTTGATGGACTTGGGCCATGACCGATCTCACATGCTATATATGGGGCCCTCTCTCTGCGTGGCTGACACTAGGTCGGGGCTCAGGCTCTGTCTGACACAGCACTAGTGGCCAGGGCACCCTATATATCGGAATTCCCTTGAGGGCCGAGCAGATTGATCCTCATGTGGGGTTTCACGGCTGAATCACCAGGACTTCTTCTTTCTTGAGGAAGGCAGAATGCTGTGCTGTGTCTCCAGAACTCTCTATCAAGAGGGCTTGGGGACCAGTAGTGTGAGGATGGAATTTTAAACACAAGCTACGATTCCATTCAATGCCAAGTGGAAGGCAGCTCCAATGTACAGCGGCTTATTCGAGATATCCAGCACCTGAGTAACGGCCATGTCAGATGCTTGCTTACATTGGAGTTTGTGTCTATGATGACCGACAAATGGAGGGGTGGCGTCAAGAGTCCATTGCGGACTTCCCACTCTGAGGCTTGTGAGAAGCTCTCAATAGCAAGGATTCCTTCTTCTGGACAGGTGGAATCTGACTTGTTTGCTCCAGGGTCCCCCATGAGAAAGTTTGGGTAGCCGAGCTCTCCTGCATGGATGCCTGGAAAGCACACTCCATTGACCATTGCAGCTGAAGAACATGGCAGGATCGTTCTGTTGGCTCATGGGTGAAGTACCAAGGACTTGAGTTGACATGGAATCTCTGGCATTTGGGCCACAATGCTGGTTTGTTACCATAGAGATCTTAGAATGTGTTAGTGGCTATGGGGCCGTGCAGGATTCTTGTATCCTGAGGGTTTGGCACAGACCGAAGATCATGGTTTCCTTCTGGGGACAGGAGATGATCTGTTGTGTGGCTCAGGGAACACATGTTGGAATATAAATTGGTATTCCAGAACAGGCCACTGAGGACAGAGGCCTGAAAACCTATTATAGGGTTCCAGTAAGGTCCTAGGGGCATGTCAGGTTCTATCTTCTGACTCAGGACCATTGACTTGGCTGTCTTCCTGGATGTAGGTGAGGGTTTCAGATGGCGCATTTGCATCTTGAGTGGCCACCAATATTGGGGTGGGCTCAAGGAGGTTACTGGTTCCTCCTAATCCGGGAGGCCACTGAGGACAGAGGCCTGAAAACCTATTATAGGGTTCCAATGAGGTCCTAGGGGCATGTCAGGTTCTATCTTCTGACTCAGGACCATTGACTTGGCTGTCTTCCTGGATGTAGGATGAAGGTTTCAGACGGCGCATTTGCTTCTTGAGTGGCCACCAATATTGGGGTGGGCTCAAGGATGTTACTGGTTCCTCCTAATCTGGGAGATTTGGGCAACTATGGTGGGCACAGTTTCTTTGGGTATGGCTGGCACAGTCCTGTGGTGTGGCTCCAGAGACCCCATCCTGGAGGGCATGTGAGCCATGGTTTTAGGAATGAAGATTGGAAACTCAAACTCGGGTTAGGGTTAGTGGCGAGGATCACAGGCCCAATGCATAGACCTGGAGGGCAGCTCGCCAGAAATGTAATTAGGGTTACTGGAAGGTGATAGCTAAATCTTTTCTATTTGGATTGTATGTCCAAGATTACCTCAGAATGCAGGTGTGGTCTCATGAGTCCATGGGATAATTTTCCTCTCTAAGGTTCCTGGTGGCTCCCCATAGTTTTGTGGCTTTTTTGGGGAAGGGAAGAGTGCTGTTTTCCATCTTAGTGGTGACCCAAAACAGGGATTCCTGAGATGGGCTTTGGGTCTTGGCGTGTGGAAAATCCCCCCATGGGTTAGGATTTGGGCCTAGGAGCGTAGCAGGCTTGTAATGCCAGATCCTGGTGGTACAACTGGGAGGGATTGTTTGAAAGCATGCTCACGCTGAGGGGCACAATGCCTGTTTGTGCCCAGGGAGGCCCTCAGGAGTTGATGTGGTCTCATTGGTCATGCAGCTGGCTCCCACACTGAGGGTTGGACACCCATCCCAACAGCCAGGTGTCCTTCAATGGGGAAGGAGGAATTATCTATTGTGCTTCAGGTTCTCCCATTGGCAGGAATACCGGCAAAGTTCTGAAGACAGGTGCCTGGATACCAAGGATGGGTAGAGATGACGGACTTGGGCCATGGCAGGTCTCACATCCTGAATATGCAGTCCTCTCTCTGGGTGGCTGACACTAGGCCGGGGTTCAGCCTCTGTCAGACAAAGCACTAGTGGCCAGAGCAGCCTATAATTGGGGGTTAACTCTAGGGCCGAGCAGATTGATCCTCATGTGGGGTTTCTGAGAAGACTCACCAGGCACTCCCTCTTCCTATGGGGAAGGCCGAATTCTGTGTTGTGGCTCCAGAATTCCCTATCAAGAGGGCTTGGGGACCAGTACGGTAAGGATGGAATTGTAAACACTAGCTGCAGTTCAATTCAGTGCCATGTGGAAGGCAGTTCCAATATGCAGCAGCTGATTTGAGATATCCAATGCCAGAGTAAGGGCGGAAGTCAGGTGTTAGCTCACACTGGAGTTGGTGTCTATAATGATGGACAAATGGAGGAGTGGCATCAAGAGACCATGGAGGATTTCCCACACTGAAGCTTGTGAGATGATCCAAACAGTGAGGATTCCTTCTACTGGACAGGCGGAGTCTGGTTTGTTTGCCCCAGCATTCCCCATGTGGAATGTTTGGGTAGCAAAGCTCTCTGGCATGGATGCCTGGAAAGCATACCTCCATTGACCTTTGAAGCTGAGGAACATGGCAGGTTCATTCTGGTGATTCTGGGCCGAAGTACCAAGGTCTTGAGTGGACATGAAATCTCTTGTAGACAAACAAACAATGCTGGTTTGTTACCACAGAGATCTTAGAATGTGTTGGTGTCTAAGGTCCTGTGCAGTATTCTCCTACCTGAGGGTTTGGCACAGGTCGAAGATCAATTTTCCTTCTGGTAACAGGAGATGTTCTGTTGTGTGTCTTAGGAAACACATGTTGTATCATAAGTTGGTATTCCAGAACAGGCTCCTGAGGACAGATGCCTGAAAACTTAATCTGGAGTTCCAATGAGGTCCTAGGGGCATGAAAGTTTCAAACTTCTGACTCAGGACCATTTAATTGTCTCTCTGCCTATTTTAGGTGATCAGGGTGTTTCAGGCTGTGCATTTGTGTCCAGAGCAGCCTCCATTATTGGGGTGGGCTCAGGGGCCTTGCAGGTTTCTCCTAATCTCGGTGTTTTGGGCACCTGTGATGGCCGTAGTTTCCTTGGGGATGGCAGGAACAGTCCTGTGGTGTGTCTCCAAAGACCCCATCCTGGAAGGAATGAAAGCCAAGATTTGGGGAGAAAAGTCTGCAAACACAAATTCAGGATAGGGTTCATGGCGAGGTGATCGCAGGCTAAGTGCCTAGACCTGGAGGGTAGCTCATCAGGAACTGTATTTACTTGACTAGAAGGCGGTAGCACAGACTTTTCTATCTGTATTGTGTGTCCAAGATGGCCTCGGATTAAAGGTGTGGTCTCCTGGGTCCATTGGAGACTTTTCCTCTCTATGGATCCAGGCCTCTCTATGGCCTACCTATGTTAGGTGACTTTTTCAGGGAAGGGAAGAGTGCTGTTTTCCATCTGAGGGGTGCCCCAGAACAGGGATTCCAGAAACGGACTCTGGGTCTGTGCGAGTGGAAAATCCTACCAAGGGTTAGGATTTGGGCCTAGCGGCTTACCAGGCCTGCAATGCAGGAAACTGTTTTTGCCTCTGAGAGGGCTTCTTTGAACGCATGTTCAGGCTGAGGGTCACACTGCCTGTTTGTGCCCAGGGCGGCCATCAGGAGTGGGAGTGGCCTCATTGGCATGCAGCTGACTCACACTTAGAAGGTTG
Source organism: Neogale vison (assembly GCF_020171115.1). Lineage (NCBI taxonomy): Eukaryota > Metazoa > Chordata > Mammalia > Carnivora > Mustelidae > Neogale > Neogale vison. The sequence continues at coordinate 110,541,164 of NC_058092.1, forward strand.
GACACCCATCAAAACAGCCAGGTTTCCTACCATGGGGAAGGAGGAGATTTCTATATGCTTCAGTTTCATCAAATGGCAGGGATTCCAGAAAAGGTTTGGGACAGGTACCTGAATACCAAGGATGGGTAGGGATGACAGACGTGGGTCATGGCCGTTCTCAGATGCTGGATATGGGGCCCACTCTCTGGGTGGCTGATGCTAGGTTGGGGCTCAGGGTGTAATACACAGCACTAGTGGCCAGGACAACCTTTAAATCTGGGTTCCCTCGAGGGCCAGATTCATCCCCTGTGGGTTTTCTGGAAAGACTCACTAGGCTCTTCTTCTTTCTATGGAGAAGGCAGAATGCTGTGTTGTGGCTGCAGAATTCCCTATCAAGAGGTCTTGATGAGCAGTAGGTGAGGATGAAACTGTAAACACAAGCTTCGGTTCAATTCAGTGCCAAGCGGAAGGTGGTTCCAATGTGCAGTGGCTAATTCGAGATATCCAGCACATGAGTAAGAGGATGTCAGATGTTCACTCACACTAGAGTTTGTGTCTATGAGGACCGACAAATGGAGGGGTGACATAACGAGGCCAAAGAGGATTTCCCATGCTGAGGCTTGTGAGATGCTCCAAACAGCAAGGTTTCATTGTACTGAACAGGTAGAGTCTGGTTTGTTTGCTCCAGGTTCCCCCATGTGGAAAGTTTGGGGAGCTGAACTCTCCAGCATGGATGCCTAGAAAGCACACCTCCACTGACCATGGCAGCTGAGGAACATGGCAGGTTCGTTCTGGTGGCTCCGGGGTGAGGTACCAAGGCCCTGAGTTGCATGGAATCTCTTGCAGATGGGCCACAATACTGGTTTATTTCCCGGGATATCTTAGAATGTGCTTGTGGCTAATGTGTCATGCAGGATTCTCCTACCATGAGCGTTTGGCACATGTCCAAGAGCACGGTTTACTTCTGGAGACAGGAGATGTTCTGTTGTGTGGCTCAGGGACCACATGTGGTAACATAAGTTTATGGAATTCCAGAACAGGGCTCTGAGGACAGATGCCTGAAAACCCAATATAGGGTTCCAATGAGGTCCTTGGGGGATGTTAGGTTCAATCTTATGACTCAAGACCATTGAATTGGCCTTCTGACTGGATGTAAGTGATCATTTTGTTTCAGAACGCACATTTGTGTCCAGAGCGGCAGCCAATATTGGTGTGGGCTCAGGGATTTTGCAGGTTTCTCCTAATCTGGAAGGTTTGGGCAAATGTGATGGGCAAAGTTTCCTTGGGGATGGCAGGCCAGTCCTGTGGTGTGGCTCCAGAGACGGCATTCTGGATGACATGTAAGCCATGGTTTTAGGAGAGAAGTCTGCAAACAGAAATTTGGGTTAGTGTTAGTGGCGTGGTGATTGCAGGCCCAATGCGCAGACCTGGAGGGCAACTCTTCAGGAAATGTAACTAGGGTGACTGGAAGGCGGTAACACAGGTTTTTCTATCTGGATTGTGTGTTGGGGATGGGCTCGGATTAGAGGTGTGGTCTCCTGGGTCCATGGGAGACTTTTCCTCTCTAAGGATCCTGGCGGCTCCCCATGGTTAGGTGGCTTTTTCTGGAAGGGAAAACTGCTGTTTTCCATCTTAGGTGTGCCCCAAAACAAGGATTCCAGAGACGGACTCTAGTTCTCGGGGCCAGGAAAATCCCACCAAGGGTGAGGATTTGGGACTAGTGGCATAACAGGCCTGCAATGCAGGATCCTGGTGGTGGCACTGAGAGAGTTTGTTTGAAAGCAAGCTCAGGCTAAGGGTCACAATTCCTTTTTATGCCCAGGGCGGCCCTCAGGAGGGGGCGTGGTCTCATTGGCCATACCGATGGCTCCCACTATGAGGGCTGGACACCCATCCCAACAGCATGTTTTCCTGCCATGGGGAAGGAGTAGTTCTGATTTCTGCATCACATACACCCCTGGACAGTGATTGGAGATAAGGTCTAAATTCTGAAGCCCGAAAACCGAGGGTGGGAACTGATGATGACCTAAGGCCCTGACAGGTCCAATATGCTCAGTGTGCAGCCAGCTGTCTGGGTGTCGATCGGGAAGTCGGTGCTCAGGCTGTGTCAGACAAGGCTTTAGTGCCCAGGGTAGACTGTGTCATTGGGGTACAGTTAAATGGCGTGCACTATGATCCTCATTTGGCGTTTCTGGGTAGCCACTTAGGGCAATGTATTTTTCTGGAGGACAGGCAGAGTGCTGCATTGTGGCTCCGGAATTCCCAAACTGGAAGGCTTGAGGGCCAGGAGTGTGAGGACGGAAGTCTGAGAACACAAGCTAGGCTTAGGTTTTGGGGCGAAGGCACAGCAGGCACTCTCTGCAGAATGAATCGAGATCTCGTGCCTCTGAAGCCAGGGCGAGGATCAAACGTTGGCTCAGGTTGGATTTTCTGTCCATGATCACCCTACATGAAGGGGGGGTCATCATGAGGCCATGGAGGCTTTCCCACGATGCAAGTTGTGAGAAGCTCCAATCTGCAAGGATTCCATCTGTGGGACAGAGGAGACCTATTTGATGGCTCCAGGACATTCCATACGGAGACGGGTTCTAAGCATGGATGCCTGGAGAGCCTGCCTCGCATTCCAGGTTCGATCTGCTGGCTCTGGGGGAGCAACTGAGGGGGCTGAGTTTAAATGGACTCTCCTGAAGATGGGTCATAATGTGGGTTTGTGTCCATGGAGACCTTGGAATAGGGCGGTGGCTTCTGGGCCCTGAAGTATTCTCCTAACCGGAAGTTTTGACACAGCTCCTAAGAGTAAGTTTCCCATGTGGAGATGATATTTGTTCTGATTATTGGCTCAGGAACCCCCATAAGATGGTACTGGAAACCAGGCATCTGAGCAGACATGCCTGTAATCCAAAACAATGGATCTGATTGGGGCCGAGAGGCCGGTCCATTTCAATCTTCTTCTCTGGTCACATCTGTCTACAATTCTGAGTAGAGGTCGTTGCTCAGCTTGTGTCAGATTGCCTCTGTTTGTCCCGGGTGGCCTTCACTATTGGGTTGATCTTGGGGACTTTGGAGGTTTCTACTGATCTGTAGGGTTGTTGCCAATGGAATGGGCAGAATAATCTTGGATAGGGCAGGCACAGTCCTGAGGTGTTGCCCCAGGTGTCTGATGTCAGTCAGGAGGTCAGGCTCAGGCTGTGTCAGACAGGACATTAGGGCATTAGGGTAGACTGTATAATTTGGTTACAGTCAAGTAGCGTGCAAGGTGATCCTCATTTGGTGTTTCTGGGTATCCCCATAGGGAAATGTTCTTCTTCTGGAGGACAGGCAGAGTACTGCATTGTGTCTCCAGAATTCCCAAACTGGATGACTTTTGGACCAGGTGTGTGAGGACGGAAATGTGAGAACACATGCTAGGCTTATGTTTCGGGACGAGACCAGGGCAGGCACCATCTGCAGAGCTGAATCGAGTTCTCGTGCATCTGAAATCAGGGCGAGGATCAGACGTTGGCTCAGGCTTGAGTTTCTGTCCACGATGGTCCCTTCATGAAGTTGGGGGGGTATCATGAGGCCATGGAGGTTTTTCCATGCTGGGAGTTGTGAGATGCTCCAAATCGCAAGGGTTTCTCCTGCGGGACAGTCGAGACCTGTTGGATGGATCCAGGATGTCTCATAAGGTGCTTCTCCAGAGCAGGGTTCTAACGTTGGATGCCTGGATAGCCCACCTTGCATTCTAATTTTCCTCTAGCAACAAGGCAGGTTCGATCTTCTGGCTCTCGGGGAGAAACCGAGGGGGCTGAGTTGAAATGGACTCTCCTGGGGATGGTTCATAATGTGGCTTTTTGTCCATGGAGACCTTGGAATGGCGCGGTGGCTCCAGGGCCCAGAAGGATTCTCCAAACCAGAGGTTTTGACACAGCTCCAAAGAACACGTTTCCCATGTGGAAATGAGATTTGTTCTGATTGGTGCCTCAGGAACCCCCATAAGCTACTATTGGAAGCCAGGCATCTGAGGAGAGATACCTGGAAACCAAAGCAATGGATCTGATTAGGGCCTGAGCCCTGTCTGCTTTAATCTTCTTCTCTGGGAACATCAGTCTAGGGTTCTGAGTGGAGGTCGTTGCTCAGCTTGTGTCAGATTGCCCTGTTTGTCCCAGGCGGCTAACACTATTGGGATGGCCTTGGGGACATTGGAGGTTTCTCCAAATATGTAGGGTTGTTGCCAATGGAATGGGCAGAATTCTCTTGTAAAGGGCAGGTCCATTCCTGAGGTGTGGCCCCAGCTGTCTGGGTGTCGGTCTGGAGGTCCAGACTCAGACTGTGTGGGATTGGGCTTAGTGTGCAGGGTAGACTGTGTAATTTGGGTACAGTCTAGTGGCGAGATTGATCCTCATTTGGAATTTCTGGGTAGCACCATAGGGCAACATTTTTCTTCTGGAGGGCAGGCAGAGTTCTGCATTGTGGCTCTGAAATTCCCAAACTAGAAGGCTTGTGGCCTAGGTGTATGTGGACTGAAGTCTGAGAACCCCAGCTAGGCTTAGTTTTCTGGGCAAGGGCATTTCAGGCACCCTCTTTAGAGTAGAATCGAGATCTCGTGCATCTGAAGTCAGGGCCAGGATTAGACATTGCCTCAGGTTTTAGTTTCTGTCCATGACCCCCCTTCATGAAGGGTGAGGGGCATCATGAGGCCATGGAGGTTTCCCCACATTTGGAGTTGTGAGATGCTCCAATCCTCAAGGACTCCTTCTGCGGGACAATCAAGACCTGTTTGATGGCTAGAGGACTTCCCATGCGGAATGACTCTAGAGCAGGATTCGAAGGATGGATTCCTGGAGAGCCTGCCTGGCATTCTAATTGTCTCCATGCGACAAGGCAGGTTCGATCTGCTGTCTCTGGGGGAGCAACTGAGGGGGCTGAGTTGAAATGGATTCACCTGAGAATTGGCCATAATGTGGGTTTGTGTCCATGGAGACCTTGTTATGGGTTGTTAGCTCTGGAGACCTGAAGGTTTCTTCTAACTGGAGGTTTTGACACAGTACCAATGAGCAAGTTTCTCATGTGGAGACGAGGTTTGTTCAGATTGGCACCTCCAGAAACCCTCATATGCAGGTATTGGAAACCAGACCTCTGAGGAAAGATGCCTGGAAACCAAAGCAATGGATCCAATGAGGGCCTATGGGCCTCTCCAGTTTAATCTTCCTTTATGGGGATATCAGTCTACGGGTCTGAGTTGAGATAGTTACTCAGCTTGTGACAGATTGCCCCTGTTTGTCCTGGGCGTCCTACACTATTGGGATGGCCTCAGGGATTTTGGAGGTATCTCCAAATCTGTAGGATGTGGCCAAAGGAATGGGTCGAATTTCCATGGAGAAGGCAGGCACAGTCCTGAGGTGTGGCTCCAGGGGCCCCAGCCTGGAGGGTGTGTGGGACAGGGCTGTCAGGACAGAAGTCTGAAAACACAAACTCGGCTTAGGTTTGGGCACATAGGTATGGCAGGCCCGACCTATAGACTGTGAGAATTTTTCGGGCTATGAACAAAGGACGAGTGTAAGGCGATTACCCAGTTTTTCGTCTCTGGATTTTGTGTCAATGGTGGCCGTGGAATGTCGGGGTGTCCTCATGGGCCATGGAAGAGTCTTTCTCTCTGGAGATCTGGACCGATCCCAAGTGGTTGGGGTCATTCTGTGGGGGGGAGGAATCCTTTCTGTATTTTATTTTACCTCATGCATCCCACAAAAAACGGATAACAGAGCAGAGCCCTGAGTAGGGGTGACTAGACATCTCGACCTCTGGTTACGATTGGGGAACTAGGGGAATGGCAAACCCCTTATGTGTGCTCTTGTTCCAGCCCCTGAGAGGTTTTACTTGAGGACAAGGCTCACGCTGAGGGTCCCAATGTGTGTTTGTGCCCATCACGGCCCTCAAGCATGGGTGTGGCCTCATGGGCCATGCTGGTTTCTCCTACATGGAACATTGCACAAGATGCCAACCACAAGTTTTCTTGCCATGGAGAAGGAGGAGTTCTGATTTCTGCATCACATTCACCTCTGGGCAGTGAGTGGAGATAACGTCTAGGTTCTTAAGCCTGAAAATCAAGGAGGAGAAGAGATGATGATGTAGGACATGGCAGTGAGCAACTACCCCCAATCAGACATGTAGACAGATGTCCCCAGAGAAGCAGATTAAACCATACAGTCCCCTAGGCCCTAATAATACCCATTGCTTTGGTTTCCAGGCATCTCTCCTCAGAGGCCTGGTTTACAATACAAGTATATGGGGTTTCCTGAGTCCCCAATCAGAACAAATGATGTCTCCATATGGGAAACTTGCTCTTTGGAGCTGTGTAAAACCTCCATTTAGGAGAATCCTTCAAGGCCCATAGCCACCACTCCAGTCCAAGGTCTCCATTGACTCAAAGCCACATTATGACCCATCCTTAGGAGAGTCCATTTCAACTCAGCCTCACGGTTGCTCCCTAGAGTCAGCAGATTGAATTTGCATTATTGCTAGGAGACAACTGGAATGCAAGGCGGGCTGCCCAGGCATCCATCCTTAGAACTTGCTCTGGAATCATTCCGTATGGGACGTCCTGGAGCCATCCAACAGGTGTCCATTGTCCCGCAGAAGGAATCCTTGTGGTTTGGAGCACCTCAAAACTCCCATCAAGGGAAAACCTCCATGGTCTTGTGATGAACCCCCCCTTCATGAAGGGGCCATCATGGAAAGAAACTCCAACCTGAGCCAACGTCTGATCCTCGCCCTGACTTCAGATGCACGAGATCTCGATTCAGCTCTACAGAGGGTGCCTGCCTTGCCCTCGCCACAAAACCTGAGTCTAGCTTGTGTTCTCAGACTTCCATCCTCACTCTCTTGGCACACAAGCCCTCCAGTTTGGGAATTCAGGAGCTAGAATGCAGCACTCTGCCTACCCTCCAGAAGAACAACATTGGCCTATGTGGCTACATAGAAACCCCAAATAAGGATCAAACTGCACTCCACTCGTCTTTACTCCAATTATACAGTCTACACTGGGCACTATTGCCCTGTCTGACACAGCCTGAGCTCTGGCCTCCCGACCGACACTCAACAGCTGGCCGCACACTGAGCACATCAGAACCCTCAGGGCCTTAGTTTGTCATCTCTTTCCAACCTCGGTTTTCAGGCTTCAGAACCTAGACCTTATCTCCAATCAATGTCCAGGGATGAATGTGATGCAGAAATCAGGACTCCTCCTTCCCCATGGTCAGAAAGCTTTTGTTAGGCATGTTGCCCAATGTTCAGTGTAGGAGAATCCAGTGTGGCCCATCAGGATCCACACATTTTGAAGGCCACGTCAGGCCCAAACATGCTTTGTGACCCTCAGTGTGATCCCTCTCCTCAAGTAAAGCCTCTCAGTGGCTGGACCAAGAGCCACATATGGGGTTTGCCATGCCCCTTGACTCCCAATCTGAACCAGAATAAGGTTGTCCAGTTGCCCATCCCCAGGGCTCTGTTCTGGAATCCCTCTTTTGGGTGGGAAACCTAAGGTAACAAAACAGAAAGGACTCATCCCATTGCAGAGAATGACCTCAAACTCTTAAGATCATGCCCAATCCCCAGTGAGGGAGATTCCTCCATGTCCCATGAGGCCACATCGACATACCACAGCCATCGTTGTCACAAAATCCAGAGACAAAGCCTGAGCAAGCGCCTGACACTCACCCTTTCTTCATATCCTGAAGAGTTCTCATGGTCTGTAGATCGGACCTGCCATACCTACATCCCCAAATGTAAGCTGAGTTTGTGTTTTCAGACTTCTGTCCCCACAGCCCTGGAACACACCCTTCAGGCTGTGGACTCTGGAGCCACACCTCAGGACTGTGCCTGCCCTCTCCAAGGCAATTATGCCCATTCCATTGGCCACAACCCTACAGATTAGGAGAAATCTCCAAATTCCCCAAGGCTATCCCAATAGTATAGGCCACCTGGGACTAACAAGGGTGATCTGACACTAGCAGAACAATTAACTCTACTCAGACCCATAGACAAATGTCCCCAGAGAAGAAGATTGAATGCGACAGGACCCTAGGCCCAAATCGATTCCATTGCTTTGGTTTCCAGGCATCTCTCCTCAGAAGCCTGCATTCCAATATCAGCATATGGAGGTTTCTTGAGGCATCAATCAGAACAAACATCATATCCACATGGGAAACTTGCCCTTCAGAGCTGTGTAAAAACCTCTGGTTAAGAGAATCCTTCAAGCCTCGTAGCCACCACCCCATTCCAAGATCTCCAGGCACACAAACCCACATTATGACCCATTCTCAGGAGAGTCCATTTCAACTCAGCCCCACGGTTGCTCCCCTAGAGCCAGAAGATAGAATCTGCCTTGTGGCTAAGAGACAACTGGAATGGGAGGTAGGATGCCCAGACATCCATCCTTAGAACCCTGCTCTGGAGTTCTTCCATATGGGTCGTCCTGGAGCCATCCAACATGTCTCGACTGTCCCACAGAAGGGATCCTGGAGCATCTCATAACTCCCATCGTGGGAAAACCTCCATGGCCTCGTGAGATGCTCCCCCTTCATGAAGGGGCCAACATGGACAGAAACTCCAACCAGCACAAGGTCTGATCCTCACCCTGACTTCATATGCATAAGATCTCCAATCAGCTCTGCAGAGGCTGCCTCTTGCCCTTGCCCCAAAACCCAAGCCTAGCTTGTGTTCTCAGACTTCCATCCTCACACTCCTTGCCCACATGCCCTCCAGTATGGAAATTCTGGACCCACAATGCAGCATTCTGACTGCCCTCCAGAAGAAAAACCTTGTCCTATGGGACTTCCCAGAAACCCCAAATGAGGATAAACCTGCACACCACTCAACTGTACCCCAATTGTACAGTCTACCCTGGGCACTAATGCCCTGTCTGAAACTGCCTGAGCTCGGACGTCCCGACCGACTCCCAGACAGCTGACCGCACACTGAGCATATCAGACCCGCCATGGCTGTAGGTTGACATTTCTTCCTAACCTTAGGTTTCAGGCATCAGAATCTAGACATTATCTACAATCACTGCCGAGGGGTGACCGTGATGCAGAAATCAGAACTCCTCATTCCCCATGGCCAGAGACCTTGTGGTGGGCATGTCCAATGTTCAATGTAGGAGAAACCAGTGTGGCCCATGAGGCCCCGCCCATGTTTGAGGGCCGCGTTGGGCACAAACAGGCGTTGTGACCCTCAGCGTGAGCTTTGCCCTCAAGTAAGGCTCTCAGTGGCTGGACCAAGAGCCGGCATATGGGGCTTGCCCCTAGGTTCCCAATCTTAACCAGAGTTCGGGATGTCAAGTCGTCCCTCCCCAAGGCTCTGCTCTGGAATCCCTCTTTTGGTGTGACACCTGAGGTATAAAAACAGAAAGGTCTCCTCCCATTTAACAAAATATCCCCAAACTCTTGGGATCAGTCCAAATCCCCAGAAAGACTCGTGCATGGCCCATGAGGCCACCCTGATTTTCCATGGGATAGTTGACATAAAACCCAGAGAGAATAGCCTGAACAAGCGCCGCACACTCACCCTTTGTTCATATCCTGAAGAGTTCTCCTCATGGTCTGTAGATCTGGCCTGCCATACCTACGTCCCCAAACCTAAGTCGAATTTGTGTTTTCAGACTTCTGACCCCAAAGCCCTGTCCCACACACCATTCAGGCTGGGAATCCTGGAGCCACACCTCAGGACTGTGCCTGACCTCTCCAAGGGAATTCTATCCATTCCATTGGCCACAACCCTACAGGATAAGAGAAACTTTTAAATTCCCTGAGGCCTTCCCAATAGTGTAGGCTGCCTGAACAAATGGGTGATCTGACACAAGTTGAGCAACCACCTCCACTCAGACACGAAGACAGATGTCCCCAGAGAAGAAGATTGAAGCAGACAGGCCCCTAGTCCCTAGACGTATCCATTGCTTTGGTTTCCAGGCATCTCTCCTCAGAGGTCTGGTTTCCTATACCAGCATATGAGGGTTTTCTGAGGCACTGATCAGAACAAATATCATCTCCACATGGGAAAATTGCTCTTCGGATCTGTGCAAAAACCTCTGGTTATGAGAATCCTTCATGGCACCATAGCTACTGCCCCATTCCAAGGTCTCCATTGACTCAAATCCACATTAGGACACATCCTCAGGAGAGTCCATTTCAACCCAGCACCCTCGGTTGCTCCCCCAGAGCCAGCAGATCAAACCTGCCTTGTCACTAGGAGATAACTGGAATGGGAAACAGGCTGCCCAGGCGTCCATCCTTAGAACCCGCTCTGAAGTTCTTCCATACGGGACATCCTGGAGCCATCCAACAGGTCTCGACTGTTCTGGAGAAGGGATCCTTTCACTTTGGAGGTTCTCACAACTCTGGACTCATGAGACCATCCTTCTTCATGAAAGGGCCATTATATACAGAAACTCCAACCAGCACAATGTCTGATCCTCGCCCTGACTTAAGATGCACGAGATCTCCATTCAACTCTAAAGAGGGTGCCTGCTGTGCCCTCGCCCTGAAACCTAAGCCTATCTTGTGTTCTCAGACTTCCATCCTCACACTCCTGCCCCACAAGCCCTCCAGACTGGGAATTCCGGAACCACAATGCAGCAAACTGCCTGACCTCCAGAAGAAAAATGTTGCCTTATGGGGCTAACCAGAAACTCCAAATAAGGATAAACCTGCACGCACTTGACGATACCCTAATTATACAGTCTAGCCTGGGCACTAATGCCCTGTTTGACACTGGCTGATCCTGGACGTCCCGGTCTACTCCCAGACAGCTGGCTGCACAATGAGCACATCAGACCTGCCAGGACCTTAGGACATCATCTCTTCCCAATGTCTGTTTTCAGGCTTAAGGACCTAGACCTTATCTCCAGTCACTGGCCAGGGGTTAAGGTGATGCAGATATCAGTACTACTCCTTCCCCATGGCAAGAAACTTTGTGGTTGGCATGTTGTCCAACGTTCAGTGTAGGAGAAACCAGCGTGGCCCATGAGGCCTGGACCATGCTATAAGACCGTATTGAGAACAAAGACACATTGTGACCCTCAGCGTGAGCCCTCTCCTCATGTGAGGACTCTCACTGGCTGGACCAATAGCCTGCATATATTGCTTGCCATACCCCTAGGCCCCCAATCTTAACCAGAGGTCGGGTTGTCCAGTCACTCCTCCCCAGGGCTATGCTCTTTAATCCCTCTTTTGGTGGGACCTGAGGTAAAACAAAAGAACGGACTCCTCCCATCCCATGGAATGACCTCAAACTCTAGGAAAAGTCCAAATCCCTAGTGTGTGAGACTCTGCCATGGCCCATGAGGCCACCCCAACATATCATGGCCATCGTTGATACAAAATCCAGAGACAAAATATGAGCAAGCACCTCACACTTGCCCTTTGTTCTTATCCTGAAGAGTTCTCCTCACGGTCTGTAGATGGGGCCTGCCATACCTACATCCCCAAACCTAAGCCGAGTTTGTGTTTTCAGACTTTGGTCCCCACAGCCCTGGCCCACACACTCTCCAGGCTGGGGCCCCTGAAGGCACAGCTCAGGACTGTGCCTGACCTCTCCAAGGGAATTCTGCCCATTCCATTGGCCAACAACCCTACAGGTTAGGAGAAACCTCCAAATTCCCCCAGGCCATCCCATTGTGTAGGCCGCCCGAGACAAAGAGGCCATCTGTCACAAGCTGAGCAACTACCTCCACTCAGACCCGTAGACAGATGTCCCCAGAGAAGCAGATTAAACTAGACAGGCCCATAGGCCCTAATCGGATCCATTGCTTTGGTTTCCAGGCATCTCTCCTTAGAGGCCTGGTTTCCAATACCAGCATTTGGGGGATTCCTGAGGCACCATTCAGAACAAATGTCGTCTCCACATGGGAAATTGTTCTTGGAGCTGAGACAAAACCTCTGGTTTGGAGAATCGTTCAAGACCCTTTAGGCACAGCCCCATTCCAAGGTCTCCATGGACTCAATCCTCCAGAGAGTCTATTTCAACACAACTCTCTAGGTTGCTCCCTCAGAGCCAGAAGAGGGAACCTGCCTTGTTGCTAGGAGACAATTAGAATTTGAGGCAAGCTGCCCCAGCATCCATCCTTAGAACCGTGCTCTGGAGTCATTCCGTATGGGACGTCCTGGAGCAATCCAACAGGTCTCGAAGGTCCCACAGAAGGAATCCTTGATGTTTGGAGCATCTCCCAACTCCCATCGTAGGAAAACCTCCATGGCCTCCTGATGCCCCCCCACGTTCATGTAGGGGCCATCATGGAAAGAAATTCCAACCCAAGCCAACGTCTGATCCTCGCCATGACTTCAGACGCATGAGATCTCCATTCAGCTCTGCAGAGTGTGACTGCCATGCCCTCGTCTGGAAACCTAAGCCTAACTTGTGTTCTCAGACTTCCATTATCACACTCCTGGCCCACAAGCCCTCCAGTTTGGGAATTCTGGAGACACAATACAACACTCTCCCTGCCCTCCAGAAGAAAAATTTTTCCCTGTGTGGCTACTCAGAAACACCAAATGAGGATGAACCTGCACGCCACTCGACTCTACCCCAATTATATAGTCTAGCCTGGACACTAATGCCCTGTCTGACACAGCCTGAACCCGGACTTCTTGACCGGCACCCAGACAGCTGACCGCACACTGAGCACATCAGACCCGCCATCGCCTTAGGTCGTCATCTCTTGCCAACATCGGTTTTCGGGCTTCAAAACCTAGACCTTATCTCCACTCAGTGCCCAGGGGTGAATGTGATTCAGAAATCAGAACTCCTCTTTCCACATGGCCAGAAACCTTGTGGTTGGCATGTTGTCCAATGTTCAGTGTAGGAGAAACAAGCGTGGCCCCTGAGGACCCAACCATGCTTGAGGGCCAAGATGGGCACAAATGCACATTGGGACACTCAGCGTAAGCCCTGTCCTCAAGTAAAGCCTCTCAGTGACTGGAACAAGAACTCGCATATGGGGCTTGCCATGCTCCTAGTTTCCCAAACTTAACCAGATGTCGAGATGTCTAGTCACCCTGACACAGGGGTCTGCTCTGGAATCCCTCTTTGGTGAGACACCTCAGGTAAAAAAAAAAAAAAAAAAAAAAAAAAATTCAGAAAGGACTCCTCCATCCACAGAAGGACCCCAAACACATGGGTCAAATTCCAGGGTGAAGGACTCGTCCATGGCACATGAGGCCACCCCGACATTCCACGACCACCGTTGACACAAAATAGAGACAAAAGTCTGAGCAAGCGCCTCACATTTGCCCTTTGTTCATAGCCCAAAAAATTCTCATGGTCTGTAGACTGGGTCTGTCATACCTACGTCCCCAAACCTAAGCCAAGTTTGGGTTTTCAGACTTCTGTCCCCACAGTTCTGGCCCACACACCCTCCAGGCTGGGGCCCCGGGATCCACACCTCAGGACTGTGCCTGCCCTCTCCAAGGGAATTCTGCCAATTCCATTGGCCACAACACTACAGATTGGAAGAAACCTCCAAAGTTCCTGAGCACATCCTAATAGTGCAGGATGCCTAGGACAAATGGGCAATCTGTCACAAGCTGAGCAACTACTTCCAAACAGACCCATAGACCGATATCTTTAGAGAGGAAGATTGAACCGGACAGGCACCTAGGCCCTAATCAGATCCGTTGCTTTTGTTTCCAGGCATCTCTCCTCAGAGGTCTGGTTTCCAATACCTGCATATGGGGGTTTCTGGAGGTACCAATCTGAATAAATCTCATCTCCACATGGGAAATTTGCTCATCGGTGCTGTGTCAAAACCTCCAGTTAGGAGAAACCTTCAGGTCCCCGGAGTCACCGCCCCATACCAAGGTCTCCATGGACATAAACTCACATTATAGCTGATCTTCAGGAGAGTCCATTTCAACTCAGTCCCCTCAGTTGCTCCCCTAGAGACAGCAGATCGAACCTGAATTGTCACTAGGAGACAATTGGAATGCGAGGCAGGCTCTCCAGGCATCCATCATTCGAACCCTGCACAGGCGTTGTTCGGTATGGTAAGTCCTGGAGCCATCCAACAAGTCTCAACTGTCCCACAGAAGGAGTCCTTGAGGATTGGAGCATCTCACAACTCCCATCATGGGAAAATCTCCATGGCCTCATGATGCCTCTCACCCTTCATGAAGGGGGATCATGGACAGAAACTAAAACCTGAGCCAACATCTGATCCTGGCCCTGACTTCAGATGCATGAGATCTCGATACATCTCTTCAGAGTGTGCCTGCTGTGCCCTTGCCCTGAAAACTAATCCTAGCTTGTGTTCTCAGACTTCAGTCCTCATACACCTAGGCCAAAAGCCCTCCAGTTTGGGAATTCCAGAGCCACAATGCAGAATTCTGCCTGCCCTCCAGAGGAAAAACGTTGGCCTATGGGGCTACCCAGAAAGGCCAAATGAGGATCACCCTGCACGCTACTCGACTGTAACCAAATTATACAATCTACCCTGGGCACTAATGCCTTGTCTGACACAGAGTGAGCTTGGACCTATGGACCAACAACCAGACAGCTGGGGCCATACCCCAGGACTCTACCTGCCCTCTCCAAGGGAATTCTGCCCATTCCACTGAGCACAACCCTACAGATTAGAAGAAACCTCCAATGTCCCCAAGACCATCCCAATAGTGGAGGATTCCCAGGACAAACAGGGGGCGATCTGACATGAGTTGAGTGATGACCTCCACTCTAACTATAGACAGATGTGACCAGAGAAAAAGATTGAAGTGGACAGGCCCCTAGGCCTGAATGAGATCCATTGCTTTGGTTTCCAGGTATGTCTCCTCAGATGCCTGGATTCCAATACCAGCTTATGGTGGTGCCTGAGGCACCAATTGTAACAAATGTCGTCTCCTCCTGGGAAACTTGCTCTTTGGAGCTGTGTCAAAACCTCCGGTTAAGAGAATCCTTCAGGGCCCCGGAACCACCGCCCCATTCCCAGGTCTTTGTAGACACAAACCCACATTATGACCATTCTGCAGAAGAGTACATTTCAACTCGGGCCCCGGTTGCTCCCCCAGAGCCAGCAGATCAAATCTGCCTTGTAGCTAGGAGACAATTGGAATAGGAGGCAGGCTCTCCAGTGATCCATCCTTAGAACCTTGCTCTAGAGAAGTTCCTTCTGGACTTCCTGGATCCAACCAACAGGTCTCGAATGTCCCACAGAAGGAATCCTTGCGATTTTGGGCAGCACACACTCCCACCGTGGGAAAACCCACATGGCCTCGTGATGTCCCCCACCCCCCCACCTTCATGAAGAGGCCATCACGGACAGAAACTCCAAACTGAGCCAATATCTGATCTTCACCCTGACTTTAGGTGCACGAGATCTCGATTCAGCTCTGCGGAGTGTGCCTGTCCTGCCCTTGCCCGAAACATAATTCTGTCTTGTGTTCTCCGACTTCCGTCCTCACACTCCTGGCCCACAAGCTCTCCAGTTTGGGAATTATGGAGTCACAATGCAGCACTCTGCCTGCCCTCCAGAAGAAAAACGTTGCCCTATGGGGCTACCCAGAAACCCCAAATGAGGATCAACCTGCACGCCACTCGACTGTACCCCAATTATACAGTCTACCCTGGGCACTAATGCCCCGTCTGACACAGCCTGAGCCCGGACATGGGGACAGATACCCAGACAGCTGGCTGCACACTGAGGACATCAGACATGCCTGGGTCATCATCTCTTCCTCTCCTCAGTTTTCAGGCTTCAGAAACTAGACAGAAGGAACATGGCATAATCCTTAGGTGCAATGATTAATGGATGTGTGCTTTCCAGGCATCCATGCGGGAGAGCTCTGCTACCGCTACCCAAACTTTCCACATATAGGACTGTGGAGCAAACAAAGCAGACTCCACCTGTCCAGTAGAAGGAAACCTTGCTGTCTGGAGCATCTCACAAGCCTCAGCATGGGGAATTCTCTGTAGCCTCTTAACACCACCCCTCCATTATTCGGACATCATGGACACAAACTCCAGTGTGAGCAAATATATGACATCCCCCTTACTCAGGTGCTGGATATCTCTAATAAGCTGCTGCCCTTTGGAACTGCCTACCACTTGGCACTGAATTGAACCATAGCTTGTGTTTATAATTCCATCCTCACCCTCCTGGTCCCCAAGCCCTCTTTATAGAGAATTCTGGAGAAACAACACAGCATTCTGCCTTCCACATAGAAAGAAGAATTGTCTGGTGAGACTGTCCAGAAACATCACATGAGGATCATTTGCCCAGCCCTCGAGGATCCCTGATTTATAAGCTGCCCTGGCCAGTAGTGATGTGTCTGACAGAACCTGAGCCATGACTTCGTGTAAGCCACCCAGAGAGTGATTCCCATATACAGCATGTGAGAATGGCCATGGCTCAATCTGCGCTCTCTACCCATCCCTGGTATTCGGGCATCTCTCCCCAAACCTTTGCTGGAATCCCTGCCAATGGGGGAACCTGAAGCCCAATAGCGAACTGCTCCTTCCCCATGGCATAAAACCTAGCTATTAGGTTGGGTGTCCAACCCTCAGAGAGGGAGCCAGCTGTATGGTCAATAAGACCATGCTCACTCCTGGGTCGCCCTGGGGACAAACAGGTATTGTAACCCTCAACCTGAGCATGCTTTCAAATAAGCCCTCTCTATTGCACCACCAGGATCCCGCATTTCAGGGCTGGTATGCCCCTAGGCCCAAATCCTAACCGTTGGTGGGAATCTCTTGGTGACCAGACCAGTCTCCAGAATCCCTGTTTTGGGGCACCCCTAAGATGGAAAACAGCACTCTCCCCTTCCCTGAGAAAGCCAGCAAACTATTGGGAGCCACCAGGATCCTTAAGGAAGTAAAATCTCCCATGGACCCATGAGACCACACCTGCATTCTGAGGCCATCCAAACATACAATCCAGATAGGAAAGCCTGTGCTACTGCCTTCCAGTCACCCTAATTAGAGTTCCTGACGATCTCTCCTCCAGGTCTATGCAATGGGCCTGTGATCACCTCACCACTAAGCCTATCCTGAGTTTGAGTTTGCAGTGTACTCTCCCAAAACCATGGCTCATATGTCTTCTAGGATGGGGTTTTTGGAGCCACAGCACAGGACTGTGCCTGCCATCCCCAAGGAAAATTTGCCCCTCCCAGTTTCCCAAACTGTCTAGATTAGGAGAAACCTCAAAGGTGCCTGGGCCCACCGCCATATTGGAGGCTGCTCTGTACGCAAGTGCACAGTCTGAAACACCCTGATCACCTACATCTGGAAGATGCCAAAATCAATGGTCCTGAGTCAGAAGATTGAAACTGACATGCCCTAGGACCTCAATGGAGTCCTAGATTAGGTTTATAGGTATTGTTCTAAGAGGCTTGTTCTGGAATACCAACTTATGATATAACATGATATAATAAAAACATCTTCTGTCCCCAGAAACAAACCTTGCTCTCCGACCTCTGTCAAAACCTCCAGGTAGTAGAATCCTGCTTGGCCCCTTAGCACCAGGACATTCTAAGTGTTCCTTGGTAAAAAACCAACATTGTAACCCAACTGAAAGAGATTCCATGTTAACTCATCATCCTTGGTCCTTCGCACCAGAGCCACCAGAACAAACCTGCCATGTTCCTCAGCTGCAATGGAGAATGGAGGTTTGATTTCCAGGTATCCATGCGGTAGTGCTCTGCTACCCAAACGTTCCACATGGGGGAACCTAGAACAAACAAACCAGACTCCACATGTCCAGTAGAAGGAAACCTTGCTGTTTGGAGCATCTCACAAGCCTTAGCGTGGGAAATCCTCTGTGGCCTTTTGACGCCACCCCTCCATTTGTTGATCATCATAGATACAAACTCCAGTGTGGGCAAACATCTGACAACCGCCCTTACTCAGGTGCTGGTTTCTCAAAAAAGGCGTTACATATTGGAACTGCCTTCCTCTTGGCACTGAATTGAACCGTAGCTTGGTTTTACTATTCCATCCTCACCTTACTGGTCTCCACTCCTTGTTGAGAGGGAATTCTGGAGCCACAACGCAGTATTATGCCTTCCCCATAGAAAGAAGAAGTGCCTGGTGAGTCTGCCCAGAAACCCCACATGAGGATCAATCTGCTCAGCCCTCGAGGGGACCCCGATTTATAGACTGCCCTGGCCACTAGTGCTGTGTCTGACAGAGCCTGAGAACCCAACTTGTGTCATCCACCCAGAGGGTGGGGCCCATATCCAGCATGCAGACCGGTCATGGCTCAAGTCCATCATATCTACCATCCTTGGTATTGAGGCTTCTGTCCCCAGTCTTTTGTTGGAGTCCCTACCAATGGGGAAAGTTGAAGCACAATAGAGAACTCCTCCTTCCCCATGGCAGGAAACCTGGCTTTTGGGATGGGTGTCCAACCATCAGTGTGGGAGCCAGCTACACTGCCAATGAACCACACCCACTCCCGAGGGCTGCACTTGGATGAAAGAGACATTGTGATCCTCAGCCTGAGCATGCTTTCAGACAAGCACTCTCAGTTTCACCACCAGGATCCTACTTTGCCAGCCTGGTACACCACTAGGACCAAATCCTAACCCTTGGTGAGAATTCCAGGTGCCCATACCCAGTTACCATCTTTGGAATTTCTCTTTTGGGGCACCCCTTAGATGGATAACAGCATTATACTCTTCCCAGAAAAAGCCACCAAAGTATTGGGAGCTGCCATGAGCCTTAGAGAGGAAAAATATCCCATGAACCCATGAGACCACACCTGCAATCCAAGGCCATCCTGGACACATAATGCAGATGGAAAAGCCTGTGCTACCTCTTTCAAGTCACCCTAAGTACAGTTCCTGATGAGCTGCCATCCTGGTCTACGCATTGGGGCTGTAATCATCTCGCCACTAACCCTAACCCGAGTTTGTATTTGCAGATTTATCTCCCAAAACCAAAACCATGGTTCAAATGCCCTCCAGGATGGGGTCTCTGGAGCCAAACCACGCGACTGTGCCTGTCATCCCCAAGGAAAATTTGCTTGTCACAGTTTCCCAAACTCTCCAGATTAGGAGAAAGCTGCAAGGCCCCTGAGCCCACCACAGTATTGGAGGCCGCTCTGGAAGTAAATGTTTGTTATGAAACACCCTGATCACCTACATCCGGCAGACATTCAACTCAATGGACCTGAGTCAGAAGATTGAAACTGATATGCCCCTAGGACCTCACTGGAACCCTAGATTAGGTTTTCAAGCATTTGTCTTCAGAGGCCTCTTCTGGAATACCAACTTATGATACAACATATGGTTCCTGAGCCACAGAATAGAATATCTCCCGTCCCCAGAAGGAAACCATGCCCTTCGACCTGTGTCAAACTCTCCGGATGGGAGAATCCTGCATGGCCCCTTAGTCACCAGGACATTCTAAGATTTCCTTGGTAACAAGCCAGCATTCTGACCCATCTGAACGAGATTCCATGTTAATTCATCGCCCTTGGTATTTCACACCAGAGCCACCAGAACGAACTTTGTATATTCCTCAGCTGCAATGGACAATGGAGGTGGGCTTTCAAGGTAGCCTTGTGGGAGAGCTGTACTACCCAAACTATCCACATGGAGGACACTGGAGCAATGAAACCAGACTCCCCAACTCCAGTAGAAAAGCCTTGCTGTTTGGAGAATCTCACAAGTGCCTGCGTGGGACATCCTCCACGGCTTTTTAACGCTACCCTTCCTTTAGTCTGTCATAATAGATACAAACTCCAGTGTGTGCCAACATCTGACATCCACCCTTACTCAGGTGCTGGATATCTCGAGTCAGCCGCTGCACACTGGTGCTGCCTTCCGCTTGGCACTGAATTTAACTGTAGCTTGTGTTTACGATTCTATCCTCACCCTCAAGGTCTCCATGGCCCCTTAATAAGTAATTCTTGAGCCACATCAGAGCATTCTGCTTTCCTCATAGAAGGAAGAAGTGCCGGCCATTCTACCAAGAAAGCCCACATGAGGATCTATCTGCTCGACCCTCGAGGGAACCCCGATTTGTAGGCTTCCCTGGCCAGTAGTGCTGCGACTGACAGAGTCTGAGCCCCAACTTTGTCAGCCACCAAGAGACCAGGGACATATCCAGCATGTGAGACTGGCCATGGCCCAAGTCCGTCATCTCTACCCATCCTTGGTAGTCAGGCATCTGTCCCTAGATCTTTGCTGGAACCCGGTCAATGGGGGAACCTGAAGCACAATAGAGAATTCCTCCTTCCCAATGGCAGGAAACCTGTCGGTTGGGATAGGTGTGCAACCCTCAGAGTGGGAGCCAGTGGTATCGCCAGTGAGACCACGCCCACTGCTGAGGGCTGCCCTGGGATCAAACAGGCATTGTGACCCTCAGCCTGAGCATGCTTTCAAACAAGCCCTCTCAGTTTCACCACCAGGATCCCACATTTTAGGCCTGGTATGCCCCTAGGCCCAAATGCTAACCCTTGGTGGGATTTTCCAGGTGCCCTAACCCAGTGCCTGTCTATGTAATTTCTGTTTTGGGACACCCCTAAGATGGAAAGCAGCATTCTTCCCTTCCCAAAAAATCCACTAAACTATTGGGAGCTTCCAGGATCCTTAGAAAGGTAAAGTCTCCCATGGACCCATGAGACCTTACCTACATTCCGAGGTCTTCCTGGACACACAATCCAAATAGAAAATCCTTTACTACTGTCTTCGAGTCACCCTAATTACATTTCCTGACGAACTGTCCTCCAGGTTGTTGCATTAAGCATAGAGAATTAAGCATAGAGAATCCACGTTTTCCCTGGAATACCAACTTATGATAGAACATGTGTTCCCTGAGTCACACAACAGTACATCTCTTGTCCTCAAAAGGGAACTGTGCCCTTGGATCTGTGTCAAACCCTCAGGGTAGGAGAATCCTGCATGGCCCCTTAGCCACCAGCACATT
This sequence comes from Neogale vison, assembly GCF_020171115.1. NCBI lineage: Eukaryota > Metazoa > Chordata > Mammalia > Carnivora > Mustelidae > Neogale > Neogale vison. Next base: position 110,562,032 of record NC_058092.1, read on the forward strand.
CTAAGATCTCCGTGGTAACAAAGCAGCATTGTGACCCATCTGCAAGAGATTCAGTGTCAACTCAAGGCCTTGGTACTTCGCGGTAGACCCACCAGAAGGAACCTGCCATGTTCCTGAGCTGCAGTGGTCATTGGGGGTGTGTTTTCCAGGCATCCATGCAGAAGAGTTCTGCTCCCAATCTTTCCACATGTGGGATTCTGGAGCTAGCAAACCAGACTCCCTCTGTCCAGTAGAATAAAACCTTGATGTTTGGATCATCTCACAAGCCCCAGCGTGGAAAATCCTCCATGGCCTCTTGACATCATCCCTCCATTTGTCAGTCATCATAGACACAAACTCCAGTGTGAGCAAACATCTGACATCCTCCCTTACTCAGGTGCTGGGTATCTCAAATTAGCCTCTGCACATTGGAACTCCCTTCTGATTGGCACTGAATTGAACCTTAACCTGTGTTGAAAATTCCATCCTCAACCTACTGGTTCCCCAGCACTCTTGATGAGGAATCTGGAGCCACAATGCAGCATTCTTCCTTCCCCATAGAAAGAAGTATTGCCTGGACAGTCTGCACAGAAACACCACATGAGAATCTATCTGCTTGTCACTCGAAGGGATTCTGATTTATAGGCTGTCCTGGCCACTAGTGCTGTGTCTGACAGAGCCTAAGTCATGACCTAGTGTCAGCCACCCAGACAGCGGGCCCCATATCCAGCATGTGAGACTGGCCATGGCCCAAGTCTGTCACCTCTATTCATCATTGGATTCAGGCACCTGTCCCTAGACTTTTGCTGGAATACCTGCCAAAAGGGGAACATGAAGCACAATAGAGACCTCCTCCTTCCCCATGACAGGAAACCTGGCAGTTGGGATGTTTGTCAAAACCACACAGTGGGAACCAACTTCACGGACAATGAGATCAGGCCAACTCCTAAGGGCTGCCCTGGGCACAAACAAGCATGGTGACCCTAAGCCTGAGCATGCTCTCAAACAAACCCTCTCAGTGGCATGGCCAGAATCCCGCATTCCAGGCCTGGTACACCCCTAGGCCCAAAAAATAAACCTTGCTGTGATTTTCCAGGCACTCAGTCTGAGAGCTCGTCTCTGGAATCCCGTTTTTGGGGCAACCCATTGACGGAAAACAGCACACCTCCTGTCCCTGAAAAAGCCACCAAACTTGGGGAGCCGCCAGAATCCTAAAAGGGGAAAAATCTTACAGGGACCTATGAGACCACATCTGCATTCTGAGGCCATCCTGCAAACATAATCCAGATAGAAAAGCCTGTGCTACCACCTTCGAGTCACCCTAGTTACAGTTCCTCACATTCTACCTTCCAGGTGTACGCACTGGGCCTGTGATCACCTTGCCACTAACCCTAAATCGAATTTGTGCTTGCAAACAAAACCATGGCTCACTTCCCTTTAGGATGGTGTCTCTGGTGCCAGAGCACAGGACTGTGCCTGCCATCCCAAGGAAACTGTGCCCATCTCAGTTGCCCAAACATTTCAAATTTGGAGAAACCTGCAAGTCCCCAGAGCTCACCTCAATATTGACGGCCCCTCTGCACGCAGTGCCCAGTCTGAAACACCCTGATCACCTACATTCAGGCAGACACCCAAGTCAATGGTCCTGAGCCAGAAATTTGAAACTGACATGCCCCTAGGACCTCATTGGAACCCTAGATTAGGATTTCAGGCATCTGTCCTCAGGGAGCTTTCTGGAATACCAACTTACGATACAACATGTGGTCCCTGAGCCCCACAACAGAAGATATCCTGTCCCCAAAAGGAAACTGTGCCCCTTGACCTCTGCCAAACACTCAGAGTAGGAGAATCCTGCACAGCACCTTAACCAACAGCACATTCTAAGATCTCCCTAATAAGAAACCACCATTGTGACACCTCTGCAAGAGAGTCCATGTAAACTCAAGGCCTTGATACTTCACCCCATAGCCACCAGACGGACCTGCATGTTCCTCAGCTTCAATGATCAATGGAGGTGTGCTTTACAGGCATCCATGTGGGAGAGCTCTGCTACCCAAACTTTCTACATGGGGGCCCTGGAGCAAACAAACTAGACTCCACCTGTCCAGTCGAAGGAAACCTTACTGTTTGGAGCATCTCACAAGCCTCAGAGTGGCAGTGTGAGCAAACATCTAACATCCACCCTTAGATGCTAGATATCCCATATAAGCCGCTGCACAAAGGAACTGCCTTCCGCTTGGCACTGAATTGATCCGTAGCTTATGTTTACAGTACCATCCTCACCCTTCTGGTTCCCAAGCCCTCTTCATAGGGAATTCTGGAGCTACCACACAGCATTCTTCCTCCCCAAAGAAAGAAGAAGTGCATGGTGTGTCTGCAAAGAACCCCCACATGAGATTCAATCTGCTTGGCCTTCGAGGGAACCCCGATTTATAGGCTTCCTGCCCACTAGTGCTGTGTCTGACAGAGCGTGAGTCCTTACCTAGTGTCAGCAACCCAGAGAGCGGGCCCCATATCCAGCATGTGAGACTGGTCATGGACAAATTCTGTCATCTCTACACATCCTTGGTGTTCAGGCACCTGTCCCCAGACATTTGTTGGAATCCCAGCCAATGGGGGAACTTGGAGCACAATATAGAATTCCTCCTTCACGTGGCAGGAAACCTGGCTGTTGGGATGGGTGTCCAACCCTCAAAATAGGAGCCAGCTGAATGGCCAATGAAACCACGCCCATTCCTGAGGGCCACGCTGGGCACAAACAGGCATTGTGACCCTCAGCCTGAGCACGTTTTCAAACAAGCCCTCTCAGTTGCACCATCAGGATGCCACATTGCAGACCTGGTATGCCCCTTGGCCCAAATACTAAGCCTTGGTGGGATTTTCCAAGAACTCTGACCCAGAGCCCGTCTCTTGAATCCCTGTTTTGGGGCATGCATAAGATGGAAAACAGCACTCTTCCCTTCCCCGAGAGGGCCACCAAACAATGGGAGCAGCCAGGATCTTTAGAGCAGAAAAATCTCCCATGGACACATGAGTCCACACCTGCATTCCAAGGCCATCCTGGACACACAATCCAGATACAAAAGGCTGTGCTACTGCCTTGAGTCACCCGATTCACGGTTCCTGACAAGCTGCACTCCAGGTCTGTGCACTGGGCCTGAGATCACCTCACCATTAACCCTAAGCCGAGATTGTGTTTTCAGACTTCTCTCCCAAAACCATGACTTACATGCCCGCCCGGATGGGGTCTCTATAGCCACACCACAGGACTGTGCCTGCCATCCCCAAGGAAATTGTGCCATCAGAGTTGCCCAAATTCCCCAGATGGGAGAAATTTGCAAGGCCCCTGAGCCCACTCCAATTTTGGAGGCCACTCTGGACTCAACTGTGCAGTCTAAAACACCCTAATCACCTACATCCAGGCAGACACCCAAGTAAATGGGCCTGAGTCAGATGTTTGAACCTGACATGCCCCTAGTACTTCATTGGAACCCTAGATTAAGTTTTCAGGAACCTGTCCTCAGTGGCTTGTTCTGGAATACCAACTTATGATTCAACATGTGGTGCCTGAGCCACACAACAGAACATTACCTGTCCCCAGAAGGAAACCGTGCTCTGGGACCTGTGTCAAACCCTCAGGATAGATGAATCCTGCATGGCCCCTTAGTCACCAGCACATTCTAAGATCTCCCTGGTAACAAACCAGCATTGTGACCCATCTTCATGAGACTCCATTTCAACTCAAGTCCTTGATACTTCGCCTTAGAGCCACCAGAACGAACCTGCCATGTTCCTCTGCTGCAATGGTCAATGGAGGTGTGCTTTCCAGGCATCCATATGGGAGTGCTCTGCTACACAAACTTACCTCGTGGGGGACACTGGAGCAAACAAACCAGAACCCCCCTGTCTGGTTGAAGTAAACCTTGCTGTTTGGAACATCTCACAATTTCCAGTGTGGGAAATCCTTCATGACCTCTTGACGCCACCCCTTCATTTTTTGGTCATCATAGACACAAACTCTTGTGTGAGCAAACAGCTGACATCCGCACTTACTCAGATGTTGCATATATCCAATCAGCCGCTGCACACCGGAACTGCCTTCCGCTCGGTAATGACTTTAACCGTTGCGTGTGTTTACCATTCCATCTTCACCCTCCTGGTACACAAGCCTTCATGATAGGGAATTCTGGAGCAACAACACAGCATTCTGCCTTCCCCAAGAAAGAAGAATTTCCTGGTGAGTCTTCCCAGAAACCCTACATGAGGATCCACCTGCAGGGCCCTCGATGACACCCTAATATCTTAAGCCACCATGGGAACTAAGGCTCTCTCTGACAGAGCCTGAGCCACGACCTCCAGTCAGCCACCCAGACAGTGGGCCCCATTTCCTGCAGGTGGGACTTGTTGTGAGGCAAAGCCGTCATCTCTACTCAACGTGGATATTCAAGCGTCTGTGCCCAGTCCATAGATCAAATCCATGCCTATGGGGTACCTGAAGCACAAGTGTACTCCTCCTTCCCAATGGCAGAAAATATGGCTATTGGGATGGCTGTCCAACCCTCAGAGTGGGAACCAGCTGCATGGACATGAGACCAAGGCCACACATGGGAACTGCTCTGGGCATAAACAGACATTTTGACCATCAGTGTGAACCTGCTTCCAAACAAACCCCCACGGTAGCTTGACCAGGAGCCAGGAGAGTGGGACATTCAGGCCCCTAGGGGCAAATCCTCACCCTCGTTGGTTTTTTTCAGTCGCCTAGAACAAGAAACTGTCCCTGAAATCCCTCTTGTGCAGTCCATTGAGATGGAAAACAGCAGTCTTCCCTTACCCCAGAGACAGCAAATTCTTGGGAGATGGGCAGAATCCCCAGAGATGAAGAATGTTCCATGGCCCCATGAAGCCACCTCTACACATTGTGACCATTCTGGACACACAGTGCAGACAGAAAAGTCTACCCAACTTCCTTGGTGACACCTTAATTTCACTACACAATGAGCTGCCCTCAGAGACTGCTGATCGGGGCTGTGATCACCTCGGGCCTCACCCTAACACTAATTCGTGTTTGCAAATTTCTGTCTCCAAAACCCTGTCGCACATGCCCTCCAGGATAGGGCCTCTGGAGCCACGCCAGACGACTGTGCCTACCCTCCCAAAGAAAACCCTGCCCTTCACTATTGCCCAAACCATGAAGCTTAGGAGCAAAGTACAAAGCCCCTGAGCCCACCTCAATTTCCAAGAATGGTCTGGACCCAAGTGTACATTGTGACACACATTGTGTACCTGCCTCCGGGCAAATATCCAAGTCAAAGGCCCTGAGTCAGAAGATTGAACTGGACATGCCCCTAGGACTTCATCAATGCCCTAGCTTAGGTTTTCAGGCAAATGTCCCGAGGACTGTTCCTCCATACCATCTTATATTCCAACATATTGTCCCTGAGCCACGCAACAGACCCCTCCTGTCCCAGAAGGATACCTTGCTCTTGGTAGCTGTGTCCAAGACTCAGTGTATTAGAATCCTGCATTGCCCCTGACCATCCCCACATTCCAGTGTCTCCCTGGACACAAACCAGCATTGTGATCAAACAGCGACAAACACCATGTGAACTCAGCCCCCTTGGAACTTCTCCCCAGAGCCACCGATTGAACCTGCCATGTTCCTGAGCTGCAATGGTCAATGGAGTAGTGCTTTCCAGGCTTCCATGAGGGAGAACTTCTGCTACCAACCTTTACATATGGGGGATCCTGGAGCAAACAAACCAGAATCCCCCTGTCCAGTAGAAGTTAACCTTACCGTTTGGAGCATCTCACAAGCCGCAGAGTGGGAAATCCTCCATGGCTTCTTAAGGCAAACCCACCATTTGTCCGTCATCCTAGACACAAATACCAGTGTGAGCAAATATCTGACATCCGCACTTACTCAGGTGCTGGATGTCTCGAATCAGCTGCTGCACGCTGTAAGTGCCTTCTGCTTATCACTGAATTTAACTGTAGCTTTTCTTGGCAATTCCATCCTCACCCTCCTGGTCCCCAAGATCTCTTGATAGGGAATTTTGTAGCCAAAACGCAGCATTCTACCTTCCCTATAGAAAGAAGAACTGCCTGGTGAGTCTGCCCAGAAACCCCACACTAGGATCCACCTAAATGTCCCTCAATGGCACCCTAATAACTTACGCTGCCCTGGGCTCTCAGGCTTTGTCTGACATAGCCAGAGCCACGACTTCCAGGCAGCCACTCAGACAATGGGCCCCATATCCTGCAGGTGGGTCCTGCCGTGGCTGGAAGCCGTCATCTCTTTTCAACCTGGGTAGTCAGCCATCTTTCCCAAACCGTAGCTCAAAACCCTGCCTAAGGGTGAACCTGAAGCACAGGAGTATCCTTATTCCCGATGGCAGGAATCCTTGTTGTTGAGATGGGCACTAAGTCTCTGTCTGACAGAGCCTGAGCCACGACCTAAAGTCAACCATGCAGATAGTTTGCCCCATATCCTGCAGGTTGGACTTGTCATGGCCCAAAGCCATCATCTATACTCAACCTGGATATTCAAGCATCTTTCCCAGATGGTAGCTCAAATCCTTGACTATGGAGCTACCTGAAGCACAGGAGTACTCCTCCTTCCTGAAGGCAGGAAGCCTGGCTGTTGAGATAGGTGTCCAACCCTCAGAGTGGGAAACAGCTGCATGGCCAATGAGACCACGGCCACTCATGGGAGCCACTCTGGAAACAAACTTGCATTGTTACCCTCAGCGTGAGCCTGCTTTCGAACAAAACCCTTCGGTAGCTGGACCAGGAGCCCCCAGAGCATGCCTACCACCCTGGGGCCAAACACTCACCCTCATAGGTGTTTTCCAGGTGCCCACACACAGAACCTGACTCTGGAATCCCTCTTTTGGGGGTTCCCTGAGACGGATAAGAGCAGTGTCCCCTTGTCCCAGAGACAACAAAATCTTGGTAGCTGAGCAGAATCCCCAAAGCCGAAGTATCTCCCATAGCCTCATGAAGCCACCCCTACATTTTGCAAAAGTCCGGGACAAACAATGCAGACAGAAAAACCTGCACTACTGCCTCCATGATACCTTAACTTCAATACACTATGAGCTTCCCACAGGGACTGCAGATCGGGCCTGTGATCACCTCAGCCCTCAACCTAACCCTAGTTAGCATTTGCAGATTTCTGTCCCCAAAGCCCTGGCCCACATGCCCATCAGGATGGGGCCTCTGGAGCCAAACCAGACGACTGTGCCTACACACCCAAAAGAAACTCTGCCCTTCACGGTTGACCAAACCCTGAAGATTAGGAGCAAAGTACAAAGCGCGTGAGCCCACCTCAATTCCGATGAAAACTCTTGACCCAAGTGTGCATTCTGACAATGAGCCCCTGCCTCCAGGCAGACATGCCTCTAGGACTTTATCAATACACCACCTTAGATATCAAATGTCTGTCCTCAGAGGCCTGTTCTTCAATACCAACTTATATTCCAGCATGTGGTCCCTGAGCCACACAACAGAACCCCTCCTGTCCCTTAAGGATATCTTGCTCTTGGTAGCTGTGTCCAAGACTCAGTGTAAGAGAATCCTGCATGGCCCCTGACCTCCCCAACATTCTAACGTCTCCCTGGATACAAAGCAGCATTGTGATCCAACAGCATGAAACTCCATTTCAACACTGGTGACTTTGAACTTTGCCCCAGCATCACCAGTACGAAACTGCCATTTCCTCATTTGCAATGGACACTGGAGGTGTGCTTTCCAGGCATCCATGCAGGAGTGCTCTGCTCCCTAAACTTTCCACACGGGGAACCCTAGAGCATACAAATGAGGCTCCACCAGTCCATTAGAAGGAAACCTTGCTGTTTGGAGCATCTCACAAGCCCCAGGGTGGGAAATCCTCCATGGCTTCTTGACGCCTCACCTCCATTTGTCGGTCATCATAGACTCAAACTCCAGTGTGAGCAAACATCTGACATCAACCCTTACTCAGGTGCTGGATGTTTCAAATCAGCTGCTGCACACTGGAAGTACCTTCTACTTGGCACTGAATTTAACCATAGCTTGTGTTAACAATTCCATCCTCACCCTCCTGGTTCCCAAGCCCCCTTGATAAGGAATTCTGGAGTCACAATGGACCCTTCTGCCTTCCCCATAGAAAAAAGACGTGCCTCGTGAGTCTGTCCAGAAACCCCACTGAGGAACCACCTGCATGGCCCTCGACAGCACCATAATATCATAGGCAGCCATGGGCACTAAGACTCTGTCCCACACAGCCGGAGCCAAGACCTCCAGGCAGCCACACAGAGAGTGGGCCCCATAGCCTGCAGGTGGACCTGCCATGGCCCAAAGTCATCATCTCTACACAACCTGGATATTCAGACATCTGTCCCCAGACTGTAGCCCAAATCCCTGCCTATAGGGGAACCTGAAGCACAGGATTATTCATCCTTTCTGATGGCAGGAAACCTGGCTGTTGAGATGGGTGTCTTACCCTCAGGGTGGGAAACAGCTGCATGGCCCATGAGACCAGGGCCACTCATGGGAGACGCCGTGGGCACAAACAGGCATTGTGACCCTCAGCATGAGCCTCCTTTCAAACAAACAACCTCGGTCGTTAGACCAGGAGTCCACAGAGTGGGCCTTCCAGGTCCGTAGGGCCAAATCCTCACCCTCATTTTTGCTTTCCAGGTGCCCAGACCCAGAACCTGTCTCCAGAATCCCTCTTTTGGGGGTCCCCTGAGACTGAAAACAGCAGTCTTCCCTTCTCTGAGAGACAGCAAACACTGGGAGCTGGGCTGAATCACCAGAGATGAAGAATATCCCATGGCCTCATGAAGCCACCCCTACATTTTGCGACCATCCTGGACACACAATCCCAAGAGAAAAGCCTGTGCTACCACCTCCATGACACCTTAATTTCAGTACACTATGAGCTGCCCTCAGGGCCTGCTGATCGGTCTTTTGAACACCTCGGCCCTCACCCTAACACTAGTTCACGTTTGCAATTTCTGTTCCCAAAGTCCTGGCCCACATGCCCTCCAGAATGGGGCCTCTGGCCCCACACCAGACGAGTATGCCTACACTCCTGAAGAAAACTGTCATTCACTGTTGCCCAAACCCTGAATATTAGGATCAAAGTACAAAGCCTCTGAGCCCATCTCATTTTCTAAGAATGCTTTGGGAACAAATATGCATTCTGACAAAAAATGAGCCCCTGCCTCCAGGCAGACATCCAAGTCAAAAGCCCTGAGTCAGAAGTTTGAACCTGCCATGACTATAGGACTTCATCGATACCCTAGTTTAGATGTTTAGGCTCCTGTCCCCAGAGGCTTGCTATCCAATACCAACTTATATTCTAACATGTGGTCCTTGAGCCACACAACAGAACCCCTGCTGTCCCCAGAAGGATACCTTGCTCTTGGTAGCTGTGTCCAAGTCTCAGTGTAGGAGAATCCTGCATGGCCCCTGACCACCCCAACATTCTAACATCTCCCCGGATACAAACCAGCATTTTGATCCAACAGAATGAAAGTCCATGTCAACTCAGGCCGCTTGGAACTTCGCCCCAGAGCTACCAAATAGAACCTGCCATGTTCCTTGGCTGCAATGTTCAATGGAGGTGTGCTTTCCAGGCATCTATGCGGGAGAGCACTGCAACCCAGACTTTCCATATGGGGGACACTGGAGCAAACAAATCAGACTCCCCCTGTCCAGTAGAAGGAATCCTTGCTCTTTAGAGCATCTCACAAGCTGCAGCGTGGGGAATCCTCCATGGCCTTTTGACACCACCCCACCATTTTCCGTCATCATAGAAACAAACTCCAGTTAGCAAACATCTGACATCTGCCCTTACTCAGGTGCTGGATGTCTCAAACCAGCCACTGTACACTGGAACAGCCTTCCGCTTGGCACTGAATTTAACCATAGCTTGTGTTTACAATTTCATCCACATCATTCTGGTCCCCAAGCCCTCTTGATAGGGAATTCTAGAGTCCCAATGCAGCATTCTGCCTGCCCCATAGAAAGAAGTGCTTGCTGAGTCTGCCCAGAATGCACACATGAGGAGCCACCTGCATGGCCCTCGACAACACCATAATATCATAGACCGCCATGGGCATTAAGGCTCTGTTGACAGCCTGAGCCACAACTTCCAGTCAGCCATGCAGACAGTGGGTCCCATATCCTGCAGGTGGGACCTGCCGTGGTCCAAAATCAACATCTCTGCTTGACGTGGTTATTCAGGCATCTGTCTCCAGTCGTAGCTCAAATCCATGACTATGGGTTACTTAAAGCACAAGAGTTCTCCTTCCCTGTGGCAGGAAATCTGGCCTGTGAAATGGGTGCCCAACCCTCAGAGTGGGAACCAGCTGCATGGGCCTTGAGATCATGGTCACACATGGGATTCGCCTTGGGCACAAACAGGCATTATGATCCTCAGCATGAGCCTGCTTTCAAACAAACTCCCTCGGTAGCTGGAACAGCAGCCCGCAGAGCATGCCTGCCAGTTCCCTAGGGCCAAATGTTCACCATCGTGTGTGTTTTCCTGGCACCCAGACCAAGAACCTGTCTCCAGAATCCCTCTTTTGGGGGTCCCCTGAGACTGAAAACAGCAGTCTTCCCTTCTCTGAGAGACACCAAACACTTGAAAGCTGGGCAGAATCCCCAGAGATGAATAAACTCTCATGGCCTCATGAAGACACCACTACCTTTTGCAACTGTCCTGGACACACAATTCAGAGAGAAAAGGCTGCCCTACTGTCTGCATAGCACCTTAATTTCAGTACTCTATGAGCTGCCCACAGGGCCAGCAGATCGGGCCTCTAATCACCACAGCCCTCACCCTAACCCTAGTTTGCTTTTGCAGATTTCTGTCCACATAGCACTGACCCACATGCCCTCCAGGATAGGACCTCTCGTGCCACACCAGTCGACTGTCCTACGCACCTGAAGGAAGCTCTGCCCTTCACAGTTGCCCAAACCCTGAAGATTAGGAGCAAAGTATAAAGCCCCTGAGCCCACCTCAATTTCGAAGTAAGCTCTGGACCCAAATGCACATTATGACACACAATGAGCCCCTGCCTCCAGGCAGACATCCATATCCAAGGCCCTGTGTCAGAAGTTTGAAACTGCCATGACTATAAGACTTCATCGATACCCTAGTTTAGACTTTTAAGCGCCTGTCCCCAGAGGCCTGTTCTCGAATACCAACATATATTCCAACATGTGGTCCTTGAGCCACACAACAGAACCTTTCCTGTCCCCAGGAGGAGTCCTTGCTCTTGGTAGCTGTGTCCAAGTTTCAGTGTAGGAGAATCCTGCATGACCCCTGACCTCCCCAACATACTAACGTCTCCCCGGATACAAACCAGCATTTTGATCCAACAGAATGAAACTCCATGTCAACTCAGGCCACTTGGAACTTCGCCCCAGAGCTACCAGATAGAACCTGCCATGTTCCTTGGCTGCAATGGTCAATGGAGGTGTGCTTTCCAGACATCTATGCAGGAGAGCACTGCTACCCAGACTTTCCATATGAGGGACACTGGAGCAAACAAACCAGACTCCCCCTGTCCAGTAGAAGAAAACCTTGCTATTTGGAGCATCTCACAAGCCGCAGAGTGGGAAATCCTCCATGGCCTCGTGACGCCACCCCTACATTTGGCGGTCATTGTAGATAGAAACTCCAGTGTGAGCAAGCACCTGACATCTGCCCTTACTCAGGTCCTGGATACATCGCATCAGCCACTGCACACAGGAACTGCTTTCTGCTTGGCACTGAATTGAAACATAGATTGTGTTTAAAATTCCATCTTCACCCTCCTCGTCCCCAAACCCTCTTGATACGGAACTTTGTAGCCACAACACAGCATTCTGCCTACCACAAAGAAAGAAGACATGCCTGTTGAATCTGCCTGAAACCCCACATGAGTATCCACCTGCCTGGCCCTCGACAGCACCTTAATATCATAGGCTGCTATGGGCACTCAGGCTCGGTCTGACACAGCCTGAGCCATGACTTCCAGACAGCCACGCAGACATTAGACCCCATATCCTGCACGTGGGACCTGCCATAGCTGAAAACCATCATCTCTACTGAACATGGGTATTCAGGCATCATTCCCAGACTGTAGCTCAAATCCCTGCCTATGAGAAACCTGAAGAACACGAGTACTCCTCATTCCCAAAGGCAGGAAACCTGGCTGTTGAGATGGGTGTCCAACCCTCAGAGTGGGAACCAGCTGCATGGCCCATGAGACCATGGTCACTCATGGGAGCCACCCTGGGCACAAACAGGCATTGTGCCCCTAAGCCTGAGCATGCATTCAAACAAGCCTTCTCAGTTGCACCACCAGTGTACTGCACTGCAGGACTGGTACTCCCCTAGTCCCAAATACTAACACTTGGTGGGATATTCCAGGCACCCAGACCCAGAGCCCGTCTCTGGAATCCCTGTTTTGTGGCATCCCTAATACAGAAAACAGCCCTATTTCCTTCCGCGAAACGGCCACCAAACTATTGGGAGCTGCTAGAATCCTTAGAGAGGAAAAATCTCCCATGTATCCATGAGACAACATCTGCATTCCGAGGCCATCCGGGACACACAATCCAGATATAATAGCCTGCACTACCGCACTTGGGTCACCCACTTTACAGTTCCTGATGAGCTGCTCTCCAGGTCTACGCACTGGGCCTGCATCAACTTCACATTAACTCTAACCCAAGTTATCCTTTGAAGACGTCTCTCCCAAACCATGGCTCAAACATCCAGGATCTCGTCTTTGGTGCCACACCACAGAACTGTGCCTGCCATTCGCAAGGAATGCCCATCACAGTTGCCCAAAACCTCTAGATTAGGAGAAACCTGCAAGGTCCCTGAGCCCACGTCAATATTTGAGGACACTCTGCATGCAAATGCGCACTCTGAAACACCCTGATTCCCTACGTCCAGGCAGACACCCAAGTCAATGGTCCTGAGTCAGAATATTGAACCAGACACGCCCCTAGGACCTCATTTGAACCCTCCAGTAGTTTTTCAGACATCTGTCATCAGAGGCCTATTCTGGAATAACAACTTATGATGCAACATGTGGTCTTTGAGCCACACAACAGAACAACTCCTGTCCCCAGAAGGAAACCTTGTTCTTCGACCTGTGCCAAACCCTCAGAAGAGGAGAATCCTTCACCCCACCTTAGCCACCTGCACATTATAAGATCTCCCTCGTAACAAACCAGCAGTGTGACCCATTTGAAAGAGATTCCATGTTAACTCATCGCCCTTGGTACTTCGCACCAGAGGCACCAGAATGATCCTGCCATGTTCCTCAGCTGCAATGGAGAATGGAGGTGTGCTTTCCAGGCATCCGTGTCGGAGAGTTTGCTACCCAGAATTTCTACATGGGGGACCCTGGAGCAAACAAATCAGATTCCACCTGTCCAGTGGAAGGAAACCTTGCTGTTTGGAGCATCTCACAAGCATCAGCGTGGGAAACCCTCCATGGTCTCTTGACGCCACCCCTCCATTTGTCGGTCATCATAGACACAAACTCCACAGTGAGCAAACGTTGGACAACCGTCCTGACTCAGGTGCTGAATCTCTCGAATCAGCCGCTGTACATTGGAACTGCGTTCTGCTTGACACTGAATTTAACTGTAGCTTGTGTTTACAATTCCATCCTCACCCTACTTGTCCCCAAGGCCTCTCAATAGGGAATTCTGGGGGAACAACACAGAATTTCGCCTGCCCCATAGAAAGGAAAAATACCTGGTGACTCTGCACAGATCCCCCACATGAGGATCCACCTGCATGGCCCTCTACAACACCCTAATATCATAGGCCACCATGGGCACTAAAGCTCTGTCTGACATAGCCTGATCCACAACCTCCAGTCAGCCACCTAGACATTGGGCCACATATCCTGCAGGTGGGACATGCCATGCCCCAAAATCATCATCTCTGCTCAACCTGGTTATTCAGTTATCTGTCCCCAGAACGTAGCTCAAATCCCTTCCTATGGGGGTACTTGAGGCACAAGTGTTCTCCTTCCCGATGGCAGGAAATCTGGCCTGTGAAATGGGTGTCCAACCCTCAGAGTGGGAACAAGCTGCATGGGCTTTGAGACCACAGTCACTCATAGGAGACGCCCTGGGCCCAAACAGGCATTGTGACCCCCAGGGTGAGCCTGCTTTCAAACAAACCCCGATAGTAGCTGCACCAGGAGTCCACAGAGCAGACCTACCAGGTTGCTACAGCCAAAACCTCTCCGTCATTGGTGTTTTCCAGGAAGCCAGACCCCAAAACTGTCTCCGGAATCTCTCTTTTCCCATTCCCCAGAGACTGAAAACAGCAGTCTTCCCTTCCCCCAGAGACACCAGACTCTTGGGGGCTGGGCAGAATACCTAGAGATGAAGAAACTCCTATGGCCCCATGAAACCACCTCTATATTTTGCGACTGTCCTGGACACAGAATCCAGACAAAATAGACTTCGCTACCGCCTCCATGACACCTTAATTTTAATACACTATGAGCTGCCCTCAGGGCCTGCAGATCGGGCCTGTGATCACCTCGGCCATCACCCTAACCCTAGTTCGCGTTTGCAGATCTGTCCCCAAACCCCTAGCCCACACTCCCTCCAGGATGGGGACTCTGGTGCAACACCAGATGATTGTGCCAACCCTTCCGAAGGAGACTCTACACTTCACTGTTGCCCAAACCCTGAAGATTAAGAGCAAAGTAAATGCCCCTGAGCCCATGTCAATTTCGAAGGATGCTCTGAACTGAAATGTGCATTCTGACACACAATGAGCACCAGCCTCCAGGCAGACATCAAAGTCAAAGGCCCTGAGTCAGAAGATTTGACCTGACATGCCCCTAGGACTTCATTGATACCTTAAATTATATTTTCAGGTGCCAGTCCCAGAACTCTGTTCTCCAATACCAACTTATATACCAACATGTGTTCCGTGAGCCACACAACAGAACCCCTCTTGCCCCCAGCAGGATAGCTTGCTCTTGGTAGCTTTGTCCAAGACTCATGTAGGAGAATCCTGCATGGCCCCTGACAACCCCCAAATTCTAACATCTCACTGGATACCAACCAGCATTGTGATCCAACAGCATGAAACTCCATGCCAATTCAGGCCGGAAGGAACTTTCCCCCAGAGCCACCATCTCGAACCTGCCATGTTCCTCATCTGCCGTGGTCAATGGAGGTGTGCTTTCCAGGCATCCATGCGGGAGAGCTCTGTTACTCAAACTTTCTATATGGAGAATGGTGGAGCAAAAAAAAAAAAAAAAAAAAAAAAAAAAAAAAACAGACTTGCCCTGTCCAGTAGGAGGGAACCTTGCTGTTTGGAGCATCTCACAAGCCCCAGCATGGGAAATCCTCCATGGTCTCGTGACGCCTCCCCTCCATTTGGTGGTCATCATAAACACATACTCCATTATGAGCAAACATCTGACTTCTGTCTTACTCAGGTGCCTTACTCAGGATATCTCGAATCAGCCACTACTCACTGGAACTGCCTTCTGCTTGGCATTAAATTTAACTGTAGCTTGTGTTTACATTCCATCCTCACCATCCTGGTCCCAAAGCCCTCTTGATAGGGAATTCTGGAGCCACAACACAGCATTCTTCATGCGCCACAGAAAGAAGAGGTGCCTGGTGAGACTGCCCTGAAACCCCACATGAGGATCCTCCTGCCTGGCCCTTGAAGGCACCCTAATATCATAGGCCAGCAAGAGCACTCAGGCTCTGTCTGACACAGCCTGAGCCATGACTTCTAGTCTGGCACACGGACAGTGGGCCCCATAAACTGCTGGTGGGACCTGCCTTGGCCGAGGCCGTCACATCTGCTCAATCTGGATATTCAGGCATCTCTCCCCAGACTATAGCTCAAATCCCTAACTATGGGGGAACCTGATGCACAAGAGTACTCCTCATTCCAGATGGCAGGAAACCTGACTGTTGAGATCGTTGTCCAAATCTCAAAGTGGGAAATAGCTGCAAGGCCCATGAGACCACGGCCACTCTTGATAGCCACCCTGGGCAAAAACAGGCATTGTGAACCTCAGCGTGAGCCTGCTTTGAAACAAACGCCCTTGGTAGCTGGACCAGGAGCCCGCCGAGTGTGCCTGCCAGGTCCCTGGTACCAAATGCTTACCCTAGTTGGTGTTTCATTGTGCCCAGACACAGAACATGTCTCTGGAATCCCACATTTGGGTGTTCCCTGAGAAAGAAAACAGCAGTCGTCACTTACCCCAGAGACACCAAACAATTAGGAGTTGGGCAGAATCCCCAGAGACGAAGAATCTCCCATGGCCT
The DNA here is from genome assembly GCF_020171115.1 of Neogale vison. Lineage (NCBI taxonomy): Eukaryota > Metazoa > Chordata > Mammalia > Carnivora > Mustelidae > Neogale > Neogale vison. Next base: position 110,578,325 of record NC_058092.1, read on the forward strand.
CATGAAGCCACCCCTACCATTTGCGACCATCCTGGACACACAATCGTGATAGAAAATCCTGCGCTAATGCCTCTAAGACACCTTCATTTCAGTGCAATTTCCACTGCCCTCAGGGCCGGCATATCAGGACATTGATCACCTCAGCCCTCACCCTAACCTTAGTTCATGTTTGCAGATTTCTGTCCCCAAAACCCTGGCCCACATGCCCTCCAGGATGGGGCTTCTGGTGCCACACCAGACGAGTGTGCTTACACTTCTGAAGAAAACTCTGCCTTTCACGTTTGCCAAAACCATGAATCTTTGGAGCAAAGTACAAAGGCCCTAAGCCCAGCCTAATTGCAAAGAACTCTCTGGACCCAAGTGCATATTCTGATACACAATTATCACCTGCCTCCAGACAGACATCCAAGTAAAAGGCCTTGAGTCAGAAGATTGAACCTGACATGCCTGTAGGACTTCATAGGTACCCTAGCTTAGATTTTCAGGCTCCTGTACCCAGAGGCCTGCTCTCAAATCCCAACTTATATTTCAACATGTGGTCCCTCAGCACACAACAGAACCCCTCCTGTCACCAGAAGGATACCTTGCTCTTGGTAGTTGTGTCCAAGACTCAGTGCAGGAGAATACTTCATGGCCCCGTGAAAATCCCAACTTTCTAACATCTCCCTGGATAACAACAAGCATTCTGACCCAACAGCATATAACTCCATGTCAACTCAGGCCTCTTGGAAATTCGCCTCAGAGGCAACAGAGCAAACCTGCCATGTTACTCAGCTGCAATGGTAAATGGAGTTGTGCTTTCAGGTATCCATGTGGTAGAGCTCTGCTACCCAAACTTTCCACATGGAGGACCGTGAAGCAAACAAACCAGTCTCCACCTGTCCAGTAGAAGGAAACCTTGCTCTTTGGAGCATCTCACAAGCTTCAGCTTGGAAAATCCTCCATGGCCGTTTGACACCACCCCTCCATTTGTTGGTTATCATAGACACAAACTCCAATGTGAGCAAACATCTGACATTCGCTCTTACTCTGGTGCTGGATATCTCGAATCAGCTGCTGCACATTAGAACTGCCTTCCGCTTGGCACTGAATTAACCGTAGGGTATGTTTACAATTCCTCCCTCACCCTGCTGGTCGCCAAGCCCACTTGATAGGGAATTCTCGAGCCACAACACAGCATTCTGCCTTCTCCACAGAAAGTAGTGCCTGGTGAGATTGCCAGAAATCCCACATGAGGTTCAATCTGCTCGGCCCTCGAGAGATTTATAGGCTGCCTCGATTTATAGGTTATCCTGGCCACTAGTTCTCTGTCTGACAGAGCCTGAGCCCGGACTTCCTGTCAGCCACTCAGAGAGCCGGGCCCATATCCAACATGTTAGATCGGCCATGTCCCAGGTCCTTCATCTCTACCCATCCTTAGTATTCAGGAATCTGTCCCCAGACCTTTGCTGTAATCCCCGCCAATGGGGGAACCTGAAGCACAATAGAGAACTCCTAATTCCCCAAGGCAGGAAATGTGGCTTTTGGGATGGGTTTCCATCCCTCAGAGGGGGAGCCAGCTACATGGCCAATGAGACCACACCCACTCCTGAGGGCACCATGGGCACAAACAGGCATTGTGACACTCAGCTTGAGCATGCTTTCAAGCCAGCACTCTCAGTTGCACCACCACGATCGGACAATGAAGGCCTGGTATGCCCCTAGGACCAAATTCTAACCCTTCGTGGGATTACCCAAGTGCCCAGACCCAGATCCCATCTCTGTAATCCCTATTTTGAGGCACCCCTAAGTTGGAAACTTTCACTTTTCCCTTCCACGAAAAAGCCACCAAAGTATTGAGAGCCACTGTGATCCTTAGAGAGGAAAAATCTCTCATGGACCCATTAGACCAACCTGAATTCTGAGGCCATGCTGGACACACAATCCAGATATTAAAGCCTGTACTACCACATTCCAGTCACCCTAATAACAGTTCCTGATCAGCTGCCCTCCAGTTCTATGCGTTGGTCCTGCAATCACCTCGCCCCTAAACCTAACCTGAGTTCATATTTGTGTCACATATGCCCAAATGCTCCAGTTTAGGAGAAACCTGCAAGGCTCTTGAGCCCATCCTAATACTGGGGGCTGGTCTGGATGCAAATGTGCCTCTGAAACACCCTGATCACCTTTATCGAGGCAGACACCCAAGTCAATGGTCCTGAGTCAGAAGATTGAAACAGACATGCCCCTGGGACCTCATTGGAACCCTAGATTAGGTTTTCAGGCATCTGTCCTCAGAGGCCTGTTCTGGAATACCAACTTAGGATACAACATGTGTTCTCTGAGCCACACAACAGAACATCTCCTGTCCCTAGAAGGAAACTGTGCCCTTTGACCTGTGTCAAACCTTTAATGTGCAAGAATTCTGCATGGCCCCTTAGCCACCAGAAAATTCCAAGATCTCCCTGGTAACAAACTAACATTGAGACCCATCAGCAAGAAATTCCATGTGAAGTCAACTGAATTCTCCTGCCATATCACAGCATTCTGCCATCCCTATAGAAAGAAGAAGGACCTGGTGACTTTGTCTCAAAACCCCAATTGAGGATCAATCTGCTCGGCCCTCGAGAGAACCCCAATTTATAGGCTGCTTTGGCCACTAGTTGTTTGTCTGAGAGAGCCTGAGCCCCGACCTAGTGCCCTCCTCCCAGAGAGCGGGGCCCATACCCAGCATGTGAGACTGGTCATGGCTCAAGTCGAACATCTCTACCCATCCATGTTATTCAGGCATCACTCCACAGTCCTTTCCTGGAATCCCTGCAAATTGGGGTGTTAGGGTCCATAATCAAAGAATCAGGACTGATACAAAGCAAAGGTCAAGCAAAGCTTTATTTTATGCCAAGTATTGAGAATCAAACTGACCGGTCAGGGTCATCTCTTGCAAAGAGGCGACCCCTCCCTGCCTCACAGACTAACATTTATAGAGGTAGTTTATCCAGGCTATACACAGGTGGCCAATGAGATTGCAGTACACAGAGAATACTGCACATGCATGGTATGTCTGCCTCACACAGAATAAAAAATGCTAAGCAACACACGTGTGCCCAACTGAATTTCAATTTACCCTAGGAGATATATGTGTGCCCCACTGATTGGATGTCTTTATCTGGCCTGACCCTCCCTTGTATCTAGGCTCTGCAGTTATGTTCCTCTGGGAGGGGCAGGGTCAATCTAAGTTTAGTGCATAGGGTCAATCTAAGTTCACTACATAAACACAAAATGACACCCTCTGGCCAACCAGGCCCTTACATTCCTCTTTTATTTGGAGATTAGTCAAATCCTTGACTTTTCAGCCAGTTCTATGTTCTCTGGTTGTAAGGGGTTATATTGAGCATGTAAGTCTAACATTTTTATCTGTCAGAGTCATGCCACTTATTTAGGCTTTGATCTCCACGAGGGAATGCATTCACTGTCTGAGTCCAGTTAACAGGTGATTACTGGATACTCCCACCCCACCAAGTCCAGACAAGTGAGGGAGTTTCTTGAATGGTGGGCTACTGTAGGCTGTGAAAACCACGGTTTGTGGAGATTGCCTGACCTCTCTACGAACTGGCAAACGGAGGTCTCACTATGATGGAGTGGACAGCTGAGACTGAAGGAGCATTTCGGGAATTACAAACAGCCTTACTGAGTGGCTCAGCATTGGCCATCCCAGATGTTACCAAGCCATTCCACTTGTATGTGGTTGAAAAAGCAGGGGTGCCACGGCCCTCCTGGTCAAGGATGCAAGTTTTGTCTCTGCAAGGAGACACAAACTCCAGTGTGGGAAAACATCTGACATCCACCTTTACTCCGGTGCTGGATATCTTGAATCAGCCACTGCACAATGGGACTGCCTTCAGCTTGTCACTGCACTTAACCTCGTAGCTTGTGTTTACAATTCCATCCTTCCCTTCCTTTTGCCCACACCCACTCGATAGGGAATTCTTGAGCCACAATGCAGCATTATGCCTGCTCCACAGAAAGAAGTCCCTGGTGCGACTGCCCAGAAACCCCACATGAGGATCCACCTCCATGTCCCTTGATGGCACCCTAATATCCTAGACTGCCACGGACAATGAGACTCTGTCTGACACTGCCTGAGCCACGACATCCAGTCAGCCACGTGGACAGAGACTCCCATATCCTGCAGGTGGGACCTGCCATGTCCCGAAGCCGCCACATCTACTCATCCTGTATATTCAGGCATCTCTCTGGAGACTGTAACTCAAATCCCTGCCTATGGGGGAAACTGAGGCACAGAAGTACTCCTCTTTCCTGATGGTAGGAAATCTGGCTGTTGGGATGGGTGTCCAACCATCAGTGTGGGAACAAGCTGCATGGCCCATGAGACTACGGTCACTCATGTGAGCCACCCTGGGCACAAACAGGCATTGTGACCCTCAGCATGAGCCTGCTTTCATAAAATCCCCCTCGGTAGCTGGACAAGGAGCCCACAGAGCGAGCCTGCCAGGTCCCTAGGACAAAATCCTCACATGGGTTCATGTTTTCCAGTTGTGAAGACCCAGAACCTTTCTCTAGTATCTGTCTTTTGGGGGGTCCTCTGAGATGGTAAACAGCAGTCTTCCCTTCCTCCCCACCGAGAGACACCAAACTCTTGGGCTCTGGGCAGAATCCCCAGAGACGAAGAATCTCCCATGGCCCCGTGAAACCTCCCCTACATTTTGCAACTGTCCTAGACACCCAATCCAGACAGAAAATCCTGCCCTATGGCCTGCATGACACCTTAATTTCAGTAATCTGTGAGCAGCCCACAGGGCATGCAGATCAGGAGTGTGATCACCATGGCCCTCACCCTCACCCTAGTTCACATTTGCAGATTTCTGTCCCCAAAGCCCTGGCCCACATGTCCTCCAGGATGGGGCCTCTGTGGCCACACATGACGCATGAGCCTACCCTCCCCAAGGAAACTCTGCCCTTCACAGTTGCCCAAACCCTGAAGCTTAGGAACAAAGTACAAAGCCTCTGAGCCCAGCTCAATTTTGAAGAACGCTCTGACCCTAATGCACATTCTGGCACACAATGAGCACCTGCCTCCAGGCAGGCATCCAACTCAAAGGCCCTGAGTCAGAAGATTGAACCCAACATGCCTCTAGGCATGGACTTCATAATACCCTAGTTGAGATTCTCAGGCGCCTGTCCACTGGGGCCTTTTCTTCAATACCAACTTATTTTCCAACATGTGGTCCCTGTACCACACTACAGAAACCCTCCTGTCCCCAGAAGCATTCCTTGCTCTCGGTAGCTGTGTCCAAGACTCAGTGTAGGAGAATCTGGCATGATCCTCTGACCAACCAACATTCTAACTTATCCATGGATACCAACCATTATTGTGGTCCAACAGCATGAAACTCTATGTCAACTCAGGTTGCTTGGAAATTATCCACAGAGCCACCAGATCAAACCTCTCATATTACTCAGCTGAAAAGTACCATGGAGTTTTGCTTTCCAGGCATCCATATGGGAGAGATCAGCTATTCAAACTTTCCATATGGGGGCCACTGGAGCAAACAAATCAGACTCACCCTGTTAGTAGAAGGAAACCTTGCTGTTTGGATCATCTCACAAGTCACAGCGTGGGAAATCCTCCATGGCCTCTTGTGCCACCTCTCCATTTGACAGTCATCATAGACACAAACTAAAGTGTGAGTAAACATCTGACATCCGCCCTTACTCAGGTGCAGGATAGCTTGAATCAGCTGCTGCACACTGGAACTGCCTTCTGCTTGGCGCTGAATTTAACCATAGCTTGAGTTTACAATTCCATCGTCACCATCCTGGTCCCCAAGCCCTCTGGATAGGGAAATCTAGGGCCACAACAGAGCATTCTGTCTGCCCCACAGAAAGAAGAAGTGCCTGGTGAGTCTGCCCAGAAAACCCACATGAGGTCCACCTCCATGGCCCTCGATGGCACCCTAATATCATAGGCCACCAGGGGCACTGAGGCTCTGTCTGACACTGCCTGAACCACGACCTCCAGGCGGCCATGCAGACAGTGGGCCCCAGATCCTGCAGGTGGGACCTGCCATGGCCCGAAGCCATCACATCTACTCAACCTGGATATTCAGGCATCTCCAGAGACCGTAGCTCAAATCCCTGCCTATGGGGAACATGAAGCACAGGAATACTCCTCCTTCCCAGTGGCAGGAATCCTGACTGTTGGGATGGGTGTCCGACCCTCAGAATGGAACCAGCTGTATGGGCCATGAGACCATGGTCACTCATGAGAGCCGACCAAAGGCATTGTGACCCTTGACTGAGCATGCTTTCAAGCAAGCCCTCTCAGTTGCACCACCTGGATCCCACATTGTAGGCATGGAACGCCCCTTATCCCAAATTCTAACCCTTGGTGGGATATTCCAGTCGCCCAGACCAAGAGCCCGTCTCTGTAATCCCTGTTTTGGGGCAACCCTAAGATAGAAAACAGCACTCTTTCCTTCCCCGAAAATGCCACCAAACTATTGGGTGCCGCTAGGATCCTTAGAGAGGAAATATCTCCCATCTACCCATGAGACAACATCAGCATTCTGAGGCCATTGGGGACACACAATCCAGACATAAAAACCTGTGCTACCACCTTTGAGTCACCCTATATACAGTTTCTGACTAGCTGCCCTCTAGGTGTACTCATTGGGCCTGTGATCTCCTCGCCACTAACCCTAACACAAGTTTGTCTTTGCAGACTTCTCTCCCAAACCATGGCTCACATGCCCCCAGGATCTGGTCTTTGGAGCCACACCACAGGACTGTGCCTGCCATCCCAAAGCAAACTTTGCCCATCACAGTTGCCCAAACCCTCCAGATTAGGAGAAAGCTGCAAGGCCCCTGAGCCCACCCCAATACTGGAGGCCGCTTTGGATGCAAATGCGTAGTCTGAAACACCCTGATCCATACATCTAGGCAGACACCCAAGTCAATGGTCCTGGGTCAGAATATTGAACCTGACACGCCCCTAGGACCTCTTTGGAACTCTCCATTAGTTTTTCAGGCGTCTGTCCTCAGAGGCCTGTTCTGGAATACCAACTTATGATACAACATGTGGTCCCTGTGCCACACAACGGAACAACTCCTGTACCCAGAAGGAAACTGTGCTCTTGGACTGTGTCAAAAGCTCAGGGTAGGAGAATCCTGCAAGCCGCCTTTGCCACCAGCACACTCTAAGATCTCCCTGTTAACAAACCAGCATTGTGATTCATGTGCAAGTCATTTGAAGTCAACTCAAGGACTTGGTACTTCGCCCCTGAGCCACCAGAAAGAGCCTGCCATCTTCCTCAGTGGGAATGGTCAATGGAGATGTACTTTCCAGGAATCCATGAGGAAGAGTTTTCCTACCCAAACTTTACACATGGGGGATCCTGGAGCAAACACACCAGACTTCACCTGTCCAGTATAAGGAAACCTTGCTGTTTGGAACATTTCACAAGCCTCAGCATGGGAAATCCTCCATAGCCTCTGGACACCATACCTCCATTTGTCGGTCAACATAGACACAAATTCCACTATGAGCAAACATCTGACATCCGCCCCTACTCACGTACTGGATAGCTTGAATAAGAAGCAGCCCATTGGAATTGCCTTCGGCCTGGCTCTGAATTTAACCTTAGCTTGTGTTTACAATTGCCTCCTCACCTACTGTTCCCCAGACCTCTTGACAGGGAATTCTGGAGCCACAACACAGCATTCTGCCTTTCACAAAGAAAGAAGAATTGCCTGGTTAGTCTGCCCAGCAACCCATCGTGAGGATCAATCTGCTCCTCCCTCGAGGGAACCCCAATTTATAGGCTGCTCTGGCCACTAGTGCCATGTCTGACAGAGCCTGAGCCCCGACCTAGTGCCCTCCAACCAGAGAGTGGAGCAAGTGAGACCGGTCATGGCTCAAGTCCGTCATCTCTACCCATCTTTGTTATTCAGGCATCTGTCCCCTGTCCTTTACTGGAATCTCTGACAATCAGCGTGCTAGGGTCCGTAATCAAAAAGTGGGACTGATACAAAGTGAAGGTCAATCAAAGGTTTATTTTGCGCCAAGAATCGAGAATCAAAGTGACCAATCAGGGCTGTCTTTTGCAAAAAGGCAACCCTTCCCAGCCTCACAGACTAACTTTTATAGAGGTAGTTTAGCTGGGCTATACACAGGTACCAATGAGATTGCAGTACTCAGAGAACTATGCATAGTCATGCTAAGTCTGCCACACACAGGGAAAAAAAATGCTAGGTAACACAAGGGTGCCCAATTGAATTTCAATTTACCCTAGTAGATATATGCGTGCCCAATGATTGGATGTCTTCACCTCGCATGACCCTCCCTTGTACCTAGGCTTTGCAAGTAAGTTCCTCTGGGAGGGGCAGGGTCAATCTAAGTTTACTTAGATTGGGCCTCAATCTAAGTTCACTACATAAACACAAAATGACCCCCTTTGGCCAACCAGGCCCTTACATTCCCCCATTTTCTTTGGAAATTAGTCAAATCCTTGACTTTTCAGCCAGTTATATGTACTCTGGTTTTAAGGGGTTATATTAAGCATGCAAGTCTAACATTTTTATCACTCTAGATTTCTCTTTTACATAGGACACTAGTGCACAGTCGGCTGATGAGTTAGCCATTTACCACTTCATCTAATTTCCTACCTATACTTTACATAAACAGGTAACAATAAGAGCAACAATAAACTCATAGTCTTTTGAGTCTTAGCTTTAGTCCATGGTCAGCGGGGTCCATTGGCTGAGGCTTCCACCTCGGGGGGGTGTCTTCATCCTTGGCTCATTTGTTGTGACCCTCATGAATCCAGGCCCTGGTGCCTTCTACTTTTATTGCTGTGGGGATGGTCAGGATGACAGTATACGGTCCCTTCCAGCGAGGCTCCATGGTCCCCACTTGATAGCGACGTATCCAATCCAAGTCCTTGTGTTGGTTAGGATGTGGTTCCACATCTGTCTCCAACCCAATATGGGCAGTCTGGATCCCTGTTATGGGCTTTTTTTTTTTTAAGACAGACTGTAGGGCCTGCAGTGACTGGAGTACAGACTGAGCAGTAATTTCCCCTAGGGCAACCTATTATAGCAGAGGACAGAGTGGGGGCTTGTGGGTCTCCCAAAAATTACTTCAAATGGGGTCACCTTGTTTAAATAGGGTGTACATAATGCCCTGAGGAGGGCGAAGGAAGGAGATCCACCGATCCACCACCAGTCTCCAGAATTATTTTTGTCAAGGTCTCTTTAAGAGTTCGGTTCGTTCTCTCTACTTGCCTAGAACTCTGGGGCCGATAGGTACAATGTAGTTTCCAATTTGTGCCCAAGGCCTTGGCCAATGTCAGTGAGACTGAGCTCACAAATGCAGGGCCATTGTCTGACCCAATCGCGAGAGGCAGTCCAAACCTTGGAATTATTTCTTCTAGTAGTTTTTTTTTTTTTGTTTTTGTTTTTGTTTTTTTTTGTTTGTTTGTTTGTTTGTTTTTGTCTACCACTCCTGCCATCTCACGTTTGGTGGAAAAATCCTCTACTGAGCCTGAAACGGTAACTACAAAAACTAACATATACTTATGCCCATATGTTAGAGCTTTCATTTCTGTAAACTCAATTTCCCAATAAATTCCTGGTTCCTTAACTCTTTCTCTGTTTCCTCTTCCAATTCTACCTCTTCCCACCTCAACTGCCTGGCGTTGAAGACATCTATCAACTACATCCTGAACCATATGCCCTAATTTAGAAATCTGGAATTGCTTACCTTTAACGTCTTTGAGTTTGCATATCTCCAAATAAGTACCCTGATGTATCTGGTCTACTAACTTCTTACCTAGTCTTCGAAGAAGAATTAAATTTCCTCTTTCAGTCTTAGCCCAGTCCCCTTCGTAGTCTAATTTAGCCCATTTTTGCAAATACTTTAAATCTTCTTCTGAATAGTCCAGTTTTTCTGGTAGGGCTAGAGCCGGGAGTGTAACCAGCTCTTGCACTGTTTCTCGGGCTGATTGCTTTGTGGATTGATCTGCTAAGTGATTTCCTTTTGAAATCAGATCAGTCCCCTTTTGGTGTAGCGGGAAATGCATAACAGCCACATCTTTTGGGTTCCAAATAAACTGAAGGAGAGCCAATATTTATCCTCTGTTTTTAATTCCTTTTCCTTCTGCTGCTAATAGGCCCCTTTCTTTATAAATAACCCTATGTATACGGAAAGTAGCAAATGCATACCTGCTGTCTATATAAATGTTGGTGGTTTTACCTTTGGCCATCTGCTACCAGAGTGAGTGCAATTAGTTCCGCTTTTTGTGCCGAAGTTCCTTGTGACAGGGCTGCTGTCCAAAATTCCTGCTCAGGAGAAACCACTATACCACCACATACCTCTTTCCATTGATCATGTAGCTAATCCCATCTATAAAGAGAGTTATCTCAGCATCTGGGCGGGGAATGTCTCTGAGATACGGCCTTATTCCTGTGACTTGGCTTAGGACTTCCCTACAGTCATATGGAAGGCCAGCCAGCTCCTCTGGCAGCAGTGTGGCAGGATTTAGCACCACCGGGGGCTGGAAGGTCACTCTTGGTTCGTTGAGGAGGAGGGCCTGATACCCTGTCACTCGGGTGTTCATCATCCATCAGTCGGGTGGAGTACAGAGAATGCCCTCGATAGCGTGGGTGGTGGTCAAGATGAGATTTTGATCCAAAGTCAAAATTTGCATCCTTTCAAAGTCAAAACTAGCATCCTTGACCAGGAGGGCCATGTCAGCAATTATGCAAAGGCACGGGGGAGGGGGGAACCCAGCTGTTACTGGATCTAGTTACTTTTTTTTAATTTTTTTATTATATTTTATTTTTATTCCAATTTATTTATTATCAGAAAAACATTATTCATTATTTTTTCACCACACCCAGTGCTCCATGCAAGCCGTGCCCTCTATAATACCCAACACCAGGTACTCCAACCTCCCACCCCCCCGCCACTTCAAACCCCTCAGACTGTTTTTCAGAGTTCATATTCTCTCATGGTTCACCTCCCCTTCCAATTTACCCAAAATCCCTACTCCTCTCTAACGCCCCTTGTCCTCCATGCTATTTGTTATGCTCCACAAATAAGTGAAACCATATAATAATTGACTCTCTCTGCTTGACTTATTTCACTCAGCATAATCTCCTCCAGTCCCGTCCATGTTGCTACAAAAATTGGGTATTCATCCTTTCTGATGGCGGCATAATACTCCATAGTGTATATGGGCCACATCTTCCTTATCCATTCATCCGTTGAAGGGCATCTTGCTTCTTTCCATAGTTTGGCCACCATGGCCATTGCTGCTATAAACATGGGGGTACAGATGGCCCTTCTTTTCACGACATCTGTATCTTTGGGGTAAATAGCCAGGAGTGCAATTGCAGGGTCATAGGGAAGCTCTATTTTTAATTTCTTGAGGAATCTCCACACTGTTCTCCAAAGAGGCTGCACCAACTTGCATTCCCACCAACAGTGGAAGAGGGTTCCCCTTTCTCCACATCCTCTCCAACACATGTTGTTTCCTGTTTTGTTAATTTTGGCCATTCTAACTGGTGTAAGGTGATATCTCAATGCGGTTTTGATTTGAAACTCCCTGAGGGCTAATGATGATGAGCATTTTTTCATGTGTCTGATAGCCATTTGTATGTCTTGATTGGAGAAGTGTCTGTTCATATCTTCTGCCCATTTTTTGATGTGTTTGTCTGTTTCGTGTGGGTTGAGTTTGAGGAGTTCATTATAGATCCTGGATATCAACCTTTTGTCTGTACTGTCATTTGCAAATATCTTCTCCCATTCCGTGGGTTGCCTCTTTGTTTTTTTGACGGTTTCCTTTGCTGTGCAGAAGCTTTTGATTTTGATGAAGTCCCAGAAGGTTATTTTCGCTTTTGTTTCCTTTGCCTTTGGAGACGTATCTTGAAAGAAGTTGCTGTGGCTGATATCAAAGAGATTACTGCCTATGTTCTCCTCTAAGATTCTGATGGATTCCTGTTTCACGTTGGGGTCTTTTACCCATTTTGAGTTGATCTTTGTGTACAGTGTAAGAGAATGGTCGAGTTTTATTCTTCTACATATAGCTGTCCAGTTTTCCCAGCACCATTTATTGAAGAGACTGTCTTTTTTCCACTGTATATTTTTTCCTGTTTTGTCAAAGATTAATTGACCATAGAGTTGAGGGTCCATATCAGGGCTCTCTACTCTGTTCCACTGGTCTATGTGTCTGTTTTTATGCCAGTACCATGCTGTCTTGGTGATCACAGCTTTGTAATAAAGCTTGAAATCAGGTAACGTGATGCCGCCAGCTTTATTTTTGTTTTTCAACATTTCCTTAGGAATTCGGGGTCTCTTCTGATTCCATACAAATTTTAGGATTATGTGCTCCAGCTCTTTGAAGAATGCCGGTGGAATTTTGATCGGAATGGCATTAAAAGTATAGATTGCTCTAGGCAGTATAGACATTTTAACCATGTTTATTCTTCCGATCCAAGAGCATGGAATGGTCTTCCATCTATTTGTGTCTTCTTCAATTTCTTTCATGAGTGTTCTATAGTTCCTCAAGTACAGATCCTTTACCTCTTTAGTTAGGTTTATTCCCAGGTATCTTATGGTTCTTGGTGCTATAGTAAATGGAATCGATTCTCTAATTTCCCTTTCTGTATTTTCATTGTTAGTGTATAAGAAAGCCACTGATTTCTGCACATTGACTTTGTATCCTGCCACGTTGCTGAATTGCTCTATGAGTTCTAGTAGTTTGGGGGTGGAGTCTTTTGGGTTTTCCATATAAAGAATCATGTCATCTGCGAAGAGAGAGAGTTTGACTACTTCATTACCCGTTTGGATACCTTTTATTTCTCTCTGTTGTCTGATTGCTGTTGCTAGGACTTCTAATACTATGTTGAACAAGAGTGGTGAAATTGGGCATCCTTGTCTTGTTCCTGAACTCAATGGGAAGGCTGCAAGCTTTTTCCCATTGAGGATGATATTTGCTGTGGGTCTTTCATAGATAGATTTGATGAGGTTCAGGAATGTTCCCTCTATCCCTATACTTTGAAGCGTTGTAATCAGGAACGGATGCTGGATTTTGTCAAATGCTTTTTCTGCATCAATTGAGAGGACCATGTGGTTCTTCTCTCTTCTCATATTAATTTGTTGTATCACATTGATTGAATTGCGAATGTTGAACCATCCTTGTAGCCCAGGGATGAATCCCATCTGATCATGGTGGATAATCTTTTTAATGTGCTGTTGGATCCTGTTGGCTAGGATCTTGTTGAGAATCTTAGCATCCATATTCATCAGTGATATTGGTCTGAAATTCTCCTTTTTGGTAGGGTCCTTGTCTGGTTTGGGGATCAGGGTAATGCTGGCTTCAAAGAAAGAGTCTGGAAGTTTTCCTTCTGCTTCAATTTTTTGAAACAGCTTCAGGAGAATAGGTGTTATTTCTTCTTTGAAGGTTTGGTAGAATTCCCCAGGGAATCCGACAGGTCCTGGGCTCTTGTTTTTTGGGAGGTTTTTTATCACTGCTTCAATCTCGTTGTTAGATATTGGTCTATTCACGTTGTCAATTTCTTCCTCGTTCAATTTTGGTAGTTTATAATTTTCCAGGAATGCATCCATTTCATCTAGGTTGCAAAGCTTATTGGCACATAACTGTTCATAATAACTTCTGATGATTGTTTCTACTTCCTTGGCGTTAGTTGTGATCTCTCCCTTTTCATTTATAATTTTATGAATTTGGGCTTTCTCTCTTTTCTTTTGGATTAGTGTAGCCAGTGGCTTATCGATCTTATTGATTCTTTCAAAAAACCAGCTTCTAGTTTCATTGATACGTTCTACTGTACCTCTGGTTTCTCCCTCATTGATCTCAGCTCTAATCTTGATGATTTACCTTCTTATGTGTGGAGTTGGTTTGAATTGTTGTTGATCCTCCACTTCTTTAAGGTGGAGAGATAGCTGGTGTTCTGGATTTTTCAGTTTTTTTGAGCAAGGCTTGGATGGCTATATATTTTCCCCTTAGGACCGCCTTTGCTGTATCCCATAGGTTTTGGACCGAAGTGTCTTCATTCTCATTGATTTCCATTAATTGTTTCAGTTCTTCTTTGATCTCCTGGTTGATCCAAGCATTCTTAAGCAAGGTGGTCTATAGCTTCCAGGTGTTTGAGTTCCTTTGGAACTTTTCCTTGTGATTGAGCTCCAGTTTCAAAGCATTGTGATCTGAGAATATGCAGGGAATCATCTCAGTCTTTTGGTATCGGTTGAGTCCTGATTTGTGACCCAGTATGTGGTCTATTCTGGAGAAGGTTCCGTGTGCACTTGAGAAGAATGAGTATTCTATTGTTTTAGGGTGGAATATTCTGTATATATATATGAGGTCCATCTGGTCCAATGTGTCATTCAATGCTCTTGTTTCTTTATTGATTTTCTGCTTCGATGATCTGTCTAATTCTGAAAGAGGCATGTTAAGATCTCCTATGATTAGTGTATTCATATCAATATGACTCTTTATCTTGATTAACAGTTTTCTTAAGTAATTGGCTGCTCCCATATTGGGAGCATAGATATTTACAATTGTTAGATCATCTTGGTGGATAGTCCCTTTAAGGATTATGTAGTGTCCTTCTGTATCTCTGACTACAGTCTTTAGTTTGAAGTCCAATTTATCTGATATGAGAATCGCTACCCCAGCCTTCTTTTGAGTCCCATTGGCATGTAAGATGCTTCTCCACCCCTTCACTTTCAGTCTGCGTGTATCTTTAGGTTCAAAATGGGTCTCTTGTAGACAGCATATGGTTGGGTCCTGTCGTTTTTTCCAATCTGCAACCCTGTGCTGTTTTATGGGTGCATTTAGGCCATTCACATTGAGAGTGATTATTGATAGATACGTTTTTATTGACATCGAGTTACCTTTGAAGTCTTCCTTTCTGTAGACTGTCTCTATATTTCTGTTCAATGTTATTCTTGGGATTTTTCCTCTTTTATAGAACCCCCCTTAATATTTCCTGCAGTGTCGGCTTGGTGGTTGCATAGTCTTTTAAGCCTTGCCCGTATTGGAAACTCTTTATCTCTCCATCCATTTTGAATGTCAGTCTTGCTGGATAAAGTATTCTTGGCTGCATGTTCTTCTCATTTAGTGCCCTGAATATATCTTGCCAGCCTCTTCTGGCTTGCCAGGTCTCTGTGGATAGGTCTGACGTTATTCTGATGGGCTTCCCTCTGTAAGTAAGGAGCCTATTTGCCCTGTCAGCTTTCAAGAGATTATACCTACAATTATAATTCCTCAATTTGACTATCAGGTGCCGTGATGTTTTTTTGGAATGTATAATCTTGGGTGGAGACCGTTCAGCCTCTAGTACATGAACGCTGGTTTCATTCATGAGATTCAAAAAATTTTCCTGAAGGACTTGTTCCACGATATCTTCTAGACTTCTTTCATTCTCCTCCCCTTCAGGAATTCCAATAAATCTGACGTGGAACACTTCATGGCATCATTTATTTCCCTGATTCTGCTTTCGTGGTATCTAAGCTGTTTGTTCCAGGCTTCCTCCTGATCCTTTCTCTCTATCTGTTTGTCTTCCAGATCACTAATTCTATCTTCTGTCTCAGTCACCCTAGCTTTGAGAGAGTTTAGATTAGATTGGAACTCATTGAGAGCATTTTGGACCTCCTCCCTGGTAGCTTTAAGCTCCGCCCTAACATTGTGAACATCCTGTCTGGTCGCTTTCTGTTCGGCCCTAATCAATTCTTTTTGGTCATCCATGGCTTTCTCCAACCTAGCTATTGCCTGGATAATTGTTAGCCTGAATTCTCTTTCCGACATATTGTCTATGTTGATAGCCGTTAGCTCTGTTGCAGAAGGTCCATCCTCTGTATTTTTCTTCTGTTGGGCATTCCTCCTCCTAGTCATTTTGGTGGGAGAAGACTGAACAGATGTAGCTGGATGTATCAACTCTGGTGCAGTCAAGGTGCACCCTGGAACACTTCTGAGCAATCAGGATTCCCCACCCAAACGAGAGACAAAAGAAAAGAAGAAGAAAAAGGAAAAGAAGAAAAAGAAGAAGAAAAAAAGACAAAAGAGAGAGAGAGAGAGACAGGAAAGAAAGGGAAGATGAAAGAGAAGGTTCAGCCCAGATGGGCCCCAAGGTAAATTTACGAAGTAGACAAACAAAAAGAGATAGAAAGCCTGGTACATTTATATGGCAAGGGAAAGAAGAAAAGAAAAAATATATATATATATGCAAATAAAGAAAGATCCTCGTCAAAAAGAACCACAAGTGTAAAATTTATATGCTATCAGGACAAACTCAAAAAACACAGAAGCACTGGTGGAAGAAGATGATAGAGTTCTTATAAATTCTCAGTGTGTGCGAGGAAGGTTGTTTTGATTTTTCCTGTTTGTATCTTGATATCTTTGTTAAAGGACTCAACTTTCCTAAGATAAAGGGGATTAAAAATTTGTTTACCTATAGGGGTAGTATTGATTGGGGAAAGGGGATTACTTTGAAGTTAACTCTATATGAATATTAGAGGATAAACATAAAAAGGTATATACTAGACTAAACTAAACTAAAATTTTTAAAAAAGGAATTCAAAAAATAAAAATGCAAAAGAAAAACATAGGTGTATGTATCAAAATGTTCAGGTTAGAAAGGTATTATGGAATTTGATGTACTGTGCAGATCGCTGTGGTGGTAAATAGGTTTAAAAATTACCTATGTGTAATATATATATATATATATATATATATATATATATATATATACTGGAATAGTGGAATCGAGTGAATAATACACGTTTTCCTATGAAGTAGTGGTGGTTCTCTTGTAGTCCTTTTTTTTTTTTTCTTTCTTGGTTTGTTTTCTGGGGGAGGAGCCTGCCACGTGGGTTGTCAGTCAATGATGTTTCCTGAGTTGCGTCCCCCCGCCCCTCTCAAGGGGGTGGGCTCTGGGGACACTGGTTTTTTTCAGGCTTTTGTTCTCTGGCGGTTTTTATGCTTGTTCACTTTTTTCCCTCTCACCTTGACCGCCTTTGATGGTTTTTGTAGTATTAGAAGAAATCAAACCGCACCCTGATCTCCGTCTCAGAGTGAAGCCTCAGTCTGGGTGCAGAAGCTGAATAAATTCCCCCTTGGCCACTGGCAGTGCAGGTTCCAAGTTGCAGACCCTGGGGGTGCAGGATCTTTTGCTCGTCCCCAAAGCCAAGGCAGTGGCGTCTGTCTGGGAGCTCCCAACCGCCAGAGAGGTTCCAAGCAGTGATCGCACACTGAGATTTTGCCGCCGGCCTGGGCTGGGAGTGCCCGGATTGCGCGCACCTCTTTTCAGAGGCGGCTGTGGGTCGGGCGCGCGTCTGGGGCACTGAGAATGGGGCGCTTGTCCGTAAGCTGCAGGCTGGGCTTTTGCGCGCCTCTGTCCAGGGAAGAGTTCCGTGCGCGCGCGCGGCTTAGGCTTTGAAACAATGGCGCCGGTCAAGGAGCGCCCCCGGGCCTTAGTAACCCCAGAGAGCTCGAGGGTCGTGCGCGCGCATCTCAAGCTTTGTGGTAGGGCTAGCGCGAGTTCTGCAGACCGGCGCAGCTCCCATCCCCTCACAGGAGCCGGAACCCACGCACTCTGGGGCGTGCTGGCGGCTTAGGGACCAGGAGCTGGTTTCACCGCCACACTCTCTCTGCCTCCGCGCTGGGGAGGCCGTCTGGGACTGGGGACTTAAGCCCCTGTCCCTAGCCGCCCCGATTCCCACAATTTCCCCCCCGCGATCCTTTGCTCTTTTGGAGTGCTTTCAACCAGTCTCCAAGTTAATGCTGGTCCCCAGACGCAGGGCACTCTCGCTCCTATTGGGGTATTACTTTCCTACCGGTCGCCACTGGTGGCTCCCTCCCCCTTTTGTTTATCTTCTGATATCAGTTTGCTGTTCCCATTCCGCTTTACCTGCCCACTGGCGTCTTCTGCCCCTGTAGAGATCCAGACGTGTATAATTCTGATCTCAGGCTGATTTCATGGGTGATCGGAGTTCTTTGGTAGGTAATCAGCTCACTTTGGGGTACCAGCTGAAAAGGCGCCTCTTCCTACTACCCCGCCATCTTGTCCCCATCTGGATCTAGTTTCTTGCTAAGATAGCCTACTGGCCTTTGCTAAGGCCCCAGAGTCTGAGTTAAAACTCCTTTGGCCACCCTGCTTTTTCATCCACATACAAGTGGAAGGGCTTGGTAACATCTGGGATGGCCAATGCTGAGGCACTCAGTAAGACTGTTTGTAATTCCCGAAATTCTCCTTCTGCCTCAGCTGTCCACTCTATCATAGTGAGCCCTCCATTAGCCAGTTCATAGAGAGGCCAGGCAATCTCCACAAACCATGGTTTCCACAGCATACAGTGGTCCACCGTCCGAAGAAACTCCCTCACTTGTCAGGAAGTGGTTTGGTGAGGGTATTGGGTGATCACCTGTTTCCTGGACTCACACAGTGAACGCACTCTTTCGTGGAGGTCAAAGCCTTTTAGTGGCATGGCTCAAACAGAGCTTTGCTTTCTTCACTGACACCTGATACCCTTTTTCCTGCAGGGTCTGTAAGAGAGCTTTCGTCCCCTGCAAACATGACTCATAGTCCTCAGCAGCTACTAGCAAGTTATCAACGTACTGTAACAGAGTAACTCCTGGGTTGGAGGTTCTGTACTCACGGAAATCCTCATGTAGGTCCTCGCTGAAGATAGTGGGCGAATTCTTGAACCCTTGGGGAAGTCTTGTCCAGGTGAGCTGGCCTTGGAATCCTTCCTATGGGTCACACCACTCAAAAGCAAAAAGGTGCTGAGAATTCCTTTGCTAAAGACATGCAAAAAAATGCATCCTTGAGCTCTAAGACAGTATACACAGTTCTTTTGGGGACCAGGAAGGAGAGTACAGTATAGGGGTTCGGAACCGTCAGGTGGATATCTTCAACCCATTTATTAACTTCCCGCAAGTCCTGGACGGGTCAGTACTCCCCAGTCTCGGCCTTTTTGATGGGCAGCAAAGGTGTGTTCCATGGAGATTGGTAAGGAACTAGGATCCCCTCTCCTTGGAAGTGGTAAATGTGTTTTTTGATCCCTTCCTTTTCTTCCCAGGGAAGTGGGGTAATGCCGAACGTGAACAGCCATAGGTGTCGCCTTTAATTTTACCACCACTGGAGGTTGTTCCTTGGCCATCCAGGGGGCTTCCCTTCTGCCCACACCTCAGGAAACTGTTTCTGTAGGATTTGGAGAAGGTGTCCCCATTTTGTTTCCTCTGGTTTTGAGACTGGCTCGTAAAGGATGTATTCATCTACTCCTGCCATAAGCACTTGTACAGTGGGTTGTCTGAAGGTTACAGTCATGCCTTCTTCCGAGAACTGAATGCCAGCTCTTAACTTGTGGAGGAGATCCCTTCCTATCAAGTTATATGGGGCATTAGGGAGGACGAAAAATTGATGTTTAACTGTTCCCTAGGCCAAATTTAAAGTCCTTTCAGTTGTCCATTTATTTCTTTCTGTGCCATTTGCCCTTGTACCCATACCTCCTCTCCAAGTAGTGTTCCAATAGATTTAAGTAATGATGAAAATTGGGTTCCCATGTCCACCAAAACATAAACTGATTTTCCCTCCACTTCAATTTTTTCCAAAGGTTCGGGGAGGGACACTGAACCATAACCCCTTCAATCTCTGGTGTCAAGCATTGCTGTCTTCCTTTTGGGGCACTCCCTGGCCCAATGTCCTCTTTGTTACAGTAAGCACACTAATCTGAAACTAAGTCTTCCGTCTGCCTTCTCTGTGCTTAGGCTTTTCCTTCCATTTACTATCCCCTGCCCATCTCCTCTATGCCTCATGTAATGCCAAAACATTAACCAATATTTTTTCTCTGTTTTTCTTCATCCAGTGCATCCATGTTGTTAAACTTCCTTTCTGCTATTCCCACTAATTCAGTCAGAGTCTTCCCTTCAATTGCTTCAGTTTTCTGCAGTTCCCTATATCTGGATTGACTGATTGACAAAGCAAGATCGTCTTAGTGAGCAATCATGCAACTTCCCTGAAGTTTACCTCAAGTTGTCTAGCTTAAGTAAACAAACATTTAAAGACAATCAAATCTAGAATTTAACATCCATAAAGGTGTGTTATTAAAACATAAATTTTCTCTCTAAAATAACCCTCGTTTTCAGAGACAGCCAGATAAGGACTAATTTATTTGAAAAACAAGTCCAGTTTTAACAAGCTTGGCCTAATTATTTACATAAGCTCAGCAAGAACAGTGAGGGATCATATAAATCTTTTAGAATCTGCTCTGCTGGAACTTCTCTAGGTTGAACTTATGATAGCCTCTCCAGGCCAGAAGCCAAGCTACATACTTGTCATCAGACATGCCTGCCATACCTGTTGATTTGGGTTAATTCTTATTCCTGAGACCCCCAAGGAATTCTGAGGTTCCTGCACTTGCCAGGAAGTAACATCCTCTACTCACCTGGTGAGGCCACTGGGAACTCTGTAAGCAAGGTATCAGGCCAACAGTTCCAAAGGACTTTACAGTTCCAGGTTTTATAAAGTCAACCTTAGTTCCTATAAGGTGTCTAGTCATATCTGAGTCTTTTCTAATATGGCATTCCAGTCAAAGCCATGGTAAAATAAAATAACCAGTGTTTCCAGTGGTGTCCTGTTACAAGGGGAACGGATTCTTATTGAACTTATGCAAATGACTGATTGCCATGGAAGAAAGAATACTTGCTGACTAACACTTCTGGGATTTTCCAGGCACCCAGACCCAGAGCCTGGCTATGTAATGTATGTTTTGGGGCACGCCTAAGATGGAAAACAGCACTCTTCCCTTCCCTGAAAAAGCCACCAAACTGTGGGGAGCCGCCAGGATCCTTAGAGAGGAAAAAATCTCCCATGGACCCATGAGACCACACATGCATTCTGAGGCCATCCTAGACACACAATCCCGATAGAAAAGTCTGTGCTACTGCCTTCCAGTCGCCATAATTACATTTCCTGACGAGCTGCCCTTCAGGTTTATGAATTGGACTTGCGATCACCTCGCCACAATAACCTGATCTGGATTTGCAGACTTCGTTCCCAAAACTACGGCTCACATGTCCTGCAGAATAGGTTCTCTGGAGCCACAGCACAGGATTGTGCCTGCCATCCCCAAGGAAACTGTTCCTGTCACAGTTGCTGAAAGTCTCTAGATTAGTATAAACCTGAAGGGCACCTGAGCTCACCCCAATATGGGAGGCAGATCTGGATGCAAAAGCCCAGTCTGAAGCACCCTGATCACCTCCATCCACGGAGACTACAAATCAATGGTCCTGAGTCAGAAGACTGAAACTGACATGCCCCTAGGACCTCATTGGAACCCTAGGTTAGCTTTTCAGGCATCTGTCCTCAGAGGCCTCTTCTGGAAAACCAACTTATAATGCAACATGTGTTCCCTGAGCCAAACAACAGAATTTCTCCTGTCACCAGAAGAAAGCCATGCTCTTGGACCTGTGTCAAACACTCAGGGTGGTAGAATCCTGCATGGCCCCTTAGCGACCAGCACATTCTAAGATCTCCTGGTAACAAATTACCACTGAGACCGATCTGCAAGAGATTCCATGTCAAATCAAGGCCTTGATACTTCACTCCATAGCCACCAGAACGACTTGCCATGTTCCTCAGCTGCAATGGTCATTGGAGGTGTCCTTTCCACACATTCTTGTGGAAGTGCTCTGCTACCCAAACTTTCCACATGGAGGACACTGGAGAAAAGAAACCAGACTCCACCTGTCCAGTATATTGAAAACTTCCTGTTTGGAGCATCTTCCAAACCCCAGCAAGCGAAATCCTACATGGCCTCTTGATTCCACCCCTCCATTTGTTGGTCATCATAGACACAAACTCCAGTGTGAACAAAACTCTGACATCGTCCTTACTCAAGTGATGAATATCTCAAATAAGCTGCTGCACAGTAGAACTGCCTTCTGCTGGCACTGAATTTAACTGTAGCATGGGTTTACAATTCGATCCTCACCTTCATGGACTGAAATCCCTTTTGGTAGGGAATTCTCAAGCCACATTGCAGCATTCTGCCTTCCCCATAGAAAGAAGAAGTGCCTGGTGAGTCTGCCCAGAAACGCCAAATGTGGATCAATCTGCTTGGCCAATGAGGGATTTATAGACTGTCTTGATTTACAGGTTACCCTGGCTACTACTCTTGTGTCTGACAGAGCCTGAGCCCCGAACTCGTGTCAGCCACCCAGAGAGAGGGCACCATATCTAGCATGTGGGACCACCCATGGCCCAAGTCCATCAACTCTACCCATCCGTGGTATTCAGGCACCTGTCCCCAGGCCTTTGCTGGAATTGCTGCCAATGGGGGAACCTGAAGCACAAGAGAGAACTCCTTCTTCCCAATTGCAGGAAACCTGGCTGTTGGAATGGGTGTCCAACCCTCAAATTGACAGCCAGCTACATGGCCAATGAGACCACACCCATTCCTAAGGGCCGCCCTGGGAACAGGCATTGTGACCCTCAGCCAGAGTATGCTTTCAAACAAGCCCTCTCAGTTGCACCACCAGTTACCCACATTGCAGGCCTGGGATGCTTCTAGGCCCGAATCCTAACCATTCCTGGAATTTTCCAGGCATGCAGACCCAGAGCCTATTTCTGGAATCCCTATTCTGGGGCATGACTAAGATGGAAAACAACACTCTTGCCTTCCCAGAAAAAGCCACCAAAGTATTGGGAAAAGAGGGGATCCTTAGAGAGGAAAAATTTCCCATGGACCCATGAGACCACACCATCATTCCAAGGCCATCCTGGTTGCACAATCCAGATATAAAATCCTGGGCTACCTCCTCCCAGTCACCTTAATTACAGTTCTTGACGAGCTGCCCTCCACGTCTATGCATTGGGTCTGAGATCACCTCACCACTAACCCTAACCCGAGTTTGTGTTTGCAGACTTCTCTCCCAAAACCTTGGCTCACATGCCTTACAGGATGGGGTCTCTGGAGCCACACCACAGAACTGGGTTTCCCATCCCCAAGGAATATTTGCCAGTCACAGTTGCAAAAACCCACCAGATTAGGAGAAATCTGCAAGGACCCTGAGACACCTCCAATATTGGAGGCCGTTCTGGAGGCAAATGCACAGTCTGAAACACCCTGATCACCTAAATCCAGGCAAACACCCAACTCAATGGGCCTGAGGCAGAAGATTGTACCAGACATGCCCCTAGGACCTCAATGGAACCCTAGAATATGTTTTCAGACATCTGTCCTCCAAGGCATATTCTGGAATACCACCTTATAATACAACATTTGGTCCCTGAGTCACACAACAGAACTTGTCCTTTCCCCAGAATGAAACCGTGCATTCGACCTGTGCCAAACCCTCAGGTTAGGAGAATCCTGCCGGGCACCTTAATCACCAGCACGTTCTCAGAGCTCCCTGATAACAAGTCAGCATTGTAGCCCATCTGTAATAGATTCCCTGTCAACTTAAGGCCTTGGTATTTCACCCAGAACCACCAGAATGAACCTGCCATGTTCCTCAGCTGCAATGGTTAATGGAGGTGTGCTTTCCAGGCATCCATGCGGGAGAGCTTTGCTACCCAAACTTTCCACATGGGGGACACTGGAGCAAACAAACCAGACGCCCCCTGTCCGGTAGAAGGAAACCTTGCTATTTGGAGCATCTCACAAGCCTCAGCATGGGAAATCCTCCAAGCCTTCTTGACGCAACCCCTCCACTCATCGGCCATCATAGACCCAAACTCCAGTGTGAGCAAACATCTGACATCTGCCCTTACTCAGGTGCTGGATATTTTGAATCCATCACTGCACATTGGAACTGCCTTTTGCTTGGCACTGAATTGAACCATAGCTTGTGTTTACAATTCCATCCTCACTCTACTGGTCCTGAAGTCCTTTTGATAGGCAATTCTGGAGCCACAACACAGCACTCTGCCTTCCCTGTAGAAAGAAGTGCCTGGTGAGACTGCCCAAAAAAACCACATGAGTATCATCTGCTCGGCCCTCATTAATCCCCAATTTATAGACTGCTCTGGCCACTAATGCTGTGTCTGACAGAGCCTGAGCCCCACCTCGTGTCAGCCACCCAGAGAGCAGGACCCATATCCAGCATGTGAGACTGGCCATGGCCCAGTCCGTCCTCACTACCCATCCTTGTTATTCGGGATCTGTCTCCAGACCTTTGCTGGAATCCCTGCCAATGGGGGAACCTGAAGCCCAAGAGAGAACTGCTCCTTCTTATGGCCAGAAACCTAGCTGTTGGGATTGGCATCCAACCCTCAGAAAGGGAGCTGGCTGCATGGGAAATGAGACCATTCCCACTTCTGAAGGGTGTCCTTGAAACAAACAGGCATTGTGACCCTCAGCCAGAGCTGAGCCCTCTCAGTTGCACCACCAGGATCCTTCATTGCAGGCCTGGTAGGTCCCTAGGCCAAAATCCTAACCCTTGGTGGGAATTTCTTGGTGCCCAAACCCAGAGCCTGTCTTTGGTATCCCTGTTTTTGTCCACCCCTAAGATGGAAAACAGCACTCTTCCCTTACCCGAAAAAACCACCAAACTATGGGGATCTGCCAGGATCCTTAGAAAGGAAAAATCTCCCATGGACCCATGAGACCATACCTGCATTCCGAGGCCATCTTGGACACACAATGCCGAAAAAAAGGCTATGCTAGTGCCATTGAGTCATCCTAATTATAGTTCCTGACGAGCTGCCCTCCAGGTTGACGCATTGGACTGTGATCACCGCACCACTAAGCCTAAACCTAGTTTTCATTTGCAGACTTCTCTCCCAAAACCATGCCTCACATGTCCTCCAGGATTGGTTCCCTGGAGCCACACCACAGGACTGTGCCTGCCAACCCCAAGGAAACTTTGCCCATCACATTTGCTCAAACCCTCCAGATTAGGAGAAACCTCAAAAGCCCCTGATCCCACACCAATATAGGAAGTCGCTCTGGATGCAAACGCAAAGTCTGAAAACACCCTGATCACCTACATCCAGGCAGACACCCAAGTCAATGATTCGGAGTCGGAAAATTGTAACTGATATGCCCCTAGGACACACTTGGAACCCTAGATTAGGCTTCAGGCATCTGTCCCCAGAAACCTATTCCGGAATATCAAGTAAGGATACAACAGGTGGACCCTGACCCACACAACAGTACATCTCCTCTCCCAAGAAGGAAACTGTGCTCTTTGACCTGTACAAAACTTCAGAGCAGGAGTATCCTGCATGGCATCTTAGCCACCAGCACATTCTAAGAACTCCATGGTAACAAACCATCATTGGGACCCATCTGTAAGAGATTCCATGTCAACTCAAAGTCTTGGCAATTGGCCACAGAGCTACCAGAACTAACCTGTCATGTTCGTCAGCTCCAATGTTCATTGGACGTGTGCTTTACAGGTATCCATGCAGGAGATCTCTGCTACCCAAGCTTTCCACATGAGGGAACCTGGAGCAAACAAACCAGACCCAGCTGCCCAGTAGAAGGAAACCTTGTTGTTTGGAGCATCTCACAATCCTAAGCATGGGTAATCCTCCATGTCCTCTGGAAGCTACCCCTCCATCTGTCAACCATCATAGACACAAATTCTAGTGTGAGAAAACGTATCACATCTGCCCTTACTCAGGGCTGGATATCTCGAATAAGCCGCTGCACATTGTAACAGCTTGGCACTGAATTTAACCATTACTGGTGTACAATTCCATCCTCACCCTACTCATCCCCAAGCCCTCTTCATAGGGAATTTTGGAGCCACAACGCATTACTCTGCCTTCCCCATAGAAAGAAGAAATGCCTGGTGTGACTGCCAAAAAACCCCACATGAGGATCATATGCTCGGCCCTCGAGGATCCCTGATTTATAGGCTGCTCGGCCCTCGAGGATCCCTGATTTATATAGGCTGCTCTCGCCACTAGTGCTGTGTCTTGACAGAGCCTGACACCCAACCTCATGTCAGCCACCCAGAAAGAGGGGACCATATCCAGCATGTGAGACTGGTCATGACCCAATCCGTCCTATCTCCGCATCCTTGATATTCAGGCATCTCTCTCCAGACCTTTGCTGGAATCCCTTCCAATGGGGGAACCTGAAGTCCAATAGAGAACTGCTCCTTCCCCAAGGCAGGAAACCTAGCTGTTGCGATGGTTGTCCAAACCTCATAGAGGGAGCCAGCTGCATGGGCAATGAGACCATGCTGACTTCTGAGGGGCGCCCTAAGAACAAACAGACATTGTGACGCTCAGCCTTAGCATGATTTCAAACAAACCCTCTCTATTGCACCACCAGGATCCCACATTGCAGGCCTGGTACACCCCTAGTTCCAAATCATAACCCTTGGTGGGAATTTCTTGGTGCCCAAACCCAGAGCCAGTCTCTGGAATCCCTGTTTGCGGCACCCCAAGATGGAAAACAGCACTCTTCCCTTCCTCAAAAAAGCCACCAAACAACTGTGAGCCACCAGGATCCTTAGAGAGGATAAATCTCCCATGGATCCATGAGACCACACCTCCATTCCAGGTCATCCTGGACACACAATGCCAATAGTGCTACCGTCATCGAGTCACCCTACTTACTGTTACTGACGATCTGCCCTCCAGTTCGACACATTGGGCTGTGATCACCAGGCCACTAAGCCTAAACCTAGTTTTCGTTTGCAGACTTCTCTCCCAAGACCATGCCTCACATGTCCTCCAGGATGGGGTCTCAGGAACAACACCACAGGACTGTGCCTGCCATGCCCAAGGAAACTTTGCCCATCACATTTGCTCAAACCCTACAGATTAGGAGAAACCCCCAAGGCCCCTGATCCCACCACAATATTGGAAGTGGCTCTGGATGAAAATGCAGAGTCTGAAACACCCTGATCACCTACATCCAGGCAGACACCAAAATCAATGATCCTGTGTCAGAAAATTGAACCCGACATGCCCCTAGGGCATCATTGGAATCCAAGAATAGGTTTTCAGGCATCTGTCCTCAGATGGCTGTTCTCTTTTTATTTTTTTTACATGTAATTTTTATTTATTTATTTATTTATTTTTTCCCAATTTATTTATTTTCAGAAAAACAGTATTCATTATTTTTTCACCACACCCAGTGCTCCATGCAAGCCGTGCCCTCTATAATACCCACCACCTGGTATCCCAACCTCCCAACCCCCCCGCCACTTCAAGCCCCTCAGACTGTTTTTCAGAGTCCATAGTCTCTCATGGTTCACCTCCCCTTCCAATTCACCCAAATTCCCTACTCCTCTCTAACACCCCTTGTCCTCCATGCTATTTGTTATGCTCCACAAATAAGTGAAACCATATGATAATTGACTCTCTCTGCTTGACTTATTTCACTCAGCATAATCTCTTCCAGTCCCGTCCATGTTGCTACAAAAGTTGGGTATTCATCCTTTCTGATGGAGGCATAATACTCCATAGTGTATATGGACCACATCTTCCTTATCCATTCATCCGTTGAAGGGCATCTTGCTTCTTTCCATAGTTTGGCGACTGTGGCCATTGCTGCTATAAACATTGGGGTACAGATGGCCCTTCTTTTCTCTTAAACCAACCTATGATACAAAATCTTTTCCCTGATTCACACAACAGAACATCTCCTGTCCCTAGAAGGACATTCTCCCCATTTCAATGTCTCCATGGACCCAAACCCACATTAGGAACCATCCATAAGGGAGTACATTTCAACTCAGACCCCTCTGTTGCTCCCCCTGAGCCAGCAGATCGAAACTGTCTTATTACTAGGAGACTATTGGAATGCAAGGCGGGCTGCCCAGGCATCCATCCTTAGAACCGTGCTCTGGAGTCCTTCCATATGGGACGTCCTGGAGCACTCCAAAAGGTCTCAATTGTCCCGCAGAAGGAATCCTTGCAGTTTGGAGCATCTCACAAGTCCCATCGTGGGAAAAATTCCATGGCCTCGTGATGCTCACCCCCTCATTAAGGGGCCATCATGGACAGAAACACCATACTGAGCCAACCGTCTGATCCTCACACTGACTTCAGAGGCATGAGATCTCAGTTCAGCTCTGCAGAAGGTGCCTTCCATGCCCTCGCCCCAAAACCTAAGCCTAGCTTGTGTTCTCAGACTTCTGTCCTCACACTCCTGGCTCTCATGTGCCTCAGTTTGACAGTACAGGAGCCACAATGCAGCTATCTGCCTGCTCTCCAGAAGAAAACTGTTACCCTCTGGGGCTACCCAGAAACGCCAAATGACTATCAACCTGTATGCCACTAGACTCTACCTCAGTTATATAGTCTATCCCGGGGCACAGCCTGAGCCTGGAACTCCCAACCGACACCCAGACAGCTGGCTGCACACTGAGCACATTAGACCCGTCATGGCCTTAGGTCCTCATTTCTTCCCAACCTCGTTTTTCAGGCTGTGGAACCTAGACCTTATCTCCAATCATTGCTCAGGGGTGAATGTGATGCAGAAATCAGAACTCACCCTTCCCCATGGCAAGAAATATTGTGGATGTCATGTTGTCCAACATTTAGTGTAAGAGAAACTACCGTGGCCCGTGAGTCCCCACCCATGCTTGAGGACAGCACAAACACGCATTGTTACCCTCAGCGTGAGCCCTGTTCTCAGGTAAAGCCTTTCAGTAGCTGGACCAAGAGCCCGCTTATGGGGCTTGTCGTGACCTTAGGCCCTATCCTTAACTGGAGTTCGGGCTGTCAAGTCGCCCCTTCCCAGGCTCTGTTCCAGAATCCCACTTTGGCGAAACAACAAAGGTAAAAACAAAAAACAAAAAACAAAAACAAAAAACAAAAAAAAAATGCATGCCACAAAATGCACCAAAACTCTTGGGACTGGACCAAATCCCCACAGAGGGACAATCGTCCATGGCCCTTGAAGCCACCCTGACATTTCACGGCCATCATTGACACAGAATTCAGAGGCAAAAGCCTGAGCAAGCCCCTCACACTCGCCATTTGTTCATATCCCGAAGAGTTCTCCTCACGGTCTGTAGTTCGGGCCTGCCATACCTATGTTCCCAAACCTAAGCCAAGTTTGTGTTTTCAGACTTCTGTCCCCACATCCCTGACCAAACACCTTCCATGCTGGGGCCCCTGTTGCCACAACTCAGGACTGTGCCTGTCCTCTCCAAGAGAATTCTGTCCATTCCATTGGCAGCAACCGTACAAATTAGGAGAAACCTCCAATGTCCCTGAGGACATCCCAATACTGTAGGCCGCCCAGGACAAACAGGGGTGATCTGACACCAGCTGAGCAACAGCCTCCACTCAGAACCGTAGACAGATGTCCACAGATAAGAAGATTGAACCGGACAGGACCCTAGTCAGTAATAGGATCCATTGCTTTGTTTTCCAGGCATCTTTCCTCAGAGACCTGGTTTCCAATACCAGCATATGGGGGTTTCCTGAGGCACCATCAAAGCAAATCTCGTCTCCACATGGGAAACTTGCACTTTGGAGCTGTGTCAAACCCTCCGGTTAGGAGAATCCTCCAGGGCCTCGGTGCCACCGTTCCATTCCAAAGTCTGCATGGACACATACCGACATTAAGACCCATTTGCAGGACAGTCCATTTCAACCCAACCCCCTCGATTTCTCTACAAGAGCCAACCAATCTAACCTGTCTTGTCACTAGGAGACAATTGTAATGCGAGGCAGGCTGCCCAGGCATACATCCTTAGAACCGAGCTCTGGAGTCATTCCGTATGGGGTGTCCTGGAGTCCTCCAACAGGTTTCAGTTGTCCCACAGAAGGAAAACTGGCAGTTTGGAGCATCTCAAAACTCCCATTGAGGGAAAAACTCCATGGCCTCGTGTTGACTCGTCCCCTTCCTGAAAGGGCCATCATGGACAGAAACACCAAACTGAGCCAACGTCTGATCCTCGCCCTGGCTTCAGATGCACGGGATCTCGATTCAACTCTGCAGAGTGAGCCTGCCATGCCCTTGCCCTGAAAACTAAGCCTCTCTTGTGTTCTCAGACTTCCACCCTCACACTCCTGGCTACAAGCCCTCCAGTTTGGGAATTCCAGAGCCACAGGGCAGCACTCTGCCTGCCCTCCAGAAGAAAACCGTTGCTCTATGGGGTTACCCAGAAACCAAATGATTATTAACCTGCAGGCCACTCGACTGTATCCCATTTATAGAGCCTACTTTGGGCACTAGTGCCCTGTCTGACATAGCCTAAGCCCGACACTCCCAATCGACACCCAGAGAGATGGCTGCACACTGAGCACATCGGACCTTCCAACGCCTTAGGTCATCATCTCTTCCCAAACTAGCCTTCAGGCTTCAGAACCTAGACCTTAACTCCAATCAAGTCCCAGGTGTGTACGTGATGCAGAAATAAGAACTCATCCTTCCCCATGGCAAGAAACCTTGTGGTTGGCATGTTGTCCACCATTCAGTGTAGGAGAAACCAGCATGGCCCATGAGGACCCGCATGTTTGAGTGCCGTGAGGGCACAAACACGCGTGGGGACCCTCATCGTGAGGCCTGTCCTCAAGTAAGGCCTTTCAGTGGCTGAACCAAGAGTTGGAATATTGGACTTGCCATCTCCCTAGGCCCCAATCTTTAACCAGAGATCGAGTTGTCCAGTCGCACCTCACCAGGGCTCTGCTCTGGAATCCCTCTTTTGGTGGGACACCTCAGGTAACAAAACAGAAATGATTCCTCCCATCCCACAGGTTGTCCCCAAACTCTTGGGAAAGGACCAAATCCACAGAGAGGGAGCCTCGTACATGGACCATGAGGGCTCCCCGACAATCCATGGCCATCGTTTAGCACACTGAGCATATCAAACCCGACATGGCCTTAGGTCATCATCTCTTCCCAACATCGGTTGTCAGACTTCACAACCTAGACCTTATCTCCAATCACTGCCCAGGGGTGAATGAGATGCGAAATCAGAACTACTACTTCCCCATGGCAAGAATATATGTGATTGGCATGTTGTCCAACGTTCAGTGTAGGAGAAAGCAGCGTTCACCATGAGTCCCCGCCATGTGGGCATAAACACGCATTGTGACCCTCAGTGTGAGTTCTCTCCTCAAGGAAGGCCTCTCAGTGGCTGGAACATTAGAAGGCATATTGGGCTTGCCATGCCCCTAGGCCCCAATTTTTAACCAGATTTCTGGTGGTCCAGTCGCCCCTCCCCAGGGCTCTGCTCTGGAATCCCTCTATTGGTGGGACACCTGAGGTAAGAAAACAAAACGGACTCCTCCTATCCCACAGAATGACCCCAAACTCTTGCGATGGGGCCAAACCCGAGAGGAAGACTCATCCATTGTCCATGAGGCCACCTGGACATTCCACGGCCATCAGTGACACAATATCCAGAGAAAAAAGCCTGAGCAAGTGCCTCACACTCGGCCTTTGTTCATATCCCAAAGAAGTCTCATGGTCTGTAGATCAGTCCTACCATACCTACGACCCAAAACCTAAGCTGAGTTTGTGTTTTTGGAAAACTGTCTCCATAGCCCTGGCCCACATACCCTACAGGCTCAGGCCCCTGGAGCCAAACCTGAGGACTGTACCTGCCCTCTCCAAGGGAATTCTTCCCATTCCATTTACCACAACCCTACAAATAGGATAAACCTCCAAAGTCCCGAGGCCATCCCAATAGTGTTGGATGCTCAGGAAAACCAGGGGCAATCTGAGCCCATCTGAGCACCTACCTGCACTCATATCTGTAGACAGATGTCCCCAGAGGTAAATTGGAACAAACAGGCCCCTAGTCCCTAATCGCATCCATTGCTTTGGTTTCCAGGCATCTCTTGTCAGAGGCCTGGTTTCCAATACCAGCATATGGCTGATACTTGAGGTATCCATCAGAACAAATCTCGTCTCCACATGGGAAACTTCCGTGTTGGAGCTGTGTCAAAGCCTCTGGTTAGGAGAATCCTTCAGGGCCCCTGTGTCACCACCTCATTCCAAGGTTTCCATGGACACAAACCCACATTAGGCCCCATCTGCAGGAGAGTCCATTTCAACTTAGCTCCCTCGGTTGCTTCTCCTGATCCAGCAGATCTAACCTGTCTTGTCACTAGGAGACGATTGGAATGAGAGGCGGGCTGCCCATCCATCCATCTTTAGAACCCTGCTCGGAATCGTTCCAAATGGGAAGTCCTGGAGCCAACCAACAGGTCTCAACAGTTGTACAGAAGAATACTTGCGGCTTGGAGCATCTCACAACTCCCATCGTGGGAAAACAACCATGGCCCAGTGATTACCCGCCCCCCCTCATGAAGGGGCCATCAGGGACAGAAACTGTAACCTGAGCGATCATCTGATACTTGCCCTAACTTCAGATGCATGAGATCTCGATTCAGTTCTGCAGAGTGTGCCTGCCGTTCCCTCATCCAGAAACCTAAGCCTAGCTTGTGTTCTCAGACTTCCGTCCTCACACTCCTGACCCCAAGTCCCCCAGTTTGGCAATTCCAGAACTGCAAAGCAGCACTCTGCCTGCCCATAATTTAAAAATTTCCCTCTGGGGTTACCAAGAAACACCAAATGAGGATCAACCTGCACACCACTTGACTGTACCCCAATTATACAGGCTGCCCTGGGCACGAATGCCCTGTCTGACCCAGCCTGAGCCTGGACCTCCTGACCCACACCCAGCCAGCTGGCCGCACACTGAGCACATTGGACCCGCAATGGCCTTAGGTCGTCATCTCTTCCCAACCTCGGGTTTCATGCTTCAGAACCTAGACCTTATCTCCAATCACTGCCCAGGGTTGAACATGGCAAGAAAACTTGTGGTTGACATGTTGTCCAACGTTTAGTGTAGTTGAAACCAGTGTGGCCCATGAGGCCCCGCCCATGCTTGAGGGCCACGTTGGTCACAAACATGCATTGTGACCCTCAGTGTGAGCCCAGTCCTCAAGTAAGGCCTCTCAGTGCCTGGACCAAGAGACGGCATATTGGGATTGCCATGAGTTGGCCTTAATTTTTAACCATAATTCGGGTTGTCCATTCACCCCTCCCCAGGGCTCTGCTTTGGAATCCCTCTTTTGTTGGGACAACTGAGGTAACAGACTTCACAACCTAGACCTTATCTCTAATCACTGCCCAGGGGTGAATGAGATGCAGAAATCAGAAATACTACTTCGCCATGGCAAGAATTCATGTGGTTGGCATGTTGTCCAAAGTTCAGTGTAGTAGAAACGAGTGTACACCTTGAGTCCTCGGCAATGCTTGAGCCCCAAGAGGGCATAAACATGCATTGTGACCCTCAGCGTGAATTCTGCCCTCAAGGAAGGCCTCTCAGTGGCTAAACCATTACAAGGCATATTGGGCTTGCCATGCCCCTAGGCCCCAATTTTTAACCAGAGTTCAGGTTGTCCAGTCGCCCCTCCCCAGGGCTCTGCTCTGGAATCCCTCTTTTGGTGGGACATTTGAGATAACAAAACTGAAAGGACTCCTCCCATCCCACAGATTGACCCAAAACAATTGGGATCGGGCCAAATGCACAGAGAGGAAGACTCGTCCATGGCCCATGAGGACAACCCGACATTCCACGGCCAACGTTGACACAAAATCCAGAGACAAAAGCCTGAGCAAGCGCCTCACACTCGCCCTTTCCCCAAGAGTTCTCCTCACGGTCTGTAGATCGGCCTGCCATACCTATGTCCCCAAAACTAAGCTGAGTTTGTATTTTCAGACATCTGTCCCCACCGTCCTGCCTACACACCCTCCAGTTTGGGACCGTGGAGCCAAACATCAGGTCTGTGCCTGCCCACTCCATGGGAATTCTGCCCCTTTCATTGTCCATAATTGTACAGATTAGGAGAACCCTCCAAAATCCCCAAGGCCATCCCAATAGTGTAGGCTGCCCGGACAAAAAGGGGCGGTCTGACAGAAGCTGAGCAACTACCTCCAATCATACCATAGACAGATGTCGCCAGAGAAGAAGATTGAACCGGACAGGCCAATAGGCCCTAATCAGATCCATTGCTGTGGTTTCAGGTATCTCTCTTCAGAGGCCTGTTTTCCAATACCAGCACATGGGGGTTTCCTAAGGCACCAATAAGAACAAATCTTGCCTCCACATGGGAAAGTTGCTCTTTGGAGCTGTCTCAAAATCTCCGGTTAGGAGAATCCTTCAGGTCCCCAGAGACACCACCCCATTCCAAGGTCTTCAAGGACACAAACCCACATTAGGACCCATCCGCAGGAGATTCCATTTCAAATCAGCCCCCTTGGTTGCTCCCCCAGAGCCAGCAGATCGAACCAGTCTTGTCGATAGGAGACAATTGGAATGCGAGGAGGGCTGCCCAGGCATCCATCCTTAGAACCCTGCTCTGGCGTCAGCCCGTATGGGACGTCCTGGAGCCATCCAAGAGGGCTCAAATGTCCTGCGGAAGGAATCCTTGCCTTTTGGAGCATCTCACAACTCCCAACGTGGGAAAACCTCGATGGCTTTGTGATGACCCTCCCCCTTATGAAGGAGAAATCATGGACAGGAACTCCAACCTGAGCCAACATCTGATCCTCGCCCTGACTTCAGATGCACGAGATCTCAGTTCAGCTCTGCAGAGTGTGCCTGCCTTGTCCTCGCCCTGACACCCAAGTCTTGTTTGTGTTCTCAGACTTGCATCCTCACACTCCTGGCCACCATGCCCTCGAGTTTGACAATTCCGAAAACGCAATGCAGCACTCTGCCTGCCCTCCAGAAGAAAAATGTTGCCCTAGGGAGCTTCCCAGACACCCCAATGAGGATAGACCTACACAGCACTTTACTGTACCCAAATTATATAGTCTAACATGGGCACTAATACACTGTCTGACACAGCCTGAGCCAGGACCTCCTGACCAACACCCAGACAGCTGACTGCACACTGAGAACATCATACCCGCCATGGCCTTAGCTCATCATCTCTTCCCAACCTAGCTTTTCAGGCTTCAGAAATTAGACCTAACTCCAAACCCTGCCAAGGGGTGAACGTGATGCAGAAATCAGGACTCCTCCTTCTCCATGGCAAGAAACCTTGTGGTTGGCATGTTGTCCAATGTTCAGTGCAGGAAAAAACAGCATTCACCATGAGGCCCCGCCCATGCTTGAGTGCTGTGAGGGCATAAACACGCATTGTGACCCTCAGCGTGTGTTCTGTCCTCTAGTAAGTTTTCTCAGTGGCTGGACCATTAGACTTCATAATGGGCTTGCCACACCCCTAAGCCCCAATTTTAAACCAGATTTCTGGTGGTCCAGTCGCCCCTCCACAGGGCTCTGCTCTGGAATCCCTCTTTTGGTGGGATACCTGAGGTAAGAAAAAAAAAAACGGACTCCTCCCATCCTACAGAATGACCCCAAACTCCTGGGATTGGGCCAAATCCCAAGAGGAAGGCTCGTCCATTGCCCATGAGGTCCCCTGGACATTCCACGGCCATCGGGGTCACAATATCCAGAGACTAATGCCTGAGCAAGTGCCTCACACTCGCCCTTTGTTCATATCCTGAAGAGTTCTCACAGTCTGTAGATCAGTCTTTCCATACCTGTGACCCGAAACCTAAGCTGAGTTTTTGTTTTCGGACAAATGTCCCCACAGCACTGGCCCACACACCCTACAGGCTCAGGCCCCTGGACCCAAACCTGAGGACTGTATCTGCCCTCTTCAAGGGAATTCTGCCCACTCCATTGGCCACAACCCTATTAATAGGATAAACCTCCAAAGTCCCCAGGCCATCCCAGTAGTGTTGGCTGCCCAGGACAAACAGGGGCAATCTGAGCCCATCTGAGCACCTACCTGCACTTAGACCCGCAGACAAATGTCCCCAGAGGTAAATTGAAGCAAACAGGCCCCTAGACCCTAAACAAATCCATTGCTTTGGTTTCCAGGCATCTCTCGTCAGAGGCCTGGATTCCAATACCAGCATATTGCTGTTTCTTGAGGCACCATTCAGAACAAATCTCGTCTCCACATGGGAAACTTACACGTTGGAGCTCTGTCAAACCCTCTGGTTAGGAGAACCCTTCAGGGCCCTGGTGCCACAGCCTCATTCCAAGGTCTCCATGGACACAAACCCACATAAGGACCCATCAGCAGGAAGGTCCATTTCAACTCAGCCCCCTCCTGGCTTCTCCCCCAGATCCAGCAGATTTAACCTGTCTAGTCACTAGGAGACAATTGGAATGAGAGGCGGGCTGCCCATCCATCCATCCTTAGAACTCTGCTCAGAATCGTTCCGTATGGGAAGTCCTGGATCCAACCAACAGGTCTCAATGGTCCCACAGAAGAATCTTTGTGGTTTGGAGCATCTCACAACTCCCATCGTGGGAAAACCTCCATGGACTTGTGATCCCTGCCCGTCTTCATGAAGGGGCCATCAGGGACTGAAACTCCAACCTGAGTGTTCGTCTGATCCTCGCCCTGAGTTCAGATGCTGAGATCTCGATTCAGCTCTGCAGAGTGTGCCTACCTTGCCCTCGCCAGAAACCTAAGCCTAGCTTGTGTTCTCAGACTTCTGTCCTCACACTTCTGACCTACAAGACCTCCAGTTTGGCATTTCCAGAACTACAAATCAGCAATCTGCCGGCCCTCCAGAAGAAAAACATTGCCCTCTGGGGCTACTCAGAAACCCCAAATGAGGATCAACCTGTGCACAACTTGACTGTACCCCAATTATACAGGCTGCCCTGTGCACTAATGCCCTTTATGACACAGTCTGAGCCGGGATCTACCAACCCACACCCAGTCAGGCTGGCCGCACACTAAGCACATCGGACCCACCATGGCCTTAGGTCGTCATCTCTTCTCAACCTCGGTTTTCAGGCTTCAGAACCTAGACCTTATCTCCAGTCACTGTCCAGGGTTGAACATGATGCACAAATCATAACTCCTTATCCATGGCAAGAAACCTTCTGGTTTGCATGTTGTCCAACGTTTAGTGTAGTTGAAACCAGTATGGCCCATGAGGCCCCGCCCATGCTTGAGGGCCATGTAGGT
Organism: Neogale vison; assembly: GCF_020171115.1. NCBI lineage: Eukaryota > Metazoa > Chordata > Mammalia > Carnivora > Mustelidae > Neogale > Neogale vison. The sequence goes on from NC_058092.1 coordinate 110,615,279, forward strand.
CACAAACATGCATTGTGACCCTCAGCATGAGCCCAGTCCTCAAGTAAGGCCTCTCAGTGACTGGACAAAGAGATGGTATATTGGGCTTGCCATTCCCCTAGGCACCAATTTTTAACCAGAGTTCGGGTTGGCCAGTCGCCCCTCCCCAGGGCTCTGCTCTGGAATCCCTCTTTTGGTGGGACATTTGAGGTAACAAAACTGAAAGGACTCCTCTCATCCCACAGATTGACCCAAAACAATTGGGATCGGGCCAAATGCACAGAGTGGAAGAATCGTCCATGGCCCATGAGGCCTCCCCGACGTTCCACAGCCATCGTTGACACAAAATCCAGAGACAAAAGCCTGACCAAGTGCCTCACACTTGCTCTTTCTTTATATTCCGAAGAGTTCTCCTCATGGTCTGTAGATTGGTCCCGCCATACATACATCCCCAAACTTAAGCCGAGTTTGTGTTTTCAGACTTCTGTCACCATAGTTCTGGCCCACACACCCTCCAGGCTGGAGTCCCTGGAGCCACACATCAGGACTGTGCCTGCCCCCTCCACGGGAATTCTGCCCCTTCAATTGTCCACAATCGTACAAATTAGGAGAACCCTCCAAAGTCCCCGAGGCCATCCCAATAATGTAGGCTGCCCGGGAAAAACAAGCATGGTCTGACACCAGCTGAGCATCTATCTCCACTCATACCATAGATGGATGTCCCCAGAAAAGTAGATTGAACCGGACAGGTCCCTAGGCCCTAATCAGATCCATTGCTTTGGTTTCAGGGCATATCTCCTCAGAGGCCTGATTTCCAATATCAGCATATGGGCGTTTCCTGAGGCTTGTTTGATTGAGTGCTGTGAAGGCACAAACACGCACTGGGACCCTCAGCGTGAGGCCTGTCCTCAAGTAAGGCCTTTCAGAGGTTGGACCAAGAGATGGCATAGTGGACTTGCCCCCTAGGCCCCAATATTTCACCAGAGGTCGGGATGTCCAGTCGCTCCTCACCAGGGCTCTGCTCTGGAATCCCTCTTTTGGTGGGATACCTGAGGTAACAAAACAGAAGTGTCTCATCCCATCCCACAGATTGACCCAAAACTCTTGGGAATGGGCCAAATACACAGAGAGGGAGACTTGTCTATGGCCCATGAGGCCTCCCTGACATTCCACGGCCACGGTTGACACAAAATCCAGAGACAAAAGCCTGAGCAAGTGCCTCACATGGGCCATTTTTTCATATCCCGAAGAGTTCTCCTCATGGTCTGTAGTTCGGGCCTGCCATGCCTACGTCTTCAAACCTAAGCTGAGTTTGTGTTTTCAGACTTCTGTCCCCACAGCCCTGACCCACACACTCTCCACCCTTGAGCCCTTGGTGCCACACTTCAAAACTGTGCCTTCCCTTTCCAAAGGAATTCTTCCCCAATCCTTTGGCCACAACCTTGCAAATTAAGAGAAACCTCCAAAATCACTGGGGCGATCCCAATAGTGTAGGCCGCCCAGCACAAACAAGGGCGATCTGACAACAGCTAAGCAAGTACCTCCACTCAGACCCGTAGACAGATGTCCACATAGAAAAAGATAAACTGGATAGGCCCCTAGGGACATCCCACCTCTCTAAGCCACCCTGGACAAACAGGGACATTCTGACACAAGCTGAGCAACTACATCCATGCAGACATGCAGACAGATGTCCGCAGAGACAGAAGACTGAACCGTACAGGCAGCTATGCTTAATTTGAACTCTTGATTTGGTTTCCAGGTGTCTCTCCTCAGAGACCTGGGTTCGAAAAACAGCATATGGGGCTTTCCTGAGGCACCAAACAGAACCTCTCTCATCTCCACATGGGGAGTATTCTCATTGGAGCTTTATCAAACCCTTCAGCTAGGCGAATTCTGTAAGGGCCCTGAAACTCCAGCACATTCTAAGGTCTCCATGGACACAAACCCACATTACGTCCCATCCTCAGGAAAGTCCATTTCAAATCGGCACCCTGGGTAGCTTGCCCCAGAGCCAGCAGATCAAACATGTCTTGTTGCAAATAGCCAATGGAAATGCGAGGTATGCTGTACAGGCATCCATCCTTTGAAACCTACTCTCCAGTCCTTCCATATGGGACATCCTTTTAGCCATCCAACAGGACTCGACTGTCCTGCAGAAGGAAACATTGTAGTTTGGAGCAACTCACAAACTCAGTGTGGGACAACCGCCTTGGCCTCATGAAGCCCCCACTTAATGAAGGGGCAATCACGGACACAAACTCCAGCATCATCCAACCTCTGATCATCACCCTGAATCCAGATGCAGGAGATAACGATTCAGCCTCTGCAGAGTGGGCCTGCCGTGCCCTTGACCCAAAACCTCACCCTAGCTTGTGTTTTCAGACTTCTGTCTTCACACTCCTGGCCCACAAGCCCTCCCAATTGGGAATTCTGGGACCCCAACGAAGCACTCTATCTGCCCCCCAGAAGAAAAACATTGTCTACAACGTTGCCCAGAAACCCCAAATGAAAATCAACCTATTTGGCCCTCGGCAACACCCCAAATGCATAGGCTACCCTAAGCACTAATGCTCTGTCTTACATAGCCTGAGACCAGACCTTCCAACAGACACCGAGAGAGCTGGCTGCACACCCAACACATTGGACCCACCTCGGCATTAGGCCATCATCCCTTCCCAACCTGGGTTTTCAGGCACTGGAACCTAAACCTTATCTCCAAACCCTGCACAGGGGGGAACCTGACCCACAAGTCAAAACTCCTCCTTCCCCAAGGCAAGAAACCTTGCTGTTGGCAGTGAGTCAAACCGTCAGTGTAGGAGAAACCTGCATAGCCCATGAGGCCACACCCATGTTTGAGGGCCGCCTTGGGCACAAACACGCATTTTGACCTTCAGCATGAGTCCCTTATTCAAATTACACCTCTCAGTGGCTAGACCAAGAGCCCACATATGGGGCTTGCCATGCCCATAGGCACCCAGGCCTAATCAGATGGCAGGTATTCCAGTTGTCAGTACCCACTATTCTGCTCTAGAATCCCTCTACTGAGGGGACACCTGTGGCAGAAAACAGTACTCTTCCCTTCCCACAGAATGACCCCAAACACTTGGGAGCTTGGCCAATCCCCAAAGAGGGAGACTCTCCCTTGGTCCATGAGGCAACCCCTACATTAAACAGCCTACATTAAATGGCCATTGCGTACACAACACCCAGAGACAAAAGCCTGAGCGACCGCTTCCCACCTGCCCTCCTTTCATATGCAGAGGATCTCCCCTCATAGATGGGAGATCAGAAATGCCATAACCTTGGCCCCAAACCTGAGGCAAGTTTGTGTTTTCTTTTTTTTTTCTTAATTTTTTTCCAATTTATTTATTTTCAGAAAAACAGTATTCATTATTTTTTCACCACACCCAGTGCTCCAAGCAAGCTGTGCCCTCTATAATACCCACCACCTGGTACCCCAACCTCCCACCCCCCCCGCCACTTCAAACCCCTCAGATTGTTTTTCAGAGTCCATAGTCTCTCATGGTTCATCTCCCCTTCCAATTTACCCAAAAGCACATACCCTCCCCAATGTCCATAACCCTAACCCCTTCTCCCAAACCCCCTCCCCCCAGCAACCCACAGTTTGTTTCATGAGATTAAGAGTCACTTATGGTTTGTCTCCCTCCCTATCCCATCTTCTTTCATGGATTCTTCTCCTACCCACTTAAGCCCCCATGTTGCATCACCACTCCCTCATATCAGGGAGATCATATGATAGTTGTCTTTCTCCGCTTGACTTATTTCGCTAAGCATGATACGCTCTAGTTCCATCCATGTTGTCGCAAATGGCAAGATTTCATTTCTTTTGATGGCTCCGTAGTATTCCATTGTGTATATATACCACATCTTCTTTAGCCATTCATCTGTTGATGGACATCTAGGTTCTTTCCATAGTTTGGCTATTGTGGACATTGCTGCTATAAACATTCAGGTGCACGTGCCCCTTTGGATCACTACGTTTGTATCTTTAGGGTAAATTCCCAGTAGTGCAATTGCTGGGTCATAGGGCAGTTCTATTTTCAACATTTTGAGGAACCTCCATGCTGTTTTCCAGAGTGGTTGCACCAGCTTGCATTCCCACCAACAGTGTAGGAGGGTTCCCCTTTCTCCGCATCCTCGCCAGCATCTGTCTTTTCCTGACTTGTTGATTTTAGCCATTCTGACTGGTGTGAGGTGATATCTCATTGTGGTTTTGATTTGTATTTCCCTGATGCCGAGTGATATGGAGCACTTTTTCATGTGTCTCTTGGCCATCTGGATGTCTTCTTGGCAGAAACGTCTGTTCATGTCCTCTGCCCATTTCTTGATTGGATTATTTGTTCTTTGGGTGTTGAGTTTGTTAAGTTCTTTATAGATTTTGGACGCTAGTCCTTTATCTGATATGTCGTTTGCAAATATCTTCTCCCATTATGTCAGTTGTCTTTTGGTTTTGTTAACTGTTTCCTTTGCTGTGCAAAAGCTTTTGATTTTGATGAAATCCCAGAAGTTCATTTTTGCCCTTGCTTCCCTTGCCTTTCGCGATGTTCCTAGGAAGATGTTGCCGCGGCTGAGGTCGAAGAGGTTGCTGCCTGTGTTCTCCTCAAGGATTTTGATGGATTCCTTTCTCACATTGAGGTCCTTCATCCATTTTGAATCTATTTTTGTGTGTGGTGTAAGGAAATGGTCCAATTTCATTTTCATGCCCGTGGCTGTCCAATATTCCCAACACCATTTATTGAAGAGGCTGTCTTTTTTCCATTGGACATTCTTTCCTGCTTTGTCGAAGATTAGTTGACCATAGAGTTGAGGGTCTATTTCTGGGCTCTCTATTCTGTTCCATTGGTCTGTGTGTCTGTTTTTGTGCCAGTACCATGCTGTCTTGATGATGACAGCTTTGTAATAAAGCTTAAAGTCCGGAATTGTGATGCCACCAACTTTGGCTTTGTTTTTCAATATCCCTTTGGCTATTCGAGGTCTTTTCTGGTTCCATATAAATTTTAAAATTATTTGTTCCATTTCTTTGAAAAAGATGGATGGTACTTTGATAGGAATTGCACTAAATGTGTAGATTGCTTTAGGTAGCATAGACATTTTCACAATATTTATTCTTCCAATCCAGGAGCATGGAACATTTTTCCATTTCTTTGTGTCTTCCTCAATTTCTTTCATGAGTACTTTATAGTTTTCTGAGTATAGATTCTTAGCCTCTTTGGTTAGGTTTATTCCTAGGTATCTTATGGTTTGGGGTGCAATTGTAAATGGGATTGACTCCTTAATTTCTCTTTCTTCTGTCTTGTTGTTGGTGTAGAGAAATGCAACTGATTTCTGTGCATTGATCTTATATCCTGACACTTTACTGAATTCCTGTATAAGTTCTAGAAGTTTTGGAGTGGAGTCTTTTGGGTTTTCCACATAGAGTATCATATCATCTGCGAAGAGTGATAATTTGACTTCTTCTTTGCCTCTTTGGATGCCTTTAATTTCCTTTTGTTGTCTGATTGCTGAGGCTAGGACTTCTAGTACTATGTTGAATAGCAGTGGTGATAATGGACATCCCTGCCGTGTTCCTGACCTTAGTGGAAAAGCTTTCAGTTTTTCTCCATTGACTCTTTTTTTTTAAAGATTTTATTTATTCATCAGAGAGAGAGAGAGGGAGAGAGAGCGAGCACAGGCAGACAGAATGGCAGGCAGAGTCAGAGGGAGGAACAGGCTCCCTGCCGAGCAAGGAGCCCGATGTGGGACTCGATCCCAGGACGCTGGGATCATGACCTGAGCCGAAGGCAGCTGCTCAACCAACTGAGTCACCCAGGCATCCCTCAGTTTTTCTCCATTGAGAATGATATTTGCAGTGGGTTTTTCATAGATGGCTTTGATGATATTGAGGTATGTGCCCTCTATCCCTACACTTTGAAGGGTTTTGATCAGGAAGGGATGCTGTACTTTGTCAAATGCTTTTTCTGCATCTATTGAGAGTATCATATGGTTCTTGTTCTTTCTTTTATTGATGTGTTGTATCACATTGTCTGATTTGCGGATGTTGAACCAACCTTGCAGCCCTGGGATAAATCCCACTTGGTCGTGGTGAATAATCCTTTTAATGTACTGTTGAATCCTATTGGCTAGTATTTTGGTGAGAATTTTTGCATCTGTGTTCATCAAGGATATTGGTCTATAGCTCTCTTTTTTGATGGGATCCTTGTCTGGTTTTGGGATCAAGGTGATGCTGGCCTCATAAAATGAGTTTGGGAGTTTTCCTTTCATTTCTATTTTTTGGAACAGTTTCAGGAGAATAGGAATTAGTTCTTTAAATGTTTGGTAGAATTCCCCTGGGAAGCCATCTGGCCCTGGGCTTTTGTTTGTTTGGAGATTTTTAATGACTGTTTCAATCTCCTTACTGGTTATGGGTCTGTTCAGGCTTTCTTTTTCTTCCTGGTTCAATTTTGGTAGTTTATATGTTTCTAGGAATGCATCCATTTCTTCCAGATTGTCAAATTTGTTGGCGTAGAGTTGCTCATAGTATGTTCTTATAATAGTTTGTATTTCTTTGGTGTTAGTTGTGATCTCTCCTCTTTCATTCATGATTTTATTTATTTGGGTCCTTTCTCTTCTCTTTTTGATAAGTCTGGCCCTTGGCGCCACTCTTAAACTGAGTTTGTGTTTCCAGACTTCTGTGCCCACAGCCTGGACACACACAACCTCCAGGCTATAGGGCCTCTGGAGCCGCACCAAAAGACTGTGTCTGTCCTCTCCAAGTAAACTGTGTGAAATCCATTGACCACAACTCTACAGGTTAGGAAAAACCACCAAGGCCTTTGAGGCCATCCTGATAGTGTCGGCTGCCCTGGACTAAGAGGGGCACTCTGACACGAGCTGAGCAACTATCTCCACTTAGACCCTTAGACAGTGTCCCCAGAGACAGAAGATTGAAAAGGACAGGCCCCTAGGCCCTAATCTGAACCCCGGCTTTGGTTTCCAGGTGTCCCTCCTCAGAGGACTGGTTTCTAAGATCAGCATATGGGGATTTTCTGAAGCACCAGACCGAACCTTTCTCGTCTCCACATGGATAGCTTTCTTCCTGGAGCTGTATCAAACCCTTTAGGCAGGCGAATTCTGCAGGGCCCCTGAACCACCACCACATTCCAAGGTCTCCATGGACTCAAACCCACATTATGACACATCATCAGGAGAGTCCTTTTCAACTCAGTCCCCTTGGAAGCTTGCCCCAGAGCGAGCAGATCAAACATGTTTTGTCGCTAATGGCCAATGGGAATGTGAGGCATACTGTACAGGGATCCATCCTTCGAACCCGGCTCTCCAGTCCTTCAGAATGAGACGTCCTGGAACCATCCAACAGGACTCAATTGTCCCGCAGAAGAAAACCTTGTGGTTTGGAGCAACCTCCAAACTCAGTGTGGGAAAAATTCCTTGGCCTCATGAGGCACCCGCTTCATGAAGGTGCCAACATGGACACAAACCCCAGCCTCAGCCAATGTCTGATCCTCACCCTGACTTCTGGTGCAGGAGATTTCTATTCAGTCTCTGCAAAGTGGGCCTGCCATGCCCTTGGCTCCAAACCTAACCCCAGCTTGTGTTTTCAGACTTCCGTCCTCACACTCCTGGCCCACAAACCCTCCTGATTGGGAATTCTGGGGCTACAATGAACCACTCTGCTTGCCCCCAGAAGAAAACATTGTCTATGGCATTGCCCAGAATCCCCAAATGTAAATCAACCTGCTCAGCCCTCGGCAACACCCCAATTGCATAGCTACCCTAAGCACTAATGTTCTGTCTTACATAGCCTGAGCCCAGACCTTTGACAGACACCGAGACAGCTGGTCGCACACCCAGCACATCAGACCCAACATGGTCTTAGGCCATTCATCCCTTCTCATTGACCTGTGTCTCTTCCTAGAGGTATGTTCTGAGGCTGTGTCAGACTGTGCATTTTTTACAGAGTGGCCTATGAAATTGGGGTGGGCTTAGGAGCCTTGCAGGTTTCTCCTAATCTGGTGGGTTTGGGAAACTAAGATGGGCAGAGTTTCCTCCAGAGAGCAGGCCCATTGATGTGGTGTGGTTCTGGAGGCCCCATCCTGGAGAGCATATGGGTCAGGACTTTGGGTCCAAAGTCTTCAGACACAAACTCGGGTAAGAGTTAGGGGCGAGGTGATGGCAGACCCGATCTGCAGGTCCTGATGGCAGCTCCTCGGGATTTGAAATTCTGACTGCTGGGAGGAAGGCTCATAGGCTTTTCTGTCTGATTTTTCTACGTTGGCCACGAAATGGAGGGGTGGCCTCATGGGTCCATGTGAGATTCTACCTCTATGGGAATTCTGCCAGGCTCCCAAGAGTTTGGTGTCTTTCTGGGGGATTGGGGGAATGCGGTTTTCTGTGTCAGGTGTCCCGTCCAAACAGGCATTCCAGATATGGGTTCTGGGTCCGGGAGCCTGGATCACCCCAACAAGGCTTAGGATTTGGACCTAGGGGAATGACAGGCCCGCTCTATGTTCTCCTGGTACAGCTCCCGAGGGGGCTTGTTGGAAATGTTTCTCAGGCTGCGGGTCACAATGCCTGTTTGTGCCTAGATGCCCATGCTGAGTGGGCGTGGTCTCACGGGCCATGCACTTGGCTCTCACTCTGAGGGTTGGACAGCAATCTCAACATTCAGTTTTCCTGCTATGGGGAGGGAGGTGTACTTTTTTTTTGTTGCTTCAGGGTCCCCCATGGATAGAAATTTGAGCTAAGTTCTGGGACAGGTACCTGAATACCCAGGTTGCTTCGAGATGAGGTCCTCGGGCCAAGGCAGGACCCACCTGCAGGAAATGGGGCCCGCTGTCTGGGTGGCTGACAGGAGGTTGGGCTCGAGCTGTGTCAGACAAAGAATTCGTGCAGAGGGTGGCCTATGATATTGGGGTGCCGTTGACAGCTGTGCAACGGGATCCTCATGTGAGGTTTCTGTGCAGACCCTTAGGGCACTTCTTCTTTCTGTTGAGCAGGCATATGGCTGCATTATGCTCCAGAATACCCAAGATGGAGGACTTGCAGGCGAGGATTGTGAGGACAGAAGTCTGAAAACACAAGCTACGGTTAAGCTCAGTGCCGAGCACATGGCCGTTCCAATGTACAGCAGTTGTTTCGAGATTTCAAGCACCAGAGCGAGGGTCAGATGTCTGCTCATGCTGGAGTTTGTATCCATGATGGCCAACGAATGGTGTGGTGGCCTCTAGAATTTTTGGAGGTTTTTCCAAGTTGGAGCTTGTGAGCTACTCCAAACATCAAGGTGTCCTACTGTGGGACAGGAGAAGTCCACTTACAGGGCTCCAGGGTCCCCCATATGGAAGATTCGGTAGCAGAGCTCTCTGAATGAAGGCCTGGGAAGCCAAACTCACGTTACCATTGCAGCTGAGGAACAGGGCAGGCTTGATCCAATGACACTGATTCCAAGTTCCAAGTGATCTGCATTGACGGAAGTTCTCAGTCTAACGGGTCCCAATGCTGCTTGGTGTCCAGGGAGACCTTAGAATTTAGTGGCAGTTCTCGGGCCATGCAGGATTCTTTATCCTGAGGATGACACCCAGAACCTAGGAGCCAGGTTTTCTTCTCGGTACAGGAGGTGTTCTCTTGTATGGCTCACGGACCACATGTTGGACCATATGTTGAATTTCCAGAACAGGCCTCTGGGGAGAGATACCTCAAAACCTAAGATAGGGTTCTGATGAGGTTGTAGGAGCATGGCAAGCTCAATCCTCAGACTCAGTGCCATTGACCTGCATGTCATCCTGGAGATAGATGGTGAGGCTGTGTGAAGCTGTGCATTTTATCCAGAGCAGCCTATGAAATTGGGGTGGACTCAGGGGCCTTGCAGATTTCTCCTAATCTGGATGATTTGGGAAACTGAGATGGGAAGAGTTTCCTCGGGAGAGCAGGCCCAGTGATGTCATGTGGTTCTCGAGGCCCCATCCTGGAAGGCATGTGTCAGGAATTTGAAACCAAAGGCTTTAGACACAAACTCAGGTTAGAGTTAGGGGCGAGGTGATGGCAGTCCTGATCTGCAGACCCTGAGAAAAGCTCCTCGGGATTTGAAATTCAGGTGGCTGGGAGGGAGGAGCAAAGTCTTTTCTGTCTGGATTGTGTGTCTAGGATGGCCACAAAATGGAGGGTTGACCTCATGGGTCCACAAGATATTCTTCCACTCTGTGGATTCTGCTTGGCACCCAAGAGTTTGATGTCTTTCTGGGGAAGAGGAAAACGCTGTTTTCCATCTCAGCGGTCCTGTCTAAACAGGGATTCCAGAGATGGGTTCTGGATCCAGGCACCTGGAAAACCCAACCAAGGCTTTGGTTTTGGGCCTAGGGGCATGAAAGGCCCTCTCTGTGGGATCCTGTTTCAGCTCCCAAGGGGGCTCTTTAGAAAGGGGTCTCATTCTGAGGGTCAGAATGACTGTTTGTGCCTAGCTGCCCATCCTGTGTGGGCGTGGGCTCATGGGCCATGCACTTGGATCCCACTCTGTGGGTTGGACAGCCATTTCAACATTCAGTTTTCTGGCCATGGGGAAGGAGGACTACTCTTTTATGCTTCAGGGTCCCCTATGGGCAGGAATTTGAGCTAAGTCTGGGAAAGGTACCTGAATACCCAGGTTGCTTTGATATGATGGCCTTGGGCCAAGACTGCCCACCTGCAGGATATGGGGCCCACTATCTGGGTGGCTGACAGGAGGTCGGGGATCGGGCTGTGTCAGACAGAGCATTTGTGTAGAGGTCGGCCCATTATATTGGGGTGCCATTGAGGGCCGTGCAGGAGGATCCTCATGTGGGTTTCTGCAAAGACCCATAGGGCACTTCTTTCTGGTGGGCAGGCAGAAGGCTGCGTTTTGGCTCCAGAAATCCCAATATGGAGGGCGTGCAGGCGAGGAGTGTGAGGACAGAATTTTGAAAATACAAGCCACGGATAAGCTCAGTGCCGAGTACATGGCCTTTTTAATGTGCAGTGGTTGTTTCGAGATCCCCAGCACTGAATATGGGCAAGGGTCAGATGTCTGCTCACGCTGGAGTTTGTATCCATAATGGTCAACGAATTGTGGGGTGGTCTCAAGAATTCTTGGAGGTTTTACCAAGCAGGATCTTGTGAGCTGCTCCAAATAGCAAGGTGTCCTACTGCAGAACAGGGGAAGTCCGCTTAGAGAGCTCCAGGATCTCCCATATGGAAAGATTCGATAGCAGAGCTCTCTGAATGGAGGCCTGGGAAGCCCTATGATATAGGCCACCACGGGCACTAAAACTCTAAAACTCTGTCTGACATAGCCTAATCCACGACCTCCAGTCAGCCACCTAGACATTGGGCCCCACATCCTGCAGTTGGAACCTGCCATGGCCCGAAACTGTCATCTCTTCTCAACCTGGTTATTCAGGCACCTGTCCCCAGAACTTAGCTCAAATCCTTTCTTATGGGGGAACTGGAGGCACAAGTGTTCTCCTCCTTCCTGATGGCAGGAAATATGGCCTGTGAAATGGGTGTCCAACCCTCAGAGTAGGACTCAGCTTCATGGGCCTTGAGACCACAGTCACTCATGGGAGACGCCCTGGGCACAAAAAGGCATTGTGACCCTAAGTGTGTGCCTGCTTTCAAAACAAAACAAAACAAAACAAAAAACAAGACAAAAAAACCCTTGGTAACTGCACCAGGTGTCCTCATAGCGAGCCTACCAGAATGCTACGACCAAATCCTCTCCCTTGTTGGTGTTTTCCAGGCACCCAGATTCAGAAACTGTCTCCAGAATCTCTTTTTTTGGGTTCCCCTGAGACTGAAAACAGCAGTCTTCCCTTCCCCCAGAGACTCCAAACTCTTGGGGTCTGGCCAGAATACCCAGAGATGAAGAATCTCCCATGGCCCCATAAAGCCACCCCTATATTTTGCTGCGGCCCTGGACACAGAATCCACACAAAATAGCCTGCACTACTGCCTCCCTGACACCTTAATTTCAGTACACTATGAGTTGCCCTCAGGGCCTGCCCTCGGCCCTCACCCTAACCCTAGTTCATGATTGCAGATTTCTGTCCCAAAAGCCCTGAGCCACATGCCCTCCATGATGGGGCCTCTGGTGCAACAAGAGATGATTGTGCCTACCCTCGCTAAGGAGTCTCTACACTTCACTATTGTCCAAACACTGAAGATTAAGAGCAAAGTAAAAGCCCTGGAGCCCATGTCAATTTCAAAGGACACTCTAGACTGAAATGCGTCTTCTGACACACAATGAGCACCTGCCTGCAGGCAGCCATCCAAGTCAAAAGCCCTGAGTCAGAAGATTGAACTTGACATGCTCCTAGGACCTCATCGATACCCTATCTTAGATTTTCAGGTGCCAGTCCCCAGAGCCTCTTCTCCAATACTAATTTATATTCCAACATGTGGCCCCTGAGCCAGACTACAGAACCCCTCCTGTCCCCAGAAGGATACCTTGCTCTTGGTAGCTGTGTCCAAGACTCAGTGTAGGAGAATCCTGCATGGACCCTGACTACCCCAGCATTCTAATATCTCCATGGATAAAAATCGGCTTTGTGATCCAACAGCATGAAACTCCATGTCAATTCAAGCCAGAAGGAACTTTTCCCCAGAGCCACCATATTGAACCTGCCATGTTCCTAAGCTACAATCGTCAATGGAGGTGTGCTTTCCAGGCAACCATGTCGGAGAGCACTGCTACCCAAACTTTCCATATGGGGTACAGTGAAGCAAAAAAAAAAAAAAAAAAAAAGACTTGCCCTGTCCAGTAGAAGGAATCTTTGCTGTTTGGAGCATCTCACAAGCCCCAGCGTGGGAAATTCTCCATGGCCTCATGACACTACCGTCCATTTGGTTGTTATCATAAACACAAACTCCAGTATGAGGAAATATCTGGCATCTGCCCTTACTCAGGTGCTGGATATCTCGAATCAGCCAATACACACTAGAACTGCCTTCTGCTTGGCACTGAATTTAACCATAGCTTGTGTTGACAATTCTATCCTCACCTTCCTGGTTTACAACCCCTTTGATAGGGACTTCTGGAGCCACAACTCAGAATTCTGCATGCCCCACAGAAAGAAGAAATGCCCGGTGAGACTGCCCAGAAACCGCACATGAGGATCCATCTGTATGGCCCTCGATGGCACCCTAATATCCTAGGCCGCCAAGAGCACTCAGGCTCTGTCTGATAGAGCCTGAGCCACGACCTCTAGTCTGGCATGTGGGCAGTGGGCCCCATAACCTGCTGGTGGGACCTGCCTTGTCCCGAAGCTGTCACATCTACTCAACCTGGATAGTCAGGCATCTCTCCCCAGACCGTAGCTCAAATCCCTGAATATGAGGGAACTTGATGCACAAGAGTACTCCTCATTCCAGATGGCAGGAAACCTGGCTGTTGAGATGGGTGTCCAACCCTCAGAGTGGGAACAAGCTGCATGGACTGAGACCATGGCCACTCTTGGTAGCTGCCCTGGGCACAAACAGAAATTGTGAGCCTCAGCATGAGCCTGCTTTCAACAAATGCCCTCGGTAGCTAGACCTGGAGACTGCCGAGCGTGCCTGCAAGGTCCCTAGAACCAAATGCTCACCCTCATTCTTGTTTCATGGCACCCAGACCCCAAGACTCTCTGGAATCCCACATTTGGGTATTCCCTGAGACGGAAAACAGCAGTCTTCCCTTCGACCAGAGACACCAAACTCTTAGAAGCTGAGCAGAATCCCCAGAGACGAAGAATCTCCCATGGCCTCATGAGTGCACTGCTACAATTTGTGACCGTCCTGGACATACAATCCCGACAGAAAAGCCTGCACTACTGCCTCTAAGAAACCGTGATTTCAGTACACTATGAAATGCCCTCAGGGCCTGTATATCAGGCCTGTGATCACCTCGGCCCCTACCCTAACCCTAGTTTGCATTTGCAGATTTCTGTCCTCAAAGCGCTGGCCCACATGCCCTCCAGGATGGGGCCTCTGGTGCAGCAGCAGACCACTGTGCCTCCCCTCCCGAAGGAAAATCTTCCCTTCACTGTTACCCAAATCCTGAAGATAAGGAGCAATGTACAAAGCCCCTGAGCCCACCTCAATTGTGAGGAAAACTCTGGACCAAAATGGGCATTCTGACAAACCATGAGCACCTGCCTCCATGCAGACATCCATATAAAAGGCCCTGAGTCAGAAGATTGAACCTGACATGGCCCTAGGACTTCATCCATACCATAGATTATATTTTTAAGCGCCTGTCCCCAGAGGCCTTTTCTCCAATACCAACTTATATTCCAATATGTGGTCCATGAGACACACAACAGAACCTCTCCTGTCCCCAGTAGGATAGCTTGCTCTTGGTAGCTATGTCCAAGACTCAGTGTAGGAGAATCCGGCATGGCCCCTGACCACGCCAACATTCTATCGTCTCCCTGGATACAAACCAGCATTATGATCCAACAGCATGAAACTCCATGTCAACTCAGGCCACTTGGAACTTCACCCCAGAGTCACCGGAACAAGCAAGCCATGTTCCTCAGCTGCAATGGTCAATGGAGTTGTGTTTTCAGATATCCGTGAGGGAGAGCTCTGCTACACAAACTTTCCATATTGGGGACCCTGGAGCAAACAAACCAGACTCCACTGGTCCATTAAAAGTAAACATTGCTGTTTGGGGCATCTCACAAGTCACAGCATGGGAAATCCTCCAAGCCTCATGACGCCACCCTTCCATTTGGCAGTCATCATAGACACAAACTCCAGTGTGAGCAAAAATCTGATATCCACACTTACTCACGTGCTGGATATCTCGTATCAGCCGCCACACACTGGAACTGCCTTCTGCTTGTCACTGCATTTAACCTTAGAGTGTGTTTACAATTCCATCCACACCCTCCTTTTGCCCACATCCTCTTGTTAGGAAATTCTTGAGCCACAACACAGCATTCTTCCTGCCCCACAGAAGAAGAAGTGGCTGGTGGGTCTGCCCAGAAACCCCACATTAGGATCCACCAGCATGGCCCTCGATGGAACCCTAATATCTTAGGTCGCCATGGGCACTGAGACCCACGACCTCCAGTCAGCCATGCAGACAGTGGGCCCCATATCCTGCAGGTGGGACCTGCCGTGGCCCGAAGCCGTCACATCTACTCCACCTGGATATTCAGGCATCTCTTCCCAGAACATAGCTCAGATCCCTGACTATGGGTGAAAGTGAATCACAGGAGTACTCCTCCTTCCCGATCGCAGGACATCTGGCTCTTGAGATGGGTGTCCAATCCTCAGAGTGGAAACCAGCTGCATGGACCATGAGACCATAGTCACTCATGGGAGCTGCCCTGGGCCCAAACAGGCATTGTGACCCTCCGTGTGAGCCTGCTTTCAAACAAATTCCCTCGGTAGCAGGACCAGGACCCTGCAGAGCAGGCCTGCCAGGGCCCTAGGGCCAAAGACTCAACCCCGTTCATGTTTTCCAGGAGACCAGACACAGAACCTGTCCTGGGAATCCCTCTTTTGGTGGTATCCTGAGATGGAAAACAGCAGTCTTCTTTTCCCACAGAGACACCAAACTCTTGGGAGCTGGGTAGAATCCCCTGAGACGAAGAATCTCTCATGGCTCCATGAAGATGCCCATAAATTTTGCAATCGTCCTGGACACACAATCCAAACAGAAAAGCTTGTTCTACTGCCTCCATGACTCCTTAATTTCAATACACTATGAGCTGTACTCAGGACCTGAAGATCGGGCCTGTGATCACCTCAGCCCTCACCCTAATCCTAGTTTGCGTTTTCAGATTTCTGTCCCCAAAGCCAGGCCCACATGCCCTCTGGGATGGGGTCTCTGGAGCCACACCAGACAAGTGTGCATACCTTCCCTAAGGAAACTATGCCCTTCACTGTTGCCAAAACCCTGAAGATTAGGAGCAAAGTATAAAGACCCTGAGCCCACCTCAATTCAAAGAAAAACTTTGGTCCCAAATGCACATTCTGACACACAATGAGGACCTCTTCCAGGCAGGCATCCAAGTCACAGGCCCTGAGTCAGAAGATTGAACCTGACATGCCTCTAGTACTTCATCTATACCCAAGCTTAGGTTTTCAGGAGCCTATCCCCATGGGCCTGTTACCCAATACCAACTTATATTCCAACATGTGGTCCCTGAGCCACACTACAGAACCCCTCCTGTCCCCAGAAGGATAAGTTGCTTTTGTTAGCTCTGTCCAAGACTCAGTGTAGGAGAACCCTGCATGGGCCCCTGACCACCCCAACATTCTAACGTCTACCTGTATACAAACCAGCACTGTGATCCAACAGCATGAAATTCATTGTCAACACAAGCCTCCTGGAACTTCGCCCCAGAAGCACCAGATCGATCTTGCCATGTTCCTCAGCTGCAATGGTCAATGGAGTTGTGCTTTCCTGGCATCCATGCGGGATGGCTCTGCTACTCAAACTTCCCATATGGGGGACCCTGGTGCAAACAAACCAGACTCCCCCTGTCCAGCAGAAGGAAACTTTGCTGTTTGGATCATCTCTCATGCCGCAGCATGGGAAATCCTACATGGCCTCAGGACACCACACCGCCATTTGTTGGTCATCATAGACACAGACTCCAGTGTGAGCAAGCATCTGACATCTGCCCTTAGTCAGGTGCTGGATATCTCGAATGAGCTGCTGCACACTGGAACTGCCTACCACGTGGCACTGAATTTAACTGTAGCTTGTGTTTACAATTCCATCCTCACCCTCCTGGTCCTAAAATCCTTTTGATAGGTAATTCTGGAGCCACAACGCAGCATTTTGCCTACCCCACAGAAAGAAGTCATGCCTGGTGATTCTGCCCAGAAACCCCAAATGAGGATACACCTGCATGTCACTCGACGGCACACTAACATCATATGCTGCCATGGGCACTGAGGCTCTGTCTGACACAGCCTTAACCACGACCTCCAGAGAGCCATGCAGACAGCTGGTGGTAAATGCTGTGGCCCAAAGCTGTCATCTCTACTCAACCTGGGTATTCTGGCTTCTATCTGCAGACCATAGCTCAATCCCTGCCTATATGGGAACCTGAAGCACAGGAGTATTCCTCCTTTCCGATGGTAGGAAATCTGGCTGTTGAGATGGGTGGCCAACCCTCAGTGTGGGAACCAGCTGCATGGCCCATGAGAACACGGTCACTCATGGGAACCGCCTTGGGCACCAAAAGGCATTTTGACTCTCAGGTGAGCCTGCTTTCAAACAACCCCCCTCGGTATCTGGACCAGGAGCCCGCAGAGTGGGCTTGCCAGGTTCCTAGGTCCAAATCCTGATTCTCGTTCTTATTTTCCAGGCACCCAGACCCAGGATCTGTATCTGGAAACCCTCTTCTGGGGGTCCCTGAGATGGAAACAACAGTCTTCCCTTCCCCCAGAGACCAAACTCTTGCGAGCTGGGTAGAATCTCCAGAGATGAAGAATCTCCCATGGCCCCATGAAGACACGCCTACATTTTGTGACCATCCTGGACACACAATCCAGACAGAAAAGCTTGTTCTACCGCTTCTATGACACCTTAATTTCGGTACACTATGAGCTTCACTCAGGACCTGCAGATCGGGTCTGTAACCACCTCAGCCCTCACCCAAACCTTGTTCATGTTTCCAGATTTCTGTCCTCAAAGCCCTGGCCCACATGCTCTCCAGGTTGGGGCCTCTGGTGCAACACTGGACGATTGTGATTACCCTCCTAAAGGAATGTCTATGCTTTACTGTTGCGCAATCCCTGAAGATTGGGAGCAAAGTACAAAGCCCCTGAGCACACCTTAATTTGGAAGAAAGCTGTGGACCCAAATGCACATTCTGACACAAAATGATATCCTGCCTCCTGGAAGACATACAAGCAAAAGGCCCTGAGTCAGAAGATTGAACCTGACATGTCCCTAGGACTTCACTGATACCCTAGCATAGATTTTCAATCATCTGTTCCCAGAGGCCTCTTCTCCAATATCAACTTATATTCCAACATGTGATTCCTGAGCCACAAAACAGAACCCCTCTTCTCCCCAGTAGGTTAACTTACTCTTGGTAGCTATGTCCAAGACTCAGTGTAGGAGAATCCTACATGGCCCCTGACCACCCCAATGTTCTAAGGTCTCCCTGGATACAAACCAGCATTTTGATCCAACAGTATGAAACTCCATGTCAACTCAGGCTGCTTAGAAATTTGCCCCAGAGCCACCAGAACAAACCTGCTATGTTCCTCAGCTGCAATGATCAATGGAGTTCTGCTTTTTAGGCATCCATGCGGGAGAGCTCTCCTACAAAACTTTCCACATGGGGAACCCTGGATCAAAAAAAAAAAAAAAAACAAAACAGAATACCTGGAGGAGGAGTCAAGGTGGCGGAGAAGTAGCAGGCTGAGACTACTTCAGCTACCAAGAGATCAGCTATATAGCTTATCTAAAGATTGCAAACACCTACAAATCCAATGGCAGATCGAAGAGAAGAAGAACAGAAATTCTAGAAAGAGAAAATCAACCACTTTCTGAAAGGTAGGACTGGCTGAGAAGTGAATCCAAAACGATAGGAAGATGGACCCCGGGGGGAGGGGCTAGCTCCCAGCAAGTGGCAGAGCAACGAAGCACAAAATCAAGACTTTTAAAAGTCTGCTCCGCTGAGGGACATCGTTCCAGAGGCTAATCCAGTGTGAAGTCCACACGGGCTCAGTGTGGCCTCAGGTCCCCCAGGATCACAGAAGGATCAGGGGTGTCTGAGTGTCGCAGAGCTTACAGGTATTAGAACAGGGAAGCCGGCTACAGAGACAGAGCTGGACATTTGAAAAAAACCCAAATACATGGAGACTAAACAGCATCCTTCTAAAGAATGAATGGGTCAACCAGGAAATTAAAGGAGAATTGAAAAAATTCATGGAAACAAATGATAACGAAAACAACAGTTCAAAATCTGTGGGACACAACAAAGGCAATCCTGAGAAGAAAATATATAGCTGTACAGCCTTTCTCAAGAAACAAGAAAGGGGGCGCCTGGGTGGCTCAGTGGGTTAAAGCCGCTGCCTTCAGCTCAGGTCATGATCTCAGGGTCCTGGGATCAAGTCCCGCATCGGGCTCTCTGCTCAGCAGGGAGCCTGCTTCCTCCTCTCTCTCTCTCTCTCTGCCTACTTGTGATCTCTCTCTGTCAAATAAATAAATAAAATCTTTTAAATAAAGAAACAAGAAATGTCTCAGGTACACAACCTAATGCTACACTTAAAGGAACTGGAGAAAGAACAAGAAAGAAAGCCTAAACCCAGCAGGAGAAGAGAAATCATAAAGATCAGTGCAGAAATCAATGAAATAGAAACAACAACAAAAACAAACAAACAAACAAACAAAAACAATAAAACAAATCAATGAAACTAGGAGCTGGTTCTTTGAAAGAATTAATAATATTGATAAACTCCAGGCCAGACTTATCAAAAAGAAAAGGGAAAGGACCCAAATAAATAAAACCATGAATGAAAGAGAAGAGATCACAACTAACACCAAAGAAATACAGACAATTATAAGAACATACTATGAACAACTTTACACCAAGAAGTTTGACAATCTGGAAGAAATGGATGCATTCCTAGAAACATATAAACTACCACAACTGAACGAGGAAGAAATAGCCTGAATGGGCCCATAACCAGTAAGGAGATTGAAACAGTCATTAAAAATCTCCAAACAAACAAAAGCCCAGGGCCAGACGGCTTCCCAGGGGGATTATACCAAACATTTAAAGAAGAACTAATTCTTATTCTCCTGAAACTGTTCCAAAAAATAGGAATGGAAGGAAAACATCCAAACTCATTTTATGAGGCCAGCATCACCTTGATCCCAAAACCAGACAAGGATCCCATCAAAAAAGAGAACTACAGACCAGCATCCTTGATGAACAGAGATGCAAAAATTCTCACCAAAATACTAGCCAATAGGATTCAACAGTACATTAAAAGGATTATTCACCACGACCAAGTGGGATTTATTCCAGGGATGCAAGGTTGGTTCAACATCCACTAATCAATGTAATACAACACATCAATAAAAGAAAGAACAAGAACCATATGATACTCTCAATAGATGCTGAAAAAGCATTTGACAAAGTACAGCATCCCTTCTTGATCAAAACCCTTCAAAGTGTAGGGATAGATGGCTCATACCTCAATATCATCAAAGCCATATATGAAAAACCCACCGCAAATATCATTCTCAATGGAGAAAAACTGAAAACTTTTCTACTAAGGTCAGGAACATGGCAGGGATGTCCATTATCACCACTGCTATTCAACATAGTACTAGAAGTCCTAGCCTCAGCAATCAGACAACAAAAGGAAATTAAAGGCATCCAAATTGGCAAAGAAGAAGTCAAACTATCACTTTCTGCAGATGATACGATACTATATGTGGAAAACCCAAAAGACTCCACTCCAAAACTGCTAGATCTTGTACAGGAATTCAGCAATGTATCAGGATATATAATCAATGCCCAGAAATCAGTTGCATTTCTCTACGCCAAGAACAAGATAGAAGAAAGAGACATTAAGGGGTCGATCCCATTTAAAATTGCACACAAAACCATAAGATACCTAGGAATAAACCTAACCAAAGAGGCAAAGAATCTATACTCTGAAAACTATAAAGTACTCATGAAAGAAATTGAGGAAAACACAAAGAATTGGAAAAATTTTCCATGCTCATGGATTGGAAGAATAAATATTGTAAAAATGTCTGTGCTACCTAAAGCAATCTACACATTTAATGCAATTCGTATAAAAGTAGCATCCATTTTTTCAAAGAAATGGAACAAATAATCCTAAAATTTATATGGAACTAGAAAAGACCTCGAATAGCCAAAGGAATATTGAAAAAGAAAGCCAAGGTTGGTGGCATCAAAATTCCAGACTTCAAGCTCTATTACAAAGCTGTCATCATCAAGACAGCATGATACTGGCACAAAAACAGACACATACATCAATGTAACAGAATAGAGAGCCCAGAAATAGACCCTCATCTCTATGGTCAACTAATCTTCAACGAAGCAGGAAAGAATGTTCAATGGAAAAAAGACAGCCTCTTCAATAAATGGTGTTTGGAAAATTGGACATCCACATGCAGAAAAATGTAATTTGACCATTTCCTTATACCACACACGAAAATAGACTTAAAATGGATGAAGGACCTCAATGTGAGAAAGGAATCCATCAAAATCTTTGATGAGAACACAGGCAGCAACCTCTTTAACCTCAGCCTCAGCAACATCTTCCATGGAACATCACAAAAGGCAAGGGAAGCAAGGTCAAAAATGTACTCTTGGGATTTCATCAAGATCAAAAGCTTTTGCACAGCAAAGGAAACAGTTAACAAACCAAAAGACAACTGACAGAATGGGAGAAGATATTTGCAAATGACATATCAGATAAAGGGCTAGTGTCCAAAATCTATAAAGAACTTAGCAAACTCAACACCCAAAGAACAAATAATCCAATCAAGAAATGGACAGAGAACATGAACAGACATTCCGGAAAAGAAGACACCCAGATGGCCAACAGACACATGAAAAAGTGCTCCATATCACTTGGCATCAAGGAAATACAAATCAAAGCCACAATGAGATATCACCTCATACCCGTCAGAATGGCTAAAATCAACAAGTCAGGAAATGACAGATGCTGGCGAGGATGTGGACAAAGGGGAACCCTCCTACACTGTTGGTGGGAATGCAAGCTGGTGCAACCACTCTGGAAAACAGCATGGAGGTTCCTCAAAATGTTGAAAATAGAACTACCCTATAACTCAGCAATTGCATTGCTGCGTATTTACCCTAAATATACAAACGTAGTGATCCAAAGGGGCACGTGCACCTGAATGTTTATAGCAGCAATGTCCACAATAGCCAAACTATGGGAAGAACCTAGATGTCCATCAACAGATGAATGGCTAAAGAAGATGTGGTATATATACACAATGGAATACTATGAAGCCATCAAAAGAAATGAAATCTTGCCATTTGTGATGACGTGGATGGAACTAGAGGGTATTATGTTTAGCGAAATAAGTCAAGAGGAGAAAGACAACTATCATATGATCTCCCTGATATGAGGAAGTGGTGATGCAACAGGGGGTGTTAAGGGGGTAGGAGAAGAAGAAATGAAACAAGATGGGATTGGAAGTGAGAAAAACCATAAGTGTCTCTTAATCTCATAAAACAGAGGGTTGCTGGAGAGAGGGGGGTTGGGAGAAGAGGGGTGGGATTATGGACGTTGGGGAGGATATATGCTATGGTGAGTGCTGTGAAGTGTGAAAACCTGGCGATTTACATACCTGTACCCTGGGGGTTAAAAATATATTATATGTTTATAAAAAATAAAAAAAAAATTAAAAAAAATAACAGAATTCCCCTGTCCAGTCAAGGAAACCTTGTTGTTTGGAGCATCTCACAAGCCCCAGTGTGGGATATCCTCCATGGCCTCGTGACGCCACCCCTCCATTTGGTGGTCATCGTAGACACAAACTCCAGGGTGAGCAAGCATCTGACATCAACCATTATTCAGGTCCAGGATATCTTGAATCAGCCACTGCACACTGGAACTGCCTTCTGCTTGGCACTGAAAAACCGGACATTGTATTTACAATTCCATACTCAGCTTCCTGGTCAACAAACCCACTTGATAGAGAATTCTGCAGCCATGATGCAGAATTCTGCATGCCCCACAAAAAGAAGTAGTGTCTGGTGCATCTGCCCAGAAAGCCCACATGAGGATCCACCAGCATGGCCCTCGAAGGCACCCTAATATCATAGGCTTCCATGGGCAGTGAGGCTCTGTCTGACACAGCCTGAGCCACTACCTCCAGTCAGGCACGCAGACAGTGGGCACCATATCCTGCAGGTGGGACTTGCCATGGCTCAAATCTGTCACATCTACTCAATCTGGATATTTAGGCCTCTTTCCAAGATTGTAGTTCAAATCCCTGACTTTGTAGTAACCTGAAGCACAAGAGTACTCCCCTTTCCAATGGCAGGAATCCTGGCTTTTGAAATAGGTGTCCAACCCTCAGACTGGGAATCAGTTGCATGGCCCTTGAGACCATGGCCACTCATGGGAGCCACTCTGAAAACAAAATGGTATTGATACCCTCAGCGTGAGACTGCTTTCAAACAAAACCCCGCGGTAGCTGGACCAGGAGTCCACAGGGCGCGCCAGCCCCCCTAGGGCCAACCGCTCACCCTCGTAGGTGTTTTCCATGCAGCCACACCTGGAAACCCCTCTTTTGGGATCCCCTGAGACGGAAAACAGCAATGTTCCCTTCTTCCAGAGACAACAAACTCTTGGGAGCTGAGCAGAATCCCCAGAGCCGAAATATCTCTCAAGGCCCCATGAAGCCACCCCTACATTTTGCGAGCATCCGGGACAAACAATGCAGACAGAAAAGCCTGCCCTAACGCCTCCATGACTCCTTAACTTCAGTACATTATGAGCTGCCCTAAGGACCTGCAGATCGAGCCTGTGATCACCTTGACCCTCACCCTAACCCTAGTCCCATTTGCAGATTTGTCCCTAAACCCCTCGTACAGAAGCCATCCAGGATGGGGCCTCTGTAGCCAAACTGGACAACTGTGCCTACCCTCCTGAAGGAAACTCTGCCCTTCACGGTTGCCCAAACCCTGAAGATTAGGAGCAATGTACAAAATCCGTGAGCACACCTCAATTCTGAGGAAAACTCTGGACCCAAATGCGCAATTTAACACACAGTAAGCACCTGCCTCCAGGCAGACATCCAAGTCAAAGGCCGTGAGTCAGAAGATGGAACCTGACATGTCCCTAGGACTTCATCGATACTCTAGTTTAGATTTTTAGGTGCCTGTCCCCAGAGGCCTTTTTTCCAATACCAACTTATATTCCAACATGTGGTACCTGAGACAAAACAGAACCCCTCGTGTCCCAGAAGTATAACTTGCTTTTGATAGCTGTGTCCATGACTCAGTGTAGGAGAATCTTGCATGGCCCCTGACCACCCCAACATTCTAACGTCTCCCTGGATACAAACCAGCATTGTGATCCAACAGCATGAAACACCATGTCAACTCAGACCACATCGAACTTTGCCCCAGAGCCACCAACTTGAAAACGTCATGTTCCCCGGCTGCAGTGACCAATGGAATTGTGCTTTTCAGGCATCCATGCAGGAGAGCTCTACACCCAAACTTTCCATATAGGGGACCCTAGAGCAAATTAACCAGACTCCACCTGTCCAGTAGAAGGAAACCTTGCTATCTGGAGCATCTCACAAGCCCCAGCAAGAGAAATCCTCCATGGCCTCATGACGCCACCCCTCCATTTGGGGGTCATCATAGACACAAACTCCAGTGTAAGCAAGCATCTGACATCCTCCCTTACTCAGGTGCTGGATACCTTGCATCAGCTGCTGCACACTGGAGCTGCCTTCCGCTTGGCACTGAATTGAATCGTAGCTTGTGTTTACAATTTCACCCTCACCCTCCTCGTCCCCAAACCTCTTGATAGGGAACTTTGGAGCCACAATGCTGCATTCTGCCTACCCCACAGAAAGAAGAGGTGCCTGTTGAGTCTACCCGAAACCCCACATGAGGATTCACCTGCCTGGCCCTCGATGGCACCTTAATATCTTAGGCCGTCATGGGCACACAGGCTCTGTCTGACACAGCCTGAGCCACAACCTCCAGACAGACACGCAGACAGTGGGCCCCTTAACCTACAGGTGGAACCTGCCATAACCCAAAACCATCATCTCTACTCAACATGGATATTCACGCATCTTTCCCAGACCATAGCTCAAATCCCTGCCTATGGGGAAACCTGAAGCACTATAGTACTCCTTATTCGTGATGGCAGGAAACCTGACTGTTGAGATGGGTGTCCAACCGTCAGAGTGGGAACAAGCTGCATGGTCCATGAGACCACTGTCACTAATGGTAGACGCCCTAGGCACAAACAGGCATTGTGATCCTCAGCATGAGCCTGCTTTCAAACAAACTCCCTTGGAAGCTGGACCAGGAGCCCGAAGAGCATGCCTGCCAGGTCATTTGTGTTTTCCTGTCACCCAGACAAGAACCTGTCTCTAGTCCCTCTTTTGGGAGTCCTTTGAGACGGAAACCAGCAGTCTTCCCTTCTCCCAGAGACACCAAACACTTGGGATCTGGGTAAAATCTCCAGGGACAAAGAATCTCCCATGGCCTCATGAAGCTATCCCTACCTTTTGCCACCATTCTGGACATTAAATCCTGTCAGAAAAGCCTCTGCTTCTGGCTCCATGACACCTTAATTTCAGTACACTATGAACTGCCCTCAGGGCCTGCAGATCAGGACTGTGATCACCTTGGCCCTCACCCTAACGCTAGTACACATTTGCAGATTTCAGTCCCCAAAGCCCTGACCCACGTGCCCTCCAGGATGGGGCCTCTGGACCCAAACTGGACGAGTGTGCCTACCCTCCTGAAGGAATCTGTAACCTTCACTGTTGCAGCAACCCTGAAGTTTAAGAGCAAAGTACAAATCCCCTGAGCCCATGTCAATTTCAAAGGACGCTCTGGACTCAAATGCACATTATGACACACCATGAGCACCTGACTGCAGGCAGACATCCAAGTCAAAGGCCCTGAGTCATAAGATTGAACCCGACACGCCCTTGGACTTCATCGATACCCTAAATTAGATTTTCAGGCTCCTGTACCCAGAGGCCTGTAATCCAATACCAACTTACATTCCAACATGTGGTCCCTGAGCCACACAACAGGACCCCTCCTATTCCCAGAAGGATACATTGCTCTTGGTAGCTGTGTCCAAGACTCAGTGTAGGAGAATCCTGCATGGACCCTGACCACCCCAACATTCTAACGTCTCACTGGACAGAAACCAGTATTGTGATCCAACAGCTTGAAACTCCATGTCAAATCAGTCCCCTTTGAACTTCTCCCCAGAGACACCAGACCAAACCTGCCATGTTCCTAAGCTGCAATTGACAATGGAGGTGTGCTTTCCAGACATCCATGTGGGAGAGCTCTGCTACCCAAACTTTCCATATGAGGGACCCTGGAGCAAACAAACCAGTCTCCCCCTGTCCATTAGAAGGAAACCTTGCTGTTTGGAGCATCTCACAAACCCCACTGTGGGAAATCCTCCATGGTCTTGAGACGCTACCCCTCCATTTGTCAGTCATGGTAGACACAAACTCCAGTGTGAGCAAACAACTGACATCTGCCGTAACACAGATGCTGGATATCTCGAGTCAGTAACTGCACACTGGAACTTCCTTCTGCTTGGCACTGATACAACTGTAGCTTGTGTTTATCATTACAACCTCACCCTTCTTCTCCCTAATTTCTCTTGTTAGGGAATTCTGGGGCCACAATGCAGTTTTCTGCCTACCCCACAGAAAGAATATGTGCTTCCTGAGTCTTCCCAGAAACCCCACATGAGGATCCACCTGCATGGCGCTCGATGGCAACCTAATATCATAGGCCGCCAAGAGCACTCAGGCTCTATCTGACACAGCCTGAGCCACTACCTGCAGTGAGGCATGCGGACAGTGGTCCCCATAACCTGCTGGTGGGACCTGCCTTGGCCGGAAGCTGTCACATCTACTCAACCTGGATATTCAGGCAACTATCCCCAGAACATATCTCAAATCCCTGAGTATGGGGGAGCCTGGTACACAAGTGTACTCCTCATTCTCGAGGGCAGGAAACCTGGCTGTTGAGATGGGTGTCCAACCCTCAGAGTGGGAAAAAACTGCAAGGCCAATGAGACCACGGCCACACATGGGAGCCGCCCTGGGCACAAACAGGCATTGTGACCCTCAGCATGATCCTGCTTTCAAACAAACCCCCTCAGTAGCTGGACCAGGAACATGCAGAGCAGGCCTGCCAGGTCCCTAGGGCCAAATACTCACCCTCATTCGTTTTTGCCAGGCGCCCAGACCTAGAACCTATCTCTGGAATCCCTCTTTTGGGGGGGTCCTCTGAGACCGAAAACCAGTGTCTTCCCTTACCCCAGAGAAAACACTATCTTGGGTTCTGGGAAGAATCCCCAAAGTCAAAGAATCTCCCATGTCCCCATGAAGCCAAACCTGCTTTTTTCAACTGTCTTGGACACAGTCCAGACAGAAAAGCCTGCGCTATTGCTTCCGTAACACCTTAATTTCAGTACACTATGAGCTGCCCTCAGGGCCTGCGGATCATGCCTGTGATCACCTTGGCCCTCACCCTAATCCTAGTTCGCCTTAGCAGACTTCTGTCCCCAAAGCCCTGGCACACATGCCCTCCAGCATGGGGCCTCTGGTGCAACACCAGATAATTGTGCCAATACTCCCGAAGGAGTCTCTACACTAAACCCTGAAGATTAAGAGCAAAGTAAAAGAGCAAAGTAAAAGACCCTGAGCCCACCTCAATTTCGAAGTACCTTCTGGACTGAAATACGTATTCTGACACACAATGAGCGCCTGCCTCCAGGCAGACATCCAAGTCAAAGGCCCTGAGTCAGAAGATTGAACCTGGGCGCCTGGGTGGCTCAGTGGGTTAAGCCGATGCCTTCAGCTCAGGTCATGATCTCAGGGTCCTGGGATCGAGTCCTGCATCAGGCTCTCTGCTCAGAAGGGAGCCTGCTTCCTCCTTTCTCTCTCTGCCTGCCTCTCTGCCTACTTGTGATCTCTCTCTGTCAAATAAATAAATAAAATCTTTAAAAAAAAAAAAAAAGAAGAAGATTGAACCTGACATGCCTCTAGGACTTCATCGATATCCTAAATTAGATTTTCAGGTGCCTGTCCCCAGAGGCCTGTTCTCCAATACCAACTTATATTCCTACATGTGGTTCCTGAGCCACACTACAGAACCCCTCCTATCCCCAGAAGGATACCTTGCTCTGGGTAGCTGTGTCCAAGAATCAGTGTAGGAGAATCCTGCATGGCCCCTGACCACCCCAACCTCTAACGTCTCCCTGGATACAAACCAGCATTGTGATCCAACAGCATGAAACTCCCTGTCAACTCAAACTGCAAGGAACTTCACGCCAGAGCCACCAGATGGAAACTGCCATGTTCTTCAGGAGCAATGATCAATGGAGGTGTGCTCTCCAGGCATCCATTGGTGCTCTGCTAAGCAAACTTTCCATATGGGGGACGGTGGAGCAAACAAAACAGACTCGCCCTGTCCAGTAGAAGGAAACATTGCTGTTTGGAGCATCTCACAATTCCCAGTGTGGTACATCCTCCATGGCCTCGTGTCGCCACCCCTCCATTTGGTGGTCATCATAGACACATACTCCAGTGTGAGCAAACATGTGACATCTGCCCTTACTCAGGTGCTGGATATCTCGAATCAGCCAATACACACTGGAACTGCCTTCTGCTTGGCACTGAATTTAACCGTAGCTTCTGTTGACAATTCCATCTTCACCCTCTTGGTTCGCAAGCCCTCTTGGTAGGTAATTCTGGAGCCACAATGCAGAATTCTGCATGCCCCAAAGAAAGAAGGAGTACTTGGTGAGTGCCCAGAAACCCAACATGAGTATCCACCTGCATGGCCCTCGACGGCACCCTAATATCATAGAATGCCAAGGGCACTCAGGCTCTGTTTGACACTGCCTGAGCCACGACCTCCAGTCCGGCACGTGGACAGTGGTCCCCATAACCTTCTGGTGGGACCTGCCTTGGCATAAAGCCCTCACATCTACTAAACCTGGATATTCAGGAATCTCTCCCCAGACCGTAGCTCAAATCCCTGACTATGGGGGAACCTGATGCACAAGAGTACTCCTCATTCCCGATGGCAGGAAACCTGGCTGTTGACATGGGTTTCCAACCCTCAAAGTGGGAACTAACTGCATGATCCTTGAGACCACGATCACTCATGGTAACCTCTCTGGGCACAAACAGGCATTCTGACCCTCAGCGTGAGCCTGATTTCAAACAAACCCCCTCGGTAGCTAGACCAGGAGACTGCCAAGTGTGCCTGCCAGGTCCCTAGTGCCAAATACTCATCCTTGTTCGTGTTTCATGGTGGCCAGATCCCGAACCTCTTTCTGGAATCCCACATTTGGGGGTTCCCTGAGACGGAAAACAGCAGTCTTCCCTTCCCCCAGAGACACCAAATTCTTGGTATTTGATCACAATCCCCAGAGACAAGGAATCTCCTATGGCCTCATTAAGCCACCACTACCATTTGTGACTATCCTGGACACATAATCTCGAAAGAAAAGCTTGTTCTACAGCCTCCAAGACACCTTAATTTCAGTACACTATGAGCTGCTGTCAGGGCCTGCATATCGGGCCTTTGATCACCTCGGCCCTCAACCTAAACCTAGTTCGTGTTTGCAGATTTCTGTCCCCAAAGCCCTGGCCCACATGCCCTCCAGGATGGGGCCTCTGGAGCCACACCGGACAACTATGCCTAACCTCCTGAAGGAAACTCTGCCCTTCACTGTTGCCCAAATCCTGAAGATTAGGAGCAATGTACAAAGCCCCTGAGCCCACCTCAATTGAGAGGAAAACTCTGGACTGAAATGTGCATTCTGGCACACCATGAGCACCTGCCTCCAGGCAGACATCCATGTCAAAGTGCCTGAGTCAGATCATTAAACCTGACATGCCCCTAGAACTTCATCGATACCATAGATTAGATTTTCAGGCTCCTGTCCCCAGAGACCTTTTCTCCAATACCAACTTATATTCCAACGTGTGGTCTGTGGGGCACACAACAGACCCCTTCTGTCCACAGTAGGATAGCTTGCTCTTGGTAGCTATGTCCGAGACTCAGTGTAGGAGAATCCTGCATGGCCCCTGACCACCCCAACATTCTAACGTCTCCCTGGATACAAACCATCATTATGAACCAACAGCATGAAACTCCATGTCAACTCAAGCTGCTTGGAACCTCGCCCCAGAGCCTCGAGATCGAACCTAACATGTTCCTCAGCTGCAATGGTCAATAGAGGTGTGCTTTCCACGCGTCCATATGGGAGAGCTCTGCTACCCAAACTTTCCATATCTGTACACTGGAGCCAACAAACCAGACTCGCCCTGTCTAGTTGAAGATAACCTTGCTGTTTGGAGCATCTCACAAGCCCCAGTGTGGGAAATCCTCCATGGCCTCGTGATGCCCCCCTCCATTAGGTGGTATGCATAGACACAAAGTCCATTGTGAGCAAGCATCTGACATTCGCTTTACTCAGGTGCTGGTATCTCGAATCAGCTGGTGCACACTGGCTACCTTCCGCTAGGCACTGAAATTAACAGGAAAACTTGAACTCTGGCGAGGATTGGGAGCATAGGGGCTTGGCAAGCCCCATATGCAGGCTCTTGGGCCAGGCCGTGAGAGGCCTTACTTTGACATGGGGCTCACGCTGAGGGTCACAATTCGAGTTTGTGCCCATGTCGTCACTCAAGTTTGGGCATGGCCTCAGGGGCTATGAAGGTTTCTCCTATCCTGAAGGTGTGACTCCATGCCAACAGCAAGCTTTACAGCCATGGGGAAGGAGGAGTTCTTATTTGTGCTTCAGATACCCACCTGTGCGGGGATTGGATATGTCTAGGTTCAGACGTCTGAAAACCCAGGTTGGGAAGAGATGATGCCCTAAGGCAATGGCAGTTCCGATGTGATGAGTGTGTGGCCAACTGTCTCCTTGTCTGTTTAGACGTCTGGCCTCAGGCTGTTTCAGACAGAGCATCAGGGCCCAGGGCAGCCTATCCAATTGGGGTGTGGTCGAGGCCCGAGCAGATGGATCCTCATTTGGGGTTTTTGGAGAGCCCCATAGGGCAACGTTTTTCATCTGGTGGGCAGGAAGAGGGCTGTGTTTTGGTTCCGGAATTCCCAGTCTGGAGGACTTGTTGGCCAGGAGTGTGAGGAAGGAAGTCTGGAAACACAAGCTAGCATTAGGTTTGGGGCCGAAGGCACGGCAGGCCCATCTGCAGAGGCTAAATTGAGATCTCCTGCATATGAGGCCAGGGCAAGTATCAGATGTTGCCTCAGGCTGGAGTTTGTGTCAATGATGGCCCCTTCCTGAAGGGTGTGGGGCCATCACAAGGCCCAAGAAGTGTCCCTACACTGGGAGTTGTGAGCTGCTCCAAACCTCAAGGTTTCCTTCTGCAGGACAGTTGAGTCCTACTGGATTGTTCCAGGCTGCCCCATACGGAAAGACTCGAGAGCAGGGGTCTAAGCATGAAAGACTGTAAACGCCACCTCACATTCCCATTGGCTGGTCGGGATAAGGCAACGTCAATCTGCGGGCTCTTGGGCGAGCTACCCAGAGGGCTGAGTTGAAATGGAGTCTCCTGAGGATGAGTCATAATGTGGGTTGTTGGCCATGGAGACCTTAGAATATGGTGGTGGCTTTGCAGGATTCTCCATCATGAAGGGTTTGACAGAGCTCCAACAAGGCAGCTACTCATGTGGAGACGGGAGGTGTTCTGTTTGGTGCCTCAGGAAAGCCCCATATGCTGGTCTTCGAACCCAGGCCTCTGAGGAGTGACACCTGGAAACCAAAGCAAGAGTTCAGATTAGGGCCTAGGGGCCTGTCCAGTTCAATCTTCTGTCTCTGTGGACATCTCTCTGCGTGTCTGCATGGAGATAGTTGCTCAGCTTGTGTCAGAATGTCCCTGTTTGTCCAGAGCAACTTGAAATAGTGGGATGTCCTTGAGGGCCTTGAGGTTTCTCCTAATCTGTAGGCTTGTGGCCAATGGAATGGGCAATGTTTCCTAGGAGAGAGCAGGCACAGTCCTGTGGTGTGGCTCCAGAGGACACACCTGGAGACTGTGTGTGCCAGGGCTGTGGGGACAGACGTCCGAAAAAAAAAGA
Source organism: Neogale vison (assembly GCF_020171115.1). Lineage (NCBI taxonomy): Eukaryota > Metazoa > Chordata > Mammalia > Carnivora > Mustelidae > Neogale > Neogale vison. The sequence continues at coordinate 110,647,105 of NC_058092.1, forward strand.
AACTTGGCTCTGGTTTGGGCCCAAGGTTATGGCAAGCCTGATCTACAGTCTGAGGGGTTCAGCTCGGGATATGAAAGGAGGGTGAGTGGAAGGCAGTCGCTCAGGATTTTGTCTCTGGATGTTTGGTCCACAATGGCCGTTTAATGTAGGCGTGGCCTCATGGGCCGAGGAATAGTATTCCCTCTCTGGTGATTTTCCCAGCTCCTTAGAGTTTGGGGTCATTCTGTGGGAAGGGAGGAGTCCTGTTTTCTGCTGCAGGTATCCCCCCAATAGGGGGATTGTAGAGCGGAGCAGTGTGTACTGACAACTGGAATACCTGCCCTCTGGTAAGGTTTTTGGGCCTATGGGCATGGCTAGCCCCATATGCGGGTTCTTGGTCCAGCCACTGAGAGGCGTTACTTGAATACGGGACTCACACTGAGGGTCACATCTGTGTCTGTGCCCAAGGCCGCCCTCAAGCACTGCCGTGGCCTCACGGACCATGCAGGTTTTCCTACACTGAACATTGAACAACATGCCAACCACAAGGTTTCTTGTCATGGGGAAGGAGGAATTCTGATTTCTCCATCACGTTCACCCCTGGGCAGTTACTGGAGATAAGGTCTAGGTTCTGAAGCCTGAAAACCGATGTTGGGAAGAGATGATGACCTAAGGCCATGGTGGGTCCAATGTGTTCAGTTTGCATCCAGCTTTCTGGGTGTCGTTGGGATGTATGGTCTCAGGCTGTGCCAGACCGGGCATTAGTACCGAGGGTAGGCTCTATAATTGTGGTACAGTCAAGTGGAGTGCATTAGGGGTTTCTCGTTAGCAACATAAGGCAAAGTTTTGAGGCTTCTCGTTAGCAGCATAAGGCAAAGTTTTTCTTCTGGAGGGTAGGCAGAGTGCTGCATTGTGGCTCCGGAATTCCCAAACTGGAGGGCTTGTGGGCCAGGAGTGTGAGGACGGAAGTCTGAGAACAAACTAGGCTTAGGTTTTGGGGCGAGGGCATGGTAGGCAAACTCTGCAGAGCTGAATCCAGATCTCGTGCATCTGACGTCAGAGCGAGGATAAGAAGTTGGCTCAGGTTGGAGTTTCTGTCCATGACTCCCCTTTATTAAGGGGAGCATCTCACGAGGCCATAGATATTTTTCCACGATGGGACTTGTGAGATGCTCCAAACCGCAATGATTCCTTCTGTGGGACACTCGAGACCTGTTGGATGGCTCCAGGATGACCCATATGGAACGACTCCAGAGCAGGGTTCTAAGGATGGATGCCTAGGCAGCCCAGATCCCATTCCAGTTGTCTCCTACTAACAAGTCAGGTTCTATCTGCTGGCTCTGGGGGAGAAACCAAGGGGGTTGAGTTGAAATGGACTCTCCTGAGGATGGGTCATAATGTGGGTTTAAGTCCATGGAAACCTTGGAATGGGGCACTTGATCCGGGGCCCTGAAAGATTCTCCTAACGGGAGGTTTTGACAGAGCTCCAAAGAGTATGTTTCCTATGTGGAGATGAGATTTTTCTGATGTGTGCCTCAGGAATGCCCTATATGCTGGTATTGGAAACCAGACCTCTGAGGATAGGTGCCTGAAAACAAATCAATGGATCTGATTAGGGCCTAGGTTCCTGTCCGGTTCAGTCTTCTTCTCTGGGGATATCTGTCTACGGGTCTGAGGGGAGGTAGTTGCTCTGCTTGTGTCAGATCACCCCTGTTTGTCCTTGGCGCCCTACACTATTGGATGGCCTCAGGGACATTGGCAGTTTCTCTTATCTGTAGGGTTGTGGCCAATGGAATGGGCAGAATTCCCTTGGAGAGGGCAGACACAGTTCTGAGATGTGGCTCCAGGGGCCCCAGCCTGGAGGGTATGTGTGCCAAGGCTGTGAGGATAGACGTCTGAAAACACATACTCAGCTTAGGATTTGGGACGTAGGTATGGAAGGCCCAATCTATAGACCTTGAAGAGAACTCTTTGGGATATGAACAAAGGGTGAGTGTGAGGCACTTGCTCAGGCTTTTGTCTCTGGATTTTGTGTTAACAATGGCCGTGGAATGTTGGGGTGGCCTCATGGTACATGGACGAGTCTCGCTTTCTGGGGATTTGACCTAATCCCAAGATTTTGGGTACATTCTGTGCGATGGAAGGAGTATTTTCTGTATTTTTACCTCAGGTGTCCCACCAGAAGTGGGATTCCAGAGTAGAGCCCTGGGGAGGGGCACCTGGATGACTCGAACTCTGGTTAAGACTGGGAGCCTAGGGGCATAGCAAGCCCCATATGTGGGCTCTTAGTCTAGACACTGAGAGGCCTTACTTGAGGACAGGGCTCATGCTGAGGGTCACAATGCGTGTTTCTTCTCAACATGACTCTCATGCATGAACGGGGCCTCATGGACCATGCTGGTTACTTCTACAATGGCCATAGGATAACTTGCTGACCATAAGGTTTCTTGCCATGGGAAAAGAGGAGTTCTAATTTCTGCATCACGTTCACCCTCAGCAGTGATTGGAGATAAGGCCTAGATTCTGAAATCTGAAACCTGAGGTTGGGAAGAGATGAAGACTTAAGGGCCTGTTGAGTCTGATGTGCTCAGTGTGCAGCCAGATGTCTGTGTGTTGGTCAGGATGTCCGGGATCAGGCTGTGTGAGACAGGGCATTAGTGCCCAGGGTAGACTGTACAATTTGGATACAGTTCAGTGGAATGCAGGGTGATCCTTATTTGGAGATTCTGGGCATCCCCATAGGACAACAATTTACTTCTGGATGACAGGCAGAATGCTGCATTGTGGCTTCGGTTTTCCCAAACTGGAGGGCTTGTGGGCCAGGAGTGTGAGAATGGAAGTCTGAGAACAAAGCTAGTCTTAGGTTTTGGGGCGAGGGCACGGCAGGCACACTCTGCAGAGCTGAATCGAGATCTCGTGCTCGTGAAGCCAGGGCGAGAATCAGACATTGGGCTGGTTAAAGTTTCTGTCCATGATGTCCCCTTCATGAATGGGGATGGTCTCACAAGGCCATGGAGGTTTTTCTACAATGGGAGTTGTGAGATGCTCCAAACCACAAGGATTCCTTCTGCAGGACTTTCAAGACCTGTTGGATGGCTCCAGGAAGTCCCATATGGAACAACTCCAGAGCAGGGTTCTAAGGATGGATGCCTGGGCAGCACACCTCCCTTTCCAGTTGTCTCCTCGAGACAAGGCAGGTTCAATCTGTTGGCTCTGGGGAAGAAACCGAGGGGGCTGATTTGAAATGGACTCTCCAGAGAATGGGTCATAATGCGGGTTTGAGTCCATGGGGATCTGGAATGGGGCGGTGGCTACAGGGCCCTGAAGGATTCTCCTAAATGGAGGTTTTGACACAGCTCCGACGAGCAAGTTTCTCATGTGGAGACGACATTTGTTCTGATTGGTGCCTCAGGAAACCCCCACATGCTGATGTTGGAAAGAAGACCTCTGAGGAGAGATGCCTGGAAACAAAAGCAATGAATCCGATTAGGGCCTAGGGCCCTGTCTGGTTCAATCTGCTTCTCTGGAGACATCTGTCTAAGGGTCTGATTGGAGGTAGTTGCTCAGGTTGTGTCAGATCGCCCCTATTTGTCAGGGGTGGCCAACACTATTGGGGTGGCCTTGGGGACATTGGAGGTTTCTGCTAATCTGTAGGGTTATGGCTAATGGAATGGGCAGAATTCACTTGGAGAGGGCAGGCACAGTCCTGAGGTGTGGCTCCAGAGGCCATAGCCTGGAGATTGTATGGGCCAGTGCTGTGAGACAGAAGTCTGAAAACACAAACTCGGCTTAGGTTTGGGGACATAGGTATGGCAGGCCCGATCTACAGACCATGAGAATTCTTCAGGATATGAACACAGGGAGAGTGTGAGGCGCTTGCACATGTTTTGTCTCTGGATTTTGTGTCAACAATGGCCATGGAATATTGGTGTGGATTCATGGTCCATGGATGAGTCATGGTCCATGGACGAGTCTCCCTCTCTGGGGATATGGCCAGATCCAAAGAGTTTGTGTACATTCTTTTTTTTTTTTAATTACACATTAGCAGTACTTTTATTTCTGTTACTCTCAGTACTTTACACCAGAGCAGAAGTCCATACATGAAGTTATAACATTAAATTTCTCCTGTCTCTTGTGGAAATCAATCTTGCTGGCTTACAAGCACAACATAAATCCAAAAGCATCTTGTCCACTGAACACCAAGAGGGCCCATAGAAGGGAATTTTAAAAACATCTTAATTTATCTCTCTTCAAATCCTAGAGCTTATATGCCGCGACCATTTGGGAAAGCAATATACTATATACTTCTTCTTATTTTTTTCCAATTTATTTATTTTCAGAAAAACAGTATTCATTATTTTTTCACCACACCCAGTGCTCCATGCAAGCCGTGCCCTCTATAATACCCACCACCTGTACCCCAACCTCCCACCCCCCCGCCACTTCAAACCCCTCAGACTGTTTTTCAGAGTCCATAGTCTCTCATGGTTCACCTCCCCTTCCAATTTACCCAAATTCCCTACTCCTCTCTAACGCCCCTTGTCCTCCATGCTATTTGTTATGCTCCACAAATAAGTGAAACCATATGATAATTGACTCTCTCTGCTTGACTTATTTCACTCAGCATAATCTCTTCCAGTCCCATCCATGTTGCTACAAAAGTTGGGTATTCATCCTTTCGATGGAGGCATAATACTCCATAGTGTATATGGACCACATCTTCCTTATCCATTCATCCGTTGAAGGGCATCTTAGTTCTTTCCATAGTTTGGCGACTGTGGCCATTGCTGCTATAAACATTGGGGTACAGATGGCCCTTCTTTTCACGACATCTGTATCTTTGGGGTAAATAGCCAGGAGTGCAATTGCAGGGTCATAGGGAAGCTCTATTTTTAATTTCTTGAGGAATCTCCACACTGTTCTCCAAAGAGGCTGCACCAACTTGCATTCCCACCAACAGTGTAAGAGGGTTCCCCTTTCTCCACATTCTGTAGGATGGGAGGATATTTTCTGTTTGTTTTTGTTTGTTTGTTTTTGTTTTTATCCCTCAGGTTTTCCACCAAAAGAGGGATTCCAGAGCAGAACCCTGGGGAAGGTCAACTGCACAACCCGACCTGTGGTTAATAATGGGGTCCTAGGGGCATGGCAAGTCTCTTATGCGGGCTCTTGTTCCAGCCACTGAGAGGTCTCAGTGAGGAATGAGGAAAGGGCTCACGCTGTGGGTCACAACACATGTTTGTGCCCAACGTGGCCCTCAAGTCTTGTCGGGGTCTCATGGGCCATGCTGGTTTCTCCTACACTCAATGCTGGACAACATGCCAACCTCAAGGTTTCTGGCCATGGGGAAACAGAATTTCTAATTTCTGCATCACATTCACCCCTGGGCAGTGATTGGAGATAAGGTCTAGATTCAGAAGCCTGAAAACTGAGGTTTAGAAGACATGAAGACCTAAGGACCTGGTGGTTCCAGTGTGCTTAGTGTGTGGCCAGCTGGATGTCAGTTGGCAGCTGTGGGCTCAGGCTGTGTCAGACAGGGCATTAGCGCCTCGGGTAGATTGTATCATTGAGGCACAGTCGAGTGGCGTGCAGGTTTATCCTCATTTGTGGTTTCTGGGTAGCCCCATAAGGCAAAGTTTTTCTTCCAGTGGACAGGCAGAGAACTGTATTGTGGCTCCGGAATTTCCAAACTGGAGGGCTTGTGTTCCAGGAGTTGAGGACAGAAGACTGAGAACACAAGCTAGGCTTAGGTTTTGGGGGTGAGGGCACGACAGGCACACTCTGAAGAACTGAATCGAGATCTCATGCATCTGAAGTCAGGGCGAGGATCAGACGTTAGCTCAGGTTGGATTTTTTTGTCCATGATCCCCCTTCATGAAGGTGGGCAGCATCATGATGCCATGGAGATTTTCCCACGAATGGGAGTTGTGAGATGCTCGAATCTGCAAGGAATCCTTCTGTGGGACAGTCGAGACTTGTTGGACGCCAGAGCAGGGTTCTAAGGATGGATGCCTGGAGAGCCCACCTCGCATTCCAATTGTGCCCAGTGAAAAGGCATGTTCTATATGCTAGCTCTGGGGGAGCAACCGAGAGGGCTGAGTTGAAATGGACTCTCCAGAGGATGAGTCATAGTGTGGGTCTGTGTCCAGAGAGACCTTGGAATGGGGCGGTGACTTGGAGCCCTGAAGGATTCTCCTAACCAGAGGTTTTTTCACAGCTCCAAAGAGCAAGGCTCCCATGTGGAGATGAGATTTGTTCTGATTGGTGCCTCAGGAACCCCCATAAGCTGGTATTGGAAACCAGGCATCTGAGGAGAGATTCACACCTAGGGGTTGTCTGCTTCAATATTCTCTTGGAACATCTGTCTATGGTTCTGAGTGGAGGTCGCTGTTCATCTTGTGTCAGATCGCCCCTGTTTGTCCAGGGTGGCCTAGACAACTGGAATGACCTCGGGGTCTTTGGATGTGTCTCCTAATCTGTAAGGTTATGGCCAAAGGAATAGGCAGAATTCCCTTGGAGAGGGCAGGCACAGTCCTCAGGTGTGGCCCCAGCTGCCTGGGTGTCAGTCGGGAAGTTAGGGCTCAGGCTGTGTTAGACAGGGAATTCGTGCCCAGGCTACACTTTATAAATGTGGTACAGTCGAGTGGTGTGCAGGTTGATCCTCATTTGGGGCTTCTGGGTAGTTCCATAGGGCAATGTTTTTCTTCCAGAGGTCAGACAGAGTGCTGCATTGTGGCTACCGAATTCTAAAACTGGAGGGCTTGTGGGCCAGGAGAGTGAGGATGGAAGTCCAAGAACACAAGCTAGGCTTAGGTTTCAGGGCGAGGGCACGACAGGCCCACTCTGCAGAGCTGAATCGAGATCTCGTGCATCTGAAGTCAGGGTGAGGATGAGACATTAGCTCAGGTTGGAGTTTCTGTCCATTATGGCCCCTTCATGAAGATAGGGGGGCATCTCGAAGCCATGGAGCTTTTCCCATGGTGGGAGTTGTGAGATGCTCCAATCCGCAAGGACTCCTTCTGCAGGACAGTCAAGGCCTGTTGGATGGCTCTAGGACATCCCATACGGAATGACGCCAGAGCAGGGTTCTAAGGATGGAGAACTGGAGAGCCTGCCTTGCATTCCAATTGTCTCCTAATGACAAGGCAGGTTTGATATGCTGACTCTGGGGGAGCAATCGAGGGGGATGAGTTTAAATGTACTCTCCTGCAGAATGGTCATAATGTGGGTTTGTATCCATGGAGACCTTGGAATGGGCCAGTGGCTCCGGGTACCTGAAGGTTTCTCCTAACTGGAGGTTTTTACACAGCTCCGAAGGACAAGTTTCCCATGTGGAGACGAGATTTATTCTGATTGGTACCTCTGGAAACCCACATATGCTGGTATTGGAAACCAGGCCTCTGAGGAGAGATGCCTGGAAACCAAAGCAATGGATCCGATTAGGGCCTAGGTGTCTGTCCAGTTCAGTCTTCTCTGGGGATATCTGTCTATGGTTCTGAGGGGAGGTATTTGCTCAGCTTGTGTCAGATCTCCCCTGTTTGGCCTGGGAGGCTTACATCATTGGGATGTCCTTGGGTACTTTGTAGTTTATTCCTAATATCTAGGGTCATCACCAATGCAATGGGAAGGATTCCCTTGGAGAAGCAGAGTCCTGAGATGTGGCTCCAGGAGCCCTAGCCTGGAGGATGTGTGAGCCAGGACTGTAGTTACAGAAGTCTGAAACACAAACTCGCCTTTTGTTTGTGGATGTAGGTATGGCAGGCCCGATCTACAGACCGTGAGGAGAATTTTTCGGGTTAAGAACAAAGGGCAAGTGTGAGGCGTTTGCTCAGGCTTATGTCTCTGGATTTTGTGTCAACGTTGGCCATGGAATGTCGGGTTGGCCTCATGGGCCATGGATGAGTCTTTCTCTCTGGGGATTTGGCCCAATCCCCAGTGTTTGGGGTCATTCTGTGGACGGGAGGAGTCCTTTCTGTATTTATTTTCCTCAGGTGTCCCACCAAAGAGGGACTCCAGAGCAGAGTCCTGAGTAGGGTTAACTAGATATTTCGACCTCTGGTTAAGATTGGGAGATTTGGGGTATGGCAAGTCCCATATGCAGGCTCTTGGTCCAGACACTGAGAGGCTTTCCTTGAGAACTGGGCTCACACTGAGGGTCACAATGTGTTTTGTGCATATCGTGGCCCTCAAGCATGGGAGGTGCCTCATGGGCCAGCTGGTTTCTCCTACAATTAACATTGGACAACATGCCACCCACATGGTTCTTGCCACGGGAAAGGAGGAGTTCTGATTTCTGCATCACGTTCACCCATGGGAAGTGAGTGGAGATAAGGTCTAGGTTTCTGAAGCCTGAAAACCGAGGTTGGGAAGAGATGATGACCTAAGGCCGTGGCTGGTGAGATGTGATCGGTGTACGGCCAGCTGTCTTGGTGTCGGTCAGGAAGTCTGGCCTCATAGCTCCAGCTATGTCAGACAGGGCTTTAGTGCCCAGGGTAGACTGTATAATTGGGGTACAGTCGAGTGGCGTGCATGCTGATCCTTATTTATTTATTTATTTTGGGTACCCCCATAGGGCAATGTTTCTCTTCTGGATGGCAGGCAGAATGCTACATTGTGGCTCCAGAATTCCCAAACTGGAGGTCTTGTGGACCAGGACTGTGTGAACGGAAGTCTGAGAACACAAGCTATGCTTAGTTTTTGAGGCGAGTTTATAGCAGGCACACTCTGCAGGGCTGAATCGAGATCTCGAGCATCAGAAGTCAGGGCATGGATCAGATATTGGATCAGGTTGGAGTTTCTGTCCATGATGGCCCATTCAGGAAGGGAGGGAGGCATCATGAGGCCATGGAGGTTATCGCACGATGGAAGTTGTGAGTTGCTCCAATCCGCAAGGATTCCTTCTGCGAGACAGTCGAGATCTATTGGAAGGCTCCAGGACGTCCCATATGGAACGATGCTAGAGCTGGGTTCTAAGGATGGATCCCTGGAGAGCCCACCTCCCATTCCAAATTTCTCCTAGCAACAAAACAGGTTCAATCTTCTGGTTCTGAGAGAGCAACCACGAGGGCTGAGTTGAAATGGACTCTCCGGAGGATGGGTCATAATGTGGGTTTGTGTCCATGGAGACCTTGGAATGGGGTGGTGGCTCCAGCGACCTGAATATTTGTCCTAACTGTAGGTTTTGACACAGCTCCAAAGGACAAGTTTCCTATGTGGAGACAAGATTTCCTCTGATATGCAGCACAGGAAACCGCCTTATGCTGGTATTGGAAACCAGGCCTCTGTGGAGAGATTACTGGAGACAAAAGCAATGGATCCAATTAGGGCCTAGGTGTCTGTCTGGTTCAATCTTCTTTTGGGGGCATATCTGTCTATGGGTCTGAGTGGAGGTAGTTGCTCAGCTTGTGACAGATTGCCCCTGTTTGTCCTGGGCGACCTACACTATTGGGATGGCCTCAGGGACTTTGGAGCTTTCTCCTAATCTGTACAGTAGTGGCCAATGGAATGGGCAGAATTCCCTTGGAGAAGGGAGGCACAGTCCTGAGTTGTGGCTCCAGGGGACCCAGCCTGGAGGGAGTTTGGGCCAAGGCTGTTGGGACAGAAGTCTGAAAACACAAACCTGGCTTAGGTTTGGGGACCTAGGTATGGCAGGCCCGATCTACAGACCATGAGGAGAATTTTTTGGGCTATGAACAAAGGGCGAGTGTGCGGCCCTTGAACAGGCTATTATCTCTGGATTTTGTGTAAACGATGGCCGTAGAATGTCGGGGTGGCCTCATGGACCATGGACGAGTCTTTCACTCTGGGGATTGGGATCATTCTGTGGATGAGAGGAGTCCTATCTGTTTTTTTTTCCCCCCTCAGGTGTCCCAACAAAGAGGGATAACAGAGCAGAGACCTGAGTAGGCATGACTAGACATCTCAACCTCTGGTTAATATTGGGGGACTAGGGGCATGGCAAGCCCCATATGCGGGTTCTTTGTCCAGTCACTGAGAGGCTTTACTTGAGGACAGGGCTCATACTGAGGGTCCCAATGTGTGTTTCTGCCCATTGCAGCCCTCAAGCATGGGCGGAGCCTTATGGGCCACGCTGGTTTCTCCTACACTGAACGTTAGACAACATGCCAACCACAAGGTCTCTGGCCAGGGGGAAGGAGGAGTTCTGATTTCTGCATCACGTTCACCCTTGGGCAGTGATTGCAGATAAGGTCTAGATTCTGAAGCCTGAAAAAAGAGGTTGGGAAGAGATGACGACCGAGGCCATGGCGGGTCTGATGTGCTCAATGTGCGGCCAGCTGTCTGGGTGTCTGTCACTATGTCTGGGCTCAGGATGTTTCAGACAGGGCATTAGTGCCCCGGCTAGACTGTATAATTGGGGTACAGTCGTGTGTCGTGTGGCGTGCCTGTTGATCCTCATTTGAGGTGTCTGGGTAGACCAATAGGGCAACGTTTCTCTACTGGAGGACAGGCACAGTGCTGCATTCTGTCTCCAGAATTCCCAAAGTGGAGGGATTGTGGGCCAGGAGTGTGAGGACAGAAGTCTGAGAGCTAGGCTTAGGTTTCGGGGTGAGGGCACAGCAGGCACACTCTGCACAGCTGAATCGAGGTCTTGTGCATTTGAAGTAAGGGCGAGGATCAGATGTTGGCTCAGGTTGGAATTTCTGTCCACGATGTCCCCTACATGAAGGTGGGGGCATCACGAGGCCATAGAGGTTTTCCAGTGGTGCGAGTGTGTGATGCTGCAAATCAAAAAAAAAATCCCTTCTGTGGTACAGTCAAAAACTGTTGGATGGATCAAGGACGCCCCATAAGGAACTTCTCCAGAGCAGGGTTCTAATGATGGATGCATGGGCAACCCAACTCGCATTCCAATTGTCTCCTAGCGACAAGGCAGGTTCGATCTGCTGGCTCTGGGGGAGCAACTGAGAGGGCTGAGTTGAAATGGATTCTCCTGAGGATGGGTCATAATGTGGGTTTGTGACTATGGAGACCTTGGAATGGGCAGTGGCTCTGGGGCCCTGAAGGATTCTCCTAACCGGAGGTTTTGACACAGCTCCAAAGTTCTAGATTCCTATGTGGCGATGAGATTTGTTCTGATTGAACAAATAAGAACCCCCACACGCTGGTATTGGCAACGAGGCATCTGAGGAGAGATGCCTGGAATCCAAAGTAATTGATCTGATTCACGCCTAGGGGCCTGTCCACTTCAATCTTCTCTGGGCACATCTGTCTATGGTTCTGAATGGAGATTGAGGACAGAAGTCTGAGAACACAAGCTACACTTAGGCTTCGGGGCGAGGGCACGGCAGGCACACTTTGCAGAGCAGAATCCAGATCTCGTGCATCTGAAGTCAGGGAGAGGATCAGACATTGCCTCAGGTTGGAATTTCTGTCTATGATGTCCCCTACATGAAGGTTGGCGCATCACAAGGTCATGGAGGTTTTCTCACGGTTTGAGTGTGTGATGCAAACCACAAGGATTCCTTCTGCAGGACAGTCGGGACCTGTTGGATGGATCCAGGATGTCTCATAAAAATTTTTTTCCAGAGCAGGGTTCTAATGATGGATGCCTAGGCAGCCCAACTCATATTGTAATTGTCTTCTAGCGGCAAGGCAGGTTTGATCTGCTGGCTCAGGGGGAGCAGCGTAGGGGGATGAGTTGAAATGGACCCTCCTGAGGATTGGTCATAATATGGCATTCTGTCCATGGAGACCTGGGAATGGGGCGGTGGCTCCAGGTACCTGAAGGTTTCTCCTAAATGGAACTTTTGACACAGATACAAAGAGCAAGTTTCCCATGTGGAGACGAGATTTGTTCTGAATGGTACCTCTGGAAACCCCCATATGCTGTTATTGGAAACCAGGCCTCTGAGGAGAGATGCCTGGAAAAAAAGAAAAAAAAAAAAAGCAATGGATCTGATTAGAGCCTAGGTTCAATCTTCTTCTTTGGGCATATCTGTCTACGGGTCTGAATGGAGGTAGTTGCTCAGCTTGGGACAGATCACCCCTGTTTGTCCCGGGAGGCCTAGATTATTTGGATGGTTTCAGGGACTTTGGAGGTTCTCCTAATCTGTAGGTTTGTGGCCAATGGAATGGGCAGAAATTTCTTGGAGAGTGCACGCACATTCCTGAGGTGTGGCACCAGCTGTCTGCATGTCGGTCGGGAGGTCTGGGCTCAGGCTGTGTCAGACAGAGCATTAGTGCCCAGGGTAGACTGGATAAGGGGTACAGTTGAGTCGCGTGCAGTTTGTTCCTCATTTGGGGTTTCTGGGTAGCCACATATGGCAACGTTTTTCTTCTGGAGGGCAGGCAGAGTGGAGCATTGTGGCTCCGGAATTCCCAAACTGGAGGGTGTGTGGCCCAGGAGTGTGAGGTCAGAAGTCTCAGAACAAAAGCTAGCCTTAGGTTTCAGGGTGAGGGCACGTCAGGTACACTCTGAAGAGCTGAATCAAGATCTCATGCATCTGAAGTCAAGGCGAGGATCAGACTTTGGCCAGCTTGGAGTTTCTGTCCATGATCCCCCTTCACGAAGTGGGAGCATCATAAGGCCATTGTGGTTTTCCCAAAATGGGAGTTGTGAGATGCTCCAATCTGCAAGGATTCCTTCTGTGGGACAGTCGCCACCTGCCAGATGGCTCCAGGACATCCCATACAGAACGACGCCAGAGCAGGGTTCCATGGATGGAATCTTGGGCAGCCCACCTCATATTCCAATTGTCTCCTTGCAACAAGGCAGGTTCGATCGCTGGTTCCGGGGGAGTAACCGAGGGGGCTGAGTTGAAATGGGCTCTCCTGAGGATGGGTCATAATGTGGGTCTGTGTCCATGGAGACCTTGGAATGGGTGGTGGCTTTGGGGTCCTGAAGGTTTCTCCTAACTGGAGGTTTTGACACAGCTCCAAAGAGCAAGTTTCCCATGTGGAGATGAGTTTTGTTCTGATTGATACCTCCGGAAACACCCATATGCTGGTATTGGAAATGAGGTCTTTAAGGAGAGATGCCTGGAAACAAAAACAATATATTCGATTAGGGCGTACGTGCCTGTACAGTTCTATCTTCTTCTCTGGAGCTATCTGTCTATGGGTCTGAGTGGAGGTCTTTACTCAGCTTGTGACAGATAGCCCCTGTTTGTCCTGGGAAACCTACACTATTGGGATGGCCACAGGGATTTTGGAGGTTTCACCTAATCTGTATGGTAGAGGCCAATGAAATGGGAAGAATTCCTTTGGAGAGGGCAGGCACAGTCCTGAGGTGTGGCTCCAGGAAACTCAGCCTGGAGGGTATATGGGCCAGAGTTGTTGGGACAGAAGTCTGAAAACACAAACTTGGCTTAGGTTTGTGGACATAGGTATGGCATGCCTGATCTACAGACTGTGAGGAGAATTTTTTGGGCTATGAACAATGGGCGGTTGTTGTCTCTGGATTTTGTGTCAATGGTGGCCGTGGAATGTCGGGATGGCCTCACGGGCCATGGAATATTCTCTCTCTCTTGGGATTTGGCCAGATATCAAGTGTTTTGGGTCATCCTATGAATGGGAGGGGTCCTTTCTGTCTTTTTTGTTTGTTCTGTTTGTTTTACCTCAGGTGTCCCACCAAAGAGGGATAACAGAGCAGAAACCTGAGTAGGCATGACTAGACATCTCAAACTCTGGTTAATATTGGGGGACTAGGGCCATGGCAAGACCCTTATGCAGGTTCTTGCTCCAGTCACTGGGAGGCTTTACTTGAGGACAGGGCTCACGCTGAGTGTCCCGATGTGTGTTTGTGCCCATCGCAGCCCTCAAGCATGGGCATGGCCTCATGGGCCATGCTGGTTTCTCCTACACTGAAAGTTGGACAACATGCCAACCACAAGGTTTCTTGCCATGGGGAAGGAGAAGTTCTCATTTGTGCATTACGTACACTGCTTGGCTGTGATTGGAGATTAGGTCCGAGGTCGGGAAGACATGATGACTTAAGGCCATTGTGTGTCCGATGTGCTCAGTGTGTGGCCAGCTGTCTGGGTGTTGGTCACGAGGTCTGGGATCAGGCTGTCAGACAGGGCACTATTGCCCAGGCTGGAATTTTTAATTGGGGTACATTCGAGTGGCGTGCATCTGAAGTCAGGGCGAGGATCAGATGTTGCCTCAGGTTGAAGTTTCTGTCCATGATGTCCCCGACATGAAGGTGGGGGCATCACGAGGCCATGGAGGTTTTCCCATGGTGCGAGTGTGTGATGCTGCATACCACAAGGATTCCTTCTGCAGGGCAGTCGAGACCTGTCGGATGGATCAATGTCGCCCCATAAGGAACTTCTCCAGAGTGGGGTTCTAACGATGGATGCCTGGGCAGCCCAACTCGCATTCCAATCGTCTCCTAGTGACGAGGCAGGTTCGATCTGCTTGCTCTGGGGGAGAAAAGGAGGGGGCTGAGTTGAAACAGACTCTCCTGAGGATGGGTCATAGTACGGGGTTGTGTCCATGAAGACCTTGGAATGGGGCAGTGGCTCTGGCGCCCTGAAGGATTCTCCTTACTGGAGGTTTTTAGACAGCTCCAAAGAGCAAGTTTACCATGCGGAGATGAGATTTGTTCTGATTGTTGCCTCGGGTAACCCCATAAGCTGGTACTGGAAACCAGTCATCTGAGGAGAGAGGCCTGGAATCCTATGCAATGGATCCGATTATGGCCTAAAGGCCTGTCCAATTCAACCTTTTTCTCTGAGAACGTCAGTCTACGGTTATGTGTTGTGGTCATTGCTCAGCATGTGTCAGATTGCCCTGGGACAAACATTCCTAATCTGTAGGGTTGTGGCAAACGGAATGGGCAGAATTCCCTTGCAGAGGGTAGGGCAGTCCTGAAATGTGGCCCCAGATATCTGGGTGTCGGTCGGGAGGTCCAGGCTCAGGCTGTGCCAGACAGGGCATCTTGAGGCCATGGAGGTTTTCCCACGATGGGAATTGTGAGATGGACCAATTCTCAAGGATTCATTCTGCAGGCTAGTTGAGACCTGTTGGATGGCTCCAGGACATAACATACAGAAAGACGCCTGAGCAGGGTTCTAAGGATGGATGCATGGAAAGGCCGCCATGCACTACAATAGTCTGCTAGTGACAAAACAGGTTCAATGTGCTGGCTCTGGGTGAGCAACCGAGGGGGCTCTGTTGAAATGGACTCTCCTGAGGATGGGTCATAATGTGGGTCTATATCCATGGAGAACTTGGAATGGGGCGGTGGCTCCAGGGACGTGAAGCTTTCTCCTAACTAGAGGTTTTGACACGTCTCCAAAGAGATAGTTTCCCATGTGGAGATGAGATTTATTCTGATTGGAACCTCAGGAAACCCCCATACGCTGGTATTGGAAACCAGGCCTCAGATGAGAGATGCTTGGAAACAAAAAATGAACCCGATTAGGGCCTAGGTGCCTGATTGTTTCAATCTTCTTCTCTGGGGGGATTTGTATATGGGTCTAAATGGAGGTCATTAGTCAGCTTGTGACAGATCACCCCTGTTTGTATTAGGCGGCCGACATTATTGGGATGGCCTTGGGGACTTTGGAGGTTTCTCCTAATCTGTAGGGTTGTGGTCAATGGAATGGGCAGAATTCCCTTGGAGTGGGTAGGCACAGCCCTGAGGTGTGGCTCCAGGGGCCCCATCCTGGAGGGTGTGTGGGCCAGGACTGTGGGGACAGAAGTCTGAAAACCCAATCTCAGCTTAGATTTGGGGATATATATATAAATATGTCAGGCCCAAACTATAGACTGTGAGGAGAATTTTTCGGGCTATGAACAAAGGGCAAGTGTGAGGTGCATGCTCAGGTTTTGTCTCTAGATTTTGTGTCAACAGTGGCCGAGGAATCAGGGTGGCCTCATGGGCATGGATGAGTATTTCTCTCTGGGATTTCGCCCGACCCAAGTGTTTGGGGTCATTCTGTGGATGGGAGGAGTCCTTTCTATAGTTTTGTTTTTTTTTTTTCCCTCAGGTGTCCCACCAAAGAATGATTCCATAGTAGAGCCCTGAGTAGAGGTGACTAGATATCTCAAACTCTGGTTAAGATTGGGGGACTAGGGCCATGACAAGCCCAATAGGCGGGCTCTTGGTCCAGTCACTGAGAGGCTTTATTTGAGGACAAGGCTCACACTGAGGGTCACAATCTGTGTTTGTACCCAATACAGCCCTCAAACATGGGCGGGGTCTCATGGGCCACGCTGGTTTCTCCTACAATGAACTTTGGACAACATGCCAACCAAAAGGTTTCCGGCCATATGGATGGAGGAGTTCTGATTTCTGCATCCCATTCACCCCTGGGCAGTGAGTGGAGATAAAGATTAGGTTCTGAAGCTGAAAACCGGAGTTGAGAAGAGATGACGTCCTAAAGCCATGGCGTGTCCAATGTGCTCAGAGTGGGGCCATCTGTCTGGAGGTCGTTTGGGATATCTGGGCTCAGGCTGTGTCAGACAGGGCATTAGTGCCCAGGATAGACTGTATAATTGGGGTACAGTCGAGTGACATGCAGGTTGATCCTCATTTGTGGTTTCTGGTTAGACCCATATGGAAATGTTTTTACTTCTGGAGGAAAGGCAGAATTCTGCATCGTGTCTCCTGAATTCCCAAACTGGAGGGGTTGTGGGCCAGGAGTGTGAGGACATAAGTCTGAGAACACAAGCTAGGCTTAGGTTTTGGGGCGAGGGCTCAGCAGGCACACTCTGCAGAGCTGAATCAAGATCTCATGCTTCTGAAGTCAGGGCGAGGATCAGACGTTGGCTCAATTGAAGTTTCTGATCATGAAGGCACTTTCATGAAGGTTGAGGGCCATCACGAGGCCATGGAAGTTTTCCCACAGTAGGATTGTGTGATGCTCCATTTGACAAGGATTCCTTCTGCAGGAGAGTCAAGACCTGTTGGATGGATCCAGGACGTCTCATAAAAAATTTCTCCAGAGCAGGGTTCTAACGTGGAATGTCGGGTGACACCAATCAGAACAAAATAGGAGAAATCTCCAATGTACCCTGGGCTATCCTAAGAGTGAAGGCCACCCTGGACAAAGAGGGGCGATCTGCCACCAGCTGAGCAACTACCTCCACTCAGATCCATAGACAGTTGTCCCCCGCGAAGAAGTTTGAACCGGACAGGCCCCTAGGCCCTAATCGGATCCATTGCTTTGGTTTCTAGGCATCTCTCCCCAGAGGCCTGGTTTCCAATATAAGCATCTGGGGGTTTCATGAGGGCCCCATCAGAACGCATCTCATCTCCACATGGGAAATGTGCTTGTTGGAGCTGTGTCAAATCCTCTGGTTAGGAGAATACTTCAGGGCCCGGGTGCCACTACACAATTCCAAGGTCTAAATGGACACAAACCCACATTGTAGCCCATTGCAGGATGCTCGGTTACTCCCCCAAAGCCAGCCGATCGAACCTGTCTTGTCGCAAGTAGACAATTGGAATGCAATGTAGGCTGCCCAGGCATCCATCCTTAGAACCGTGCTCTGGAGTCCTTCTGTATGAGATGTCCTGGAGCCATCAAACAGGTCTCAATTGTCCCACAGAAGGAATCCTTACGGCTTGGAACATCTCAAATCTCCCATCGTGGGAAAACCTCCATAGTCTCGTGATGACCCCCCCTTCATGAAGGGGCCATCATGGACAGAAACTCCAACCTGAGCCAATGTCTGATCTTCGCCCTGACTTCAGATGCATGAGATCTCGATTCAGCTCTGCAGAGTGTGCCTGTCATGCCCTCGCTGCAAAACATATGCCTAGCTTGTATTCTCAGACTTCTGTCCTCACACCTCTGGAGCACAAGCCCTCAGGTTGGCAATTCCGGAGCCACAATGCAGCACTCTGCCTGCCCTCCAGAATAAAAACGTTGCCCTATGGGGCTACCCAGAAACCCCAAATAAGGATCAACCTGCACGCAATTCAACGTACCCAAATTATACAGTCTACCCTGGGCACTAATGACCTGTCTGACACAGCCTGAGCCCAGAGCTCCCAACCGACACCCACACAGCTGACTGTACACTGAGCACATCGGACCCACCATGGCATTGGTTCGTCATCTCTTCCCATCTCTTCCCTAACCTCGGTTTTCAGGCTTCAGAACCTAGACTTTATCTCCAATCACTGCCCAGCGGTGAACGTGATGCAGAAATCAGAACTCCTCCTTCCCCATGGCAAGAAGCTTTGTGGTTGGAATGTTGGCCAACGTTCAGTGTAGGAGGAACCAGCATGGCCCATGAGGCTCCGCCCATGCTTGAGGGCTGCATTGGGCAGAAACACGCATTGTGACCCTCAGCATGAGTCCTGTCCTCAAGTAACGCCTGTTGGTAGCTGGACCAATAGCCCACATATGGGGCTTGCCATGCCACTAGGCTCCCAATTTTAACTAGAGGTCAGGTTGTCCAGTCACCCCTCCCCAGGGCTCTGCTCTGGATCCTTCTTTTGGTGGGACATCTGAGGTATAAAAACAGAAAGGTCTTCTCCCATCCCACAGAAGAACCCCAAACTCTTGGGATGGGGCCAAATCCCCAGAGAGGGAGACTCGTCCATGGCCTCTGAGGCCACCCAGACGTTCATGGCCATCAGTTACACAAAATCCAGAGATAAAAGCCTGAGCATGTGCCTCACACTCACCCTTTGTTTATATCCCGAAGAGTTTTCCTTCCCATCTGTAGATCATGTCTGTCATACCTATGTCCCGAAACCTAAGCCGAGATTGTCTTTTCAAACAACTGTCCCCATAGCTCTGGCCCACACACCCTACAGACCGGTGCCACTGGAGCCACACCTCATGACTGTGCATGCCCTCTCCAAGGGAATTCTGCCCATTCCATTGGCCACAACCATATAAATAGGAGAAACCTTCAAAGTCCCCGATGCCATCCCAATATTGTAGGCCTCCCAGGACAAACAGGGGAGATCTGACACCAGCTGAGCAAGTACCTCCATCAGACGTGTAGACAGATGTCCCCAGAGAAGAATATTGAACCAGACAGGCCCCTAGGCCATAATCGGATCCATTGCTTTGGTTTCCTGGTATCTCTCCTCAGAGGCCTGGTTTCCAATATCAGCATATAGGGGTTTCTTGAGGCACCTAACAGAACAAATCTCTTCTCCACATGGGAAACTTGTGCGTTGGAGCTGTCTCAAAACATTAGGAGAATCCTTCAGGGCCCTGGTGCCACTGCCCCATTCCAAGGTCCTCATGGGCACAAACACACATTAGAACCCATCCTCAGGAGAGTCCATTTCAACTCAGCCCCCTCGGTTGCCCCGCAGAGCCATCATATTGAACCTGTCTTGTCACGAGGAGACAATTGGAATGCAAGGCAGGCTGCCCCGTCATCCATCCTTAGAACCGTGCTCTGGAGTCATTCAGAATGAGACATCCTGAAGCCATCCAACAGGTCTCAATTGTCCCGCAGAAGGAATCCTTGCGGTCTGGAGCATCTCACAACTCCCATCATGGGAAAACCTCCATGGCCTCAAGATTCCACCCCCTTCATGAAGGGACCATCATGGACAGAAACTCCAACCTTAGTCTACGTCTGATCCTTGCCCTGACTTCAGATGCACGAGATCTCAATTCAGATGTACAGTGGTGCCTCCCGTGCCCTCGCCCTGAAACCTTAGTCTAGCTTGTGTTCTCAGACATCCGTCCACACACTCCTGGCCCCCAAGCCCTCAAGTTTGGCAATTCCGGACCCACAATGCAGCACTCTGATGGCTCTCCATAAGAAAGAGTTTGCCCTATGGAGCTTTCCAGACACCCCAAATGAGGATAAACCTACACGGCACTCTACTGTAACAAATTAAGCTGGGCAATAATGCCCTGTCTGACACAGCCTGAGTCCGGACCTCCTGACCAACACCCAGAGAGCTGACCGCACACTGAGCACATTAGACCCACCATGGCCTTAGGTCATCACCTCTTCCCAACCTCGGTTTTCAGGCTTCAGAACCTATACCTTACCTCCAATCACTTCCCAGGGGTGAATGTGATGCAGAAATCAGAACTCCTCCTTCCCCATGGCAAGAAACCTTGTGGTTGGCATGTTGTCCAACGTTCAGTATAGGAGAAAACAGCATGGCCCATGTGGCCCCGCCCATGTTGAGGGCTGTGTTGGGCACAAACATGCATTGTGACCTTCAGTGTGAGCCCTGTCCTCAAGTAAGTCCTCTCAGTTGCTGGACCAAGAGCCCGCATATGGGGCTTGCCATGCCACTAGGCCCCCAATCTTAACCAGAGTTTGGGTTGTCCAGTCGAGCCTCCCCAGGGCTCTGCTCAGGAATCCCTCTTTGGTCGGAGACCTGGTTAGAAAACAGATAGGACTCCTCCTATCCTACAGAATGGCCCCAAACACTTGGTATTGGGCCAAATCCCCAGACAGGAGACTCGTCCATGGCCCATGAGGCCACCCTGACATTTCATGGCCATCGGTGACCCAAAATCCAGATACAAATGCCTGAGAAAATGCCTCACACTCACCTTTTGTTTGTATCCTGAAGAGTTCTCCTCAAGGTCTGTAGATTGGGCCTCCCGTACCTATGACCCCAAACCTAAGCTGGGTTTCTGTTTTCAGACTTCTGTCCCCACAGCTCTGGCCCACACACCCCCCACCCTTGTGCCCCTGGAGCCACACCTCAGGACTGTGCCTTTCCTCCCCAGAGGAATTCTGCCCATTTCATTGGCCACAAACTTGCAAATTAGGAGAAACATCCAAAGACACTGAAGCCATCCCAATGGTGTAGACCGCCCGGAAGAACAGGGGCGATCTGACATCAGCTAAGGAACTACCTCCACTCAGACCCGTAGACAGATGTCCCCAGAGAAGAAGAATGAACCAGACAGGACCCTAGGCCTTAATCAGATCCATTGCTTTGGTTTCCAGGCATCTCTCCTCAGAGTTCTGGTTTCCAATACCAGAATATGGGGGTTTACTGAAGCACCAATGAGAACAAATCTCGGCTACCCATGGGAAACTTGCTCATTGGAACTGTGTCAAAACCTCTGGAGAAAACTTCAGGGCCCCGGTGCCACCGCCCCATTCTAAGGCTTCCATGGACACAAACCCACATTATGACCCATCTTCAGGAGAGTCCATTTCAACTCAACCCCATCGGTTGCTACCCCAGAGCCAGCAGATCAAATGTGTCCTGTCGCTAGGAAACAATTGGAATGCGAGGTGGGCTGCCTAGGCATCCATCCTTAGAACCCTGCTCTGGAGTCGTTCCATATGGGTCGTCCTGGAGCCATCCAACAGGTCTCGAGTGTCCCACAGCAGGAATTGTTGCGGTTTGGAGCATCTCACTACTCCCATCGTGGGAAAATCCCCAAGGCCTCGTGATGACCCCCCTTCATGAAGGGGCCAACATGGACAGAAACTCCAACCTAAGCCAATGTCTAATCCTCGCCCTGACGTCAGATGCACGAGATCTCGATTCAGCTCTGTAGTGTGCCTGCCGTGCCCTCACCCAGAAACCTAAGCCTACCTTGTGTTCTCAGACTTCCATCTTCACACTCCTGGCCCAAAAGCCCTCCTGTTTGGGAATTCCAGAGACACAATGCAGCACTCTGCCTGCCCTCCCGAAAAAATAACTTTGCCCTATGGGACTACTGAGAAACGCCAAATAATTATGTTCTGCACGCCACTCGACTGTACTACAATTATACAGCCTATCTGGGAACTAATGCCCTGTCTGACACAGCCTGAGCACAGACCTCCTGAACGACACCTAGAAGGCTGGCCCCAAACTGAACACATCGGACATGCCATGGTCTTAGTTCATCATCTCTTCCCAACCTCAGTTTTCAGGCTTCAGTACCAATCACTGCCCAGGGGTGAACGTGATTCAGAAATCAGAATTCCTCCTTCCCCATGGCAAGAAACCTTGAGGTTGGCATGTTATCCAACGTTCAGTGTAGGAGAAACCTGCATGGTCAATGAGGCCCCACCCATGATAGATGGCCGCCTTGGGCACAAACAAGCATTGTGACCCTCAGCGTGAGTCCCCTATTCAAGTAAGTCCTCTCAGCAGCTGAACAAAGAGCCCTCATATGGGGCTTGCCACAGCCAGTGGCCCCCAGGCTTAACCAGAGGGCAGGTATTCCAGTTGTTTATACCCAGTGTTCTGTTCTAGAATCCCTCTAATGGGGGGGCACATGAGGCATAAAACAGGACTCCTCCCTTCCCACAGAATGACCCCAAACTCTTGGGAGCTGGGCAAATCAACAGAGAGGGAGACTCTTCCATGGCCCATGAGGACACCCCTACATTAAACGACCATCGTGAATACAACAACCAGAGACATAAGCCTGAACGACCACCTGTCACTCGTCCTCCTTTCATATCGCGAGGAGCTCTCCTCACGGACTGTAGATCAGTCCTGCCATAACCTCGGCCCCAAACCTCAGTTGAGTTTGTGTTTTTGGACGTCTGTCCCCTCAGCCCTGGCCCACACAGTCTCCAGGCTGGGGCCTCTGGAGCCACTCCACATTACTGTCCTGCTCTCTCTTAGGAGACTGTGTCCATTCCATTGGCCACAACCCTACAGAATAGGAGAAAACTCAAGGGCTTCGAGGACATCCCACTAGTGTAAGCTGCCCTGGACCAACAGGGGTATCCTGACACAAGCTGAGCAACTACCTCCACACAGAAACACAGACAGATGTCCGAAGAGACAGAAGATTGAACTGGATAGGCCCCAAGGCCCTAATCTGAACTCTTGCTTTGGTTGCCAGGTGTCACTCCTCAGAGGCCTGGGTTCCAAAACCAGCGTATGAGACTTTCCTGAGGCACCAAAGAGAACACCTCTTGTCTCCACATGAGAAGTTTCCTTGTTGGAGCAGTGTCAAATCCTTTGGGTTGGAGAGTCCCTGAGCCACTGCCACATTCCAAAGTCTCCATGGCCACCAACCCACATTATGACCCATCCTTAGGAGAGTCCATTTCAAATAAGCCCACTGGGTACTTCCCCGAAGAGCCCGCAGATTGAGCCTGCCTTGTTCCGACCAGCCAAAGGGAATGTTAGGTGGCGCTTCCAGGCATCCATGCTTAGACCCCTGCTCTCGAGTCTTTCTGTACGGGGCATCCTGGAACCATCCAATAGGACTCAACTGTCCTGCTGAAGGAAACCTTGAGGTTTGGAGCAGCTCACAACTCCCAGCATAGGGAGACCTCCCTGGCCTCATGACACCCCCAGCCCCTTCAGAAGGGGCCATCATAGACACAAACTCCAGCCTGAGGCAACGTCTGATACTCACCTGACCTCAGATGCAGGAGATCTTGATTCAGCCTCTGCAGAGTGGGCCTGCCGTGCCCTCGGCCCCAAAACTCATCCTAGCTTGTGTTTTCAGACTTTCTTCTTCACAATCCTGGCAAATAAACCCTCCAGACTGGGAATTCTGGAACCACAACGCAGCCCTCTGCCTGCCCACCAGAAGAAAATCGTTGCCCTATGGGGCTCTCCAGAAAACCCAAATGAGGTTCAACCTGCATGGGCCTCGACTGCACCCCAATTGGATAGTCTCCCCTGGGCACTAATGCTCTGTCTGACACAGCCTGAGGCCAGATGTCCTGACAGACAAGGAGACAGCTGGCCACACAAACAGCACATCGGACACGCCATGGCCTTAGACCGTCATCTTTTCCCAACCTGGGTTTTCAGAGATCTGAACCTAGACATTATATCAAATCCCCGCACAGCTGGATACCAGAAGCACAAATCAGAATTCATCCTTCACCATGGCTGTAGAGCTTGCTTTTGGCATGGCGTCACACCTTCAGGGTAGGAGAAACCTTCATGTCCCCTGAGGACACTTCCAAACTTGAGTGCCGCCATGGGCCCAAATTCGAATTGTGACCCTCAGCATGAGCCCCATGTCGAAGTAAGGCATCTCAGGGCCTGGACCAATAGCCCACATATGGGGCTTGCCAAACCCCTATGCTTCCAAACCTCACAGAGTTCGAGTTTTCTAGTCTCCCATATACAGGGCTGTGATCTGGAGTCCCTCTCTTGGAAAGACAACTGAGCCAGACAACAGGACTCCACCCTTTCCTCAAAATGACCCCAAAATCTTGGGATTTGGGCCAAATTCTCAAATAGGGAGACTCTTCCATCGCCCTTGAGGCCACCCTTACATTCCACGGCTATCCTGGACACAACATCCAGAGACAAAAGCTTGCGCGACCATCTCTGTCTCGCCCTTCTTTTATAACCCGAGGAGCTCCCCTCACAGTCTGTGGATCCAGTCTGTCATACCCTCAGAGCCACACCTAAGCCGAGTTTGTGTTTTCAGACTCGTTACCCACAGCTCAGACCCACACACCTTCCAGGCTGGGGTCTCTGGACCCACACCAACGGACTGTGCCTGTCCACTCCAAGAAAACTGTGCCCAAACCAATGGACACAACCCTACAGATTAGGAGAAACCTCCAAGTTCCCCGAGGCCATCCCGATAGTGTAAGCCGCCCTGGACTAAGAGGGGCACTCTTACACCAGCTCAGACAGTGTCCCCAGAGACAGAAGATTGAAAAAGACAGGCCCCGAGGCCCTAATCTGAACCCTAGCTTTGGTTTCTAGGTGGCTCTCCTCAAAGGACTTGTTTCGAAGACCAGCATATGGGGCTTTTCTGAGGCACCAAACCGAATCTCTCTCGACCACACATGGGGAGCTTTCTTATTGGAGCTGTATCAAACCCTTGAGATAGGCGATTTCTGCAGAGCCCCTGAGCCACCAGCACATTCCAAGGTCTCCATGGACACAAACACACATTATGACCCATTCTCAGGAGAGTCCATTACAACTCAGTCCTCTGGATAGCTTGCCCCAGAGTCAGCAGATCTAACATGTCTTGTCGCTAATGGCCAATGGGAATATGATGTATGCTGTATAGGCATCCAACCTTCGAACCCTGCTCTCCAGTCCTTCCGTATGGGATGTCCTGGAGCCATCCAAAAAGACTCGACTGTTCCGAAGAAGGAAACTTGGAGTGTGGAGCAACTCACAAACTCAGTGTGGGAAAACCTCCTGGGTCTCATGAGGCCCGCAGTTCATGAAGGGGCCATCATGGACACAAACTATAGTCTCAGCCAACGTCTGATCCTCACCCTGACTTCAGATGCAGGAGATTTCGATTCAGCCTCTGCAGAGTGGGCCTGCCATGCTCTTGTCCCCAAACCTCACCCTAGCTTGTGTTTTCAGACTTCCTTTCTCACACTCCTGGTCCACAAGCCCTCCCTATTGGGAATTCTGGGGCCACAACAAAGCACTCAGCCTGCCCACCAGAAGAAAAACATCATCTATGGCTTTGCCCAGAAACCCCAAATGAGGATCAACCTGCTAGGCCCTCGCCAATACCCCAATTGCATAGGCTACCCTAAGCAATAATGCTCTGTCTTACACAGCCTGAGCCCAAACCTTCTGACAGACACTGAGACAGCTGGCCGCACACCCAGCATATTGTACCTGCCATGGTCTTAGGCCATTCATCCCTTCCCATTGACCTGTGTGTCTTCCTGGAAGTATGTTGTGAGGCTGTGTCAGACAGTGCATTTTTTCCAGAGCGACCTATGAAATTGGGGTGGGCTAAGGGGCCTTGCAGTTTTCTCCTAATCTGGTGGGTATGGGAAACTGAGACGGGCAGGGTTTCCTCGGGAGAGTAGGCCCAGTGATGTGGTGTGGTCCTGGAGACCCCATCCTGGAGGGCATGTGGGACAGGACTTTGTGACCAAAGTCTTCAGACACAAACTCGGGTAAGATTTAGGGGTGAGGTGATGGCAGGTCCGATCTGTCAAGCCTGAGGACAGCTCCTCCGGATTTGAAATTCAGACAGCTGTGAGGCAGGAGCACAGGCTTTTCTGTCTGGATTGTTTGTCTAAGATGGCCACGGAATGGAGGGGTGGCCTCATGGATCCATATGAGATTCAACCTCTCTGGGGATTCTGCCAGGCACCCAAGAGTTTGGTGTCTTTCTGGGGGATGGGGAGAGCATGGTTTTCCATGTCACGGGTCCCGTTGAAGCAGGCATTCCAGAGATGGGTTCTAGGTCTGGGAGCCTGGATAACCCCACCAAGGTTTATGTTTTGGGCCTAGGGGCATGACAGGCCCACTCTTGGGCTCCTGGTCCAACTCCTGAGGGGGCTTGTTGGAAAGGGGTCTCAGTCTGAGGTTCACAATGTCTGTTTGTACCAAGCTTCCCATCGTGAGTGGGCTTACTCTCAATGGCCATGCACTTGGCTCTCACTCTGAGGGTTGGAAGGCCATCTCAACATTCAGTTTTCCTTCTGTTTGGAAGGAGGAGTTCTCTTTTGTGCTTCAGGGTCCCCCATGGGCATAAATGTGAGCTACGTTCTGGGTAGCTCCTGAATACACTGGTTGCTTCCAGATGACCGCCTCGAGCCAAGGCAGGACCCACATGCAGGATATGGTTCCTGCTGTCTCAGTGGCTGACAGGAGGTCTGGACTCGAGCTGTGTCAGACAGAACTTTTGTGCAGAGGGAGGCCTATGATAATGAGGTGCCATTGAGAGCCGTACAGCTGGATCCTCATGTGGGGATTCTGTGCAGACCCATAGGGCACTTCTTCTTTCTGGTGTGCATGCAGAAAGCTGCGTTGTGGCTCCAGAATTCCCAATATGGAGAGCTTGCAGGGGAGAAGGGTGAGGACAGAAGTCTAAAAACACAAGCTATGGTTAAGGTCAGTGCCGAGCACATAGCCTTTCTAATGTGCAACTGTTGTTTCAAGATCTCCAGCATCTTGAGTATGTGAGAGGGTCATATGTCTGTTCACCCTGTAATTTGTATCCATGATGGCTAACAAATGGTGGTCTCGAGAAGACTTGGAGGTGTTCCCAAGCTGGAGCTTATGAGCCGTTCCAAACAGAAAGGTGTCCTACTGCAGGACAGGGGTAGTCCTCTTAGAGGGATCCAGGGTCCCCCATATGGAAAGATTTGATAACAGATCTCTTTGAATGGAGGCCTGGGAAGTCCACCTCACGTTACCATTGCAGCCGAGGAACAGGGCAGGTTAGATTCGCTGGCTCTGATTCCAAGTTCCAAGTGATCTGCATTGACAGAAGTTCACAGTCTAACTGTCCCCAATGCTGCTTGGTGTCCAGGGAGACATTAGAATGTGGCAGAGACCCTGGGACTATGCAGGATTCTCCTACCTGAGGGTTAGACCCAGTTCCCAGGAGCCAGGTTTCCTTCTCGGGACAGGTGGGGTTCTCTTGTTTGGCCCACGCACCATATGTTGGACCATATGTTGGTTTTGTTGGTTTTCCAGAACAGGCCTCTGGAGACAGAGACCTGAAAACCTATGCTAGAGTTCCTATGAGGTCCTAGGGACATGGCAGGTTCAATCTTCTGACTCAGGGCCATTGACCTGCATGTCTTCCTGGAGGTAGGTGCTGAGTCTGTGCAAGACTGTGCATTTTTTTCCAGAGCAGCCTATGAAATTGGGGTGGGCTCAGTGGCCTTGCAGTTTTCTCCTATTGTCGAGGGCTTGGGCAACTGAGATGGGCAGAATTTCCTCGGGGAACAGGCCCACTTATGTGCTGTGGTTCTGGAGGCCCCAAACTGGAAGGCATGTGGGTCAGGGCTTTGGGACCCAAGTGTTCAGACACAAACATGGGTAAGAGTTAGGGGTGAGGTGATGACATTCCTGATCTGCAGACCCTGAGGGCAACTCCTCAGAATTTGAAATTTGTGTGGCTAGGAGGCAGGAGCCCAGGCTTTTCTGTATGGATTGTGTGTCTAGGATGGCCATGGAATGGAGGGGTGTCCTTATGTGTCCATGGGTTATTCTTCCTCTCTGGGAATTCTGCCCAGCACCCAATATTTTGATGTGTTTCTGGGGAAGAGGAAAATGCTGTTTTTTGAATCAGGGGTCCCATCCAAACAGGCATTCCAGAGATGGGTTCTGGGTCCAGGTGACTGGATAACCCAACCAGGGCTTAGGATTTGGGCCTAGGGGCATGAGAGACCCTCTCTGTGAGCTCCTTATCCAGTACCCAAGTGGGCTGGTTTGAAGAGGTTCTCAGGCTAAGGGTCGCAATGCCCGTTTGTGCCCAGCTGCCCATCCTGAGTGTGTGATCTCATGGGCCATGCACTTGTCTCCTACTCTGATGGTTGGACAACCATCTCAACATTCAGTTTTCCTGCCATTGGGAAGGAGGAGTACTCTTTCATGCTTCAGGGTCCCCTATGTGCAGGAATTTGTGCTATGTTCTGGGACAGGTACATGAATACCCAAGTAGGTTCGAAATGACCTCCTCGGGCTAGGGAGGACCCACCTGCAGGACATGGGGCCCGCTATCTGTGTGACTGACAGGAGGTTGAGGAACGGGCTCTAGATAGAGCACTTGGGCACAGGACGGCTTACGATAATGGGGTGACATGAGGGCTGTTCAGGTGGATCCTCATCTGGGGTGCCAGGTTTCCTGCTATGTGGAAGAAACAGTTCTCTATTGTCCTTCAGGTTCCCCCATTGGCAGGGATTCCATCAAAGTTCTGGAGACAGGTGCCTGAATAACAAGCAGGGGTAGAGAGGACGGACTTGGGCCATGGCCACAGTAATATGATGGATTTGGGTCCCAAAGTCTGTGTGGCTGACACTAGGTCAGAGATCAGGCTCTGTCAGACACATCACTAGTGCCCAGGGCAACCTCTAAATCAGGGTACCCTCAAGGGCTGAGCAGAATGATCCTCATGTGGGGTTTTTGGGCAGACTCACCAGGCACTTCTTCTTTCTATGGGGAATTCAGAATGCAGCGTTGTGGCTCCAGAAATCCCTATCAAGAGGGCATGGGGACCATTTGGGTGAGGATGGAATTGTAATCACAAGCTATGGTTTAATTCAGTGCCAAGTGGAAGTCATTCCTATGTGCAGCGGCTTATTCGAGACATCCAACACCTGAGTAAGAGCAGATGTCAGACGTTTACTCACACTGAAGGTTGTGTGTAAGATGACTGACAAATGTAGAGGAGGCCATGGAGGATTTTCCACGCTGAGGCTTGTGAGATGCTCCAAATAGCAAGGTTTCCTTTCTCTGTACAGGTGGAATCTGATTTGTTTGCTCCCGGTTCCCCCATGTGGAGAGTTTGGGTAGCAGAGCTCTCCCGCATGGATGCCTGGAAAGCACACCTCCATTGACCATTGCAGCTGAAGAACATGGCAGGTTCGTTCTGGTGGTTCTTGGGTGAAGTAAGAAGGCCTTGAGTTGACTTGGAATCTCTTGCACATGAGTTGCAGTGCTCGTGTTACCAGGGAGATATTAGGATGTGCTGATAGCTAAGGTGCCATGCAGGATTCTTCTACCCTGAGAGTTTGGCACAGGTGCAAGAGCATGGTTTCCTTCTTGGGCCAGGAGATGTTCTGTTGTGTGGCTCATGGACCACATGTTGTATCATAAGTTAGTATTCCAGAACAGCCCTCTGAGAACAAATGCCTGAAAACCTAATCTAGTGTTACAGTGAGGTCCTAGGGGCATGTTAGGTTCAATCTTCTGACTCAGGACCATTGACTTGGGTGTGTGCCTGGATGTAGGTGTTCAGGATGTTTTAGACTGCACATTAGCATCCAGAGTGGCTACAATATTGGGTTTGGGCTCAGGGGAATTCCATGTTCTCCTAATCTGGAGTGTTTGGGAAACTGTGAAGGGCACAGTTTCCTTGGGGATGGCAGGCACAGTCCTGTGGTGTGGCTCCAGAGACCCCATCCTGTAAGGCATGTGAGCCAAGGCTTTTGGAGACAAGTCTGCAAACACAAATTCGGGTTAGGGTTAGTGGCGAGGTGATCGCAGACCCAATACATAGACCTGGAGGGCAGCACATCAGGAATTGTAAATCAGGTGACTCGAAGGCGGTAGCAGGCTATTATATCTGGATTGAATTTCCAGGATGTTCTCAGAATGCAGGTGTGGTCTCATGGGTCCATGGGAGATTTTTCCTCTCAAGCATCCTGGAGACTCCCAGTTGTTTTGTGGCTTTCTCGAGGAAGGCAAGAGTGCTGTTTTTCATCTTAGGAGTGCCCCAAGACAGGGATTCAAGAGAAGGGCTCTGTGTCTGTGTCCCTGGAAAATCCCACCAAGGGTTAGGATTTGGACCAAGGGTGTACTGGCCTGTTTGCATGATACTGGAGGTGCAAATGCGAATGTTTGTTTGAAAGCATGCTCAAGCTGAGGGTCACAATGCCAGCTTGTGCCGAGGATGGCCCTCAGGAGTGGGCGTAGTCTCATTGGGCATGCAGCTGCCTCCCACACTGAGTGTTGGACACCCTTCCCAACTTCCAGGAATTATGCCATGCAGAAGTAGGAATTCTTCATTGTGCTTCAGGATCCCCCATTTGTAGGGATTCCTGGAAAGGTCTGGGGATAGATGCCTGAATACCAAGGATGGATAGAAATGACGGCCCTGGGCCGTGGCCTGTCTCACATGATGGATATACGACCCGCTCTCTGGGTGGCTGACATGAGGCCGGGGCTCAGGCTCTGTCAGCCACAGCACTAGTGGCAAGGTTTGCCTATAGATCAGGGTTCCCTCGCTGGCCAAGTAGATTGATCTTCATGTGGAGTACTCGGCAGACTCACCTGCCTTCAGATGCATGAGATCTCAATTCATCACTGCAGAGTGTGCCTTCCATGCCCTCGCCCAAATCCTATGCCCAGCTCGTTTTCTCAGACTTCCGTCCCCACACTCCTGACCCACAAGACCTCCGGTTTGGAAATTCTAGAGCCACAATGCAGCACTCTTCCTGCCCTCCAGAAGAAAAACTTTGTCCTCTGAGGCAACCCAGAAACCCCAAATGAGGATCAACCTGCACGCTATTCGACTGTACCCCAATTATATAGTCTACCCTGGGCACTAATGCTCCATCTGACACAGCCTGAGCCCAGAACTCCCGACCGACTCACGGACAGGTGTTCCCACACTGAGCACATGGGGACCAGCCATGGAATTTGGTTGTCATCTCTTCCCAACCATGGTTTTCAGGCTTCAGAACCTAGACATTATCTCCAATCACTGCCCAGGGGTGAAAGTGATGCAGAAATGAGAACTCCTCCTTCCCCATGGCAAGAAACCTTGTGGTTGGCATGTTGTCCAGTGTTCACTGTAGGAGAAACCAGTGTGGCTCCTGAGTCCCGGCCCATGCTTGAAGGCAACATTGTGCACAAATATGTGCATTGTGAACCTAAACATGAGCCCTGTCGTCAAGTAAGGCCTCTCAGTGGCTGGGCCAAGAGCCCGCATATGGGGCTTGCCATGCCCCTAGGCCCGCATTCTTTTTTTTTGTTTTGTTTTGTTTTGTTTTGTTTTGTTTTAAATTATTATTTATTTATTTATTTTCAGAAAAACAGTATTCATTATTTTTTCACCACACCCAGTGCTCCATGCAAGCCGTGCTCTCTATAATATCCACCACCTGGTACCCCAACCTCCCACCCCCCGGCCACTTCAAACCCCTCAGATTGTTTTTCAGAGTCCATAGTCTCTCATGGTTCACCTTCCCTTCCAATTTACCCAAATTTCCTAGGCCCGCATTCTTAAACAGAGGTCGGGTTGTGCATACACCCCTCCCCAGGGCTCTGCTCGGGAATCCCTCTTTTTGTGAAACACCTGAGTTGAGAAAACAGAATGGACTCCTCCCATCCCACAAAATGATCCCAAACTCTTGGGATCCATCAAAATCCATAGAGAGGGAGACTTGTCCATGGCCCATGAGTCCACCCGGACATTTCACGGCCTTCAGTGACACAAAATCCAAAGACAAAAGCCTGAGCAACCACCTCAAACTTGCCCTTTGCTCATATCACAAAGAGTTCTCTTCACAGTCTGTTGTTCGGGCCTGCCATACCTACATCCCCCATCCTAAGCTGAGTTTGTGTTTTCAGACTTCTGTCCCCACAGCTCAGGCCCCCACACCCTCCAGGCTGGGGCACCTGGAGCCACATCTCAGGACTGTCCCTGTCCTCTCAAAGGGAATTCTGCCCGTTCCCTTGGCCACAACCGTACAAATTAGGAGAAACCTCCTAAGTCCCCGAGGCCATCCCAAGAGTGTAGACTGCCCCAGACAAACAGCGGCAATCTGACTCCATCTGAACACTTACCTCCACTCAGACCTGTAGACAGATGTCCCCAGAGAAGAAGATTGGAATAAATAGGTTCCTAGGCCGTAATTGGATCCATTGCTTTGGTTTCCAGGCTTCTCTCCTCAGATGCCTGGTTTCCAATAACAGGATATGGAGGTTTCCTGAGGCACCCATCAGAACAAATCTTGTCTCCACATGGGCAACTTGCCCTTTGGAGCGTGTCAAAACCTCCAGTTAGGAGAATCTTTCAGGGCCCCAGTGCCATCTCCCCATTACAAGGTCGCCATGGACACAAACCCACATTAGGACCCATCCTCAGGAGAGTCCATTTCAACTCAGCCCCCTCGGTTGCTCCCCCAGAGCAAGCATATCAAAACTGTGTTGTCGTTAGGAGACAATTAGAATGTGAGGCGAGTTTCACAGGCATCAGTCTATAGAACCCAGCTCTGGATTAATTCCGTATGGAACATCCTCAAGCCATCCAACAGGTCTCGGTTTTCCGACAGAAGGAATTCTTGTGGTTTGGAGCAGCTCACAACTCCCTCAAGGGAAAAAACTCCATGGCCTCATGTTGCCCCAGCCCCATTAATGAAGGGGCCATCATGGACCGAAACTCCAACCTGATCCAACGTTTGATCCTTGCCCTGCCTTCAGATGCACGAGATCTCGATTCAGCTCTGCAGAGTGTGCCTTCTGTGCCCTTGCCCAGAAACCTATACCCAGCTCGTGTTCTCAGACTTCTGTCCTCACATTCCTGGCCCATAAGCCCTCCATTTGGCAAATCCAGAGCCACAATGCAGCACTCTGCCTTCCTTAAAGAACAAAAACGTTGCCCTCTGGGGCTACCCAGAAATGCAAAATGAGGATCAACCAGCACGCCATTCGACTATACCCCAATATATAGTCTAGTTGTGAACTAATTCTGTATCTGACACAGCCTGAGCCCAGACCAACTCCCGACCAACTCAAAGACAAGTGTTCCCACACACTGAACACATGGGGACCGGCCATGGACTTTGGTTGTCATCTCTTCCCCACCATGGTTTTCAGGCTTCAGAACCTAGACCTTATCTCCAATCACTGCCCAGGGGTGAAATTGATGCAGGAATCATAACTCCTCCTTTCCCATGGCAAGAAACCTTGTGGTTGGCATGTTGTCCAGCATTCAGTGTGGGAGAAACCAGTGTGGCTCATGAGTCTCCGCCCATGCTTGAATGCAGTGTTGGGCACAAACACGCATTGTGACCCTCAGCAGGAGCCCTGTTCTCAAGTAAGGCCTCTCAGTGGCTGGGCCAAGAGCCCGCATATGGGGCTTGCCATGCCTTTAAGCCCGATTCTTAAATAGAGGTCGGGTTGTGCAGATGCCCTTCCCCAGGCCTCTGCTCGGGAATCCCTCTTTTAGTGGATCACCTGAGTTGAGAAAACAGAACGGACTCCTCCCATCCCACAAAATGACCCCAAACTCTTGGAATCGGGCCAAATCCCCAGAGAAGGAGACTCTTCCATGGCCCATGAGTTCACCCGGACATTCCATGGCCTTCAGTGACACAAAATACAAAGACAAAAGCCTAAGCAAGCTCCTCAAACATGCCTTTTGCTCATTTCCTGAAGAGTTCTCCTCACGGTCTGTTGATCGGTCCTGCCATAATGATGTCCCCAAACCCAAGCCGAGATTGTGTTTTCAGACTTCTGTCCTCACAGCCCTGGCGCACACACCCTCCAGGCTGGGGCCCCTGGAGGTACACCTCAGGACTGTGTCTGTCCTCTCAGAGGGAATTCTACCCATTATTTTGGCAAGAACTATACCAATTAGGAGAAAACTCCAAAGACCCTGAGGCCATCCCAACAGTGTCGGCTACCCAGGGCAAACATGGGCAGTCTGACTACATCTGAGCACCTACCTCCACTCAGACACATAGTCAGATGTCCCCAGAGAAGAAGGTTGGAACGAATAGGCCCCTAGTCCCTAATCAGATTCATTGCTTTGGTTTCCAGGCATCTCTCCTCAGAGGCCTGGTTTCCAATATCAGCATATGGGGGTTTCCTGAGGCACCCATCAGAACAAATCTCGTCTCCACATGGGAATCTTACACATAGGAGCTGTGTCAAAACCTCCGGTTAGGAGAATCCTTCAGGGCCCTGGTGCCACCACTCCATTCCATGGTCTGCATGGACACAAAACCACATAATAACCCATCTGCAGGAGAGTCCATTTCAACTCGGTTGCTCCCCCAGAGCCAGCAGATCGAACCTGTCTTGTCACTAGGAGACAATTGGAATGCAAGGTGGGCTGCCCAGGCATCCATCCTTAGAACACTGCTCTCGCTCGAGTCGTTCCGTATGGGACGTCCTGGAGCCATCCAACAGGTCTCAATTTTCACGCAGAAAGCATCCTTGTGGTTTGGAGCATCTCACAACTCCCATCGTGGAACAACCTCTATGGCTCATGATGCACCCCCCCTTCATGAAGGGGCAATCATGGACAGAAACTCCAACCTGAGCCAAAATCTGACACTCACCCTGACTTCAAATGCACCAGATCTCGATTCAGCTCTGCAGAGTGTGCCTGCCGTGCCATCGCTCCGAAACCTATGCCTAGCTTGTGTTCTTAGATTATTGTCCTCACACTCTCGGCCCACAAGCCCTCCACTCTAGGAAATCCGGAGCCACAATGCAGCAATCTGCCTGCCCTCAGGAAGAAAACAGTTGTCCTCTGGGGCTACCCAGAAAGCACAGATGAGGATCAACTTGCACGCCACTCGACTGTACCCCAATTATACAGTTTACCCTGGGCACTAATGCCTTTTCTGACACAGCCTGAGCCTGGACCTCTCGACCCACACCCAGACAGCAGGCCGCACACTGAGCACATTCGGAACCGCCATGCCCTAGGTTCTCAACTCTTCCCAATCTCGGTTTTCAGACTTCAGAAACTAGACCTTATCTCCAATCACTGCCCAGCAGTGAATGTGATGCAGAAATCAGAACTCCTCTTTCCCCATGGCAAGAAATCTCGTGGTTGGCATGTTGTCCAACATTCGGTGTAGGAGATAACAGTGTGGCCCATGAGGCCCTGCCCATGCTGGAGGGCCGTGTTGGGCACAAACACGCTATGTGACCCTCAGCGTGAGCCCTGTCCTCAATTAAGTCCTCTCAGGGGCTGGACCAAGAGCCCACACATGGGGCTTGTGATGTCCCTAGGCCCCCAATCTTAACCAGAGTTCGAGTTGTCCAATCGCCCATCCCCAGGGCTCTGCTCTTTAATCCCCGTTTTGGTGACACACTTGAGGTATAAAAACAGAAAGGTCTCCTCGACTCGCACAGAGTGATCCCAAACTCTTGGGATCGGGCCAAATAGCCAGAAAGAGAGACTCGTCCATGGCCCCAAAGGCCACACTGACATTCCACGGCCATTGGTGACACAAAATTCAGAAACAAAAGCCTGAGCATGTGCCTCCCACTCACCCTTTGTTCATATCTCGAAGAATTTTTCTCACGGTCTGTAGATCAGGTCTGACATACCTACGTCCCCATACCTAAGCCGAGTTTGTGTTTTCAGAGTTCTGTCCCGAGCCCTGTCCCAGCCACACTACAGACTGGGGCCTCTGGAGCCACACCTCAGGACTGTGCCTGCCCCCTCCAAGAGAATTCTGCCCATTCCATTGGCCAAAACCGTACAAATTAGGAGAGACCTTGAAAGTCCCCGAGGCCATCTGAATAGTGTAGGCCACCCAGGACAAACAGGGGTGAATGACACAAGCTGAGCAACTACCTCCACTCAGACCCATAGACAGATGTCCTGAAAGAAGAAGATTGAACCGGACAGGCCCCTAGCCACTAATGGCTCCATTGCTTTGGTTTCCAGCCATCTCTCCTAAGAGGACTGGTTTCCAGCACCAGCCTTTGGGGGTTAACTGAGGCAATCATCAGAACAAATCTCATCTCCACATGGGAAACTTATGCATTGGAGCTGTGTCAAAACCTCTGTTTAGGAGAATCCTTCAGGGCCCCAGTGCCACCGCCCCATTCCATGGACACAAACCCACATTGAGACCCATCCTCAGGAGAGTCCATTTCAACTCAGCCCCCTCAGTTCCTCTCCCAGCCAGCAGATTGAACCTGTCTTGCCACTAGGAGACAATATGAATGTGAATCGGGCATGAGAGGCATCAGTCTTTAGAACCCTGCTTTGGAGTCATTCCATATAGAACGTCCTCAAGTCATCCACCAGGTCTCAATTGTCCTGCAGAAGGAATTCTTGAAGTTTGGAGCATCTCACAACTTCCTTCGATGGAAAAACTCCATGGCCTCATGCTGCCCCACTCCCCATTATGAAGGGGCCATCATGGACAGAAACTCCAGCCTCAGCCAACGTTTGATCCTCACCCTGACTTCAGATGCAAGAGATCCCGACTCAGCCTCTGCAGAGTGGACCTGTCGCACCCTTGGCCCCAAACCTCACTCTAGCTTGTGTCTTAAGACTTCCCTCCTCACAACCCTGGCACACAAGTCTTCCCAACTGGGAATTCTGGGGCCAAAAATAAGCACTCTGTCTGCCCACCAGAAGAAAAAAAAAAATGTCTATGGCGTTGCCCAGAAACCCCAAATGAGGATTAACCTGCTCGGGCCATGGCAACATCCCAATTGCATAGGCTATCCTATCCTAAGCCCTAATGCTCTGTCTTACATAGCCTGAACCCAGACCTTCCAACAGACACCAAGACAGCTGACCGCACACCCAGCACATCTGACCCGCCATGGCCTTGGGCCATCATCCCTTCCCAACCTGGGTTTTCAGGCATCGGAACGTAGACCTTATCTCCAATCCCTGCACAGGGGGGAACCTGACGCATGAGCCAGAACTCCTCCTTTCCCATGGCAAAAAACCTGCTGTTGGCAGAGAGTCAAACATTCAGTGTAAGCGAAATCTGCATGGCATAAGAGGCCACGCCCATGCTTGAGGGCCGCCTTGGGCACACACATGCATTGTGATCCTCAGTGTGAGTCCCGTATTCAAGTAACGCCTCTCAGTGACTGGACCAATAGCTCGCATATGGGGTTTACCATGCCCATAGGCCCCCAAGCCTAACCAGAGGGTGGGTATTCCAGTTGTCAGTACCCACTGCTCTGCTTTAGAATCCCTCTACTTGGGGGGACACCTGAGGCAGAAAACAGGACTCCCCCCTTCCCACAGAATGACCCCAAACTCTAGGGATCTGGGCAAATCACCGGAGAGGAAATACTCTTCCTCGGCCCATGAGGCCACCCCTATGTTAAATGGCCATCGTGGACACAACATCCAGAGACAAAATCCTGAGCAACCGCCTTCCACTCGCCCTCCTTTCATATCCGGAGGAGATCCCTTCACGGACTGTAGACGAGGCCTGCCATAACCTCAGACCAAACCTGAGCTGAGTTTGTGTTTTCGGACGTCTGTCCCCACAGCCTTGGCACAGACAGCCTCCAGGCTGGGTCCTCTGGAGCCACACCACAGGACTGTGCCTGCTCTATCCTAGGAAACTGTGCCCATTACATTGGCCACAACCCTACAGAATAGGAGAAACCTCAAGGTCCCCGAGGACATTCCACTACTGTAGGCCACCCTGGACACACAGGGGCATTCTGACACAAGCTGAGCAACTACCTCCACACAGAAATGTAGACAGATGTCCGCAGAGACAGAAGATTGAACCGGACAGGCCCTGAGGCCCTAACCTGAACTCTTGCATTGGTTTCCAGGTGTCACTCCTCAGAGGCCTGGGTTCGAAGACCAGCATATGGGGCTTTCCTGAGGCACCAAACAGAACACCTCCCGTCTACAAATGAGAAGCTGCCATGTTGGAGCTCTGTCAAACTCTTTAGGTTGGAGAATTCTGCAAAGACCCTGAGCCACCGCCACATTCCAAGGTCTCCATGGCCACCAACCCACATTACGACCCATCCTTAGGAGAGTCCATTACAACTAAGCCCTCTGGGTAGCTCGCTCAAGATCCCGCAGATTGACGTTGCCTTATCCCGACCAGTCAATGGGAATGTGAGGTGGCATTTCCAGGCATCCATGCTTAGACCCCTGCTCTCGAGTCCTTCCGTATGGGGTGTCCTGGAACTATGCAATTGGACTCGACTGTCCTACAGATGGAAACCTTGAGGTTTGGAGCAGCTCATAACTCCCAGTATAGGGAAATGTCTCTGGCCTCATCATGGCCCCACCCCCTTCAGGAAGGGGCCATCATGGACACAAACTCCAGCCTGAGGCAACATCTGATACTCGCCCTGACCTCAGATGCAGGAGATCTTGATTCAGCCTCTGCAGAGTGGGCCTGTCGTGCCCTCGGCTCCAAACCTCATTCTAGCTTGTGTTTTCAGACTTCCTTCCTCACACTCCTGGCCAACAAGCCCTCCAGACTGGGAATTCTGGAACCATAACGCAGCCCTCTGCCTGACCACCAGATGAAAAATG
The DNA here is from genome assembly GCF_020171115.1 of Neogale vison. Classification (NCBI taxonomy): domain Eukaryota; kingdom Metazoa; phylum Chordata; class Mammalia; order Carnivora; family Mustelidae; genus Neogale; species Neogale vison. The sequence goes on from NC_058092.1 coordinate 110,685,604, forward strand.
TTGCCCTATGGGGCTCTCCAGAAACCCCAAATGAGGATCCGCCTGCTTAGGCCTCGACCGTACCCCAATTGGATATGCTGCCCTGGGCACTAATTCTCTGTCTGACACAGCCTGAGCCCAGATGACCCGACAGACAAGGAGACAGCTGACTTCACAGCCAGCACATCGGACACACCATGGCCTTAGGCCGTCATCTCTTCCCAACCTGGGTTTTCAGACATCTGAACCTAGACATTATATCAAATCCCCGCACAGGTGGGTACCTGAAGCACAAATCAGAACTCATACTCCCCCATGGCTACAAAGCTTGCGGTTGGCATGCAGTCACACTTTCAGGGTAAGAGAAACTTTCATAGCCCCTGAGGCCATGCCCAAACTTGAGTGCCAACGTGGGCACAAACTCGCATTGTGACACTCAGCATGAGCCCCATGTCGAAGTAAAGCCTCTCAGGACCGGGACCAGGAGCCCACATATGGGACTTGCAAGCCACTATGCTCCCAATCCTCACCAGTGTTCAAGGTTTCCAGTCACCCGTACCTGGGGCTCTGCTCTGAAATCCCTCTCTTGGGGAGACACATGAGCCAGACAACAGGACTCCAGCCTTCCCACAAAATGACCCCAAACTCTTGGGAGCTGAGCCAAATCCCCAGAGAGGGAGACACGTCCATAGCCCATGAGGCCACCCTACAATCCACAGCTATCCTAGACACAACATCCAGAGACAAAAGCCAGAAGGAGGGCTTCCCACTCGCCCTTCTTTCAAGGGGATCTCCCCTCCCAGTTTGTAGATCCGACCTGCCATATCCTCGGTTCCACACCTAAGCTGAGTTTGTGTTTCAGACTTTTCTACCCACAGCCCAGACCAACACACCCTCCAGGCTAGGGCCTATGGAGCCACACCGAAGGACTGCACCTGTCTTCTCCAAGGAAACTGTGCCCAATCCATTGGCCACAACCCTATAGATTAGGAGAAATCTCCAAAGCCCCCAAGGCCATCCCAATATTGTAGGCCGCCCTGGACTAAAAGGGGCACTCTGATACCAGCTCAGCAACTATCTCAACTTAGACACTCAGAGAGTGTCCCCAGAGACAGAAGATTAAAAAATACAGGCCCCTAGGCCCTAATCTGAACCCTATCTTTGGTTTCCAGGTTTCTCTCCTCAGAGGACTGGTTTCGAAGACCAGCATCTGGGACTTTTCTGAGGCACCAAACAGAACCTTTCTCGTCTCCACATGGGGAGCTTCCTTACTGGAGCTGTATCAAACCTTTCAGGTAGACAAATTCTGGAGGACCCCTGAGCCACCAGCACATTCCAACATCTCCATGGACACAAACCCACATTATGACCCATTCTCAGGAGAGTCCATTTCAACTCAGCCCCCTGGGTAGCTCGCCCCAGAGCCAGCAGTTCAAACATGTCTTGTCGCAAATAGCCAATGAGAATGTGATGTATGCTGTACAGGCATCCATCCTTCGAACCCTGCTCTCCAGTCCTTCTGCATGGGACTTCCTGGAGCCATCCAACAGGACTCGACTGTCCCGCAGAAGGGAACCTTGTGGTTTGGAGCAACTCACAAACTCAGCGTGGGAAAACCCCTTTAGCCTCATGAGGCCCCCGCTTCAAAAAGGGGCCATCATGGACACTAACTCCAGCCTCGGACAACGTTTGATCCTCACCCTGACTTCAGATGCAGGAGATCTCAATTCAGCCTCTTCAGAGTGTGCCTGCCATGCCCTTGGCCCCAAACCTCACCGTAGCTTGTGTTTTCAGACTTCTGTCCTCACACTCTTGGCCCTCAAGCCTCCCTGATTGGGAATACTAGGGCCAAAACAAAGAACTGTGCCTGCAAACTGGAAGTAATAAATTTTCTACGGCATTGCCCAGAAACCCAAAAGGAGGGTCAACCTGCTCGGCACTCAGCAACACCCCAATTGCATATGCTACTCTAAGCACTAATGCACTGTCTTACATAGCCTGAGCCCAGACTTTCTGACAGAAACTGAGAGAGCTGACCGCACACCCAGCACCTTGGACCCACCATGGTCTTAGGGCATTCATCCCTTCCCATTGACCTGCATGTCTTCCTGGAGTTATGTTCTGAGGCTGTGTCAGACTGTTCATTTTTCCAGAGCGGCCTATGGAACTGGTGTGGGCTTAGGTAGCTTGCAGGTTTCTGCTAATCTGGAGGGCTTGGGAAAATGAGACAGGCAGAGTTTCCTCAGAAGAGCAGGCCCAGTGATGGGATGTGGTTCTGCAGGCCCCATCCTCGAGTGCATATGGGTCAGGATTTTGGGACCAAAGTCTTCAGACACAAACTTGGGTAAGAGTTAGGGGGGAGGTGATGGCAGGCTCGATCTGCAGACCCTGAGGGCAGCTGCTCAGGATTTGAAATTCGGATGGCTGGGAGGCAGGAACACAGGCTTTTCTGTCTGGATTGTGTGTCTAGGATGGGCATGGAATGGAGGGGTGACCTCATGAGGCCATGGGAGATTCTACCTCTCTGGGGATTCTGCCTGGCACCCAAGATTTTGGTGTCTTTCTGGGAGAAGGGGACAGTGCGGTTTTCCATCTCAGGGGTCCCATCCAAACAGGCATTCCAGAGATTGGTTCTGGGTCCGGGCACCTGGATAACCCCACCAAGGATTAGGATTTGGGCCTAGGAGCATGACAGGCCCGCTCTGTGGGCTCCTGCTCCAGCTTGGGATGGGGCTACTTGGAATGGGTCTTAGTGTGAGGGTCACAATGCCTGTTTGTGCCCAGCTGCCAATCCTGAGTCGGCATGGTCTCATGGGCCATGCACCTGGCTCCCACTCTGAGGGTTGGACTTTCATCTCATCATTCAGTTTTCCTGCCATGGGGAAGGAGTCATACTCATTTCTGCTTCAGGGTCCCCCATGGGCAGGAATTTGAGCTAAGTCTGGGACAGGTACCTGATTACCCAGGTTGCTTCAAGATGACGGCCTCGGGACAAGGCAAGACCCACTTGCCAGATATAGGGACCACTGTCTGGGTGGCTGACCGGAGGTCGGGGCTCGAACTGTGTCAGACAGAGCATTGGGGCATAGGGCGGCCTATGGTATTGGGGTTCTGTGGAGAGCTGTGCAACTGGATCCTTATGTGGGGTTTCTGCCCAGACCCATAGGGCACTTCTTCTTTCTGGTGAGCAGGAAGTAGGCTGCGTTTTGGCTCCAGAATTCCCAATATGGAGGGCTTGCAGGCGAGGAATGTGAGGACAGAAGCCTTAAAACACAAGCTATGGTAAGCTCAGTGCCGAGCACATGGCCGTTCCAATGTACAGAGGTTGTTTCGAGATCTCCAGCACCTGAGTATGGTCGAGGGTCAGATGTCTGCACACACTGGAGTTTCTATCCATGATGGCCAACGAATGGTGGGGTTTTCTCAAGAAGACTTGGAGGTTTTCCCAAGATGGAGCTTGTGAGCTGCTCCAAACAGCAAGGTGTCCTAATGCGGGACAGGGGAAATCCGCTTAGAGGGCTCCAGGTTCCCCCATATGGAAGACTCGATAGCACAGATCTCTGAATGGAGGCCTGGGGAGCTCACCTCGTGTTACCATTGCAGCCGAGGAACAAGGCAGGCTTGATCCGCTGTCTCTGGTTCCAAGTTCCAAGTGATCTGAGTTGACAGAAGTTCTGTCTAACGGGTCCCAAAGCTGCTTCGTGTCCAGGGAGACCTTAGAATGTGGTGGAGGCCCTGGGGCCATGCTGGATTCTCCCATCCTAAGGGTCAGACCCAGTTCCCAGGAGAAAGGTTTCATTCTCGGGACAGGAGGCGTTCTCTTGTATGTCTCATGGACCACAGGCTGGACCATATATTGGTTTTCCAGAACAGTCCTCTGGGGATAGAAGCCTGAAAACCTGAGCTAGGGTTCTGATGTGGTCCTAGGGGCATGGAAGATTCAATCTTTGGACTCAGCACCATTGACCTGTGAGTCTTCCTGGAGGTAGGTGCTGAGGCTGTATCAGACAGTGCATTTTTTCCACTGTGGCCTATGAAATTTGGGTGAGCTCAGGGGCCTTGCAAGTTTCTCCTAATGTGGAGGGTTTGGGTAACTGAGACAGGCAGAGTTTCCTCCGGAGAGCAGGCCCAGTGATGTTCTGTAGTTCTGGAGGCCCCATCTTGGAAAGCATGTGGTTCAGGGCTCTGGGACCAAAATCTTCAGACACAAAATCGGGTATGAGTAGGGGCGAGGTGATGGCAGGCCCGATTTGCACACCCTTAGGGCAGCTCCTCGCATTTGAAATACGGGCGGCTGGGAGGCAGGAACAAGGGATTTTCTGTCTGGATTGTGTCTAGAATGGCCATGGAATGAATGGGTGTCTTCATGTGTCCATATGAGTTTCTTCCTATCTGGGGTTTCTGCCCGGCACCCAAGAGTTTGGTGTCTTACTGGGGAAGGGGCGACCGTGTTTTACTGTGTCAGGGTTTCTGTCAAAATATGGATTCCAGAGATGGGTTCTGGGTCCTGGTGCCTGGGCAACCCCACCAAGGCTTAGGATTTGGGCCTAGGAGCCTGACAGGTCCGCTCTGTCGGGTCCTGGTCCAGCTCCCGCGGGGGCTTGTTGGAAATGAATCTCAGGGTGAGGGTCACAATGCCAGTTTTTGCCCAGCTGCCCATACTGAGTGGGCACTGTTTCTTGTTCCATGAACCTGGATCCTAATCTGAGGGTTGGACAACCATCTCAACATTTAGTTTTCCTGCCATGGGGAAGGAGGAGTACTCTTTTGGGCTTCAGGGTCCCCCATGGGCAGGAATTTGAGCTAAGTTCTGGGACAGGTATCTGAATACCCTGGTTGGTTCGAGATGAACGACTCAGTTCAAGGCAGCTCACACCTGTAGGATATGGGGCCCACTATCTCTGTGGCTGCCAGCTGGTCAGGGTTCGGGCTGTGTCAAACAGAGCATCAGTATGCAGGGTGGCCTATTATATTGGGGTGTCATAGAGGGCCATGCATTTGGATCCTCATGTGGATTTTCTTCACAGACCCATAGGGCACTTCTTTCTGGTGGGCATGCAGAGGGCTGCAATGTGGCTCTCAAATTCCCAATATGGAGGGCTTACAGGCGAGGAGTGTGAGGACAGAAGTCTGAATAGACAAGCTACATTTAAGCTCGGTGCCAAGCACATAGCCGTTCCAATGTGCAGCGGTTTTTTGGAGGTCTTTAGCACCTGAGTGTGGGCCATGTCAGATGTCTGCTCACGCTGGAGTTTGTATCTATGATGGCCAACGAACGAGATATCCAACACCTGAATAAGGGTGGATGAATGAAGTTTGTTCACACTGGAGGTTGTTTCTATGATGACCGACAAATGGAGAGGTAAGGTCAAGAGGCCATGGAGGATTTCCCACGTTGATGCTTGTGAGATGCTCCAAACAGGAATGTTGTTTTTTATACTGACACGTGGAGTCTGGTTTGTTGCTCCAGAGTCCCCCACATGGAAAGTATGGATAGCAGAGCACTTCCACATGGATGCCTGGAAAGCACACCCTGAATGACCATTGCAGCTGAGGAACATGGCAGTTTCTTTCTGGTGGCTCTGGGGCGAAGTACCAAGGCCTTGAGTTGACATTGAATCTCTTGCAGATGGGTCACAATGCTGGTTTGTTACCAGGAAGATCTTAGAATGTGCTGGTAGCTAAGGTGCCATGCAGGATTCTCCTACCCTGAGGGTTTAAAACAGGTTGAAGAGCTGTGTCCCCTTCTGGGGACAGGAGATGTAGTGTTGTGTGGCTCAGGGGCCACATGTTGTATCATAAATTCATATTCCAGAACAGGCCTCTGTGGAGAGATGCCTGAAAACCTAATCTAGGTTTCTGATGAAGTCCTAGGGGCATGTAAGTTTCAATCTTCAGAGTCAGGAAAGTTGACTTGTGTGTCTGCCTAGATGTAGGTGATCAGAGTGTTTCAGACTGTGCATTTGCGTCCAGAGCGGCCTCCAATATTGGGATGTCCTCAGAGGATTTGCAGGTTTCTCCTAATCTGGAGGGTTGGGAAACTGTGTCATGTACAGTTTCCTAGGGGATGGCATGCACAGTGCTGTGGTGTGACTCCAAGACCCCATCCTGGAGGGCATATGAGCCATGGTTATGGAGAGAAGTCTGCAAACTCAAACTCGGGTTAGGGATAATGGTGAGGTGATCACAGGCCCAATGCGTAGACCTGGAGGGCAGCTCATCAGGAACTGTAATTAGGGCAATGCGAAGGTGGTAGCACAGGCTTTTATATCTGTATTCTTTATCCAGGATGGCCTCGGAATGCAGGTGTGGTCCCATGAGTCCATGGGAGATTTTACTCTCTAAGGATCCTAGCATCTCTCAATAGTTTGGTAGGTTTTTCGGGGAAGGGAAGATTGCTGTTTTCCATCTTAGGTGTGCCCCAAAACAGGGATTCCAGAGACGGGCTCTGGGTCTGAATGCCTGGAATATCCACCAAGGGTTAGTTTATGGGCCTAGGGGCGTCCCTGACATACAAAGTGGGATCCTGGTGGTGCAACTGAGAGGGCTTGTTTGAAAGCATGCTCAGGTTGAGGGCCACAATGCCTGTTTGGGCCCTATGTGGTCCTCATGTGTGGTTGTGGTCTCATTGGCCATGCAGCTGGCTCCAACTCTGAGGGTTCAACACCCATCCCATCGTTTAGGTTACTCCATGGAATAGGTGGAGTTCTCTGTTATGCTTCAGGTTCCCCCATTGGCAGGGATTCCAGCAAAGGTCTGAGTAAAGATGCTTGTATACCAAGGATGAGTAGAGGTGATGGAGTAAGGCCATGTTCAGTCTCACATGCTAGATACGGGTGCCGCTCTCTGGGTTGCTGACACTAGGTCGGGGCTCTGGCTCTGACAGACACTGTATGAGAGGCCAGGCAGCCTATAAATCGGGGTACCCTTGAGGGCCTCGCAGTTGATCCTCATGTGGGTTTTCTGGGCAGACTCACCAGGCACTTCTTCTTTCTATGAAGAAGGCAGAACACCTTGTTGTGACGCTGGGATTCCATATCCAGAGGGCTTGGGGACCAGTAGGGTGAGAATGGAATTGTAAACACAAGCTACGGTTAAATCCAGTGCCAAGTGGAAGGCTGTACCCATCTTCAGAGGATTCTGTTAGATATCCAGCACCTGAGTAAGGGAGGATGTCAGATGTTTGCTCACAGTTGAGTCTGTGTCTATGATGACCGACAAATGGAGAGGTGGCATCAAAAGGCCATGGAGGACTTCCAATGCTGGGGCTTATGAGATGCTCCAAACAGCAAGGTTTCCTTCTACTGGACAGGTGGAGTCTAGTTTGTTTGCTCCAGGGTCCCCCATGTGATAAATTAGGTAGTAGAATTCTCCAGTATGGATGCCTGGAAAGCACACCTCCATGATCCATTTCAGCTGAGTAACATGGCAGGTTTGATGTGTTGGCTCTGGGGTAAATTTCCTTTTGGCTTGAATTGGCATGGAGTTTCATACTGTTGGATCACAATGTTGGTTGGAATCCATGGAGAAATTAGAATGTTGGTTGGTCAGAGGGCCATGCAGGTTTCTCCTACACTCTATCTGGGACACAGCTACCAAGAACAAGGTATCCTATAGGGGAGAGGAGGGATTTTTTTGTGTGGCTCAGGAACCACATTTTGGAATATAAGTTGGTATTGGGGAACAGGCCACTGTGGACAAGCAGCTGAAAACCTAAGCTCAGGTATTGATGAAGTCCTAGAGGAATGTCAGGTTCAATCTTCTGACTCAGGGCCTTTGACTTGAATGTCTGCTTGGAGGCAGGTGCTCATTGTGTGTCAGAATGTGCACTTGGGTCCAGAACGTTCTTCAAAATGGAGGTGGGCTCAGGGGCTTTGTATTTTGCTCCTAATCTTCAGGGTTTGGGAAACAGTGAAGAGCAGAGTTTCCTTCGGGAGGATAGGCACAGTTGTCCAGTGTGGCTCCAGAGACTCTTGCTGAGGGCATGTGGGCCAGGGCTTTGGGGACAGAAATCTGCAAACACGAACTATGGTTAGGGTGAGGGCCAAGGTAATCACAGGCCCGATCTGCAGTCCCTGAGTGCAGCTCGTATTGTACTGAAATTAAGGTGTCATGGAGGCAGTAGCGCAGGCTTGATCATGGGGCCATGGGAGATTCTTCATCTCTGGGGATTCTGCTCGGTTCACAAGAGTTTTGTTTCTCTGGGGGAAGGGAAGACTGCTGTTTTCAGTCTCAGGGGACCCCCAAAAGAGGGATACCAGAGACAGGTTCTGGGTTGGAGCTTGGAAATAATGAAAGACGTTGAGGATTTGGCCCCAGGAACCTGGGAGGCCCTCTCTGCACACACCTGGCCCAGTTACTGAGGGGGTTTGTTTGAAAGCAGGCTCATGCCGAGGGTCACAAAGCTTGTTTGTGTCCAGGGCACCTCCCATCAGTGACCGTGGTCTTATGGCCCATGTAGCTTGTTCCATCTGAGGGTTGGACACCCATCTCAATAGCCAGGTGTCCTGCCATTGGGAAGGAGGAGTACACCTGGGCTTCAGGTTCCCCCAAAGTCAGGGATTTGACCTATGGGCTGGGGAGAGATGCCTGAATATCCAGGTTGAGTAGGTGTGACAGCTTCGTTCCACGGCAGGTCCCTCCTGCAGGATACGGGGTCCACTTTCTATGTGGCTATCTTGAGGTCGTGGCACAGGCTGTGTCAGACAGATCCTCAGTGCCCATGGCGGCCTATGATATAAGGGTGCCATCGAAGTCCATGCAGGTGGATCCTCATGTGGGTTTTCTGTGTAGACTCACCAGGAACTTCTTCTTCTGTGGGGCAGGCAGTATGCTGTGTTGTGGCTCAAGAATTCCCTATCAAGAGGGCGTGTGCAAAAGGAGGGTGAGGATGGAATTGTAAACACAAGCTAAGGTTAAATGCATTGACAAGTGGAAGGCATTTCCAGTGTGCAGTGGCTGATACGAGATATCCAGCACTGGAGTAAGTGTGGATATCAGATATTTGCTCACACTGGAGTTTATGTCTATGATGACTACAAAATGGAATTGTGGCGTCACGAGGCCATGGAGGATTTCCCGCTCTGTGATTTGTGATATGATCCAAAAAGCAATGTTTACTTCTACTGGCCAGGTGAAGTCTGGTTTGTTTGATCCAGGGTCCCCAATATGGAAAGTTTGTGTAGCAGAACTCTCACTGAAAGCACAACTCCATTGACCATTGCAGCTGAGGAACATGGCAGGTTCGATATGGTGCCTCTGAGGTGAAGTTCGAAGAGGGCTGAGTTGAGATGGAGTTTCATGCTCAAAGGCCTTGGGGACCAGTAGGGTGATGATGGAATTGTAAACACAAGCCACTGTACAATTCAGTGCCAGCGGAACACATTTCCAATGTGAAGCATCTTTTTTGAGATATCCAGCACCTGAGTAAGGGATGATGTCAGATGTTTGCTCACACTAGAGTTTGTGTATATGATGACCAAAAAATGGAGGGGTGGCATCAAAAGCCCATGGAGGATTTCCCCTGCTGAGGCTTGTGAGATGCTCCAAACTGCAAGGTTTCCTTCTACTGGACATATGGAGTCTGGTTTGTTTGCTCCACGGTACCCCATGTGGAAAGTTTGGATAGCAGAGCTCTTCCACATGGATGCCTGCAAAGCACACCTCCATTCTCCATTGCAGGAACATGGCAGGTTCATTCTGGTGGCTCTGGGGCGAAGTACCAAGAATCTCCTGCAGATGGGCCACAATGCTGGTTTGTTACCAAGGAGATCTTAGAATGTGCTGGTGGCTAAGGTGCTGTGCAGGATTCTCCTACACAGAGGGTTTGGCACAGGTTGAAGAGCACGGTTTCCTTCAGCGGACGGGAGATGTTCTTATGTGAGGCTCAGGGACCACCTGTTGTACCATAAGTTGGTATTCCAGAATAGACCCCAGAGGACAGATGACTGAAAACATAGTCCAAACAGGACTTCCAATGAAGTCCTACGGGCATGACAGTTTCAATCTTCTGACTCCGCACTTTCGACATGGCTGTCTGCCTTGATGTAGATGATCACAGTTTTCAGATGCACATTTGCATCCAGAGCAGCCCCCTGTATTGGGGTGGGCCCAGGGGCCTTGCAGGTTTCTCCTAATCTGGAAGGTTTGGGGAACTGTGACGGGCACAGTTTCCTTGGAGATGGCATGCACAATCCTGTGGTTTGGCCCCAGAGACCCCATCCTGGAGGACAGGTGACACATGTTTTTGGGAGAGAAGTCTGCAAACACAAATTTGGGTTAGGGTTATTGGCGAGGTGACCGCAGGGCCAATGCTTCGACCTGGATAGCAGCTCGTCAGTAAATGTAAAGGTGACTGGAAGGCGGTAGCACAGACTTTATTTTTAATCTGGATTGTGTATGCAGGGTGGCCTCGGAATGCAGGTGTGGTCTCCTGGGTCAATGGGAGATTTTTCTTCTTTAAGGATCCTGGAGACTTCCTGTAGTTGGTGGCTTTTTTGGGGAAGGCAAAAGTGCAGTTTTCCATCTTACGGGTGCCCCAAAACAGGGATTCCAGTCTCGACACCTGGAAAAACCCACCAACAGTTAGAATTTGGGCCTAGGGGAGTACCAGGCCTGGAATGTGGGATCATGGTGGTGCAACTGAGAGTGTTTGTTTGAAAGCATGCTCAGGCTGAAGTTAACAATGCCTGTTTGTGCCCAGGGCAGACTGAAGAAGTGGGTGTGGTCTCATTGGCCATGCACCTGGCTCCCACTCTGAGGGTTGGACACCAATCCCAACAGCCAGGTTTCCTTCCATGTGTTCCATTGTGCTTCAGGTTCCACCATTAGAAGGATTCCAGCAAAGTCTGGGGAAAGGTGCCAGAGTACAAAGGATGGGTAAAGAGGATGGACTTGGTCCATGGCTGATCTCACATGCTGGATTAGGGGCCCGCTCTCTGGGTGGCCGACACTGGTTCAAGGCTCAAGCTCTGTCAGACATAATGCTAGTGGCAAGTGCTGTCTATAAATTGGGGATCCTTCCAGGGCTGAGCAGATTGATCCTCATGTAGGGATTCTGGACAGTCTCCGAAGGCACTTCTTTCTATGGGTGAGGCAGAATGCTGCGTTGCAGCTCCAGAATTCAATATTAAGAGGCCTTGGGGAGCAGTAGGGTGAGGATGGAATTGTAAACACAAGCTATGGTTCAATTCAGTGCCAAGGGGAATGCAGTTCCAATGTGAAGCATCTTTTCCAAGATACTCAGCACCTGAGTAAGGTGGTTGTCAGATGTTTGCTCACACTAGAGTTTCTATTTTGATCACCCACAAATGGAGGGGTGGTGTCAAGAGGCCATGGAGGATTTCCCCCGATGAGGCTTGTGAGATGCTCCAAACAGTAAGGTGTCCTTCTACTGGACAGGTGGAGTCTGGTTTGTTTGCTCTAGGGTCCCCCATGTGGAAAGTCTGGATAGCAGAACTTTTGGCATGGATGCCTGGAAAGCACACCTCCATTGCCCACTGCAGCTGAGGAACATGACAGGTTCGTTCTGGTGGCTCTGGAACGAAGGACCAAGGCCTTGAGTTGACATGGAGTCTCTTGCAGATGGGCCACAATGCTGCATTATTACAAGGGAGATCTTAGAATGAGCTGGTGGGTAAGGTTCTGTGCAGGATACTCCTACCCTGAGGGTCTGACACAGGACGAAGAGCACGGTTTTCTTCTGGGGACAGGAGATGTTCTGTTGTGTGGCTCAGGGACCCCATGTTGTATAATAAGTTGGTATTCCAGAATAGAACCCTGAGGAAGATGCCTGAAAACCTAATCAAGGTTTCCAATGAGGTCCAAGGGTATGTCAGGTTCAATCTTCTGTCTTAGGACCATTGAATTGGCTGTATGCCTGGATGTAAATGATTAGGGAGTTTCAGGCTGTATTTGCATGCAGAGCAGATGCCAATATTTGGGTGGGCTCAGGGATCTTGCAGGTTTCTCCTACTCTGGAAGGTTTGGACAAATGTGATGGGCACAGTTTCCTCGGGGATGGCAGGCACAGTCCTGTGGTATGGATCCAGAGAACCCATCCTTGAGGGCATATGAGCCATGGTTTTGGGAGAGAAGTCTGCAAACACAAATTTGGGTTAGGGTTAGTGGCTTGGTGATTGCTGGCCGAAGGTGTAGACCTAGAGGGCAGCTCGTCAGGAGCTGTAATTACAGTGACTGGAAGGTGGTAGCACAGGCTTTTCTATCTGGATTGTGTGATCTGGATGGCCTCGGAATGCTGGTGTTGTCTCCTGTGTTTTTGGGGATTTTTCTTCTCTAAGGATCCTGGTGGTTCCCCATAGTTTGGTGGCTGTTTGGGGAAGGGAAGAGAGCTGTTTTCAATATAGGGGTGCCTCACAACAGGGGTTCCAGATATGGGTTCTGGGTCTGGGCACCTGGAAAATCCCACCAAGGGTTAGGATTTGGGCTTACAGGCATACCAGACCTGCAATGCAGGATCCTGGTGGTACAACTGAGAGGGCTTGTTTGAAAGCATGCTAATGCTGGGGGTCACAATGCCTGTTTGGGCCCAGGGTGGACCTCAGGAGTGGGCATGGTCTCATTGGCCATGCAACTGGCTCCCACTTTGAGAGTTGTACATCCATCCCAAGAGCCAGGTTTCCTGCTATGGGGAAGGAAGAGTTCTCTATTGTGCTTCAGGTTCCCCCATTGGCAGGGATTCCAGCAAATGTCTGGGGACAGGTGCCTGCATACCAATGATGGGTAGAGATGATGGATTTGGGCCATGGTCGATCTCACATGCTGGATAAGGAGCCGGCTCTCTAGGTGGCTGACAGTAGGTCGGGGCTCAGACTCTGTCAGACATAGCACTAGTGGCCATGGCAGCCTATAAATCGGGGTTCCCTTGAGGGCCAATCAGACTGATCCTCTGTGGGGCTTCTGGACAGACAGAGTTGAGGGACTTCAATTTTCTATGTGTAAGGCAGAATGCTGCCTTGTGTCTCCAGAATTCTTCATCAAGAGGGCTTGGGGACTACAAGGGTGGGGTTGTAATTGTAAACACAGGCTACGGTTCAATTCAGTGCCAACTGGAAATCAGTTCCAATGTGCAGCGGCTGATTAGAGATATCCATCACTTGAGTAAGGATGGATGTCAGATGATTGCTCACACTGGAGATTGTGTCTATGATGACCTATAAGTGGAGGGGTGTCATCAAGAGACATGGAGGATTTCCCACAATAAAGGTCTTTGAGATGCTCCAAACAGCAAGTATTTCTTCTAATGGGTAGGTGGAGCCTGGATTTTTTGCTCCAGTTTTCCCCATGTGGAAAATTTGGGGAGCAGAGCTCTCCCACACGGATACCTGGAAAGCATACCTCCATTGACTACTGCAGCTGAGGAGCATGGCAAGTTTGTTCTGGTGGCTCTGTGGTGTAGTACCAAGGCCTTGAGTTGACATGGAGTCTCATGAAGATTGGTCACAATGCTGGATTGTTACCAGCGAGATCTTGGATTGTTCTGGTGGCTAAGGTGCCGTGCAGGAGTCTCCTACACTGATGGTTTGGCACAGGTCAAAGAGAACGGTTACCTTCTGGGTCCAGGAGATGTTCTGATTTGTGGCTCAAAGACCACATGTTTTATAATAAGTTGGTATTCCAGAACAGGTCCCTCAGGACAGACGCCTGAAAACCTAGTATACAGTTCCAATGAGGTCCTAGGAGCATGTCAGGTTCAATATTCTAACTCAGGACCATTGACTTGGATGTGTGCCTGATGTAGATGATCAGGGTGTCATAGACTGTGAATTTGTGTCCGTAGCAGACACCAATCTTAGGGTGGCTTCTAGGGCCTTGCAGGTTTCTCCTCATCTGGAAGGTTTAAGCAACTGTGATGGGTACAGTTTCCTTGGGGATGGCAGGCAAAGTCCTGTGGTGTTGCTCCAGAAACCCCATCCTGGAGGACATGTGAGCCATAGTTTTGGGAGAGAAGTCTGCAAACACAGGTTCAGTGAGGGTTAGTGGCAAGGTGATCAGAGGCCCAATGTGGAGACGTATAGGGCAGCATGTCAGGAACTGTGATTAGGGGGACTGGAAGGCAGTTGCCCAGGCTTTTCTATCTGGATTGTTTGTCCAGTATGGCCTCTGAATGCAGTTGTGTTCTCATGGGTCCATGGGAGATTTTTCTTCTCTACGGATACAGGTGGCTCCCCATAATTTGGTGGCTTTGTCGGGGAAGGGAAGAATTCTGTTTGGCACCTTAGGGGTGCCCCAAAACAGGGTTTCCAGAGACGGGCTCTCCATCTCTTCGTCTGAAAAATCCCACCAAAAGTTAGGATTTGCACCTAGGGGTGTACCAGGTCTGCAATGTGGGATCCTGGTGGTGCCACTGAGAGGGCTTGGTTGAAAGCACATTCGGGCTGAGGGTCATAATGCCTGTTTATGCCCAGTGCAGCTGTCAGAATGGGCTTGGTCTCATTGGCCATGCAGCTGTCTCCCACTTTGAGGGTTGGACACCCATCCCAATACCCAGGTTTCTTGCCATGGGGAAGGAAGAGTTCTCTAAGTGCTTCAGGTTCCCCCATTGGCAGGGATTCCATCAAAAGTCTGGGGGAGGGGCGCCTGGGTGGCTCAATGGGTTAAGCCACTGCCTTCGGCTCAGGTCATGATCTCAGGGTCCTAGGATCGAGTCCCGCATCGGGCTCTCTGCTCAGCAGGCAGCCTGCTTCTCTCTCTCTCTGCCTGCCTCTCCATCTACTTGTGATTTCTCTCTGTCAAATAAATAAATAAAATCTTAAAAAAAAAAGTCTGGGGGACTGGTGCCTGAATACTAACGATGGGTAGAGATGATGGACTTGTCCCATGGCGGGTCTTACATGATGGAATGGGGCCCACTCTCTGCATTGCTGACACTAGTTCGGGACTCAGGGTCTGTCAGACACAGCACTAGTGGCCAGGGCAGCCTATAAATCGGGGTTCCCTCATGGGCAGAGCAGATTGATTCTCATGTAGTGTTTCTGGGCAGACTCACCAGGCACTTGATCTTTCAATGGGGAAGGCAGAATGTGGCAGTGTGGCTCCAGACTTCACTATCAAGGGGGCTTTGGGACCAGTAGGGTTAGGATGGAATTGTAAATACAAGCTACGGTTCAATTCAGTGCCAAGTGGAAGGCAGTTCCCATACACAGCAGCTTATTTGAGATATGCAGCACCTGAGTGCAGGGCGAATGTCAGATATATCCTCACATTGGAGTTTGTGACTTTGATGATCGACAAATGGAGGAGTGGCATCAAGAGGCCTTAGAGGATTTCCCACCCTGAGGCTTATGTGATGCTCCAATCTACATAGTTTCCTTCTACTGGACAGGTGGAGGACAGGTGGAGACTGTTTTTTGTTTTTTTTGTTTTGTTTTGTTTTGTTTTGTTTTGTTTTTGTTGTTGTTGTTGTTGTTGTTGTTGTTGTTTTTTCTGCACGGTCCCCCATGTGGAAAGTTTAGATAACAGAGAACTCCCACATGGCTGCTGGGAAAGCACACCTCCATTGAGCATTGTAGCTGAGGAACATGACAGGTTCGTTCTGCTGGCTCGATGGCAAAGTACGAAGGCTGTGAGTTGATATGGAATCTCTTGCAGACGGATGACAATGCTGGTTTGTTACCAGGGAGATCTTAGAACGTGCTGGTGTCTAAGGTGCCATGCAGGATTCTCCTATCCTGAGGGTTTGGCAAAGGTCAAGAGCACGGTTTCCCTATGGGAACAGGAGATGTTCTGTTGTGTGGCTGAGGGACCACATGTTCTATCGTAAGTTGGTGTTCCAGAACAGACCTCTGAGGACAGATGCCTGAAAACCTAGTCTAGGGTTCCAATGAGATCCTAGGGGCATGTCAGGTTCAATCATCTGACTCAGGACCGTTGATGTCACTGTCTGCCTGAATATAGGTGAACAGGGTGTTTCAGATTGCACATTTGATTCCAGAGCGGCCTCCAATGTTGTGGTGGGCTCAGGGGCCTTGCATGTTTCTCCTAATCTGCAAGGTTTGGAAAACTATGATGGGCAGAATTTCCTTGGGGATGGCAGGCACAGTCTTGTGGCATGGATCCAGAGACCCTACCCTGGAGGGCATGTAAACCATGGTTTTGGGAGAGAATTCTGTAAACACCAATTTGGATTAGGGTTAGTGGGATTGTGATCACAGGCCTTATGCGTAGACCTGGAGGGCAACTCGTCAGGAACTGTAATCAGGGTGACTGGCAGGCCGTAGCACAGGCTTTTCTATCTGGATTATGTGTCCAGAATGGCTTCGGAATGCAGGTGTGGTCTCTTGGGTCCGTGGGAGACATTTCCTTTCTAAGGATCCTGGTGACTCTCCATAGTTTGGTGACTTTTTCGGGGGAAAGAAGAGTGCTGTTTACCATCTTAAGGGTGCCCCAATACAGGGATGCCAGAGAAAGGCTCTGGGCCTGGGTGGCTGGAAAATCCCACCAAGGATTGGGATTTGCACCTAGGGGTGTACCAGGCCTGCAATGCAGGATCCTGCTGGGGCAACTTAGATGGCTTGTTTGAGAGCATACTCAAGGTGTGGGTCACAATGCCTCTTTGTTTTAAGGGCAGCCCTAAGGAGAGGACATGGTCTCCTTGGCCATGCTGCTCGCTTCCACTTTGAGGGTTGGACACCCATCTGAATAGCCAGGTTTTCCTGCCTTGGGGAAGGAGGAGTTCTCCATTGGGCGTCAGGTTCCCCCATTGGCAGGGATTCCAGCAAAGGTCTGTGGACAGGTGCCTGAATAACAAGCAGGGGTAGAGATGATGGAATAAGGCCATGGCTGGTCCCACTGCTAGATATGGGACCCGCTCTCTGGGTGGCCGACACTAGGTCGGGGCTCAGACTCTGACAGACACAGCATTAGTGTCCAGGGCAGCATATAAATCGGTTTCCCTCTAGGGCCGAGCAGACTGATCTTCATATGGGGTTTCTGGGCAGACTCACCAGGTACATCTTCATTCTATAGAGAAGCAGAATGTGGCATTGTGGCTCTAGAATTCCCTATCAAGAGGCCTTGGGGACCAGTAGGATGAGAATGGAATTGTAAACAGAGGCTATCGTCCAATTCAGTGTGAGGCAGAAGGCAGTTCCAATGTGCAGAGGTTTATTTGAGATAGCCAGCACCAGAGTAAGGGCAGATGTCAGATATTGACTGACACTGAAGTTTGTCTTGATGACCAACAAATGGAGTGATGTTTTCAAGAATCCATAGAGGATTTCCCACGCTGAGGTTTGTGAGATGCTCCAAACAGCAAGGTTTCCTTCTACTGGACAGGTGGAGTCTGGTGTGTTTGCTCCAGGGTCCCCCATGTGGAAAGTTAGGGTAGCAGAGTTCTCTCGCAAGGATCTCTGGAAAGCACACCCCCATTGACCATTGCAACTGAGGAACATGGCAGGTTCCTTCTGGTGGCTCTGGGGCGAAGGACCATGCCTTGAGTTGACATGGAATCTCTTGCAGATTGGCCACAATTCTGGTTTGTTACCAGAGAGATCTTAAAATGTGCTGGTGGCTAAGGTGCCTTGCAAGAATCTGCTAACCCAAGGGTTTGTCACAGGTCAAAGAGCACGGTTTTCTTCTGGGGACAGGAGAGGTTCTTTTGTGTGTCTCAGGGACCACCTGTTGTATCATAAGTTGGCATTCCAGAACAGGCTCCTGAGGACAGATGCCTGAATACCTAATCCCGGGTTCCAGTGAGGTCATAGAGGCATGTCAGGTTCAATCATCTGACTCAGGATCATTGACTTGGCTGTCTGACTGGATGTAGGTGATCAGGGTGTTTCAGACTGTGTATTTGCATCCAGAGCGGCCGACAGTTTGGGGTGGGCTCAGGGGCCTTGCAGGTGTCTCCTAATCTGGAAGGTTTGGGCAACTGTGATGGATATAGTTTCCTTGGGGATGGCCGACATTCTTGTGGTGTGGATCCAGAGACCCATATCCTGGAGGGTATGTGAGCCATGGTTTTTGGAGAGAAATCTGAAAACACAAATTCAGGATAGGGTTAGTGGCATGGCGGTCGCAGACCCAATGCATAGACCTGGAGGGTAGCTCATCAGGAACTGAAATTAGTGTGAAGGGAAGGCGGTAGAACAGGCATTTCTATCTGGATTGTGTGTCCAGGATGGACTCCAAATGCTGGTGTGGTCTCATGGGTTCATGGGAGACATTTCTCTCTAAGGATCTTCAGCATGGGAAATCCTCCATGACCTTTTGATGCCACCCTCCATTTGTCAGTCATCAAAGACACAAACTCCAGTGTGAGCATATATATGACATCCGCCCTTACTCAGGTGCTGGATATCTTGAATAAGCTGCTGCACATTGGAACTGCCTTCTGCTTGGCACTAAATTGAACAGTTGCTTGTGTTTACAATTCCATCCTCACTCTACTGGTCCGCAAGGCCCTTTGATAGATAATTCTAGAGACACAACGTACCATTTTGCCTTTTCTATAGAAAGAAGAAGTGCCTGGTGAGTCTGTCCAGAAACACCACATGAGGATCACTCTTCTCAGCACTCGACAGAACCCCGATATATAAGTTGCCCTAGCCACTAGTGTGTCTGTCAGAGCCTGAGCCCTGACCTAGTCTCAGCCACCCAGAGAGCAGGACCCATATCCAGCATGTGGGACCGGTCATGGACCACACCATCACCTCTACCCATCCTTGGTATTCAGGCATCTGTCACCAGACCTTTGTTGGAATCCCTGCCAATGGGGGAACCTGAAGCCCAATAGAGAACTCCTCCTACCCCATGGAATGAATCCTAGCTCTTGGAAAGGGTGTCGAACCCTCCGAGTGGGAGCCAGCTGCATGGCCAATGAGGCCATGCCCACTGATAGGGCCGCCCTGGGCACAAACGGGCATTGTGACCTGAAACCTGAGCATGCTTTCAAACAAACGCTCTCTGTTGCACCTTCAGGATCCTGCATTGCAGGCCTCGTACGCCCCTTGGCCCAATTCCTAACTCGTGGTGGGATTTTCCAAGGGCCCAGACCCAGAGTCCTTCCTTGAATCCCTATTCTGAGGCACACATAAGATGGAAAACAGCACTCTTCCCTTTCCAGAGAAAGCCACCAATCTATTGGGAGCCGCCAGAAAACATAGAGAGGAAAAATCTGCAATGGACCCAAGAGACCACACCTGCATTTGGAGGCCATCCTGGACACACAACCAATATACAACAGTCTGTGCTACCACCTTCGAATCATCTGATTTACAGTTCCTGACGAGCTGCCTTCCATGTCTATGCATTGGGCTGTGATCACCTCACCACTAACCCTAAACCGAATTTTTGTTTACAGACTTCTCCCTCAAAATCATGGCTCACATGCTCTCCAGGATAGGGTCCCTGAGCCAGACCACAGGACTATGCCTGACATCTCCAAGGAAACTGTGCCCAAACATTCCAAATTAGGAGAAACCTGCAAGGCTCCTGAGTTCTCCCCCAATATTTTCGTCCGCTCTGGACGCAAATTTACAGTCTGAATCACCCTGCTTACCTACATCCAGACAGAAAACCAAATCAATGGTCCTGAGTCAGAAGATTGAAACTGACATACCCCTAGGACCTCATTGGAACCCTAGATTAGGTGTTCAGGCATCTGTCCTCAGAGGCCTGTTCTAGAATAACAACTAATGATACAATGGGTTTTCTCTCAGCCACACCCCAGAACATCTCCTGTCCCCAGAAAAAAAACGTGAAATTCGACCTTTGCAAACCGTCAGTGCAGGAAAATCCTGCATAGTACCTTAGCCACCAGCACATTCTATGATCTCCCTGGTAACAATCCAGAATTGTGACCCATCTTCAAGAGATGCCATGTCAACTCAAGGCCTTGGAACTTCGCCAGCACCACCAGAACGAACCTGTCATTTTCCTCAGCTGCAAAGGTCAGTGGAGGTGTGCTTTCCTGGCATCCATGTGGGAGAGCTCTGCTACCCATACTTTCCACATGGGGGACCCTGGAGCAAACAAACCAGACTCCACCTGCAAGGAGAAAGACCTTGCAGTTTGGAGCATATCACAGGCCTTTGCGTGGGAAATCCTCCATGGAATATTGATGCCACCCCTCCTTTTGACGGTCATCATAGACACAAACTCCAGTGTGAGCAAACATCTGACATCCGCCCTTACTCGGCTGCTGGATATCTCGAGTAAGCCGCTGCACATTGGAAGTGGATTCTGCATGGCACTGCATTGAACCGTAGCTTGTATTTATAAATCCATCCTCACCCTACTGGTCCCCTAGCCCTCTTCATAGGGAATTCTTGAGCCACAACGTAACATACTGCCTGCCCTATAGAAAGAGGAAGGGCCTGGTCCATCTACCCAGAAACCCCACATGAGGATCATCTGCTTGGCCCTCGAGGGAACCCCAATTTAAAGCGTGCCTTGGCCTAGACACTAGTGCTGTGTCTGACAGAGCATGAGCTCCAAAATAGTGTCAGCCACACAGAGAGTGAGTCCTAGTACCAGCATGTGAGAAAGGCCATGGCCCAAGTCCGTCATCACTGCACATCCTTGGTATTCAGGCACCTGTCCCCAAACCTTTTCTGGAAACACTGCCAATGAGGGTACCTGAAGAACAATAGAAAACTCTTCTTTCCCATGGCAGGAAGCCTGGCTGTTGGGATGGGTGTCCAATCCTCAAAGTGGGAGTAAGCTGCATGGACAATAAGACCATGCACACTCCTGAAGGCCGGCATGGGCACAATCAGGCATTGTGACCCTCAGCCTGAGCATGCTTTCAAACACGCCTTCTCAGTTGCACTAGCAGGATCCTGCATTGCTTGCCTGGTACACTCTAGGCCCAAATCCTAACATATGGTGGGATTTTGCAGGAGCCTAGGACCAGAGACCGTCTCAGGAATCCCTGCATTGCAACACCCCTAAGATGGAAAAGAGCACTCTTCCCTTCTCCGAAAAAGACACAAATCTATGGAGAGCCACCAGAACCCTTAGAGAGGAAAAGTTTCCTATAGACCAATGTGACCACACCTGCATTCCCAACCCATACTGGACACACAATCCAGATAGATAACTCTGTGCTACTGCCTTCCAGTCACCCTATTTACTTTCCCAGATGTGTTTCCTCTAGGTCTATGCATTGGGCCTGTGACCACTCCACTAACCCTAACCTGAATTTGTGTATGCAGACCATAATCCCAAAACCATGGCTCTCATGCCCTCCAGGATGGGGTCTCTGGAGCCACACCACAGGACTGTGCCTGCCATCCCCAAAGAAACTGTGCTGATCCCAGTTGTCCAATCCTGCCAGATTAGGAGAAAGCAGCAAGGCCCTGATCCCACCCCTATGTCAGCGGCCATTCTGGAGGGAAATGCATAGTCTGAAAAAACCTGATCACCTACATCCAGGCAAACAGCCAAGTAAATGGTCCTGAGTCAGAAGATTAAACCTGACATGCCCCTAGGACCACATCGGAACCCTCGATTAGGTTTTCAGGAATCTGTCCTCAAGGGCCTGTTCTGGAATACCAAGTTGTGATACAACATTTGGGCCCTGGGCCACACAAGAAAACATCTCCTGTCCCCAGAAGGAAACCGTGCTCTTCAAACTGTGCCAATCCCTTAGGGTAGGAGAATCCTGTACGGCACCTTACCCACCAGCACATTCGAATATCTCCCTGGTAAGGAACCATTATTGTGGCCTTTATGCAAGACATTTAATATCAACTCAAGGCCTTGGTACTTCGCCCCAGAGCCACCAGAAGGAACCTGTCATGTTCCTCAGCTGCAATGCTCAATGGAGGTGAACTTTCCAGGCATTCATGCGGGAGGGATCCGCTACCCAAACTGACCACATGGGGGACCCTGGAGCAAACAAACCAGACTCCATCTGTCTAGAAGAAGGAAACCTTTCTGTTTGGAGCATCTCTCAAGCCTCAGCATGGGAAATCCTCCAGGGCCTCTTGACGCCACCCCTCCATTTGTAGGTCATCAAAGACACAAAATCCAGTGTGAGCAAACATCTGGCTTCCACCCTTACTCACACTCTGGATATCTCAAATAAGACTCTGCACATTCGAACTCTCTTCTGCCTGGCACTGAATATAACCATGGCTTCGGTTTATAATTCCATCCTCATCATACACGTCCTCATGCCCTCTTGATGAGGAATTCTGGAACCACAACGCAGCATTCTGTCTTCTCCATAGAAAGAAGATGTGCCTGGTGGGACTGCCAGAAAATCCCACATCAGGATCTGTTGCTCGGCCCTCAAGGGAACCCCAATTTATAGGTACACTGGCCACTACTGCTGTGTCTGACAGAGCCTGAGCCCCGACCTCTTGTCAGCCATCCAGAGAGCCGGGTCCATATTCAGCATGTGAGACCAGAGATGGCCTACGTCTGTCATCTCTACCCATCCTTAGTATTCAGTCATCTGTCCCCAGACCTTTGCTGGAATCCCTGCCAAGGGGGGAACCTGAAGCACAATAGAAAACTCCTATTTCCCCAAGGGAGGAAACGTGGCTTTTGGGATGGGTTTCCAACCCTCAGAGTGGGAACCAGGTGCATGGCCAATGAGACCACGCCCACTCCTGAGGGCCACCCTGGGGACAAACAGGCATTGTGACCCTCAGTTTGAGCATGCTTTCAAGCCAGCCCCCTCAGTTGCACCACCAGGATCGGGATTTGAAGGACTGGTATGCCCTTAGATGCAAATCCTAAATCTTGGTGGGATTTTTCAGGTGCCCAGACCCAGAGGCCATCTCTGGAATCCCTATTTTGGGGCACACATAATTTGGAAACCATCACTCTTCCCTTCCACGAAAAAACCACCAAATTACAGGGAGCCAGCAGGTTCCATAAAGAGGAAAAGTCTCCCATGGACCCATGAGATCACACCTGCATTCCAAGGCCATTCTAGACACACAATCTAGATATAAAAGCCTGTGCTACCGCTTTTGAGGCACCCTAATGACAGTTCCTGATGAGCTGCCCCCCAGGTCTATGCATTGGGCCTGTGGTCACCTCTCCACTAACCTAACCCGAGTTTGTGTTTGCAGACTTCTCGCCCAAAACCATGGCTCACATGCCCTCCAGGATGGGGTCTCTGTAGCCACACAAGAGGACTGTGCCTGCAATCCCCAAGGAAATTATGGCCATCACATTTGACCAAACTCTCCAGTTTAGGAGAAACCTGCAAGGCCCCTGAGCCCATCCCAGTATTGGAGGCCAGTTTTGTTGCAAATGTGCAGTCTGATACACCCTGATCACCTCCATCAAGGCAGACACCCGAGTCAATGGGCCTGAGTCTGAAGACTGAACCTGACATGCCCATAGGACCTCATTGGAACCCTAGATTAGGTTTTCAGGCATTTGTTGTCTGTTCTGGAATACCAACTTAGGGTACAACATGTGGTCCCTGAGCCACACAACAGAACATCTCCTGTCCCTAGAAGCAAACCATGCCCTTGGACCTGTATAAAACCAACAAGGTGGGAGAATCCTGCATGGCACCTTAGCCACCAGCACATTCTAAGATATCCCTGGTGAAAAACCAACATAGTGAAACATCTGCAAGAGATTCCATGTCAACTCCTGGTCTTGCTATTTCGCCCCAGAGGCAACAGAAGGAACATGCCATGATCCTCAGGTGCAATGATTAATGGACGTGTGCTTCACAGGCATCCATGCGGGAAAGCTCTGCTAACCAAACTTCCCAAATGGAGTACTATGGAGTAACCAAAGCAGACTCCACCTGTCCAGTAGAAGAAACCTTGCTGTTTAAAGCATCTCACAAGGCTCAGTATGGGAAATTCTCCGTAGAATCTTGACACCACCCCTCCATTTGTTGGACATCATAGACACAAACTCCTGTGTGAGCAAATATCTGACATCCCCCCTTACTCAGGTGCTGGCTATCTCAAATAAGTCGCTTCCCTTTGGAACTGCCTACCGCTTGGCACTGAATTGAACTGTAGCTAGTGTTTACAATTCTATCCTCACCTGACTGGTCCCCAAGACCTCTTGATAGGGAATTCTGGAGCCACAAAGCAGCATTCTGCCTTCCCCATAGAAAGAAGTGCCTGGTGAGACTGTCCAGAAACTCCACTTGAGGATCATTAGCTCAGACCTCGAGGATCCCAAATTTATCAGCTGCCCTGGCCAGTAGTGCTGTGTCTGACAGAGCCTGAGCCATGAATTCATGTCAGCCCCCCAGACAGTGGTTCCCGTATCCACCATGTGAGAATGGCCTTGGCTCAATCCATCCTCTCTACCCATCCTTGGTATTCGGGCATCTGTCCCCAAATCTGCTGGAATCTTTGCCAATGGCGGAACCTGAAGCCCAATAGCAAACTGCTCCTTCTCCATGCATGAAACCTAGCTGTTGGGATGGGTGTCCAACCCTCAGAGAGGGAGACAGCTGTATGGGCAATGAGACCATGCCCATTCCTGTGGGTCGCCCTGGGGAAAAAAAAAAAGGCATTGTGACAATCAGCCTGAGCATGCTTTCAAATAAGCCCTCTCTATTGCACCACCAGGATCCCACATTGCAGGACTGGTATGGCCCTAGGCCCAAATCCTAACCCTTGGTGGGAATTTCTTGGCACCCAGACCCAGAGCTGGTCTCCGGAATTCCTGTTTTGGGGCACCCCTAAGTTGGAAAACAGCACTCTAAACTTCCCCCGAGAAAGCCACCAAACTACTGGGAGCTGCCAGGATCCTTACGTAATAAAAATCTCCCATGGACCCATGAGACCACACCTGCATTCTGAGGCCATCCTGGATGCGCAATCCAGATACAAAAGCCTGTGCTACTGCCTTCGAGTCACCCGGTTTATGGTTCCTGACGAGCTGCCCTCCAGGTCTATGCATTGGGCCTGCAATCACCTTGCCACTAACCCTGAGCCGACTTTGTGTTTGCAGACTTCTCTCCCAAAACCATGACTTACATGCCCTACAGGATGGGGTCTCTGTAGCCACACCACAGGACTGTGCCTGCCATCCCCAAGGAAATGGTGTCATCAAAGTTGCCCAACTCCACCAGATGGGAGAAATCTGCAAGGTTCCTGAGCCCACCCCAATTTGGGAGGCTGCTCTGGACTCAAATGCGCAGTCTGAATCACTCTGATCACCTACATCCAGGCAGACACCCAAGTCATTGGGCCTGAGTCAGATGTTTTAAACTGACATGCCCTTAGTACATCATTGGAACCCTAGATTAGGTTTTCAAGCACCTGTCCTCAGAGGTCTGTTCTGGAATACCAACCTATGATTCAACATGTGGTCCCTGAGCCACACAACATTTCCTGTACCCTGAGGTCCTGAGTCAGAAGATTGAACCTGAGGACTTCAACCTGAGAAAATTTAACCTGCTCCTAGGACTTCATTGATGCCCTAGCTTAGGTTTTCAGGCACCTTTCCAGAGAGGACTGTTCCCCCATACCGTCTTATATTCACACATGTTGTACCTGAGCCACACAACAGACCCCTCCTGTCCCAGAAGGATACCTTGCTCTTGGTAGCTGTGTCCAAGACTCAGTGTATTAGAATCCTGCATTTCCCCTGACCATCCCAACATTCCAGTGTCCCCCTGGATACAAACCAGCGTTGTGATCGAACAGCATCAAACTCCATGTCAACTCAGCCGCCTTGGAGCTTTGCCCCAGAGCCACCAGATCGAACCTGCCATGCTCCTGAGCTGCAATGGTCAATGGAATAGTGCTCCCCAGGCTTCCATGAGGAAGAGCTCTGCTACCAACCTTTCCATATGGGGGAACCTGGAGCAAACAAACCAGACTACCCCTGTCCAGTAGAAGGAGACCTTACTGTTTGGAGCATCTCACAAGCCGCAGACTGGGAAATCCTTCATGGCCTCTTGACGCAAACCCACCATTTGTCAGTCATCCTAGACACAAACACCAGTGTGAGCAAATATCTGACATCCGCCCTTACTCAGGTGCTGGATGTCTCGAATCAACCACTGCACGCTGGAAGTGCCTTCCGCTTGTCACTGAATTGAACCGTAGCTTGTGTTTTTAATTCCATCCACACCCTCCTGGTCCCCAAGCCCTCTTGATAGGGGATTTTGTAGCAACAATGCAGATTTCTGCCTTCCCCATAGAAAGAAGAAGTGCCTTGTGAGTCTGCCCAGAAACCTCACATTAGGATCCACCTGCATGGCCCTCGATGGCACCCTATATCTTAGGGCGCCATGGGATCTCAGATTCTGTCTGACACAGCCAGAGCCACGACCTCCAGGCAGCCACACAGACAGTGGGCCCTATATGCTGCAGGTGGGACCTGCCATGGCCAGAAGCCGTCATCTCTATTCAACCTGGGTATTCAGGCATCTTTCCCAAACCATAGCTCAAATCCCTGCCTATGGGGAACCTGAAGCACAGGTGTATCCTTATTCCTGATGGCAGGAAACCTGGTTGTTGAGATGGGCACTAAGTCTCTTTCTGACACAGCCTGAGCCACGACCTAGCGTCAGCCATGCAGATAGTGGGCCCCATATCCAGCAGGTTGGACTTGCCATATGGCCCAAAGCCCTCATCTCTACTCAACCTGGATATTCAAGCATCTTTCCCAGATTGTAGCTCAAATCCCTGACTATGGAGAAACCTGAAGCACAAAAGTACTCTTCCTTCCCGAAAGCAGGAAGTCTGACTGTTGTGATAGGTGTCCAACCCTCAGAGTGAGAACCAGCTGCATGGCCCGTGAGACCACTGCCTCTCATGGGCACCACTCTGGAAAAAAACTTGCATTGTTATCCTCAGCGTGAGGCTGCTTTCAAACAAAAACCTTCTGTAGCTGGACCAGGAGCCCCCAGAGTGTGCCTACCACCCTAGGGCCTAACACTCACCCTCGTAGGTGTTTTCCAGGCACCCACACCCAGAACCTGTCTCTGGAATCCCTCTTTTGGGGGTTCCCTGTGATGGAAAACAGCAGTGTTTCCTTCTTCCAGAGACAAAAAACTCTTGGGAGCTGAGCAGAATCCTCAGAGCCGAAGTATCTACCATGGCCCCATGAAGCCACCCCTACATTTTGCAAAAGTCCGGGACAAACAATGCAGACAGAAAAGCCTGAACTACCACCTTCATGATACCTGAGCTTCAGTACACTCTGAGCTTACCACAGGGCCTCCAGATCGGGTCTGTGATTACCTCAGCCCTCAACCTAAACTTAGTTCACGTTTGCAGATTTCTGTCCCAAAGCCCTGGCCCACATGTCCATTAGGATGGGGCCTCTGGAGACACACCAGACGACTGTGCCTACACACCCAAAGGAAACTCTGCCCTTCACTGCTGATCAAACCCTGAAGATTAGGAGCAAGCCCGTGAGCCCACCTCAATTCCGACGAAAACTCTGGACCCAAGGGCATATTCTGACACACAGTGAGGCCCTGGCTCCAGGCAGACATCCAATTCAAAGGCCCTGAGCCAGAAGATTGAACCTGACATGCCTCTAGGTCTTTATGAATACCCTAGCTTAGATATTCAAGTGCCTGTCCCCAGAGGACTTTTCTTCAATAACAACTTATATTCCAACATGTGGTCACTGAGCCACACAACCGAACGCCTCCTGTCCCTTAAGGGTATCTTGCTCTTGGTAGCTGTGTCCAACACTCAGTGTAAGAGAATCGTGCATGGCCCCTGACTGCCCCAACATTTTAACATCTCCCTGGACACAAACCAGCATTGTGATCCAACAGCATGAAACTCCATGTCAACACCGGTGACTTTGAAATTCGACCCAGCATCACCAGTACAAAACTGCCATTTCCTCATCTGCAATGGACACTGGAGGTGGGCTTTCCAGGCATCCATGCAGGAGTGCTCTGCTCAGCAAACTTTCCACATGGGGGACCCTGGTGCATACAAACGAGGCACCACCAGTCCATTAGAAGGAAACCTTGCAGTTTGGAGCATCTCACAAGCCCCAGGGAGGGAAATCCTAAATGACTTCATGATGCCTCCACTCCATTTGTCAGTCATCATAGACAAAAACTCCAGTGTGAGCAAACATCTGACATCCGCCCTTACTCAGGTGCTAGATATCTCAAATCACCTGCTGCACACTGGAAGTGCCTTCTACTTGGCACTGAATTTAACCATAGCTTGTGTTAACAATTCCAGACTCACCCTCCTGGTCCCCAAGCCCTCTTGATAGGGAATTCTGGAGCCACAACACAACATTCTGCCTGCCCCATAGAAAGAAGAAGTGCCTGATGAGTCTGCCCAGAAACCCCACATGAGGAACCACCTGCATGGTTCTCCACAGCACCATAATATCATAGGCTGCCATGGGCACTAAGACTCTGTCTCACACAGACAGAGCCACGACCTCCAGGCAGCCATGCAGAGAGTGGGCCCCATACCCGTCAGGTAGACCTGCCATGGCCCGAAGCCATTATCTCTACACAACCTGGATATTCAGACATCTGTCCCCAGACCATAGCTCAAATCCCTGCCTATGGGGGAACCTGAAGAACAGGATTATTCCTCCTTTCCAATGACAGGAAACCTGGCTGTTGAGATGGGTGTCTTACCCTCAGAGTGGGAACCAGCTACATGGCCCATGAGACCAGGGCCACTCATGGGAGACGCCGTGGGCACAAACGGGCACTGTGACCCTCAGCATGAACCTCCTTTCAAACAAACACCCTCGCTAACTAGACCAGGAGTCCACAGAATGGGCCTGCCAGGACCCTAGGGCCAAATCCTCACCCTTGTTTGTGCTTTCCAGGCGCCCAGACCCAGAACCTGTCTCTCGAATCCCCCTTTTGGGGGTCCCTGAGACAGAAAACAGCAGTCTTCCCTTATCCAAGATACAGCAAACACTGGGATCTGGGAAGAATCCCTAGAGATGAAGAATATCATTTTACGCCCATCCTGGACACACACCCGACAAAAAAGCCTGCTCTAGCGCCTCCATGACACCTTAATTTAAGTACTCTATGAGCTTTCCTCAGGGCCTGCCAGTAACCTGTGATCACCTCGGCCCTCACTCTAACCCTAGTTTGCTTTTGCAGATTTCTCTCCAAAGCGCTGATCCACATGCCCTCCAGCATGGTGTCTCTGTTGCCACACCAGATGACTGTCCCTATGCTCCTGAGGAAACTCTGCCCTTCACGGGTGCCCAAACCCTGAGGAATAGGAGCAACGTAAAAATCCCCTGAGCCCAACTCAATTTCGAAGAAAGTTCTGGACCCAAATGTGCATTCTGACACACAACGAGCCTCTGACTCCAGGCTGGCATCCAAGTTAAAGACCCTGAGTCAGAAGTTTGAACATGCCATGAGTATAGGACTTCATCGATACCCTAGTTTAGATGTTGAGGACCCTGTCTGCAGACGCCTGTTCTCCAATACTAACTTACATTCCACCATGTGGTCCTTGAGACACACAACAGAACCCCTGCTGTCCCCAGAAGGATCCCTTGCTCTTGGTAGCTGTGTCCATGACTCAGTGTAGGAGAATCCTGCATTGCCCCTGACCTCCCCAACATTCTAATGCTCCCTGCATACAAACCAGCATTGTGATCGAACAGCATGAAACTCCATGTCACTCAGACGGCTTGGAACTTCACCACAGAGCCACCAGATCAAACCTGCCATGTTCCTCAGATGCAGTGGTCAATGGAGTTGTGCTTTTCAGGCATCCATGCACGAGAGCTTTGCACCCAAACTTTCCATATGGGAGACACTGGAGCAAACAAACCAGGCTCCCCTTGTCCAGTAGAAAGAAACCTTGCTATTTGGAGCATCTCACAAGCCCCAGGGTGGGAAATCCTCCATGACCTCATGAAGCCACCCTTCCATTTGGTGATCATCATAGACACAAACTCCAATGTGAGCAAGCATCTGACATCCGCCCTTACTCAGGTCCTGGATATCTCGCATTAGCCGCTGCACACTGGAACTGCCTTCTGCTTGGCACTGGATTGAACCGTAGATTGTGTTTACAATTCCATATTCACCCTCCTCATCCCCAAACCCTCTTGAGAGGGAACTTTGGAGCCACAATGTAGCATTCTGCCTACCACAAAGAAAGAAGATGTGCCTGTTGAGTCTGCCTGAAATCCCACATGAGGATCCACCTGCTTGGCCCTTGACAACACCTTAATATCATAGGTTGCTATGGGCACTCAGGCTTGGTCTGACACAGCCTGAGCCATGACCTCCAGACGGCCAGGCAGACAGTGGGCCCCATACCCTGCTGGTGGGACCTGCCATAGCCCAAAACCAACATCTCTACCCAACATGGGTATTCAGGCATCTTTCCCAGACCGTAGCTCAAATCCCTGCCTATGGGGGAACCTGAAGCACACGAGTACTCCTCATTCCCGGTGGCAGGAAACATGGCTGTTGAGATGGGTATCCAACCCTCAGAGTGGGAACTAGCTGCATGGCCCATGAGACCACAGTTACTCATGGGAGCCACCCTGGACACAAACAGGCGTTGTGCTCCTAAGCCTGAGCATGCTTTCAAACAAGCCCTCTCAGTTGAACCACGAGGATACTGCATTGCAGGCCTGGTCCCAAATACTAACACTTGGTGGGATATTCCAGGCACCCAGACCCAGAGCCCGTCTCTGGAATCCCTGTTTTTAGGCACCCCTAATATGGAAAAAAACACTTTTCTCTTCTGCGAAAATGCCACCAAACTATTGGGAGTCTCTAGAATCCTTAGAGAGGAAAAATCTCCCATGTATCCATGACACAACATCTGCATTCTGAAGCCATCCGGGACACACAATCCAGATATAATAGCCTGTGTCTCCCTCTTTACAGTTCCTGATGAGCTGCTCTCCAGGTCTATGCACTGGGCCTGCGATTGCCTCGACACTAATTCTAACCCAAGTTTTCCTTTGCAGACGTCTCTCGCAAACCATGGCTCCCATGTCCTCCAGGATCTCGTCTTTGGAGCCACACCACGGGACTGTGCCTGCCATTCCCAAGGAAACGTTCCCCATCACAGTTGCCCAAAACCTCTAGATTAGGAGAAACCTGCAAGGTCCCTGAGCCCACCTCAATATTGGAGGACACTCTGCATGCAAATGTGCACCCTGAAACACCCTGAACACCCTGATTCCCTACGTCCAGGCAGATGCCCAAGTCAACGTCCTGAGTCAGGATATTGGACCAGACATGCCCCTAGGACCTCATTGGAACCCTCCAATAGTTTTTCAGGAATCTGTCCTCAGAGGCCTAATCTGGAATAAAACTTTATGATACAACATGTGGTCCCTGAGCCATACAACAGAGCAACTCCTGTCCCCTGAAGCAAACTGTGCTATTGGACCTGTGTCTCCTACGATCAGAGTAGGAGAATCCTGCAAGGCCCCTTTGCCAACAGCACATTTTAAGATCTCCCTGGTAACAAACCAGCATTGTGACCCATGTGCAAGACATTCCATGTCAACTCAAGTCTGTGGTTGCCCCAGAGTCACCAGAACGAACCTGACATGTTCCTCAGCTGCAATGGTCAATGGAGGTGTCCTTTCCAGGCATCCATGCCAAAGAACTCTGCTACACAAACATTCCACAAGGGGTACGTGGAGCAAACAAACCAGACTACACCTGTCCAGTAGAAGGAAACCTTGCTGTTTGGAGCATCTCACAAGCCTCAATGTGGGAAATCCTCCATGGGCTTTTGATGCCACACCTCCATTTGCTGGTCATCATAGACACAAACTCTAGTGTGACCAAACATCTGACATCTGCCCTTAATCAGGTGCTGGATATTTCGAAAAAGACGCTTCACATTGGAACTGCATTCCGCTTGGCACTGAATTGTACAGTAGCTTGTGTTCACAACTTCATCCTCAACCTACTGCTCCCCAGGTCCTCTTGATATTGAATTCTGGAGCCACAATGCAGCATTCTGCCTTCCCCATAGAAAGAAGAAGTGCCTGCTGAGTCTGTCCAGAATCCCCACCTGAGGATCAATCTGCTTGGCCCTGCAGGGAACCCCGATTTATAGACTTCCCTGGCCACTAGTGTTGTGCCTGACAGAGCCTGAGCCCCGACCTCGTGCCAGTAACCAAGAGAGCAGGACCCATATCTAGTATGTGGGACTGGCCATGGCCAAGTACGTCATTTCTACCCATACTTGGTATTCTGGCACCTTTCGCCAGACGTTGCTGAAACCCTTCCAATGGGGGAACCTGAAACACTGTAGAGTACTTCTCCTTCCCCATGGAAGGAAACCTGGCTGTTTGGATGGGTGTCCATCCCTCAAAGTGGGAGCAAGGCACATGGCCAGTGTGACCACGCCAACTCCTGAGGGCTGCCCGGAGCACAAACAGGCATTGTGACCCTCACCCGAGTATGCTTTCAAACAAACCCTCTCAGTTCCACCACAAGGTTCCCGCATTGCAGGCCTGGTATGCCCCTAGGCCCAAATCCTAACCCTTGGTGGGATTTCCCAGGCGCCCAGATCCAGAACTGGCTCTGAAATCCCTGTTTTGGGGCACCTCTAAGATGGAAAACAGCACTCTTATCTTCCCCCAAAAAGCCACTAAACTAAGGAGAGCCGCCAGGATCCTTAGAGAGGAAAAGTCTCCCATGGACCCATGAGACCTCACCTACATTCCGAGGTCATTCTGGACACACAATCCAGATAGAAAAGTCTGTTCTACCGTCTTTCAGTCACCCTAATTACAGTTACTGACTAGCTGACCCCCAGGTCTATGCATTTTGCCTGTGATCGCCTTGCAACTAACCCGAACCCAATTTATGTTTGCAGACTTCTCTCTCAAAACCATGGCTCAAATGCCCTCTAGGATGGGGTCACTTGAGGTGCACCACAGAAATGTGGCTGCATTCCCCAAGGAAACTATGCCTATTATAGTTGCCCAAAACTTACAGATTAAGAGAAACCTGCAAGACCCCTGAGCCCACCCCAATTTTGGCGGCCGCTATGGATGCAAATGCACAGTCTGAAACACCCTGATCAGCTACATTCAGCTAGACAGCCACATTAATGGTCCTGAGTCAGAAGATTGAACCTGACATGCTCTTGGACCTCATTGGAACCCTTGATTAGGTTTTCAGGCATCTGTCCTCAGGGGCCTATTCTGGAATACCAACTTATGATACAACAGGTAGTCCCTGAGCCACACAACAGAACATTTTCTGTCCCCAGAAGGAAACCGTACTCTTCGACCTGTGCCAAAACCTCAGAAGAGGAGAATCCTGAACCACACCTTAGCCAGCAGCACATTCTAAGATTTCCCTGTTAACAAACCATCAGTGTGACCCATCTGAAAGAGATTCCATGTTAACTCATCGTCCTTTGTACTTCTCACCAGAGCCACCAGAATGAACCTGCCATGTTCCTCAGATGCAATGGAGAATGGAGGTGTGCTTTCCAGGCATCCATGTCAGAGAGCTTTGCTACCTAGAATTTCCACATGGTGGAACCTGGAGCAAACAAATCAGATTCCACCTGTCCAGTAGAAGGAAACCTTGCTCTTTGGAGCATCTCACAAGCATCAGCGTGGGAAATCCTCCATGGCCTCTTGACGCCACCCCTCCATTTGTCAGTCATCATAGACACAAAGTCCACTGTGAGCAAACATTGGACAACTGCCCTGACTAAGGTGCTGAATCTCTCAAATCAACCGCTTCACATTGGAACTGCCTTCCGTTTGGCACTGAATTTAACTGTAGCCTGTGTTTACAATTCCATCCTCACCCTACTTGTCCTCAAGGCCTCTTAATAGGGAATTCTGGGGGCACAACACAGCATTTTGCCTGCCACATAGAAAGAAAAAGTGCCTGGTGAGTCTGCCCAGATCCCCCACATGAGGATCCACCTGCATGGCCCTCGACAATGCCCTAATATCATAGGCCAACATGGGCACTAAAGCTCTGTCTGACATAGCCTGATCTACGACCTCCAGTCAGCCTCCTAGACATTGGGCCACATATCCTGCAGGTGGGACCTGCCTTGGCCCAAATACATCATCTCTGCTCAACCTGGTTATTCAGGCACCTGTCCCCAGAACTTAGCTCAAATCCCTTCCTAATGGGGAACATGAGGCACAAGTGTTCTTCTTCTTCCCAATGGCAGGAAATCTGGCCTGTGAAATGGGTATCCAACCCTCAGAGTGCGAAAAAGCTGCATTGGGTCTTGAGACCACGATCACTCATGGGACCTGCCCTGGGCACAAACAGGCATTGTGACCCTCAGCGTGAGCCTGATTTCAAACAAATCCCCTCATTAGCTTCACCAGGAGTCCGCAGAGCAGGCCTACCAGGTTGCTACAACCAAATCCTCTCCCTCGTTGGTGTTATCCAGGCACCCAGACCCAGAAACTGTCCCCGGAATCTCTCTTTTCTGGTTCGCCTGAGACTGAAAATAGCAGTCTTCCCTTCCCCCAGAGATACCAAACGCTTGGGAACTGGGCAGAATACACAGAGATGAAAAATCTCCCATGGCCCCATGAAGCCACCGCTATATTTTGCGACCATCCTGGACACAGAATCCAGACAAAATAGCCTTCACTACTGTCTCCATGACACCTTAATTTCAGTACACTACGAGCTGCCCTCAGGGCCTGCAGATCGGGCCTGTGATCACCACGGCCCTCACCCCGACCCTAGTTTTCATTTGCAGATCTGTCCCCAAAGCCCTGGCCCACATGCCTTCCAAGATAGGGACTCTGGTGCAACACCAGATGATTGTGCTTACCCTCCCGAAGAAGACTCTACACTTCACTGTTGCCCAAACCCTGAAGATTAAGAGCAAAGTAAATACCCCTGAGCCCATGTCAATTTCGAAGGATGCGCTGAACTGAAATGCGCATTCTGACACACAATGAGCACCTGCCTCCAGGCAGACATCGAAGTCAAAGGCTCTGATTCAGAAGATTTGACCTGACATGCCCCTAGGACTTCAGGTGCCAGATTTTCAGGTGCCAGCCCCAGAGGTCTGTTATCCAATACCAACTTATATACCAACATGTGGTCCCTGAGCCATGCTATATAAACCCTCCTGTCCCCAGAAGGATACCTTGCTCTGGGTAGCTTTGTCTAAGACTCATGTAGGAGAAACTGACATGGCCCCTGACCATCGCAACATTCTAACATCTCCCTGGATAAAAAACAGCATTGTAATCCAACAGCATGAGACTCCATGTCAACTCAGGCCAGAAGGAACTTTTCCCCAGAGCCACCAGATCGAACATACCATGTTCCTCATCTGCAGTGGTCAATGGAGGTGTGCTTTCCAGGCATCCATGCCGAGAGCTCTGTTACTCAAACTTTCTATATGGAGAAAGGTGGAGCAAAAAAACCAGATTCGCCCTGTCCTGTAGAAGGAAACCTTGCTGTTTGGATCATCTCACAAGCCCCAGCGTGGGAAATCCTCCATGGCCTCGTGAAACCACCCCTCCATTTGGTGGTCATCATAAACACATACTACTGTAGGAGCAAACATCTGACTTCTGCCTTACTCAGGTGCTGAATATCTCGAATCAGCCACTACTCAACTGGAACTGCCTTCTGCTTGGCACTAAATTTAACTGTCGCTTGTGTTTACATTCCATCCTCACCATCCTGGTCCCAAAGCCCTCTTGATAGGGAATTCTGGAGCCACAACACAGCATTCTTCATGCCCCACAGAAAGAAGAAGTGCCTGGTGAGACTGCCCAGAAACCCCACATGAGGATCCACCTGCCTGGCCCTTGAAGGCACCCTAATATCATAGGACACCAAGAGCACTCAGTATCTGTCTGACACAGCCTGAACCACGACCTCTAGTCTGGCGCACGGACAGTGGGCCCCATAAACTGCTGGTGGAATCTGCCTTGGCCTTAAGCCTTCACATCTGATCAACCTGGATATTCAGGAATCTCTCCCAGGACTGTAGCTCAAATCCTTGACTATGGGGGAACCTGATGCACAAGAGTACTCCTCATTCCAGAGGGCGGGAAACCTGGCTGTTGAGATCGGTGTCCAGCCCTCAAAGTGGGAAATAGCTTCAAGGCTCATAAGACCACAGCCACTTTTGGTAGCCTCCCTGGGCACAAGCAGGCATTATGATCCTAAGTGTGAGACTGCATTGAAGCAAACATCCTTGGTAGCTAGACCAAGAGCCTGCCGAGCGTGCCTGCCAGGTCCCTAGTGCCAAATGCTTACCCTAGTTTGTGTTTCATTGCGCCCAGACACAGAACCTGTCTCCAGAATCTGACATTTGGGTGTTCCCTGAGACAGAAAACAGCAGTCTTCCCTTCCCCCAGAGACACCAAACTCTTGGGAGCTGGGCAGAATCCCCAGAGACGAAGAATCTCCCATGGCCTCATGAAGACACCGGTACAATTTGTGACCATCCTGGACATGCAATCTCGACAAAAACACGTTCACTAACGCCTCCAAGACACCTTCATTTCAGTACACTATGCACTCCCCTCAGGGCCTGCATATCGGGCCTTTCATCACCTCAGCCCTCACCCTAACCCTAGTTCGTGTTTGCACATTTCTGTCCCCAAAGCCCTGGCCCA
The DNA here is from genome assembly GCF_020171115.1 of Neogale vison. NCBI lineage: Eukaryota > Metazoa > Chordata > Mammalia > Carnivora > Mustelidae > Neogale > Neogale vison. The sequence goes on from NC_058092.1 coordinate 110,722,084, forward strand.
CTTGACCTCCAGGATGGGGCCTCTGAAGCCACACCAGACGACTGTGCCTACCCTCCCGAAGGAAACTCTGCCCTTCATTGTTGCCCAAACCCTGAAGATTAGGAGCAATATAGAAAGTAACTGAGGCTACCCCAATTTCGAGGAAAACTCTGGACTGAAATGCACATTCTGGCACACCATGAACACCTGCCTACAGGCATACATCCATGTCAAAGGTCCTGAGTCAGAAGATTCATCCTGACATGCCCCTAGGACTTCATCGATACCATAGATTAGATTTTCAGGCACCTGTCCCCAGAGGCCTTTTCTTCAATAACAACTTAAATTCCAACATGTGGTCCATGAGACACACAATAGAATCTCTCCTGTCTCCAGTAGGATAGTTTGCACTTATTAGCTATGTCCAAGACTCAGTGAAGGAATATCCTGCATGGCCCCTGACCCCCCCAACATTCTAACATCTTTCTGGATACACACCATCATTATGATCCAACAGCATGAAACTCCATGTCAATCAACTCAGGCCACTTGGAACATCACCCCAGAGTCACCAGAATGAAGCTGCCATGTTCCTCATCTGCAATGGTAAATGGAGGTGTGCTTTCCAGGCCTCCATTTTGGAAAGCTCTGCTACCCAAACTTTCCATATGGGAGACACTGGAGCAAACAAACCAGACTCGCCCTGTCCAGTACAAGTAATCCTTGCTGTTTGGAGAATCTCAAAAGCCCCAGGTTGGGAAATCCTCCATGGCCTCGTGACGCCACCACTCCATTTGGTGGCCAACATAGACACAAATTCCAGTGTAAGCAAACATCTTACATCTGATCTTACTCAGCTGCTGGTATTTTGAATCAGCCGCTTCACACTCGAATTGCCTTCCGCTTGGCACTGAATTTAACCGTAGGTTGTGTTTACAATTTTATTCTCACCCTCCTCATCACCAAGCCTTCTTGACAGGGAATTCTGGAGCCAAAATGCAGCATTCTGCCTACCCCACAGACAGAAGAAGTTCGTGGTGAGTCTTCCCAGAAAACCCACATGGGGACCCACCTGCATGGCCCCCAACAGCACCCTAATATCATAGGTCACCACGGGCACTCAGACTCTGTCTGACACAGCCTGAGCTATGACGTTCAGTCAGTCACCTAGACAGTGGACCTCATATACTGCAGGTGGGACCTGCCATGGCCCGAAGCTGTCACATTTACTCAACTTGGTTATTCAGGCATCTCTCCCCAGACCGTAACTCAAATTCCTGCCTATGGGGGACATTGTGGCACAGGAGTACTCCTCCTTCCCGATGGCAGAAATACTGGCTATTGCAATGGGTGTCCAACCCTCAGATTGGGAACCAGCTGCATGGCCCATGAGACCACGGTCACTCATGGGAGCCGCCCTGGGCACAAACAGGCACTGTGACCCTCAGCATGAGCCTGCTTTCAAACACACCCCCTTGGTAGTTGGACCAGGAGGCTGCAGAGCAGGCCTGCCAGGTTCCTAGGGCCAAAGCCTCACACTTGTTCATGTTTTCCAGGCGCCCATACCCAGAAACTGTCTCTGGAAACTCTCCTTTGGCGGTCCCCTGAGACGGAAAACAGCAATCTGCCCTGCCCCCAGATACACCAAACTCTTGGGAGCTGGGTAGAAACTCCAGAGACAAAGAATCTCCCATGGCCCCATGAAGACTCCCATACATTTTGCGACCATCCTGGACACACTATTCAAACAGAAAAGCCTATACTACTGCCTCCATGACTCCTTAATTTCAGTACAATATGAGCTGCCCTCAGGGCCTGCAGATCGGGCCTGTGATCACCTCGGCCCTCACACTAAGCCTAGTTTGCGTTTGCAGATTTCTGTCCCCAAAGCCCAGGCCCACATGCCCTCCAGGATCGGATCTCTGTAGCCCTGGACAAGTACACATATGTTACCAAAGGAAACGCTGCCCTTCACTGTTGCCAAAACCCAGAAGATTAGGAGCAAAGTACAAAGCCCCTGAGCCCACCTCAAATCAAAGGAAAACTCTGCACCCAAATGCACATTCTTTTTTTTAATTAATTAATTTATTTTCAGAAAAACAGTATTCATTATTTTTTCACCACACCTAGTTCTCCATGCAATCCTTGCCCTCTATAATACCCACCACCTGGTACCCCAATCTCCCACCCTCCACCACCACTTCAAACCCCTCAGATTGTTTTTCAGAGTCCATAGTCTCTCATGATTCACCTCCACTTCCAATTTACCCCAACTCCATTCTCCTCTCTAACACCCCTTGTTCTCCATGATATTTGTTATGCTCCACAAATAAGTGAAACCATATTATAATGGACTCTCTCTGCTTGACTTATTTCACTCAGCGTAATCTCTTCCAGTCCCGTCCATGTTGCTACAAAAGTTGGGTATTCGTCCTTTCTGATGGAGGCATAATACTCCATAGTGTATATGGACCACATCTTCCTTATCCATTCGTTTGTTGAAGGGCATCTTGGTTCTTTCCATAGTTTGGCGACCGTGGCCATTGCTGCTATAAACATTGGGTTAAAGATGGCCCTTCTTTTCATGACATCTGTATCTTTGGGGTACACACACAGGAGTGCAATTGCACGGTGATAGGGAAGTTCTATTTTTAATTTCTTGAGGAATCTCCACACTGTTCTCCAAAGAGGCTGCACCAACTTGCATTCCCACCAACAGTGTAAGAGGGTTCCCCTTTCTTACAGGTGTAAGATGATATCTCAAAGTAGTTTTAATTTGAGTCTCCCTGAGGGCTAGTGATGATGAACAATTTTTCATGTGTCTGATAGCCATTCGTATGTCTTCATTGGAGAAGTGTCTGTTCATATCTTCTGCCCATTTTCTGATATGTTTTCCTGTTTCGTGTGTGTTGAGTTTGAGGAGTTCATTATAGACCCTGAATATCAACCTTTGCCTGTACTGTCATTTGCAAATGTCTTCTCCCATCCCGTGGGTTGCCTCTTTGTTTTCTTGACTGTTTCCTTTGCGCTGCAGAAGCTTTTGATTTTGATGAAGTCCCAAAAGTTTATTTTTGCTTTTGTTTCCTTTGCTTTTGGAGACATATCTTGAAAGAAGTTGCTGTGGCTGATATCGAAGAGATTAATGCCTATGGTCTCCTCTAGGATTCTGATGGATTCCTGTCTCACGTTGAGGTCTTTTATGCATTTTGAGTTTATCTTTGTGTACGGTGTAAGAGAATGGTTGAGTTTCATTCTTCTACGGTAGCTGTTCAGTTTTCCCAGCACCATTTATTGAAGAGACTGTCTTTTTTTCCACTGTATATTTTATTCTGTTTTGTCTAAGATAAATTGACCATAGAGTTGAGGGACCATATCTGGGTTCTCTACTCTCTTCCACTGGTCTATATGTCTGTTTTTATGCCAGTACCATGCTGTCTTGGTGATCACAGCTTTGTAATAAAGCTTGGAATCAGGTAACGTGATGCCGTCAGCTTTATTTTTGTTTTTCAACATTTCCTTAGCGATTCAGGGTCTCTTCTGATTCCATACAAATTTTTGGATTATTTGCTCCAGCTCTTTGAAGAATACTGATGAAATTTTGATCGGAATGGCATTAAAAGTATAGATTGCTCTAGGCAGTATAGACATTTTAGCAATGTTTATTCTTCCGATCCAAGAGCATGGAATGGTCTTCCATCTTTTTGTGTCTTCTTCAATTTCGTACATGAGTGTTCTGTAGTTCCTCGAGTACAGATCCTTTATCTCTTTGGTTAGGTTTATTCCCAGGTATCTTATGGTTCTTGGTGCTATAGTAAATGTAATCAATTCTCTAATTTCCCTTTCTGTATTTTCATTGTGAGTGTATAAGAAAGCCACTGATTTCTGCACATTGACTTTGTATCCTGCCACGTTGCTGAATTGCTGTATGAGTTCTCGTAGTTTGGGGGTGGAGTCTTTTGGATTTTCCATATAAAGAATCATGTCATCTGCGAAGAGAGAGAGTTTGATTTCTTCATTACCAATTTGGATACCTTTTATTTCTCTTTGTTGTCTGATTGCTGTTGCTAGGACTTTTAATACTATGTTGAACAAGAGTGGTGAAAGTGGGCATCCTTGTCTTGTTCCTGATCTCATCGGGAAGGCTGCAAGCTTTTTCCTATTGAGGATGATATTTGCTGTAGATCTTTCATAGATAGATTTGATGAGGTTCAGGAATGTTCCCTCAATCCCTACACTTTGAAGCGTTTTAGTCAGGACCGGATGCTGGGTTTGTCAAATGCTTTTTCTGCATCAATTGAGAGGACCATGTGGTTCTTCTCTCTTCTCGTATTAATTTGTTGTATCACATTCATTGATTTGTGAATGTTGAACCATCCTTGTAGCCCAGGGATGAATCCCACATGATCATGGTGGATAATCTTTTTAATGTGCTGTTGGATCCTGTTGGCTAGGATTTTGTTGAGAATCTTAGCATCCATATTCATCAGTGATATTGGTCTAAAATTCTCCTTTTTGGTAGGGTCTTTGCCTGGTTTGGGGATCAAGGTAATGCTGGCTTCATAGAAAGAGTCTGGAAGTTTTCTTTCTGCTTCAATTTTTTGAAACAACTTCAGGAGTATAGGTGTTATTTCTTCTTTGAAAGTTTGGTAGAATTCCCCAGGGAATCCTTCAGTTCCTGGGTTCTTGTTTTTTGGGAGAGTTTTGATCACTGCGTCAATCTCGTTATTAGATATCGGTCTGTTCAGGTTGTCGATTTCTTCCTGGTTCAATTTTGGCAGTTTATAGTTTTCCAGCAATGCATTCATTTCATCTAGATTACTAAGCTTTTTGGCATAAAACTGTTGATAATAACTTCTTATGATTGTTTCTACTTCCTTGGTGTTCTTTGTGATCTCTCCCTTTTCATTCATAATTTTATGAATTTGGGCTTTCTCTCTTTTCTTTTGGATTAGTGAGGCCAATGGTTTATTGATCTTATTGATTCTTTCAAAAAACAGCTTCTAGATTCATTGATACGTTCTACTGTATCTCTGGTTTCTACCTCATTGATCTCAGCTCTAATCTTGATGATTTCCCTTCTTATGTGTGGAGTTGGTTTGATTTGTTGTTGACTCTCCAGTTCTTTAAGGTGTAGAGACAGCTGGTGTATTTTGGATTTTTCAATTTTTTTTTTAGGGAGGCTTGGATGGCTATGCATTTTCCCCTTAGTACCGCCTTTGCTGTATCCCAAAGGTTTTGGATGGAAGTGTCTTTATTCTCATTGGTTTCCACGAATTGTTTCAGTTCTTCTTTGATCTCCTGGATGATCCAAGCATTCTTAAGCAAGGTAATCTTTAGCTTCCAGGTGTTTGTGTACCTTGTGAACTTTTCCTTGTTATTGAGCTCCAATTTCAAAGCATTGTTATCTGAGAATATGCAGGGAATAATCTCAGTCTTTTGGTATTGGTTGAGTCCTGATCTGTGACCCAGTATGTGTTCTATTCTGGAGAAGATTCCGTGTGCACTTGAGAAGAATGAGTATTCTGTTGTTTTAGGGTGGAATGTTCTATATATATCTATGAGGTCCATCTGGTCCAATGTGTCATTCAATGCTCTTGTTTCTTTATTGATTTTATGCTTCGATGATCTGTCTATTTCTGAGAGAGGTGTGTTAAGATCTCCTACGATTAGTGTATTCATATCAATATGATTCTTTATCTTGATTAACAGTTTTCTTAAGTAATTGGCTGCTCCCATATTGGAAGCATAGATATTTACAATAGTTATATCATCTTGGTGGATAGTCCCTTTAAGGATTATGTAGTGTCCTTCTGTATCTCTGACTACAGTCTTTAGTTTGAAGTCTAATTTATCTGATATGAGAATCACTACCCCAACCTTCTTTTGAGGCCCATTGGCATGAAAGATGCTTCCCCATCCCTTCACTTTCAGTCTGGGTGTATCTTTAGGTTCAAAATGGGTCTCTTGTAGACAACATATGGATGGGTCCTGTCGTTTTATCCAGTCTACAACCCTGTGCCGTTTCATGGGCGCATTTAGGCCATTCACATTGAGAGTGATTTTTGATAGATGCATTTTTATTGACATCGAGTTACCTTTGAAGTCTTTCTTTCTGTAGACTGTCTCTATATTTCTGTTCAATGCTATTCTTAGGATTTTTCCTCTTTTATAGAACCCCCCTTAATATTTCCTGCAGTGTCGACTTGGTGGTTGCATAGTTTTTTAAGCCTTGCCGGTCTTGAAAAGTCTTTATCTCTCTATCTATTTTGAATGTCAGTCTTGCTGGATAAAGTATTCTTGGCTGCATGTTCTTCTCATTTAGTTCCCTGAATATATCTTGCCAGCCTTTTCTGGCTTGCCAGGTCTCTGTGGACAGGTCTGACGTTATTTTGATGGGCTTCCCTCTGTATGTAAGGAGCCTCTTTGCCCTGGAAGCTTTCAAGAGATTATACCTACAATTATAATTCCTCAATTTGACTACCAGTTGTCGTGATGTTTTTTTGGAATGTATAATCTTGGGTGGAGACCGTTCAGCCTCTAGTACATGAACACTGGTTCCATTCACGAGATTGGGAAAATTTTCATGAAGGACTTGTTCCACTATATCTTCTAGACTTCTTCCTTTCTCCTCCCCTTCAGGGAATCCAATAGTTCTGATGTTGGAATGCTTCATGGCATCATTTATTTCCCTGATTCTATTTTCGTGGTTTCTAAGCTGTTTGTTCCAGACTTCCTCCTGACCCTTTCTCTCTGTTTGTCCTCCAGATCACTAATTCTATCTTCTGTCTCAGTTACCCTATCTTTGAGAGAGTTTAGATTAGATTGGAACTCATTGAGATCATTTTGAACCTCCTCCCTGGTGGCTTTAACTCCGCCCTAATATTGTGAACATCCTGTCTGGTCGCTTTCATTTCGGCTGTAATCGATTCCGTTTGGTCATGCATGGCTTTCTCCAACCTAGCTATTGCCTGGATAATTGTTAGCCTGAATTCCCTTTCCGACATATTGTCTATGTTGATAGCTGTTAGCACTTTTGCAGAAGGTCCATCCTCTGTATTTTTCTTCTCTTGGGCATTCCTCTTCTTAGTCATTTTAATGGGAGATGACTGAACAGATGTAGCTGGATGTATCAACTGTGGTGTAGTCAAGGTGCAACCTGGAACACTTCTGAGCAGTCAGGATTCCCCACCCAAACGACAGACTAAAGAAAAAAAAAAGAAAAAAAAAAGGAAGGAGAGAGAGAGAGAGACAAGAAAGAAAGGGAAGATGAAAGAGAAGGTTCAGCCCAGATGGGGCCCAAGGTAAGATTTATGAAGTAGAAAAACAAAAAGAGACAAAAGACTGATTCAAGTATATGACAAGAGAAAATATATATATATATGCAAATAAAGAATGAACCTCGTCAAAAAGAACCCCAAGTGTCAGATTTATATGCCATCAGGACAAACACAAAAACACAGAAACACTGGTGGAAGAAGAAGATGGAAGAGTTCTTATAAATTCTCAGTGTGTGCAAGGAAGGTTGTTTTGATTCTTCCTGGAATTATCTTGATATCTTTGTTAAAGGACTCAACTTTCCTATGATAAAGGGGATTAAAAATTGGTTTACCTATAGGGGTAGTATTGATTGGGGAAATGGGATTACTTTGAAGTTTAACTCTATATGAATATTGGAGGATAAAAATAAAAAGGAATAAACTAGATTAAACTAAACTAAAATTAAAAAAGGAATTCAAAATATAAAAATGCAAAAGAAAAACATAGGTATATGTATCAAAAAGTTCAGATTAGAAGGATATTATGGAATTTGATGTACTGTACAGCTTTCTGTGATGGTAAATAGGTTTAAAAAATTACCTATGTGGAAAAAAAAAAAAAGAAAAGAACCAGAATAGTGGCACCGAGTGAACTATACAAGTTTTCCTATGATGTAGTGGTTGTTCTCTTGTAGTCCTTTTTTTTTCTCTTTCTTGGTTTGTTTTCTGGGGGAGGGGCCTGCCACATGGGTTGTCAGTCAATGATTTTCCTGAGTTAAGTCCTCCCGCCCCCCTCAAGGGGGTGGGCTCTGAGGAAACTGTTTTTATTTTCAGGCTTTTGTTCTCTGGCGGTTTTTATGTTTGTTCACTTTTTTTTCTCTCACCTTGACCACCTTTGATGGTTTTTGTAGTTTTAGAGGAAAACAAACCACACCCTGATGTCCCTTTCAGAGAGAAGTCTCAGTCTGGGTGCAGAGCATAAATAAGTTTCCCTTTGGCCACTGGCAGAGCGGGTTCCAAGTTGCAGATCCTGGGGGCACAGGATTTTTGCTTGTACCCAAAGCCAAGGCAGTAGCTGCTGCCTGGGAGCTCCCAACTGCCGGAGAGGTTCAAAGCACCAATTGCACACTGAGATTTTCCCGCTGGCCTGGGCTGGGAGTGCCTGGTCTTGCTGGGTCTAAGAGTGCCCAGCTTGTGCACACCACTTTCAGGGGTGGCTATGGGTCGCACGCATGTCTCAGGCACTGAGAACGGGGCGCAGGTCCGAGTGCACCAGGCTGAACTTTTGCACACCTTTGTCAGGGGAGAGTTTGGGGCGCACAGCTTAGACTTTGAAACAATGGCATGGGTCAAAGAGTGCCGGCCGGGCCTTTGTAACTCTCTCAGGGGAGCATGAGGGACGTGCGCTCCTATCTCAGGCTTTGTAGTAGGTCTTGCGCGTTCTGCCGACCCGTGTGGCTCCCATCCCCTCACAGGAGCCAGAACCCACACATTCTCGGGAGTGCTGGCGGCTTAGAGACCAAGACCTGGTTTCTTCACCGCACTTTCTCTGCCTCAGCACCAGGGAGGCTGTCCTGGGACCTGGGACTTAAGCCCCTGTGCCTAGCTGCCCCGATTCCCACAATTTCCCCCGGCGATCCTTTGCTCTTTTGGAGTGCTTTCAACCAGTCTCCAAGTTAATGCTGGTCCCTAGACGCAGGGCACTCTCACTCGTATTGGGGTATTACTTTCCAACTGGCCGCCTCTGGTGGGTCCTTCCCCCTTTTGTTTATCTTCTGATATCAGTCCGCCTTCCCACTCTGCTTTACCTGCCCACTGGCATCTTCTGCCCCTGTAGAGATCCAGACGTGTATAATTCTGATCTCACGCTGATTTCATGAGTGACCGGAGTTCTTTGGTAGGTAATCAGCTCACTTTGGGGTACCGGCTGAAAAGGCACCACCTCCTACATCCCTGCCATCTTATCCCCCTCTCCTGAAAGCCGAAATGCACATTCTGACACACAATGAGGACCTGCCTCCCGGTAGACATCCAAGTCAAAGGCCCTGAGTCAGAAGATAGAACCTGACAAGCCTCTAGGACTTCATCTATATCCGAGCTTAGGTTTTCAGGTACCTGTCGCCAGAGACCTGTTCTCCAATACCAACTTATATTCCAACATGTAGTCGCTGAGCCATACAACAGAACCTCTCCTGTGCCCAGAAGGATACGTTGCTTTTTGTAGCTATGTCCAAGACTCCATGCAGGAGAATCCTGCATGGGTCTCTGACCACCCCAACATTCTAATGTCTCCCTGGATGCAAACCAGCACTGTGATCCAACAGCATGAAACTCCATTTCAACTCAGACCTCTTGGAACTTCACCCTAGAGGCACCAGAACGAACCTGCCATGTTTCTCAGCTACAAAGGTGAATGGAGTTGTGCTTTCCTGGCATCCATGCGAGATTGCTTTGCTACCCAAACTTTTCATATGGGGGAACCTGGAGCAAAGAAACCAGACTCTCCCTGACTAGTAGAAGAAACTTTGCTGTTTGGAGCACTTCACAAGCCCCAGCATGGGAAATCCTCCATGGCCTTGGGACGCCATCCTGCCATTTGTCGTTCATCATAGACACAAACTCCAGTGTGAGCAAGCATCTGACATCCACCCTTAGTCAGGTGCTGGATATCTCAAATCAGCTACTGCACACTGGAGCTGCCTACCCCTTGGCACTGAATTTAACCATAGCTTGTGTTTACAATTCCATCCTCAACCTCCTGGTCCACAAACCCAGTTGATACAGAATTCTGGAGCCACAATGCAGCATTCTGCCTACCACACTGAAAGAAGACCTGCCTGGTGATTCTGCCCAGAAACCCCACATGGGAATCTACCTGCATGTCCCTCGACAGCACACTAATATCATAGGCTGCAATGGGCACTCAGGCTCTGTCTGACACATCCTGAGCCACAACCTCCAGACAGTGGTCCACGTATTCTGCAGGTGGGAAATGCCGTGGCCCGAAGCTGTCATCTCTACTCAACCTGTTATTCAGGCATTTCTACCCAGACTGTAGCTCAAATCCCTGCCTATAGGAGAACCTTAAGCACAAGAGTACTCCTCATTCCCGATTGCAGGAAACCTGGCTAGTGAGATGGGTGACCAACCCTCAGAGTGGGAACCAGCTACATGGCTCATGATACCACATCTACTCATGGGAGCCGCCTTGGGCACAAAGAGGCATTGTGACTCTCAGTGTGAGCCTACTTTCAAATAAACTCCCTCGGTAGCTGGACCACGAGCCCGAAGAGTGGGCCTGCCAGGTTCCTAGGTCCAAATCCTCACCCACATTCGTGTTTACCAGGTGCCCAGAACAAGGATCTGTCTCTGGAATCACTCTTGTGGATGTCCCCTGAGACGGAAAACAGCATTCTTCCCTTCCCCCAGAGACACCAAACTCTTGGGAGTTGGGCAGAATCCCCAGAGATGAGGACTCTCCCATGTCACCATGAAATACTCCTACATTTTGCAACTGTCCTGGACACACAATCCAGACAGAAGAGCCTGTGATACCACCTCTATGACACCTTAATTTCAGTACAATATGAGCTGCACTCGGGGCCTGCAGATCGGGCCTGTGATCCCCTCACCCTAACATTAATTCGCGTTTTCAGATTTCTGTCCCAAAAGCCCTAGTCCACATGTTCTCAGGACGGGGCCTCTGGAGCCACACTGGACAACTGTGCCTACCTTCCTGAAAGAAACTCTATCCTCACTGTTGCCAAAACCCTGAAGATTAGGAGCAAAGTACAAAGCCCCTGAGCACACCTCCATTTTGAAGAACGCTCTGGACCCAAATGCGCATTCTGACACACAATGAGACCCTGCCTCCCCACAGACATTCAAGTCAAAGGCCTTGAGTAAGCAGATTGAACCTGACATGCCTCTAGGACTTCATCAATGTCAGAGTTTAGATTTTCAGCTGCCTATCCCCAGGGTCCTGTTACCCAATACCAACTTCTATTCCAACATGTGGCCCCTGAGCCACACTACAGAACCCCCCTCTCCCCAGAAGGATGCCTTGCTCTTGGTAGCTGTGCCCAAGTCACAGTGTTGGAGAATCCTGCATGACCCTCTGACCACACCAACATTCTAACTTCTCCATGGATCCCAACCAGCATTGTGATCTAACAGCATGAAACTCCATGTCAACTCAGGCTGCTTGGAACTTAGCCCCAAAGCCTCCAGATCGAACCTGCCATTTCCTCAGCTGCAACGGACCATGGAGGCATGCTTTCTAGGCATTGACGTGGGAGAGCTCTGCTACACAAACTTTCCATGTGCGGGACCCTGGAGCAAACAAACCAAAATCCCCCTATCCCAAGCCTTGCTGTTTGGAGCATCTCACAAGTGACAGCATGGGAAATCCTCCATGGCCTCTTGTGCCACCCCTCCATTTGTCAGTCATCATAGACACAAATTAGAGTGTTAGCAAACATCTGATATCCACCCTTACTCAGTTGCTGGATAACTCTAATAAACCTTCTGATTGGCACTGGATTGATCTGTAGTTTGTGTTTACCATTCCATCCTCACCCTCCTGGTCCCCAAGGTCTCTTGATAGGGAATTTGGAGACACAATGCAGCATTCTGCCTGTCCCACAGAAAGAAATGCCTGGTGAATCTGCCAAGAAAACCCACATGAGGATCCACCTACATGACCCTTGACGGAGCTATATTATCATAGGACGCCGTGGGCACTCAGGCTCTGTCTGACACAGTTTGAGCCACGACCTCCATTCAGCCATGCAGACAGTGGGTCCCATATTCTGCATGTGGGACCTGTTGTGACCCGAAGCCGTCACATCGCAGGGTTGGGCATGGTTAGTACTTGGATGGGAGACCGAAGCCGTCACATCTACTCAACCTGGATATTCAGGCATCTCTCCCCAGACCATAGCTCAAATCCCTGCCTATGGAGGTAACTGAAACCCAGGAGTACTCCTCCTTCCCGATGGCAGGAAACCTGGTCGTTGGGATGGGTATTCAACCCTCAGAGTGGGAATTAGCTGCATGGCCCACGAGGCCACGGTCACTCATGGGAGCTGCCCTGGGCACACACAGGCATTGTGACCCTCAGCCTGGGCATGCCTTCAAACAAGACCTCTCAGTTGCACCACTAGGATCCCGCATTGAAGGTCTGGTATGCCTCTAATCCCAAATACTAACCCTTGTTGGGATATTCCAGAAACCAAGACCCAGATCCTGTTTCTGGAATCCCTGTTTTGGGTCACCCCTAAGATGGAAAACAGCACTCTTCACTTCCTAAAAAAAGCCACCAAACTATTGGGAGCCGCTAGGATACTAAGAGAGGAAAAATCTCCTGTGTACCCATGAGACAACATCTGCATTCCGAGGCCACCCGGGACAAGAGTCTATATATAAAAGCGTGTGCTACTGCCTCGCATCACCCTAATTACAGTTCCTGACGAACTGCACTCCAGGTCTATGTACTGGGCCTGTGATCACATTGCCACTGACCCTAACCCTAGTTTGTGTTTGCACACTTCTCTATCAAAACATGGATCACATTCCCTCCAGGATGGTGTCCCTGGATCCACACCACAGGACTTTGCCTTCCATACCAAAGGAAACTTTGCCCGACCCACTTGTCCAAACCCTTCAGATTAGAAAAACCTGCAAGGCCCCCGAGCCCACCCCAATATTGGAGGATGCTCTAAACGCAAATGCACAGTCTGAAACACCCTTGGTCCCTACATCTAGGCGAAAATAAAGTCAATGGTCCGGAGTCTGAAGACTGAAAAACACATGACCCTAGGACCTCATTGGAACCCCAATTAGGTTTTCATGTATGTCCTCAGAGGCCTGTTCTGGAATACCAACATATGATACAACATGTGGTCCCTAAGCTACACAGCACAAAATTTCCAGTCCCCAGAGGAAAACGTGCTCTTGGACCTGTGTCAAACCCTCAAGGTAGGAGACTCCTGAATGGCACTTTAGCCACCAGCAATGTCTAAGATCTCCCTGGTAACAAACCGGATTGTAACCCCTGTTTAAGACATTCCATGTCAACTCAAGGCCTTGGTACTTCACCCCAGAGTCACCAGAACGAAAGTGGCATGTTCCTCAGCTGCGTGGTCCATTGAGATATGCTTTCTGGCATCCATGCGAGAGAACTCTTTTACCCAAAATTTCCATATGGAGGACCCTGGAGCTAATACGCCAAACTCCAAATGTCCAGTAGAAAGAAACCTTGTTGTTCGGAGCATCTCACAAGCCTCATGTGGGAAATCCCACATGGCCTCTGGATGCCAACCCTCCATTTGTCAGTCATCATAGACACAAACTCCAGTGTGAGCAAACATCTGACATCCACCCTTACTCACATGCTGGATATCTCGCATAAGAAGCAGCCCATTGAAATTGCCTTCCGCCTGGCACTGAATTTACAATTCCATCCTCACCCTACTGGTCCCCAAGCACACTTTATAGGGAATACTGGATCCACAACACAGCATTCTGCCTTCCCGATAAAAAGAAGTGCCTGGTGAGTCTGCCCAGGAACCCCACATGAGGATCAATCTACTCCTGCCTTGAGGGTACCCTGATTTATAGACTGCCCTGGCCACTAGTTCTGTGTCTGACATAGCCTGAACCTCGACCTCATGTCAGTCTTCCAGAGGGCGGGTCCTGAATCCAGCATGTAAGACCGTCCATGGCCCAAGGCCATCATCTCTACCCATCCTTGGTATTCAGGCATCTGTACCCAGACCTGTGTTGGAATCCCTGCCAATGGGGGATCCTGAAGCACAATAGAGAACTCCTATTTCCCCAAAGCAAGAAACGTGGCTTTTGGGATGGTTTTCCAACCCTCAGAGTAGGAGACAGCTGCATGACCAATGAGACCACACCCACTCGTGGGGGCCACCCTGGGTACAAATAAGCATGTAGACCCTCAGCCTGAGCATGCTTTCAAGCCAGCCCTCTTAGTTGCAACACCATGATCTAGCTTTGAAGGCCTGGTACGCCCCTAGGCCCAAATCATAACCCTTGGTGGGGTTTTCCATGCACCCAACCCAGAGTCCATCTCTGGAATCCCTGTTTTGGGACACCCCTAAGATGGAAAACAGCACTCTTCCCTTCCCTGAAAAAGCCAACAAAGTATTTGGAACTGCTGGGATCCTTATAGAGGACAAATCTCACATGGGTCCATGGGACCACACCTGCTTTCTGAGCCATCCTGGACAAACAATCCAGATAGAAAAACCTGTGCTATCGCCTTTGAGTCACTGTAATTACAGTTCCTGACGAGCTGCCCTCTAGGTCTATGCATTGAGCATGCGATAACCTCACCACTAACCCTAGCCTGTTCTGTTTGCAGACTTCTCTCCAAAAACCATGGCTCACATGCCCTCCAGGATTGGGTCTCTGGATCCACACCACAGGACTGTGTCTGCCATTCCCAAGGAAAATGTGCCAGTCACAGTTGCCCAAACCCTCCAGATTAGAAGAAATCTCCAAGGCCTCTGAGCCCACCCCAATATTGGAGGCTGCTCAAGATGCAAATGCACAGTCTGAAACAGCCTGACCACCTACATCCAGGCAGACACCAAAGTCAATCTTCCTGAGAGAGAAGATTGAACCTGACATGTCCCAAGACCTCATTGGAACCCTGGGTTAGGTTTTCAGGCCTCTGTCCTCAGAGACCTGTTCTGGAATACCAACGTATGATACAACATGTGGTCCTGAGACACACAAGAGAATATCTCCTGTACCCATAAGGAAACCGTGCTCTTAGGCCTGTGTCAATCCCTCTGGGTGGGAGAATCCTGCAAGGCCTCTTAGCCACCAGCACATTCTAAGATCTCCCTGGTAACAAACCAGCATTTGACCCATCTGCAAGTGATTACCTCTCAACTCAAGGACAAGGTACTCGCCCTAGAGCCACCAGAATGAACCTGCCATGTTCCTCAGCTACAGTGGTCAATGGAGGTGTGCATTCCAGGTATCCATATGGTAGAGCTCTGCTACCCAACTGTTTACAATTCCTCCCTCACCCTACTGGTCCCCAAGCCCTCTTGTCAGGGAAATCTGGAGCCACAACCAGCATTCTGCCTTCCCCACAGCAAGAAGTAGTGCCTGGTGAGATTGCTGGGAAATCCCACATGAGGTACAATCTGCTCGGCCCTCGAGAGATTTATAAGCTGCCTCGATTTATAGGCTACCCTGGCCACTAGTTCTGTGTCTGACAGAGCCTGAGCTCGACCTCCTGTCAGCCACTCAGAGAGCTGGGCCCATATCCAGCATGTTAGACCGGCCATGTCCCAGGTCCTTCATCTCTACCCATCCTTAGTATTCAGGCATCTGTCCCCAGACCTTTGTTGGAATCCCTGCCAATGGGGTAACCTGAAGCACAATAGAGAAATCCTATTTCCCCAAGGCAGGAAACGTGTCTTTGGGATGGTTTTCCAAGCCTCAGAGTAGGAGCCAGCTGCATGGCCAATGAGACCGCTCCACCTCCTCAGGGCTGCCATGGGCACAAACAGGCATTGTGACACTCAGCTTGAGCATACTTTCAAGCCAGCACTCTCAGTTGCACTACCAGGATCTGCATTGAAGGCCTGGTATGCCCCTAGGACCAAATACTAAATCTTGGTGGGATTTTCCAAGTGCCAAGACCCAGATCCCATCTCTGGAATCCCTGTTTTGGGGCACCAATAAGTTGGAGACCATCACTCTTCCCTTCCACTAAAAAGCCACCAAAGTATTGGGATCCACTGGGATCCTTAGAGGGGAAAACTCTCTCATGGACCCATGAGAACACACCTACATTCCGAGGCCATCCAGGACACACAATCCAGATATTAAAGCCCGTACTACCACTTTCAATTCACCCTAATTACAGGTCCTGATCAGCTGTACTCCAGTTCTATACATTGGGCCTGCAATCACCTCGCCACTAACCCTAACCTGAGTTCGTATTTGCAGACTTCTCTCTCAAAACCATGGCTCACATGACCTCCAGGATGGAGTCTCTGCAGCCACACCAGAGGGCTGTGCCGGCCATCCCCAAGGAAACTGTGTGCGTCACATATGCCCAAACCCTCCAGTTTAGGAGAAACCTGGAAGGCCCCTCAGCCCATTCCAATACTGGAGGCCTATCTGGACGCAAATGCATGTCTGAAACATCCTGTTCACCTCCATCGAGGCAGACAGCCAAGTCAATGGTCCTGAGTCAGAAGATTGAAACTGACATGCCCTTATGACCTCATTGGAAACCCAGATTAGGTTTTCAGTCATCTGTCCTCAGAGGCCTGTTCTGGAATACCAACTTAGGATACAACATGTGTTCCCTGAGCCACACAAGAGAACATCTCCTGTCCCTAGAAGGAAACTATGCTCTTCGATTTGTGTAAAACCCTCAAGGTGTGAGATTCCTGCATGGCCCCTTAGAGACCAGCACATTCTAAGATCTCCCTGATAACAAACTAGCATTGAGACCCATCAGCAAGAAATTCCATGTGAAGTCAAATGAATTCTCCAGCCACATCACGTTATTCTGCCATCCCCATAGAAAGAAGAATTGCATGGTGAATCTGTCCCAAAACCACATTGAGGATCAATCTTCTCAGCCCTCAAGGGAACCCCGATTTATAGGCTGCTTTGGCCACTAGTTCTTTGTCTTACAGAGCCTGAGCCCTGACCTCGTGCCCTCCTCCCAGAGAGCGGGACCTATACCCAGCATGTGAGACCAGTCATGGCTCAAGTCCATCATCTCTCGCCATCCTTGTTATTCATGCATCTCTCCCCAGTCTCTTCCTGGAATCCCTGCAAATTGGGGTGTTAAGGTCCATAATCATAGAAGCAGGACTGATACAAAGCTAAGGCCAAGCAAAGCTTTAATTCATCCCAAGCATCGAGAATCAAACTGACCGGTCAGAGCCATCTCTTGCAAAGAGGCGACCCCTCCCAGACTCACAGACTAAGTTTTATGGAGGTAGTTTAGCCAGGCTACACACAGGTGGCCAATGAGATTGCAGTACACAGAGAATACTGCACATGCATGGTATGTCTGCCTCACACAGAAGAAAAAAAAAAATGCTAAGTAACACATGGGTGCCCAACTGAATTGCAATTTACCCTAGGAAATATATGCGTGCCCCACTGATTGGATGTCTTCACCTGGCCTGACCCGCCCTTATATCTAGGCTCTGCAATTAAGATCGTATGGAAGGGGCAGGGTCAATCTAAGTTAATGCATAAGTTCAATCTAAGTTCACTACATAAACACAAAATGATGCCCTCTGGCCAACCAGGCCCTTACATTCCCTCTTTTCTTTGGAGATTAGTCAAATCCTTGACTTTTCAGACAGTTCTATGTTCTCTGGTTGTAAGGGGTTATATTGAGCATATAAGTCTAACATTTTTATAGCTCTAGTTTTCTTTTGTACAAATGACACTAGTGCACAGTCGGCTGATGAGTTAGCCATTTGCCGCTTCATCTAATTTCCTACCTATACTTTACATAAAAAGTAACAATAAGAGCAACAATAAACTCATAGTCTTTTGAGTCTTAGCTTTAGTCCATGGTCAGCGGGGTCTATTTGCTGAGGCTTCTACCTCTGAGGGGCATCCTCATCCTCAGCTCGCTTGACGTGACCCTCATGAATCCAGGCCCAGATGCCTTCTACTTTTATTGTTGTGGGGGTTGTCAGGATAACAGTAAATGGTCCCTTTCAGCGAGGCTCCAAGTTCTCCACGTGATAGTGACATATCCAATCCAATTCCTTGGGTTGGTAAGGATGTGGCTCCACCACCGTCTCCATCCCAGTGAGGGCAGTCCGGATCCCGGCATGGGCTTTTTTTTTTTTTTTTTAAGACAGACTGTAATGCCTGCAGTGACTGGAGTACAGACTGATCAGTAATTTCTTCTAAGGCAACCTCTTATAGCTGAAGACAGAGCGGTGAGGGGTGGTCTCCCAAACATTATTTCAAACGGGGTCACCTTGTTTACATAGGATGTAAATCGTGCCCTGAGGAGGGTGAAGGAAGGAGATCCACCCATCCACCGCCAGTCTACAGAATTAGCTTTGTCAAGGTCTCTTTAAGTGTCTGGTTCATTCTCTCTACTTTCCTGGAACTCTGTGTCCGACAGGAACAATGTAGTTTCCAATTTGTGCCCACGGCCTTGGCCAATGTCTGTGAGACTGAGCTCACAAATGCAGGGCCATTGTCTTACCTAATCGCGAGAGGCAGCCCAAACCTAGGAATTATTTCTTCTAGTAACCATTTTTGCCTACCACACCTGCCGTCTCACGTTTGGTGGAAAAAGTCTCTAACCAGCCTGAAAAGGTTTCTACAAAAACTAACATATACTTGTGTCCATATTTTAGAGGTTTCATTTCTGTAAAATCAATTTCCCAATAAATTCCTGGTTCCTTATCTCTTTATCTTTTCCCTCTTCCAACTCTAGTTCCTCCCACCTCAACTGCCTGGTATTGAGCACATCTATCAACTACATCCTGAAACATATGCCTTAATTTAGAAACCTGGAATTGCTTGCCTATAAGGTCCTTGAGTTTGCATATCCCGAAAAGAGTACCATGATGTATCTGGTCTACTAACTTCTTACCTAGTGTTCAAAAAAAAATTAAATTTCCTCTTTTAGTTTAACCCAGTCTCCTTCATAGCCTAATTTATCCCATTTTGGTAAATACTTTAAATCTTCTTCTAAATAGTCCGGTTTTTCTGGTAGGGCTAGAGCTGGGAGTGTAACCAGCTCTTGCACTGTTTCTCAGGATGCTTGCTTTGCGGTTTGATCTGCAAGTGGTTTCCTTTTGAAATCAGATCAGTCCCCTTTTAGTTACCCAGCAATGTGGAAGGGATTGGTAATGTCTAGGATGGCCAATGCTGGGACACTCATTAAGGCTGTTTGTAATTCCTGAAATGCTCCTTCTGCCTCAACTGTCGACTCTATCATAGTGAGCCCTCCTTTTGCCAGTTAGTAGAGAGGTCAGGCAATCTCCGCAAACCATGGTATCCACAGCCTACAGTAGCACTCTGTCCCAAGAAACTCCCTCACTTGTTGGGACATGATGGGGTGGGCGTATTGGGTGATCACCTGTTTCCTGGACTCAGACAGTGAATGCACTCCCTCATGAAGATCAAAGCCTTTAAGTGGTATGGCTCTGACAGAGGTGTGCTTTCTTCAATGACACCTAATACCCTTTTTCCTGCAGAGTCTGTAAGAGAGCTTTCATCCCCCAAAAACATGACTCATAGTCCTCAGTGGCTACTAGCAAGTCATCAACGTATTGTAACAGAGTGAGTCCTGGGTTGAAGGTTCTGTACTCACACAAATCTTCATGTAGGGCCTCGTCGAAGATAGAGGGCGAATTCTTTTTTTTTTTTTTTTAAAGATTTTATTTATTTATTTGACAGAGAGAAATCACAAGTAGATGGAGAGGCAGGCAGAGAGAGAGAGAGGGGAAGCAGGCTCCCTGCTGAGCAGAGAGCCCGACGTGGGACTCGATCCCAGGACCCTGAGATCATGACCTGAGCCGAAGGCAGCGGCTTAACCCACTGAGCCACCCAGGCGCCCCTAGAGGGCAAATTCTTGAACCCTTGGGGAAGTCTTGTCCAGGAGAGCTGGCCATGGAATCCATCCTGTGGCTCAGACCACTCAAAAGCAAAAGGAGGCTGAGAATTCCTTTGCTAAAGACATGCAGAAAAAATACATCCTTGAGCTCTAAGACAGTATACACAGTTTATCTGGGGCCTAGGAGGGAGAGTAGGGTATAGGGGTTAGGCACCGTCAGGTGGATATCTTCAACCCATTTATTAACTTCCTGCAAGTCGTGGACCGGTTGGTACTGCCCAGTCTCAGCCTTTTTGACAGGCAGCAAATGTGTGTTCCATGGAGATTTGTAAGGAAGCAGGATCCCCTCTCAATGGAGGTGGTTAATGTGTTTTCTGATCCCTTCCTTTGCTTCCCTGGGAAGGTGGGTACTGCTGAACGTGAACAGCCATAACTGTCTCCTTTACTTGTACCACCAGTGCAGGTTGTTCCTTGGCCAAGCCAGGGGGCTTCCCTTCTGCCCAGACCTCAGGAAATTCCTCCTGTAGGATTTGGAGAAGGCTCCCCAACTTTGTTTCCTCTGGTTTTTTAGACTGGCTTGTAAAGGAGATATTCATCTACTGCTGCCATAAGCACTTGTACAGTGGGTTGTCTCAAGGTTACACTCATGCCTCCTTCTGAGAACGGAATGCCAGCTCTTAACTTGTGGAGGAGAGCTCTTCCCATCAAGTTATATGGGGCATTAGGGAGGACCAAAAATTAATGATTAACTCTTCTGGAGGCCAAATTTAAAGTCCTTTCTGTTCCCTTTTATGTCTCTCTGTGCCATTTGCTCCTTGTACCCAGACTTCCTCTCCAAATAGTTTTCCCTTATGATTAAGTAATGTTGAAAATTGGGCTCTCATGTCCACCAAAAAATAAACTGATTTCCCCTCCACTTAAATTTTTACCCGAGGTTCGGGGAGGGACTCGAAACCATGAACCCTTCAATCTCTGGTAGCAAACATTGTTGTCTTCCTTTTGGGGCACTCCCTGGCCCAATGTCCTCTTTTCTTACAGTAAGCACACTGATCTGAATCTAAGTCTTCCCGCCTGCCTTCTCTGTGCTTAGGCTTTTCCTTCCATTTACTATCCCCTTCATATCCCCTGACACATGTAATGCCAAAACCTTAACCAGTTTTTTTTGTCTGTTTTTCATCCTCTTGTGCATCCCTGTTGTTAAACACCTTTTCTGCTATTCCCAATAACTCAGTCAGATTCTTCCTTTCAAATTCTTCAATTTTCTGAAGTTCTCTATATCTGGGGTGACTGACTGACAAAGCAAGATCATCTAAGTGAGCTATCGTGCAACTTTCTTGAAGTTTACCTCAAATTTTCTAGCTTAAGTAAACAAAATTCAAAGACAATCAAATCTAGAATTTAACATCCATAAAGGTGTGTTTTTAAAACATAATTTTTCTCTCTAAAATAACCTTCGCTTTTAGAGCTAGTCAAATCAAGACTATTATTTGAAAAACAAGTCCAGTTTTAGCAAGCTTGGCCTAATTATTTACCCAAGCTCAGCAAGGACAGTGGAGTATCATATATATCTTTTAGAATCTGCTCTGCTGGAACTTCTCATAAGGAATCTCTAGGTTGAACTTATGATAGCCTCTCCAGGCCAGAAGCCAAGCTACATACTTGCCATCAGACATGCCTGCAATACCTGTTGATTTGGGTGAATTCCTCTTCCTGAGGCCCCCAATGAATCTTGAGGTTCTTGCACCTGCCAGGAAGTTATACCCTTTACTCACCTGATGAGGCTGCTGGGAACTCTGTAAGCAAGGTATCAGGCCAAGAGTTCCAAAGGACTTTACAGTTCCAGGTTTTATAAAGTCAACCTTAGTTCCTTTAAGCTGTCTAGTCATATCTGAGTCTTTTCTAATATGGCATTCAAGTCAAAGCCATGGTAAAATAAAATAACCAATGTTTCCAAAGGTGTCCTGTTACAAGGAGAATGGATTCTTATTGAATTTATGCAAGTGAATGATTGCCATGGAAGAAAGAATACTTGCTGAGGCCTTTTGATTTCAGAGGGTTCAGATAGCAAAAAAAAAGTTGAATACCTTGATTTGGTTACAAATGACTTCATTTTATCTCTGTAAGTTAAAGATAACTTAAGAATAAGTTTCCCTACTCTGGAAGAGCAAACATAAGACAAAACATCAAGAGATACAACATTACAGTCTTTCAGTTCACCTAGTCCCATGTTAATAATTCTGGTTTAGTCTGAATGCAGCTTTTACTTCTTACCCATTTCAGTTCCAAAATTTCAACATATCAAAGACTTGTATTTGTCCTGAAAGTCTCCCATATGAATTTTCTTTGAGACGAATTTATCTTCCAAGAGAATTAAAACAATTACAAATGACAAAAACTCAGAACAGATATGGTAAAGAGCTGGTGAGATGAGAATTTACAATGTAACTGGCAAGAAAATCAGGTTACTTCTGTGATGCATAACATTTCCATAATCACAACATCAAGTGGTGATCTATCAACATATTAAAACTTTAGGATATGCATGGCATTTTCTGAAATGTAACCCAAGGTTTATCATTGGTTTAAATCCTGGCAACAATTGATAAAACTTTAGAAAGTTTTAAAACACATGCCTAAATATAATTAGGGATGTTAAACACCTGGTAAAACAAAACATAGAAACTGAATTTTCTGGGCAGGCAAAGAGAAAACCATAACAGATCAATTAACTTAAGAAAACTTTATCTTTTTAAACAGAGAGAAAACCAGCTTTTTTATACCAGAGTATTTTTTTAAAATAAGCAGATAATGAGTTTACTAGGTTTCTCTTCCATCATGAATGATGTTGCAGACAAAGTGAGGGGGATCTTTCAGATGCTGTCCTGCTCACGTCCCTCATGGGAACTTAGGAGCATCTTAGCTAAGGTCTGTCCTTATAAACCCCGGACCAGGACACTCCATGGAATAGATGACCGTTATGCCATATGACGCCCCGTGATATTCAGGGTGCAGCCCATTCAGACTCCATAGTGGAAGTGGAGCTATACAGACACATTCACACAGTCAGGCACTTTTCAGATTCAAACTTTTATATATCTCCTCCTTTTTACATATAGAGTTGCTTTTCTCATTTCCATCAGTCTTAATTACACTTAACAGAATTTTGTACTCTTAGAAATACATGAACCTCTACTGAAGACAAATATAAACCAATTGTGAGTTAGTACAACAGAATTCTTTTGATGGCAAATTTATCAATCAGTTAAGCACAGAACGTGTTCACCAGCATACTTCAAAAGCACAAACCCAGTTCCAGCAGCCAATGCTTTAGCATTTTATCCCATTTGGTTAAGATCTACAGGTCCGACAGATTTAATTCCCTTTGTAATTCAAGCAACCCTTCAGAGTTTCAGATTACCAAAGACCTCGGAAGCCACTTTAACAATTACCCATTAAAACCTTGAGACAAAAAAAAAGAAGAGATAGAAAAGCAAAAAAAAAAAAAAAAATAGTATTTTTACTATGCTAAAAAAAAAAGAAAAAAGAAAAGAAAGCCATAGGGCCGAAATGTATTTCTCTGTTAAAAATGGCCTATTTTTTCACTTTTGAAATGTTTCCCTGTAATGTCATTCAACCAATATCCTTTTTCCTTTCTCTATTGCATTAATCATATTTTTTATTTTCATTATTTTATGCTGTTTTGCCATCTTAAAAATTCTTGCTGGCTGGGCAGATACTCCCCCTCCCAGGGCTGGCCAAATACGAGGGGGAGAGGGAGACAAAGCATGAGAGACTGTGGAATCTGAGAAACAAACTGAGGGTTTTGGAGGGGGGGCAGGGGTGGGGGGGTTGGATGAGCCTGGTGGTGGGTATTATGGAGGGCACGTATTGCATGGAGCACTGGGTGTGGTGTATAAACAATGAATTCTGGAACACTGAAAGGAAATAAAAAAAAAAAAAACCTTGAGACAGACAAATAACCCTCTCTAAGTCAGATGCCATGCTTTCCCGCCAGCAAGGGGGAGGGGCTATGCAGTTCACGTTGGGCCAGATAAGGCAAGGAATTCCTCAAAACAAAGGGAATTTCTGAAGCTGCTTTGTAATATTCCTTAAAGTCTCTGTCTCAAGGTCGGTTCATCCTGCAGGGCCAGTTCTGCTTACCAAGAGTGGCCCACTAGGCACTATACTCCACGCCTGGCTCCAATAAGCCAGCATTAGACATCTTAACCCGGCATTCGACTACCCCAGCTGACTCCAGTCTTAGCCCTTAACACACAAATTGAGTGAGCAAGAAGCCTCACATCTATTATGAAGAACGGAGAGATGAAAGTCAGAGTTCCCTTACTCTCTGTTTACCCCATTCCTTCAATCATAACAAACAACACAACAGACAACAAAAGGACCAGGCAAAGACAACCTCAGGCCCAAGGATTCTTACCCATAACCCGCCACTGGTGGGGGTTTTATCTCCCAACCACCTAGGGGAACTCGAAATCCTCAACTGTCCAGGGGGACTCGAACCCCCAACCACCCAGGGGTATTCGAACCCCCATCCGCCCGGGGGACTCAAACCCCCCGACTGTCTAGGGGGACTCAAACCCCCTAATCGCCCATGGGAACTCGAACCCCTTGACCGTCTAGGGAGAATTGAACCCGCGGCCATCTAGGGGGACTCAAAACCCCTAATCGCCAAGGGGGACTCGAACCCCCTGACCATTAGGGGGACTCGAACACCCTGACCATCTAGGGGGACATGAACCACCCAACCGCTTAGGGTGACTCGAATCCCCCAGCAGGCCCCTGACTGACCGGGTGACTCGAACACCCCGGCAACAGCCTAGGGGGACTTTAAACCCCTGACCACCTGGGGGCCTCTAACCCCCTGTCAATCTAGCAGCAAAGGTATGGGGAGTCCCTGCATCCACTCCAGCCCTTGGGGGCATGGCTGCATCCATCTTCTCCCTGGTGGGCCATAACCTGGAGCTCTAATCAGACAGAATATAGGATCCCATGATCTTACTTCTGGAGGCTTTCCCCCCAAAATTCCGATGCTGGCTCAGTTCTCATCATTTGAATCTGGGTGACCCCTCCAATGTTAGCGTTCATAATCAAAGGAGCGAGACTGATACAAAATGAAGGTCAAGCAAAGCTTTATTTTGAGCCAGCATTGAGAATCAAACTGACTGGTCAGGGCCATCTCTTGCAAAGAGGCGACCCCTCCAAGCCTCACAGACTAACTTTTATAGAGGTATTTAGCCGGGCTAGACACACGTGGCCTATGAGATGGAAATACAAAGAAAACACTGCACAGTCATGCTAAATCACCACACACAGAAAAAAAAATGCTGGTAACACATGGTTGCCCAATTGTATTTCAATTTACCCTAGTAGATATATGCCTGCCCCACTGATTGGATGTCTTCAACTGGCCTGACCCGCCCAGCAGGAACCTCTTTGTTGAGATTGGTGTCCAACACTCAGAGTGGGAGCCAGCTGAATGGCCAATGAGACCACACCTAATCCTGAGAGCAGTCCTGGACACAAACAGGCATTGTGACCCTCAGCCTGAGCATGCTTTCAAACAAGCCCTCTCAGTTGCACCACCAGGATCCCGCATTGCAAGCCTGGTATGCCCCTAGGCCCAAATCATAACACTTTGTGGGATTTTCCAGGCACCCAGACGCAGAGCCTGGCTCTGTAATGGATGTTTGGGGGCACGCTTAAGATGGAAAACAGCACTGTTCCCTTCCCTGAAACAGCCACCAAACTATGGGGAGTGGCCAGGATCCTTAGAGAGGAAAAAATCTCCCATGGACCCATGAGACCACAGACGCTTTCTGAGGCCATCCTAGACACACAATCCCGAAAGAACAGTCTGTGCTACCGCCTTCCAGTCACCATAATTACATTTTCTGATGAACTGTCCTTCAGGCTTACACACTGGACGTGCGATCACCTCACCACTAACCATAACCCGATCTGGGTTTTCAGACTTCTCTCCCAAAACCATGGCTCACATGTCCTTCAGAATGGGGTCTCTGGAGCCACAGCACAGAACTGTGCCTGCCATCCCCAAAGAAACTGTTCCCGTCACAGTTGCCCAAATTCTCTTTATTAGGATAAACCTGAAGGGCCCCTGAACTCACCCCAATATGGAAGGCAGCTCTGGATGCAAAAGCCAGTCTGAAGCACCCTGAACACTTCCGTCCAGGCAGACACACAAATCAATGTTCCTGAGTCAGAAGATTGAAACTGACATGCCCCTAGGACCTCATTGGAACCCTAGAGTAGGTTTCCAGGCATCTGTCCTCAGAGGCCTGTTCTGGAAAACCAACTTATAATACAATATGTGTTCCTTGAGCCAAACAACAGAACTTCTCCTGTTCCCAGAAGGAAACCATGCTCTTGGATCTGTGTCAAACACTCAGAGTGGTAGAATCCTGCATGGCCCTTTAGCGATCAGCACATTCTAAGATCTCCCTGGTAACAAATTAGCATTGAGACTGATCTGCAAAAGATTCCATGTCAACTCAAGGCCTTGATATTTCGCGCCACAGCCACCAGAATGAACCTGCCATGTTCCTCAGCTGCAATGGTCATTGGAGGTGTGCTTTCCACACATCCTTGCGGTAGTGCTCTGCTACCCAAACTTTCCACATGGAGGACACTGGAGCAAACAAACCAGATTCCACCTGTCCAGTAGAATGAAACCTTACCGTTGGGATCATCTCCCAAGCCCCAGCGAGTGAAATCCTTCATGGCCTCTTGACGCCACTCCTCCATTTGCTGGTCATCATAGACCCAAACTCCAGTGTGAGCAAAACTCTGACATTGCCGTTACTCAGGAGATGAATATCTCGAATAAGCCACTGCACACTAGAACTGCCTTCTGCATGGCACTGAATTTAACGGTAGCTTGGGCTTATAATTCCATCAACACCCCCATGGACCCAAATCCCTCTTGGTACGGAATTGTCAAGCCACATTGCAGCATTCTGCCTTCCCCATAGAAAGACTCTGCCTGGTGAGTCGACCCAGAAACGCCAAATTTGGATCAATCTGCTTGGTCATTGAGGGATTTTTAGGCTGCCTCGATTTACAGGTTACCTTGGCCACTAGT
Source organism: Neogale vison (assembly GCF_020171115.1). Classification (NCBI taxonomy): domain Eukaryota; kingdom Metazoa; phylum Chordata; class Mammalia; order Carnivora; family Mustelidae; genus Neogale; species Neogale vison. The sequence goes on from NC_058092.1 coordinate 110,749,043, forward strand.
GTGTGTCTGACAGAGCCTGAGCCCCAAACTCGTGTCAGCCACCAGGAGAGAGGGCACCATAATTAGCATGTGAGACCGGCCATGGTTCAAGTCCATCAACTCTACCCATGCTTTTTATTCAGGTACCTGTCCTCAGGCCTTTGCTGGAATCGCTGCCAATGGGGGAACCTGAAGCACAATAGAGAACTCATCCTTCCCAGTTGCAGGATAGCTGGCTGTTGGGATGGGAGTCCAACCCTCAAATTAAGAGCTAGCTACATTGCCAATGAAACCACGTCCATTCCTAAGGGCCGCCCTCGGAACAAACAGGCATTGTGACCCTCAGCCAGAGTATGCTTTCAAACAAGTGCTCTCAGTTGCACCACCAGTTTCCCGCATTGCAGGCCTGGGACGCCCATAGGCCCAAATCCTAATCCTACGTGGGATTTTCCAGGCACCCAGACCCAGAGCCCATCTCTGGAATCCCTGTTTTGGGGCATGACTAAGATGGAAACAGCACTCTTTCCTTCCCCGAAAAAGCCATAAAACTATGGGGGACACCAGGGACCTAAAATAAGAAAAGTCTGCATGGACCCATGAGACCACACCTGCATTTGGAATCCATCCTGGACACACAATCCAGATAGAAAAGCCTGTGCTACCGCCTTCTATTAATGCTAATTAGAGTTCCTGACATCCTGCCCTCTTGGTCTATGCAATGGGCCTGCGATCACATTGCCACTAACACACACCCATATTTGAATTAGCCGCTCCCCTACCAAAACCATGGCTCATATGCCCTCCAGCATGGGGTCTCTGCAGCCACACCACAGGAATGTGGCTGCCATCCTCAAGGCCTCTGTGCCCATCACAGTTTTTTAAACCTCCCAGAGTATGAGAGACCTTAATGCCCCTGAGCCCACTCCAATATTGGCAACCGATATGGGTACAATGCACAGTCTTAAACACCCTGATTACCTACATCCAGTCAAAAGGCCAAGTCAATGGTCCTGAGTCATATGATTGAAACTAACATGCTCCTAGTACCTCATTGGAATGCAACATTGGGTTTTTAGGCATCTGTCCTCAGGGGCCTGTTCTGGAATACCAACTTAGGATACAACATGTGGTCCCTGAACCACACAATAAAACAAATCCTGTCCCCAAAAGGATACAGCAAGCTCAGACCTGTGCCAAACCCTCAGGGTAGGAGAATCCTGCACGGCACCATAGCCAACATCACATTCTAAGATCTCCGTGGTAACAAACAAGCAATGTAGCCCGTCTGTAATAGATTCCCTGTCAACTTAAGCCCTTGGTACTTCGCCCAGAACCACCAGAATGAACCTGCCATGTTCCTCAGCTGCAATGGTCAATGGAGGTGTGCTTTCCACGCATTCATGTGGGAGAGCTTTGCTACCCAAACGTTCCACAGGGGGACACTGGAGCAAACAAACCAGACACCCCCTGTCTGGTAGAAGGAAACCTTACTGTTTGGAGCATCTCACAGGCCTCAGCATGGGAAATTCTCAAAGGCTTCTTGATGCAACTGCTCCATTTGTCAGTCATTATAGACAGAAACTCCAGTGTGAGCAAAGTTCTGACATCTGCCCTTATTCAGGTGCTGGATATCTTGAATCCGACATTGCACATTGGAACTGCCTTTTGCTTGGCACTGAATTGAACCATAGATTATGTTTACAATTCCATCCTCACCCTACTGGCTCCCAAAGCCTATTGATATGAATTCTAGAGCCACAACGCAGAATTCTGCCTTCCCATAGAAAGAAGTGCCTGGTGAGTCTGCTTAGCAACTCCACATGAGGGTCAATCTGCTCAGCCTTCGAGGGAACCCTGATGTATAGGCTGCCCTGTCTAATATTGCTGTGTCTGACAGAGCATGAGACCAGACTTAGTTTCAACCCCCAGACAGTGGGTCCCATATGCAGCATGTGAGACTGGCCATGACCCAAATCTCTCATCTCTAACCATCCTTGGTATTCAGGCACCTGTCCCCATACATTTGCTGGAATCCCTGACAATGGGGGAACCTGAAGCACAATAGAGAATTCCTCCTTCCCCGTGGCAAGAAACCTGGCTGTTGGGATGGGTGTCCAGCCCTCAAGAGGGAGCCAGCTGTATGGCCAATGAGACCACGCCCACTCCTGAGATCCGCCCTGGGAACAAACAGGCAATTGTGACCCTCAGCCTGAGCATGCTTTAAACAAGTCCTCACAGTGGCACCACCAGGATCCCGCATGCAGTCCAGGTGCGCCCCTAGGCCCAAATCTTAACCTTTGATGGGATTCTCTAGGCGCCCAGACCCAGAGCCCATATCTGGAATCCCTGTATTGGGGCACACCTACGATGTAAAACACCACTCTTTTTTTTCCCCGAAAAAGGCACCAAACTATGGAGCTGCCAGGACCCTTAGAGAGAAAAATTCTCCCATGGACCCATGAGACCACACCTGCATTCCGAAGCCATCTTGGAGACACAATCCAGAGAAAAAAGCCTGTGCTGTTGCTTTCTTTTCACCCTATTTACAGTTCCTGATGTGCTGCTCTGTAGGTCTATGCATTGGGACTATTGGCCTCCCCACTAACCGTAACCCGAATTTCAGATTTCAGAATTCTCTCCCAAAACCATGGCTCTCATGCCACCAAGATTGGAGCCTTTGGAGTCACAACACAGGACTGTGTCTGCCATCACCAAGGAAACTGTGCCCTTCACAGTTGCCCAAACCTTCAATATTGGTAGAAACCTGCAAATCAGCGGAACCCACCCTTATATTGGCAGTTGCTCTGGTGCAAACTTGTAGTCTGAAACACCCTGATCGCCTATATCCAGTCAGACAGCCATGTCAAAGGTCCTGAGTCAGAAGATTGAACCTGTCATGCCCGTACGACCTCATTGGAACCGTAGATTAGGTTTTCAGGCATCTGTCCTCAGGGACCTGTTCTGAAATACCAACATATGACATGTGGTCCCTAAGCCTCACAACAGAATATCTCCTGTCCTGAGAAAGAAACTGTGTTCTTCGATGTGTGCCAAATACTCAGGGTTGGAGAATCCTGTAAGGCACCTTAGCCACCAGCACAATCTAAGATCTGCCTCATAACAAACCAGCATTGTGGCCCATCTGCAAGATATTCCATGTCAACTCAAGGCCTTGGTCCTTCGCCACAGAGGCAGAGAACTAACCTGCCTTGTTCCTCAGCTGATATGTTCAATGGAGCTGTGCTGTCCAGGCATCCATACAGGAGAGTTCTACTACCCAAACTTTCCACATGGAGGACCCTGGAGCAAACAAACCAGACTCCACCATTCCAGTAGAAGGAAATCTTGCTATTTGCAGCAGCTCACAAGCCTCAATGTGGGAAATCCCCCATGGCCTTTTGATGCCACCCCTCCATTTTTTGGTCATCAAGACACAAACTCTAGTGTGAGCAAACATCTGACATCTGCCCTTACTCAGGTGCTGGATATCTCAAAAAGATGCTTCACATTAAACTGCCTTCTCCTTGGCATTGTATTGAAGCATAGCTTGTGTTTACAATTCCATCCTCACCGTACTGGTTCCCAAGGCCTCTTGATAGTGAATTCTGGAGCCACAACGCAGCATTCTACTTTCCCCATAGAAAGTAGAAGTGTCTGCTGAGTCTGCCCAGAATCCCCACAAGAGGATCAATTGACTCAGCTCTCGAGGGAACCCCAATTTGTAAACTGCACTGGCCACTAGTGCTGTCTCTGATGGAGTCTGATCCCAGACCTACTGTCAGCCACCCAGAGAGAGGGGCCCCATATCTAGCATGTGTGACTGGTCATGGTCCAGGTCTGCCATCTCTACCCATCCTTGGTATTCTGACTTCTTTCCTCGGACTTTCCTGGAATCCTTCCAATGGGGGAAACTGAAGCACAATAGAGAACTGCTCCTTCCCCAAGGCAGGAAACGTGGCTGTTGGGAAGGGTGTCCAACCCTCAAAGTGGGAGCCACATGCATAGCCAATGAGCCAACACCCTCTCCTCGGGACCACCTTGGGCACAAACAGGCATTGTAATCCTCATCCTGAACATGCTTTCAAACAAGCCCTCTCAGTGGCACCACAAGTATCCTGCATTGCAGGTCTGGTATGCCCCTAGGCCCAAATCCTAACATTTTGTGGGATTCTCCAGGCACCCAGACTCAGAGACCATCCCTGGGATCCCTGTTTTGGGCACCCCTAAGATGGAAAAGAGCACTCTTCAGTTCCCCGAAAAAGTCATCTGGGAGCCGCCAGGATCCTTAGAGAGGAAAAGTCTCCCATGGACCCATGAGACCACACCTAAATTCCGAGCCCACCCTGGACACACAATCCAGATAGAAAAGCCTGTGCTACTGACTTCCAATCACCCTAATTACAGTTCCTGATGAGCTGCCCTCAACATCTATGTATTGGGCCTGCGACCACCTTGCAACTAACACTAACCTGAATTTTTGCAGACTTCTCTCCCAAAAACATGACTCACATGCCCTTCAGGATGGGGTCTTTGGAGCCATACCATAGGACTGTGCCTGAAACCCCAAGGAAACTTTACTCATCACATTTTCCCAAACCCTCCTTATTAGGAGAAACCTTCAAGGCCCCTGATAACACCCGAATATTGGAAGCCACTCTGGATGCAAATACACAGGATGAAACACCCTGATCACCTAAATCCAGGCAGACAACCGCGTCAATGATCCGGAGTCAGAAAATTGAACCTGACGTGAACCTAGGACATCATAGGAACCCTAGATTACATTTCCGGCATCTGACCTCAAAAGCCTCTTCTGGAATACCAAGTTAGGATACAACATGTGGACCCTGAGCCACACAACAGAATATCTCCTGTCCCAAAAATGAAACTGTGCACTTCGACCTGTGTCAAACCCATAGGGTAGGAGAATCCCTCATGGCCCCTTAGCCAACAGCACATTCTAAGACCTACTGGGTAACAAGCCAGTATTGGGACCCATCTGTAAGAGATTCCATGTCAAGTCAAGTCCTTGGCACTTGGCCCAAGTGCCACCAATATAAACCTGTCATGTTCGTCAGCTGCAATGGTCATTGAACTTGTGCTTTCCAGGCATCCATGCGGAAGGGCTCTGCTACCAAAAATTTCCACATGAGGAACACTGGAGCAAACAAACCAGACTCCACCTGTCCAGTGGAAGGAAACCTTGCTATTTGGACCATCTCACAAGCCTCAGCATGGGAAATCCTCCATGGCCTCTTGACGCCACATCTCCATTTGTTGGTCATCATAGACTCAAATTCCAGTGTGAGCAAACATCTTTCATCCGCCCATACTCAGGTGCTGGACGTCTTGAATGAGCCACTGCACATTTGAAATGCCTTCTGCTTTGAACTGAATTTAACCCTATCTTGTGTTAACAATTCCATCCTCACCATACTAGTCCGGACGTCCTCTTGATAGGGAATTCTGGAGCCACAACGCAGCATTCTGCCTTCCCCATAGAAAGAAGAAGTGCCTGGTAAGATTGCCCAAAAAACCCACATGAGAATCATTTGCTCGGCCCTCACGGATCCCCGATTTTAGGCTGTTCTGGCCACTAACGCTGTGTCTGACAGAGCCTGAGCCCCGGCCTCGTGTCAGCCACCCAGAGAGCAGGACCCATATCCAGCATGTGAGACTGGCCATTTCCCAGTCCGTCATCACTACCCATCCTTGGTATTCGGGCATCTGTCTCCAGATCATTGCTGCAATCCCTGCCAATGGGGGAACCTGGAGTGCAAGAGAGAACTGATCCTTCCCCATTTCAGGAAACCTAGCTGTTGTGATGGGTGTCCAACCTTCAGAGAGAGAGCCAGCTGCATGGGCAATGAAACCATTCCCACTCCTGAAGCGTGTCCTTGGAACAAACAGGAATTGTGACCCTCAGCCTGAGCATGCTTTCAACCAAGCCCTCTCAGTTGCACCACCAGGATCCCGCATTGCAGGCCTGGTAGGCACCTTGTCCCAAATCCTAACCCTTGGTGGGATTTTCCAGGGACCCAGACACAGAGCCCGTCTCTGGAATCCCTACTTTGGGGCACCCTTAAGATGGAAAACAGCACTCTTCCCTTCCCCGAGAAAACCACCAAACTATTGGTAGTCACCAGGATCCTTGAAAAGTAAAATCTGCCACGGAACCATGAGACCACACCGGCAATCCGAGGCCATACTGGACATACAATCCAGATACAAATCGTGTGCTGCCACCTTTGTGTCATCCTATTTACAGTTCCTGACGAGCTGATTTCCAAGTCTATGCATTGGGCCTGCAATCACCTCACCATTAACCCTATCCCAAGTTTGTGTTTGAAGACTTCCCTCTTAAAACCATGGCTCACATGACCTCCAAGTCCTGGTATCTGAAGCCACACCACAGGACTTCAGATACACAGGACTGCATCTGCAACCCTAAAGGAAACTGTGCCCATCACTTTTTTACAGTTCCTGATGAGCTTCTTTCAAAGTCTATGCATTGGGCCTGCATTCACCTCACCATTAACCCTATCCCGAGTTTGTGTTTGAAGACTTTCCTCTTAAAACCATGGCTCACATGACCTCCAGGCTCTGGTATTTGAAGCCACACCACAGGACTTCAGATACACAGGACTGCACCTGCAATCCTCAAGGAAACTGTGCCTATCACTTTTTCCCAATACCTCTAGATTAGGAGAAACCTGCAAGGCCCCTGAGCCCAGCCCAAAAATGGAGGCCACTCTGGATGCAAATGCACAGTCTGAAACACCCTGATCACCTGAATCCAGGCAGACACCCAAGTCAATGGTCCTGAGTCAGAAGATTGAACCTGACATGCCCTGAGGACTTCATTGGCTCACTAGATTAGGTTTTCAGGTATCTGTCCTCAGAGGCCTGTTCTGGAATACCAACTTATGATACAACATATGGTCCCTGAGCCACAAAACAGAACATCTCCTCCCTGAGAAAGAAGCCCTGCTCTTTGACCTGTGTCAAACCCTCAGGGTAGTTGAATCCTGCATGGCCCCTTAGCAACCAGCACATTCTATGATCTCCCTGGTAACAAACCAGCATTGTGACCCATCTTCATGAGACTCCGTGTCAACTCAAGGCCTCGATACATCGCCCCAGAGCCACCAGAACAAACTTGCAATGTTCCTCAGCTGCAATGGTCAATGGAGGGGTGCTTTCCAGACATCCATATGGGGTGCTCTGCTACACAAACATTCCACATGGAGAAACCGAAGAAAACAAACCAGACTCCCCCTGTCTGGTAGAAACAAACTTTGCTATTTGTAGCATCTCACAAGCCCCAAGGTTGGAAATCCTCCATGGTCTCTTGACGCCACCCCTCCATTTGTGGGTCATCATAGACAGAAACTCCAGCGTGAGCAAATATCTGACATGTGCCCTTACTCAGGTGTTGGATAGTCGAAATAGCAGCTGCACACTGGAGCTGCCTTTCGCTTGCACTGAATTTAACTATAGCTTGCTATTACTATTCCATCCTCACCCTTCTGGTCTGCAATATCTATTGATAGGGAATTCTGGAACAACAACGCAGTATTCTGCCTTCCACATAGAAAGAAGAAAGACCTGTTGAGTCTGCCCAGAAACTGCACATGAGGATCAATCTATGCAGCCCACGAGGCAACCCCGATTAATAGTCTTCCCTGGCCATTAGTGCTGTGTCTGACAGAGCCTGAGCCCTGACCTCGTGTCAGCCACCCCGAGGTCGGGGCCTATATACAGCATGAGAGATCGGCCATGGCCCTGGGCCATTATCTCTACCCATCCTTGGTAACCAGGCTTCTGTCCCCCGACATTTCCTGGAATCCCTACCAATGGGGGAACCTGAAACACAATAGAGAACTCCTCCTTCCCCATGGCAGGAATCATGGCTTTTGGGATGGTTGTCCAACCCTCAGTGTGGGAGGCAGCTGCATGGCCAATGAGACTACACCTACTCCTGAGGGCCGACCTGGACGCAAGCAGGCATGGTGATCCTCAGCCTGAGCATGCTTTCAAACAAACGCTCTCAGTTGATACTCCAGTATCCCCATTGCAGGCCTGGAATGCTCCTAGGCCCAAATAATAACCCTTGGTGAGATTTTCCAGGTGCCCAGACCCAGAGCCCATCTTGGAATCCCTGTTTGGGGCACAGGTAAGATGGAAAAAAAGCACTCTTCCCTTCCCCAAGAAAGGCACCAAACTATTGGGAGCCGCCAGGATCCTTAGAGAGGAAAAATCTCCCATGGACCATGAAAACAAACCTGCATTCCCTGGCCATCCTGGACACACCATCCAGAGAGAAAAGTCTGTGCTACCACCTTTGAGTCACCCTATTTACAGTTCCTGACGAGCTGCCCTCCATGTCTATGCCTTGGGCCTGCAATCATCGTGCCATTAACCCTAACCCAAGTTTGTGTGTGCAGACTTCTCTCCCAAAACCATGTCTCACAGGCCCACCAGGTTATGTTCTCTTGAGCCACACCACAGGAAAGTTCCTGCCATCCCCAAGACAACTGTGTCCATCACAGTTGCCCAAACCCTACAGATTAGGAGAAACCTGCAAGTCCCCTGAGCCCAGTACAATACAGGGGGACACTCTGGATGCACATGCGCAGTCTGAAACACTCTGATCACCTCCATCCAGGAAGACACCCATGTCAATGGTCCCGAGTCAGATGATTGAACCTGACATGCCCCTAGGACCTCATTGGAAGCCTAGATTAGCTTTTCAGGCATTTCTCCTCAGAGACCTATTCTGAAATACCAATATGATACAACATATGGACCCTGAGCCCCAGAATAGAATACCTCCTGTCCCCAGATGGAATCCGTGCTCTTTGACTTGTGTCAAACCTCAGGGCATATGAATTCTGCACAGCCCCTTAGCCACCAGCACATTCTAAGATCTCCATGGTAACAAACCAGCATTGTGACCCATCTTCATGAAATTCCATGTCACATCAAGTCCTTGATACTTCGCCTCATAGCCACCAGAATGAACCTGACATGTTCCTAAGCTGCAATGGTCAGTGGAGGTGGGCTTTCCAGGCATCCATGTGGGAGTGCTCTGCTACACATTCTTTCCACATGAGGGGCCCTGGAGCAAACAAACCAGACTGCCACTGACCAGTAGAAGGGAAACTACCGTTTGTAGCATCTCAGAAGCACCAGCATGAGAAATTCCCCATGGCCCCTTGACACAACCCCTCCATTTGTCGGTCATTATAGACACAAACTCCAGCATGAGCAAACATCTGACATCCGCCCTTAGTTAGGTTCTGGATTTTCATTTCCACTGCTGCACTCTGGAACTGTGTTTCGCTTGACACTGAATTTAACCATAGCTTGGGTTTAGAATTCCATCCTCAGCCTCCTTGTCCGCAAGCCCTCTTGAGAGGGAATTCGGGAGCCACAAAGCAAAATTCTGCATTCCCAGTAGAAAGAAATAGGGCCTGGGTAATCTGCCCAGAATATCCACATGAGGATCAATCTGCTTGGCACTCGAGGGAACCTTAATTTATAGACTCTCCTGGACACTAATTCTGTGTCTGACAGAGCCTGAGCCAAGACCTAGTTTCAGTCACCCAGAGATCTAAGCCCATATCCAGCATGTGAGATCGGCCAGGGCCCAATTCCATCACCTGTACCCATCCTTGGTATTCAGGCATCTGTCCCCAGACCTTTGCTAGAATCCCTGTCAATGGGGGAACCTGAAGCACAATAAAGAACTCCTCCTTCCCCATGGTAGGAATCCTGGCTATTGATATGGGTGTCCAAACCTCAAAGTGGGAGCCACCTGCATGGCTAAGGAGACAACGCCCACTCATGAGGGCTCCCCTTGGGCACAAGCAGCCATTGTGACCATCAGCTTGAGCATGCCTTCAATCAAACGCTCTCAGTTACACCTCCAGGATCCCGCATTGCAGTCCTGGTATGACCCTAGGACCAAATCCTAACACTTGGTGGGATTTTCCATGGGCGCAAACCCAGAGCCCGCCACTGGAATCCCTGTTTTGGGGAACCCCTAAGATGGAAAACAGCACTCTTCACTTCCCTGAGACAGCCACCAAACTATTGGGAGCCCCCCAGATCCTTGAGACTCATGGTCCCATGAGTCCACACCTGCATTCCGAGGACATCGTGGATACACAATCCAGATACAAGAGACTGTGCTACTGCCTTTGAGTCACCTGATTTACATTTCCTGACGTGCTGCCTTCCAGGTCTATGGATTGGGACTGCGAACACCTCGCCACTAACCCTATCCCGAGTTTGTGTTTGCAGATCTCTCTCCCAAAACCATGGCTCACATGCCTTCCAGGATGGGGCCTCTAGAGTCACACCACAAGACTGTGCCTGCCATTCCCAAGGAAACTGGGCCCATCACAGTTTCCCAAAACCTACTGATTAGGAGAAAGCTGCAAGGCTCCTGAGCCCACCCCAATATTGGAGGCCGCTCTGCATGCAAATGTGCAGTCTGAAACACCCTGATCACCTTCATCCAGGCAGATACCCAAGTCAATGATCCTGAGTCAGATAATTGAACCCTGACCTAGGCCCTAGGAACTCATTGGAAGCCTAGATTAGCTTTTCAGGCATCTGTCCTCAGAGCCCTCTTCTGGAATACCAAATTATGATACAAAATATGGTCACTGAGCCCCAGAACAGAAAATCTCCTTTCCCCAGATAAAAGCCGTGCTCTTGGACCTGTGTCGAACCCTCAGGGTGTATGAATACTGCACAGCCCCTTAGCCACCAGAACATTCTACGATCTCCCTGTTAACAAATCTGCATTGTGACCCATCTTCACAAGGCTCCATGTCAACTCAAGGCCCTGGTACTTCGCTCCAGAGCCAGCAGAATGAACCTGCCATGTCCCTAAGCTGCAATGGTCAATAGAGATGTGCTTTCCAGGCCTCCATACGGGACTGTTCTGCTACACAAATTTTCCACATTGGAAACTGGAGCGAACAAAGCAGACTCCCCCTGTCCGGTAGAAAGAAATTTTGTTTGTAGCATCTCACAAGCCCCAGGGTGGGAAATCCTCCATGGCCTCTTGACGCCACCCCTCCATTTGTTGGTCATAATAGACACAAACTCCAGCCTGAGCAAACATCTGACATCCGCCCATACTCAGGTGCTGATATGGGAATCAGCTTCATGCTAACTGGAACTGCTTTTTGCATGGCACTGAATTTAACCCCAGCTTCGGATTACAATTTTATCCTCACCCTTCTGGTCCACCATATCTCTTGATAGGGAATTCTGGAGCCACAATGCAACATTCTGCCTTCTGCATAGAAAGAAGGATCTGGTGAGTCTGCCCAGAAACTGCGCATGAGGATCAATATACTCAGCCCAGGAGGGAACCCCTATTTATAGTTTGCCCTGGCCACTAGCACTGTGTCTGACAGAGCCTGAGCCCCGACCTCGTGTCAGCCACCGGGAGGCTGTGGCCCATATCGAGCATGTGAAACCGGCCATGGCCCAGGGCCGTCATCCCTACCCATCCTTGGTATTCAGGCATCTGTCCCCTAGACCTTAGCTGGAATTCCTACCAATGGGGGAACCTGAAGCACAATAGAGAACTCCTCCTTCCCCATGGCAGAAATCCTGGGTTTCAGATGTGTGTCCAAATCTCAGAATGGGAACCAGCTGCATGGCCAAGTAGACAACACCCACTCCTGATGGCCTTCTGGGCATAAGCAGGCATTGAGCATGCTTTCAAACAAACACTCTCAGTTGCACCTCCAGGATCCCGCATTGCCGGCCTGGTATGGCCCTAGGCCCAAATCCTAACACTTGGTGGGGTTTTCCAAGCACTTAGACCCAGAGCTAATATCTGGAATCCCTGTTTTTCAGAACGCCTAAGCTGGAAAACAGCACTCATCCCTTCCCCAAGAAATCCATCAAACTATCGGGAACCGCCAGGATCCTTGAGAAGAAAAATCTCCCATGGACCCATGAGACCACACAAGCATTCCAAGGCCATCCTGGAAATTAAATCCAGATACAATAGCCTGTGCTACTGACTTAGAGTCACCTGATTTACAGTTCCCGACTTCCTGCCCTTCAGATCTATGCATTGAGCCTGTGATTACCACGGTGCTAACCCTAACCCGAGTTTGTGTTTGCAGACTTCTCTCCCAAAACCATGGGTCACATGCCCTCCAGGATGGGATCTCTGGAGCCAAACCAAAGGACTATGCCTGCCATCCCCAAGGAAACTGTGCCTGTCACAGTTGCCAAAACCCTCCAGATAAGGAGAAAACTGCAAGGACCATGAGCCCACTACAATATTGGATGCTGCTCTGGATGCAAATGTGCAGTCTGAAAAAGCCTGATCACCTCCATCCAGGCAGACACCAGAGACAATGGTCCTGAGTCAGAACATTGAACCTGACATGCCCCTAGGACTTCATTGGAACCCTAGGTTAGGTTTTCAAGCATCTGTCATCAGAGGCTTGTTCTGGAATACCAACTTATGATACAACCTATGGTCCCTGAGGCACACAACAGAACATCTCCTGTCCCCAGATGGAATCCAGGCTCTTGGACATGGGTCAAATCCTCAAGATACATGAATCCTGCACAGCCCCTTAGCCACCAGCACATTCTTAGATCTCCCTGGTAACAATCCAGCCTTGTGACCTATCTTCATAAGATTCCGTGTCCAATCCAGTCCTTGATACTTCGCCTCAGAGGCACCAGAATGAACCCGTCATGTTCCTCAGCAGCAATGGTCAATGGAGGTGTGCTTTCCAGGCATCCATGCGGGACAGCTATGCTACCCATTCTTTCCACATGTGGGACCCTGGAGCAAACCAGACTGCCCCTGACTGGTATAAGGAAACCTTGCTGTTTGGAGCATCTCATAAGCCCCAGCCTGGGAAATCCTCCATGGCCTCTTGATGCCGCCCCTCCATTTGTGGGTCATCATAGACACAAACTCCAGCATGAGCAAATATCTGGCATCCACCCCTACTCAGGTGCTGTATATTTGATTCAACTGCTGCACACTGGAAGTGCCTTTCACTTGATACAGAATATAACCATAGCTTGGGTTTACAATTCCATCCTCAGCCTCCTGGTCTGCAAGCCCTCTCGATAGGGAATTCTGGATCCACAATGCAGCATTCTGCCTTCCCTATAGAGACAAGAAGGGCCTGGGAGTCTGCTCAGAAACCGTACATGAGGATCAATCTCCTCAGCACTCGAGGGAACCCCAATTTGTAGACTGCCCTGGGGACTAGTGCTGTGTCTGACAGATCCTGAGCCAAGACCTTGTGTCAGCCACCCAGATATCTGGGCCCATATCCATGATTAGAGACTGGCCATGACCCATGTCCGTCATCTCTACCCATCTTTGGTGTTCAGGCATCTGTCCCCAGACCTTTGCTGAAATCCCTGATAATGGGAGAACCTGAAGCACAATAGAGAACTCCTCTTTCCCCATGGCAGGATTCTGGCTGTTGGATATGTGTCCAAGCCTCAAAGTGGGAGCCAACTCCATGGCCAAGGAGACCACGCTCACCCATGAGGGCCACCCTGGGCACACGCAGGCATTGTGACCCTCAGCCTGAGTATGATTTCAAAAAAGCCCTCTCAGTAGCACCTCCAGAATCCCGCATGCAGGCCTGGTAAGCCACTAGGCCCAAATCCTAACACTTGGTGGGATTTTCCAGGGGACCAGACCCAGAGCCCGTCTCTGGAATCCCTATTTTGGCGCCCCATATCATGGAAAACAGCACTCTTCCCTTCCTGGAGAAAGCCACCAACTATTGGGAGCTGCCAGGATCCTTAGAGAGGAAAAATCTCCCATCGACCCATGAGGCCACACCTGGATTCTGAGGCCATCCTGGACACAGAAGCCAGATACAAAAGCCTGTGCTACCACCTTTCAGTCACCTGATCAACAGTTCCTGACGAGCTGCCCTCCGTGTCTAGGCACTGGGACTGCTATCACTTTGCCACTATCCCTAACCCAAGTTTGTGTTTGCAAACTTCCCTCCCAAAACCATGGCTCACATGCCTTAGAGGTTGTGGTATCTGGAGCCACACCACGGAGTGTACCTGTCTTCCCCAAGGAAACTGTGCCTGTCACTATTGCACAAACCCTCTAGATTATGAGAAACCTTCAAGGCCCCTGAGCCCACCCCAATATTGGAGTCTGCTCTGGACGCAAATGCACAGTCTGACACATCCTATCACCTACATCCTGGCTGATAGCCAAGTCAATGGTCCTGAGAAAGAAGATTGAACCTGACATGCCCCTAGGATTCACTCGAAAACTAGATTATGTTTTCAGGTATCTGTACTCAGGGGGGTGTTCTGAATATCAACTTATGATACAACATGGTCCCTGAGCCACACAACAGAACATCTCCTGTCCCCAGACGGAAGCCGTGCTCTTGGACTTGGGTCAAACTCTCTGGGTAGATGAATCCTGCAAGGCGCCCTCGCAACCAGCACATTCTATGATCTCCCTGACAACAAACCAGCATTGTCACCCATCTTCATGACACTCCATGACAACCCCGGGCCTTGGTACTTCGCCCCAGAGCCAGTCCTCATACACCTCTAGGCACAAATCCTAAAACTTGGTAGGATTTTCCAGGTGCCCAGACCCAGAGCCCATCTCTGGAAACCCTGCATTGGGGCACCCATAAGATGAAAATGTGCACTCTTCCCTTCCCCGAAAAAGACACCAAAATATGGGGAGCACCCAGGATCCATAGAGAGAAAATGACTCCTATGGACCTATGAGAACACACCTGCATTCTGAGGCCAAAGTGCACACACAATCCAGAGAGAAAAGCCTCTGCTACCGCCTAGAAGTCACCCTAATTACAGTTCCAGATGAGATGCCCTCCAGGTCTATGCATTGGGCCTGCGATCACCTCACCACTCACCCTAATCTGAATTTGTGTTTGCAGACTTCTCTACCAAAACCATGGCACACATGCCTTCCAAGATGGGGTCTATTGATCCACATCACAGGACTGTCCCTGCCATCCCCAAGGAAACTGTGCCCATCACAGTTGCCCAAACCTTCTAGATTAGGAGAAACCTGCAAGTCCTCTGAGCCTACCCCAATACTGGCAGCAGCTCTGAACGCAAATGCACAGTGTGAAACACCCTGATCACCTACATACAGGCAGACAGCCAAATAAATGGTCCTGAGTCAGAATAGTGAACCTAACATACCTCTAGGACGTCATTGGAAACATAGATTCGGTTTACAGACATCTGTCTTCAGAGGCCTGTTCTGGAATGTGAACTTATGATACAACATGTGATCCCTGGGCCACACAACAGTACATCTCCTGTTCCCAGAAGGAAACCGTGCCCTTCCATCTGTGCCAAAGCCCAGGGTAGTAAAATCCTGCACAGCACCTTAGCCACCAGCATATTCTAAGATCTCCCTGGTAACAAACCCACATTATGGCCCATCTGCAAGAGATTCCATGTAAACGCAAGGACTTGGTACATCCCTCCAGAGACACCAGTACGAACTTGCCATGATCCTCAGCTGCAATGGTCAATGGAGTTGAGCTTTCTAGGCATCCATGTGGTAGAGCTCTGCCTCCTAACCTTTCCACATGGGGGAACTTGGAGCAAGTAAACCAGATTCCACCTGTCCAGTAGAACAAAACCTTGCTGTTTGGATCAGCTCATAAGCCTCAATGTGAAAACCCTCCATGGCCTCTTGACATCACCCCTCCATTTGTCAGTCATCATAGACACAATCTACAGTGTGAGCAAATATCTGACATCCGCCCTTATTCAGGTGCTGGGTATCTCCAATAAGCCGCTGCACATAGGACATACCTTCCGCATGGGACTCAATTGAACCATAGCTTGTGTTTATAATTAGATTTTCACTGGACTGGTCCCCAGGCCCTCTTGATAGGGAATTCTGGAGCCAAAACGCAGCATTCTGCCTTCCCTATAGAAAGAAGTGCCTCGTGAGTCTGTCCAGAAACCCCACATGAGGATCAATGTGCTCAGCCCTCAAGGGAACCCAAATTTATAGGTTGCCCTGGCCACTCATGCTGTGTCTGACAGAGCATGAGCCCCGACCTAGTGTCAGTCACCAGAGAGTGAGTCCCACATCTAGCATTTGGGACTGCCATGGCCCAAGTACATCATTTCTACCTATCCTTGGTATTCAGGCAACTTTCCCTAGACCTTTGCTGAAATACCTGCCAATGGGGGATCCTGAAGCAGAATAGAGAACTCCTCCTTCCTCATGACAAGAAACTTTGCTGTTGGGATGGGTGTCCAACCCCTCAAAGGGGGAGCCAGTTACAAGACCAGTGAGACCCGCCCTGTCCTGTGGGCCGACCTGGGCACAAACAATCATTGTGACACTCAGCTTGAACATGATTTCAAACAATCCCTCTCAGTTGTACCACAATGATCCCTCATTTCAGGGCTTTTACAAACCTAGCCCCAAATCCCAACCCTTAGTGGGGTGTCCCAGATGACCAGAATGAGAGCCCGTCTCTGGAATTCCCGTTTTGGGGCTCCCCTAAGGTGGAAAACAGCATTTTTCCCTTTCCCGAAAAAGTCACAAAATTATGGAGAGCTGCCAGGAACCATAGAGAGGAAATGACTCTCATGGACCCATGAGAACACACCTGCATTCCGAGGCCATCCTGGACAAACAATCCAGAGAGAAAAGCCTCTGCTACCGCCTTCCAGTCACCCTACTTACAATTCCAGACGAGTTGCCCTCCAGGTCCATGCATTGGGCCTGCGATCACCTCGCCACTCACCCTAATCCGAATTTGCGTTTGCAGACTTTCTATCTAAACCTTGGCACACATGCCCTCCAGGATGGGGTCTCTGGATCCACACCACAGGACTGTCACTGCCATCCCCAAGGAAACTGTGCCTGTCACAGTTGCCCAAAACTTTTGGATTAGGAGAAACCTGCAAGGCCCCTGAGCCTACCCTAATATCGGCGACCACTCTGAACACAAATGCACAGTCTGAAACACCCTAATCACCACATCCAGACAGACAGCCAATTCAATAGACCTGAGTCAGAATAGTGAACCTAACATGACCCCCAGGACGTTCTTTGAATCCTAGATTCGATTTTCAGACATCTGTCCTCCGAGGCTTGTTCTGGAATGCGAACTTATGATACATCATGTGGTCCCTGAGCCACACAACAGAACATCACCTGTCCCCAGAAGGAAACTGTGCCCTTCCATCTGTGCCAAAGCCCAGGGAAGTAGCATCCTGCACAGAACCTTAGCTACCAGCACAATCTAAGATCTCTCTGCTAATATACCTGTATTGTAGCACATCTGCAAGAGATTTCATGTCAACTCAAAGACTTGGTACTTCGCTCCAGAGACAGTAGTACAAACCTGCCATGTTCCTCAGCTGCAATGGTCAATGGAGTTGAGCATTCCAGGCATCCATGCGGTAGAGTTCTACTACCCAAACTTTACACGTGGTGGACCCTGGAGCAAGAAAACCAGACTCCACCTGTCCAGTAGAACGAAACTTTGCTGTTTGGAGCAGCTCATAAGATGCAACGTGAAAAGCCCTCCATGGCCTCTTGACGCCACCCCTCCATTTGTCAGTCATCAAAGACACAAACTCCAGTGTGAGCAAATATCTGACATCTGCCCTTACTCAGGTGCTGGATATCTCGAACAAGCCGCTGCACATAGAAACTGCTTTCCGCTTGGCACTGAAATGACGATACCTTGTGTTTATAATTCCATCCTCACCCGACTGGTCTCCAAGCCCTCTTGATGCAGAAATCTGGAGCCACAACACAGCAATCTGTATTCCCTATAGAAAGAAGTACCTGGTAGTTCTGGCCAGAAATCCCACATGAGGATCAATCTGCTCGGCCCTCAAGAGAACCCCGATTTATCGGTTGCCCTGGCCACTAGTGCTGTGTCTGACAGAGCCAAAGCCCCGGCCTAGTGTCAGTCACCAGAGAGTGGGCCCCACATCTAGGATTTGGGATTGCCATGGCCCCAGTATGTCAGGTCTACCCATCCTTGGTATTCAGGCACCTGTCCCCAGATCTTTGCTGGAATCCCTGACAATTGGAGAACTCCTCTTACCCCATGGCAATAAACCTGGCAGTTAGGATCGGTGTCCTACCCTCAAAGGGGGAGCCAGGGTCAAGACCAATGAGACCACACCCACTCCTGAGAGCCGCCTGGGCACAAACAGGCATTGTGACCCTCAGCCTGAGGATGCTTTTAAAAAATCCCTCTCAGTTGCACCACCATAATCCCGCATTGCAGGTCTGGTACGACTCCAGGCCCAAATCCTAAGCCTTGGTAGAATGTCCCAGACTCCCAGAACTAGAGCCCATCTCTGGAATCTCTGTTTTCGGGCACACCTAAGATGGAAAAGAGCAATCTTCCCTTCCCCGAAAATGCAACGAATCTATGGAGGGCCAGCAGGATCCTTACAGAGGAAAAATCTCCCATGGACCCCTGAGACTACACCTGTATTCTGAGGCCATTCTGGATACACAATCCAGAAGGAAAAGCCTGTTCTACTGTCTTCCAGGCACCCTAATTAATGTTCCTGATGAGCTGTCTCCAGGTCTATGCATTAGGCCTGAGATCACATCGCCACACAGTTGCTAACCGGAATTTGTTTCCAGACTTCTCTCCCAAAACCATGGCTCACATGCCCAACAGAATGGGATCTCTGGAGTCACACCAACGAAATCTGGCTGCCTTCCAGTCACCCTACTTAAGGGTGCCTCCCTGTAAGGACCCTGAGCCCACCCCAATGTTGCCAGCCACTCTGGATGCAAATGCATAGTCTGAAACACGCTGATCACCTACATCCAGGGAGATAGCCAAGTCGGTGAGTTAGAAGATTGAACCTGAAATTCCCCTAGGCTCTCAATGAAACCCCATTAGTTTTTCAGGCAACTTTCCTCAGGGACCTGTTCTGGAATACCAATTTATGACACATCATGTGGTCCCTGAGCTACACGACAGAACATCTCCTGTCCCCAGAAGGATACCGTGCCCTTTGACCTGTGCCAAACCCTCAGGGTAGGAGACTCCTGCTGCCACTTTAGCAACCAGCACATTCTAAGATCTCCATGGTAACAAACCAGCATTGTGGCCCATCTGCAGGAGATTCCATATCAACTCAAGGACTTTGACTTCTCCTCAGAGCCACCAGATCGAACCTGCCATGTTCCTCAACTGCAATGGTTAATGGAGGTATGCTTTCCAGGCATCCAGGCTGGAGAGCACTGTTTCACAAACTCTCCATATGGGGGAACCAAGAGCAAACAAAGCAGACTTCACCTGCCCAATAGAAGGAAAACTTATTGTTTAGAGCAGCTCACAGCCCTCAGCGTGTGAACTCATCCATGGCCTCTTGACGCCACCCCTCCATTAGTTGGTCATCATACAAACTCAAGTGTGAGCAAACATCTGACATCCACCCTTATTCCGGTGCTGGAAGACTCGAATAACCCCTGCTCACTGGAACTGCCTTCCGCTTGCCACTGAATTGAACCATAGCTTGTGTTGACAATTCCATCTCACCCCTCTGGTCCACAAGCCCTTTTGATAGGGAAATCTGGAGCCACAACGCAGCATTCTGCCTTCCCAATCTAATGAAGAAGTTCCTGGTGAGTGTGTCCAGAATCCCCACATGAGGATCAATCTCCTCGGCCCTCGAGTCAACCCCGATTTATAGGCTGCCATGGCCACTAGTGCTCTGTTTGAAAGAGCCTAAGCCCCGACTGAGTTTCAGCAACCAGAGAGCGGGCCCCATATCTAGCATTTGGGAGGTCATGGCCCAAGTACGTAATCTCTACCCATCGTTTGTATTCAGGCACCTGTCCCCAGACCTTGACTGGAAACCCTGTCAATTGGGGAACCTGAAACACAATAGAGAACTCCTCCTTCCCAAGGCAATAAACCTGGCTGTTGAGATGCGTGTCGAACCCTCAAAGGGGAAGCCAGTTAAAAGACCAATGAAACCACGCCCACTCCTGAGTGCCGCCCTGTGCACAAACAGGCATTATGACCCTCAATTTGACCATGCTTTCAAACAATGCCTCTCAGTTGCTCCACAATGTCCCCGCATTACAGGTCTGCTATGCCTCTAGGCACAAATCCTAAATTTGGTGGGATTTTCCCAGGTTCCCAGACCCAGAGCCCGTCTCTGGAATCCCTGTTTTAGGGCTCCCCTAAGATGGAAAACAGCACTCTTCCATTCCCCGAAAATGCCAACAAACTATGGGGAGCCACCAGGATCCATAGAGAGGAAATGACTCATATGGACCCATGAGAACAAACCTGCATTCTGAGGCCATCCTGGACACACAATCCAGAGAGAAATGCCTGTGCTACCACCTTCCAGTCACCCTAATTACAGTTCCAGATGATCTGCCCTCCAGACATATGTACTGGGCCTACGATCACCATGCCACCCACACTAATCTGAATTTGTGTTTGCAGAATTCTCTACCGAGGCCATGACACACATGCTCCCCAGAATGGGGTCTTTGGATCCACACCACAGGACTGTCCCAGTCATTCCTAAGGAAACTGTGCTCATCACATCTGCCCAAACCTTCTAGATTAGAAGAAACCAGCAATGCCCCTGAGCCTACCTCAAGATTAGTGACCGCTCTGAACACAATTGCGCAGTCTGAGACACCCTGATAAAGTACATCAAGGCAGACAGCCAAATCAATGGTCCTGACTCAGAATAGTAAACCTAACATGCCCCTAGGATGTCATTGGAACCCTAGATTCGGTTTACAGACATCTGTCCTCAGAGACATGTTCTGGAATGCAAACATATGATACATCATCTGTTCCCTGGGCCACGCAACAGAACATCTCCTGTCCCCAGAAGGAAACTGTGCCCTTCTGTCTGTGCCAAAAGCCAGGGTAGTAGAATCCTGCACAGCGCCTTAGACACCAGCACATTCTAAGATGCCCCTGGTAACAAACCACCATTGTGACCCATCTGCAAGAGATTCCATGTCAACTCAAGGACTCGGTAATTCACTCCAGAGACAGCAGAATGAAC
Source organism: Neogale vison (assembly GCF_020171115.1). Classification (NCBI taxonomy): domain Eukaryota; kingdom Metazoa; phylum Chordata; class Mammalia; order Carnivora; family Mustelidae; genus Neogale; species Neogale vison. Next base: position 110,770,106 of record NC_058092.1, read on the forward strand.
CTGCCATGTTCCTCAGCTGCAATGGTCAATGGAGTTGAGCTTTCCAGGCATCCATGCAGTACAGATCTGCTACCCAACCTTTCCACATGGGGGACCCTGGAGCAAATAAACCAGACTCCACCTCTCCAGTAGAATGAAACTTTGCTGTTTGGAGCAGCTCATAAGCCTCAACGTGAAAACCCTTCTATGGCCTCTTGACGCCACGCCTCCATTTGTCAGTCATCATAGGCACAAACTCCAGTGTGAGCAAATATCTGACATCTGCCCTTACTCAGGTGCTAGATATCTCAAATAAGCCGCTGCACATAGGAACTGCCTTCTACTTGGCACTGAATTGAACCATAGCTTGTGTTTACAATTCCATCCTCACAGTACTGGACCACAAGCCTTCTTGATAGGGAATTCTGGAGCCACAACGCAGCATTCTGCCTTCCCTATAGAAAGAAGTGCCTTGTGAGTCTGGCCTGAAACCTCACATGAGGATCAATCTGCTCGGCCCTCTAGGGAACCCCAATTTATAGGTTTCTCTGGCCACTAGTGCTGAGTCTGACAGAGCCTGAGCCCCGACCTAGTGTCAGTCACCAGAGAGTGGGCCCCACATCTAGCATTTGGGATTGCCATGGCCCAAGTACATCATCTCTACACATCCTTGGTATTTAGGCTCCTGTCCCCAGACCTTGACTGGAATCCCTGCCAATGGGAGAACCTGATGCACAAAAGAAAACTCCTCCTTCCTCACGGCAGGACATTTGGTTGCTGGGTTGGGTGTCCAACCCTCAAAGGGGGAGCCAGTTATAAGACCAATGAGACCACGCCCACTCCTGAGGGCCGCCTTGGGCGCAAACAGACATTATGACCCTCAGCCTGAGCATGCTTTCAAACAATTCCTCTCAGTTGCACCACCATGATCCTGCATTGCAGACCTCATACGCCCCTAGGCCCAAATCCTAACCCTCGGTGGGAAGTCCCAGACTTCTAGAACCAGAGCCGATCTCTGGAATCCCTGTTTTGGGGCACCCATAATATGGAAAACAGCACTCTTCCCTTCCCTGAAATAGCCACCAAACTATGGAGAGCTGACGGGATCCATAGACAGGAAGTCTCCCATGGACCCAGGAGACCACACCTGCATTCTGAGGCCATACTACACACACAGTTCAGAGAGAAAAGCCTTGATACTGCCTTCCAGTCACCCTAATTAAGTTCCTGATGAGCTGCCCCCCAGTTTTACGCATTGGGCCTGTGATCACATCGCCACAAAGTCACTAACTCGAATTTGTTTTTCCAGACTTCTCTCCCAAAACCATGGCTCACATGCCCACCAGAATGGGATCTCTGGAGCCACACCACAGAACTGTGGCTTCTATCCCCAAGAAAATGTGCATATCAGAGTTGCCCCAACCTTCCAGATTTGGAGAAACCTGTAAGGCCTCTGATCCCAACCCAATATTGCTGGCCACTCTGGACACAAATGCACAGTCTGAAACACCCTGATAGCCTACATCCAGAGAGACAGCCACGTTAATGATCGTGAGTTATTATATTAAACCTGAAATGCCCCAAGGCCCTCAATGGAACCCCATTAGGTTTTCAGGCACTTGTCCTCAGGGGCCCCGATCGAGTTTTGGCCACCATATCTAGTATTTGGGATGGTTATGGTCCACGTACGTCATTTCTACCCCTGCTTGGTATTCAGGCACCTGTCCGCAGACCTTGGCTGGAATCCCTGACAAGGAGAGAACCTGAAGCACAATAGAGAGCTCCACTTTCCCCATATCAATTAACATGGCTGTTGGGATGGGGTCCAACCCTCAAAGAGGGAGCCAGTTAGAAGACCAATGAGACCACACCCACTCCTGAGGGCCTCCCTAAACACAAACAGGCATTGTGACTCTCAGTCTGAGCATGCTTTCAAATAATCCCTCTCAGTTTCACCTTCATGATCCCACATTGCAGGACTTGTATGCCCCTAGGCCTAAACCCTAACCCTTGTTGGGATGTACCAGACGCCCAGAACCAGAGCCCTTCTCTGGAATCCCTGTTTTGGGGCACCACTAAAATGGAAAACAGCACTCTTCCCATCCCCGAAAAAGACACCAAACTATGGGGAGCCACAAGGATCCTTAGAGAGGAAAAGTCTCCTATGGACCCATGAGAACACACCTGCATTCCAAGGCCATCCTGGACACACAATTCAGAGAGAAAAGCCTGTGCTACCGCCTTCCCGTCACCCTAATTACAGTTCTAGACGAGCTGTCGTCCATGTCTGTGCATTGGGCCTGCGATCACCTTGCCACTCACCCTAATCCAAATTTGTGTTTGCTGACTTCTCTAACTAAACCATGGCACACATGCCCTCCAGGATGGGGTCTCTAGAGCCATACCACAGGACTGTCCCTGCCATCCCCAAGGAAACTGTGCCCGTCACAGTTGCTCAAACCTTCTAGATTAGGAGAAACCTGCAAGGCCTCTGAGCCTAACACAGTATTGGCGGCCACTCTGAACGCAAATATGCAGTCTGAAACACCCTGACCACCTACATCCAGGCAGACAGCCAAATCAATGATCCTGAGTCAGAACAGTGAACCTAACATGCCCCTAGGATGTCACTGGAACCCTAGATTCGGTTTACAGACATCTGTCCTCCTAGGCCTTTTCTGGAATGTGAAATTATGATACAACATGTTGTCCCTGGGCCATTCAACAGATCATCTCCTGTCCCCAGAAAGTAACCGTGCTCTTCGACCTGTGCCAAACCCTCAGTGTAGGAGAATCCTGCACAGCACCTTAGCCACCAGCACATTCTAAGATGCCCCTGGTAACAAACCACCATTGTGGCCGATCTGCAAGAGATTCCATGTCAACTCAAGGACTCGGTAATTCGCTCCAGAGACATCAGAATGAACCTGCCATGTCGCTCAGCTGCAATGGTCAATGGAGTTGAGCTTTCTAGGCATCCATGTGGTAGAGCTCTGCTACCCAAAGTTCCACATGGAGGACTCTGGAGCAAATAATCCAGACTCCTCCTCTCCCGTATATGGAAACCTTGCTGTTTGGATCAGCTCATAAACCTCAACGTGAAAACCCATCCATGGCCTCTTGACACCACCCTTCCATTGTCAGTCATTATAGACACAAACTCCAGGGTTAGCAAATATCTGACATCCGCCCTTACTCAGGTGCTGGATATCTCGAATAAGCTGCTGCACATAGGAACTGCCTTCCACTTGTCACTGAATTGAACCATAGCTTGTGTTTACAATTCCATCCTCACCCGACTGGTCCCCAAACCCTCTTGATAGGCAATTCTGGAGCCCCAATGCAGCATTATGTCATCCCTATAGAAAGAAGTGCCTGGTGAGTCTGGCCAGAAGCCCCACATGAGGATCAATCTGCTCAGCCCTCGAGGAAAAACCGATTTATAAGTTGCCCTGGCCACTAGTCCTGTTTCTGTCAGAGCCTGAGAACCTACCTAGTGTCAGTCACCAGAGAGTGGGCCCCACATCTAGCATTTGGGATTGTCATGGCCCAAGTACATCATCTCTACCCATCCTTGGTATTTAGGCATCTGTCCCAGGACATTTGCCAGAATCCCTGCCAATAAGGGAACCTGAAGCACAATAGAGAACTCCTCCTTCCTCATGGCAGGACATTTGGCTGTTGGGATGGGTGTCCAAACCTCAAAGGTGGAGCAAGTTACAAGACCAGTGAGACCACGTGTACTCCTGAGGGCAGCCCTGGGGGCAAACAGCCATTGTGACCCTCAGCCTGAGCATGATTTCAAACAATCCCTCTCAGTTGCTACACCACTATCCTGCCCTGCAGACCTCATATGCCCCTAAGACCTGAGAGGACTTACTAGAGGACAGGACTCAAGCTGAGGGTCACAATGAGTGTTTATGCCCTTGCAGCACTCAAGCATGTGCGGGGCCTCATGGTGAATGCTGGTTTCTCCTACACTGAACGTTGGACCATATGCCAACCACAAGGTTTCTTGCCATGGGTAAGAAAGAGTTCTGATTTCTGCATCACGTTCACCCCTTGGCAGGGTTTGGAGTTAAGGTCTATTTCTGAAGTCTGATAAGCTATGTTGGGAAGAGATGACGAGCTAAGGCCATGGCAGGTCTGATGTGCTCAGTGTGCGTCAGCTTTCTGGGTGTTGGTCAGAAAGTCCGGGCTCAGGCTGTGTCAGACAGCATATTAGTGCCCAGGTTAGACTATATAATTTGGGTACAGCAGAGTGCCTTTCAGGTCTATCCTCATTTAGGGTGTCTGGGTAACTCCATAGGGCAACATTTTTCTTCTGGAGTGCAGGCAGAGTGCTGCACTGTGGCTCTGGAAATTCCAAACTTGAAGGCTCTGGGGCCAGGAGTGTGAGGACGGAATTCTGAGAACACAAGCTAGACTAAGGTTTCAGGGTCAGTACAAGGCAGGCACACTCTGCAGAGCTGAATCGAGATCTCGTGCATCTGAAGTCAGGGCGAGGATCAGACCTTGGCTCAGGTTGGAGTTCCTGTCCATGATTTCCCCTTCATAAAGTGTGGGGGGGCATCACAAAGCCATCGAGGTTTTCCCACATTGGGAGTTGTGAGACTAGCGACAAGACAGGTTCAATCTGCTGGCTCTGGGGAAGCAACCAAGAGGGCTGAGTTTAAATGGAATCTCCTTTGGATGGGTCCGAATGTGGGTTTGTTTCCATGGAGACCTTGTAATGGGGCGGTGGTACCTGGGTCCTGAAGGATTCTCCTAACCAGAGTTTTTGAGACATCTCCAAAGAGCAAGTTTCCCATGTGGAGACAAGATTTGTTCTAATTGGTGCCTCACGAAACCCCCATATGCTGGTATTGGAAACCAGGCCTCTGAGGAGAGATGGCTGGAAACCAAACAAATGGATCTGATGAGGTCCTAGGGGGCTGTCGGGTTTAATCTTCTTCTCTGGGGACATCTGTCTCTGGGTCTGAGTGGAGGTAGTAGCTCAACTGGTGGCAGATAGCACCTGTTTGTCCCGGGTGGACTACACATTTAGGATAGCCTTGGGGACGTTGGAGCTTTCTCCTATATTGTTCTGTTTGGTTCCACCCCGACATTCCACTGCCATCATTGACACAAAATCCAGTGTCAAAAGCCTAAGCAAGCGCCTCACACTCGCCCTTTGTTCATATCTCCAAGAGTTCTCCTCAAGGTCTATAGACTGTGCCTGCCATACCTACATCCCCAAACCTAAGCCGAATTGTGTTTTCAGACTTCTGTCCTCAGAGCCCTGGCCAACACACCCTCTAGGCTGGAACCCCTGAAGCCACACCTCAGGACTGTACCTGTTTTCTCCAAAGGAATTCTGCCCATTCCATTGTCCACAACCATACAGATTAGGAGAAACCTCCAAAAACCCTGAAGCCAACCCAATAGTGTAGGCAGCCCAGGACAAACAAGGACAATCTGACAAAGAGGGGTCATGTGACACACACTGAGCAACTACCTCCAATATGACCTGTAGACTGATGGCCCCAGAGAATCAGATTCAACCGGATAGGTCCCTAGGCCCTAATCGGATCCATTGCTTTGGTTTCCAGACATCTCTCCTCAGAGGCCTGGTTTCCAATACAAGCATATAGGGGGATTCCTGAGGCACTCATCAGAACAAATCTCGACTCCACATTGGAAACATACTCTTTGGAGCTCTGTCAAAACATCCGGTTGGGAGAATCCTTCAGGGCCCTGGACCACCGCCCCATTCCAAGGTTTCCATGGACACAAATGCACAATATGAGCCATTCTCCGGAGAGTCCATTTCAACTCAGCCCCCTCGGATGCTCCCCCAGAGCCAGCAGATCAAACCTGCCTTGTTGCTAGGAAATAATTGGAATGTGAGGTGGGAACAACACACATCTATCATTAGAATCCTGCTCTGGAATCATTCCGTATGGGACCTCCAGAAGCTATTCAACAGTTCTCAAGGGTCCTACAGAAGGAATCCTTATGGTTTGGAGCATCTCAAAATTCCCATTGTGGGAATACCTACATGGCCTCTTGAAAACCTCTCCCTTCATGAAGATGCCATCATGGACAGGAACTCCAACCTGAGCCAAAGACTGATCCATGCCCTGAGTTCAGATGCACGAGATCTTGATTAAGTCTTCAGAGTGTGCCTGCTATGCCTTCGCCCCAAAACCTAGGCCTAACTTCTATTCTAAGACTTCCGTCCTCACACTCCTGGCCCACAAGCCTTCCAGTTTGGGAATTCCGGAGACACAATGCAGCACTCTGCCTGCCCCCCAGCAGAAAAACATTGCCCTATGGGACTACCCAGAAACCCCAAATGAAGATCAACCTACATGCCAATCGACTGCACCCCAATTATACAGTCTACGCTGGGCACTAATGCCCTCTCTGACACAATCTGAGTCTGGACCTCCCGACCGACCCCCAGACAGCTGGCCGCACACTGAGCTCATCGGACCCAACCATGGCCTTATGTGGTCATCTCTTCCCAACCTCGGTTTTCAGGCTTCAGAACCTGTACGTTATCTCCAATCACTGCCCAGGGTTGAACATGATGCAGAAATCAGAACTCCTCCTTCTGCATGGCAAGAAACCATGTGGTTGGCATGTTCTTGAACGTTCAGAGTAGGAGAAACCAGCGTGGCCCATGAGGCCCCACCCAAGCTTGAGGGCCATGTTGGGCACAAACTCGCATTGTGATACTCAGCGTGAGCCCTGTCCTCAAGTAAGGGCTTACAGTGGCTGGACCAGGAGCCAGCATATGGGGCTTGCCATGTCCCTAGGCCCCCATTCTAAACCAGAGGTCGGGTTTTCCAGTCGCCGCTCCCCAGGGCTCTCCTCTGGAATACGTCTTTTGTTGGGACACTTGAGGTAAGAACAAAAACAAACAAACAATCAAACAAAAACAGAAAGGACTCCTCCCTTCTTAAAAAATGACCCCTAACTCTTGGGAATCAGTCAAATCGCCAGAAAGGGATTAAGGTCCATGGCCAATGAAGCCACCTCAACATTCAATGGCTATTATTTATACAAAATCCAGACAAAAGCCTCAGCAAGCACCTCACACTTGCTCTTTGTTCATATTCCGAATAGTTCTCCTCAAGGTCTGTAGATCGGGCCTGCCATACCTCTGTCCCCAAACCTAATCCGAGTTTGTGTTTTCAGGCTTCTTCTGTCACCACAACCCTGGCCCACACTCCCTCCAGGATGGGGTCTCTGGAGGCACAATTCAGGACTGTGCTTGCCCGCTCCAAGGGAATTCTGCCCATTCCATTGGCCACAACAGTACAGATTAGAGGAAACTCCAAAATCCAAAGTTATCCCAATGGTGTGGGTTGGCCGGGACAAACAAGGGCAATCTGCCACCAGCTGAAAAATTACCTCCACTCAGATCCGTAGGCAGATATCCCCAGTTAAAAATATTGAACTCGACATGCCCCTAGGCCCTAATCAGATCAATTTCTTTGGTTTCCAGTCATCTCTTCCCAGAGGCCTGGTTTCCAATACCAGCATTTGGGGGTTCCTGAGGCATTGATCAGAACAAATGTCATCTCCACAAGTTAAACATGCTCTTTGGAGCTGTGTCAAAACCTCCAGTTAGGAGAATCCTTCAGGGCCCCAGTGCCACTGCCCCATTCCAAGGTTTCCATGGACACAAACCCACGTTATGACCTATCCGCAGGAGAGTCCATTTCGACTCAGCCCCCTCAGTTGCTCCCTGAGACCCAGCAGATCAAAAATATCTTTTTGCGGGGCGCCTGGGTGGCTCAGTGGGTTAAGCCGCTGCCTTCGGCTCAGGTCATGATCTCAGGGTCCTGGGATCGAGTCCCGCATCAGGCTCTCTGCTCAGCAGGAAGCCTGCTTCCCTCTCTCTCTCTGCCTGCCTCTCTGTCTACTGTGGTCTCTCTCTGTCAAATAAATAAAATAAAAATATCTTTAAAAAAATATCTTTTTGCTAGGAGACAATTGGAATGTGAAGTGTCCTGCCCAGGCATTCATCCTTAGAACACTGCTCTGGAGTCGTTTCCTATGGGATGCCCTGGAGCCATCCAACAGTTCTAAATTGTACCACAGAAGGAATGTTTGTGGTTTGGAACATCTCACAATACTCATCATGGGAAAATTTCAATGGTCTCCTGATGCCCCCCCTCTCCATGAAGGGGCCATCATGGACAGAAACTCAACCTGAGCCAATGTCTGATCCTCGCCCTGACTTCAGATGCACGAGATCTCAATTTAGCTCTGCAGAGTATGCCTGCCCTGCCCTCGCCCCGAAACCTAAGACTAGCTTGTGCTCTCAGATTTTCGTCCTCACACTCCTGGCCAAAATGCCCTCCACTTTGGGATATCTGGAAACACAGTGCAGAACTGTACCTGCTCTCCAGAAGAAAAACGTTGCCCAATGGGGCTAACCAGAAACCTCAAATGAGAATCAACCTGCAGGCCACTCAACTGTACCCCAATTATACAGCCCACCCTGGACACTAATGCCCTGTCTGACACAGCCTGAGCCCTGATCTCCCGACCAGACATCTAGCCCAGACATCTGGCTGCACACTGAGTACATGGCACCCACCATGTCCTTAGGTTGTCATCTCTTTCCAAATTCGATTTTCAGGCTTCAGAATCTAAATCACTGCCCAGTGGTGAACGTGATGCAGAAATCAGAACTCCTCCTTCCCCATGGCAAGAAACCTTGTGGTTGGCATGTTGAACATTCAGAGTAGGAGAAACCAGCGTGGCCCATGAGGCCCCACCTATTCTTGAGGGGCAGGTTGGGCACAAACACGCATTGTGACCCTAAGAGTAAGCCCTGTCCTCAAGTAAGGCCACTCAGTGACTGGAACAAGAGCCCACATATGGGGCTTGCTGTGCCCCAAGGCCCCCAGTCTTAACCAGAGGTCAAGTTTTCCAGTCGCCCCTCCCCAAGGCTCTGCTCTGTAATCCCTCTTTTGGTAAGACACCTTAGGTAAAAATAAACAAGCAAACAAGCAAACAAAAACAGAAAGCATTCCTCCCATCCCATAGAATGACCCCAATCTCTTGGGATTGGGCCAAATCCCCACTGAGGGAGAACCGTCCATGGCCTATGAGGCCACCTCGACATTACACAGCTATTATTGACATTAAATCTAGAGACAAAATCTTAGCAAGCTCCTCACACTCGCCGTTTCTTCATATCATGAAGAGATCTCCTCTTGGTCTGTATTTCAGGCCGTCCATACCTTCGTCCCCAACCCTAAGTTGAGTTTGTGTTTTCAGACTTCTGTCCCCACAGTCCTGGCCCACACACCCTCCAGGATGGGAACCCTGGAGCCACACCCCAGGACTGTGCCTGTCCTCTCCAAGGGAATTCTGCTTATTCCTTTGGACACAACCTGACGGATTAGGAGAAACCTCCAAAGTCCCCAAGGCCATCCCAACACTGTCAGGCACCCAGGACAAATGGGAGATCTGTCACAAGATTCGCAACAACCTCCACTCAGACCCATACACAGATATCCCTAGAGAAGAAGATTGAACCAGACAGGCACCTAGACCCTAATCGGATCCATTGCTTTTGATTCCAGGCATCTCTCCTCAGAGGCCTGGTTTCCAATACCAGCATATGTGGGTTCCTGGAGGTTTCAATCAGAACAAATCTCGTCTCCACATGGGAAACTTGCTCTTTGAAGCTGTGTAAAAACCTCCAGTTAGGAGAAACCTTCAGGTACACAGAGCCACTGCCCCCGTCCAAGGTCTCCATGGACACAAACCACATTATGAACCCTCCTCAGTAGAGTCCATTTCAACTCAGCCCCCTCGGTTGCTCCCCCAGAGCTAGCGATAGTACCTGCCTTATCACAAGTAGATAATTGGAATGGGAGGCAGACTGCCCAGGATTCCATCCTTATAACCCTGCTCTGGCGTCGTTCCATAATGGACGTCCTGGAGCCGTCTGACAGGTCTCGACTGTCCCGCAGAAGGAATCCTTGGGGATTGGAACATCTCACTACTCCCATCTTGGGAAAACCACCATGGCCTCATGGTGTGCCCCCCCCCTTTCGTGAAGGGGGGAAATGGACATAAACTCCAACCTGAGCCAAAGTCTGATCCTCATCCTGACTTCATATCCACAAGATTTCGATTCAGTTCATCAGAGTGTGTCTGCCGTGACCTCAATCGGAAACCTACGTCTAGCTTTTGTTCTCAGACTTCCGTTGTCACACACCTGGGCCACAAGCCCTCTAGTTTGGGAATTCTGGAGCCACAATGCATCACTCTGCCTGCCCTCCAGAAGAGAAACGTTGCCCTATGGGGCTACCAAGAAACCCCAAATGAGGATCAACCTGCACGCCACTCGACTGTTCCCCAACTGTACAATCTAACCTGGGCACTAATGTGCTGTATGAAACAGCCTGAGTCCAGAATTCCCGACCAACATCAGGACAGCTGGAGCCACACCTCAGGACTGTGCCTCCCATCTCCATGGGAATCCTGCCCATTCCATTGGCCACAACCCTACAGATTATGAGAAAACTCCAAAAACCCTGAGACCATCCCAATAGTGTAGGCCTCCCGGGAGAAACAGTGGCAATAGGACACAAGCTGAGAAACGACCTCCACTCAGAACCGTAGACAGATGTTTCCAGAGAAGAAGTTTGAAGTAGACAGGTCCTAATAGGATCCATTGCTTTGGTATCCAGGCATCTCTCCTCAGAGGCCTGGTTTCAAATACCAGCTTATGGGGTTTCCTGAGGCAACAATCAGAACAAATCTCGTCTCCACATGGGAAACTTGATCTTTGGAGCTGTGTTAATATCTCCGATTAGGAGAATCATTCAGGACGCCTGTGCCACTGCCCCATTCCAAGGTCCCCATGGACACAAGCCCACATTAAGACCGATCCACAGGAGAGTCCATTTCAACTCATCCCCCTCGGTTGCTTCCCCAGAACCAGCAGATCAAATCTGCCTTGTCACTAGGAGACAATTGGAATGCGAGTTGGGTTGCCCAGGCATCCATAGTTGGAACCTTGTTCTTGAGAATTTCCTTATGGGACGTACTGGATCCATCCAACAGATCTCGATTTTCCCACAGAAGAAATCCTTGCGGTTTGGAGCATCAGAAATTCCCACTGTGGGAAAACCTTCATTGTCTCGTGATGCCCCCCCCCCAATTTCATTAAGGGGCCATCATGGACATAAACTCCAACCTGAGCCAATGTCTGATCCTGATGCACGAGATTTCGATTCAGCTCTTCAGAATGTGCCTGCCATGCCCTCGCCTCAAAATCTAAGTCTAGCTTGTGTTCTCAGACTTCTGTCCTTACACTTCTGGCCCACAAGCCCTCCAGTTTGGCATTCCAAAGACACAATGCCGCACTCTGCCTGCCCTACAGAAGAAAAATGTTGCCTTATATGGCTAACCAGAAACACCAAATGAGGATCAACCTGCATGACACTTGACTGTACCCCAATTATAGAATCTAGCCTGGGCACTAAAGCCCTGTCTGACACAGCCTGAGCCCACACCTCCCAAACGACAACCAGACAGCTGGCCGCACAGTGAGCACATCAGACACGCCATAGCCTTGGGTCATCATCTCTTCCCAACCTCTGTTTTCAGGCTTCAGATACGACACCTTAACTCCCATCTCTGCCCAGGGGTGAGCGTGATGCAGAAATCAGAACTCCTACTTTCCCATGGCCAAAAACCTTGTGGTTGGCATGTAGTCCAACATTAAGTGTAGGAGAAACCAGCATGGTAAATGAGGCCCAGCCATACTTGAGGGGCGCCATGGGCACAAACAAACATTGGGACCCTCAGTGTGAGCCCTGTCCTCAATAAAGCCTTTCAGTTACTGGACCAACAGTTCGCATATAGGGCTTGCCATGCCCCTAGTCCCCCAGTTTTAACCAGAGGTCGAGATGTCTAGTCACACCTACTCACGGCTCTGCTCTGGAATCCCTCTTTGGTGGGACACCTGAGGTAAATAAATAGAGTAAAGCTCCTCCCATCCACAGAATGACAACAAACACATGGGATTGGGCCAAATCCACAGAGAGAAAGACTTGTCCATGGCCCATGAGGCCACCTCAACATTCCACAGCCACCATTGACACAAAGTCCAGAGACAAAAGCCTGAGCAAACGCCTCACACTCGCTTTTTGTTCATAGCCCGAAAAATTCTTCTCAGGGTCTGCAGATTGTGTCTGTCATACATACGTCCCCACCGAAGCCAAGTTTGTCTTTTCAGACTTCTGTCCCCACAGTCCTGGCCGACACACCCTCCAGGCTGGGGCCTCTGGAGCCACACTTCAGGACTGTGCCTGTCCTCTCCAGGGGAATTCTGCCCATTCCATTGGCCAAAACCCTACAGATTAAAAGAAACCTAAAAAGACCCCAAGGCCATCCCAATAGTGTAGGCTGCCCAGGACAAATAGGGAAGATCTGTCAAAAGCTGAGTAATGACCTCCACTCAGACCCATAGACAGATATCTCCAGAGAAGAAGATTGAACCAGACCGGCACCTAGGCCCAAATCAGATCCATTGCTTTTGTTTCCAGGCATCTCTCCTCAGAGACCTAGTTTCCAATAGCAGCATATGGGGGTTTCCGGAGGTACCAATCAGAACAAATCTCGTTTCCACATGGGAAACTTGCTCTTTGGAGCTCTCTCAAAACCTCTAGTTACAATCAAACTTCAGGTCCCTGGAGCCACTGCCCCATTTCAAGGTCTCCATGGACACAAACCCACATTAAGAATCCTCCTCAGGAGAGCCCATTTCAACTCAGCCCCCTTGGTTGCTCCCCCAGAGCCAGCAGACCGAACCTGCCTTGTCGCTAGGAGACAATTGGAATGTGAGTTGGGCTGCCGAGGCATCCATCGTTGGAACCCCGCTCTGGAGAAGTTACTTACGGGGCATCTTTGATCCTTTTGACACGTCTCAACTGTCCCACAGAAGGAATCCTTGTGGTTTGCAGCATTACACACTCGTACCATGGGAACACCTCCATGGCTTCGTGATGCCACCACCTTGATGTAGGAGACATCATGGACAGAAACACCAACCTGAGGCAATGTCTGATTCTCGCCCTGACTTCAGATGAACGAGATCTCTATTCAGCTCTGCAGAGTGTGCCTGCCGTGCCCTCGCCCCAAAATATAAGCCTAACTTATGTTCTCAGACTTTCGTCCTCACATTCCTGGCCCACAAGCCCTCCAGTTTGGGAATTCCGGAGCCACAATGCAGCACTCTGCCTGCCATCCAGAAGAAAAACTTTGTCCTATGGGGCTACCCTGAAACCCCAAATGAGGATCAATCTGCATGCCACTCGACTGTACCCAATTATACAGTCTAGCCTGGAAAGTAATGTCCAGTCTGACACAGACTGAGCCCGGACCTCATGACCGACACCCAGACAGCTGGCCGCACAATGAGCACATCGGACACACCATGGCCTTAGGTCGTCATGTCTTCCCAACATCGGTTTTCAGGCTTCAGAACCTAGACCTTATTTCCACTCACTGCCAAGCCGTGTACGTGATGCAGAAATCAGAACTTCTTCCTCAAGACCAGTCACCTTGTGGTTGGCATTCTGTCCAACGTTCAGTTTAGGATTTTCTAAACTCTCCAACGTGGCACATGAGGCCCTGGCCATGCTTGAGGGCTGCGATGGACAGAAACACACATTGGGACCCTCAGTGTGAGCCCTGTCCTCAAGTAAAGCCTCTCAGGGGCTGGACCAAGAGCCCGCATATGGGGCTTGCCATTCCTCTAGTCCCTCTATCTTAACCAGAGCTCTAGAAGTCTAGTCAACCCTACTCAGAGCTCTTCTCTAGAATCCCTCTTTGGTGGGACACATGGGGTTAAAAAAATAGGAAAGGATCTACCATACAAAGAATGACCCCAAACACTTGGAATTGGGCCAAATCCACCGAGAGAAAAAACTCATCCATGGCCGTTGAGGTCAGCCTGACATTCCACGGCCACCATTGACACAAAATCCAGAGACAAAAGCTTGAAAAAGCGCCTCACACTCGCCCTTTGTTCATAGCCTGAAAAATACTCCTCACAGTCTGTAGATCGGGCCTGCCATACCTATATCCCCTTCCTAAGCCGAGTTTGTGTTTTCAGACTTCTGTCTCCATTGTCCTGGCCTACACACCCTCAAGGCTGGGGCCCCTGGAGCCACACTTCAGGACTGTGCCTGTGCTCTCCAAGAGAATTCAGCTCATTACTTTCGACAGAAACCTACAGATTAGGAGAAACCTCCAAAGTGCCCAGGCCATCCCAATAGTGTAGGACATCCAGGACAAACAAGGGCGATCTGACACAAGCTGAGCCACTACCTCCACTCAGACCTGTAGACAGATATGCCCAGAGAAGAAGATTGAAACTGACAAGCACCTAGGCCCTAATCAGATTCATTGCTTTTGTTTCCAGGCATCACTCCTCAGAGGCCTGGATTCCAATACCATCATATGCGGGTATCCGGAGGTACAAATCAGAACAATCTCTTCTCCACATGGGAATCTTGTTCTATGGAGCTGTGTCAAAACCCTAACCCTAAATGGAAGAGATTATGCTGAGTGAAATAAGTCAAGCAGAGAGAGTCAATTATCATATGGTTTCACTTATTTGTGGAGCATAACAAATAGCATGGAGGACAAGGGGCGTTAGAGAGGAGAAGGGAATTTGGGTAAATTGGAAGGGGAGGTGAACCATGAGAGACTATGGACTCTGAAAAACAATCTGAGGGGTTTGAAGTGGCGGGGGGATGGGAGGTTGGGGTACCAGGTGGTGGGTATTGTAGAGGGCATGGTTTGCATGGAGCTCTGGGTGTGGTGAAAAAATAATGAATACTGTTTTTCTTAAAATAAATAAATTGGAAAAAAAAGAGCTATTAAAAAAAAAAAAACCTCCAATTAGGAGTAAACTAACTGGACAGAAATGGTCAGAAACTCCAACCTAAGCCAAAGTCTGATCCTCGCCCTGACTTCATATCCTCGAGATCTCGATTCAGCTCAGCAGAGTGAGCCTGTTGTGCCCTTGCTCCAAAACCAGGCATCTATCCTCAGAGGCCTGGTTTCCAATACCAGCTTATGGGGTTTCCTGAGGCAACAGTCAGAACAAATCTTATCTCCACATGGGAAACTTGCTCTTTGGAGCTGTGTCAATACCTCCAGTTAGGAGAATCCTTCAGGGCGCTGGTGCCACTGCCTCATTCCAAGGTCTCCATGAACACAGTCCCACATTATGACTGATCCTCAGGAGCGTCCATTTCAACTCAGCCCCTAGGTTGTTCCTCCAGAGACAGCAGACCGAACCTGCCTTGTTGCTAGGAGACAATTGGAATGTGAGTTGGGGTGCCCAGGCATCCATCGTTAAAACCCTTCTTTTAAGAATTTCCTAATGGTACGTCCTGGATCCATCCAAATGGTTTCGACTGTCCTACAGAAGGAATCCTTGCGGTTTGGAGCATCACACAATCCCACCATGGGAAAACCTCCATTGCCTCATGATGCCCTCCACTTTCATTAAGGGGAAATCATGGACAGAAACTCCAACCTGAGCCAACATCTGATCCTGCCCTGACTTCAAATGCACGAGATCTCGATTCAGCTCTTCAGAGTGTGTCTGCTGTGTCCTCGCCTCAAAACCTAAGCCTAGCTTGTGTTCTCAGACTTCTGTCCTCACACTCCTGGCCCACAAGCCCTCCAGACTGGTATTCCAGAGGCACAATGCAGCACTCTGCCTACCCTCCAGAAGAAAAACGTTGTCCTATGGGGCTACCCAGAAATCCCAAATGAAGATTAACCTGCAATCCACTAGACTATACCACAATTATACAGCCTAGTCTGGGTACTAATGCCCTGTCTGACACAGCCTGAGCCTGGAATTCACGATCTACACCCAGACAGCTGGCTGCACACTGTGCACATCGGACCCGCCATGGCCTTAGGTCATCATCTATTCCCAAACTTGGTTCCCAGGCATCAGAACCTAGACATTATCTCCAATCACTGCCCAATGTTGAACGTGATACAGAAATCAGAACTCCTCGTTCCCAATGTCCAGAAAACTTGTGGTCTGCATATTGTCCAACGTTCAGTGTAGGAGAAAACAGTGTGGCCCATGAGCACCCACCTATGCTTGAGGGCCGCCATGGGCACAAACACACATGTTGACCCTCAGCATCAGCCCTAACCTCAAGTAAAGACTCTCAGTGACTGGACCAAGAGCTCAGATATGGGGCTTGCCATGCCCCTAGTCTCCCTATCTTAACCAGAGCTCGAAATGTCTAGTCACCCCTACTCAGGGCTCTGCTCTGGAATCCATCTTTGGTGGGACACCTGAGGTAAAAACAAAAACAAAAACAAAAACAAAAACAAAACAAACAAAGAAAAACAAACACAGAAAGGACTCCTCCCATCCACATACTGACCCCAAACACTTGGGATCGGGCCAAATCCTCAGAGAGAAAGACTCTTCCTTGGCCCATGAGGCCAGCCCAACATTCCACAGCCACCATTGACCCAAAATCCAGAGACAAAATCCTGAGCAAGTGCCTCACACTCGCCCTTTGTTCATAGCCCGAAAAATTCTCTCAGGCTATAAATCAGGCCTGTCATACATAGTCCCCAATCCTAAGCCGAGGTTGTGTTTTCAATCTTCTGTCCCTATCATCTTGGCCCACACACCCTCCAGGCTGGCGCCCCTGGAGCCACATCTCAGGACTGTGCCTGCCTTCTCCAGGGAAATTCTTCCCATTCCATTAGCCACAATCATACAGATTAGGAGAAACCTATAATGTCCCTGAGCCATCCAATATTGTAGGCCGCCCATGACAAACAGGGACAATCTGTCAGAAGCTGAGCAACTATATCCATTCACACCTGTAGACAGATATTGCCAGAGAAGAAGATTGGTACAGGCACCTAGACCTTAATTGGATCCATTGCTTTGGTTTCCAGGCATCTCTACTCAGAGTCCTTGTTTCCAATACCAGCATATATGTTCTTCCAGAGGTGCCAATCAGAACAAATCTCGTCTCCACACTGGAAACTTTCTCTTTGGAGCTGTGTCAAAACCTCCAGTTGAGAGAAATCATCAGGTCCCATGTGCCACGGCCCCATTCCAAGGTCTCCATGGACACAAACCCACATTATAACCCATCCTCAGAAGAGTCCATTTCAACACATCCTCCTTGGTTGCTCCCCTAGAGCCAGCAGACTGAACCTGCCTTGTCGAAAGGAGACAATAGGAATGTGAGGCATGATCTCCAAGCATCCATACTTAACCTGCTCTGGTGTCGTTCCGTATTGGACGTCCTGGAGCCATCTGACAGGTCTCGACTGTCCCACAGAAGGAATACTTGCCGATTGATGCATCTCACAACTCCCATTGTGGGAAAACCTCCATGGCCCCATGATGCCCCCCACCTTCGTGAAGGGGCCATCCTGAGCAAAAACTTTACCCTGGGCCAAAGCCTGATCCTGACTTTGGATGAACGAGATCTCGATTTAGCTCTGCAGAGTGTGCCTGCCGTGCCCTCGCCCAGAAACCTAAGCCTCGCTTGTGTTCTCAGACTTCCTTCCTCACACTTCTGGCCCACAAGCCCTCCAGTTCGGGAATTTCGGAGCCACAATGCAGCACTATGCCTATCCTCCAGAAGAGAAACGTTGTCCTATGGGGCTATCCAGAAACCCCAAATGAAGATCAACCTGCACGCCATTCAACTGTAATACAATTATACAGTCTTCCCTGGGCACTAATGCTCTGTCTGACACAGCATGAGCCCGGACCTCCTGACCGACAACCAGACACCTGGGGCCACAACTCAGGACTGTGCCTGCCCTTTCCAAGGGAATTCATCCCATTTAATTTGCCACAGCCCTACAGATTAGGAGAAACCTCCGAGGTCCCCAAGACCACCCTAATAGTGTTGGCCTCCTGGGGCAAACAGGGGCGATCTGACACAAGCTGAGAAATGACCTCCACTCGGAACCGAAGACAGATATTGTCAGCAGAGAATATTAAAGTGGACAGGATCCTAGGCCCTAATTGGATCCATTGGTTTGGATTCCAGGCATCTCTCCTCATATGCCTGGTTTCCAATACCAGTTTGTGGGGGTTCCTGTGGCACCAATCAGAACGAATCTCATCTCCACATGGGAAACTTGCTCTTTAGAGCTGTCTCAAAACCTCAGGATATGAGAATCCTTCAGGGCAACAGAGTGACTGCCCCATTCCAAGGTCTCCATGGACACAAACCCACATTAGGACCAACCTCAGTGAGTCAATTTCAATTCAGCCCCCTCGGTTGTTCCCCCAGTGCCAGCAGATCAAACCTGCCTTGTGGCTTGGAGACAACTGGAATGCAAGTTGGGCTGCCCAGGCATCCATAGTTAGAACCCTGCTCTTGAGAAGTTCCTTATGGGACGTCCTGGATCCATCCAACAGGTCTCGACTGTCCCAAGAAGGAAACCTTGCGGTTTGGAGCATCAGACGATCCCACAGTGGGAAAGCCTGCATGGGCTTGTGATGCCCACCACACCTTCATTTAGGTAACACTATGGACAGAAACTCCAACCTAAGACAATGTCTGACCCTCACCCTCCCTTCAGATGGACGAGATTTCGATTCAGCTCTGCAGAGTGAGCCTGTCGTGCCCTTGCTCTGAAACCTAAGCCTAACTTGTGTCCTCAGAATTCCGTCCTCAAACTCCTGGCCCGTAAGCCCTCAAGTTGGGAATTCTGGAGCCACAATGCAGCACTCTGTCTGCCTTCCAGAAGAAAAACGTTGCCCTATGGGGCTACACAAAAACGCCAAATGAGGATCAACCTGCACACCACTCGACTATACCCCAATTAACAGTCTAGCCTGGGTACTAATGTCCTGTCTGACACAGACTGTGCCCGGACCTCCAGACCGACACCCAGACAGCTGGCCGCACACTGAACACATCAGACACGCCATGGCCTTAGGTCGTCATCTCTTCCCAACCACTGTTTTCAGGCCTCAGAACCTAGACCTTATCTCCACTGACTACCCAGGGGTGAACATGATGCAGGAATCAGAACTTTTCTTTCCCCATGGCCAGAAATTTTGCAGTTGGCATGTTGTCCAACGTTCACTGTAGGAGAAACCAGCATGCACCATGAGGCCCCGGTCATGCTTGATGATCACGATGGGCTCAAACACGCATTGTGACTTTTAGCGTGAGCCCTAACCTCAAGTAAAGTCTCTCAGTGACTGGACCAAGAGCTTGTATATGGGGCTTGCCAAGCCTCTAGGCCCCCAATCTTAAACAGAGGTTGAGATGTCTAGTCACCCCTACTCAGGGACTGCTCTGGAATCCCTCTTTGGTGGCACAACTGAGGTAAAAAATACAGAAAGACTCCTCCCATACACAGAATGTTCCAAACACTTGGGATCGGGCCAAATCTACAGACAGAAACACTTGTACATGGCCCATGAGGCCGCCTCAACTTTCCACAGCCACCGTTGACACAAAATCCAGAGACAAAAGCCTGAGCAAGTGCCTCACACTCGCCCTTTGTTCATAGCCCCCAAAATTCTCCACATTGTCTGCAGATGGGGTCTGTCATACATACATTCCCACCTAAGCCGAGTTTGTCTTTTCAGACTTCTGTCCCCACAGGCCTGGCCCACACACCCTCCAGGCTGGGGCCCCTAGAGTCACACCTCAGGACTGTGCCTGCCCTATCCAGGGGAATTCTGCCCATTACATTGGCCACAACCTTACAGATTAGGAGAAACCTAAAAAGACCCCAAGGCCATCCCAATAGTGTAGGCCGCCCAGGACAAACAGGGGCCATCTGACACAGGCTGAGCAACGACCTCCATTCAGACCCCTCAATAGATATCCCCAAAGAAGAAGATTGAACCGGACAGGCACCTAGGCTCTAATTGGATCCATTGCTTTTGTTTCCAGGCATCTCTCCTCAGAGGCCTGTTTTCCAATAGCAGCATACCAATCAGAACAAATCTCGTCTCCACATGGGAAACTTGTTCTTTGGAGCTGTCTCAAAACCTCTAGTTAGGAGAAATCTTCAGGTCCCTGGAGCCACCGGCCCATTCCAAGGTATCCATGGACACAAAATCACATTATGACCACTCCTCACAAGAGTCCATTTCACCTCAGCCCCCTCGGTTACTCCCGAGAGCCATCAGATCAAACTGGCCTTGTCAATAGGAGACAGTTGGAATGCGAGTTGGGCTGCCCAGGCATCCATAGTTAGAACCCCCCTCTGGAGAAGTTACTTATGGGGTGTGCTTGATCCATCGGACAGGTCTCAACAGTCCCGCAGAAGAAATCCTTGTGGTTTGCAGCATCACACACTCACACAGTGGGCAAACCTCCACGGCCTCGTGATGCCCCCACCTTCATGTAGGGGACATCATGGGCAGAAACTCCAACCTGAGGGAATGCCTGATCCTCACCCTGACTTCACATGTCTGAGATAGCAATTCAGCTCTGCAGAGTGTGCCTGCCCTGCCCTTACCCCGAAACGTAAGCCTAGCTTGTGTTTTCCGACTTCCATCATCACACTCCTGGCTCATAATCCTTTCAGTTTGGGAATTCTGGAGACATGATGCAGCACTCTGCCTTCCCTCCAGAAGAAAAACATTGCCCTATGGGGCTACCCAGAAACCCCAAATGAGGATCAACCTGCATGCCACTCGACTGTACCCCAATTATACAGTCTAGCCTGGAAAGTAATGCCCAATCTGACAGAGACTGAGCCCGGACCTCGTGACCAACACCCAGACAGCTGGCTGCAAAATGAGCACATCGGACATGCCATGGACTTAGGTCGTCATGTCTTCCCAACCTCAGTTTTCAGGCTTCAGAACCTAGACCTTATCTCCACTCACTGACAAGCGGTATACGTGATGCAGAAATCAGAACTCTTCCTTCCCCATGACCAGAAACCTTGTGGTTGGCATGTTGTCCAACATTCCATGTAGGAGCAACCAGCGTGGCCCATGAGGCCCCGGCCATGCTTGAGGGCCGCAATGGACACCAATACACATTGGGACCCTCAGCCTGAGTACTGTCCTCAAGTAAAGCCTCTCAGGGGCTGGACCAAGAGCCCACATATGATAGGGCTTGTCATCCCTCTAGTCCCCCAATTTAACCAGAGCTCGAGAAGTCTAGTCAACCCTACTCAGAGCTCTTCTCTGCAATCACTCTTTGGTGGGACACATGAGGGTAAAAAAAAAAAAAAAAAGAGAGATAGGACTGCTACCATCCAAAGAATGACCCCAAACACTTGGAATAAGGCCAAATCCCCAGAAAGAAAAACTTGTCCATGGTCGATGAGGCCAGCGCGACATTCCACGGCCACCGTTGACGCAAAATCAGGAGACAAATGCCTGATAAGACACCTCACACTCGCTCGTTGATCATAGCCCAAAAAATTCTCCTCAGAGTCTGTAGATCAAGCCTGCCATACCTATGTCCCTAAACCTAAGCCAAGTTTGTGTTTTCACACTTCTGCCCCCACAGTTCTGGCCCACACAACTTCTAGGGTGAGTCCCCTGGAAAGACACCTCAGGACTGTGCCTTCCCTCTCCAAGGGAATTCTGCTCATTCCTTTGGACACAACACGACAGATTAGGAGAAGCCTCCAAAGTCCCCGAGGCCATCCCAATAGTGTCAGCCGCCCAGCACAAACAGGGGTGATCTGTCACAAGCTGTGCAACTACCCCCACTCAGACCCATAGACAGATATCCCCAGAGAAGAAGATTGAACCGGACAGGCACCTAGGCCCTAATAAGATCCATTGCTTTTGATTCCAGGCATCTCTCCAGCATATGTGGGTTCCCAGAGGAATCAATCAGTACAAATCGTGTCTCCATATGGGAAAATTGCTTTTTGGAGCTGTGTCAAAACCTCCGGTTAGGAGAAACCTTCACGTACACGGAGCAACTGCCCCATTCCAAGGTCTCCATGGACACAAACCCACATTATGACCCATCCTCGAGAGAGCACATTTCAACTCAGGTCCCTTGGTTGCTCCCCCAGAGGCAACGATTGAACATGCCTTATCACAAGTAGATAATTGGAATGGGAGATGGGCTGCCCAGAATTCCATCCTTAGAATCCTGTTCTGGCGTCGTTCCGTAATGGACGTCCTGGAGCCATCTGACAGGTCTCGACTGTCCCACAGAAGGAATCCTTGGGGATTGGAGCATCTCACTATTCCTATCTTGGGAAAACCACCATGGCCTCATGATGCACCCGCCCCTTCGTGAAGGGGGTAAATGGACAGAAACACTACCCTAAGCCAAAGTCTGATCCTCGTCCTGACTTCATATCCACGAGATCTCGATTCAGCTCAGCACAGTGTGCCTGCTGTGCCCTCGCTTCGAAACCTACATCTAGCTTTTATTCTCAGACTTCCTTCCTCATACTCCTGGGCCACAAGAACTCCAGTTTGGGAATTCTGGAGCCACAATGCACCTATCTGCCTGACCAGAAAAAGAACTTTGCCCTATGGGACTACTGACTACCCAGAAACCCCAAATGAGTATCAACCTGCACCCCACTCGACTTTACCCCAATTGTACAGTGTACCCTGCACACTCATGTGCTTTCTGACACAGCCTGAGCCCAGACTTCCCGACCGACACCCAGACAGCTGGGGCCACACCTCAGGACTGTGCCTGCCCTCTCCAAGGGAATTCTGCCCATTCCATTGGCCACAACCCTACAGATTACGAGAAACCTCCAAACACCCCGAGACTATCCCAATAGTGTAGGCCTCCAGGGAGAAACAGTGGCGATAGGACACAAGCTAAGAAATGACCTCCACTCAGAACTGTAGACAGATGTTCCTAGAGAAGTAGTTTGAAGTGGACAGGCCCTAATTGGATCCATTGCTTTGGAATCCAGGCATCTCTCCTCAGAGGCCTGGTTTCAAATACCAGCTTATGGGGTTTCCTGAGGCAACAATCAGAACAAATCTCATCTCCACATGGGAAACTTGCTCTTTGGAGCTGTGTCAATACCTCTGGATTGGAGAATCCTTCAGGGCACCAGCGCCACTGTCCCATTCCAAGGTCTCCATGGACACAAACCCACATTATGACCCATCCTCGGAAGACTCCATTTCAACTCACCCCCCTACGTTGCTCCCCCAGAGCCAGCAGAGCGAACCTGCATTGTCGCTAAAAGAAGATTAGAATACGAGTTGGACTTCCCTGGCATCCATCGTTAGAACACTGCTCTGGAGAAATTTTTTTATGAGACATCCTTGATCCATCCGACAGGTCTTGACTGTCCCGCAGAAGGAATCCTTGTGGTTTGCAGCATCACATAATCCCATCGTGGGAAAAACTCCATGACCTCGTGATTTCCCCACCTTCATGTAGGGTTCATCATGGACAAAAACTCCAACCTGAGGCAATGTCTGATCCTTGCCCTGATTTCAGATGCACAATATTTCGATTCAGCTCTGCAGAGTGTGCCTGTCGTGCCCTTGACCCAAAACCTAAGCCTAGCTTGTGTTCTCAGACTTCCGTCCTTCCACTCCTGGCTCACAAGCCCTCCAGTTTGGGAATTCTGGAGACACAATTCAGCACTCTGCCTGCCTTACAGAAGAAAAACATTGCCCTATGGAGCTACCCAGAAACCCCAAATGAGGATCAACCTGCACGCCACTGGACTCTACCCCAATTATACAGTCCAGCCTAGGCAGTAATGCCCTGTCTGACTCAGCCTGAGCTTAGACCTCATGACCAACATCTAGACAGCTGGCCACACACTGAACACATTGGACATACCATGGCCTTAGGTCATCATCTCTTCCAAACTTCAGTCTTCAGGCTTCAGGACCTAGACCTTATCTCCACTGACTGCCCAGGGTGAACGTGATGCAGAAATCAGAACTTCTCCTTCCCCATGGCAAGAAAACTTGTGGTTGGCATGTTGTCCAACATTCAGTGTAGGAGAAACCAGCACGGCCCATGAGGGCCCGGCCATGCTTGAGGGCTTCTATAGGCACAAACACACATTGGGATCCTCTGTTTGAGCCCTGTTCTCAAGTAAAGCCTCTCAAGGGCTGGACCAAGAGTCCGCATATGGGGCTTGCCATGCTCCAAGTCTCCCAATCTTAAACAGAGGTTGAGATATCTAGTCACCCCTACTCGGGGCTCTTCTCTGGAATCCCTCTTTGGTGGGACACCTGAGGTAAATAAATACCAAAAGGACTCCTCCCATCCACAGAATGACCCCATCCACTTGGGATCGGGCCAAATCCCCAGAGAGAAAGACACTTCCTTGGCCCATGAGGTCACCCCGACATTCCACGGCCACAGTTGACACAAATCCAGAGGCATAAGCCAGAGCAAGCACCTCACACTCGCCCTTTGTTCATATCCTGAAAAATTCTCTTCACGGTCCGTAGATTGGGCCTGCCATACCTATGTCCACAAACATGAGGCGAGTTATTTTTTTCAGACTTCTATACCCACATTCCTGGCCCACACACCCTCCAGGCTGAGGCCCCTGGAGCTACACTTCATGACTGTGCCTGCCCTTTCCAACGGAATTCTGCTCATTCCTTTGGACACAACCCTACAGATTAGGAGAAACCTCCAAAGTCCCCGAGCCTATCCCAACAGTGTAGGATGTCCAGGACAAACAGGGGCGATCTGACACAAGCTGAGCCACTACCGTCACTTTGACCTGTAGACAGATATCCATAGAAAAGAAGATTAAACAGAACAAGCATCTAGGCCCTAATCGGATCCATTGCTTTTGTTTCTAGGCATCTCTCCTAAGAGGCCTGGATTCCAATACCTGCATATGGGGGTTTCTGGAGGTACCAATCAGAACAAATCTGGTCTCCACATGGGAAACTTGTGCTATGGAGCTGTGTCAAAAACTCCAGTTAGCAAAAACCTTCACGTCACCAGAGCCACTGCCCCATTCCAAGGTCTCCATGAACACAAACCTACATTATGAACTATCCTCATTAGTGTCCATTTCAACTGAACCCCCTCGGTTACTCCACCAGAGCCAGCAGATCGAACCTGCCTTGTCACTAGGAGACAATTGAAATGAGAGGCAGGCTCTTCAGGCATCCATTCTTGGACCCTGCTCTGGCGTCTATCTTTATGGGACATCCTGGAGCCATCCAACAGCTCTCGACTGTCCTGCAGAAGGAGTCCTTGCAGATTGGAGCATCTCACAACTCACATTGTGGGAAAACATCTATGGGCACTTGATGCCCCCAATCCTCATGAAGGCGGATCATGGAAAGAAACTCCAACCTGAGCCAATGGCTGATCCTCGTCTTGACTTCAAATGTACAAGATCTCGATTCAGCTCTTCAGAGTGTGCCTGCTGTGCCCTTGCCCCAAAATCTAAATGTAGCTTGTGTTCTCATACTTCCATCCTCACTCTCCTTGACCACACGCCCTCCAGTTTGGGAATTCCGGAGCCACCGAGCAGCTCTCTGCCTGCACTCTGGAAGACAAACATTGCCTTCTGGGTCTACCCAGAAATGACAAATGAGGATCAAACTGCACGCCACTCGACTGTATCCCAATTATACAGTCTACCCTGGGCACTAATGCCCTATCTGACACAGCCTGAGCCCGGACATCCCGACCTTCACCCGGACAGCTGGGGCCACATCTCAGGACTGTGCCTGTGCTCTCTAAGGGAATTCTGCCTATTCCATTGGCCACAACCCTACAGATTAGGAGAAACCTCCAAAGTCCCGAGTCCATCCCACTAGTGTAGGCAACCTGGCACAAACAGGGTCAATCTGACACAAGCTGAGAAACGACCTCCACTCAGAACCACAGACAGATGTGCCCAGTGAAAATTGAAGTGGACAGGCCCTTAGGTGTGAATAGGATCAATTGCTTTGGATTCCAGGCATCTCTCCTCAGATGCCTGGTTTCCAATATCAGCTTATGGGGGTTCCTGAGACACCAATCAGAACAAATCTCTTCTCCACATGGGAATCTTGCTCTTTGGTACTGTCTCAAAACCTCCGGTTAGGAGATCCCTTCAGAGTGCTGGCATCACTGCCCCATTCCAAGGTCCCCATGGACACAAATCCACATTATGACCGATCCTCAGGAGAGTCCATTTCAAATCAGCCCCCTCGGTTGCTACCCAGAGCCAGCAGATTGAACGTGCCTTGTCACTAGGAGACAATTGGAATGCTAGGTGGGCCGCCCAGGCATGAATAAGTAGAACCCTGCTCTGGAGAACTTCCTTATGGGATGTCCTGGATCCATCCAACAGGTCTCGACTCTCCCGCAGAACGAATCCTTGTGGTTTGGAGCATCACATATTCCCACAGTGGGAAAACCGCCATGGCCTCTTGATGCTCCCCCCACCTTCATGATGGGGCCATCACAGACAAAAACTACAAACTGAGCCAACATCTGATCCTACGTCCCCAAACCTAAGCTGAGATTGTGTTTTCAGACTTCAGTTCCAACAGCCCTGGCCCACACGCCCTCCCAGCTGGGGCACTGGAGCCAGAACTCAGGACACTGCCTGCCTTTCCAAGGGAATTCTGCCCATTTCATTGGCCACTACTGTACAGATTAAGAGAAACCTCCAGAGTCCCTGACCATCCCAATAGTGAAGGTCACCCAGGACAAACGGGGGTGATCTGTCACAAGCTGAGAAACTACCTCCCCTCAGACCCATAGACAGATATGCCCAGAGAAGAAGATTGAATCTGACAGGCACCTAGGCCCTAATTAGATCCATTGCTTTTGTCTCCAGGCATCACTCCATAGAGGCCTGGTTTCAAATACAAGCATAAAAGGGTTTCCTGAGGTACCGATCAGAGGAAATCTCGTCTCCACATGGGAAACTTGGCCTTTGGGGCTGTATCAAAACCTCCAGTTCGAACAAATATTCAGGTCGCTGGAGGAACCGCCCCATTGCAAGGTCTCCATGGATACAAACCAACATTATGACCCATCCACAGGAGAGTGCATTTCAAATCAGCCCGTTAGTTTGCTCTCCCAGAGCCAGCAGATGGAACCTGCCTTGTTGCTAGGATACAATTGAATCAGGCTCTCCAGGGATCCTTCCTTAGAACCCTGCTCTGGAGTCGTTCTGTATGGGACGTCCTAGAGCCATCCAACTAGTCTCGACTGTCCAGCAGAAGGAATCCTTGCAGATTGGAGCATCTCACAACTCCCATCGTGGGAAAACTTCCATGGCCTCAAGATGCCCCCTTCCCTTCATGAAAGGGCCAACGTGGACAGAAACTCCAACATGACCCAACGTCTGATACATGCCCTGACTTCTGATACACGAGATTTCATTTCAGCTCTGCAGAATGTGCCTGCAGTGCCCTCGCCCCAAATCCAAAGCCTACTTGTATTCTCAGACTTCTATCCACACACTACTGGCCCACAAGCCCTCCGGTTTGGGAATTCTCGAGCCACAATGTAGCACTCCGCCTGCCCTCCAGAAGAAAAATGTTGCCTTATGGGGCTACCCAGAAATGCCAAATGAGTATCAACCTGCATGAAACTCGACTGCACCCCAATGATACAGTCTAGCCTGGGCACTAATTCCCTGTCTGCCACAGCCTGAGCCCTCAACTCCCGACCCACACTCAACAGCTGGCCGAACACTGAGCACATTGCACATGTTATGGCCTTAGGTCTTCATCTCTTCCCAACCTCGGTATTCAGGCTTCAGAACCTAGACCTAAACTCCAATCACTGTCCAGGGGTGAACGTGTTGCAGAAATGAGAAATCCTCCTTCCCCATGGCCAGAAACCTTGTTGTCGGCATGTTGTGCAACCTACAGTGTAGGAGAAACCATCATGGTACATTAGGCCCCACCCAGGCTTGAGGGGCTCGAAGGGCACCTATACGTATTGTGAACCTCAGCGTGAGCCCTATCCTCAAGGAAGGCCTCTCAGGGGCTGGACCACAAGCCCACATATGGGTCTTGCTATGCCCCTAGGTCCCCAAAGTTGACCAGAGGTAGGGTTGTCCAGTCGACCCTCCCCAGGACTCTGCTCTGGAATCCCTCTTTTGGTGGTATACCTGAGGTAGAAAAGAGAAAGGCCTACTCGCTTTCCACAGAATGACCCCAAACTTTTGGGAACATGCCAAATCCACAGAGGGGGAGAATCATCCATTGCCCATGAGGCCACCCCAACATTCCACGGCCATCGGTGACACAAAATCCAGAGGAAAAACCTGAGCAAGTGCCTCACACTAACCCTTTTTTCATGTCCCAAAGAGTTCTCATCATGGTCCATAGATCGGGCCTGTCATACCTACGTCCCCAAACCTAAGCGGAGTTTGTGTTTTCAGACTTCTGTCCCGACAGCCCTGGCACACACACCCTCCATGCTTGGGTCTCTGGAGCCACATCTCAAGACTGTGTCTTCCCTATCCAAGGGAATTCTTCCCATTCCATTGGACACAACCTTGAAAATCAGGAGAAACCTCCAAAGTCACTGAGGCCATCCCAATAGTGTAGGCCGCTCAGGACAAACAGGGGTGATCAGACGCCAGCTGAGCAGCTACCTCCACTCAGACCCATAGACAGATGTCCCCAGAGAAGAAGATTGAACAAGACAGGTCCCTAGTCCCTAATTCGATCCACTGCTTTGGTTCCAGGCATCTCTCCTCAGAGACCTGGTTTCTAATACTAGCATACGGTGCTTTCCTGAGGCACAAATAAGAACAAATCTTGTCTCCCCATAGTAAACTTGCTCGTTGGAGCTGTGTCAAAACCTCTAGTGAGGAGAATCCTTCAGGGCCCTGGTGCCACTGCCCCATTCCAAGGTCTCCATGGACTCAAACCCACATTATGACACATCCTCAGGAGAGTCCATTTCAACTCAGCCCCCTTGGTTGTTACCCTAGAGCCATCAGATCAAATGTGTCTTGTCGCTAGGAGACAATTAGAATGTGAGGCCGGCTGCCCAGGCATCCATCCTTAGAACCCTGCTTTGGAGAACTTCCTTATGGGATGTACTGGAACCATCCAACTGGTCTTAATTGTTCTGCAGAAGGAATCCTTGCGGTTTGGAGCATCTCACAACTCCCATCATGGGAAAACCTCCATAGCCTCGTAATGCACCCCCCCTTCATGAAGGGGCCAACATGGACAGAAACTCCAACCGGAGCCAACATCTGATCCTCACCCTGATTTCAGATGCATGAGATCTCGATTCAGCTCTGCATGTGTGCCTGCCGTGCCCTTGCCCCGAAACCTAATCCTAGCTTATGGTATCAGAATTCTGTCCTCACTCTCCTGGCCCACAAACCCTCACGTTTGTGAATTCTGGAGCCACAATGCTGCACTCTGCCTGCCCTCCAGAAGAAAAACTTTGCCCTATGCTGCTAATAAGAAACCCCAAATGATTATCTAATGCACGCTACTTGACTGTAAA
Source organism: Neogale vison (assembly GCF_020171115.1). Taxonomy (NCBI): domain Eukaryota; kingdom Metazoa; phylum Chordata; class Mammalia; order Carnivora; family Mustelidae; genus Neogale; species Neogale vison. The sequence continues at coordinate 110,799,526 of NC_058092.1, forward strand.
GCAGTTATACAGCCTACCCTGTGTACTAATACCCTGTCTGGCACAAAATGAGACCAAACATCCCAAACAACACCCAGAAAGCTGGCCCCAAACTGAACACATCGGACCCACCATGTCTTAGGTCGACATCTCTTCCCAACCTCAGTTTTCAGTCTTCAGAACCTGAACCTTATCTCCAATCACTGCCCAGGGGTGAACGTGATGCAAAAATCAGAATTCCTCCTTCCCCATGGAAAGAAACCTTGTGGTTGGCACATTTTCCAATGTTTAGTGTAGGAAAACCTACGTGGTCCCAGAGGACACGCCAGTGCTTGAGGACCGCCTTGGTCACAGACACGCATTGTGGCCCTCGGCGTGAGTCCCGTATTCAAGTAACGCCTCTCAGTGGCTGGACATGAAGCCCGCATATGGGGCTTGCCATGCACATAGGCCCCCATGCCTTACCAGAGAGCAGGTATTCCAGTTGTCAGTACCCACAGTTCCGCTCTAAAATCCCTCTATTGGGGGGACATCTGAGGCAGAATACAGGACTCCTCCCTTCACACAGAATGGCCCCAAACTTTAGGGATCTGGGCAAATCACCAAAGAGGTAATACTCTTCCTCAGCCCATGAGGCCGCCCCTATATTAAACGGCCATAGTGGACACAACATCCAGAGACAAAAGCCTGAGCAACCACTTCCAACTCACCCTCATTTCATATGCTGAGGATATCCCCCAAGGGACTAGATCAGGCCTACCATAACCTCTGCCCCAAACTTGAGCCTAGTTTGTGTTTTTGGACGTCTGTCTCCACAGCCCTGGCACACACAACCTACAGGCTAGGGCCTCTGGAGCCACACCATAGGACTGTGGCTGCTCTCTCCTAGGAAACTGCCCATTCCATTGGCCACAACCCTACAAAATAGGAGAAACCTCAAGTTCCCCAAGGACATCCCACTACTGTAAGGCGCCCTGGATACACAGGGGCATTCTGACACAATCTGAGCAACTACCTCCACGCAGAAACACAGACAGATGTCCACAGAGACAGAAGATTGAACCGGACAGGCCCCTAGGCCCTAATATGAACTCCTGCTTTGGTTTCCAGGTGTCACTCCTCAGAGGCCTGGGTTCAATGACCAGCATACAGGGCTTTCTTGAGACACCAAACAGAATCCTCTTGTCTCCACATGGGAAGCTTCCTTGTTGGAGCTGTGTCAAACTCTTTGGGTTGGAGAATCCTGCAAAGACCCTGAGCGACCACCACATTCCAAGGTCTCCATGGCTACCAACCCACATTATGACCCATCCTTAGGAGAGTCCATTACAACTCAGCCTTCTGGGTAGCTCGCCCATGATCCCGAAGATTCAGCCTGCCTTATCCCGACCAGTCAAAGGGAATGTGAGGTGGCATTTCCAGGCATCCTTGCTTAGACACCTGCTCTCAAGTCTTTCCGTATGGTGCATCCTGGAAACATCCAATAGGACTCGACTGTCCTGCAGAAGGAAACGTTGAGGATTGGAGCAGCTCACAACTCCCAGCATAGGGAACATCTCTGACCTCATAACATTCCTACCCCCTTCAGGAAGGCACCATCATGGACACAAACTCCAGCCTGAGGCAACGTCTGATACTCGCCCTGACCTCAGATGCAGGAGATCTAGATTCAGATTCTGCAGAGTGGGCCTGTCATGCTCACGCTAGCTTGTTTTTTTCAGATTTCCTTCCTCATACTCCTGGAAAACAAGGCCTCCAGACTGGGAATTCCGGAACCACAACACAGCCCTCTGCCTGACCACCAGAAGAATAACGTTGACCTATGGGGCTCTCCAGAAACCCCAAATGAGGATCAACCTGCTCAGGCCTCTACCGCACCCAAATTGGATAGTCTGTTCTGGGCACTAATGCTCTGTCTGACAAAGCCCCAGGCCAGACGTCCTGACAGACAAAAAGACAGCTAGCTTCACACCAAGCATATCAGACACGCTGTGGCCTTAGGCCGTCAACTCTTCTCAACCTGGGTTTACAGACATATGAACCTAGACATTATATCAAATCACAACACAGGTGGGTACCTGAAGCACAAATCAGAACTCCTCCTTCCCCATGGCTGTAAAGCTTGCTGTTGGCATGGAGTCACACCTTCAGGGTAGGAGAAACCTTCATAGCCCCTGAGGCCATGCCCAAACTTGAGTGCCGACTTGGGCACAAACTCACATTGTGACCCTCAGCATGAGCCCCATGTCAATGTAAGGCATCTCAGGGCCTGGACCAAGAGCCCACATATGGGGCTTGCCAAGCCCCTTTGTATCCAATTCTCACCAGATTTCGAGTTTTCCAGTCGCCTGTACCTGGGGCTCTGCTCTGGAATCCCTCTCTTGGAGAGATACCTGAGCCAGAAAACAGGACTCCAACCTTCCCAAAAAATGACCCCAAACTCTTGGGAACTGGGCCAAATCCCCAGAGAGGGATACTCGTTCCTAGTCCCTGAGGCCACCCTACAATCCATGGCTATCCTGGACACAACATCCAGAGACAAAAGCCTGAGGGATCGCCTTCCACTCGCTCTTCTTTCAATAGCCGAGGAGCTTCCCTCACGGTCTATAGTTACGGGCTGCCATACCCTCGGTGCCACTCCTAACCCGAATTTCTGTTTTCAGACTTCTGTGCTCACAGCACGGACCCACACACCTTCCAGGCTAGGGCCTAGAGAACCACACTGAAGGACTGCACCTGTCATCTCAAAGAAAACTGTGCCCAATCCATTGGCCACAACCCTACAGATTAGAAGAAACCTCCAAGGCCCCTGAGGCCATCACGATAGTGTAGGCGGCCCTGGACTAAGAGGGTTACTCTGACACCAGATGAGCAACTATCTCCACTTACACACTCAGACAGTGTCTTCAAAGACAGAAGATTGAAACGGACAGGCCCCCAGGCACTAATCTGAACACTAGCTTTGGTTTCCAGGTGTCTCTCCTCAGAGATTGGTTTCAAGACCAGCATCTTGGGCTTTTCTGAGGCACTAAACAGAACCTCTCTCGTCTCCACATGGGGAGTTTTCTTACTGGAGCGGTATCAAACCCTTCAGGTAGGAGAATTCCGCAGGGGCCCTGAACCACCAGCACATTCCAAGGTCTCCATGGACACAAATCCATATTATGACCCATAATCAGGAAAGTCTGTTTCAATTCAGCCTCCTGGGTAGCTTGCCCCAGAGCCAGCAGTTCAAAATGTCTTGTTGCAAATGGCCAGTGGGAATGCAAGGTATGCTGTACAGGCATACATCCTTCGAACCCTGCTCGCCAGTCCTTCCATATGGGACCTCCTGGAGCCATCCAACAGGATTCGACTGTCCCACAGAAGGAAGCCTTGTGGTTTGGAGCAACTCACAAAATCAACGTGGGAAAGACTCCTTAGCCTCATGAGGCCCCCACTTCATGAGGGGTACATCATGGACACAAACCTCAGCCTCAGCCACCGTTTGATCCTAACCCTGAATTCAGATGCAGGAGATCTCAATTCAGCCTCTGCAGAGTGCGCCTGCCGTGCTCTTGGCCCCAAACCTCACCCTAGCTTGTGTTTTCCCTCACATTCCTGGCCCACAAGCTCCCCTGATTGGGAATACTGGGGCCAAAACGAATCACTCTGCCTGCCCACCAGAAGAAATACATTGTCTATGGCATTGCCCAGAAACCCAAAAGGAGGATCAACCTTCTCGTCCCTTGGCAAAACCACAATTGCATAGGCTACCCTAAGCACTAATGCTCTGTCTTACATAGCCTGAGCCCAGACCTTCCCACAGACACCGAGAGCTGGCCGCACACCCAGCACCTTGGACCCACCATGGTCTTAGGCCATTCATCCCTTCCCATTGACCTGTGTGTCTTCCTGGTGGTATGCTCTGAGGCTGTGTCAGACTGTGCATTATTCCAGAGCGGCCTATGGAATTGGGGCCTTGCAGGTTTCTGCTAATATGCAGGGCTTGGGAAACTGAGACGGGCAGCGTTTCCTCTGAAGAGCAGGCCCAGTGATTTGATGTGGTTCTGGAGGCCCCATCCTGGAGGGCATGTGGGTCAGGACTTTGGGACCAAAGTCTCAGACACAAACTCAGGTAAGATTAGGGGGAAGTGATGGCAGGCCCGATCTGCAGACCCTGAGGGCAACTGCTTGGGATTTGAAATTCGGACGGATGGGAGGCAGGAGCACAGGCTTTTCTGTCTGGATTGTGTGTCTAGGTTGGCCATGGAATGAACAGGTGGCCTTATGGGTCCATGGGAGATTCTACCTCTCTGGGGATTCTGCCTGGCACCCCAGAGTTTGGTGTCTTCTGGGAGAAGGGGAGAGCTTGGTTTTCCAACTTAGGGGTCCCATCCAAACAGGCATTCCAGAGATTGGTTCTGGGTCCGAGCACCTGGATAACCCCACTAAGACTGACGATTTGGGCCTAGGATCTTGACAGGCCCGCTCTGTGGACTCCTGGTCCAGCTCGCGAGGGAGCTTGTTGGAAAGACTCTCAGGGTAAGGTCACAATGCCTGTTTGTGCCCGGCTGCCCATCCTGAGTGGGCGTGGTCTCATAGGCCATGCACCTGGCTCCCACTCTGAGGGTTGGACTGTCATCTCAACATTCAGTTTTCCTGCCATGGGAAGGAGTAGTACTCATTTCTGCTTCAGGGTCCCCCATGGGCAGCAATTTGAGCTAAGTTCTGGGACAGGTACCTGATTACCCAGGTTGCTTCAAAATGACGGCCTCTGGCCAAAGCAGGACTGACCTGCCAGATATGGGGCCCGCTGTCTGGGTGGCTGACTGGAGGTCAGGGCTCGAGCTGTGCCAAACAGAGCATTCGGGCAGAGGGCTGCTATGATATTGGGGTTCTGTTGAGAGCTGTGCAACTGGATCCTCATGTGGGGTTTCTGAGCAGACCCATAGGGCACTTCTTCTTTCTGGGGGCCAGGCAGTAGGCTGTGTTGTGGCTCCAGAATTCCCAATATGGAGGGCTTGCAGGTGAGGACTCTGAGAACACAAGCCTGAAAACACAAGCTATGGTTAAGCTCAATGCCGAGCACATGGCCATTCCAATGTACATCGGTTGTTTCAAGATCTCCAGCACCTGAGTATGGTCGAGCGTCAGATGTCTGCTCACGCTGGAGTTTGTATCCATGATGGCCTAGGAATGGTGGGGTTTTCTCAAGAAGCCTTGGAGGTTTTTCCCAAGCTGGAGCTTGCGAGCTGCTCCAAACAGCAAGGTGTATAACTGCGTGACAGGGGAAGTCCGCTTAGAGGGCTCCAGGTTCCCGCATATGGAAGATTCGATAGCACAGGTCTCTGAATGGAGGCCTGGGAAGCCCACATCGTGTAACCATTATAGCCGAGGAACAGGGCAGGCTTGATCTGCTGTCTCTGGTTCCAAGTTCCAAGTGATCTGAGTTGACGAAAGTTCTCAGTCTAACGGGTCCCAAAGCTGCTTCGTGTCCAGGGAGACCTTAGAATGTGGCAGAGGTCCTGGGCTATGCTGGATTCTCCTATCCTAAGGGTTAGATCCAGTTCCCAGGAGCCAGGTTTCCTTCTTTGGAGAGGAGGGTTCTCTTTTATGGCTCACGGACCACAGGTTGGACCATATATTGGTTTTCCATAACAGGCCTCTAGGGACAGATGCCTAAAAACATAAGCCAGGGTTCTGATGAGGTTGTAGGGGTATGGAAGATTCAATCTTCGGACTCAGTGCCTTTGACTGCGTGTCTTCCTAGAGGTAGGTACTGAGGCTGTGTCAGATAATGCATTTTTTTCCAGAGCAGCCTAAGAAATTGGGGTGAGCTCAGGGACCTTGCAGGTTTCTCCTAATGTGGAGGGTTTGGGCAACTGAGACAGGCAGAATTTCCTCCGGAGAGCAGGCCCAGTGATGTGCTGTGGTTCTGGAGGCCCCATCCTGAAAGGCATGAGGTTCAGGGCTCTGGGACCAAAATCTTCAGACACAAAATCGGGTACGAGTTAGGGGCGAGGTGATGGCAGACCCGACCTGCAGACCATGAGGGCAGCTCCTCGGATTTGAAGTTCGGGCAGCTGGGAGGCAGAAGCACAGCATTTCCTGTCTGGATTGTGTCTAGGATGCCCATGGAATGGATGGGTGTCCTCATGTGCCCATGGGAGTTTCTTCCTATCTGGGGTTTCTTCCCGGCACACAAGAGTTTGGTGTCTTACTGGGGAAGGGGAGACCGCGTTTTACCATGTCACAGTTCCTGTCACAACATGGATTCCAGAAATGGGTTCTGTGTCCTTGTGCCTGGGTATCCCCACCAAGCCTTGGGATTTGGGCCTAGGGGCCTGACAGGCCCACTCTGTGGGGTCCTGGCCCAGCTCCCATGGGGGCTTGTTTGAAATGGTTCTCAGAGTGAGGGTGACAATGCCTATTTGTACCCAGTTACCCATCCTGAGTGGGTGCTGTCTCTTGTTCCATGCACCTGGAACCCAGTCTGAGGGTTGGACAACCATCTCAACATTTAGTTTTCCTGCCATGGGGAAGGAGGTGTACTCTTTTGTGCTTCAGGGTCCCCCATGGGCATGAATTTGAGCTATGTTCTGGAATAGGTACCTGAATACCCAGGTTGGTTCGAGATAAAAGACTCAGATCAAGACAGCTCACACCTGTAGGATATGGGGCCAACTATCTGGGTGGCTTCCAGGTGGTCGGGGCTCGGGCTGGGTCAGACAGAGCATTAGTGCACAGTGTGACCTATTATATTGGGGTGCAATAGAGGGCTGTGCAGGTGGATCCTTATGTGGATTTTCTGCGCAGACCCATAGGGGGCTTCTTCTTTCTGGTGGAAAGGCAGAAGGCTGCATTTTGGCTCCCAAATTCCCAATATGGAAAGCTTACAGGCGAGGAGTGGGAGGACATAAATCTGAATAGACAAGCTACATTTAAGAGCAGTGCTGAGCATATTGCCGTTCCAATGTGCATCAGTTTTTTCGAGATCTCCTGCACCTGAGTATGGGCGAGGTCAGATGTATGCTCACGCTGAAGTTTGTATCTATGATGGTCAACGAATGAGATAACCAGCACGTGAATAAGGTCATGTGAATGATGTTTGATCACACTAGAGGTTGTGTATGATGACCGACAAACAGAGAAGTGGCGTCAAGGGGCCATGGAGGATTCCCCATGCTGATGCTTGTGAGATTCTCCAAACAGCAAGGTTGTTTTTTCTACTGACAGGTGGAGTCTGGTGTGATTGCTCCAGAGTCCCTCACGTGGAAAGTATGGATAGCAGAACTCTTCTGCATGGATGCCTGGAAAGCACCTCCGAATGACCATTGCAGCTGAGGAACATGGCAGGTTCCTTCTGGTGGCTTGGGGGTGAAGTACCAAGGCCTTGAGTTGACATTGAATCTCTTGCAGATGGGTCACAATGCTGGTTTGTTACCAGGGAGATCTTAGAATGTGCTGGTAGCTAAGGTGTCCTACCCTGAGGGTTTAACACAGGTCTAAGAGCTGTATCCCCTTCTTGGGACAGGAGATGTAGTGTTGTGTGGCTCAGGGACCACATGTTGTATCATAAATTCATATTCCAGAACAGGCCTCTGAGGACAGATACCTGAAAAGCTAATCTAGGCTTCCAGTGAAGTCCTAGGGGCATGTCAGTTTCAATCTTCTGTCTTAGGACCATTGAATTGACTGTATGCCTGGATGTAGATGATCATGGAGTTTCAAACTGTATTTGCGCATGGAGTGGATGCCAATATTGGGGTGGGCTCAGTGATCTTGCAGGCTTCTAATCTGGAAGGTTTGGGCAACTTTGACAGACACAGTTTCCTTAGGGATGGCAGGTACAGTCCTGTGGTGTGGATCCAGAGAACCCATCCTTGAGGGCATATGAGCCATGGTTTTGGGAGAGAAGTCTGCAAACACAAATTCGGGTTAGGGATAGTGGTGTGGTGATTGCTGGCCCAAGGTATAGACCTACAGAGCAACTCGTCAGGAACTGTAATTAGCATGACTGGAAGATGGTAGCTTTTCTATCTGGATTGTGTGTCCTGGATGGCCTCGGAATGCATGTGTGGTCTCCTGTGTCCTTGGGTATTTTTCTTCTCTAAGGATCCTGGTGGTTCCCCATAGTTCGGTGGCTGTCTCGGGAAGGAAAGAGAGCTGTTTTCAATCTTAGGGGTGCCCCACAACAGGGATTCCAGAGACAGGTTCTGGGTCTGGGCGCCTGGAAAATCCCACCAAGGGTTAGGATTTGGCCTATATGGGCATACCAGGCCTGCAATGAGGGATCCTGGTTCTGCAACTTAGACGGCTTGTTTGAAAGCATGCTCAGGCTGTGGGTCACAATACCTGTTTGTGGCCAGGGTGGACATCAGGAGTGGGCGTGGTCAAATTGGCCATGCAACTGGCTCCCACTTGGAGAGTTATACATCCATCCCAACAGCCAGGTTTCCTGCCATGGGGAAGAAAGAGTTCTCTATTGTGCTTCATGTTCCCCCAATTGGCAGGGATTCTAGCAAAGGTCTGGGGACAGGTGCCTGCATACCAAGGATGGGTAGAGATGACGTATTTGGGCCATGGCCGATCTCACATGCTGGATAAGGAGCCAGCTCTCTGGGTGTTTGACAGTAGGTCGGGGCTCAGGCTCTGTCAGACACAGCACTAGTGGCCAGAGCAGCCTATAAATCGGGGTTCCCTCGAGGGGCGAGCAGATTGATCCTCTGAGGGGTTTCTGTGCAGACACACCAGGGACTTCTATTTTCTATGTGTAAAACAGAATGCTGCCTTGTGGCTCCAGAATTCCTCATCAAGAGGGCCTGGGGAATACGAGGGTGAGGTTGGAATTGTAAACACAAGCTACGGTTCAATTCACTGCCAAGCAGAAATCAGTTCCAATGTGCAGCGGTTGATAAGATATATCTATCACTTAACTAAGGATGGATGTCAGATGTTTGTTCACACTGGAGTTGTGTCTATGATGACCTAAATGGAGGGGTGTCGTCAAGAGGCCATGGAGGATTTACCACTCTAAGGCTTGTGAGATGCTCCAAACTGCAAGGATTTCTTCTACTGAGCAGGAGGAGCCTGGAATTTTTGCTCCAGGGTTCCCCATGTGGAAAGTTTGGGGAGCAGAGCTCTCCCGCATGGATACCTGGAAAGCACACCTCCATTGACTATTGCAGCTGAGGAGCATGGCAGGGTCGTTCTGGTGGCTCTGAGGTGTAGTACCAAGGCCTTGAGTTGACATGGAGTCTCATGAAGATGGGCCACAATGCTGGATTATTACCAGCGAGATCTTAGAATGTGCTGGTAGCTAAGGTGCCATGCAGGTGTCTCCTACACTGATGGTTTGGCAAAGGTCAAAGAGAACGGTTACCTTCTGGGTTCAGGAGATGTTCAGTTGTGTGGCTCAGGGACCACATGTTGCATCATAAATAGGTATTCCAGAACAGATCCCTCAGGACAGATGCCTGATAACCTAATCTATGGTTTCAATGAGGTCTTAGGGGCATGTGAGGTTCAATCTTCTGACTCAGGACCATTGACTTGGCTGTGTTCCTGATGTAGGTGATCAGGGTGTTTTAGACTGCGAATTTGTGTCCGGAGTGGATGCCAATCTTAGAGTGGGCTCTAGGGCCTTGCAGGTTTCTCTTCATCTGGAAGGTTTAAGCAACTGTGATGGGTACAGTTTTCTTGGGGATGGCAGGCACAGTCCTGTAGTGTTGCTCCAGAGACACCATCATGGAGGGCATGTGAGCCATGGTTTTGGGAGGGAAGTCTGCAAACACAATTCGGTTAGGGATAGTGGCGAGGTGATGGGAGGCCCAATGCAGAGACCTGGAGGGCAGCTCGTCAGGAACTGTGATTAGGGTGACTGGAAGGCAGTTTGGATTGTTTGTCCAGGATGGCCTTGGAATGCAGTTGTGTTCTTGTGGGTCCATGGGAGATTTTTCCTCTCCAAGGATACAGGTGGCTCCCCATCATTTGGTGACTTTTTTGGGGAAGGGAAGAGTGTTGCTTTGCATCTTAGAGGTGCCCGAAAACAGGGATTCCAGAGGCAGGCTTTCCGTCTCTTGGCCTGGAAAATCCCAACAAGGGTTAGGATTTGGGCCTAGGGGTGTACCAGTTCTGCAATGTGGGATCCTGGTGGTGCCACTGAGAGGGCTTGGTTGAAAGAACAAACAGGCTGAGGGTCACAATGCCTGTTTGTGCCCAGGGCAGCCGTCAGGATGGGCTTTGTCTCATTGGCCATTCAGCTGTCTCCCACTTTGAGGGTTGGACACCCATTCCAATACCCAGGTTTCTTGCCATGGGGAAGGAGGAGGTCTCTATGTGCTTCAGGTTTCCACACTGGCAGGGATTCCATCAAAAGTCTGGGGGAGCGGTGCCTGAATACCAAGGATTGGTAGAGATGACGGTCTTGTCCCATGGCGGGTCTCACATGATGGATTGGGGCCCACTCTCTGGATTGCTGACACTAGGTCGGGTGTCAGGCTCTGTCAGACACAGCATTAGTGGCCAGGGCAGCCTATAAATCGGTGATACCTCATGGGCAGAGCAGATTGATTCTCATGTGGTGTTTCTGGGCTGACTCACCAGGCACTTGATCTTTCTATGGGGAAGGCAGAATACGGCATTGTGGCTCCAGAATTCCCTATCAAGGGGGCTTTGGGACCAGTAGAGTTAGGATGGAATTGTAAACACAAGCTACAGTTCAATTCAGTGCCAAGCGGAAGGCAGTTCCCATGTGCAGTGGCTTATTTGAGATATCCAGCACCTGTGTAAAAGGTGGATGTTAGATGTTTGCTCACACTGGAGTTTGTGACTTTGGTGACTGCAAATGGAGGGGTGGCGTCAAGAGGCCTTAAAGGATTTCCCACTCTGAGGCTTGTGTGATGCTCCAACCTGCATAGTTTCCTTCTACTGGACAGGTTGAGCCTGGTTTGTTTGCTGCAGGTTCCCCCATGTGGAAAGTTTTGATAGTATAGCACTCCCACATGGATGCCTGGAAAACACACCTCCATTGAGCATTGCAGCTGACTAACACGGCAGATTCGTTCTGCTGGCTCTGGGGCAATGTACCAAGGCCGTGAATTGACATGATATCTCTTGAAGATGGGTCACAATGCTGGTTTGTTACCAGGGAGATCTTAGAATGTGCTGGTGTCTAAGGTGCCATGCAGGATTCTCCTATCCTGAGGGTTTGGCAAAGGTCGAAGAGCATGGTTTCCTTCTGGGGACAGGAGATGCTCTGTTTTGTGTCTGAGGGACCACATGATCTATGGTAAGTTGGTGTTCCAGAGAAGACCTCTGAAGACAGATGCCTGAAAACCTCGTCTAAAGTTCCAATGAGGTCCTAGGGGCATGTCAGGTTCAACCATCTGATTCAGGACCGTTGATGTGGCTGTCTGCCTGGATGTAGGCAAACAGGGTAATTCAGACTGCGCATTTAAGTCCAGAGCGGCCTCCAATATTGTGGTGGGCTCAGGGGCCTTCCATGTTTCTCCTAATCTGGAAGGTTTAGAAAACTGTGATGGGCACAATTCCCTTGGGGATGGCAGACACAGTTCTGTGGTATGGATCCAGAGACCCTACCCTGGAGGGCATGAGAGCCATTGCTTTGGGAGAGAATTCTGTAAACACCAATTTGGATTAGGATTAGTGGCATGGTGATCGCAGGCCCAATGTTTAGATCTGGAGGGAAGCTCGTCAGGAATTGTAATTAGAGTGACTGGAAGGCCGTAGCACAGGCTTTTCTATCTGGATTATGTGTCCAGGATGGCTTCGGAATGCAGGTGTTCTCTTGGGTCCATGGGAGACATTTCCTTACTAAGGATCCTGGTGACTCTCCATAGTTTCTGGCTTTTTTGGGGAAGGAAGAGTGCTGTTTACCATCTTAGGGGTGCTCCAATACAGGGATGCCAGAGAACGGCTCTGGGTCTGGATGGCTGGAAAATCCCACCAAGTATTGGGATTTGGACCTAGAGGCATACCAGGCCTGCAATGAGGGATCCTGCTGGGGCAACTGAGATGGCTTGTTTGGGAGCATACTCAAGTTGTGGGTCACAATGCCTCTTTGTTTTAAGGGCGGCCCTAAGGAGAGGACATGGTCTCCTTGGCCATGCAGCTCGCTTCCACATTGAGGGTTGGACACCCATCCGAATAGCCAGGTTTTCCTGCTTTGGGGAAGGAGGAGTTCTCCATTGGGCTTCAGGTTCCCCCACTGGCAGGAATTCCAGAAAAGGTCTGTTGACAGGTGCCTGAATAATAAGCAGGGGTAGAGATGATGGAATAAGGCCATGGCTGGTCCCACTGCTAGATATGGTACCCGCTCTCTGGGTGGCCGACACTAGGTCGGGGCTCGGGCTCTGCCAGACACAGCACTAGTGTCTGGGGCAGCATATAAATCGGGTTTCCCTTGAGGGCCGAGCAGATTGAACTTCATATGGGGTTTCTGGGCAGACTCAACAGGCACATCTTCATTCTATGGGGAAGGCAGAATGTGGCATTGTGGCTTTAGAGTCCCTATCAAGAGGCCTTGGGGAACAGTAGGATGAGGATGGAATTGTAAACAGAGGCTATCGTCCAATTCAGTGTGAGGCAGAAGGCTGTTCCAATGTGCAGAGTCTTATTCGAGATAGCCAGCACCAGAGTAAGGGTGGGTGTCAGATATTGACTCACATTGGAGTTTGTGACTTGATGACTGACAAATGGAATGATGGTGTCAAAAGGCCATGGAGGATTTCCCACGCTGAGGGTTGTGAGATGCTCCAAACAGCAAGGTCTCCTTCTACTGGACAGGTGGAGTCTGGTGTGTTTGCTCCAGGGTCCCCCATGTGGAAAGTTTGGGTAGCAGAGCTCTCCTGCAAGGATCTCTGGAAAGCACACCTCCATTGACCATTGCATCTGAGGAACATGGCAGGTTCCTTCTGGTGGCTCTGTGGCGAAGGACCATGACTTGAGTTGACAAGGAATCTCTTGCAGATTGGGCACAATTCTGGTTTGTTACCAGAGAAATCTTAAAATGTGCTGGTGGCTAAGGTGTCATGCAAGAATCTGCTAACCTAAGGGTTTGTCATAGGTTGAAGAGCACAGTTTTCTTCTGGGCACAGAAGATGTTCTGTTGTTTGTCTCAGGGACCACCTGTTGTATCATAAGTTGGTATTCCAGAACAGGCTCCTGAGGACAGATGCCTGAATACCTAATCACGAGTTCCAATGAGATCATAGAGTCATGTCAGCTCCAATTATTTGACTCAGGATCATTGACTTGGCTGTCTGACTGGATGTAAGTGATCAGGGTATTTCAGACTGTGTATTTGCATCCAGAGTGGCCGACAGTTTGGGGTGGGCTCAGGGGCCTTGCAGGTGTATCCTAATCTGGAAGGTTTGGGCAACTGTGATGCGTACAGTTTCCTTGGGGTTGGCCGATATGAATCCAGAGACCCATATCCTGGAGGGTATGTGAGCCATGGTTTTTGGAGAGAAATCTGAAAACACAAATTCAGGTTAGGGTTAGTGGCGTGGATGTCGCAGACCCAATGCATAGACGTGGAGTGTAGCTCGTTAGGAACTGTAATTAGCATGATGGGAAGGCAGTAGCACAGGCTTTTCTATCTGGATTGTGTGTCCAGGATGGACTCCAAATGCAGGTGTGTTCTCATGGGTTCATGGGAGACATTTCTCTCTAAGGATCTTCAGCGTGCGAAATCTTCCATGGCCTTATGATGCCACATTTGTCAGTCATCATAGACACAAACTTCCATGGCCTTATGATGCCTCCATTTGTCAGTCATCATAGACACAATCTCCAGTGTGAGCATATATCTGACATCCACCCTTACTCAGGTGCTGGATATCTCAAATAAGCCGCTGCACATTGGAACTGCCTTCTGCTTGGCACTAAATTGAACATTTGCTTTTGTTTACAATTCGATCCTCACTCTATTGGGAACCTGAAGCCCAATAGTGAACATCTCCTTCTCCATGGCAGGAAACCGGGGTGTTGGGATGGGTGTCCAACCCTCAAATTAGAGCCAGTTCCATGGCCAATAAGACCACGCCCACCCCTGAGGACCGCTATGGGCACAAACAGGCATGATGACCCTTAGCCTGAGCATGTTTTCAAACTATCCCTCTCAGTTGCACCACCTCGATCCCGCATTGCAGTAGTGGTATGCCCCAATGCCCAAATCCTAACATAGGGTGGGATTCTCCAGAGGCCCAGACCTAGAGCCCTTCTCTGGAACCCCTGCTTTGGGGCACCTCTAAGATGCAAAACACCATTCTTTCCTTCCCCGAAAAAAACACAAAACTGTGGGGAGACACCAGGATCCTTAGAGAGGAAAAGTGTCCCATGGACCCATGAGACCACACCTGTGTACCAAAGCCATCCTAGACACACAATCCAGACAGAAAAGCCTGTGCTACTGCCTTCCCGTCACCCTAATTACAGTTCCTGATGAGGTCCCCTCTAGGTCTATGCATTTGGCCTGAGACCTCCACACCACTAACCTTAATCCGAATTTGTGTTTGCAGATTTCTCTCCAAAAACCATGACTCATATGCCCTCCAGGATGGGGTCTCTGGAGCCCCACCATGGGACTGCTGCCATCCCCAAGGTCACTGTGCGAGTCACAGTTGTCTAAACCGTCCAGATTATGAGAAACCTGCAAGTCCCCTGATCCCACCCCAATATTGGTGTCCGCTATGGAAGGAAATGCACAGTCTGAAACAACCTGATCACCTACATCCAGACAGACACCCATATTAATGGCACTGAGTTAGAAGATTGAAACTGACATGCCCCTAGGAACGCATTGGAACCCTAGATTAAGATTTAAGGCATCTGTCCTCAGTGATCTTTTCTGGAATACCAACTTAGGATACAATATGTTGTCCCTGGACCACACAACAGAACATCTCCTTTCCCCAGAAGGACACCGTGTTCTTTGACCTGTACCAAACCCTAATGGTAGGAGAATCCTGAAAGACACCTTAGCCACCAGCACATTCTAAAAACTCCCTGGTAACAAACCAGCATTGTGACCCGTCTGCAAGAGATTCCATGTCAACACAAGTCCTTGGTCCATCGCCCCAGAGCCATGTAAACATACCTGTCATGTTCCTCAGCTGCAAAGGCCAATGGAGTTGTGCTTTCCAGGCATCCATATGGGAGAGCTCTCCTACCCATACTTTCGACATGGGGGACACTGGAGCAAACAAACCAGACTCCACCTGTCCAGGAGAAGGACCTTGCTGCTTGGAGCATCTCACAAGCTTCGGCATGGGAAATCCTCCATGACCTCTTAACGCCACCCCTCCATTTCTCACTCATCATAGACACAAACTCCAGTGTGAGCAAATATCTGACAGCCGCCCTTACTCAGGTGCTGGATATCTCGAATAAGCTGCTGCACATTGGAACTGCCTTCAGCTTATCACTGAGTTGAACCTTAGCATGTGTTTACAATTCCATCCTCACCCTACTGGGTACCAAAGGCCTCTTGATAGGGAATTCTAGAGCCATTAAGCAGCATTCTGACTTCCCCATGAAAGCAGAAGTGCTTTCACACAAGCTCTCCAGTTTGGGAATTCCAGAACTACAATGCAGCACTCTGCCTTCCCTCCAGAAGAAAAACATTGCCCTATGGGGCTACCCAGAAACCCCAAATGAGGATCAACCTGCATGCCACTCGACTGTACCCCAATTATACAGTCTAGCCTGGAAAGTAATGCCCAATCTGACAGAGACTGAGCCCGGACCTCGTGACCAACACCCAGACAGCTGGCTGCAAAATGAGCACATCGGACATGCCATGGACTTAGGTCGTCATGTCTTCCCAACCTCAGTTTTCAGGCTTCAGAACCTAGACCTTATCTCCACTCACTGACAAGCGGTATACGTGATGCAGAAATCAGAACTCTTCCTTCCCCATGACCAGAAACCTTGTGGTTGGCATGTTGTCCAACATTCCATGTAGGAGCAACCAGCGTGGCCCATGAGGCCCCGGCCATGCTTGAGGGCCGCAATGGACACCAATACACATTGGGACCCTCAGCCTGAGTACTGTCCTCAAGTAAAGCCTCTCAGGGGCTGGACCAAGAGCCCACATATGATAGGGCTTGTCATCCCTCTAGTCCCCCAATTTAACCAGAGCTCGAGAAGTCTAGTCAACCCTACTCAGAGCTCTTCTCTGCAATCACTCTTTGGTGGGACACATGAGGGTAAAAAAAAAAAAAAAAAGAGAGATAGGACTGCTACCATCCAAAGAATGACCCCAAACACTTGGAATAAGGCCAAATCCCCAGAAAGAAAAACTTGTCCATGGTCGATGAGGCCAGCGCGACATTCCACGGCCACCGTTGACGCAAAATCAGGAGACAAATGCCTGATAAGACACCTCACACTCGCTCGTTGATCATAGCCCAAAAAATTCTCCTCAGAGTCTGTAGATCAAGCCTGCCATACCTATGTCCCTAAACCTAAGCCAAGTTTGTGTTTTCACACTTCTGCCCCCACAGTTCTGGCCCACACAACTTCTAGGGTGAGTCCCCTGGAAAGACACCTCAGGACTGTGCCTTCCCTCTCCAAGGGAATTCTGCTCATTCCTTTGGACACAACACGACAGATTAGGAGAAGCCTCCAAAGTCCCCGAGGCCATCCCAATAGTGTCAGCCGCCCAGCACAAACAGGGGTGATCTGTCACAAGCTGTGCAACTACCCCCACTCAGACCCATAGACAGATATCCCCAGAGAAGAAGATTGAACCGGACAGGCACCTAGGCCCTAATAAGATCCATTGCTTTTGATTCCAGGCATCTCTCCAGCATATGTGGGTTCCCAGAGGAATCAATCAGTACAAATCGTGTCTCCATATGGGAAAATTGCTTTTTGGAGCTGTGTCAAAACCTCCGGTTAGGAGAAACCTTCACGTACACGGAGCAACTGCCCCATTCCAAGGTCTCCATGGACACAAACCCACATTATGACCCATCCTCGAGAGAGCACATTTCAACTCAGGTCCCTTGGTTGCTCCCCCAGAGGCAACGATTGAACATGCCTTATCACAAGTAGATAATTGGAATGGGAGATGGGCTGCCCAGAATTCCATCCTTAGAATCCTGTTCTGGCGTCGTTCCGTAATGGACGTCCTGGAGCCATCTGACAGGTCTCGACTGTCCCACAGAAGGAATCCTTGGGGATTGGAGCATCTCACTATTCCTATCTTGGGAAAACCACCATGGCCTCATGATGCACCCGCCCCTTCGTGAAGGGGGTAAATGGACAGAAACACTACCCTAAGCCAAAGTCTGATCCTCGTCCTGACTTCATATCCACGAGATCTCGATTCAGCTCAGCACAGTGTGCCTGCTGTGCCCTCGCTTCGAAACCTACATCTAGCTTTTATTCTCAGACTTCCTTCCTCATACTCCTGGGCCACAAGAACTCCAGTTTGGGAATTCTGGAGCCACAATGCACCTATCTGCCTGACCAGAAAAAGAACTTTGCCCTATGGGACTACTGACTACCCAGAAACCCCAAATGAGTATCAACCTGCACCCCACTCGACTTTACCCCAATTGTACAGTGTACCCTGCACACTCATGTGCTTTCTGACACAGCCTGAGCCCAGACTTCCCGACCGACACCCAGACAGCTGGGGCCACACCTCAGGACTGTGCCTGCCCTCTCCAAGGGAATTCTGCCCATTCCATTGGCCACAACCCTACAGATTACGAGAAACCTCCAAACACCCCGAGACTATCCCAATAGTGTAGGCCTCCAGGGAGAAACAGTGGCGATAGGACACAAGCTAAGAAATGACCTCCACTCAGAACTGTAGACAGATGTTCCTAGAGAAGTAGTTTGAAGTGGACAGGCCCTAATTGGATCCATTGCTTTGGAATCCAGGCATCTCTCCTCAGAGGCCTGGTTTCAAATACCAGCTTATGGGGTTTCCTGAGGCAACAATCAGAACAAATCTCATCTCCACATGGGAAACTTGCTCTTTGGAGCTGTGTCAATACCTCTGGATTGGAGAATCCTTCAGGGCACCAGCGCCACTGTCCCATTCCAAGGTCTCCATGGACACAAACCCACATTATGACCCATCCTCGGAAGACTCCATTTCAACTCACCCCCCTACGTTGCTCCCCCAGAGCCAGCAGAGCGAACCTGCATTGTCGCTAAAAGAAGATTAGAATACGAGTTGGACTTCCCTGGCATCCATCGTTAGAACACTGCTCTGGAGAAATTTTTTTATGAGACATCCTTGATCCATCCGACAGGTCTTGACTGTCCCGCAGAAGGAATCCTTGTGGTTTGCAGCATCACATAATCCCATCGTGGGAAAAACTCCATGACCTCGTGATTTCCCCACCTTCATGTAGGGTTCATCATGGACAAAAACTCCAACCTGAGGCAATGTCTGATCCTTGCCCTGATTTCAGATGCACAATATTTCGATTCAGCTCTGCAGAGTGTGCCTGTCGTGCCCTTGACCCAAAACCTAAGCCTAGCTTGTGTTCTCAGACTTCCGTCCTTCCACTCCTGGCTCACAAGCCCTCCAGTTTGGGAATTCTGGAGACACAATTCAGCACTCTGCCTGCCTTACAGAAGAAAAACATTGCCCTATGGAGCTACCCAGAAACCCCAAATGAGGATCAACCTGCACGCCACTGGACTCTACCCCAATTATACAGTCCAGCCTAGGCAGTAATGCCCTGTCTGACTCAGCCTGAGCTTAGACCTCATGACCAACATCTAGACAGCTGGCCACACACTGAACACATTGGACATACCATGGCCTTAGGTCATCATCTCTTCCAAACTTCAGTCTTCAGGCTTCAGGACCTAGACCTTATCTCCACTGACTGCCCAGGGTGAACGTGATGCAGAAATCAGAACTTCTCCTTCCCCATGGCAAGAAAACTTGTGGTTGGCATGTTGTCCAACATTCAGTGTAGGAGAAACCAGCACGGCCCATGAGGGCCCGGCCATGCTTGAGGGCTTCTATAGGCACAAACACACATTGGGATCCTCTGTTTGAGCCCTGTTCTCAAGTAAAGCCTCTCAAGGGCTGGACCAAGAGTCCGCATATGGGGCTTGCCATGCTCCAAGTCTCCCAATCTTAAACAGAGGTTGAGATATCTAGTCACCCCTACTCGGGGCTCTTCTCTGGAATCCCTCTTTGGTGGGACACCTGAGGTAAATAAATACCAAAAGGACTCCTCCCATCCACAGAATGACCCCATCCACTTGGGATCGGGCCAAATCCCCAGAGAGAAAGACACTTCCTTGGCCCATGAGGTCACCCCGACATTCCACGGCCACAGTTGACACAAATCCAGAGGCATAAGCCAGAGCAAGCACCTCACACTCGCCCTTTGTTCATATCCTGAAAAATTCTCTTCACGGTCCGTAGATTGGGCCTGCCATACCTATGTCCACAAACATGAGGCGAGTTATTTTTTTCAGACTTCTATACCCACATTCCTGGCCCACACACCCTCCAGGCTGAGGCCCCTGGAGCTACACTTCATGACTGTGCCTGCCCTTTCCAACGGAATTCTGCTCATTCCTTTGGACACAACCCTACAGATTAGGAGAAACCTCCAAAGTCCCCGAGCCTATCCCAACAGTGTAGGATGTCCAGGACAAACAGGGGCGATCTGACACAAGCTGAGCCACTACCGTCACTTTGACCTGTAGACAGATATCCATAGAAAAGAAGATTAAACAGAACAAGCATCTAGGCCCTAATCGGATCCATTGCTTTTGTTTCTAGGCATCTCTCCTAAGAGGCCTGGATTCCAATACCTGCATATGGGGGTTTCTGGAGGTACCAATCAGAACAAATCTGGTCTCCACATGGGAAACTTGTGCTATGGAGCTGTGTCAAAAACTCCAGTTAGCAAAAACCTTCACGTCACCAGAGCCACTGCCCCATTCCAAGGTCTCCATGAACACAAACCTACATTATGAACTATCCTCATTAGTGTCCATTTCAACTGAACCCCCTCGGTTACTCCACCAGAGCCAGCAGATCGAACCTGCCTTGTCACTAGGAGACAATTGAAATGAGAGGCAGGCTCTTCAGGCATCCATTCTTGGACCCTGCTCTGGCGTCTATCTTTATGGGACATCCTGGAGCCATCCAACAGCTCTCGACTGTCCTGCAGAAGGAGTCCTTGCAGATTGGAGCATCTCACAACTCACATTGTGGGAAAACATCTATGGGCACTTGATGCCCCCAATCCTCATGAAGGCGGATCATGGAAAGAAACTCCAACCTGAGCCAATGGCTGATCCTCGTCTTGACTTCAAATGTACAAGATCTCGATTCAGCTCTTCAGAGTGTGCCTGCTGTGCCCTTGCCCCAAAATCTAAATGTAGCTTGTGTTCTCATACTTCCATCCTCACTCTCCTTGACCACACGCCCTCCAGTTTGGGAATTCCGGAGCCACCGAGCAGCTCTCTGCCTGCACTCTGGAAGACAAACATTGCCTTCTGGGTCTACCCAGAAATGACAAATGAGGATCAAACTGCACGCCACTCGACTGTATCCCAATTATACAGTCTACCCTGGGCACTAATGCCCTATCTGACACAGCCTGAGCCCGGACATCCCGACCTTCACCCGGACAGCTGGGGCCACATCTCAGGACTGTGCCTGTGCTCTCTAAGGGAATTCTGCCTATTCCATTGGCCACAACCCTACAGATTAGGAGAAACCTCCAAAGTCCCGAGTCCATCCCACTAGTGTAGGCAACCTGGCACAAACAGGGTCAATCTGACACAAGCTGAGAAACGACCTCCACTCAGAACCACAGACAGATGTGCCCAGTGAAAATTGAAGTGGACAGGCCCTTAGGTGTGAATAGGATCAATTGCTTTGGATTCCAGGCATCTCTCCTCAGATGCCTGGTTTCCAATATCAGCTTATGGGGGTTCCTGAGACACCAATCAGAACAAATCTCTTCTCCACATGGGAATCTTGCTCTTTGGTACTGTCTCAAAACCTCCGGTTAGGAGATCCCTTCAGAGTGCTGGCATCACTGCCCCATTCCAAGGTCCCCATGGACACAAATCCACATTATGACCGATCCTCAGGAGAGTCCATTTCAAATCAGCCCCCTCGGTTGCTACCCAGAGCCAGCAGATTGAACGTGCCTTGTCACTAGGAGACAATTGGAATGCTAGGTGGGCCGCCCAGGCATGAATAAGTAGAACCCTGCTCTGGAGAACTTCCTTATGGGATGTCCTGGATCCATCCAACAGGTCTCGACTCTCCCGCAGAACGAATCCTTGTGGTTTGGAGCATCACATATTCCCACAGTGGGAAAACCGCCATGGCCTCTTGATGCTCCCCCCACCTTCATGATGGGGCCATCACAGACAAAAACTACAAACTGAGCCAACATCTGATCCTACGTCCCCAAACCTAAGCTGAGATTGTGTTTTCAGACTTCAGTTCCAACAGCCCTGGCCCACACGCCCTCCCAGCTGGGGCACTGGAGCCAGAACTCAGGACACTGCCTGCCTTTCCAAGGGAATTCTGCCCATTTCATTGGCCACTACTGTACAGATTAAGAGAAACCTCCAGAGTCCCTGACCATCCCAATAGTGAAGGTCACCCAGGACAAACGGGGGTGATCTGTCACAAGCTGAGAAACTACCTCCCCTCAGACCCATAGACAGATATGCCCAGAGAAGAAGATTGAATCTGACAGGCACCTAGGCCCTAATTAGATCCATTGCTTTTGTCTCCAGGCATCACTCCATAGAGGCCTGGTTTCAAATACAAGCATAAAAGGGTTTCCTGAGGTACCGATCAGAGGAAATCTCGTCTCCACATGGGAAACTTGGCCTTTGGGGCTGTATCAAAACCTCCAGTTCGAACAAATATTCAGGTCGCTGGAGGAACCGCCCCATTGCAAGGTCTCCATGGATACAAACCAACATTATGACCCATCCACAGGAGAGTGCATTTCAAATCAGCCCGTTAGTTTGCTCTCCCAGAGCCAGCAGATGGAACCTGCCTTGTTGCTAGGATACAATTGAATCAGGCTCTCCAGGGATCCTTCCTTAGAACCCTGCTCTGGAGTCGTTCTGTATGGGACGTCCTAGAGCCATCCAACTAGTCTCGACTGTCCAGCAGAAGGAATCCTTGCAGATTGGAGCATCTCACAACTCCCATCGTGGGAAAACTTCCATGGCCTCAAGATGCCCCCTTCCCTTCATGAAAGGGCCAACGTGGACAGAAACTCCAACATGACCCAACGTCTGATACATGCCCTGACTTCTGATACACGAGATTTCATTTCAGCTCTGCAGAATGTGCCTGCAGTGCCCTCGCCCCAAATCCAAAGCCTACTTGTATTCTCAGACTTCTATCCACACACTACTGGCCCACAAGCCCTCCAGTTTGGGAATTCTCGAGCCACAATGTAGCACTCCGCCTGCCCTCCAGAAGAAAAATGTTGCCTTATGGGGCTACCCAGAAATGCCAAATGAGTATCAACCTGCATGAAACTCGACTGCACCCCAATGATACAGTCTAGCCTGGGCACTAATTCCCTGTCTGCCACAGCCTGAGCCCTCAACTCCCGACCCACACTCAACAGCTGGCCGAACACTGAGCACATTGCACATGTTATGGCCTTAGGTCTTCATCTCTTCCCAACCTCGGTATTCAGGCTTCAGAACCTAGACCTAAACTCCAATCACTGTCCAGGGGTGAACGTGTTGCAGAAATGAGAAATCCTCCTTCC
This sequence comes from Neogale vison, assembly GCF_020171115.1. Classification (NCBI taxonomy): domain Eukaryota; kingdom Metazoa; phylum Chordata; class Mammalia; order Carnivora; family Mustelidae; genus Neogale; species Neogale vison. The sequence continues at coordinate 110,822,268 of NC_058092.1, forward strand.
CCATGGCCAGAAACCTTGTTGTCGGCATGTTGTGCAACCTACAGTGTAGGAGAAACCATCATGGTACATTAGGCCCCACCCAGGCTTGAGGGGCTCGAAGGGCACCTATACGTATTGTGAACCTCAGCGTGAGCCCTATCCTCAAGGAAGGCCTCTCAGGGGCTGGACCACAAGCCCACATATGGGTCTTGCTATGCCCCTAGGTCCCCAAAGTTGACCAGAGGTAGGGTTGTCCAGTCGACCCTCCCCAGGACTCTGCTCTGGAATCCCTCTTTTGGTGGTATACCTGAGGTAGAAAAGAGAAAGGCCTACTCGCTTTCCACAGAATGACCCCAAACTTTTGGGAACATGCCAAATCCACAGAGGGGGAGAATCATCCATTGCCCATGAGGCCACCCCAACATTCCACGGCCATCGGTGACACAAAATCCAGAGGAAAAACCTGAGCAAGTGCCTCACACTAACCCTTTTTTCATGTCCCAAAGAGTTCTCATCATGGTCCATAGATCGGGCCTGTCATACCTACGTCCCCAAACCTAAGCGGAGTTTGTGTTTTCAGACTTCTGTCCCGACAGCCCTGGCACACACACCCTCCATGCTTGGGTCTCTGGAGCCACATCTCAAGACTGTGTCTTCCCTATCCAAGGGAATTCTTCCCATTCCATTGGACACAACCTTGAAAATCAGGAGAAACCTCCAAAGTCACTGAGGCCATCCCAATAGTGTAGGCCGCTCAGGACAAACAGGGGTGATCAGACGCCAGCTGAGCAGCTACCTCCACTCAGACCCATAGACAGATGTCCCCAGAGAAGAAGATTGAACAAGACAGGTCCCTAGTCCCTAATTCGATCCACTGCTTTGGTTCCAGGCATCTCTCCTCAGAGACCTGGTTTCTAATACTAGCATACGGTGCTTTCCTGAGGCACAAATAAGAACAAATCTTGTCTCCCCATAGTAAACTTGCTCGTTGGAGCTGTGTCAAAACCTCTAGTGAGGAGAATCCTTCAGGGCCCTGGTGCCACTGCCCCATTCCAAGGTCTCCATGGACTCAAACCCACATTATGACACATCCTCAGGAGAGTCCATTTCAACTCAGCCCCCTTGGTTGTTACCCTAGAGCCATCAGATCAAATGTGTCTTGTCGCTAGGAGACAATTAGAATGTGAGGCCGGCTGCCCAGGCATCCATCCTTAGAACCCTGCTTTGGAGAACTTCCTTATGGGATGTACTGGAACCATCCAACTGGTCTTAATTGTTCTGCAGAAGGAATCCTTGCGGTTTGGAGCATCTCACAACTCCCATCATGGGAAAACCTCCATAGCCTCGTAATGCACCCCCCCTTCATGAAGGGGCCAACATGGACAGAAACTCCAACCGGAGCCAACATCTGATCCTCACCCTGATTTCAGATGCATGAGATCTCGATTCAGCTCTGCATGTGTGCCTGCCGTGCCCTTGCCCCGAAACCTAATCCTAGCTTATGGTATCAGAATTCTGTCCTCACTCTCCTGGCCCACAAACCCTCACGTTTGTGAATTCTGGAGCCACAATGCTGCACTCTGCCTGCCCTCCAGAAGAAAAACTTTGCCCTATGCTGCTAATAAGAAACCCCAAATGATTATCTAATGCACGCTACTTGACTGTAAAGCAGTTATACAGCCTACCCTGTGTACTAATACCCTGTCTGGCACAAAATGAGACCAAACATCCCAAACAACACCCAGAAAGCTGGCCCCAAACTGAACACATCGGACCCACCATGTCTTAGGTCGACATCTCTTCCCAACCTCAGTTTTCAGTCTTCAGAACCTGAACCTTATCTCCAATCACTGCCCAGGGGTGAACGTGATGCAAAAATCAGAATTCCTCCTTCCCCATGGAAAGAAACCTTGTGGTTGGCACATTTTCCAATGTTTAGTGTAGGAAAACCTACGTGGTCCCAGAGGACACGCCAGTGCTTGAGGACCGCCTTGGTCACAGACACGCATTGTGGCCCTCGGCGTGAGTCCCGTATTCAAGTAACGCCTCTCAGTGGCTGGACATGAAGCCCGCATATGGGGCTTGCCATGCACATAGGCCCCCATGCCTTACCAGAGAGCAGGTATTCCAGTTGTCAGTACCCACAGTTCCGCTCTAAAATCCCTCTATTGGGGGGACATCTGAGGCAGAATACAGGACTCCTCCCTTCACACAGAATGGCCCCAAACTTTAGGGATCTGGGCAAATCACCAAAGAGGTAATACTCTTCCTCAGCCCATGAGGCCGCCCCTATATTAAACGGCCATAGTGGACACAACATCCAGAGACAAAAGCCTGAGCAACCACTTCCAACTCACCCTCATTTCATATGCTGAGGATATCCCCCAAGGGACTAGATCAGGCCTACCATAACCTCTGCCCCAAACTTGAGCCTAGTTTGTGTTTTTGGACGTCTGTCTCCACAGCCCTGGCACACACAACCTACAGGCTAGGGCCTCTGGAGCCACACCATAGGACTGTGGCTGCTCTCTCCTAGGAAACTGCCCATTCCATTGGCCACAACCCTACAAAATAGGAGAAACCTCAAGTTCCCCAAGGACATCCCACTACTGTAAGGCGCCCTGGATACACAGGGGCATTCTGACACAATCTGAGCAACTACCTCCACGCAGAAACACAGACAGATGTCCACAGAGACAGAAGATTGAACCGGACAGGCCCCTAGGCCCTAATATGAACTCCTGCTTTGGTTTCCAGGTGTCACTCCTCAGAGGCCTGGGTTCAATGACCAGCATACAGGGCTTTCTTGAGACACCAAACAGAATCCTCTTGTCTCCACATGGGAAGCTTCCTTGTTGGAGCTGTGTCAAACTCTTTGGGTTGGAGAATCCTGCAAAGACCCTGAGCGACCACCACATTCCAAGGTCTCCATGGCTACCAACCCACATTATGACCCATCCTTAGGAGAGTCCATTACAACTCAGCCTTCTGGGTAGCTCGCCCATGATCCCGAAGATTCAGCCTGCCTTATCCCGACCAGTCAAAGGGAATGTGAGGTGGCATTTCCAGGCATCCTTGCTTAGACACCTGCTCTCAAGTCTTTCCGTATGGTGCATCCTGGAAACATCCAATAGGACTCGACTGTCCTGCAGAAGGAAACGTTGAGGATTGGAGCAGCTCACAACTCCCAGCATAGGGAACATCTCTGACCTCATAACATTCCTACCCCCTTCAGGAAGGCACCATCATGGACACAAACTCCAGCCTGAGGCAACGTCTGATACTCGCCCTGACCTCAGATGCAGGAGATCTAGATTCAGATTCTGCAGAGTGGGCCTGTCATGCTCACGCTAGCTTGTTTTTTTCAGATTTCCTTCCTCATACTCCTGGAAAACAAGGCCTCCAGACTGGGAATTCCGGAACCACAACACAGCCCTCTGCCTGACCACCAGAAGAATAACGTTGACCTATGGGGCTCTCCAGAAACCCCAAATGAGGATCAACCTGCTCAGGCCTCTACCGCACCCAAATTGGATAGTCTGTTCTGGGCACTAATGCTCTGTCTGACAAAGCCCCAGGCCAGACGTCCTGACAGACAAAAAGACAGCTAGCTTCACACCAAGCATATCAGACACGCTGTGGCCTTAGGCCGTCAACTCTTCTCAACCTGGGTTTACAGACATATGAACCTAGACATTATATCAAATCACAACACAGGTGGGTACCTGAAGCACAAATCAGAATTCCTCCTTCCCCATGGCTGTAAAGCTTGCTGTTGGCATGGAGTCACACCTTCAGGGTAGGAGAAACCTTCATAGCCCCTGAGGCCATGCCCAAACTTGAGTGCCGACTTGGGCACAAACTCACATTGTGACCCTCAGCATGAGCCCCATGTCAATGTAAGGCATCTCAGGGCCTGGACCAAGAGCCCACATATGGGGCTTGCCAAGCCCCTTTGTATCCAATTCTCACCAGATTTCGAGTTTTCCAGTCGCCTGTACCTGGGGCTCTGCTCTGGAATCCCTCTCTTGGAGAGATACCTGAGCCAGAAAACAGGACTCCAACCTTCCCAAAAAATGACCCCAAACTCTTGGGAACTGGGCCAAATCCCCAGAGAGGGATACTCGTTCCTAGTCCCTGAGGCCACCCTACAATCCATGGCTATCCTGGACACAACATCCAGAGACAAAAGCCTGAGGGATCGCCTTCCACTCGCTCTTCTTTCAATAGCCGAGGAGCTTCCCTCACGGTCTATAGTTACGGGCTGCCATACCCTCGGTGCCACTCCTAACCCGAATTTCTGTTTTCAGACTTCTGTGCTCACAGCACGGACCCACACACCTTCCAGGCTAGGGCCTAGAGAACCACACTGAAGGACTGCACCTGTCATCTCAAAGAAAACTGTGCCCAATCCATTGGCCACAACCCTACAGATTAGAAGAAACCTCCAAGGCCCCTGAGGCCATCACGATAGTGTAGGCGGCCCTGGACTAAGAGGGTTACTCTGACACCAGATGAGCAACTATCTCCACTTACACACTCAGACAGTGTCTTCAAAGACAGAAGATTGAAACGGACAGGCCCCCAGGCACTAATCTGAACACTAGCTTTGGTTTCCAGGTGTCTCTCCTCAGAGATTGGTTTCAAGACCAGCATCTTGGGCTTTTCTGAGGCACTAAACAGAACCTCTCTCGTCTCCACATGGGGAGTTTTCTTACTGGAGCGGTATCAAACCCTTCAGGTAGGAGAATTCCGCAGGGGCCCTGAACCACCAGCACATTCCAAGGTCTCCATGGACACAAATCCATATTATGACCCATAATCAGGAAAGTCTGTTTCAATTCAGCCTCCTGGGTAGCTTGCCCCAGAGCCAGCAGTTCAAAATGTCTTGTTGCAAATGGCCAGTGGGAATGCAAGGTATGCTGTACAGGCATACATCCTTCGAACCCTGCTCGCCAGTCCTTCCATATGGGACCTCCTGGAGCCATCCAACAGGATTCGACTGTCCCACAGAAGGAAGCCTTGTGGTTTGGAGCAACTCACAAAATCAACGTGGGAAAGACTCCTTAGCCTCATGAGGCCCCCACTTCATGAGGGGTACATCATGGACACAAACCTCAGCCTCAGCCACCGTTTGATCCTAACCCTGAATTCAGATGCAGGAGATCTCAATTCAGCCTCTGCAGAGTGCGCCTGCCGTGCTCTTGGCCCCAAACCTCACCCTAGCTTGTGTTTTCCCTCACATTCCTGGCCCACAAGCTCCCCTGATTGGGAATACTGGGGCCAAAACGAATCACTCTGCCTGCCCACCAGAAGAAATACATTGTCTATGGCATTGCCCAGAAACCCAAAAGGAGGATCAACCTTCTCGTCCCTTGGCAAAACCACAATTGCATAGGCTACCCTAAGCACTAATGCTCTGTCTTACATAGCCTGAGCCCAGACCTTCCCACAGACACCGAGAGCTGGCCGCACACCCAGCACCTTGGACCCACCATGGTCTTAGGCCATTCATCCCTTCCCATTGACCTGTGTGTCTTCCTGGTGGTATGCTCTGAGGCTGTGTCAGACTGTGCATTATTCCAGAGCGGCCTATGGAATTGGGGCCTTGCAGGTTTCTGCTAATATGCAGGGCTTGGGAAACTGAGACGGGCAGCGTTTCCTCTGAAGAGCAGGCCCAGTGATTTGATGTGGTTCTGGAGGCCCCATCCTGGAGGGCATGTGGGTCAGGACTTTGGGACCAAAGTCTCAGACACAAACTCAGGTAAGATTAGGGGGAAGTGATGGCAGGCCCGATCTGCAGACCCTGAGGGCAACTGCTTGGGATTTGAAATTCGGACGGATGGGAGGCAGGAGCACAGGCTTTTCTGTCTGGATTGTGTGTCTAGGTTGGCCATGGAATGAACAGGTGGCCTTATGGGTCCATGGGAGATTCTACCTCTCTGGGGATTCTGCCTGGCACCCCAGAGTTTGGTGTCTTCTGGGAGAAGGGGAGAGCTTGGTTTTCCAACTTAGGGGTCCCATCCAAACAGGCATTCCAGAGATTGGTTCTGGGTCCGAGCACCTGGATAACCCCACTAAGACTGACGATTTGGGCCTAGGATCTTGACAGGCCCGCTCTGTGGACTCCTGGTCCAGCTCGCGAGGGAGCTTGTTGGAAAGACTCTCAGGGTAAGGTCACAATGCCTGTTTGTGCCCGGCTGCCCATCCTGAGTGGGCGTGGTCTCATAGGCCATGCACCTGGCTCCCACTCTGAGGGTTGGACTGTCATCTCAACATTCAGTTTTCCTGCCATGGGAAGGAGTAGTACTCATTTCTGCTTCAGGGTCCCCCATGGGCAGCAATTTGAGCTAAGTTCTGGGACAGGTACCTGATTACCCAGGTTGCTTCAAAATGACGGCCTCTGGCCAAAGCAGGACTGACCTGCCAGATATGGGGCCCGCTGTCTGGGTGGCTGACTGGAGGTCAGGGCTCGAGCTGTGCCAAACAGAGCATTCGGGCAGAGGGCTGCTATGATATTGGGGTTCTGTTGAGAGCTGTGCAACTGGATCCTCATGTGGGGTTTCTGAGCAGACCCATAGGGCACTTCTTCTTTCTGGGGGCCAGGCAGTAGGCTGTGTTGTGGCTCCAGAATTCCCAATATGGAGGGCTTGCAGGTGAGGACTCTGAGAACACAAGCCTGAAAACACAAGCTATGGTTAAGCTCAATGCCGAGCACATGGCCATTCCAATGTACATCGGTTGTTTCAAGATCTCCAGCACCTGAGTATGGTCGAGCGTCAGATGTCTGCTCACGCTGGAGTTTGTATCCATGATGGCCTAGGAATGGTGGGGTTTTCTCAAGAAGCCTTGGAGGTTTTTCCCAAGCTGGAGCTTGCGAGCTGCTCCAAACAGCAAGGTGTATAACTGCGTGACAGGGGAAGTCCGCTTAGAGGGCTCCAGGTTCCCGCATATGGAAGATTCGATAGCACAGGTCTCTGAATGGAGGCCTGGGAAGCCCACATCGTGTAACCATTATAGCCGAGGAACAGGGCAGGCTTGATCTGCTGTCTCTGGTTCCAAGTTCCAAGTGATCTGAGTTGACGAAAGTTCTCAGTCTAACGGGTCCCAAAGCTGCTTCGTGTCCAGGGAGACCTTAGAATGTGGCAGAGGTCCTGGGCTATGCTGGATTCTCCTATCCTAAGGGTTAGATCCAGTTCCCAGGAGCCAGGTTTCCTTCTTTGGAGAGGAGGGTTCTCTTTTATGGCTCACGGACCACAGGTTGGACCATATATTGGTTTTCCATAACAGGCCTCTAGGGACAGATGCCTAAAAACATAAGCCAGGGTTCTGATGAGGTTGTAGGGGTATGGAAGATTCAATCTTCGGACTCAGTGCCTTTGACTGCGTGTCTTCCTAGAGGTAGGTACTGAGGCTGTGTCAGATAATGCATTTTTTTCCAGAGCAGCCTAAGAAATTGGGGTGAGCTCAGGGACCTTGCAGGTTTCTCCTAATGTGGAGGGTTTGGGCAACTGAGACAGGCAGAATTTCCTCCGGAGAGCAGGCCCAGTGATGTGCTGTGGTTCTGGAGGCCCCATCCTGAAAGGCATGAGGTTCAGGGCTCTGGGACCAAAATCTTCAGACACAAAATCGGGTACGAGTTAGGGGCGAGGTGATGGCAGACCCGACCTGCAGACCATGAGGGCAGCTCCTCGGATTTGAAGTTCGGGCAGCTGGGAGGCAGAAGCACAGCATTTCCTGTCTGGATTGTGTCTAGGATGCCCATGGAATGGATGGGTGTCCTCATGTGCCCATGGGAGTTTCTTCCTATCTGGGGTTTCTTCCCGGCACACAAGAGTTTGGTGTCTTACTGGGGAAGGGGAGACCGCGTTTTACCATGTCACAGTTCCTGTCACAACATGGATTCCAGAAATGGGTTCTGTGTCCTTGTGCCTGGGTATCCCCACCAAGCCTTGGGATTTGGGCCTAGGGGCCTGACAGGCCCACTCTGTGGGGTCCTGGCCCAGCTCCCATGGGGGCTTGTTTGAAATGGTTCTCAGAGTGAGGGTGACAATGCCTATTTGTACCCAGTTACCCATCCTGAGTGGGTGCTGTCTCTTGTTCCATGCACCTGGAACCCAGTCTGAGGGTTGGACAACCATCTCAACATTTAGTTTTCCTGCCATGGGGAAGGAGGTGTACTCTTTTGTGCTTCAGGGTCCCCCATGGGCATGAATTTGAGCTATGTTCTGGAATAGGTACCTGAATACCCAGGTTGGTTCGAGATAAAAGACTCAGATCAAGACAGCTCACACCTGTAGGATATGGGGCCAACTATCTGGGTGGCTTCCAGGTGGTCGGGGCTCGGGCTGGGTCAGACAGAGCATTAGTGCACAGTGTGACCTATTATATTGGGGTGCAATAGAGGGCTGTGCAGGTGGATCCTTATGTGGATTTTCTGCGCAGACCCATAGGGGGCTTCTTCTTTCTGGTGGAAAGGCAGAAGGCTGCATTTTGGCTCCCAAATTCCCAATATGGAAAGCTTACAGGCGAGGAGTGGGAGGACATAAATCTGAATAGACAAGCTACATTTAAGAGCAGTGCTGAGCATATTGCCGTTCCAATGTGCATCAGTTTTTTCGAGATCTCCTGCACCTGAGTATGGGCGAGGTCAGATGTATGCTCACGCTGAAGTTTGTATCTATGATGGTCAACGAATGAGATAACCAGCACGTGAATAAGGTCATGTGAATGATGTTTGATCACACTAGAGGTTGTGTATGATGACCGACAAACAGAGAAGTGGCGTCAAGGGGCCATGGAGGATTCCCCATGCTGATGCTTGTGAGATTCTCCAAACAGCAAGGTTGTTTTTTCTACTGACAGGTGGAGTCTGGTGTGATTGCTCCAGAGTCCCTCACGTGGAAAGTATGGATAGCAGAACTCTTCTGCATGGATGCCTGGAAAGCACCTCCGAATGACCATTGCAGCTGAGGAACATGGCAGGTTCCTTCTGGTGGCTTGGGGGTGAAGTACCAAGGCCTTGAGTTGACATTGAATCTCTTGCAGATGGGTCACAATGCTGGTTTGTTACCAGGGAGATCTTAGAATGTGCTGGTAGCTAAGGTGTCCTACCCTGAGGGTTTAACACAGGTCTAAGAGCTGTATCCCCTTCTTGGGACAGGAGATGTAGTGTTGTGTGGCTCAGGGACCACATGTTGTATCATAAATTCATATTCCAGAACAGGCCTCTGAGGACAGATACCTGAAAAGCTAATCTAGGCTTCCAGTGAAGTCCTAGGGGCATGTCAGTTTCAATCTTCTGTCTTAGGACCATTGAATTGACTGTATGCCTGGATGTAGATGATCATGGAGTTTCAAACTGTATTTGCGCATGGAGTGGATGCCAATATTGGGGTGGGCTCAGTGATCTTGCAGGCTTCTAATCTGGAAGGTTTGGGCAACTTTGACAGACACAGTTTCCTTAGGGATGGCAGGTACAGTCCTGTGGTGTGGATCCAGAGAACCCATCCTTGAGGGCATATGAGCCATGGTTTTGGGAGAGAAGTCTGCAAACACAAATTCGGGTTAGGGATAGTGGTGTGGTGATTGCTGGCCCAAGGTATAGACCTACAGAGCAACTCGTCAGGAACTGTAATTAGCATGACTGGAAGATGGTAGCTTTTCTATCTGGATTGTGTGTCCTGGATGGCCTCGGAATGCATGTGTGGTCTCCTGTGTCCTTGGGTATTTTTCTTCTCTAAGGATCCTGGTGGTTCCCCATAGTTCGGTGGCTGTCTCGGGAAGGAAAGAGAGCTGTTTTCAATCTTAGGGGTGCCCCACAACAGGGATTCCAGAGACAGGTTCTGGGTCTGGGCGCCTGGAAAATCCCACCAAGGGTTAGGATTTGGCCTATATGGGCATACCAGGCCTGCAATGAGGGATCCTGGTTCTGCAACTTAGACGGCTTGTTTGAAAGCATGCTCAGGCTGTGGGTCACAATACCTGTTTGTGGCCAGGGTGGACATCAGGAGTGGGCGTGGTCAAATTGGCCATGCAACTGGCTCCCACTTGGAGAGTTATACATCCATCCCAACAGCCAGGTTTCCTGCCATGGGGAAGAAAGAGTTCTCTATTGTGCTTCATGTTCCCCCAATTGGCAGGGATTCTAGCAAAGGTCTGGGGACAGGTGCCTGCATACCAAGGATGGGTAGAGATGACGTATTTGGGCCATGGCCGATCTCACATGCTGGATAAGGAGCCAGCTCTCTGGGTGTTTGACAGTAGGTCGGGGCTCAGGCTCTGTCAGACACAGCACTAGTGGCCAGAGCAGCCTATAAATCGGGGTTCCCTCGAGGGGCGAGCAGATTGATCCTCTGAGGGGTTTCTGTGCAGACACACCAGGGACTTCTATTTTCTATGTGTAAAACAGAATGCTGCCTTGTGGCTCCAGAATTCCTCATCAAGAGGGCCTGGGGAATACGAGGGTGAGGTTGGAATTGTAAACACAAGCTACGGTTCAATTCACTGCCAAGCAGAAATCAGTTCCAATGTGCAGCGGTTGATAAGATATATCTATCACTTAACTAAGGATGGATGTCAGATGTTTGTTCACACTGGAGTTGTGTCTATGATGACCTAAATGGAGGGGTGTCGTCAAGAGGCCATGGAGGATTTACCACTCTAAGGCTTGTGAGATGCTCCAAACTGCAAGGATTTCTTCTACTGAGCAGGAGGAGCCTGGAATTTTTGCTCCAGGGTTCCCCATGTGGAAAGTTTGGGGAGCAGAGCTCTCCCGCATGGATACCTGGAAAGCACACCTCCATTGACTATTGCAGCTGAGGAGCATGGCAGGGTCGTTCTGGTGGCTCTGAGGTGTAGTACCAAGGCCTTGAGTTGACATGGAGTCTCATGAAGATGGGCCACAATGCTGGATTATTACCAGCGAGATCTTAGAATGTGCTGGTAGCTAAGGTGCCATGCAGGTGTCTCCTACACTGATGGTTTGGCAAAGGTCAAAGAGAACGGTTACCTTCTGGGTTCAGGAGATGTTCAGTTGTGTGGCTCAGGGACCACATGTTGCATCATAAATAGGTATTCCAGAACAGATCCCTCAGGACAGATGCCTGATAACCTAATCTATGGTTTCAATGAGGTCTTAGGGGCATGTGAGGTTCAATCTTCTGACTCAGGACCATTGACTTGGCTGTGTTCCTGATGTAGGTGATCAGGGTGTTTTAGACTGCGAATTTGTGTCCGGAGTGGATGCCAATCTTAGAGTGGGCTCTAGGGCCTTGCAGGTTTCTCTTCATCTGGAAGGTTTAAGCAACTGTGATGGGTACAGTTTTCTTGGGGATGGCAGGCACAGTCCTGTAGTGTTGCTCCAGAGACACCATCATGGAGGGCATGTGAGCCATGGTTTTGGGAGGGAAGTCTGCAAACACAATTCGGTTAGGGATAGTGGCGAGGTGATGGGAGGCCCAATGCAGAGACCTGGAGGGCAGCTCGTCAGGAACTGTGATTAGGGTGACTGGAAGGCAGTTTGGATTGTTTGTCCAGGATGGCCTTGGAATGCAGTTGTGTTCTTGTGGGTCCATGGGAGATTTTTCCTCTCCAAGGATACAGGTGGCTCCCCATCATTTGGTGACTTTTTTGGGGAAGGGAAGAGTGTTGCTTTGCATCTTAGAGGTGCCCGAAAACAGGGATTCCAGAGGCAGGCTTTCCGTCTCTTGGCCTGGAAAATCCCAACAAGGGTTAGGATTTGGGCCTAGGGGTGTACCAGTTCTGCAATGTGGGATCCTGGTGGTGCCACTGAGAGGGCTTGGTTGAAAGAACAAACAGGCTGAGGGTCACAATGCCTGTTTGTGCCCAGGGCAGCCGTCAGGATGGGCTTTGTCTCATTGGCCATTCAGCTGTCTCCCACTTTGAGGGTTGGACACCCATTCCAATACCCAGGTTTCTTGCCATGGGGAAGGAGGAGGTCTCTATGTGCTTCAGGTTTCCACACTGGCAGGGATTCCATCAAAAGTCTGGGGGAGCGGTGCCTGAATACCAAGGATTGGTAGAGATGACGGTCTTGTCCCATGGCGGGTCTCACATGATGGATTGGGGCCCACTCTCTGGATTGCTGACACTAGGTCGGGTGTCAGGCTCTGTCAGACACAGCATTAGTGGCCAGGGCAGCCTATAAATCGGTGATACCTCATGGGCAGAGCAGATTGATTCTCATGTGGTGTTTCTGGGCTGACTCACCAGGCACTTGATCTTTCTATGGGGAAGGCAGAATACGGCATTGTGGCTCCAGAATTCCCTATCAAGGGGGCTTTGGGACCAGTAGAGTTAGGATGGAATTGTAAACACAAGCTACAGTTCAATTCAGTGCCAAGCGGAAGGCAGTTCCCATGTGCAGTGGCTTATTTGAGATATCCAGCACCTGTGTAAAAGGTGGATGTTAGATGTTTGCTCACACTGGAGTTTGTGACTTTGGTGACTGCAAATGGAGGGGTGGCGTCAAGAGGCCTTAAAGGATTTCCCACTCTGAGGCTTGTGTGATGCTCCAACCTGCATAGTTTCCTTCTACTGGACAGGTTGAGCCTGGTTTGTTTGCTGCAGGTTCCCCCATGTGGAAAGTTTTGATAGTATAGCACTCCCACATGGATGCCTGGAAAACACACCTCCATTGAGCATTGCAGCTGACTAACACGGCAGATTCGTTCTGCTGGCTCTGGGGCAATGTACCAAGGCCGTGAATTGACATGATATCTCTTGAAGATGGGTCACAATGCTGGTTTGTTACCAGGGAGATCTTAGAATGTGCTGGTGTCTAAGGTGCCATGCAGGATTCTCCTATCCTGAGGGTTTGGCAAAGGTCGAAGAGCATGGTTTCCTTCTGGGGACAGGAGATGCTCTGTTTTGTGTCTGAGGGACCACATGATCTATGGTAAGTTGGTGTTCCAGAGAAGACCTCTGAAGACAGATGCCTGAAAACCTCGTCTAAAGTTCCAATGAGGTCCTAGGGGCATGTCAGGTTCAACCATCTGATTCAGGACCGTTGATGTGGCTGTCTGCCTGGATGTAGGCAAACAGGGTAATTCAGACTGCGCATTTAAGTCCAGAGCGGCCTCCAATATTGTGGTGGGCTCAGGGGCCTTCCATGTTTCTCCTAATCTGGAAGGTTTAGAAAACTGTGATGGGCACAATTCCCTTGGGGATGGCAGACACAGTTCTGTGGTATGGATCCAGAGACCCTACCCTGGAGGGCATGAGAGCCATTGCTTTGGGAGAGAATTCTGTAAACACCAATTTGGATTAGGATTAGTGGCATGGTGATCGCAGGCCCAATGTTTAGATCTGGAGGGAAGCTCGTCAGGAATTGTAATTAGAGTGACTGGAAGGCCGTAGCACAGGCTTTTCTATCTGGATTATGTGTCCAGGATGGCTTCGGAATGCAGGTGTTCTCTTGGGTCCATGGGAGACATTTCCTTACTAAGGATCCTGGTGACTCTCCATAGTTTCTGGCTTTTTTGGGGAAGGAAGAGTGCTGTTTACCATCTTAGGGGTGCTCCAATACAGGGATGCCAGAGAACGGCTCTGGGTCTGGATGGCTGGAAAATCCCACCAAGTATTGGGATTTGGACCTAGAGGCATACCAGGCCTGCAATGAGGGATCCTGCTGGGGCAACTGAGATGGCTTGTTTGGGAGCATACTCAAGTTGTGGGTCACAATGCCTCTTTGTTTTAAGGGCGGCCCTAAGGAGAGGACATGGTCTCCTTGGCCATGCAGCTCGCTTCCACATTGAGGGTTGGACACCCATCCGAATAGCCAGGTTTTCCTGCTTTGGGGAAGGAGGAGTTCTCCATTGGGCTTCAGGTTCCCCCACTGGCAGGAATTCCAGAAAAGGTCTGTTGACAGGTGCCTGAATAATAAGCAGGGGTAGAGATGATGGAATAAGGCCATGGCTGGTCCCACTGCTAGATATGGTACCCGCTCTCTGGGTGGCCGACACTAGGTCGGGGCTCGGGCTCTGCCAGACACAGCACTAGTGTCTGGGGCAGCATATAAATCGGGTTTCCCTTGAGGGCCGAGCAGATTGAACTTCATATGGGGTTTCTGGGCAGACTCAACAGGCACATCTTCATTCTATGGGGAAGGCAGAATGTGGCATTGTGGCTTTAGAGTCCCTATCAAGAGGCCTTGGGGAACAGTAGGATGAGGATGGAATTGTAAACAGAGGCTATCGTCCAATTCAGTGTGAGGCAGAAGGCTGTTCCAATGTGCAGAGTCTTATTCGAGATAGCCAGCACCAGAGTAAGGGTGGGTGTCAGATATTGACTCACATTGGAGTTTGTGACTTGATGACTGACAAATGGAATGATGGTGTCAAAAGGCCATGGAGGATTTCCCACGCTGAGGGTTGTGAGATGCTCCAAACAGCAAGGTCTCCTTCTACTGGACAGGTGGAGTCTGGTGTGTTTGCTCCAGGGTCCCCCATGTGGAAAGTTTGGGTAGCAGAGCTCTCCTGCAAGGATCTCTGGAAAGCACACCTCCATTGACCATTGCATCTGAGGAACATGGCAGGTTCCTTCTGGTGGCTCTGTGGCGAAGGACCATGACTTGAGTTGACAAGGAATCTCTTGCAGATTGGGCACAATTCTGGTTTGTTACCAGAGAAATCTTAAAATGTGCTGGTGGCTAAGGTGTCATGCAAGAATCTGCTAACCTAAGGGTTTGTCATAGGTTGAAGAGCACAGTTTTCTTCTGGGCACAGAAGATGTTCTGTTGTTTGTCTCAGGGACCACCTGTTGTATCATAAGTTGGTATTCCAGAACAGGCTCCTGAGGACAGATGCCTGAATACCTAATCACGAGTTCCAATGAGATCATAGAGTCATGTCAGCTCCAATTATTTGACTCAGGATCATTGACTTGGCTGTCTGACTGGATGTAAGTGATCAGGGTATTTCAGACTGTGTATTTGCATCCAGAGTGGCCGACAGTTTGGGGTGGGCTCAGGGGCCTTGCAGGTGTATCCTAATCTGGAAGGTTTGGGCAACTGTGATGCGTACAGTTTCCTTGGGGTTGGCCGATATGAATCCAGAGACCCATATCCTGGAGGGTATGTGAGCCATGGTTTTTGGAGAGAAATCTGAAAACACAAATTCAGGTTAGGGTTAGTGGCGTGGATGTCGCAGACCCAATGCATAGACGTGGAGTGTAGCTCGTTAGGAACTGTAATTAGCATGATGGGAAGGCAGTAGCACAGGCTTTTCTATCTGGATTGTGTGTCCAGGATGGACTCCAAATGCAGGTGTGTTCTCATGGGTTCATGGGAGACATTTCTCTCTAAGGATCTTCAGCGTGCGAAATCTTCCATGGCCTTATGATGCCACATTTGTCAGTCATCATAGACACAAACTTCCATGGCCTTATGATGCCTCCATTTGTCAGTCATCATAGACACAATCTCCAGTGTGAGCATATATCTGACATCCACCCTTACTCAGGTGCTGGATATCTCAAATAAGCCGCTGCACATTGGAACTGCCTTCTGCTTGGCACTAAATTGAACATTTGCTTTTGTTTACAATTCGATCCTCACTCTATTGGGAACCTGAAGCCCAATAGTGAACATCTCCTTCTCCATGGCAGGAAACCGGGGTGTTGGGATGGGTGTCCAACCCTCAAATTAGAGCCAGTTCCATGGCCAATAAGACCACGCCCACCCCTGAGGACCGCTATGGGCACAAACAGGCATGATGACCCTTAGCCTGAGCATGTTTTCAAACTATCCCTCTCAGTTGCACCACCTCGATCCCGCATTGCAGTAGTGGTATGCCCCAATGCCCAAATCCTAACATAGGGTGGGATTCTCCAGAGGCCCAGACCTAGAGCCCTTCTCTGGAACCCCTGCTTTGGGGCACCTCTAAGATGCAAAACACCATTCTTTCCTTCCCCGAAAAAAACACAAAACTATGGGGAGACACCAGGATCCTTAGAGAGGAAAAGTGTCCCATGGACCCATGAGACCACACCTGTGTACCAAAGCCATCCTAGACACACAATCCAGACAGAAAAGCCTGTGCTACTGCCTTCCCGTCACCCTAATTACAGTTCCTGATGAGGTCCCCTCTAGGTCTATGCATTTGGCCTGAGACCTCCACACCACTAACCTTAATCCGAATTTGTGTTTGCAGATTTCTCTCCAAAAACCATGACTCATATGCCCTCCAGGATGGGGTCTCTGGAGCCCCACCATGGGACTGCTGCCATCCCCAAGGTCACTGTGCGAGTCACAGTTGTCTAAACCGTCCAGATTATGAGAAACCTGCAAGTCCCCTGATCCCACCCCAATATTGGTGTCCGCTATGGAAGGAAATGCACAGTCTGAAACAACCTGATCACCTACATCCAGACAGACACCCATATTAATGGCACTGAGTTAGAAGATTGAAACTGACATGCCCCTAGGAACGCATTGGAACCCTAGATTAAGATTTAAGGCATCTGTCCTCAGTGATCTTTTCTGGAATACCAACTTAGGATACAATATGTTGTCCCTGGACCACACAACAGAACATCTCCTTTCCCCAGAAGGACACCGTGTTCTTTGACCTGTACCAAACCCTAATGGTAGGAGAATCCTGAAAGACACCTTAGCCACCAGCACATTCTAAAAACTCCCTGGTAACAAACCAGCATTGTGACCCGTCTGCAAGAGATTCCATGTCAACACAAGTCCTTGGTCCATCGCCCCAGAGCCATGTAAACATACCTGTCATGTTCCTCAGCTGCAAAGGCCAATGGAGTTGTGCTTTCCAGGCATCCATATGGGAGAGCTCTCCTACCCATACTTTCGACATGGGGGACACTGGAGCAAACAAACCAGACTCCACCTGTCCAGGAGAAGGACCTTGCTGCTTGGAGCATCTCACAAGCTTCGGCATGGGAAATCCTCCATGACCTCTTAACGCCACCCCTCCATTTCTCACTCATCATAGACACAAACTCCAGTGTGAGCAAATATCTGACAGCCGCCCTTACTCAGGTGCTGGATATCTCGAATAAGCTGCTGCACATTGGAACTGCCTTCAGCTTATCACTGAGTTGAACCTTAGCATGTGTTTACAATTCCATCCTCACCCTACTGGGTACCAAAGGCCTCTTGATAGGGAATTCTAGAGCCATTAAGCAGCATTCTGACTTCCCCATGAAAGCAGAAGTGCCTGGTGAGTCTGCTCACATGAGGATCAATCTGCTCAGACCTTGAGGGAACCGCAGTTTATAGGCTTCCCTGGCCACTAGTGCTTTGTCTGACAGAGCCTGAGCCCTGACCTAGTGTTAGCCCCCCAGAGAGGAGAACCCTTATCTAGCATGTGGGACCAGCCATGGACCTACACCATGGTCCTATACCATCCTTGCTATTCAGGAATCTGTCACCAGACCTTTGCTGGAATCCCTGCCAATGGGGGAACCTGAAGCCCAATAGAGAACTCCTCCTTCCCCATAGTGTGAATCCTAGCTGTTGGGAAGGGTGTCCAACACTCCGAGATGAAGCCAGCTACATAGCCAATGAGATCACGCCCACTGATGAGGGCCTCCCTGGGCACAAACAGGCATTGTGACACGAAGCCTGAGCATGCTTTCAAACAAACGCTCTCTGTTGCACCTTCAGGATCCCGCATTGCAGGCCTGGTACACCCCTTGGCCCAAATCCTAACACGTGGTGGGATTTTCCAAGGGCCCAGACCCAGAGCCCTTCTTTGAATCCCTGTTCTGGGGCACCCATAAGATGAAAAACAGCACTCTTCCCCTCCCAGAGAAAGCCACCAATCTATTGGGACCTTCCAAGCAACATAGAGAGGAAAAATCTGCCATGGACCCAAGAGACCACACCTGCATTCGGAGGCCATCCTGGACACAAAATCAAGATACAAAAGCCTGTGCTACTACCGTCGAGTCATCCGATTTACAGTTCCTGACGAGCTGCCTTCCTTGTCTATGCATTGGACCTGTGATCACCTCACCACTAACCCTAAATCGAATTTTTGTTTACAGACTTTGCTCTCAAAACCATGGCTCACATGCCCTCCAGGATAGGGTCCCTGGAGCCAGACCACAGAACTATGCCTGCCATCCCCAAGGAAACTGTGCCCATCACAGTTGCCAAAACATTCCAAATTAGGAGAAACCTGCAAGGCGCCTGAGCCATCCCCAATATTGTCGGCTGCTCTGGATGCAAATGTGCAGTCTGAATCACCCTGCTTGCCTACATCCAGGCAGACAACCAAATCAATGGTCCTGTGTCAGAAGATTGAAACAGACATATCCCTAGGACCTCACTGGAACCCTAGATTATGTGTTCAGGCATCTGTCCTCAGAAGCCTGTTCTGGAATACCAACTAATGATACAACGGGTTTTCTCTGAGCCACACCCCAGAACATCTCCTGCCCCCAGAAGGAAACTGTGACCTTCGACCTTTGCAAACCCTCAGGGTAGGAGAATCCTGCACAGCACCTTAGCCACCAGCACATTCTATGATCTCCCTGATAACAATCCAGCATTGTGACCCATCTGCAAGAGATTCCATGTCAACTCAAGGGCTTGGAACTTCGCCCCAGTGCCACCTGGATGGCCATCATGTGTCTCAGCGTCAAAGGTCAATGGAGGTGTGCTTTCCAGGCATCCATGTGGGAGAGCTCTGCTAACAATACTTTCCACATGGGGGACCCTGGAGCAAACAAACCAGACTCCAAGGAGAAGGATCTTGCAGTTTGGAGCATATCACAGGCATCGACGTGGGAAATCCTACATGAGATATTGACACCACCCCTCCTTTTGACGGTCATCATAGACACAAACACCAGTGTGAGCAAATATCTGGCATCCACCCTTACTTGGCTGCTGGATATCTCGAATAAGCCGCTGCACATTAGAAGTGGATTCCGCATGGCATTGAATTGAGCCGTAGCTTGTGATTACAAATCCATCCTCACCCTACTGGTCCCCTAGCCCCCTTGATAGGAATTCTTGAGCTACAGCGTAACATTCTACCTACCCTATAGTAAGAAGAAGTGCCTGCTGAATCTACCCAGAAGCCCCACATGAGGATCATCTGCTTGGTCCTCGAGGGAATCCCAATTTAAAGGGTGCCCTGGCCACTAGTGCTGTGTCTGACAGAGCATGAGCCCTGATAGTGTCAGCCACACAGATAATGGGTCCCATTACCAGCATGTGAGAAAGGCCATGGCCCAAGTCTGTCATCTCTATACATCCTTGGTATCTAGGCACCTATCCCCAGACCTTTGCTGGAAACACATCCCACTACCTGAAGAACAATAGAGAACTCTTCTTTCCCATGGCAGGAAGCCTGGCTGTTGGGATGGGTGTCCAGGCCTCAATGTGGGAGAAAGCTGCATGGACAATAAGACCATGCACACTCCTGAGGGCTGGCCTGGGCACAAACAGGCATTGTGACCCTCAGCCTGAACATGCTTTCAACAAATCCCTCTCAGCTGCACAACCAGGATCCTGCATTGCTTGCCTGGTAATCCCTAGGCCCAAATCCTAACATTAGGTAGGATTTTGCAGGAGCCCAGACCCAGAGCCCGTCTTGGGAATCCCTGTTTTGCAGCACCCCTAATATGGAAAAGAGCACTTTTCCCTTCTCCGAAAAAGACACCAATCTATGGAGAACCACCAGGATCCTTAGAGACCGAAACTCTCCCGTGGACCAATGAGACCACCTGCATTCCCAACCCATTCTGGACACACAATCCAGATAGAAAACCCTGTGCTACCGCCTTCCAGTCACCCTATTTACTTTTCCTGACGTGTTTCCCTCTAGGTCTATGCACTGGGCCTGCAACCACCACTCCACTAACCTTAACCCGAATTTGTGTATGCAGACTTCAATCCCAAAAGCATGGCTCTTATGCCTACAAAATGGGGCCTCTGGAGCCACACTACAGAACTCTGCCTGTCATCCTCAAAGAAACTGTGCCTGTCACAGTTGTCCAAACCTTCCAGATTCGGAGAAAGCAGCAAGGCCCTGATCTCACCCCTATATCAGTGACCATTCTGGATGGAAATGCACATTCTGAAAAAAACCTGATCACCTACATCCAGGAAGACAGCCAAGTCAATGGTCCTAAGTCAGAAGATTAAACCTGACATGCCTCTAGGACCACATTGGAACCCTCGATTAGGTTTTCAGGAATCTGTCCTCAGGGGCCTCTTCTGGAATACCAAGTTATGATACAACACTTTGGCCCTGGGCCACACAAGACAACATCTCTTGTCCCCAGAAGGAAACCGTGCTCTTTGAACTGTGCCAATCCCTCAGGGTAGGAGAATCCTGTACGGCACCTTACCCACCAGCACATTCGAATATCTCCCTGGTAAGAAACCATCATTGTGGCCTTTCTGTAAGACATTCAATATCAACTCACGCCTTGGTACTTCACTCCAGAGCCACCAGAACGAACCTGTCATGTTCCTCAGCTGGAATTCTCAATGGAGGTGTGCTTTCCAGGCATTCATGTGGGAGAGTTCTGCTACCCAAACTTTCCACATGGGGGACCCTGGAGAAAACAAACCAGACTCCATCTGTCTAGTAGAAGGAAACCTTTCTGTTTAGAGCATCTCACAAATCTCAGCATGGTAAATCCTCCAGGGCCTCTTGACACCACCCCTCCACTTGTTGGTCATCATAGATACAAACTCCAGTGTAAGCAAATATCTGACGTCCACCCTTAGGTGCTAGATAATCCCGTATAAGCCAATGCACAAAGGAACTGCCTTCTGCTTGGCACTGAATTGATCCATAGCTTATGTTTACAGTACCATCCTCACCCTACTGGTCCCCAAGCCCTCTTGATAGGGAATTCTGGAGCTACCATACAGCATTCTTCCTTCCCCATAGAAAGAAGTGCATGGTGGGTCTGCCCAGAAACCCTACATGAGATTCAATCTTCTCTGCCTTCGAGGGAACACTGATTTATAGGCTTCCTGGCCACTAGTGTTGTGTCAGACAAAGCCTGGGCCCTTACCTAGTGTCAGCAACCCAGAGATTGGGCCCCATATCCAGCATGTGAGACTGGTCATGGACAAAGTCTGTCATCTCTACCCATCCTTGGTGTTCAGGCACCTGTTCCCAGACTTTTGCTGGAATTCCTGAAAATGGAGGAACCTGAAGTACAATAGAGAACTCCTTCTTTCCATGGCAGGAAACCAAGCTGTTGGGATGGGTGTCCAACCCTCAGAGTGGGAACCAGCTGCATGGCCCATGAGACCATGGCCACTCATGGAAGCCACTCTGGTAACAAACTTACATTGTTACCCTCAGCGTGAGGCTGCTTTCAAACAAAAACCTTTGGTAGCTAGACCAGGAGCCCACAGAGCGCGCCTACCACCCTAGGGACAAACACTCACTGTTGTAGGTGTTTTCCAGGCACCCACACCCAGAAACTGTCTCTGGAATTTCTCTTTTGGGGG
Source organism: Neogale vison (assembly GCF_020171115.1). Taxonomy (NCBI): domain Eukaryota; kingdom Metazoa; phylum Chordata; class Mammalia; order Carnivora; family Mustelidae; genus Neogale; species Neogale vison. The sequence goes on from NC_058092.1 coordinate 110,843,719, forward strand.
TTCCCTGAGATAGAAAACAGCAGTGTTCCCTTCTCCCAGAGACAACTAACTCTTTGGAGCTGAGCAGAATCCCCAGAGCCGAAGTATCTCCCATGGCCCCAGGAAGCCACCCCTACATTTTGCAAAAGTCCAGGACAAACAATGCAGACAGAAAAACCTGCACTACTCCCTCCATGATACCTTAACTTCTGTACACTATGAGCTTCCTACAGGGCCTTCAGATTGGGCCTGTAATCACCTCAGCCCTCAACATCACCCTAGTTCGCGTTTGCAAATTTCTGTCCCAAAGCCCAGGCTGAAATGCCATCAGGATGGGGCCTCTGGAGCCACACCAGATGACTGTGCCTACACACTAAAAGGAAACTCTGCCCTTCACTGTTGACCAAACCCTGAAGATTAGGAGCAAAGTACAAAGCCCGTGAGCCCACCTCAATTCCGACGAAAACTCGACCCAAGGGAGCATTCTGACACACAATGAGCCCCTGCCTCCAGGCAGACATCCAAATCAAAGGCCCTGAGCCAGAAGATTGAACCTGACATGCCCCTAGGACTTTATCAATACCCTAGGTTAGATTTTCAAGTGCCTGTCCCCAGAGGCCTGTTCTTCAGTACCAACTTTTATTTCAACATGTGGTCCCTGAGCCACACACCAGAACCCGTCCTGTCCCTTAAGGAAATCTTGCTCTTGGTAGCTGTGTCCAACACTCAGTGTAAGAGAATCGTGCATGGCCCCTGAACACCCCAACATTCTAACGTCTCCCTGGATACAATCCAGCATTGTGATCCAACAGCATGAAACTCCATGTCAACACTGGCGACTTTGAACTTTGCCCCAGCGTCACAAGTACAAAACTGCCATTTCCTCATTTGCAATGGACACTGGAGGTGGGCTTTCCAGGCATCCATGCAGGAGAGCACTTCTTCCTAAACTTTCCACATGGGGGACCCTGGTGCATACAAACGAGGCTCCACCAGTCCATTAGAAGGAAACCTTGCTGTTTGGAGCATCTCACAAGGCCCAGGGTGGGAAATCCTCCATGGATTCATGACGCCTCCCCTCCATTTGTCGGTCATCATAGACACAAACTCCAGTGTGAGCAAACATCTGACATCCGCACTTACTTAGGTACTGGATGTCTCGACATCCACTTCTCGACTGGAAGTGTCTTCTGCTTGGCAATGAATTTAACCATAGGTTATGTTAACAATTCCATCCTCACCCTCCTGGTCCCCAAGCCCTCTTGATAGGGAATTCTGGAGCCACAATGCAACATTCTACCTGCCCCATAGAAAGAAGTGCCTGGTGAGTCTGCCCAGAAACCCCACATGAGGAACGACCTGCATGGCCCTCGACGACACTGTAATATCATAGGTTTCCATGGGCACCAAGGTTCTGTCTGACACAGCCTGAGCCACGACCTCCAGTCAGCCACCCTGACATTGGGTCCCATTTCTTGCAGGTGAGACTTCCTATGGCCCGAAATCAACATACCTACTCAACCTGGATATTCAGGCCTCTGTCCCAGACCGTAGGTCAAATCCATGCCTATGGGGGAACCTGACACACAAGAGTACTCCTCCTTCCCAACCCTCTGAGTGGGAACCAGCTGCATTGCCCATGAGGCCACGGTCACACATGGAAGTCTCCCTGGATACAAATAGGCATTGTGATCCCCAGCATGAGCTTCCTTTCAAGCAAAACCCCTCAGTAGCTGGATCAGAAGCCCACATAGAGGGACTGTCAGGTCCCTAGGACCAAATCGTTGCCCTTGTTCATGTTTTCCAGGTGCCTGGATACAGAACCTCTCTGGAGGCCCTCTTTGGGTGTCCCCTGAGATGGAAAACAACAGTCTTCCCATCCCTCAGAGAAACCAAACTTTTGGGAGCTGAGCAGAATCCCCAGAGACAAAGAATTTCCCATGACCTCATGAAGCCACCCCTACATTTTGCGAACATCCTGGACATACAGCCGACAGAAAAGCCTGGGCTAACGCCTCCCTGACACCTTAATTTAAGTACTCTATGAGCTTCCCTCAGGGCCTGCAGATCGGGCCTCTGATCACCTCGGCCCTAACTCAAACCCTAGTTTGCTTTTGCAGATTTCTCTCCCCAAAACGCTGGCCCACATGCCCTACAGGATGGGACCTCTGGTGCAACACCAGACAACTGTCCCTATGCTCCTGAAGGAAACTCTGCCCTTAACGGTTGCCCATACCCTGTGGATTAGGATCAAAGTAAAAATCCCCTGAGCCCCCTCAATTTTGAAGAAGGCTCTGGACCCAAATGTGCATTCTGACGCACAATGAGACTCTGACTCCAGGCTGACATCCAAGTCAAAGACCCTGAGTCAGAAGTTTGAACATGCTATGACTATAGGACTTCATCGATACCCTAGTTTAGATGTTTAGGCACCTGTCTGCAGACGCCTGTTCTCCAATGCTAACTTACATTCTAACATGTGGTCCTTGAGACACACAACAGAACCCCTGCTGTCCCCAGAAGGATCCCTTGCTCTTGGTAGCTGTGTCCATATCTCAGTGCAGGAAAATCCTGCATGGGCCCTGACCTCCCCAACATTCTAACATCTCCCTGGATACAAACCAGCACTGTGGTTCAACAGCATGAAACTCCATGTCAACTCAGGTCACTTGGAACTTTGCCCCAGAGCCGCCAGATTGAACCTGTCATGTTCCTCAGATGCAATGGTCAATGGAGTTGTGCTTTTCAGGCATCCATGCGGGAGAACTCTGCACCCAGACTTTCCATATGGGGAACACTGGAGCAAACAAACCAGACTCCCCCTGTCCAGTAGAAGGAAACCTTGCTATTCGGAGCATCTCACAAGCCCAAGGGTGGGAAATCCTCCACAGCCTCCTGACCCCACCTCTCCATTTGGCAGTCATTGTAGACAAAAACTCCAGTGTGAGCAAGCATTGGACATCCGTCCTTACTCTGGTCCTGGATACATCGCATCAGCCACTGAACACTGGAACTGCCTTGTGCTTGGCACTGAATTAAACCTTAGATTGTGTTTACAATTCCATCTTCACCCTCCTCGTCCCCAAACCCTCTTGATAGGGACCTTTGGAGCCACAATGCAGCATTCTGCCTACTCCAAAGAAAGAAGAGGTGCCTGTTGAGTCTGCCTGAAACCCCACATGAGGATCCACCAGCCTGGCCCTCGACAACACCTTAATATCATAGGCTGCTATGGGCACTCAGGCTCTGTCTGACACAGCCTGAGCCATGACCTCCAGTCAGCCACACAGACACCTTAATATCATAGGCTGCTATGGGCACTCAGGCTCTGTCTGACACAGCCTGAGCCATGACCTCCAGTCAGCCACACAGACAGTGGGCCCCATATCCTGCAGGTTGGACCTGCCATAACACAAAACCATCATCTCTACCCAGGCATCTTTCCCAGACCGTAGCTCAAATCCCTGCCTATGAGGGAACCTGAAGCACACGAGTACTCCTCATTTCTGATGGCAAGAAACCTGGCTGTTGAGACGGGTGTCCAACCCTCAGAGTGGGAACCAGCTGCATGGCCCATGAGAGCACGGTCACTCATGGGAGCCACCCTGGGCAAAAACAGGTATTTTGCCCCTAAGCCTGAGCATGCATTCAAACAAGCCCTCTCAGTTGTACCACGAGGATACCGCATTGCAGGCTTTGTACTCCCCTAGTCACATATACTAACACTTGGTGGTATATACATGGTACTCAGACCCAGAGCCCGTCTCCGAAATCCCTGTTTTGAGGCAACACTAATACGGAAAACAGCCCTATTTCCTTCCACGAAAAGGCGACCAAACTATTGGAAGCCTCTAGAATCCTTAGAAAGGAAAAATCTCCCATGTATCCATGACACAACATCTGCATTCCGAGGCCATCCGGAACACACAATCCAGATATAATAGCCTGTGTTACCGCATTCTTGTCACCGTCTTTACAGTTCCTGATGAGCTGCTCTCCAGGTCTATGCACTGGGCCTGTGATAGCCTCGACACAAACTCTATACCCAAGTTTTCCTTTGCAGACGTTTCTCTCAAACCATAGCTCACATGCCCTCCAGGATCTCGTCTTTGGAGCCACACCACAGGACTGTGCCTGCCATACCCAAGGAAACTTTGCTCATCACAGTGGCCCAAAACCTCTAGATTAGGAGAAACATACAAGGTCCCTGAGCCCACCCCAATATTGGAGGACACCCTGCATGCAAATGCACAGTCTGAAACAACCTTATTCCCTACGTCCAGGCAGAGACACAAGTCAATGATCCTGAGTCAGAATATTGAACCAGACACGCCCTTAGGATCTCATTGGAACCCTCCATTTGTTTTTCAGGCATCAGTTTTCAGAGGCCTATTCTGGAATAATAACTTATGATACAACATGTGGTCCCTGAGCCACGCAACAGAACAACCTCTGTCCCCAGAAGGAAATCGTGCTCTTGTACCTGTGTCAAACACTCAGGTGGGAGAATCCTGCAAGGCGCCTTTGCCAACAGCACATTCTAAGATCTCCCTGATAGCAAACCAGCATTGTGACCCACGTGCATGATATTCCATGTCAACTCAAGGCCTTGGTACTTCGATCCAGAGTCACCGGAACCTGCCAAGTTCCTCAGCTGCAATGGTCATTGGAGATGTCCTTTGCAGGCATTCACGCCGGAGAGATCTGTTACCCAAACTTTCCACATGGTGTACCGTGGAGCAAACAAACCAGGCTCCACCTGACCAGTAGAAGGAAACCTTACTGTCTGGAGCATCTCACAAACCTCAGCGTGGGAAATCCTCCATGGGCTCTTGATGCCACCCCTCTATTTGTTGGTCATCATAGACACAAACTCTAGTGTGAGCAAACATCTGACATCTGCCCTTACTCAAGTGCTGGATATATCGAAAAAGACGCTTCACATTGGAACTGTGTTCTGCTTGGCACTGAATTGTACAGTAGCTTGTGTTTACAACTCCATCCTCACCCTACTGCTTCACAAGTCCTCTTGATATTGAATTCTGGAGCCACAATGCAGCATTCTGCCTTGCCCATAGAAAGAAGAAATGCCTGCTGAGTCTGCCCAGAATCCCCACATGAGGATCAATCTGCTCGGCCCTGGAGGGAACCCCAATTTATAGACTGCTCTGGCCACTAGTGTTGTGTCTGACAGAGCCTGAGCCCCAACCCAGTATCAGTCACCAAGATAGCAGGCCCCATATCTAGCATGTGGGACTGGCCATGGCCCAAGTCTGTCATCTCTACCCATACTTGGTGTTCTGGCACCTTTCCCCAGACTTTGCTGAAATCCTTCCAACGGGGAACTTGAAGCACTATAGAGTACTACTCCTTCCCCATGGAAGGAAACCTGGCTGTTGGGATGAGTGTCTAGCGCTCAAAGTGGAAGCAAGATACATAGCCAATGTGACCACGCCAACTCCTGAGGGCTGCCCGGGGCACAAACAGGCATTGTGACCCTCAGCCGAATATGCTTTCAAACAAACCCTTTCAGTTCCACCACAAGGTTCACGGATTGCAGGCCTGGTATGCCCCTAGACCCAAATCCTAACACTTGGTAGGATTTCCCAGGCACACAGACCCAGAACCCGTCTCTGGAATCACTGTTTTTGGGCACCTCTAAGATGGAAAACAGCACTCTTATCTTCCCCGAAAAAGCCACCAAACTAAGGAGAGCCACCAGGATCCTTAGGGAGGAAACGTCTCCCATTGACCCATGAAACCTACCTACATTCCGAGGTCAACCTGGACACACAATCCAGATAGAAAAGTCTGTGCTACCGTCCTCCAGTCACCCTAAACACAGTCCCTGACGAACTGACCCCCAGGTCTATGCATTTGGCCTGCGATCGCCTCGCAACTAACCTAAACTGGAATTTGTGTTTGCAGACTTCTCTCTAAAAACCATGGCTCACATGCCCTCTAGGATGGGGTCACTTGAGGTGCCCTACTGGACAGTGGCTGCATTCCCCAAGGAAACTGTTTCTATCACAGTTGCCCAAACCTTACAGATTAAGAGAAACCTGCAAGGCCCATGAGCCCACCCCAATTTTGGTGGCTGCTCTGGATGTAAATGCACAGTCTGAAAAACCTTGATCAGCTTCATTCAGCTAGACAGCCACGTTAATGTTCCTGAGTCAGAAGACTGAACATGACATGCCCTTGGACCTCATTGGAACCCTTGATTAGATTTTCAGGCATCTGTCCTCAGAGGCCTATTCTGGAATACCAATTTATGATACAATATGTGGTCCCTGTCCCAAGAAGGAAACCATACTTTTTGACCTGTGCGAAATCCTCAGAAGAAGAGAATCCTGAACCGCACCTTAGACACCAGCACATTCTAAGATCTCCCTGGTAACAAACCAGCAGTGTGACCCATCTGAAAGATATTCCATGTTACCTCATCGCCCTTGGTGCTTCACACCAGAGCCACCAGAATGAACCTGCCATGTTCCTCAGCTGCAATGGAGATCAGAGGTGTGCTTTCTAGGCATCCAAGTCAGAGATCTTTGCTACCCAGAATTTCCACATGAGGGACCCTGGAGCAAACAAATCAAATTCCACCTGTCCAGTAGAAGGAAACTTTGCTGTTTGGAGAATCTCACAGCTTGGGAAATCCTCCATGGCCTCTTGACACCACCCCTCCATTTGTCGGTCATCATAGACACAAACTCCACTGTGAACAAACATTGGAAAACTGTGCTGACTCAGGTGCTGAATCTCTCAAATCAGCAGCTGCACATTGGAACTGCCTTCTGCTTGGCACTGAATTTAACCGTAGCTTGTGTTTACAATTCCATCCTCACCCTACTTGTTCCCAAGCCCACTTAATAGGGAATTCTGGGGGCACAAGAGAGCATTTTGCCTGCCCCATAGAAAGGAAAAATACCTGGTTACTCTGCCAAGATCCCCCACATGAGGATCCACCTGCATGGCCCTCTACAACACCCTAATATCATAGTCCACCATGGGCACTAAAGCTCTGTCTGACATAGCCTGATCCACAACCTCCAGTCAGCCACCTAGACATTGGGCCACATATCCTGCAGGTGGGACCTGCCGTGGCCCGAAACCGTCATCTCTGCTCAACCTGGTTATTCAGGCATCTGTCCCCAGAACTTAGCTCAAATCCCTTCCTATGGCGGAACTTGAGGAACAAGTGTTCTCCTTCTTCCCCATGGCAGGAAATCTGGCCTGAGAAATGGGTGTCCAACCCTCAGAGTGGGAACCAGATGCATGGGCCTTGGGACCATGGTCACTCATGGGAGATGCCCTGGGCACAAACAGGCATTGTGACCCTCAGTGTGAGCCTGATTTCAAACAAACCCCCTCAGTAGGTACACCAGGAGTCTGCAGAGTATGCCTACCAGGTTGCTAAGGCCAAATCCTCTCCCTCATTAGTGTTTTCAGGCAACCAGACCAAGAAACTGTTTCCGGAATTTCTCTTTTCCAGTTCCCCTGAGACTGAAAACAGCAGTCTTCCCTTCCTGCAGAGATACCAAACTCTTGGGAGCTGGGAAGAATACCCAGAGAAGAAGAATCTCCCATGGAACCATGAAGCCACCCCTATATTTTGTGTCCATCCTGGACACAGAATCCAGAAAATCAGCCTGCACTACCGCCTGCATGACTGCTTCATTTCAGTAAACTATGAGCTGCCCTCAGGGACTGCAGATCGTGCCTGTGATCACCTCGGCCCTCACCCTAACCCTAGTTCGCGTTTGCAGATCTGTCCCCAAAGCCATGGCCCACATGCATTCCAGGATTGGGACTCTGGTGCAACACCAGATTGTTGTGCCAACTCTCCTGAAGGAGACTCTACACTTCACTGTTGTCCAAACCCTGAAGATTAAGAGCAAAGTAAATGCCCCTGAGCCCATGTCAATTTCTAAGGATGCTCTGGACCAAAATGCGCTTTCTGACACACAATGAGCACCTGCCTTCAGGCAAACATCCAAGTAAAAGGCCCTGAGTCAGAAGATTTGACCTGACATGCCCCTAGGACTTCATCGATACCCTAAATTAGATTTTCAGGTGCCAGCCCCAGAAGTCTGTTCTCCAATACCAACTTATGTACCAACATGTGGTTCCTGAGTCACACTACAGAAGCCCTCCTGTCCCCAGAAGGATACCTTGCTCTTGGTAGCTTTGTCCAAGACTCATGTAGGAGAATCCTACATGGCCCCTGACCATCCAAACATTCTAACATCTCCCTGGATACAAACCAGCATTGTGCTCCAACAGCATAAAACTCCATGTCAACTCAGGCTGGAAGGAACTTTTCCCCAGAGCCACCAGATAGAACAAGCCATGTTCCTCATCTGCAGTGGTCACTGGAGGCGTGCTTTCCAGGTATCCGTGTGGGAAAGCTCTGCTACCTAAACTTTCCATATGGAGAACGGTGGAGCAAAAACACCGGACTCGCGCTGTCCAGTAGAAGGAATCCTTGCTGTTTAAAGCATCTCACAATCCCCAGCGTGGTAAATCCTACATGGCCTTGTGACACCACCCCTCCATTTGGTGGTCATCCTAAACACATACTCCAGGGTGAGCAAACATCTGTCATCTGCCTTACTCAGGTGCTGGATATCTCGAATCAGCCACTACACACTGGAACTGCCTTCTGCTTGGCACTAAATTTAACTGTAGCTTGTGTTTAAAATTCCATCCTCACTCTCCTGGTCCCCAATCCCTCTCGATAGGGAATTCTGGAGCCACAACACAGCATTCTTTATGCCCCACATAAAGAAGAAGTGCCTGGTGAGACTGCCCAGTAACCCCACATGAGGATCCACCTGCCTGGCCCTTGGCAGCACCCTAATATCATAGGTCACCAAGAGCACTCAGGCGCTGTCTGAGACAGTGTGAGCCACGACCTCTAGTCTGGCATGCGAACTGTGGGCCCCATAAACTGCTGGTGGGACCTGCCTTGGCCGAAGCTGTCACATCTGCTCAACCTGAATATTCAGGCATCTCTCCCCAGACTGTAGCCCAAATCCCTGACTATGGAGGAACCTGATGCACAAGAGTACTGCTCATTCCAGATGGTGGGAAACCTGGCTGTTGAGATTGGTGTCCAACCCTCAAAGTAGGAAATAGCTGCAAGGCCCATGAGACCACGGCCACTCTTGGTAGCCGCCCTGAGCACAAACAGACATTGTGACCCTCAGTGTGAGCCTGCTTTGAAACAAACACCCTTGGTAGCTAGACCAGGAGCCCGCCAAGCGTGCCTGCCAGGTCCCTACTACCAAATGCTTACCCTAGCTCGTGTTTCATTGTGCCCAGACACAGAACCTGTCTCCGGAATCCCACATTTGGGTGTTCCCTGAGACGGAAAAGAGCAGTCTTCCTTTCCCCCAGAGACACCAAACTCTTAGGAGCTGGGAAGAATACCTAGAGACGAAGAATCTCCCATGGCCTCAGGAAGACAACCCTACCATTTGCAACCATTCTGGACACACAATCCCAACAGATAAGCCTGCACTACTTCCTCCAAGACACATTCATTTCAGTACACTATGCACTGCCCTCAGGGCCTGCATATCAGGCCTTTGATCACCTTGGCCCTCACCCTAACCCTAGCTCGTGTTTGCAGATTTCTGTCCTCAAAGCCCTGGCCCACATGCCCTCCAGGATGGGGCTTCTGAAGCCACACTGGACGACTGTGCCTACCCTCCCGAAGGAAACTCTGCCCTTCACTGTTGCCCAAACCCTGAAGATTAGGAGCAATATACAAAGTAACTGATCCAACCTCAATTGCGAGGAAAACTCTGGACTGAAATGCACTTTCTGGCACACCATGAGCACCTGCCTCCTGGCAGACATCCATGTCAAAGGCCCAGAGTCAGAAGATTAATCCTGACATGCCTCTAGGACTTCATCGATAACATAGATTAGATTTTCATGCTCCTGTCCCCAGAGGACTTTTCTTCAAAAACGACTTAAATTCCAACATGTGGCCCATGAGCCACACAACCGAATCCCTCCTGTCTCCAGTAAGATAGCAACCCACGGAATGGGAGAAGATATTTGCAAATGACAGTACAGACAAAAGGTTGATATCCAGGATCTATAATGAACTCCTCAAACTCAACCCACACGAAACAGACAAACACATCAAAAAATGGGCAGAAGATATGAACAGACACTTCTCCAATCAAGAAATACAAATGGCTATCAGACACATGAAAAAATGCTCATCATCATTAGCCCTCAGGGAGATTCAAATTAAAACCACATTGAGATATCACCTTACACCAGTTAGAATGGCCAAAATTAACAAAACAGGAAACAACATGTGTTGGAGAGGATGTGGAGAAAGGGGAACCCTCTTACACTGTTGGTGGGAATGCAAGTTGGTGCAGCCTCTTTGGAGAACAGTGTGGAGATTCCTCAAGAAATTAAAAATAGAGCTTCCCTACGACCCTGCAATTTCACTCCTGGGTATTTACCCCAAAGATACAGATGTCGTGAAAAGAAGGGCCATCTGTACCCCAATGTTTATAGCAGCAATGGCCACAGTCGCCAAACTATGGAAAGAACCAAGATGCCCTTCAACGGATGAATGGATAAGGAAGATGTGGTCCATATACACTATGGAGTATTATGCCTCCATCAGAAAGGACGAATATCCAACTTTTGTAGCAACATGGATGGGACTGGAAGAGATTATGCTGAGTGAAATCAGTCAAGCAGAGAGAGTCAATTATCATATGGTTTCACTCATTTGTGGAGCATAACCAATAGCATGGAGGACAAGGGGCGTTAGAGAGTAGTAGGGAATTTGGGTAAATTGGAAGGGGAGGTGAACCATGAGAGACTATGGACTCTGAAAAACAGTCTGAGGGGTTTGAAGTGGCGGGGGGGTGGGAGGTTGGGGTACCAGGTGGTGGGTATTATAGAGGGCACAGCTTGCATGGAGCACTGGGTGTGGTGAAAAAATAATGAATACAGTTTTTCTGAAAATAAATAAATTGGGAAAAAAAAAAAAAGATAGCTTGCTCTTGGTAGCTATGCAAGACTCAGTGTAGGAGAATCCTGCATGACCCCTGACCACCCCAACATTCTAACATCTTCCTGGATAGAAACCATCATTATGATCCAACAGCATGAAACTCCATGTCAACTCAGGGAGCTTGGAACTTCACCCAAGAGTCACCAGAACGAACCTGCCATGTTCCTCATCTGCAATGGTCAATGGAGGTGTGCTTTCCAGGCATCCATTTTGGAGAGCTCTGTTACCCAAACTTTCCATATGGGGTACAGTGGAGCAAACAAACCAGACTTGCCCTGTCCAGTACAAGGAATCCTTGCTGTTTGGAGCATCTCACAAGCCCCAGTGCGGGAAATTTTCCATGGCATTGTGACGCCACCCCTCCATTTGGTGGCCAACATAGACACAAAGTGCAGTGTAAGCAAACATCTTACATCAGCCCTTACTCAGGAGCCGTTATCTCGAATCAGCTGCTGCACACTCGAACTGCCTTCCGTTTGGCACTGAATTTAACCATAGCTTGTGTTTACAATTATATCCTCACCCTCTTCGTCACCGAGCCTTCTTGACAGGGAATTCTGGAGCCAAAACGCAGCATTCTGCCTACCCCACAGACAGGAGAAGTGCCTGGTGAGTCTGCCCACAAACCCCACATGTGGATCCACCTGCATGGCCCTCAACAGCACCCTAATATCATAGGTCGCCATGGGCACTCAGGCTCAGACTGACACAGCCTGAGCCACGACCTCCAGTCAGCCACACAGGTAGTTTGCTCCATATCCTGCAAGGGGTGCCTGTCATGAAGGAAGCCGTAACATCGATGCAACCTGGATATTCAGGCATCTCTCCCCAGACCATAGCTCAAATCCCTGCCTATGGGGGAGCCTGAAGCACAGGAGTACTCCTCCTACCCGATGGCAGGAATCCTGGTTGTTGAGGTGGGTATCCAACCCTCAGCATGGGAAACAGCTGCATGGCCCATGCGACCACAGCCACTCATGGGAGCCGCCCTGAGCACAAAAAGGAATTGTGACCCTCAGCCTGAACCTGCTTTCAAACAAACCGCCTTGGTAGCTGGACCAGGAGCACAAAGGGCAGGCCTGCCAAGTCCCTAGTGTCAAATCCTCACCCTCGATGTTTTCCAGATGCCCAGTCCCAGAAGCTGTCTCTGGAATCACTCTTTTGGGGATCCCCTGAGACTGAAAACTACAGTCTTCCCTTCCCCAGACACACCAAACTCTAGAGAGATGGGCAAAATCCCCAGAGTCAAAGAATCTCCCTTGGTCCCATGAAGAATCCCCTACATTTTGTGACTGTCCTAGACACACAGTCCAGACAGAAAAGCCAGTGCTACAGCCTCAATGACACCTTAATTTCAGTACACTATAAGGTGTACTCACGCCCTGCAGATTTGGCATGTGATCACACCGACCCTCACCCTAACCATAGTTTGCTTTTGCAGATTTCTGTTCCCAAAGTCCTGACCCACATGCCCTCCAGGATGGGGCCTCTGGTGCCTCACAAGACGAGTGTGCTTACACTCCCGAAGAAAACTCTGCCCTTCACGTTTGCCAAAACAATGTATCTTAGGAGGAAAGTACAAAGCACCTGAGCCCAGCTCAATTTCAAAGAACGTTCTGGACCCAAGTGCATATTCTGATACACAATGGGCACCTGCCTCCAGACAGACATCCACGTAAAAGGCCCTGAGTCAGAAGATTGAACATGACATGCCTCTAGGACTTCATCAATACCCTAGCTTAGGTTTTCAGGCTGCTGTACCCAGAGACCTGTTCTCCAATCCCAACTTATATTTCAACATGTGGACCTGAGCCACACAACAGAACCCCTCCTGTCCGCAGAAGGATACCTTGCTCTTGGTAGCTGTGTCCAAGACTCAGTGCAGGAGAATCCTGCATGACCCCATGACAACCCCAACATTCTAACATCTCCCTAGATAAAAACCAGCATTGTGACCCAAAAGCATATTACTCCATGTCAACTCAGGTCTCTTGGAACTTCGCCTCAGAGGCACCAGATCAAACCTGCCATGTTCCTCAACTATGATGGTCAATGGAGTTGTGCTTTCGGGCATCCATGCGGGAGAGCTCTGCTACACAAACTTTCCATAATGTGGACCCTTTAGCAAACAAACCAGACACCACCTGTCCAGTAGATGGAAACATTGCTGTTTGGAGTATCTCACAAGTCACAGCGTAGGAAATCCTCCATGGCCTCGTGACGCCACCCTTCCATTTGGCAGTCATCATAGACACAAACTCCAGTGTGAGCAAACCTATGATACCCACCCTTACTCAGGTGCTGGATATCTCGTATAAGCTTCTTCACACTGGAACTGCCTTCTGCTTGGCACTGAATTTAACCTTAGCGTGTGTTTACAAATCCATCCTCACCCTCCTTTGGCCCACGCCCCCTTGATAGGGAATTCTTGAGCCACAACGCAGCACTCTGCCTGCCCCACAGAAAGAAGAAGTGCCTGGTGAGTCTTCCCAGAAACCCCACATTAGGATCCACCAGCATGGCCCTCAATGGGACCCTAATATCTTAGGCCACCATGGGCACTCAGGCTCTGTCTGATACAGCCTGAGTTATGACCTTCAGTCATCCACACAGACAGTGGACCTCATAAACTGCAGGTCGGACATGCCGTGGCCCAAAGCCGTCACATTTACTCAACTTGGTTATTCAGGCATCTCTCCCCAGACTGTAGCTCAAATTCCTGCCTATGGGGGATATTGTAGCACAGCACTCCTTCCAATGGCAGGAATCCTGGCTGTTGAGATGGGTGTCCAACGCTCAGAGTGGGAACCAACTGCATGGCCCATGAGAACACGGTCACTCATCGGAGCCGCCCTGGGCACAAACAAGGCATTGTGACCCTCAGTGTGAGCCTGCTTTCCAACATACCCCCTCGGTAGCTGTATCAGGAGCCTGCAGAGAAGGCCTGCCAGGTCCCTAGGGCCAAAGCCTCACACTCAATTGTGTTTTCCAGGCGCCCAGACCCAGAACCTGTCTCTGGAATCCCTCTTTTGAGGTCCCCTGAGACAGAAACAGCAATCTTTCCTTCCTCAAGAAACACCAAACTCTTGGGAACTGGGTAGAATCCCCAAAGGCAAAGAATCTCCCATGGCCCCATGAAGACTCCCACACATTTGCGACCGTCCTGGACACACAATCCAGACAGAAAAGCCTGTGCTACCGCCTCTATGACTCCTTAATTTCAGAACACTATGAGCTGCCCTCAGGGCCTGCAGATCGGGCCTGTGATAACCTCGGTCCTCACACTTGCCCCAGATGGTGTTTGCAGATTTATGTCCCCAACGCCCAGGCCCACATACCCTCCAGGATCGGGTCTCTGTAGTTCCAAACAAGTATGCGTACATTACCGAAGGAAACTGTGCCCTTCACTGTTGCCAAAACCCTGAAGATTAGGAGCAAAGTACAAAGCCCCTGAGCCCACTTCAATTCAAAGGAAAACTCTGCACCCAAATGCACATTCTGACACACAATGAGGACCTGCCTCCAGGTAGACATCCAAGTCAAAGGCCCTGAGTCAGAAGATTGAACCTGACATGCCTCTAGGTCTTCATCGATACCTGAGTTTAGGTTGTCAGGTGTCTGTCGCCAGAGACCTGTTCTCCAATACCAACTTATATTCCAACATGTGGTCCCTGAGCCGCACAACAGAACCTCTCCTGTCCCCAGACGTATACGCTGTTTTTCATAGCTGTGTCCAAGACTCTGTGTCGGAGAATCCTGCATGGGGCCCTGACCACCCCAACATTCTAACTCCTCCCTGGATGCAAACCAGCACTGTGATCCAACAGCATGAAACTCCATGTCAACTCAGGCCTCTTGGAACTTCGCCCCAGAGGCACCAGATCGGACCTGCCATGTTTCAAAGCTGCAAAGGTCAATGGAGTTGTGCTTTCCTGGAATCCATGAGAGATTGTTCTGCTACCCAAACTTTCCATATGGGGGACCCTGGAGCAAAGAAACCAGACTCCCCCTGTCCAGTAGGAGGAAACCTTGTTGTTTGGAGCATCTCACAAGCCCCAGCGTGGGAAATCCTCCATGGCCTCGGGACATCACCGGTCATCATTTGTCGGTCATCATAGACGCAAATTCCAGTGTGAGCAAGCGTCTGATATCCGCCCTTAGTCAGGTGCTGGATATCTCAAATCTGCCACTGCACACTGGAGCTGCCTACCACTTGGCACTGAATTGAACCATAGCTTGTGTTTACAATTTCATCCTCAACCTCCTGGTCCACAAACCCACTTGGTAGGGAATTCTGGACCCACAAAATAATCATTCTGCCTACCACCCAGAAAGAAGTCCTGCCTGGTGATTCTTCCCAGAAACCCCACATAAGAATCTACTTGTGTGGCACTCAACAGCACACTAAAATCATAGGCTACAATGGGCACTCAGGCTCTGTCTGACACATCATGAGCCACAACCTCCAGACAGCCGTGCAGACAGTAGTCCACATATTCTGCAGGTGCAAAATGTCGTGGCCCGAAGACGTCATCTCTACTCAACCTGGGTATTCAAGTGTCTTTCCCCAGACCATAGCTCAAATCCCTGCCTATAGGGGAACCTTAAGCACAAGAGTATTCCTCATTCCCGATGGCAGGAAACCTGGCTGTTGAGATGGGTCACCAACCCTCAGAGAGGGAACCAGCTACATGGCCCATGAGACCACGGCCACTTATGGGAACCGCCTTGGGCACAAAGAGGCATTGTGACTCTCAGCGTGAGCCTACTTTCAAACTCCCTCGGTAGATGGACCAGGAGCCCGCAGAGCGGGCCTGCCAGGTTCCTAGTTCCAAATCATCACCCTCATTCGTGTTTACCAGATGCCCAGAACAAGGATCTGTCTCTGGAATCCCTCTTCGGGGGGTCCCCTGAGTTGGAAAACAGCATTCTTCCCTTCCCCTAGAGACACCAAACTCTTGGGACCAGGACAGAATCCCGAGAGATGAGGAATCTCCCATGGCACCATGAAACACTCATACATTTTGCGACACTCCTGGACACACAATCCAGACAGAAAAGCCTGTGCTACCGCCTCTATGACACCTTAATTTCAGTACAATATGAGCTGCACTCAGGGCCTGCAGATCGGGTCTGTGATAACCTCGGCCCTCACACTAACCCTAGTTCGCTTTTCCAGATTTCTGTCCCAAAAGCCCTGGCCCACATGCCTTCAGGACAGGGCCTCTGGAGCCACATCAGACGACTGTGCCTACCCTCCTGTAGGTAACTCTACCCTCACTGTTGTCAAAACCCTGAAGATTAGGAGCAAAGTACAAAGCCCTTGAGCACACCTCCATTTTGAAGAATGCTCTGGACCCAAATGCGCATTCTGACACCCAATGAGACTCCAGGCAAACATTAAAGTCAAAGGTCCTGAATCAGCAGATTGAACCTGACATGCCTCTAGGACTTCATCAATATCAGAGCTTAGATGTTCAGGTGCCTATCCCCAGGGGCCTGTTACCCAATACCAAATTATATTCCAACATGTGGTCCCAGAGCCACACTACAGAACCCCTCCTGTCCCCAGAAGTATACCTTGCTTTTGGTAGCTGTGTCCAAGTCACAGTGTAGGAGAATCCTTCATGACCCTCTGACCACACCAACATTCTAACTTCTCCATGGATCTCAACCAGCATTGTGATCCAAAAGCATGAAACTCCATGTCAACTTAGGCTGCTTGGAACTTAGCTTCAAAGCCTCCAGATTGAACCTGCCATTTCCTCAGCTGCAATGGACCATGGAGGTGTGCTTTCTAGGCATTGTTGTGGGATAGCTCTGCTACCCAAACTTTCCATATGGGGGACTCTGCAGCAAACAAACCAAAATCCGCTCTCCAGTAAAAGGAAACCTTGTTGTTTGGAACATCTCACAAGTCACAGCATGGGAAATCCTCCATGACCTCTTGTGTCACCCTCCATTTGTCGGTCATCATAGACACAAACTACAGTGTGAGCAAACTTCTGATATTCGCCCTTACTCAGGTACTGGAGAGCTCGAATCGGCCTTCTGATTGGCACTGGATTGATCTGTAGTTTGTGTTTACCATTCCATCCTCATCCTCCTCGTCCCCAAGGCCTCTTGATAGGGAATTCTGGGGACACAATGCAGCATTCTGCCTGTCCCACAGAAAGAAATGTCTGGTTAGTCTGCCAAGAGAACTCACATGAGGATCCACCTGCGTGATCCGTGACGGAACCATAATATCATAGGCCGCCCTGGGCACTCAGGCTCTGTCTGACACAGCTTGAACCACGACCTCCATTCAGTCATGCAGACAGTGGGCCCCATATTCTGCAGTTGGGACCTGTTGTGGCCCAAAGCAGTCACATCTACTCAACCTGGATATTCAGGCATCTCTCCCCAGACCATAGCTCAAATCCCTGCCTATGGGGGAAACTGAAACCCAGGAGTACTCCTCCTTCCAGATGGCAGGAAACCTGGCTGTTGGGATGGGTGTTCAACCCTCAGAGTGGGAACAAGCTGCGTGGCCTATGAGGCTATGGTCACTCATGGGACCCACCCTGGGCACAAAGAGGCATTGTGACCCTCAGCCTGAGCATGCTTTCAAACAAGACCTCTCAGTTGCACAACCCAGGTCCTGCATTGAAGGCCTGGTATGCCCCTATTCCCAAATACTAACCCTTGTTGGGATATTCCAGGGGCCCAGACCCAAAGCCTGTTTCTGTAATCTCTGTTTTGGGTCACCCCTAAGATGGAAACTGCACTCTTCACTTCCCCAAAAAAGCCACCAAACTATTGGGAGCCCTAGGATCCTAAGAGAGGAAAAATATCCTGTGTACCCATGAGACAACATCTGCATTCTGAGGCCATCCAGGACGAGAGTCCAGATATAAAATCTTGTGCTACTGCCTCGCATCATACTAATTACAGTTAGTGATGAACTGCCCTCCAGGTCTACGCACTGGGCCTGTGATCACATCGCCACTAACCCTAACCCTAGTTTGTATTTGCAGACTTCTTTCTCCCATCCAAGTACTAACCAGGCCTGACCTTGCTTAGCTTCCGAGATCAGACGAGGTCAGGCGCGTTCAGGGTGGTATGGCCGTAGACTGCAGACTTCTTTCTCAAACCATGGATCACATTCCCTCCAGGATGGTGTCTCTGAAGCCACACCACACGACTTTGCCTGCCATACCCAAGGAAACTTTGCCCAAACCCTCCAGATTAGGAAAACCTCCAAGGCCCCTGAGCCCTCCCCAATATTGGAGGCTGCTCTAGACGCAAATGCACAATCTGAAACAATCTTAGTCCCTTCAGCTAGGCAGACAATCAAGTCAATGGTCCGGAGTCTGAAGATTGAAACACACATGCCCCTAGGACCTCATTGGAACCCCAATTAGGTTTTCATGCATCTGTCCTCAGAGACCTGTTCTTGAATACCAACTTATGATATAACATGTGGTACCTAGCTAACAGAATTAAAAACTCCTGTCCCCAGAGGAAAACGTGCTCTTGGACCTGTGTCAAACTCTCAAGGTAGGAGACTCCTGAATGGCACTTTAGTCACCAGAAAAGTCTAAGATCTCCCTGGTAACACACCAGGATTGTAACCCCTGTGCAAGACATTCCATGTCAACTCAAGACATTGGTATTTCACCCCAGAGCCACCAGAACGAAACTGCTATGTTCCTCAGCTGTGTGGTCCATTGAGATATGTTTTCCGGGCATCCATGCAGGAGCACTCTGTTACCCATAATTTCCATATGGGGGATCCTGGAGCTAACACGTCAAACTCCAACTGTCCAGTAGAAAGAAACCTTGCTGTTTGGAGCATCTCACATGCCTCAGTGCAGGAAATCCTCTATGGCCTCTGGATGCCAACCCTCCATTTGTTGGTCATCGTAGACACAAACTCCAGTGTGAGCAAACATCTGACATCCACACTTACTCACATGCTGTATATCTCGCATAAGAAGCAGCCCATTGAAACTGCCTTCCGCCTGGCACTGAATTGAATTGTAACTTGTGTTTACAATTCCATCCTCACCCTACTGGTCCCCAAGCCCACTTGATAGGGAATTCTGGAGCCACAACGCAGCATTCTGCCTTCCCCATAAAAAGAAGAAGTGCCTAATGAGTCTGCCCAGGAACCCAACATGAGGATCTATCTACTCCTGCCTTGAGGGAACCCTGATTTATAGACTGCCCTTGCCACAAGTGCTGTGTCTGACAGAGCCTTAGCCCATATCTTATGTCAGCCTTCCAGAGAGCAGGGCCCTAATCCAGCATGTAAGACCGTCCATGGCCCAAGGCCATCATCTCTACACATCCTTGGTATTCAGGCATTTGTCCCCAGAACTTTGCTGGAATCCCTGCAAATGGGGGAACCTAAAGCACAATGGAGAACTCCTCCTTCCCCATGGTAGGAAACCTGGCTGTTGGGATAGGTGTCCGACCCTCAAAGTGGGAGCCAGCTGCATGGCCCATGAGACCACGCCCAATCCTGAGTACCACCCTGGGCACAAACTGGCATTGTGACCCTAAACCTGAGAATGCTTTCAAACAAGCCCTCTCAGTTACACCACCAGGATACCCCATTGCAGGCCTGTGGCTCCCCTAGGCCCAAACTTTAACCCTTGGTTGGATTATCCTGGCGCCTAGACACAGAGCCTGTCTCTGGAATCCCTGTTTTGGGACACCCCTGTGATGGAAAACAGCACTCTTCCCTTCATGGAAAAAGCCATCAAACTATTGGGAACTGCCAGGATCCTTTGAAAGGAAAAGTCTCTCATGGATTCTTGAGACAACACCTGCATTCCAAGGCCATTGTGGATACACAATCCATATATAAAAGCCTGTGCTACCGCTTAGAGTCACCCTAATGAGAATTCCTGACAATCTGTCCTCGGGTCTACACACTGGGCTTGAGATCACATCGCCACTAACCCTAACCCAAGTTTGTGTTGGCAGACTTCTCTCTCAAAACCATGGATCACATGTCCTCCAGGATCTGGTCTCTGGAGTCACACCACAAGACTGTGTCTCTATCCCCCAGAAACTTTGGCCATCACAGTTGCCCAAACCCTCCAGATTAGGAGAATCCTGCAAAGCCCCTGAGCCCACTCTAATATTGGAGGCCACTTTGGACATAAATGCACAGTCTGAAACACCTTGATTTCCTAGATCCAGACAGAAATCCAAGTTAATGGTTCTGAGTCTGAAGATTGAAACTGACATGCCCCTAGTACCTCATTGGAACTCCAATTAGGTTTTCAGGCCTCTGTCCTCAGAGGCCTGTTCTGGAATAACAACTTATAATACAATATGTGGTCCCTGAGCCACACAACAGAAAAACTCCTACCTCTAGAAGGAAACCGTGCTTTTGGACCTGTGTCAAACCCTCAGGGTAGGAGAATCCTGCATGGCACCTTAGCCACCAATGCATTCTAAGATCTCCCTTGTAATAGACCAGCATGGTGACCCATTTGTTAGAGATTCCATGTCAACTCAAGGCCTTGGTACTTCGTCACAGAGCCATCAGAATGAACCTGCCATGCTCCTATGATGCATGGTCCATGGAGATGTGCTTTCCAGGCATCCATGTGGGAGAGCTCTGCTACCCAAACTTTCCACATGTGGGACCCTAGAGCAATCAAATCAGAGTCCACCTGTCCAGTAGAGGGAAGCCATGCTGTTTGGAGCATCTCACAAGCCTCAGCGTGGGAAATCCTACAGGGCCTCATTACTCCACCTATTCTTTCTTGCTCATCAGAGAGACAAACTCCAGTGTGAGCAAACATGTGACATCTGCCCTTTCTCACATGCTGGATATCTCAAATAAGACGCTGCACAATAGAACTGTCTTCAGCCTGGCATTGAATTTAACCGTGTTTTTGGTTTACAATTCCATTCTCACCCTACTCTTCACCATGCCCTCTTGATAGGGAATTCTGCACCAAAACACAGCATTCTGCCATCGCCATAGAACGAAGAAGTGCCTGAGAGACTTCCAGGAAATACCACATGAGGATCTGTCTGCTCGGTCCTCGAGGGAACCCCAATTTATAGTTTCAATGGCCACTAGAGCTGTGTCAGACAGAACCTGAGCCCCGACCTCGTTTCAGCCACCCAGAGATTCGGGCTCATATCCAGCCTGTAAGACTGGCCATGACCAACGTCTGTCCCCTCTACCCATCCTTGATATTCAGGCATCTGTACCCAGACCTGTGCTGGAATAACTGCCAATGGGGGAACCTTGAGCACAATAGAGAACTCCTATTTCCCCAAGGCAGGAAATGTGGCTTTTGGGATGGTTTTCCAACCCTCAGAGTAGGAGACAGCTGCATGGCCAATGAGACCACGCCCACTCATGGGGGCCACCGTGGGCAGAAATAGACATGTAGACCCTCAGCCTGAGCATGCTTTCAAGCCAGCCCTCTTAGTTGTACCACCCTGATTTAGCTTTGAAGGCCTGGTACACCCCTAACCCTTGGTGGGATGTTCCATGCGCCCAACCCTATGGTGGGATTTTCCATGCGCCCAACCCAGAGTCCATCTCTGTAATCCCTGTTTTGGGACACCCCTAAGTTGGAAAACAGCACTCTTCCCTTCCCTGATAAAGCCAACAAAGTATTGGGAACCACTGGGATCCTTAGAGAGGAAAAATCTCCCATGGATCCATGAGACCACACCTGCATTCTGAGACATCCTGGACACACACTGCAGATAGAAAAGTCTGTGCTACCACCTTCGAGTCACCATAATTACAGTTCCTGACGAGCTGCCCTCCAGGTCTATGAATTGGGCATGTGATCACCTCACCACTAACCCTAACCCAAGTTTCTGTTTGGGGACTTCTCTCCAAAAACCATGGATCACATGCCTTCCAGTATTGGGTCTCTCTATCCACACCTCAGGACTGTGCAAGCCACTCCTAAGGAAAATATGCCCGTCACAGTTGCCCAAATGCTCCAGATTATTAGAAACCTGCAAGGACCCTGAGCCCACCCCAATACTGGATGCTGCTCAGGATGCAAATGCACAGTCTAAAACAGCCTGATCACCTAAATCCAGGCAGACACCAAAGAAATTTCCTGAGACAGAAGATTGAACCTGACATGCCCTAAGACCTCATTGGAACCCTAGATTAGGTTTTCAGGCCTCTTTCCTCAGAGACCTGTTCTGGAATACCAATGTATGATACAACATGTGGTTCCTGAGACACACAACAGAACATCTCCTATCC
This sequence comes from Neogale vison, assembly GCF_020171115.1. Taxonomy (NCBI): domain Eukaryota; kingdom Metazoa; phylum Chordata; class Mammalia; order Carnivora; family Mustelidae; genus Neogale; species Neogale vison. The sequence continues at coordinate 110,866,005 of NC_058092.1, forward strand.
CCATAAGGAAACCATGCTCTTAGACCTGTGTCAAACCCTCAGGGTGGGAGAATCCTGAACGTCCCCTTAGCCACAAGCACATTCTAAGATCTCATTGGTAACAAACCAGCATTTTGTCCCATCTGCAGGTGATTACCTCTCAACTCAAGGCCTTGGTACTCGCCCTAGAGCCACCAGAACGAACCTGCCATGTTCCTCAGCTGCAATGGTCAATGGAGGTGTGCATTCCAGGAATCCAATCAGTAGAATTCTGCTACCCAATGTTTACAATTCCTCCCTCACCCTACTGGTCACCAAGCCCTCTTGATAGGGAAATCTGGAGCCACAACCAGCATTCTGCCTTCCCCACAGCAAGAAATAGTGCCTGGTGAGATTGCCAGAAAATCCCACAGGAGGTTCAATCTGCTCGGCCCTCGAGAGATTTACAGGCTGACTCGATTTATAGGCTACCCTGGCCACTAGTTCTGTGTCTGACAGAACCTGAGCCCGACCTCCTGTCAGCCACTCAGAGAGCCGGGCCCGTATCTAGCATGTTAGATCGGCCATGTCCCAGGTCCTACATTCTTAGTATTCAGGCATCTGTCCCTGACCTGTGCTGGAATCCCTGCCAATGGGGGAATATGAAGAACAATAGAGAACTACTATTTCCCCAAGGCAGGAAACGTGGCTTTTGGAAAGGTTTAACAACCCTCAGAGTAGGAGCCAGCTGCATGGCCAATGAGACCAGGCCCACTCCTGAGGGCTGCCATGGGCACAAACAGGCATTGTGAGACTCAGCTTGAGCATGCTTTCAAGCCAGCATTCTCAGTTGCACCACCAGGATCGGCACTGAAGGCCTGGTATACTTCTAGGACCAAATCCTAACCCTTGGTGGGATTTTCCAAGCACCCAGACCCAGAGTCCATCTCTGGAATCCCTATTTTGGGACACCCCTAAGCTGGAAAACATCACTCTTCCCTTCCACGAAAATGCCACCTAAGTATTGGGAGCCACTGGGATCCTTAGAGAGAAAAAAATCTCTGATGGACCCATGAGAACACAACTGCATTCTGAGGCCATCCTGGACAAACAATCCAGATATTAAAGTCTGTACTACTACTTTCAATTCACCCTAATTAAAGTTCCTGATCAGCTGTCCTCCAGTTATATACTTTGGGCCTGCAATAACCTCCCCACAAACCCTAACCTGAGTTCGTATTTGCAGACTTCTCTCTCAAAACCATGGCTCACATGCCCTCCAAGATGGGGTCTCTGCAGCCACATGAGAGGGCTGTGCCGGCCATCCCCAAGGAAACTGTGGGTGTCACATATGCCCAAACCCTCTAATTTAGGAGAAACCTGAAAGGCCACTGAGCCCATCCCAATATTGGAGGCCGATCTAGATGCAAATGCGTGTATGAAACACCCTGATCACCTCCATCGAGGTAGACAGCCAAGTCAATGGTCCCGAGTCAGAAGTTTGAACCTGACATGCCCCTAGGACCTCATTGGAAACCTAGATTAGGTTTTCAGGCATCTGTCCTCTGAGGCCTGTTCTAGAATACCAACTTAGGATACAACATGTGCTCCCTGAGCCACACAACAGAACATCTCCTGTCCCTAGAAGGAAACTGTGCCCTTCGACTTGTGTCAAATCCTCAAGGTGTGAGAATCCTGCATGGCCCCTTAGAGACCAGCACATTCTAAGATCTCCCTGGTAACAAACTAGCATTGAGACCCATCATCAAGAAATTCCATGTGAAGTCAAGTGAATTCTCCAGCCACATCACAGCATTCTGCCATCCCCATAGAAAGAAGAAGTGCCTGGTGAGTCTGTTCCAAAATCCCACTTGAGGATCAATCTTCTCGGCCCTCAAGGGAACCCCGATTAATAGGCTGCTTTGGCCACTAGTTCTTTGCTGACAGAGTCTGAGCCCTGACCTAGTGCCCTCCTCCCAAAGAGCAGGCCCCATACCCAGAATGTGAGACCAGTCATGGCTCAAGTCCATCATCTCTCCCCATCCTTTTTATTCATGCATCTCTCCTCAGTCCTTTCCTGGAATCCCTGCAAATTGGGGTGTTAGGGTCCATAATCAAAGGAGCAGGACTGATACAAAGCAAAGGCCAAGCAAAGCTTTAATTCGTGCCAAGCATCAAGAATCAAACTGACCGGTCAGAGCCATCTCTTGCAAAGAGGCGACCCCTCCCAGGCTCACAGACTAAGTTTTATGGAGGTAGTTTAGCCAGGCTATACACAGGTGGCCAATGAGATTGCAGTACACAGAAAATACTGCACATGCATGGTATTTCTGCCTCACACAGAAAAAAAAATGCTAAGTAACACACGTGTGCCCAACTGAATTTCAATTTACCCTAGGAGATATATGTGTGCCCCACTGATTGGATGTCTTCATCTGGCCTGACCCGCCCTTGTATCTAGGCTCTGTAATTAAGTTTCTCTGGGAGGAGCAGGGTCAATCTAAGTTCACTTCATAGGGTCAATCTTAGTTCACTACATAAACACAAAATGATGCCCTCTGACCAACCAGGCCCTTAAATTCCCTCTTTTCTTTGGAGATTAGTCAATTCCTTGACTTTTCAGCCAGTTCTATGTTCTTTGGTTGTAAGAGGTTATATTGATCGTGTAAGTCTAACATTTTTATCGCTCTAGTTTTCTTTTGTACAAATGACACAAGTGCACAGTTGGTTGATGAGTTAGCCATTTATCGTTTCATCTAATTTCCTACCTATACTTTACATAAACATGTAACAATAAGAGCAGCAATAAACTCATAGCTTGAGCTGACCCTCGTGAATCCAGGCCCTGATGCCTTGTACTTTTATTGCTGTGGTGGTGGTCAGGATAACAGTAAACGGTCCCTTCCAGCGAGGCTCCAAGTTCTCCACATGAGAGCGATGTATCCAATCCAAGTCCTTGGGTTGGTAAGGATGTGGTTCCACCTCCGTCTCCATCCCAGTGAGGGCAGTCCGGATCCCGGCATGGGCTTTTTTGTTTTTGTTTTTGTTTAAGACAGACTGTAATGCCTGCAGTGACTGGATTACAGACTTATCAGTAATTTCTGCTAGGGAAACCTCTTGTAGCTGAGGACAGAGCAGGGAAGGGCGGTCTACCAAACATTATTTCAAATGGGGGCACCTTGTTTAAACAGGGTGTACATCGTTCCCCGAGGAGGGCGAAGGAAGGAGATCAATCCATCCACTGCCTGTCACCAGAATTAGTTTAGTCAAGGCCTCTTTAAGAGTCTGGTTCATTCTCTCTACTTGCCTAGAACTCTGGGGCTGATAGACGCAATGTAGTTTCCAATTTGTACCCACGGCCTTGGCCAATGTCTGTGATACTGAGCTCACAAATGCAGGGCCATTGTCTACCCAATCGCAAGAGGCAGCCCAAACCTAGGCATTACTTCTTCTAATAACCTTTTTTTGACTACCACTCCTGCCGTCTCACGTTTGGTGGGAAAAGCCTCTAACCAGCATGAAAGGGTAACTACAAAAACTAACATATACTTTTGTCCATATTTTAGAGGCTTCATTTCTGTAAAATCAATTTCCCAATAAATTTCTGGTTCCTTACCTATTTCTCTTTTTCCTCTTCTAATTCTAGTTTCTCCCACCTCAACTGCCTGGCATTGAGCACATCTATCAACTACATCCTGAACCATATGCCCTAATTAAAAACCTGGAATTGCTTGCCTGTAAGTTCCTTGAGTTTGTGTATCCCCAAATAAGTACCCTGATGTATCTGGTCTACTAACTTCTTACCTAGTCTTCGAAGAAGAATTAAATTTCCTCTTTTAGTCTTAGCCCAGTATCTTTCGTAGTCTATTTTATCCCATTTTGATAAAGACTTTAATTCTTCCTCTGAGTAGTCCGGTTTTTCTGGGTAGGGCTAGAGCTGGGAGTGTAACCAGCTCTTGCACTCTTTCTCAGGCTGCTTGCTTTGTGGTTTCATCTGCTAGGAGGTTTCCTTTTCAAATCAGATCAGTCCCCTTTTGGTGACCAGGCAATGTGGAACGGATTGGGAATATCTGGGATGGCCAATGCTGGGGCACTCATTAAGGCTGTTTGTAATTCCTGAAATGCTCCTTCTGCCTCAGCTTTCCACTCTATCATAGTGAGCCCTCCTTTTGTCAGTTCATAGAGAAGTCAGGCAATCTCTGCAAAGCATGGTATCCACAACCTACAGTAGCACACTGTCCCGAGAAACTCTCTCACTTGTCAGGATGTGGTGGGACAGGCGTATCAGGTGATCACCTGTTTCCTGGACTCAGACAGGGAATGCACTCCCTCATGGAGATCAAAGCCTTTAAATGGCATGGCTCTGACAGAGCTGTGCTTTCTTCACTGACACCCAATACCCTTTTTTCGTGCAGAGTCTGTAAGAGAGCTCTCGTCCACCACAAACATGACTCATAGTCCTCAATGGCTACTAGCAAGTACTGTAACAGAGTGAGTCCTGGGTTGGAGGTTCTGTACTCACACAAATCTTCATGTAGGGCCTCGTCAAAGATAGTGGGCGAATTCTTGAACCCTTGTGGAAGTCTTGTCCAGGTGAGCTGGCCTTGGAATCCTTCCTGTGGGTCAGACCACACAAAAGCAAAAAGGTGCTGAGAATTTCTTTGCTAAAGACATGCAGAAAAAATATATCCTTGAGCTCTAAGATGGTATACACAGTTCTTTTGGGGCCTAAGAGGGAGAGTAGGGTATAGGGGCTAGGCACCATCGGCTGGATATCTTCAATCCATTTATTAACTTCCCACAAGTTCTGGACTGGTTGATACACCCCAGTCTCGGCCTTTTTGATGTCTAGCAAAGATGTGTTCCATGGAGATTTGTAAGGAAGTACAAATCCAAGTAGAGAGGTGGTTAATGTGTTTTCTGATCCCTTCCTTTGCTTCCCGGAGAAGATGGGTACTGCTGAACATGAACAGCCATAGCTGTCGCCTTTACTTGTACCACCACTGGAGGTTGTTCCTTGGCCAAGCCAAGGGGCTTCTCTTCTGCCCAGACCTCGGGAAACTCCACCTGTAGGATTTGGAGAAGCCTCCCCCAACTTTGTTTCCTCTGGTTTTGAGACTGGCCCATAAAGGAGGTATTCATCTACTGGTGCCATAAGCACTTGTACAGTGGGTTGTCTCAAGGTTACAGTCATGCCTCCTTCTGAGAACGGAATGCCATCTCTGAACTTGAGGAGGAGATCTCTTCACATCAAGTTATATGGGACATTAGGGGGGACCAAAAATTGATGTTTAACTATTCCCGAGGCCAAATTTAAAGTCCTTTCTGTTGCCCATTTATGTCTTTCTGTGCCATTTGCTCCTTGTACCCAGACTTCCTCTCCGAGTAGTTTTCCCATATGTTTAAGTAATGATGAAAATTGGGCTCTCATGTCCACCAAAAAGTAAACTGATTTTACCCAAGGTTTGGGGAGGAACTCTGAACAATGAACCCTTCAATCTCTGGTGGCAAACATTGTTGTCTTCCTTTTGGGGCACTCCCTGTCCCAATGTCCTCTTTCCTTACAGTAAGCACACTTATTTGAATCAGTCTCCCACCTGCCTTCTCCTTGCTTAGGCTTTTCCTTCCATTTACTATCCTCTACCCATCCCCTCTCTGCCTCTTTTAATGCCTAAACCTTAACCAGTTTTTTTTTTTCCATTTTTCATCCTCCTGTGCATCCCTGCTGTTAAACACCTTTTCTGCTATTCCCACTAAGTCAGTCAGATTCTCCCTTCAAATCCTTTAATTTTCTGAAGTTCCCTATATCGGGGGTGACTGACTGACAAAGCATGATCCTCTAAGTGAGTATTGTGCAACTTCCCTGAAGTTTACCTCAAGTTGTCTAGCTTAGGTAAACAAACATTCAAAGATAATCAAATCTAGAATTTAACAAACATAAAGGTGTGTTTTTAAAACATATTTTATCTCTCTAAAATAACCTTCGTTTTTAGAGATAGCCAAGTTAGGACTAATTTATTTGAAAAAACAGGTCCAGTTTTAACAAGCTTGGCCTAATTATTTACCTAAGCTCAGCAAGGACAGTGGGGTATCATATATATCTTTTAGAATCTGCTCTGCTGGAACTTCTCATAAGGAATCTCTAGGTTGAACTTATGATAGCCTCTCCAGGCCAGAAGCCAAGCTACATATTTGCCATCAGACGTGCCTGCAATACCTGTTGATTTGGGTGAATTCCTCTTCCTGAGGCCCCCAATGAATCCTGAGGTTCCTGCACCTGCCAGGAAGTTACACCCTTTACTCACCTGATGAGGCTGCTGGGAACTCTGTAAGCAAGGTATCAGGCCAAGAGTTCCAAAGCGCTTTACGGTTCCAGGTTTTATAAAGTCAACCTTAGATCCTTTAAGCTGTCTAGTCATATCTGAGTCTTTTCTAATATGGCATTCCAGTCAAAGCCATGATAAAATAAAATAACCAATGTTTCCAATGGTGTCCTGTTACAAGAAGAACAGATTCTTATTGAACATATGAACTGATTGCCATGGAAGTAAGAATACTTGCTGAGGTCTTTTGATTTCAGAGGGTTCAGATAGAGAAAAAGAGTTTAATACCTTGATTTGGTTACAAATGACGAAATTTTATCTCTGTAAGTTACAGATGACTTAAGAATAAGTTTCCCTAGTCTGAAAGAGCAAATATAAGACAAAACATCAAGAGATACAACATTACAGTCTTTCAGTTCACCTAGTCCCATGTTAATAATTCTGGTTTAGTCTGAATGCAGCTTTTACTTCTGTAAATTCTTACCCATTTCAGTTCCAAAATTTCAACATATCAAAGACTTGTATTTGTCCTGAAAGTCTCCCATATGAATTTTCTTTGAGACGAATTTATCTTCCAAGAGAATTAAAACAATTACAAATGACAAATACTCAGAACAGATATGGTAAAGAGCTGGTGAGATGAGAATTTACAATGTAACTGGCAAGAAAATCAGGTTACTTCTGTGATGCATAACATTTCCATAATCACAATATCAAGTGGTGATCTATCAAAGTATTAAAACTTTAGGAAATGCATGGCATTTTCTGAAATGTAACCCAAGGTTTATCATTGGTTTAAATCCTGGCAGCAATTGATAAAACTTTAGAAAGTTTTAAAACACATGCCTAAATATAATTAGGGATGTTAAACACCTGATAAAACAAAACATAGAAACTGAATTTTCTGGGCAGGCAAAGAGAAAACCATAACAGATCAATTAACTGAAGAAAACTTTGTCTTTTTTTTAAAGATTTTATTTATTTATTTGACTGGCAGAGATCACAAGTAGGCAGAGAGGCAGGCAGAGAGAGAGGGAGGAGGAAGCAGGCTCCCTGCTGAGCAGAGAACACGATGCGGGGCTGGGATCATGACCTGAGCCGAAGGCAGAGGCTTTAACCCACTGAGCCACCCAGGCGCCCCAAAAACTTTGTCTTTTTAAACAGAGAGAAAACCAGCTTTTTTATACCAGAGTCTTTTTTTTAAATAAGCAGATAATGAGTTTACTAGGTTTCCCTTCCATCGTGAATGATGTTGCAGACAAAGGTAGGAGGATCTTTCAGATTCTGTCCTGCTAGCAGGACAGAACCCCCTGACCATCTAGGGGAACGTAGGAGCATCTTAGCTAAGGTCTGTCCTTATAAACCCCGGACCCGGACACTCCGTGGAGTAGATGACCGTTATGCCATATAATGCCCCACGATACTCAGGGTGCAGCCCACTCAGACTCCATAGTGGAAGTGGAGCCATACACACACATTAACACAGTCAGGCACTTTTCAGATTCAAACTTTTACATATCTCCTCCTTTTTACATACAGAGTTGCTTTTCTCATTTCCATCAGTCTTAATTACACTTAACAGAATTTTGTACTCTTAGAAATACCTGAACCTCTTCTGAAGACTAAATATAAACCAATTGTGAGTTAGTACAGCAGAATTCTTTAGATGACAAATTTATCAATCAGTTAAGCACAGAACATGTTCACCAGCAGATTTCAAAAGCACAAACCCAGTTCCAGCAGCCAACGCTCTAGCATTTAATCCCATTTGGTTAAGACCTACATGTCCAAAAAATTTAATTCCATTTTTCATTCAAGCAACCTTTCAGAGTTTCAGGTTACCAAAAACTATGGAAGCCACTTTAACAATTACCCATTTAAACCTTGAGACAGACAAATAACCATCTCCACGTCAGATGCCATACTCTCCCGCCAGCAAGGGGGAGGGGCTATGCAGTCCACGTTGGGCCAGAAAAGACAAGGAATTCTCCAAAACATAGGGAGTTTCTGCAGCTGGGAATATTCCTTAAAGTCGCTGTCTTGAGGTCGGTTCATCCCTCAGTGCCAGTTCTGCTTACCAAAAGTGGCCCACTAGGCACTATATTCCACGCCTGGCTCCAATGAGCCAGCATTGGGCACATTAACCCAGCATTCGACTAACCCCAGTTGACTCCAGTCTCAGCCCTTAACACACAAAATGAGTGAGCAAGAAGCTTCACATCTATTATGAAGAACAGAGGGATGAAACTCAGAGTCCCCTTACTCTCTGCTTGCCCCATTCCTTCAATCATATCAAACAACACAACAGACAAAAAAAAAAGGACCAGGCAAAGACAACTGCATGCCCAAGCATTCTTACCCATAACCTGTCACTGGTGGGGACTTTATCTCCCGACCACCTAGGTGGACTCGAACCCCTCAACCACCCAGGGGGATTCGAATCCTCCAACCACCAAGGGGGACTCAAACCCCCAACTTCCCAGGGGGACGCAAACCCCCCGATTGTCTATGGGGACTCAAACCCCCCAAACTGCCCATGGGGTCTCGAAGTCCTTGACCGTCTAGGGATACTTGAATCCCCTGGACACCTAGGGGGATTGGAACCCCCCAACCTCCAAGGGGGACTTGAACCCCCTGACCATCTAGGGGGACTCGAATCCCCTGGCCGTCTAGAGGAACTCGAATCCCCCAACCACCTAAGGGGACTCCAGCATCCTTGCAGGCCCCTGACTGACCGGGGGATTCGAAAACCTAGGCGAAATCCTAGGGGGACTCGAAACTCCCGACCGCCTGGGGGACTCGAACCTCCCCATCAATCTACCAGCAGAGGGATGGGGAATCTCCGCATCCACTCCAGCCCTTGGAGACACTGCTGCATCCATCTTCTCCCTGGTGGGCCATACCCTGGAGCTCTAACCAGACAGAAAGATAGGACCCCGTGATCGTACTTCTGGAGGATTTTCCCAAAAATTCTGATGCTGTCTCAGTTCTCGTCATTTGAATCCGGGTGCCCCCTCCAATGTTAGGGTCGGTAATCAAAGGAGCGAGACTGATACAAAATGAAGGTCAAGCAAAGCTTTATTTCGTGCCAGAATTGAGAATCAAACTGACTGGTCAGTTTGCAAAGAGGCGACCCCTCCCAGCCTCAAAGACTAACTTTTATAGAAATATTTACGCGAGCTATACACACGTGGCCAATGAGATTGCAATAAACAGAGAACACTGCACAGTCATGCTAAATCACCACACACAGGGGATAAATAAAGCTAGGTAACACACGGGTGCCCAACTGTATTTCAATTTACCCTAGTAGATATATGTGTGCCCCACTGATTGGATGTCTTCACCTGGCCTGAACCACCCTTGTATGTAGGCTTTCAAGTAAGTTCCTCTGGGAAGGGCGGGGTCAATCTATGTTTACTGTAAAGGGTCAAACTAAGTTCACTACATAAACACAAAATGACTCCCTCTGGCAAACCAGACCCTTACAGGAGAGCTCTAAGCACCATAGAGAACTCCTTCTTCCAGATGGCAGGAACGTGTCTGTTGAGATTGGTGTCCAACACTCAGAGTGGGAGCCAGCTGCATGGCCAATGAGACCACACCCAATCCTGAGGGCAGTCCTGGGCACAAACAGGCATTGTGACCCTCAGCCTGAGCATGCTTTCAAACAAGCCCTCTCAGTGGCACCACCGGGATCCTGCATTGCAGGCCTGGTAAGCCCCTAAGCCCAAATACTAACCTTTGGTGGGATTTTCCAGGCACCCAGACTCAGAACCTGTCCCTGGAATCCGTGATAGAAAAGCCTGTGCTACCGACTTCCAATCACCCTAATTACAGTTCCTGATGAGCTGCCCTCAATGTCTACAGATTGGGCCTGCAAACACCTTGCAACTAACACTAACCCGAATTTTTGTTTGCAGACTTCTTTCCCAAAAACATAACTCATATGCCCTCCAGGATGGGGTCTCTGGAGCCACACCACAGGACTGTGCCTGAAATCCCCAAGGAAACCTTTCCCATTACATTTCCCCAAACCCTCCTGATTAGGAGAAACCTCCAAGGCCCCTGATCACACCCCAACATTGGAAGTCACTGTGGCCACAAATGCACAGTATGAAACACCCTGGATCTCCTACATCCAGGCAGACACCAACGTCAATGGTCCGGAGTCAGAAAATTGAACCTGCTGTGAACCTAGGACATCATTGGAACCCTAGATTACATTTCCAGCATCTGACTTCAGAGGCCTCATCGGGAATACCAAGTTAGGATACAACATATGGACTCTGAGCCACAAAACAGAACATCTCCTGTCCCAAGAAGGAAACTGTGCACTTCGACCTGTGTCAAACTATAGGGTAGGAGAACCCCTCATGGCCCCTTAGCCAGCAGCGCTTTCTAAGACCTACCAGGTAACAAACCAGTATTGGGACCCATCTGTAAGAGAGTCCATGTCAAGTCAAGGCCTTGGCACTTGGCCCAACAACCACCAATACGAACCTGTCATGTTCGTCAGCTGCAATGGTCATTCCACTTGTACTTTCCAGGCATCCATGCAGGAGGGCTCGGCTAACAAAAATTTCCAGATGAGGGACCCGGAGTAAACAAACCAGACTCCACCTATCCAGTAGAAGGAAACCTTGCTATTTGGAACATCTCACAAGCCTCAGCATGGGAAATCCTCCATGGCCTCTTGATGTCACCTCTCCATTTGTCGGTCATCATAGAAACAAATTCCAGCATGAGCAAACATCTTTCATCCACCCATACTCAGGTGCTGGATGTCTCGAATGAGTAGCTGTGCAGTTGAACTGCCTTCTGCTTTGAACTGAATTTAACCCTAGCTTGTGTTTACAATTCCATCCTCACCCTACTGGACCGGAAGTCCCTTTGATAGGGAATTCTGGAGCCACAACACAGCATTCTGCCTTCCACATAGAAAGAAGGAGTGCCTGCTAAGACTGCCCAAAAACCCCACATGAGGATCATCTGCTCGACCCTCAAGGATCCCAGATTTATAGGCTGCCATGGCCACTAGGGCTGTGTCTAACAGAGCCTGACATGCAACCTCGTGTCAGCCACCTAGAAAGCGGGGCCCATATCCAGCATGTGAGACTGGTCATGAAGCAATCTGTCCTCTCTCCGCATCCTTGGTATTCGTGCATCTTTCTCCAGATATTTGCTGGAATCCCTTACAATGGGGGAACCTGAAGTCCAATAGAGAACTGCTCCTTCCCCATGGCTGGAAACTTAGCTGTTGGGATGGTTGTCCAACCCTCATAGAGGGATCCAGCTGCATGGGATATGAGACCATGCCCACTCCTGAGGGCCTCCATAAGAACAAACAGGCATTGTGACCCTTAGCCTGAACACTCTTTCAAACAAGCCCTCTCTATTACACCACCAGGACCCCACATTGTAGGCCCGGTACGCCCCTAGGCCCAAATCCTAACCCTTGGTTGGAATTTCTTGGTGCCCAACAGAGCCCGTCTCTGGAATCTCTGTTTTGTGGCACCCCAAGATGGAAAACAGCACTCTTCCCTTCGCTGAAAAAGCAACCAAACACCTGGGAGCCACCAGGATCCTTAGAAAGGAAAAGTCTCCCATGGTCCCATGAGACTCCACCTGCATTCTGAAGCCATCCTGGACACACAATGCAGATAGAAAAGGCTGTGCTACCGCCTTTGAGTCACCCTAATTATAGTTCCTGACGAGCTGCCCTCCGGGTCGATGCACTGGACCTGTGATCACCAGACCCCTATGCCAAACCCGAGTTTTCATTTTCAGAGTTCTATCCCAAAATTATGACTCACATGCCCTCCAGGATGGGGTCTCTGGAGCCACACCACAAGAATGTGCCTGCCATCCCTAGGGAAAATTTTCCCATCACAGTTGCCCAAACCCTCCAGACTAGGAGAAACGTGCAAGGCCCCTGAGACCACTCCAATATTGGAAGACACTCTGGACAAAAAGGTACAGTCTGAAACACCCTAGATCACCTATATCCAGGCAGACACCCAAGTCAATGGTCCTGAAACAGAAAATTGAAACTGACATGCAGCTAGGATATTATTGGAACCCTTAATTAAGTTGCAAACATCTGTCCTCAGAGGCCTGTTCTGGAATACCAAGTTAGGATACAACATGTGGACTCTGAGCCACAAAACAAAACATCTCCTGTCCCAAGAAGGAAACTGTGCACTTCGACCTGTGCCAAACCCTCAAGGTAGGTGAATCTTTCATGGACCCTTAACCCCCAGCACTTTCTAAGACCTACTGGGTAACAAACCAGCATTGGGACCCAACTGCAAGAAATTCCATGTCAAGTCAAGGCCTTGGTATTTGGCCCCAGACTCACCATTATGAACCTGTCATGTTCGTCAGCTGTAATGGTCATTGCACTTGTGCTTTCCAGACATCCATTCGGAAGGGCTCTGCTACCAAATATTTCCACATGGGGGACCCCGGAGCAAACAAACCAGACTCCACCTGTCCAGTAGAAGGAAACCTTGCTATTTGGAGCATCTCACAAGCCTCAGCATGGGAAATCTTCCATGGCCTCTTGACATTACCTCTCTGTTTGTCAGTCATCATAGACATAAATTCCAATGTGAGCAAACATCTTTCATCTGCCCTTACTTAGGTGCTGGACGTCTTGAATGAGTTGTTACACATAGGAACTGCATTCTTCTTTGAACTGAATTTAACCCTAGCTTGTGTTTACAATTTCATCCTCACCCTAGTGGTCCCGAAGCCCTCTGGATAGTGAATTCTGGAGCCACAATGCAGCATTCTGCCCTTCCCATAGAAAGAAGTGGTGTCTGGTAAGAATGCCCAAAAACCCACATAAGTATCATCTGCTCGGCTCTCGTGGAACCCCGATTTTTAGACTGCCCTGGACACTAGTGCTGTGTCTGACAGAGCCTGAACCCGACTTCATGTCAGTCAGTGAGAGAGCACGGCCCATATCCAGCATGTGAGACTGGCCATGGCCCAGTCCATCCTCACTACCCATCCTTGGTATTTGGGCATCTGTCTCCAGACCTTTGCTGGAATCCCTGCCAATGGGGGAACCTGAAGCCCAAGAGAGAACTGCTCCTTCCCCATGGCAGGAAACCTAGCTGTTGGGAAGTGTGTCCAACCTTCAGAGAGGGAGCCAGCTGCATGGGCAATGAGACCATTCCTACTCCTGAAGGGTGTCCTGGGAACAGTCATTGTGACCCTCAGCCTGAGCATGCTGTCAAACAAGCCCTCTCAGTGGCACCACCAGGATCCCCCATATCAGGCCCGGTATGCCCCTAGGCCTAAATGCTAACTGTTGGTGGGAATTTCTTGGCACTCAGACCCAGAACCCATCTCTCCAAACCCTAACCCCACATCTAATATTTGGATTTCCATGGCCCAAATCCATCATCTCTACCCATCCTTGGTATGCAGGCACCTGTACCCAGACCTTTGCTGGAATCCCTGCCAATGGGGGAGCCTGAAGCACAATAGAGAACTCTTCCTTTCCCATGGAAGGAAACCTGGCTTTTGGGATGGGTGTACAACTCTCAAGCTGTTGCATGGCCAATGAGACCACGCCCACTCCTGAGTTCCGACCTGGGCACGAACAGGTATTGTGACCCCCAGCCTGAGCATGCTTTCAAACAAGCCCTCTAAGTTGCACCACCAGGATCCCCCCATTGCAGGCCTGGTATGCCCATAGGCCCAAATCCTAACCCTTGGTGTGATTTTTCAGGCGCCCAGACCCAGAACCCGTCTCTGGAAGCCTTGTTGTGGGGCACCCCTAAGATTGAAAACAGTACTCTTACTTTCCCCAAGACAGTCACCAAACTATGGGGAGCCACCAGGATTCTTAGAGAAGAAAAATCCCCAAGGGCACAGGAGACCACACCTGCATTCCAAGGCCATCCGGGACACACAATCCAGATAGAAAAGCCTGTCCTAATGCCTTCTATCATGCTAATTACAGTTCCCGATGAGCTTCCCTCTAGGTCTACACCTTGGTCCGGCAATCACCACACCACTAACTCTAACCCGAATTTGTGTTTGCAGACTTCTCTCCCAAAACCATGGCTCATATGCCCTCAAGGATGGGGTCTCTGGATCCAAACCACAGGATTGTGCCTTCCATCCCCAACAAAACTGTGCCCATCACAGTTATCCAAACCTTCGAGATTAGGAGAAACCTGCAAGACCCCTGAGCCCATACCAATATTGGCTTCTGCTCTGTACCCAAATGCAAAGTCTGAAACTCCCTGATCATCTACATCCAAGCATACAGCCAATTCAATGGTCCTAAGACTAAGATTGAACCTGACATGTCCTTGGACCTCATTGGAATCCTTGATTAGGATTTAAGGCATCTGTTCTCAGGGTTCTATTCTGGAATAACAACTTCTGATACAACATGTGTTCCCTGAGCCACACAAAAGAACATCTCCTGTCCCTGGAAGGAAACCGTGCTCTTCGACCTGTGCCAAATGCTAAGGGTAGGAGAATCTTCATGGAAACTTACCCACCAGCACAATCTAAGATCTCCTTGTTTAACAATGCAGCACTGTGGCCCATCTGCAAGAGATTCCATGTCAACTCAAGGTCTTGGTCCTTCACCCTGGAGCCACCAGAACGAACTTGCCATGTTCCTCAGCTGCAATGCTCAATGGAGGTGTGCTTTCCAGGCATCCATGCTGGAGAGCTCTGCTTTCCAGACATTCCACATGGGGGACCTTCGAGCAAACAAACCAGACTCCACCTGTCCAGTAGAAGGACACCTTGCTGTTTGGAGCATCTCACAAGCCTCAGCGTGGGAAATCCTCCATGGCCTCTTGATGCCACCCCTCCATTTGTGAGTCATCAAAATAGAAACTCTAGTGTGAGCAAACATATGACAACCGCCCTTACTCAGGTGCTGGATATCTTGAAAAAGACGCTTCACATTGGAACTACATTCCGTTTGGCACTGAATTGTACAGTAGCTTGTGTTTACAATTCCATCCTCACCCTGCTGGTCCCCAAGGCCTCTTGATATTGAATTCTGGAGATGTAACGCAGCATTCTGCCTCACCCATAGAAGAAAGAAGTGCCTGCTGAGTCTGTCCAGAATCCGCACATGAGGATCTATCGGCTCAGCCCTGGAGGGAACCCCGATTTATAGGGTGCTCTGGCCACTAGTTTTGTGTCTGACAGAGCCTGAACCACGAACCATTGTCAGCCATCCAGAGCGGGCCCCTTATCCAGCATGTGAGATCGGCCATGGCCCAAGTCCATGTGGGTGTCCAGACCAAATGACATGTCAGGTTCATGGCACCTTTCCCCAGACTTTGCTGGAATCCTTTCAATGGGTAAATCTGAAACACAATTGAGTACTACTCCTTCCCCACGGAAGGAAACCTGACTGTTGGGATGGGTGTCCAACACTCAGAGTGGGAGCCAGGTATGGTCAAAGTGACAACGCCCACTCCTTCAGACCGCCCTGGGCACAAACAGGCATTGTTACCTTCAACATGAGCATGTTTTCAAACACACCCTCTCAGTTGCACCACCAGGATCCCGCATTGCAGGCCTGGTACTACCCTAGGCCAAAATCCGAACCCTTGGTGGGATTTTCCAGGCACCAACACCCATAGAATCCCTGTTTTGGGATCCCTGTTTTGGGGCACCCCTACTATGGAAAACAACACTTTTCCCTTCCCTGAAAAAGCAACCAAACTATGAGGAGTCGCCAGGATCCTTAGAGAAAAAAAATCTCCAATTGATGTAGGAGACCACACCTGCATTCTAAGACCATCCTGGACGCACAATCCAGATAAAAAAAGCCTGTGCTACTGCCTTACAGTCATCCTATACATTTCCTGTCTAGCTGCCATCTAGGTCTATGCATTGGCCCTGCAATCACCTCGACAATAACCCTAAACCAACTTTGTGTTTCCAGACTTCTCTCCCAAAAACATGTGTCACATGTCCTCCAGGATAGGGTCTCTGGGGCCAAACCACAGGACTGTGCCTTCCACCCAAAGGAAACTGTGCCCGTCACAGTTGCCCAAACCTACCAGATTAGGAGATACCTGCAAGGCCCCTGAGCCCACCCCAATATTGGCGGCTGCTTTGGATGCAAATGGTCATCTGAAACACTCTGATCACCTAAATCTAGGCAGACAGCCAAGTCAATGGTCCTGAATCAGAAGATTGAAACTGTCCTGCCCATAGGACTACATTGCAACCCTAGATTACGTTTTCAGTCATCTGTTCTCCGGGGCCTGTTCTGTTTTAATAACTTATGTACAACAGGTGGTCCCTGAGCCTCACAACAGATCATCTCCTGTCCCCTGAAGGAAACCATGCTCTTCGACCTGTGCCAAACCCTCAGTGTAGGAGAAACCTGCACGGCACCTTAGCCACCAGCACATTCTAAGATCTCCTTGCTAACAAACCAGCATTGTGACCCATCAGCAAGAGATTCCATGTCAACTCAAAGCTTTGGTTCTTCGCCCCAGAGCCACCAGAATGAACCTGCCATGTTCCGCAGCTGCAATGGAGAATGAAGGTGTGCTTTCCAGACATCCATGCCGAAGAGCTCTGCTACCCAAACTTTCCATATGGCGGACCCTGGAGCAAACAAACCAGACTCCATTTGTCCAGTAGAAGGAAACCTTGCTGTTTGGAGTATCTCACAAGCATCAGCGGGGAAATCCTCCATGGGCTCTTGATGCCACCCCTCCATTTGTTGGTCATCATAGACACAAACTCTAGAGTGAGCAAACATATGACATCCTTCCTTACTCAGGTGCTGGATATCTCGTAAAAGACACTTCACATTGGAACTGCGTTCTGTTTGGCACTGAATTGTACAGTAGCTTGTGTTTACAATTCCATCCTCACCCTACTAGTCCCCAAGGCCTCTTGATACTTAATTCTGGAGCCGCAACACAACATTCTGCCTCCACCATAGAAAGAAGAATTTGCCTGCTGAGTCTACCCAGAATCCCCTCATGAGGATCAATCTGCTCAGCTCTCGAGGGAACCCCTATTTATGGGCTGCCCTGACCACTAGTGTTGTGTCTGACATAGTCTGAGCCCCGACCTAGTTTCAGTCACCCAGAGAGCGAGCCCCATATCTTGCATGTAGGATTGGCCATGGCCCAAGTCCATCATCTCTACCCCTCCTGTTATTTTTGCACCTATCCCCAGACTTTGCTGTAATCCTTCCAATAGGGGAAACTGAAGCACAGTTGAGTACCATTCCTTCCCCATGAAAGGAAACCTGGCTGTTGGGATGGGTGTCCAGCCCTCAGAATGGGAGCCTGGTACATGCCAATGTGACCACACCAACTACTGAGGGCTGCCCAGGGCACAAATAGGCATTGTGACTCTCACCTGAGTATGCTTTCAAACAAACCCTATCAGTTCCACCACAAGGTTCCCAAATTGTAGGCCTGGTACGCCCCTAGGCCCAAATCCTAACCCTTGGTGGGATTTTCCAGGCGCCCCGATGCAGAGTCTGTCTCTGGAATCACTGTTTTGGGGCACCTCTAAGAGGGAAAACGACACTCTTATCTTACCAAAAAAAGCCACCAAACTATAGAGAGCCGCCAGGATCCTTAGAGAGGAAAAGTCTCCCATGGACCCGTGAGACATCACGTGCATTCTGAGACCATTCTGGACACACAATCCAGATAGAAAAATCTGTGCTACCATCATCCAGTCACCCTAATTACAGTTCCTGACGAGCTGCCCCCCAGGTCTATGCATTGTGTCTGTGATCACCTATCGATTAACCTGAACCTGAATTTGTGTTTGCAGACTTCTCTCCCAAAACCATGGCTCACATGCCCTCCAGGATAGGGTCACTCGAGGTGCACCACAGGACTGTTGCTGGTATCCCCAAGGAATCTGGGCCCATCACAGTTGCCCAAACCTTACAGATTAAGAGAAATCTGCAAGGCCCCTGAGCCCGCCCCAATACTGGCGGCCACTGGATGCAAATGTGCAGTCTGAAACAACCCGATCCCTCCATCCAGGCAGACAGACATGTCAATGGTCCTGAGTCAGAAGATTGAACCTGACATGCCCTTGGACCTCATTGGAAACCTTGATTAGGTTTTCAGCATCTGTCCTCAGGAGCCTATTCTGGAATACCAACTTATGATACAACAATTGGTCCCTGAGCCACAAAACAGAACATCTCCTGTCCACAGAAGGAAACCATGCCCTTGGACCTGTGGCAAGCCCTCAGGGTAAATGAATCCTGCACGGGCCCTTGCCCACCAGCACATTCATAGATCTCCCTGGAAACAAACCAGCATTGTGACCCATCTTCATGAAACTCCATGTCAACTCAAGGCCTTGGTACTTTCCCCCAGAGCCACCAGAACAAACATGCCATGTTCCTCAGCTGCAATGGCCAATGGAGGTGTGCTTTCCAGGCATCCATTTCTGAGAGCTCTGCTTCACAAACTTTCCATATAGGGACCCTGGAGCAAATAAACCAGACTCCTCCTGTCCAGTACAAGGAAACCTTGCTGTTTGGAGCATCTCAGAAGCCCCAGCGTGGGAAATTCTCCATGGCCTTGTGGCGTCACCTCTCCATATGGTGGTCATCATAGACACAAAGTCCAGTGTGCCCAAGCATCTGACATCAGCACTTACTCAGGTGCTGGTATCTCGAATCTGCTGCTGCTCAATTGAACTGCCTTCCACTTGGCACTGAATTTAACTGTAGCTTGTGTTTACAATTTTATCCTCACCCTCCTGGTAATGAAGCCCTCTTGACAGAGAATTCTGGAGCCAAAAGGCAGCATTCTGCCTACGCCACAACAGAAGACGTGCCTGGTGAGTCTGCCAAGAAACCCCACATGAGGATCCACCTGCATGGCCCTCGACAACACCCTAATAACATAGGCTGCCATGGGCACTCAAGCTCTGTCTGACAAAGCCTGAGCCTCGATCTCTAGTCAGACACACAGACAGTTCACCCGATATCCTGCAGGTGGGACCTGTCATGGTCTTAAGCCATCACATCTACTCAACCTGGATATTCAGTCATCTATCCCCAGACCGAAGCTTAAATCCCAGCATATGGGGGAACCTGAAGCACAGGAGAACTCCTCCTACCCGATGGGAGGAATCCTGACTGTTGAGATGGGTGACCAACCCTCAGTGTGGGAATCAGCTGCATGGCCCATGAGACCACAGCCACTCATGGGAGCTGCCCAGGGCACAAACAGGTATTGTAACCCTCAGCGTGAGCCTGCTTTCAAACAAACCGCCTTGGACGCTAGATCAGGAGCACACAGGACAGCCTTGCCAAGTCACTAGGACCAAATCCTCACCATCGTTCGTGATTTCCAGGCACCCAGACCCATAAGCTGTCTCTGGAATCCCCCTTTTGGGTGTCCCCTGAGACTGAAAACAGCAGTCTTCCTTTCCCCCAGAGACACCAAACTATAGGGAGCTGGGCAGAATCCCCAGAGACGAGGAATCTCCCATGGACTCATGAAGACTCCCCTACATTTTGTGACTGTCCTAGACACACAATACAGACAGAAAAGCCAGTGCTACAGCCTCCATGACACCTTAAATTCAGTACACTATGAGGTGCACTCACACCCCGCATATTTGGCTTGTGATCGCACCGGCCCTCACCCTAACCATAGTTTGTGCTTGCAGATTTCTATCCCCAAAGCCCTGGCCCACATGCTTTCCAGGATATGGCCTCTGGTAACAACTGGATGAGTGTGTCTACCCTCCCTTAGAAAACTCTGCCCTTCACGGTTGCCAAAAAGATGAATATTAGGAGAAAAGTACAAAGCCTCTAAACCCAGCTCAATTTCGAAGAATGCTCTGAACCCAAGTGCATATTCTGACACACAATGAGCAACTGCCTCCAGACAGACATTCAAGTAAAAGGCCCTGAGTCAGAAGATTGAACCTGACATGCCTCTAGGACTTTATCAACACCCGAGCTTAGGTTTTTAGGCTCCTGTACCCAGAGGCCTGTTACCCAGTACCAACTTACATTCCAACATGTGGTTCCTGAGCCACACAACAGAATCCCTCCTGTCCCCTTGCTCTTGGTAGCTGTGTCCAAGATTCAGTGCAGGAGAATCCTGCATGGCAATGTGACCATGATACCCTAGCCTAAATTTTCAGGCACTTGTCCCCAGAGGCCTCTTCTCCAATACCAACTTATATTCAAATATGTGGTCCTGAGACACACAACAGAAACTCTCCTGTCCCACAAAGATACCTTGTTCTTGATAGCTGTGTCCAAGACTCAGTGTAGGAGAATCCTGCATGGACCCTGACCACCCCAACATTCTAACGTCTCTCTGAATACAAACCAGCATTGTGATCCAACAGCATGAAACACCATGTCAACTCAGGCTGCATCGAACTTCGCCCTAGAGCCACCAGATCGAAAACGTCATATTCCCCGGCTGCAGTGATCAACGGTGTTGTACTTTTCAGGCATCCATATGGGAGAGCTCTGCACCCAACTTTCCATTTGGGGGACACTGGAGCAAACAAACCAGACTCCCCCTGTCCAGTAAAAAGAAACCTTGCTATTCGGAGCATCTCACAAGCCCCAGGGTTGGAAATCCTCCATGGCCTCGTGATGACATCCCTCCATTTGGCGGTCATTGTAGACACAAACTCCACTATGAGCAAGCATCTGACATCTGCCCTTTATCAGGTGCTGGATACCTCGCATGAGCCACTGCACACTGGAACTGCCTTCCGCTTGACACTGAATTGAACCATAGCTTGTGTTTACAATTCTGTCCTCACCTCCTCATCCCCTACACCTCTTGATAGGGAACTTTGGAGCCACAACACGGCATTCTGCCTACCCCACAGAAAGAAGACCTGCCTGTTGAGTCTTCCCAAAACCCCACAAGATGATCCACCTGCCTGGCCATCGACGGCACCTTAATATCTTAAGCCGTCTTGGACTCTCAGCTCTGTCTGACACAGCCTGAGCCACAACCTCAAGACATCCATGCAGACAGTGGGCCCCATATCCTGCAGGTGGGACCTGCCATAGCCCGAAATCATCATCTCTACTCAACGTGGGTATTCAGGCATCTTTCCCAGACCTTAGCTCAAATACCTGCCTATGGGGAGCCTGAAGCACTAGAGTAATCCTTATTCCTGATGGCAGGAAACTTGGCTGTTGAGATGGGTGTCCAACCCTCAGAGTGGGAACCAGCTACATGGCCCATGAGACCACAGTAACTCATGGTAGACGCCCTGGGCAAAAACAGCAATTGTAACCCTCACTGGGAACCTGTTTTCAAACAAATCCCTCAGAAGCTGGACCAGGAACCCGCAGAGAAGGCCTGCAGGTCCCTAGGGCCAAATGATCACCATCATTTGTGTTTTCCTGTCACCCAGACCAGGAATCTGTCTCTAATCCCTCTTTTGGAGTCCCCTGAGATGGAAAACAGAAGTCTTCCCTTCTCCCTGAGACACCAAATGCTTGGGATCTAGGTAGAAACCCCAGAGATGAAAAATCTCCCATGGCCTCATGAAGCCACCCCTACCTTTTGCAACCATCCTGGACATACAATTCTGACAGAAAAGCCGCCACTTCCGCCTCCATGAAACCTTAATTTCAGTACATTATGAGCTGCCCTCAGGGCCTGCAGATCGGGCCTATGATCACCTTGACCCTCACCCCAACCCTAGTATGCATTTGCAGATTTCTGTCTCCATAGCCCTGACCCACATGCCCTCCAGGATGGAGCCTCTGGACTCACACTGGACGAGTGTGCCTACCCTGCTGAAGGAATCTGTAACCTCCACTGTTGCATCAACCCTTAAGATTAAGAGCAAAGTACAAATCCCCTTAGTCCATGTCAATTTCGAAGGATGCTCTGGACTCAAATGCGCATTCTGACACACAATGAGCACCTGCCTTCAGGCAGACATCCAAGTCAAAAGCCCTGAATGAGAAGATTGAACCTGACATGCCACTAGGACTTCATCGATACACTGACTTAGATTTTCAGGCTCTTGTATCCAGAGGCCTGTTCTCCAATACCAACTTACATTCCAACATGTGGTCCCTGAGCCACACAACAGAAACCCTCCTGTTTTCAGAAGGATACCTTGCTCTTGGTAGCTGTGTCCAAGACTCAGTTTAGGAGAATCCTGCATGGCCCCTGACCACCCCAACATTCTAAAGTCTCCAGGATATAAGCCAGCATTGTGATCCAACAGCTTGAAACTTCATGTCAAATCAACCCCCTTTGAACTTCTCATCAGAGGCACCAGATAAAACCTACCATGTTCCACAGCTGCAATGGTCAATGGAGGTATGCTTTCCAGACATCCTTGTGGGAGAACTCTGCTGCCCAAACTTTCCATATGGGGGACCCTGGAGCACACAAACCAGACCCCGCCTGTCGATTAGAAGGAAACCTTGCTGTTTGGAGCATCTCGCAAACGCCACTGTGGGAAATCCTCCATGGTCTAGAGACGCTTCCCCTCCAATTGTCGGTCATAACAGACAAAAACTACAGTGTGAACAAACAACTGACATCCGCCATAACACAGGAGCTGGATATCTCATGTCAGCCACTGCAAACTGGAACTGCTTTCCGCTTGGCACTGAATTTAACCATAGCTTGTGTTTACCATTCCAGCCTCACCCTTCTGGCCCCCAATCCCTCTTGTTAGGGAATTCTGGGGCCATAACGCAGTTTTCTGCCTACTGCACAGAAAGAAGATGTGCTTGCTGAGTGTTCCCAAAAACCCCACATGAAGATCCTCCTGCATGGCCCTCAATGGCATGCTAATATCATAGGCTGCCATGGCACTCAGGCTCTGTCTGACACAGCCTGAGTCACTACCTGCAGTCAGAAATGCAGAGAGTGGGCCCCATAATCTGCTCGTGGGACCTGCCTTGGCCCGAAGTCTTCACAACTTCTCAACCTGGATATTCAGGCATTTCTCCCCAGACTGTAGCACAAATCCCTGAGTATAGGGAAACCTGATGCAGAAGAGCACTCCTCCTTCCCGATGTCAGGAAACCTGGCTGTTGAGATGGGTGTCCAACCCTCAGAGTAGGAAGCAGCTGCATGGCCCATGAGACCACAGTCAATCATGGGAGCCGTCCTGAGCACAAACAGGCATTGTGACCCTCAGTGAGAGCCTGCTTTCAAACAAACCCCCTGGGTAGCTGGACGAGGAACCTGCAAAATGGACCTGTCAGGTTCCTAGGGCCAAATCCTCACCCTCATTCATGTTTGCCAGGTGCCCAGACTTAGAACCTATCTCTGAAATCCCTCTTTTGGGGGGGTCCTCTAAGATGGAAAACAGCAGTCTTCCCTTCCCCCAGAGACACCAAACTCTAGGGAGCTGGGCAGAATCCCCAGAGACGAAGAATCTACCATGGCCCCATGAAGCCAACCTTGCTTTCTGTGATCATCCTGGACACATTCCAGACAAAAAAGCCCGCACTATTGCTTCCATGACACCTTAATTTCAGGACACTATGAGCTGCACTCAGGGCCTGCAGATCGGGCCTGTGATCACCTTGGCCCTCAACCTAACCCTAGTTTGTGTTTGCAGATTTCTGTCCCCAAAGCCCTGGCCCACATGTCCTCCAGGATGGGACCTCTGTAGCCCCACCAGACGACTGAGCCTAACCTTCTGAAGGAAACTCTGCCCTTCACTGTTGCCCAAATCCTGAAAATTAAGAGCAATGTACAAAGCCCCTGAGCCCACCTCAATTGCGAGGAAAACTCTGGACTGAAATGCACATTCTGGCACACAATGAGCAACTGCCTTGAGGCAGACATCCATGTCAATGGAGGTGTGCTTTCCACGCATCCATACGGGAGAGCTCTGCTACCCAAACTTTCCATATGGGGACCCTGGGGCAAACAAACCAGACTCACCCTGTCTATTACAAGGAAACCTTGCTGTTTGGAGCATCTCACAAGCCCCAGCGTGGGAAATCCTTCATGACCTGGTGCTGCCACCCCTCCATTTGGTGGTCATCATAGACACAAAGTCCATTGTGAGCAAGCATCTGACATCCGCCCTTACTCAGGTGCTGGTATCTCGAATCAGCCGGTGCACACTGGCTGCCTTCCCCTGGCTTGAATTTAACCATAGCTTGTGATTACAATTCCATCCTCACCCTCCTTGTCACCAAGCACTCTTTACAGGTAATTCTGGACCCAAAACAAAGCATTCTGCCTACCCCAAAGACAGAAGACGTGCCTGGTGAGTCTGCCCAGAATCCCCACATGAAGGATCCACCTGCATGGCCCTTGATGGCACTCTAATATCATAGGGTGCCATGGGAACTCAGGCTCCATCTGACACAGCCTGAGCCATGACCTAAAGACAGCCATGCAGACAGAGGGCCCCATATCCTTCAGGAGGGACCTACTGTGGCCCGAAGCCATCAGCTCTACAAATATGGGTATTCAGGCATCTGTTCCCAGAACAAAGATCAAATCCCTGCCTAAGGGGGAACCTGAAGCACAAGAGTACTCCTCCTTCCTGAAAGCATGAAGCCTGGTTATTGAGATGGGTGTCCAACCCTCAGATTGGAAACAAGCTGCATTTCCCATTAGATCATGGCCACTCATGGGAGTCATCCTGGGCCCAAACAGGCATTGTGACCCTGAGCATGAGCCTGCTTTCAAAAAGCCCTTCGGTAGCTGAACCAGGAGCCCGCCGAGTTGGCCTGCCATGACCCAAGGGCCAAATTCTCACCCTTGTTCGTTATTTCCTGGTGCCAAATCCAAGAACCTGTTTTTTGGTTCCCTCCTTTGGGGGTCTCCTGTACGGAAAACAGCAATCTTCCCTTCCCCCGGAGACACCAAACTCTTGGGAGCTGGGCAGTATCCACTGAGATGAAGAATCACATGGACCCAGGAAGACTCCCCTACGTTTTGTGGCCATCCTGGACACACATTCAGATAAAAAAAAAAGCCTGTTCTATGGCCTCCATGACATCTTAACTTCGGTACACTATGAGCTGCACTCACGGTCTGCAGATTGGGCCAGTGATCACCTCGGCACTCACCCTAACCCAGGTTCTCGTTTGCAGATTTCTGTCCCCAAAGCCGTGGCCCAAATGCCCTCCAGGATGGGGCCTCTGTTGCCACAAGGACAAGTGAGCCTACCCTCCCGAAGGATATTCTGCCCTTCACTGTTGTCCAAACCCTGAAGATTAGGAGCAAAGTACAAAGACCCTGAGCCCAGCTCAATTTTGAAAAACGCCCTGGCCCTAATGCACATTCTGACACACAATGAGCACCTGCCTCCCGACAGACATCCAAGTCAAAGGCGCTGAGTCAGAAGATTGAAACTGACATGCCTCTAGGACTTCATCAATACCCTAGTTGAGATTTTCAGCTGCCTGTCCCCAGAGGCCTTTTCTCCAAAATCAACTTAAATTCCAACATGTGGTCCTTGCGCCACACTACAGAACCCCTTCAATCTCCAAAAGCATTCCTTGCTCTTGGTAGCTGTGTCCAAACTCAGTGTAGGAGAAACCTGCATGGCCCCCTGACCACCCCAACATTGTAACGTCTCCCTGGATACCAACCAGCATTATGATCTAACAGCATGAATTTCCATGTCAACTCAGGCCATTTGGAATTTTCCCCCAGAGGCACCAGATCGACCCTGTCATGTTCCTGAGCTACAATGGTCAATGGAGTTGTGCTTTCCAGGCATCTGTGAGGGAGAGCTCTGCTACCCAAAGTTTCCATATGGGGGACCCTGGAGCAAACAAACCAGACTCCCTATGTCCAATAGAAGGAAATCTTGCTGTTTGGAGCATCCCAGAAGCCCCAGTGTGGGAAATCCTCCCTGGCCTCATGATGACCCCCTCCAATTGTCAGTCATCATAGACACAGACTCCAGTGTGAGCAAACATATGACATCCACCCTTACTTAGGTGCCGGATAACTCAAATCAGCTGCTGCACACTGGAAATGCCTTCCACGTGTCACTGAATTGAACCGTAGCTTGTGTTTACAATTCCATCCTCACCCTCCTTGTCCCCAAGCCCTCTTGATAGGGAATTCTTGAGCCACAACACAGCATTCTGCCTGCCCCACAGAAGAAGTTTCTGATGATTCTGAACAGAAAACCCACCTTAGGATCCACCTGCATGGCCCCTGAAGGCACCCTAATATCATAGGCCGCCACAGGCACTGAGGCTCTGTCTCACATAGCCTGGGCCACAATCTCCAGACAGCCACTTAGACAGTGGACTCCATATCCTGCAGGAGGGATCTGCCATAGAATGAAGCCATCTCATCTTCTCAACCTGGATATTCAGGCATCTCTCCCCAGACCGTAGCCCAAATCCCTGCCTATGGGGGAACCTGAAGCCCAGGTGTTCTCCTCCTTCCCAATGGCAGGAAACCTGGCTGATGAGATGGGTGTCCAACCCTCATAGTGGAACCGGCTGCATGGACCATAAGACCACAGTCACTCATGGGAGCCTCCCTGGGCACAAACAAGCATTGTGACCTTCAGCATGAGCCTGTTTTCAAACAAACCCCCTCAGTAGCTGGGCCAGGAGCCCACAGAGCAGGCCTTCCAGTTTCTGAGGGCCAAATCCTGATCGTCTTTTGTCATTTCCAGGCTCCAACCCAGAACCTGTCTCTGGTATCCCTCTTTGGGTGTCCCCTGAGACCGAAAACAGAAGTCTTCCCTTCCGCCAGAGAAACCAAACTCTTGGGATCCAAGCAGAATCCCCTGAGATGAAGAATCTCCCATAGCCCCATGATCCACCCCTACATTTTGCGACAGTCCTGGACACACAATCCTGACAGAGAATCCTGAGCTACTGCCTCCATGACACCTTAATTTCAGTACAATATGAGCTGCACTCAGGGACTGCTGATTGGGCCAGTGATTACCTCGGCCCTCATCCTAAACCTAGTTCACGTTTGCAGATTTCTGTCCCCAAAGCCCTGACCAACATGCCCTCAGGAAGGGGCCTCGAGCCACACCGGATGACTGTGCCTATCCTCCTGAAGGAAAATCTGCCCTTCTCTGTTGCCCAAACACTGAAGATTAGGAGCAAAGTACAAAGCCCCTGAGCCCACCTCCATTTTGAAAAATATTTTGGACCCAAATGTGCATTGGGACACACAAGGAGCAACTGCCTCCAAGCAGACATTCAAGTCAAAGGCCCTGAGTCAGGAGATTGAACCTGACATTCCTCTAGGACTTCATCGATATCCGAGTTTAGGTTTTCAGGTGCCTGTCCACAGGGACCTGTTGCCCAATACCAACTTATATTCCAACATGTGGTCCCTGAGCCACACTAAAGAACCCCTCCTGTACCCAGTAAGATATCTTGCTCTTGGTAGCTGTGTCCCAGATACAGTATAGGAGAATCCTGCATGGCCCTCCGACCAATCAACATTCTAATTTCTCCATGGATACCAACCAGCATTGTGATCCAACATCATGAAACTCCATGTCAACTCAGGCTTCTTGGAACTTACCCCAGAGCTACCAGATCGAACCTGCCATGTTACTCAGCTGAAATGGATCATGGAGGTGTGCTTTCCAGGCATCCATATGGGAGAGCTCTGCTACCCAAACTTTCCATATGGGGTACAGTGGAGAAAAAAAAAAAAAAAACAGACTTGCCCTGTATAGTAGAAAGAAAACTTGCTGTTTAGAGCATCTCACAAGTCACCCCGTGGAAAATCCTCCGTGGCCTCTTGCAACACCTCTCCATTTGTTGGTCATCATAGACACAAACTACAGTGTGAGCAAACATCTGGCATCCACCCTTACTCAGGTACTGGAGAGCTAGAATCAGCCGCTGCACACTGGAACTGCCTTCTGCTTGGGACTGAATTTAACCATAGTTTGTGTTTACCATTCCATCCTCACCCTCCTCGTCCCCCAGTCCTCTTGATAGGGAATTCTGCAGCCACAACGCAGCATTCTGCCTGCCCCAGAGAAAGAAGTGCCTGGTGAGCCTGCCCAGAAAACACACATGAGCATCCACCTGCATGGCCCTTGACGACACCCTAATATCATAGGTCGCCATGGGCACTCAAGCTCTGTCTGACACAGTCTGAGCCATGACTTCCAATCAGCCATGCAGACAGTGGGCCCCATATCCTGCAGGTGGGACCTGTTGTGGCCCAAAGCCGTCACATCTACTCAACCTGGATATTCAGGCATCTCTCCCCAGACCATAGCTCAACTTCCTGCCTATGCGGGAGACTGAAGCCCAGGAGTACTCCTCTTTCCAGATGGCAGGAAAACTGGTTGTTGGGATGGGTGTCCAACCATCACAATGGGAACCAACTGCATGGCCCATGAGACCACACTCACTCATGGGAGCTGCCCTGGTCACAAACAGACATTGTGACCTAAGCCTAAGCATGTTTTCAAGCAAGCCCTCTCACTTGCACCTCCTGGATCACACATTGCAGGCCTGGAACACCCCTTGTCCCAAATCCTAACCTTTGGTGGGATATTCCAGGTGCCCAGAACCAGATCCCATCTATGTAATCCCTGCGTTGGGGTAACCCTAAGATGGAAAACAGCACTCTTCCCTTCCCTGAAAATGCCACCAAACTATTGGGTACCACTAGGGTCCTTTGAGAGGAAAATCTCCCATGTAACCATGACACAATATCTGCATTTGGAGGCTATCTGGGACACACTATCCAGATATAAAAGCCTGTACTAATGCCTTAGAGTCACCGTATTTACAGTTTCTGAGAAGCTGCCCTCTAGATCTACGCATTGGGCCTGTGATTGACTCGCCACAAACCCTAACCCAAGTTTGTCTTTGCATACTTCTCTCCCAAACCATGGCTCACATGCCCCCAGCATCTGGTCTTTGGAGCCACACCACAGGACTGTGCCTGCCATCCCCAAGGAAACTTTGCCCGTCACAGTTGCCCAAACCCTCCTGATTAGGAGAAACCTGCAAGGCCACTGAGTCTACCCCAAAATTGGGGCCCGCATTGGATGCAAATGCACAGTCTGAAACACCCTGATTCCCTACATCCAGGCAGAGAGCCAAGTCAATGGTCCTGAGTCAGAAGATTGAACCTGACATACCCATAGGACCTTATTAAAACCCTAGATCAGGTTTTCAGACATCTGTCCTCAGAGGCCTGTTCTGCAATACCAACCTATGATACAACATGTGGTCCCTGAGCCACACAACAGAACAATTCCTGTCCTCAGAAGGAAACCGTGCTCTTGGACCTGTGTCAAATGCTTAGGAAAGGAGAATCCTGCAAGGCCCCTTTGCCACCAGCACAATCTAAGATCTCCCTGTTAACAAATGAGCATTGTGACCCATGTGCAAGACATTCCATGTCAACTCAAGGTCTTGGTACTTCGCCCCAGAGCCACCAGAATGAACCTGCCATGGTCCTCAGCAGCAATGGTCAATGGAGATGTACTTTCCTCGAATCCATGTTGAAGATCTCTGCTACCCAAGCTTTCCAAATGGGGGATCCTAGAGCAAACACACCAGACTCTACCTGTCCAGTAGAAGGAAACCTTGCCATTTGGAGCATCTCACAATTCCAAGCATGGGAAATCCTCCATAGCCTCTGGACACAATCCCTCCCTTTGTCAGTCAACATAGACACAAATTCCAGTGTGAGCAAACATCTGACATCCGCCCCTACTCACATGCTGGATATCTCGAATAAGAAGCAACACTTTGGAACTGCCTTCCGCCTGGCACTGAATTTATCTGTAGCTGCTGTTTACAATTGCATCCTCACCTTCTCTTCCTCAAGACATTTTGACAAGGAATTCTGGAGCCACAACACAGCATTCTGCCTTCCCCAAAGAAAGAAGAATTGCCTAGTTAGTCTGCCCAGCAAAGCAACATGAGGATCAATCTGCTCCTCCCTCGAGGGAACACCAATTTATAGGCTGCCCTGGCCACTAATGCTGTGTCTGACAGAGCCTGAGCTCTGACCTCATGTCAGCCTTCTAAAGAGCAGAGCCCATATCCAGCATGTGAGACCGGCCATGGCCCAAGTCTGTCATCTCTACATATCACTGGAATTCAGGCATCTGTCCCCAGACCTTGCTAGAATCCCTGCCAATGGGCGCACCTGAAGCACAATAGAGAACTCTTCCTTCCCCATGTCAGGAAACCTGGCGTTGGAAAGGTTGTCCAACCCTCAGAGTGGGAGCCTGCTGCATGGTCAATAAGACCACGCCCACTCCTGAGGGCTTCCCTGGGCAAAACAGGCATTGTGATCCTCAGCCTGAGCATGCTTTCAAACAAGCCCTCTCAGTTGCACCACCAGGATCCCGCAGTGCAGTCCTGGTACACCCTTAAGCACATATCCTAACCCTTGGTGGGATTTTCTAGACATCCATATCCAGAGTCCGTCTCTGGAATCCCTGTTTTGGTACACCCCTAAGATGGAAAACGGCTCTCTTCCCTTCCCCAAAAAAGCCACCAAAGTATAAGAAGCCAGCAGGTTCATTAGAGTGGAAAAATCTCCCATGGACCCATGAGATCACACCTGCATTCTGAGGCCATCCTGGACACACAATCCAGATAGAAAAGCCTGTGCTACCTATTTTCCCGTCAACCTAATTACAGTTTCTGACGAGCTGCCCTCCAGGTCTAAGCATTGGGCCTGTGATCATCTCGCCTCTAACCCTAACCTGAGTTTGTGTGTGCAGACTTCTCTCCCAAAACCCTGGCTCACATGTCCTCTAGTATGGAGTCTCTGGAGCCACACCACAGGACTGGGCCTGCCATCCCCAAAGAATCTTTGCCAGTCACAGTTGCACAAACCCTCCAGATTAGGAGAGATCTGCAAGAACCCTGAGCCAACTCCAATATTGGAGGCCATTCTGGAAGCAAATACGCAGTCTGAACGACCCTGATCACATAAATGCAGGCAAACACCCAAGTCAATGGGCCTGAGGCAGAAGATTGTACCAGACATGCCCTTAGGGCGTCATTGGAACTCTAGAATAGGTTTTCCAGCATCTCTCCTCAGAGGCCTGTTCTGAAATATCACCTTATAATACAACTTTTGGTCCCTGAGCCACAAAACAGAACTTGTCCTTTTCCCAGAATGAAACCATGCATTTGACCTGTGCCAAACCCTCAGGACTGGAGAATCCTGCACACCACCTTAGCCAACAGCACATTCTAAGATCTCCCTGGTAACAAACCAGAATTTTGGCCCAAATGCAAGATATTCCATGTCACATTAAGGCCTTGGTACTTCGCCCCAGAGCCAGGAGAAAGAACCTGCCATGTTCCTCACCTGAAATGGTTAATGGAGGTGTGCTTTCCAGTCATCCATGAGGGTGAGCTCTGATACCAAACTTTCCACATAGGGGACCCTGGAGCAAACAAAACACACTCCGCCTTTCCAGCAGAAGGAAGCCTTGCTGTTTGGAGCATCTCACAAGCCTCAGCATGGGAATCCTCCATGGCCTCTTGACACCAACTCCCTCCATTTGTCAGTCATCATAGACACAAATTCCAGTGTTAACAAACATAGATCCGCCCTTACTCAGGTGCTCGATATGTCGAATAAGCCACTGCACATTGGAACTGCCTTCAGCTTGGCACAGAATTGAACCGAAGCTTGTGTTTACAATTCCATCCTCACCGTACTGGTCCCCAAGGCCTCTTGATAGGATATTCGGGAGCCACAATGCAGCATTTTGCCTTCCCCATAGAAAGAAGTGCCTGGTGAATCTGACCAGAAACCCCACAGGAGGGACAATCTGCTCGGCCCTCAAGGGAACCCCGATTTATTGGTTGCTCTGGCCACTAGTGATGTGTCTGACAGAGCCTGACCCCTGACCTAGTGTCTGCCACCCAGAGAGCGGGCCCATTATCCAGCATGCTAGTTTGGCCATGGCCCAAGTCCGTCCTCTCTACCCATGCTTTGTATTCAGGCACCTGTCCCAAGACCTTTGCTGGAATCCCTGCCAAATGGGGAACCTGAAGCTCAATAGAGAACTCTTCCTTCCACATGGCAGGAAACTTGGCAGTTGGGAGGAGAGTCCAACCCTCAATGTGGGAGCCTGCTGCATGGACAATGAGACCACGCCCACTCATGAGGGCCTCACTGGGCAGAAACTGGCAATGTGACCCTCAGAATGAGCAGGTTTTCAAACAAGCCCTCTCATTTGCACCACCAGGATCCCTCATTGCAGGTCTGATATGCCCCTAGGCCCAAATCCTAACCTTTGGTGGGATTTTCCAGGTGCCCATACCCAGAGCCCGCCTCTGGAATCCCCGATTTGGGGCACCCCTAAATTGGAAAACAGCACTCTTCCCTTCCACGAAAAAGCCACCAAACTATGGGGAGCTGCTAGGATCCTTAGAGAGGAAAAGTCTCCCATGGACCCATGAGATCCCTCCTGCAATCCGAGGCCATCCTGGACCATCCAGATAGAAAAGCCTGTGCTACATTCTTCCAGTCCTCCTAATTACAGTTCCTGATGAGCTGCCCTCTTGGTCTACTCATTGGGCCTGTGATCACCTCGCCACACACCCTAACCCGAATTTGGGTTTGCAGACATCTCACCCAAAACCATGGGTAAAATGCTCTCCAAGATGAGGGTCTGTGGATCCACACCACAGGACTGTGCCTGTCATACCCAAGGAAACTGTCACCTTCACAGTTGCCCAAACCTTCCAGATTAGGAGATACCTGCAAGAACTCTGAGCCCACCCCAATAGTGGCGGCTGCTCTTTACGAAAATGTGCAGTCTGAAACCCTCATCACTTACATCCAGGCAGACAGCCATGTCAATGGTCCTGAGTCAGAAGATTGAATCTGACATGCCCCTAGGACCACATTGGAACCCTATATTAGGATTTCAGATATCTGTACTCAGGGTTCTGTTCTGGAATACCAACTTATGATACAACAAGTGGTCCGTGACCCACACAACAGAACATCACCTATCCTCAGAAGGAAACCGTGCACTTCTATCTGAGACAAACCCTCAGGGTAGGAGAATCCTGCAATGCACCTTAGCCAGCAGCACATTCTAAGATCTCCCAGATAACAAACCAGCATTGTGGTCCATCTGCAAGAGATTCCATGTCAAATAAGGGCCTTGGTCCTTCACCCCAGAGCCACCAGAACGAACCTGCCATGTTCCTCAGCTGCAGTGTTCAATGGAGGTGTGCTTTCCAGGCATCAATGCCGAACTGCTCTGCTACCCAGACTTTCCACATGGGGGTCCCTGAAGCAAACAAACCAGACTCCATCTGTCCCATAGAAGGAAACCTTGCTGTTTGGAGCACCTCACAAGCCTCAGCGGGGGAAATCCTCCATGGGATCTTGATGCCACCCCTCCATTTGTTGTTCATCATAGACACAAACTCTAGTGTGAGGAAACATCTGACATCCACCCGTACTCAGGTGCTGGATATCTCGAAAAAGATGCTTCACATTGTAACTGCGTTCCACTTGGCACTGAATTGTACAGTAGCCTGTGTTTACAATTCCATCCTCACCCTACTGATCCCCACGGCCTCTTGATAATGAATTCTGAAGCCACAACGCAGCATTCAGCCTCGCTCATAGAAAGAAGTGCCTTCTAAGTCTGCCCAGAATCCCCACATAAGGATCAATCTGCTCAGCTCTCGAGACAACCCCGATTTATGGGTCGCCCTGGCCACTAGTGATGTGTCTGACAGAGCTTGAGCCCCGACCTAGTGTCAGTCACCAAGAGAGAGGGCCCCATATCTAGCATGTGGGACTGGCCATGGTCCAAGACCGTCATCTTTACCCATCCTGGTATTCTGGCATATTTCCCCAGACTTTGCTGGAATTCTGCCAATGGGGGAATCTGAAGCATAATAGAGTATTATTCCTTCCCGATTAAAAGAAACCTGGCTGTTGGTATGGGTGTCCAGCCTTCAAAGTGGGAGACAGGTGCATGGCCAATATGACCACACCCACTCCTGAGGGCTGCCCGGGGCACAAACAGGCATTGTGACCCTCACTTGAGTATGCTTTCAAGCAAACTCTCTCAGTTCCACCAGAAGGTTCCCGCATTGCAGGCCTGGTACTCCCCTAGGCCCAAATCCTAACCCTTGGTGGGATTTTCCAAGCCCCCAGACCTAGAGCCCATCTCTGGAATCCCTGTTTTGGGGCACCTCTAAGATGGAAAACAGCACTCTTATCTTCCCTGAAAAGGCCGCCAAACTATGTGGAGCCACCAGGATCCTTAGAGAAGAAAAGTCTCCCATGGACCCATGAGACCTTATCTGCATTCAGAGGCCATTCTGGACACAATCCAGATAGAAGTCTGTGCTACCAACTTCCAGTCACCCTAATTACAGTTCCTGATGATCTGCCCCCCAGTCTATGCATTGGGCCTGTGATCGCCCCTCGACTAACCAGAACCCAAATTTGTGTTTGAAGACCTCTCCCAAAACCATGGCTCACATGCCTTCCAGGATAGGGTCACTCGAGGTGCACCACAGGACTGTGGCTGCTATCCCCAAGGAAACCGTGCCCATAACAGTTGCCCAAACCTTATAGATTAAGAGAAATCTGTAAGGCCCCTGAGCCCACCCCAATATTGGTGGCTGCTCTGGACACAAATGCAAAGTCTGAAACAACCTGATCCCCTCTACCCAGGCAGACAGCCACGTCAATGGTCTTGAGTCAGAAGATTGAACCTGATATGCCCTTGGACCTGATTGGAACACTTGATTAGGTTTTCAGGCATCTGTCCTCAGGGGCCTATTATGGAATACCAACTTATGATACAACATGTGGTCCCTGAGCCACACAACAGAACATCTCCTGTTCCTAGAAGGAAACCGAGCTCTTTGACCTGTGTCAAACCCTCAGGATAGGAGACTCCTGCACAGCACCTTAGCCACCAGCACATTCTAAGATCTCCCTTGTAACAAATTAGCGTTGTGACCCATCTGAAAGAGATTCCATGTTAACTCATCACCCTTGGTATTTTACCCCAGAGCCTCCAAAACGAACCTGCCATGTTCCTCAGCTGCAATGGAGAATGGAGATGTGCTTTCTAGGCATGCATGTCGGAGAGCTCTGCTACCCAGAAATTCAACATGGGGCACCCTGGAGCAAACAAAGCAGATTCCACCTGTCCAGTAGAAGGAAACCTTGCTGTTTAGAGCACGTAACAAGCCTCAGAGTGGAAAATCCTCCATGGCGCTTGATGCCACCCCTTCCTTTGTCGGTCATGATAGACCCAAACTCCAGTGTGAGCAAATATCTGACATCCACCCTTATGGATGGATGGATATCTCGAATAAGCCCCTGCACATTGGAACTGCCTTCCTCTTGGCACTGAATTTAACCGTAGCTTGTGTTGACAATTCTATCCCCACCTTCCTGGTTCACAATCCCTTTGATAGGGACTTCTGGAGTCACAACTAAGAATTCTTCATGCCCCAGAGAAAGAAGAAGTGACCGGTGAAACTGCCCAGAAACCACACATGAGGATCCACCTGCATGGCCCTCAATG
Source organism: Neogale vison (assembly GCF_020171115.1). Classification (NCBI taxonomy): domain Eukaryota; kingdom Metazoa; phylum Chordata; class Mammalia; order Carnivora; family Mustelidae; genus Neogale; species Neogale vison. The sequence continues at coordinate 110,901,785 of NC_058092.1, forward strand.
GAACCCTAATATCATAGGCTGCCAAGACCACTCAGGCTCTGTCTGACTGAGGTTGAGCCACGACCTCTAGTCTGGCATGCATAGAGTGGGCCCCATAACCTGCTGGTGGGACCTGCCTTGGCCCAAATCTGTCACGTCTACTCAACCTGAATATTCAGGCATCTCTCCCCAGACCGTAGCTCAAATCCCTGCCTATGGGGGAACCTGAAGTCCAAGAGTACTCCTCCTTCCGGATGGCAGGAAACCTGGCTGTTGGGATGGGTGTCCAACCCTCAGTGTGGGAACCATCTGCATGGCCTATGAGACCACGGCCACTCTTTGTAGCCACCCTGGACACAAACAGGAATTGTGACCCTCAGCATGAGCCTGCTTTCAAACAAAAGCCCTCTGTAGCTAGACCTGGAAACTGCTGAGCATGCCTACAAGGTCCCTAGTGCCAAATGCTCACCCTTGTTCATGTTTCATGGCGCCCAGACCCCAAGCCTGTTTCTGGAATCCCACATTTGGGTATTCCCTGAGTTGGAAAACAGAAGTCTTCCCTTCCACCAGAGACACCAAACTCTTATGAGCTGGGCAGAATCCCCAGAGACGAAGAATATCTCATGGCCTCATGAACGCACTGCTACAATTTGCGACCGTCCTGGACATAAAATCCTGATAGAAAAGCCTGCGCTACCGCCTGTAAGAAACCGTAATTTCAGTACACTATGAACTGACCTCAGGGCCTGCATATCAGGCCTGTGATCACCTCGGCCCCCACCCTAACCCTAGTTTGCATTTGCAGATTTCTGTCCCCAAAGCTCTGGCTCACATGCCCTCCAGGATGGGGACTCTGGTGCAACACCAGACGATTGTTCCTGCCCTCCCAAAGGAAAATCTTCCCTTCACTGTTACCCAAATCCTGAGTATTAGAAGCAATGTAAAAAGCCCCTGAGCCCACCTTAATAGTGAGGAAAAACTCTGGAACAAAATGGGCATTCTGGCACACCATGAGCACCTGCCTCCAGGCAGACATCCATGTCAAAGGCCCGGAGTCAGATGATTGAACCTGACATGCCCCTAGGACTTCATCGATACCATAGATTAGATTTTCAAGTGCCTGTCCGCAGAGGCCTTTTCTCCAATACCAACTTATATTACAACATGTGGTCTGTAAGCCACACAACAGAACCCCTCCTGTCCCCAGTAGGATAGCTTGCTCTTGGTAGCTATGTCCAAGACTCAGTGTAAGAGAATCCTGCATGGCCCCTGACCACCCCAACATTCTATCATTTCCCTGGATACAAACCAGCTTATGATCCAACAGCATGAAACTCCATGTCAACTCAGGCCGCTTGCACCTTCGCCCCAGAGTCACCAGAATGAACCAGCCATGTGTCCTTAGCTGCAATGGAGTTGCAGGTCAATGGAGTTGTGCTTTCAGATATCCATGAGGGAGAGCTCTGCTACACAAACTTTCCATCTTGGGGACCCTGGAGCAAACAAACCAGACTCCACCAGTCCATTAAAAGTAAACATTGCTGTTTGGAGCATCTCAAAAGTCACAGCGTGGGAAATCCTCCAAGCCTCGTGACACCACCCTTCCATTTGGCAGTCATCATAGACACAAACTCCAGTGTGAGCAAACATCTGATATCCACATTTACTCTGGTGCTGGATATCTCATATCAGCAGCTGCACCCTGGAACTGCCTTCCGCTTGTCACTGCATTTAACTGTAGCATGTGTTTACAATTCCATCCTCACCCTCCTTTTGCCCACGCCAGAGTCCTGGGCAAGTGTGCGTACATTACCGAAGGAAACTCTGCCCTTCACTGTTGCCAAAACCCTGAAGATTAGGAGCAAAGTACAAAGCCACATGCCCTCCGGGATGGGGTCTCTGGAGCCACAGCAGACAAATGTGCGTATGTTCCCGAAGGAAACTCTGCCATCCACTGTTGCCAAAACCCTGAAGATTAGGAGCAAAGTACAAATTCCCTGAGCCCACCTCAATTCAAAAGAAAACTCTGGACCCAAATGCACATTCTGACACACAATGATGACCTCCTCCAGGCAGACATCCAAGTCAAAGGCCCTGGGTCAGAAGATTGAACCTGACATGCCTCTAGTATTTCATCTATACCCAAGCTTAAGTTTTCAGGTGCCTATCCCCAGGGGCCTGTTACCCAATACCAACTTATATTCCAACATATGGTCGCTGAGCCACACTACAGAACCCCTCCTGTCCCCAGAAGGATACGTTGCTTTTGGTAGTTGTGTCCAAGACTCAGTTTAGGAGAATCCTGCATGGGCCCCTGACCACCCCAACATTCTAACATCTCCCTGGATACAAAGCAGCACTGTGATCCAACAGCATGAAATTCATTGTCAACACAGGCCTCTTGGAACTTCACCCTGTAAGCACCAGATTGAACCAGACATGTTTCAAAGCTGCAAAGGTCAATGGAGTTGTGCTTTCCTGGCATCCATGTGGGATGGCTCTGCTACCCAAACTTCCCATAGGGGGGACCCTGGAGCAAACAAACCAGACTCCCCGTGTCCAGTAGAAGGAAACTTTGCTGTTTGGAGGATCTCTCATGCCCCAGCATGGGAAATCCTACATGGCCTCAGGACGCCACACCACCATTTGTTGGTCATCATACACACAAACACCAGTGTAAGCAAGCATCTGACATCCGCCCTTAGTCAGGTGCTGGATATCTCGAATGAGCCGCTGCACACTGGAACTGCCTACCGCGTGGCACTGAATTTAATCGTAGCTTGTGTTTACAATTCCATCCTCACCCTCCTGGTCCTAAAACCCTTTTGATAGGGAATTCTGAAGCCACAATGCAGCATTCTGCCTACCGCACAGAAAGAAGTCCTGCCTGGTGATTCTGCCCAGAAACTCCACATGAGGATCCACCTGCATGTCACTCGAGAGCACACTAATATCATAAGCTGCAATGGGCACTCAGGCTCTGTCTGACACAGCCTGAACTTCAGACAGCCATACAGACAGTGGGCCCCGTATTCTGCAGGTGGGAAATGCTGTGGCCCGAAGCTCTCATCTCTACTCAACCTGAGTGTTCAGGCATCTCTCTGCAGACCGTAGCTCAATCCCTGATTATAGGGGAACCTGAAGCACAAGAGTATTCCTGCTTCCCAATGGAAGGAAATCTGGCTGTTGAGATGGGTGGCCAACCCTCGGTGTGGGAACCAGCTGCATGGCCCATGAGAACACGGTCACTCATGGGAACCGCCTTGGGCACCAAAAGGCATTTTGACTCTCAACATGAGCCTGCTTTCAAACAAACCCCCTCAGTATCTGGACCAGGGGCCTGCAGAGTGGACCTGCCATGTTCCTAGGTCCAAATCCTCACCCTCGTTTATATTTTCCAGGCATCCAGACCCAGGATCTGTATCTGGAATCCCTCTTGTGAGGGTCCCCTGAGATGGAAAACAGCAGGCTTCCATTCCCCCAGAGACCAAACTCTTGGGAGCTGGGTAGAATCCCCAAAGACGAAAAATCACCCATGGCCCCATGAAGACATGCCTATATTTTGCGACCGTCCTGGATACACAATCCAGACAGAAAAGCCTGTGCTACCGCATCTATGACACCTTAATTTCAGTACACTATGAGCTGTAGTCAGGGTCTGCAGATAGGGTCTGTAACCACCTCAGGCCTCACCCTAAACTTGTTCGCATTCCCAGATTTCAGTCCTCAAAGCCCTGGCCCACATGCTTTCCAGGATGGGGCCTCTGACGCAACACTGGACGATTGTAACTACCCTCCTGAAGGAATGTCTACCCTTTACTGTTGCTCAATCCCTGAACATTTGGCGAAAAATACAAAGCCCCTGAGCACACCTTAGTTTGGAATAATGCACTGGACCCAGATGGGCATTCTGACACACAATGATCACCTGCCTCCGAAGACATACAAGTAAAAGGCCCTGAGTCAGAAGATTGAACCTGACATGCCCCTAGGACTTAATCGATACCCTAGCTTAGATTTTCAGTCATCTGTTCCCAGAGGCCTCTTCTTAAATACCAACTTATATTCCAACATGTGGTTCCTGAGCCACAAAACAGAACCCCTCCTGTCCCCAGTAGGATACCTTGCTCTTGGTAGCTATGTCCAAGACTCAGTGTAGGAGAATCCTGCATGGCCCATGACCACCCCAACATTCTAACGTCTCCCTGGATAAAAACCAGCATTGTGATCCAACAGCATGAAACTCCAGGTCAACCAAGTCTGCTTGGAAATTTGCCCCAAAGCCACCAGATTGAACCTGCTATGTTCCTCAGCTGCAATGATCAATGGAGTTGTGCTTTTTAGGCATCCATGCGGGAGAGCTCTGCTACCAAACTTTCCACATGGGGAACCCTGGAGCAAAAAAAACCAGAATTCCCGGAGGAGGAGTCAAGATGGCGGAGAAGTAGCAGGCTGAGACTACTTCAGCAAGTAAGAGATCAGCTACATAGCTTATCTAAAGATTGCAAACACCTACAAATCCAATGGCAGATCGAAGAGAAGAACAGCAATTATAGAAACAGAAAATCCATAATTTTCTGAAAGGTAGGACTGGCAGAGAAGTGAATCCAAAGTGACAGAAAGATGGACCCCGGGGGGAGGGACTGGCTCCCAGCAAGCGGTGGAGCAATGGAGCACAAAATCAGGACTTTTAAAAGTCTGTTCCGCTGAGGGACATCACTCCAGAGGCTAATCCAGGGTGAAGCCCATGCGGGCTCAGCGTGGCCTCAGGTCCTGCAGGGTCACAGAAGGATCGAGGGTGTCTGAGTGTCGCTGAGGTTACAGGTATTAGAACAGGGAAGCCGGCTAAAGAGACAGAGCCGACAGTGAGCTCCCAGCTCAGGGTTACCTTGAACCGGTCGCAGGCTCGGTGAGCTTGGAGCATGGCCAGAGGCCAGGGAGACGGGAGTAATTGGGCGCGGTTCTCTGAGGGTGCACTGAGCAGTGGGGCCCTGGGTTCTCGGCTCCTCTGGGCAGGAAAACGGGAGGCCACCATTTTCATTCCTGTCCTCTGGAACTCTACAGAAAGCACTCAGGGAACAAAAACACCCTATGACGAACCCGAGCGGATTACCTAACCCGGCCCGTGTAAGGGCGGTGCAATTCCGCTGGGGGCAAAGACGCTTGAGAATCACCACAACAGCACCCCCCCAAGAAGATCAACAAGAAATCCAGCCAGGATCAAGTTCACCTACCAAGGAGTGCAGTTTCAATACCTAGGAGAGCAGCAGAATTCCAGAGGAGGAGAAAACAAAGCACGGAACTCATGGATTTCTTCCCGTGATTCTTTAGTCTTGAAGTTAATTTAATTTTTTTTCAATTTTTCTATCTTCTTTTGCTAATTTTGTTTACCTTTTACACTTTTCTTTTTTAACGTTTTTTAACTAGTTTATCTACTATATATATATATATATATATATATATATATATTCCTTTTTATACTTTTTCTTTATTTGTTTTTTTTAATTGTTTCTTTTCTTTGTTTTTTAATTTTTTTTCTTTTTGAATGTCCTTTTATCCCCTTTCTCCACCTTCAAGATTTGGGATCTCTTCTGATTTGGTTAAAGCATATTTTACTGGGTTGTAGCCACCCTTTTAGTATTTTACTTGCACCTTCATATTCTCTTATCTGGACAAAATGACAAGGTGGAAAAATTCACCACAATAAAAAAAAAAAAAAGAAAAAGAAAAAAGAACAAGGGGCAATACCGAAGGCTAGGGACCTAACCAATAAAGACATTGGTAATATGTCCGATCTAGAGTTCAGAATGATGATTCTCAAGGTTCTAGCTGGGATCAAAAAGGCATGGAAGATATTAGAGAAACACTCTCGGAAGATATAAAAGCCCTTTCTGCAGAAATAAAAGTACTAAAATCTAACCAAGTAGAAATAAAAAAAAAAAACTATTAATGGGGTGCAATCATAAAGAAAGGCTCTCACTGCTAGGATAAATGAGGCAGAAGAAAGAATTAGAGATATAGAAGACCAAATGACAAAGAATAAAGAAGCTGAGAAAAAGAGGGACAAAAAGCTACTGGAACACGAGGGAAGAATTCGAGACATAAGTGACACCATGAGACAAAACAACATGAGAATAATTGGGATTCCAGAAGAAGGAGAAAGAGAGAGGGGAGCAGAAGATATACTGGAGAGAATTATTGGAGAGAATTTCCCCAATATGGCAAAGGGAACAAGCATCAAAATCCAGGAGGTGCAGAGAACGTCCCTCAAAATCAGTAAGAATAGGTCCACACCCCGTCACCTAATAGTACAATTTACAAGTCTTAGTGACAAAGAGAAAAAGCATCCCTGGAAAAGAAGTCTGTAACATACAATGGTAAAAATATTAGATTGGCAGCAGACTTATCCAGAGACCTGGCAGGCTAGAAAGAGCTGGCATGATATTTTCAGAGCACTAAACGAGAAAAACATGCAGCCAAGAATACTATCTCCAGCTAGGCTATCATTGAAAATAGAAGGAGAGATTAAAAGCTTCCAGGACAAACAAAAACTGAAAGAATTTGCAAACACCAAACCAGCTCTACAGGAAATATGGAAAGGGGTCCTCTAAGCAAAGAGAGAGCCTAAAAGTAGTAGATCAGAAAGGAACAGAGACAATATACAGTAACAGTCACCTTACAGACAATACAATGGCACTAAATTCATACCTCTCAATAGTTACCCTGAATGTTAATGGGTTAAATGCCCCAATCAAAAGACACAGGGTATCAGAATGGATAAAAAAAAATCTATATGTTGCCTACAAGAAACTCATTTTAAACCCAAAGACACATCCAGATTTAAAGTGATGGGGTGGAAAAGAATTTACCATGCTAATGGACATTAGAAGAAAGCAGGAGTGGCGATCTTTATGTAAGATCAACTAGATTTTAAGCCAAAGACTATAAGAGATGAGGAAAGACACTATATCATATTCAAAGGATCTTTCCAACAAGAAAATCTAACAATTTTAAATATCTATGCCCCCAATGTTGTAGCAGCCAACTATATAAACCAATTAATAACAAAATCAAAGAAACACATCAACAATAATACAATAATAGTAGGGGACGTTAACACTCCCCTCACTGAAATGGACAGATCATCCAAGCAAAAGATCAACAAGGAAATAAAGGCCTTAAATGACACACTGGACCAGATGAACATCACAGATATATTCAGAACATATCATCCCAAAGCAACAGAATAAACATTCTTCTCTAGTGCACATGCAACATTCTCCAGAACAGATCACATCCTCAGTCCTAAATCAGGTCTCAACCAGTATCAAAAGATTGGGATCATTCCCTGCATATTTTCAGACAACAATGCTCTGAAGCTAGAACTCGATCACAAGAGGAAATTTGAAAAGAAAGCAAACACATTGAGACTAAACAGCATCCTTCTAAAGAAAGAATAGGTCAACCAGGAAATTAAAGAAGAATTGAAAAAATCATGGAAAAAATGATAATGACAGTTCAAAATATGTGGGACAAAACAAAGGCAGTCCTGAGAGGAAAATATATAGCAGTACAAGCCTTTCTCAAGAAACAAGAAAGGTCTCACGTACACAGCCTAACCCTACACCTAAAGGAGCTGGAGAAAGAACAAAAAAGAAACCCTAAGCCCAGCAGTAGAAGAGAAATAATAAAGATCAGAGCAGAAATCAATGAAATAGAAACCAAAAAAACAACAGAGCAAATCAAGGAAACTAGGAGCTGGTTCTTTGAAAGAATTAATGAAATTGATAAACCCCTGGCCAGACTTATCAAAAAGAAAAGAGAAAGGACCCAAATAAATAAAATCATGAATGAACGAGGAGATATCACAACTAACACCACAGAAATACAGACAATTATAAGAACATACTAAGAACAACTTTACACCAAAAAATTTGAAAATCTGGAAGGAATGGATGCATTACTAGAGACATATAAACTACCAAAACTGAACCAGGAAGAAATAGAAAGTCTTAACAGGCCCATAACCAGTAAAGAGATTGAAGCAGTCATTAAAAGTCTCCAAACAAAAGCCCAGGGCCAGAAGGCTTCCTGGGGCAATACTACCAAACATTTAAAGAAGAACTAATTCCTATTCTCCTGAAACTGTTCCAAAAAATAGAAATGGAAGGAAAACTTCCAAACTCATTTTATGAGGCCAGCATCACCTTGATCCCAAAACCAGAGAAGGATCCCATCAAAAAAGAGAACTACAGACCAATATCCTTGATGAACACAGATGTGAAAATTCTCACCAAAATACTAGCCAATAAGATTCAACAGTACATTAAAAGGGTTATTCACCACGACCAAGTGGGATTTATTCCAGGGATGCAAGGTTGGTTCAACATCTGCAAATCAATTAATGTGATACAACACATCAATAAAAGAAAGAACAAGAACCATATGATACTCTCAATAGATGCTGAAAAAGCATCTGACAAAGTACAGCATCCCTTCCTGATCAAAACCCTTCAAAGTGTAGGGATAGAGGGCACATACCTCAATATCATAAAGCCATCTATGAAAAAACCAACACAAATATCATTCTCAATGGAGAAAAACTGAAAGCTTTTCTGCTAAGGTCAGGAACATGGCAGGGATGTCCATTATCACCACTGCTATTCAACATAGTACTAGAAGTCCTAGCCTCAGCAATCAGACAACAAAAGGAAATTAAAGGCATCCAAATCGGCAAAGAAGTCAAACTATCACGCTTTGCAGATGATATGATACTCTATGTGGAAAACCCAAAAGACTCCACTCCAAAACTGCTAGAACTTGTACAGTAATTCAGCAAAGTATAAGGATATAAAATCAATGCACAGAAATCAGTTGCATTTCTCTACACCAACAGCAAAACAGAAGAAAGAGAAATTAAGGAGTCGATTCCATTTACAATTGCACCCAAAACCATAAGATACTTAGGAATAAACCTAACCAAAGAAGCTATACTCAGAAAACTATAAAGTACTCATGAAAGAAATTGAGGAAGACACAAAGAAATAGAAAAATGTTCCATGCTCCTGGATTGGAAGAATAAATATTGTGAAAATGCCTGTGCTACCTAAAGCAATATACACATTTAATGCAATTCCTATCAAAGTACTATCCATCTTTTTCAAAGAAATGGAACAAATAATCCTAAAATTTATATGGAACTAGAAAAGACCTCGCATAGCCAAAGGAATATTGAAAAAGAAAGCCCAAGCTGGTGGCATCACAATTCCAGACTTCAAGCTCTATTACAAAGCTGTCATCATCAAGACAGCATGATACTGGCACAAAAACAGACACATAGTTCAATGGAAGAGAAGAGAGCCCAGAAATAGACCCTCAACTCAATGTCAACTAATTTTCGACTAAGCAGGAAAGAATGCCCAATGGAAAAAAAGACAGCCTCTTCAATAAATGGTGTTGGGAAAATTGGACAGCCACATGTAGAAAAATGAAATATGACCATTTCCTTACACCACACTCGAAAATAGACTCAAAATGGATGAAGGGTCTCAATGTGAGAAAGGAATCCATCAAAATCCTTGAGGAGAACACAGGCAGCAACCTCTTTGACTTAAGCCTCAGCAACATCTTCCTAGGAAAAACAAAAAGGCAAGGGGTACAAGGGCAAAAATGAACTATTGGGATTTCATCAAGATCAAAAACTTTTTCAAAGCAAAGGAAACAGTTAACAAAACCAAAAGACAACTGACAGAATGGGAGAAGATATTTGCAAACGACATATCAGATAAAGGTCTAGTGTCCAAAATCTATAAAGAACTTAGCAAACTCAACACCCAAAGAACAAATAATCCAATCAAGAATTGGACAGAGAACATGAGCAGACATTTCGGAAAAGAAGACACCCAGATGGCAACAGACACATGAAAAAGTGCTCCACATCACTCGGCATCAGGGAAATACAAATCAAAACCACAATGAGGTATCACTTCACACCAGTCAGAATGGCTAAAATTAACAAGTCAGGAAATGACAGATGCTGGCGAGGATGCGGAGAAAGGGGAACCCTCCTCCACTGTTGGTGGGAATGCAAGCTGGTGCAACCACTCTGGAAAACAGCATGGATGTTCCTCAAAATGTTGAAAATAGAACTACACTATGACCCAGCAATTGCACTACTGGGTATTTACCCTAAAGATACAAACATAGTGATCCGAAGGGGCATGTGCACCCGATTGTTTATAGCAGCAATGTCCACAATAGCCAAACTATGGAAAGAACCTAGATGTCCATCAACAGATGAATGGATAAAGAAGATGTGGTATATATGCACAATGGTATACTATGCAGCCATCAAAAGAAATGAAATCTTGCCATTTGCAATGACGTGTATGGAACTAGTGGGTATTATGCTTAGTGAAATAAGTCAAGAGGAGAAAGACAACTATCATACGATCTCCCTGATATGAGGAAGTGGAGAATACAACATGGAGTGTTAAGGGGGTGGAGAAGAATAAATGAAACAAGATGGTATTGGGAGGGAGAAAAACCTTAAGTGACTCTTAATCTCACAAAACAAACTGAGGAATGCTGGAGGGAGGGGGGTTGGGCGAAGAGGGGTGGGGTTATGGACATTGGGGAGGATATGTGCTATGGTGAGTGCTGTGAAGTGTGTAAACCTGGCGATTCACATATCTGTACCCCGGGGGTTAAAAATATATTATATGTTTATAAAAAATTTAAAAAAAATAAAAAAAAAATAACAGAATTCCACTATCCAGTCAAGGAAACCTTGCTGTTTGGAGCATCTCACAAACCGCAGTGTGGGAAATCCTCCATGGTCTCGTGACGCCACCCCTCCTTTTGGCGGTCATCATTGACACAAACTCCAGGGTGAACAAGCATCTGACATCAACCATTATTCAGGTCCAGGATATCTTGAGTCAGCCACTGCACACTGGAACTGCCTTCTACTTGGCACTGAATAACTGAAACTTGTGTTTACAATTCCATCCTCAGCCTCCTGGTCAACAAACCCACTTGATAGGGAATTCTGGAGCCACGACGCAGAATTCTGCATGCCCCGCAGAAAGAAGTAATGCCTGGTGCATCTGCCCAGAAACCCCACATGAGGATCCACCAGCATGGCCCTCGACAGCACCTTAATATCATAGGCTGCCATGGGCACTGAGGCTCTGTCTGACACAGCCTGAGCCACTACCTCCAGTCAGGCACGCAGACAGTGGGCACCATGTCTTGCAGGTGGGATCTGCCATGGCCCAAAACATCACATCTACTCAATCTGGATATTCAGACCTCTTTCCAAGATTGTAGCTCAAATCCCTGACTATGGAGTAACCTGAAGCACAAGAGTACTCACCTTCCCAATGGCAGGAATCCTGGCTCTTGAGATAGGTGTACAACCCTCAGAGTGGGAACCAGCTGCATGGCCGTTGAGACCATGCCACTCATGGTCTCCACTCTGGAAACAAACTGGCATTGATACCCTCAGTGTGAGACTGCTTTCAAACAAAACCCCTCAGTAGCTGGACCAGGAGCCTGCAGAGCGTGCCTACCACATTAGGGCCAACCTCTCACCCTCATAGGTGTTTTCCAGGCACCCACACCCAGAACCTATCTCTGGAATACCTCTTTTGGGGTCCCCTGAGAAGGAAAACAGCAGTGTTCCCTTCTGCCAGAGACAACAAACTCTTGGGAGCTAAGCAGAATCCCCAGAGCCGAAGTATCTCCCATAGCTACATGAAGCCACCCCTACATTTTGCGACCATCTGGGACAAACAATGCAGAGAGAAAAGCCTGCCCTAATGCCTCCATGACTCCTTAACTTCAGTACACTACGAGCTGCCCTCAGGGCCTGCAAATCGAGCCTGTGATCACCTTGACCCTAACCCTAACCCTAGTTCCCGTTTGCAGATTTGTCCCTAAATCCCTCGTACAGAAGCCCTGCAGGATGGGCCCTCTGGAGCCAAACTGGACGACTGTGCCTACACTCCCAAAGAAAACTCTGTCCTTCATATTGCCCAAACCCTGAAGAATAGGAGAAATGTACAAAATCCGTAAGCACACCTCAATTTTGAGGAAAAATCTGGACCCAATTGTGCAATCTAACACACAGTAAGCACCTGCCTCCAGGCAGAGATCCAAGTCAAAGGCCGTGAGTCAGAAGATGGAACCTGACATGCCCCTAGGACTTCATCGATACCCTAGCTTTGATTTTCAGGCGCCTGTCCCGAGCGGCCTTTTCTCCAATACAAACTTATATTCCAACATGTGGTACCTGAGATATAAAACAGAACCCCTCCTGTTCCAGAAGTATAACTTGCTATTGATAGCTGTGTCCAAGACTCAGTGTAGGAGAATCCTGCATGGCCCCTGACCACCTCAACATTCTAACATCTCCCTGGATACAAACCAGCATTGTGATCCAACAGCATGAAACACCATGTCAACTCAGGCCACATCGACCTTTGCCCCAGAGCCACCAAATCAAAAACATCATGTTCCCCGGCTGTAGTGGCCAATGGAATTGTGCTTTTCAGGCATCCATGTGGGAGAGCTCTGCACCCAAATTTTCCATATAAGGGACCCTAGAGCAAATAAACCAGACTCCACCTGTCCAGTAGAAAGAAACCTTGCTATCTGGAGCATCTCACAAGCCCCAGCAAGGGAAATCCTCCATAGCCTCGTGACGCCACCCTCCCATTTGTGGTCATCATAGGCACAAACTCAAGTGTGAGCAAACATCTGACATCCGCCTTTACTCAGGTGCTGGATACCTCGTATCAGCTGCTGCACACTGGAACTGCCTTCCGCTTGGCACTGAATTGAACCATAGCTTGTGTTTACAATTCCACCGTCACCCTCCTCGTCCCCAAAACCTCTTGATAGGGAACTTTGGAGCCACAATGCGGCATTCTGCCTACCCCACAGAAACAAGAAGTTCCTGTTGAGTCTGCCCAAAAGCCCACATGATGATCCACCTGCCTGGCCCTCGACGGCACCTTAATATCTTAGTCCGTCATGGGCACTCAGGCACTGTCTGACGCAGCCTGAGCCACAACCTCCAGACAGCCATGCAGACAGTGGGCCCCATAACCTGCAGGTGGGACCTGCATAGCCCAAAACCATCATCTCTACTCAACATGGGTATTTAGGCATCTTTCCCAGACTAATAGCCCCTGAGCCAACCTCAATTTCGAAGTACCTTCTGGACTGAAATGCATATTCTGATATTCCAAAGCCATCAGTGACACAAAATACCGAGACAAAAGCCTGAGCATGCACCTCCCACTCGCCCTTTGTTCATATTTTGAAGTGTTTTCCTCACGGTCTCTAGATCAGGTCTGCCATACCTATGTCCGCAAACCTACGCTGAGTTTGTGTTTTCAGAGTTCTGTCCCCATAGCCCTGGCCCACACAACCTACAGACTGGGGACCCAGGAGTCACACCTCAGGACTGTCCCTGTCCTCTCAAAGGGAATTCTGCCCATTCCTTTTGCCACAACCGTACAAATTAGAAAAAACTTCCCAAGTCCCCGAGGCCATCCCAATAGTGTAGACTGCCCCGGACAAACAGGGTCATTCTGACTCCATCTGAACACCTACCTCCACTCAGACCCGTAGACAGATGTCCCCAGAAAAGAAGACTGGAATGAATAGGTTCCTAGGCCGTAATTGGATCCATTGCTTTGGTTTCCAGGCTTCACTCTTCAGAGGCCTGGTTTCCATTAAAAGCATATGGGGGTTTCCTGAGGCACCCTTCAGAACAAATCTCGTCTCCACATGGGCAACTTGCACATTGGAGCTGTGTCAATACTTCCGGTTAGGAGAATATTTCAGGGGCCCGGTGCCACCTCCCCATTCCAAGGTCGCCATGGACACAAACCCACATTAGGACCCATCCTCAGGAGAGTCCATTTCAACTCAGCCCCCTTGTTTGCTCCCCCAGAGCAAGCAGATCGAAACGTGTTGTCACTAGGAGATAATTGGAATGTGAGGCGAGTTTCACAGGCATCAGTCTATAGAACCCAGCTCTGGATTAATTCTGTATGGGACGTCCTCAAGCCATCCAACAGGTCTCAATTTTCCGACAGAAGGAATCATTGTGGTTTGGAGCATCTCACAACTCCCTCAATGGAAAAACTCCATGGCCTCGTGTTGCTTCACCACCATTTAGGAAGAGGCCGTCATGGATCGAAACTCCAACCTGAGCCAATGTTTGATCCTCGCCCTGCCTTCAGATGCACAAGATCTTGATTCAGCTCTGCAGAGTGCGCCTTCTGTGCCCTCGCCCAGAAACCTATGCTCAGCTCGTGTTCCCAGACTTCCGTCCTCAAATTCCTGGCCCATAAGCCCTCCAGTTTGGCAAATCCAGAACCACAATGCAGCACTTTACCTCCCTTCCAGAAGAAAAACCTTGCCTCTGGGGCTACCCAGAAATGCACAATGAGAATCAACCAGCACGCCATTCGACTATACACCAATTATATATTCTAACTGTGAACTAATTCTGAATCTGACATAGCCTGAGCCGGTAACTCCCGACTGACTCAAAGACAGGTGTTCCCACACTGAGCACATTTGGACCCACCATGGACTTTGTCATCTCTTCCCAACCATGGTTTTCAGGCTTCAGAACGTAGACCTTATCTCCAATCACTGCCCGGGGTGAAAGTGATGAAGAAATCAGAACTCCTCCTTCCCCATGACAAGAAACCTTGTGATTGGCATGCTGTCCAGCATTCAGTGTAGGAGAGAACAGTGTGGCTCATGGGTCCCCGCCCATGCATGACTGCAGCGTTGGGCACAAACATGCATTGTGACCCTCAGCATGAGCCCTGTCCTCAAGTAAGGCCTCTCAGTAGCTGGGACAAGAGCCCGAATATGGGGCTTGCCATACCCCTAAGCCCCCATTCTTAAACAGAGGTCGGGTTATGCAGACGCCCTTCCCCAGGGCTCTGCTCAGGAATCCCTCTTTTAGTGGAACACCAGTGGTGAGAAAAACAGAACGGACTCCTCCCATCCCATAAAATGACACCAAAATCTTGGAACCAGGCCAAATCCCTAGATAGGGAGACTTGTCCATGGCCCATGAGTCCACCCGGACATTCCACGGCCTTTGGGGACACAAAATCCAAAGACAAAAGCCTCAGCAAGTGCCTCAAACTTGCCCTTTGCTCATATCCTGAAGAGTTCTCCTCACAGTCTGTTGATCGGTCCTGCCATAATTACGTCCCCAAACGCAAGCCGAAATTCTGTTTTCAGACTTCTGTCCTCACAGTCCTGGCGCACACCCTCCAGGATGGTCACCTGAAGGCACACCTCAGGACTTTGTCCTCTCAGATGGAATTCTGCCCATTTCTTTGGCCAGAACTGTACCAATTAGGAGAAAACTCCAAAGACCCTGAGGCCATCCCAGTAGTGTAGGCCACCCAGGACAAACCGGCAGTCTGACTACATCTGAGCATCTACCTCCACTCAGACACGTAGACAGATGTCCCCATAGAAGAAGTTTGGAACGAATAGACCTGTAGGCCCTAATCAGATCCATTGCTTTGGTTTCCAGACATCTCTGCTCAGAGGCCTGGTTTCCAACATCAGCATATGGGGGTTTCCTGAGGCACCCATCAGAACAAATCTCGTCTCCACATGGGAAACTTGGGCATTGGAGCTGTGTCAAAACCTCCGGTTAGGAGAATCCTTCAGGGCCCCAGTGCCCCCGCTCCATTCCATGGTCTGCATGGACACAGAACCACATTATAACCCATCTGCAGGACAGTCCATTTCAACTCAGCCCCCTCTGTTGCTCCCCCAGAGCAAGCAGGTCGAACCTATCTTGTCACTAGGAGACAATTGGAATGCGAGGAGGGCTGCTCAAGCTTCCATCCTTAGAACACTGCTCTCGAGTCGTTCCATATGGGACGTCCTGGAGCCATCCAACAGGTCTCAATTTTCACGCAGAAAGCATCCTTGCGGTTTGGAACATCTCACAACTCCCATCGTGGAACAACCTCTTTGGCCTCGTGATGCCCCCTCCCCTTCATGAAGTGGCCATCATGGACAGAAACTCCAACCTGAGCCAACGTCTGACACTCGCCCTGACTTCAGATGCACCAGATCTCGATTCAGCTCTGCAGAGTGTGCGTGCCGTGCCGTCGCTCTGAAACCTATGCATACCTTGTGTTCTCAGATTATTGACCTCACACACTTGGCCCACAAGCCCTCCTGTCTGGGAATTCTGGAGCGACAATGCAGCAATCTTCCTGCCCTCAGGAAGAAAACAGTTGCCTTCTGGGGCTACCCAGAAACCACAGATGAGGATCAATTTGCATGCCACTTCACTGTACCCCAACTATACAGTCTACCCTGGGCACTAATCCCCTTTCTGACACAGCATGAGCCTGGACTTCCCGACCCACACCCAGACAGTGAGACGCACACTGAGCACATTCAGACCTGCTATGCCCTAGGTCCTCATCTCTTTCCAATCTCAGTTTTCAGACTTCAGAACCGAGACCTTATCTCCAGTCACTGCCCAGGGGTGAACATGATGCAGAAATCGGAACTCCTCCTTCCCCATGGCAAGAAACCTTGTGATTGGCATGCTGTCCAGCATTCAGTGTAGGAGAGAACAGTGTGGCTCACACATTGTGACCCTCAGCATGAGCCATGTCTTCAAGAAAGGCCTCTAAGTGGCTGGGCCAAGAGCCCGAATATGGGGCTTGCCATGCCCCTAAGCCCCCATTCTTAAACAGAGGTCGGGTTATGCAGACGCCCTTCCCTAGGTCTCTGCTCGGGAATCCCTCTTTTATTTTATTTTATTTTTTAATTTCTTTTTTTTTTCAATTTATTTATTTTCAGAAAAACAGTATTCATTATTTTTTCATCACACCCAGTGCTCCATGCAAGCCGTGCCCTCTATAATACCCACCACCTGGTACCCCAACCTCCCACGCCCCCGCCACTTCAAACCCCTCAGATTGTTTTTCAGAGTCCATAGTCTCTAATGGTTCACCTCCCCTTCCAATTTACCCAAAAGCACATACCCTCGCCAATGTCCATAACCCTACCCCCCTTCTCCCAACCCCCCTCCCCCCAGCAACCCACAGTTTGTTTCGTGAGATTAAGAGTCACTTATGGTTTGTCTCCCTCCCTTTCCCGTCTTGTTTCATGGATTCTTCTCCTTCCCACTAAAGCCCCCATGTTGCATCACCACTTCCTCATATCAGGGAGATCATATGATAGTTGTCTTTCTCCGCTTGACTTATTTCACTAAGCATGATATGTTCTAGTTCCATCCATGTTGTCGCAAATGAGAAGATTTCGTTTCTTTTGATGGCTGCATAGTATTACATTGTGTATATATACCACATCTTCTTGATCCTTTCATCTGTTGATGGACATCTAGGTTCTTTCCATAATTTGGCTATTGTGGACATTGCTGCTATAAACATTCGGGTGCAAGTGCCCCTTTGGATCACTACATTTGTATCTTTAGGGTAAATACCCAGTAGTGCAATTGCTGGGTCATAGGGCAGTTCTATTTTCAACATTTTGAGGAATCTCCATGCTGTTTTCCAAAGTGGTTGCACCAGCTTGCATTCCCACCAACAGTGGAGGAGGGTTCCCCTTTCTCCGCATCCTCGCCAGCATCTGTCATTTCCTGACATGTTGATTTTAGCCATTCTGACTGGTGTGAGGTGATATCTCATTGTGGTTTTGATTTGTATTTCCCTGATGCCGAGTGATATGGAGCACTTTTTCATGTTTCAGTTGGCCATCTGGATGTCTTCTTTGCAGAAACGTCTTCTTTGGATTATTTGTTCTTTGGGTGTTGAGTTTGTTATGTTCTTTATAGATTTTGGACACTAGTCCTTTATCTGATATGTCGATTACAAATATCTTCTCCCATTCCGTCAGTTGTCTTTTGATTTTGTTCACTGTATCCTTTGCTGTGCAAAAGCTTTTGATCTTGATGAAATCCCAAAAGTTCATTTTTGCTTTTGCTTCCCTTGCCTTTGGCGATGTTCCTAGGAAGATGTTGCTGCGGCTGAGGTCGAAGAGGTTGCTGCCTGTGTTCTCCTCAAGGATTTTGAAGGATTCCTTTCTCACATAGAGGTCCTTAATCCATTTTGAATCTATTTTTGTGTGTGGTGTAAGGAAATGGTCCAATTTCATTTTTCTACATGTGGCTGTCCAATTTTCCCAACACCATTTATTAAAGAGGCTGTCTTTTATCCATTGGACATTCTTTCCTGCTTTGTCAAAGATTAGTTGACCATAGAGTTGAGGGTCTATTTCTGGGCTCTCTATTCTATTCCATTGATCTATATGTCTGTTTTTGTGCCAGTACCATGCTTTCTTGATGATGACAGCTTTGTAATAGAGCTTGAAGTCCGGAATTGTGATGCCACCAACTTTGGCTTTCTTTTTCAATATCCCTTTCGCTATTCGAGGTCTTTTCTGGTTCCATATAAATTTTAAAATAATTTTTTCCATTTCTTTGAAAAAGATGGATGGTACTTTGATAGGAATTGCATTAAATGTGTAGATTGCTTTAGGTAGCATAGACATTTTCACAATATTTATTCTTCCAATCCAGGAGCATGGAACATTTTTCCATTTCTTTGTGTCTTCGTCAATTTCTTTCATGAGTACTTTATAGTTTTCTGAGTATAGATTCTTAGCCTCTTTGGTTAGGTTTATTCCTAGGTATCTTATGGTTTGGGGTGCAATTGTAAATGGGATTGACTCCTTAATTTCTCTTTCTTCTGTCTTGTTGTTGGTGTATAGAAATGCAACTGTTTTCTGTGCATTGATCTTATATCCTGACACTTTACTGAATTCCTGTACAAGTTCTAGCAGTTTTGGAGTGGAGTCTTTTGGGTTTTCCACATAGAGTATCATATCATCTGCGAAGAGTGATAATTTGACTTCTTCTTTGCCGATTTGGATGCCTTTAATTTCCTTTTGTTGTCTGATTGCTGAGGCTAGGACTTCTAGTACTATGTTGAATAGCAGTGGTGATAATGGACATCCCTGCCGTGTTCCTGACCTTAGTGGAAAAGTTTTCAGTTTTTCTCCATTGAGAATGATATTTGCGGTGGGTTTTTCATAGATGGTTTTGATGATATTGAGGTATGTGCCCTCTATCCCTACACTTTGAAGAGTTTTGATCAGGATGGGATGCTGTACTTTGTCAAATGCTTTTTCAGCATCTATTGAGAGTATCATATGGTTCTTGTTCTTTCTTTTATTGATGTGTTGTATCACATTGACTGATTTGCGGATGTTGAACCAACCTTGCAGCCCTGGAATAAATCCCACTTGGTCGTGGTGAATAATCCTTTTAATGTACTGTTGAATCCTATTGGCTAGTATTTTGGTGAGAATTTTCGCATCTGTGTTCATCAAGGATATTGGTCTGTAGTTCTCTTTTTTGATGGGATCCTTGTCTGGTTTTGGGATCAAGGTGATGCTGGCCTCATAAAATGAGTTTGGAAGTTTTCCTTCCATTTCTATTTTTTGGAACAGTTTCAGGAGAATAGGAATTAGTTCTTCTTTAAATGTTTGGTAGAATTCCCCCGGGAAGCCGTCTGGCCTTGGGCTTTTGTGTGTTTGGAGATTTTTAATGACTGTTTCAATCTCCTTACTTGTTATGGGTCTTTTCAGGCTTTCTATTTCTTCCTGGTTCAATTTTGGTAGTTTATATGTTTCTAGGAATGCATCCATTTCTTCCAGATTGTCAAATTTGTTGGCGTAGAGTTGTTCATAGTATGTTCTTATAATAGTTTGTATTTCTGTGGTGTTAGTTGTGATCTCTTCTCTTTCATTCATGATTTTATTTATTTGGGACCTTTCTCTTTTCTTTTTGATACGTCTGGCCAGGGTTTTATCAATTTCATTAATTCTTTCAAAGAACCAGCTCCTAGTTTGTTTGATTTGTTCTATTGTTTTTTTGGTTTCTATTTCATTGATTTCTGCTCTGATCTTTATGATTTCTCTTCTCCTGCTGGGCTTAGGGTTTCTTTCTTGTTCTTTCTCCAGCTCCTTTAGGTGTAGGTTTAGGTTGGAACATCTACCCTGAGACCTTTCTTTTTCTTGAGAAAAGCTTGTACCGCTATATATTTTCCTCTAAGGACTGCCTTTGTTGTGTCCCACAGATTTTGAACCGTTGTATTCTCATTATCATTTGTTTTCATGATTTTTTTCACTTCTTCTTTAATTTCCCGGTTGGCCCATTCATTCTTTAGAAGGATGCTGTTTAGTCTCCATGTATTTGGGTTTTTCCAAACTTCCTCTTGTGGTTGAGTTCTAGATTCAGAGCCTTGTGGTCTGAAAATATGCAGGGAATGATCCCAATCTTTTGATACTGGTTGAGTCCTGACTTAGGACCGAGGATGTGATCTATTCTGGAGAATGTTCCATATGCACTAGAGAAGAATGTGTATTCTGTTGCTTTGGGATGAAATGTTCTGAATATATCTGTGATGTCCATCTCAACCAGTGTATCATTTAAGGCCTTTATTTCCCTGTTGATCTTTTGCTTGGATGATCTGCCCATTTCAGTGAGGGGAGTGTTAAAGTCCCCTACTATTATTGTATTATTGTTGATGTGTTTCTTTGATTTTGTTATTAATTGGTTTATATAGTTGGCTGCTCCCACGTTGGGGGCATAGATATTTAAAAATGTTAGATCTTCTTGTTGGACAGACCCTTTGCTTAGAGGACCCCTTCCAATATTTCCTGTAGAGCTGGTTTGGTGTTTGCAAATTCTTTCAGTTTTTGTTTGTCCTGGAAGCTTTTAATCTCTCCTTCTATTTTCAATGATAACCTGGCTGGATATAATATTCTTGGCTGCATGTTTTTCTCGTTTAGTGCTCTGAAAATATCATGCCAGCTCTTTCTTGCCTGCCAGGTCTCTGTGGATAAGTCAGCTGCCAATCTAATACTTTTACCATTGTATGTTACAGACTTCCTTTCCCGGGCTGCTTTCAGGATTTTCTCTTTGTCACTAAGGCTTGTAAATTTTACTATTAGGTGATGGTGTGTGGGCCTATTCTTGTTGATTTTGAGGGGCGTTCTCTGAACCTCCTGAATTTTGATGCTCGTTCCCTTTGCCATATTGGGGAAATTCTCCCCAATAATTCTCTCCAGTATACCTTCTGCTCCCCTCTCTCTTTCTTCTTCTTCTGCAATCCCAATTATACTAATGTTGTTTCGTCTTATGTTGTCACTTATCTCTCGAATTCTCGCCTCATGGTCCAGTAGCTGTTTGTCCCTCTTTTGCTCAGCTTCTTTATTCTCTGTCATTTGGTCTTCTATATCGCTATTTCTTTCTTCTGCCTCATTTATTCTAGCAGTGAGGGACCCCATTTTTTATTGAACCTCATTAATAGCTTTTTTGATTTCAACATGGTTAGATTTTAGTTCTTTTATTTCTCCAGAAAGGGCTTTTATATCTCTGGAGAGGGTTTCTCTAATATCTTCCATGCTTTTTTCAAGCCCGGCTAGAACCTTGAGAATTGTCATTTTGAACTCTAGATCTGACATATTACCAATGTCTGTATTGATTTGGTCCCTAACCTTCGGTACTGCCTCTTGTTCTTTTTTTTTTTTTTTTTTGTGAATTTTTCCAACTTGTCATTTTGTCCAACTAAGAATATATGAAGGAGCAATTAAAATACTAAACGGGTGGCAACAATCCCAGGAAAATATGCTTTAACCAAATCAGAAGAGATCCCAAATCGTGAGGGGGGATTTCCTCAGAAGATTTCCTCAAATCAGAAGAGATCCCAAATCGTGAGGGATCTCTGATTGGAATCTCCCAATCTCTTCTGATTGGGATCGCTTCTGATTTGGGGATAAAAAGAGGTTCAAAAAGAAAGAAAGAAAAAAAAAGAAGAAAAAAGAATTAAAAAAAAGAGATTGAATTAAAAATTCAATCAAGAATTAAACAGGAAATAAAAAAGAGATTGAAGAGATTGGGATCTCTTCTGATTTGGGGATAAAAAGAGGTTCAAAAATAAAGAAAGAAAAAAAAGAAAAAAAGAATTAAAAAAAAAACAAAACGAATAAAGAAAAGTATTAAAAAGAATATATATATATATATATATATATATAATTTATATATTAGATAGACTAGTTAAAAAACGTTAAAAAAGAAAAGGGTAAAAGTTAAAAAAAATTTAGCAGAAGAAGAGAAAAAAAATGAAAAAGAAAAAAATTAAATTAACTGCAAGACTAAAAAAAATCACAGGGAGAAAGCCATGAGTTCCGTGGTTTGTTTTCTCCTCTTCTGGAATTCTGCTGTTCTCCTTGGGATTGAAACTGCACTCCTCGGTAGGTGAACTTGGTCTTGCCTGGATTTCTTGTTGATCTTCTGGGGGAGGGGCCTGTTGTAGTGATTCTCAAGTGTCTTTGCCCCAGGCGGAAGTGCACCGCCTTTACCAGGGGCCGGGCTGAGTGATCCGCTGGGCTTTGCTTTCAGGAGCTTTTGTTCCCTGAACGCTTTCTGTAGAGTTCCGGAGGACGGGAATACAAATGGCGGCCTCCTGGTCTCCGGCCCCGAGGAGCCGGGAGCCCGGAGCCCCGCTCCCCCAGTGCACCCTCAGCGAACAGCTCCCAGTAACTCGCGTCTGCCTAACCTCTGGCCGCGGTCCGAGCTCACCGAGCCTGCGACCGGTTCAAGGCAACACCAAGCTGTGAGCTCACTGTTGGCTCTGTCTCTGTAGCCGGCTTTCCCGTTCCAATATCCGCAAGCTCTGCGACACTCAGACACCCCCGATCCTTCTGTGACCCTGCGAGACCTGAGGCCACGCTGACCCCGCGTTGGCTTCACCCCGGTTTAGCCTCCGGAGCGATGTCCCTCAGCGGAACAGACTTTTAAAAGTCCTGATTTTGTGCTCCGTTGCTCTGCCGCTTGCCGGGAGCCGGCCCCTCCCCCCGGGGTCTATCTTCCCGTCGCTTTGGATTCACTTCTTCGCCACTCCTACCTTTCAGAAAGTGGTTGTTTTTCTGTTTCTAGAATTGCTGTTCTTCTTCTCTTCGATCTGCCGATGGATTTGCAGGTGTTTGCAATCTTTAGATAAGCTCTCTAGCTGATCTCCTGCTAGCTGAAGTAGAGGGAATCCCTCTTTTAGTGGAACACCTGTGGTGAGAAAACAGAACGGACTCCTCCCATCCCACAAAATGACACCAAAATCTTGGAACCAGGCCAAATCCCTAGATAGGGAGACTTGTCCATGGCCCATGAGTCCACCCGGACATTCCACGGCCTTTGGGGACACAAAATCCAAAGACAAAAGCCTGAGCAAGCGCCTCAAACTTGCCCTTTGCTCATATCCTGAAGAGTTCTCCTCACAGTCTGTTGAGCGGTCCTGCCAAATTACGTCCCCAAACGCAAGCCGACATTCTGTTTTCAGACTTCTGTCCTCACAGTTCTGGCGCACACCCTCCAGGCTGGTCTCCTGAAGGCACACCTCAGGACTTTGTCCTCTCAGATGGAATTCTGCCCATTTCTTTGGCCAGAACTGTACCAATTAGGAGAAAACTCCAAAGACCCTGAGGCCATCCCAGTAGTGTAGGCCACCCAGGACAAACCGGCAGTCTGACTACATCTGAGCATCTACCTCCACTCAGACACGTAGACAGATGTCCCCATAGAAGAAGTTTGGAACGAATAGACCTGTAGGCCCTAATCAGATCCATTGCTTTGGTTTCCAGACATCTCTGCTCAGAGGCCTGGTTTCCAATATCAGCATATGGGGGTTTCCTGAGGCACCCATCAGAACAAATCTCGTCTCCACATGGGAAACTTGGGCATTGGAGCTGTGTCAAAACCTCCGGTTAGGAGAATCCTTCAGGGCCCCAGTGCCACTGCTCCATTCCATGGTCTGCATGGACACAGAACCACATTATAACCCATCTGCAGGACAGTCCATTTCAACTCAGCCCCCTCTGTTGCTCCCCCAGAGCCAGCAGGTTGAACCTGTCTTATCACTAGGAGACAATTGGAATGCGAGGAGGGCTGCTCAAGCTTCCATCCTTAGAACACTGCTCTCGAGTCGTTCCATATGGGACGTCCTGGAGCCATCCAACAGGTCTCAATTTTCACGCAGAAAGCATCCTTGCAGTTTGGAACATCTCACAACTCCCATCGTGGAACAACCTCTATGGCCTCGTGATGCCCCCTCCCCTTCATGAAGTGGCCATCATGGACAGAAACTCCAACCTGAGCCAATGTCTGACACTCGCCCTGACTTCAGATGCACCAGATCTCGATTCAGCTCTGCAGAGTGTGCGTGCCGTGCTGTCGCTCTGAAACCTATGCATAGGTTGTGTTCTCAGATTATTGTCCTCACACACTTGGCCCACAAGCCCTCCTGTCTGGGAATTCTGGAGTGACAATGCAGCAATCTTCCTGCCCTCAGGAAAAAAACAGTTGCCCTCTGGGGCTACCCAGAAATCACAGATGAGGATCAATTTGCACGCCACTTGACTGTACCCCAATTATACAGTCTACCCTGGGCACTAATGCCGTTTCTGACACATCATGAGCCTGGACCACCCGACCCACACCCAGACAGTGGGACGCACACAGAGCACATTCAGACCTGCTATGCCGTAGGTCCTCATCTCTTCCCAATCTCGGTTTTAGACTTCAGAACCTAGACCTTATCTCCAATCACTGCCCAACAGTGAACGTGATGCAGAAATCAGAACTCCTCCTTCCCCATGTCAAGAAATCTCCTGGTTATCATGTTGTCCAACATTCAGTGTAGGAGATATCAGTGTGGCCCATGAGGCCCGCCCATGCTTGAGGGCCGTGTTGGGCACAAACACGCTTTGTGACCCTCAGCGTGAGCCCTGTCCTCAATTAAGGCCTCTCAGTAGCTGGACCAAGAGCCCGCATATGGGGCTTAATGCCCCTTAGGCCCCCAATCTTAACCAGATTTTGGGTTGTCCAATCGCCTGTCCCCAGGGCTCTGCTCTTTAATCTCCCTTTTGGTGGCACACCTGAGGTATAAAAACAGAAAGGTCTCCTCCCCTCGCACAGAGTGATCCCAAACTCTTGGGATCAGGCCAAATCACCAGAGAGAGAGACTAGTCCATGCCCCTGAGGCCACCCTGACATTCCACGGCCATTGGTGACACAAAATCCAGAGACAAAAGCCTTAGCATGTGCTTCCCACTCACCCTTTGTTCATATCTTGAAGAGTTTTCCTCATGGTCTGTAGATCAGGTCTAACATACCTACGTCCCCATACATACGCCAAGTTTGGGTTTTCAGAGTTCTGTCCCCAGAGCCCTGTTTCACCCACAGTACAGACTGGGGCCTCTGGAGCCACACCTCAGGACTGTGCCTGCCCCCTCCAAGAGAATTCTGCCCATTCCATTGGCCAAAACCGTACAAATTAGGAGAGACCTTGAAAGTCCCCGAGGCCATCTGAATAGTGTGGCCGCCCAGGACAAACAGGGGTGAATGACACAAGCTGAGCAACTACCTCCACTCAGACCCGTAGACAGATGTCCTGAAAGAAGAAGATTGAACCGGACAGGCCCCTAGCCCGTAATGGATCCATTGCTTTGGATTCCAGGCATCTCTCATCAGAGGACTAGTTTCTAACACCAGCCTTTGGGGGTTAACTGAGGCACCCATCAGAAAAAATCTCGTCTCCACATGTGAAACTTACACATTGGAGCTGTGTCAAAACCTCCAGTTAAGAGAATCCTTCAGGGCCCAGTGCCACCGCCACATTCCATGGTCTCCATGGACACAAACCCACATTAGGACCCATCCTCAGGAGAGTCCATTTCAACTCAGCCCCCTCAGTTCCTTCCCCAGCCAGGAGATTGAACCTGTCTTGTCTCTTGGAGACAATTGAAATGTGAGGCGGGCTTGACAGGCATCAGTCTTTAGAAACCTGTTTTTGAGTCATTCCATATGGAACGTCCTCAAGTCATCCAAGAGGTCTCAATTGTCCCGCAGAAGGAATTCTTGCAGTTTGGAGCATCTCACAACTTCCTTCGAGGGAAAAATTCTATGGCTTCGTGCTGCCCCACCCCCCATTATGAAGGGGCCATCATGGACAGAAACTCCAGCCTCAGCCAACGTTTGTTCCTCACCCTGACTTCAGATGCAGGAGATCCCGACTCAGCCTCTGCAGAGTGGGCCTGTTGCACCGTTGGCCCCAAACCTCACCCTAGCTTGTGTTTTCAGACTTCCCTCCTCACAATCCTGGCACACAAGGCTTCCCGAATGGGAATTCTGGGGCCACAAGGAAGCACTCTGCCTGCCCACCAGAAGGAAAAAAAAAAAAAAGTCTATGGTGTTGCCCAGAAAACTCAAATGAGGATTAACCTGCTCAGCCCATGGCAACACCCCAACTGCATAGACTATCCTAAGCCCTAATGTTCTGTCTTACATAGCCTAAGCCCAGACCTTCCGACAGACACTGAGACAGCTGGCTGCACACCCAGCACATCTAACCTGCCATGGCCTTGGGCCATCATCCCTTTCCAACCTGGGTTTTCAGGCATCGGAACCTAGACCTTATCTCCCATCCCTGCACAGGGGGAACCTGACCCACGAGCCAGAACTCCTCCTTCCACATGGCAAAAACCTGCTGTTCACAGGGAGTCAAACCTTCAGTGGAGGAGAAACCTGCATGGCCCATGAGGCCATGGCCATGGTTGAGGGCCACCTTGGGCACACACACATATTGTGACCCTCAGTGTGAGTCCCGTATTCAAGTAAAGCCTCTCAGTGGCTGGACTAATAGCTCGCATATGGGGTTTACCATGCCCATAGACCCCCAAGTCTAACCAGAGGGCAGGTATTCCAGGTGTCAATACCCACTGCTCTGCTCTAGAATCCCTCTACTGGGTGGGGGCACCTGAGGCAGAAAACAGGGCTTCTCCCTTCCCACAGAATGACCCCAAATTTTAGGGACCTGGGCAAATCACCAGAGAGGGAATACTCTTACTCGGCCCATGAGGCCACCCCTATGTTAAACGGCCATCGTGGACACAACATCCAGAGACAAAAGCATGAGCGACCGCCTCCCGTTTACCCTCCTTTCATATCCCGAGGTGATCCCTTCACCGACTGTAAATGAGGCCTGCCATAACCTTGGCCCCAAACCTGAGCCAAGTGTGTGTTTTCAGACATCTGTCCCCACAGCTTTGGCCCACACAGCCTCCAGGCTGGGTCCTCTGGAGCCACACCACAGGACTGTGCCTGCTCTCTCCTAGGAAACTGTGCCCATTCCATTGGCCACAACCCTACAGAATAGAAGAAACCTCAAGGTCCCCGAGGACATTCCACAACTGTAGGCCACCCTGGACAAACAGGAGCATCCTGACACAAGCTGAGCAACCACCTCCATGCAGACACACAGACAGATGTCCAAAGAGACAGAAGATTGAAACAGACAGGCCCCAAGGCCCTAATCTGAACTCTTGCTTTGGTTTCCAGGTGTCACTCCTCAGAGGCCTGGGTTTGAAGACCAGCATATGGGGCTTTCTTGAGGCATCAAACAGAACACCTCTCGTCTCCACATGGGAAGCTTCCTTGTTGGAGCTGTGTCAAACCCTTCAGATTGGAGAATCCTGCAAAGACCCTGAGCCACCACCACATTCCAAGGTCTCCTTGGCCAACAACCCACATTATGACCCATTCTTAGGAGAGTCCATTACAACTCAGCTCTCTGGGTAGCTCACCTAAGATCCTGCAGATTGAGCCTGCCTTATCCTGACCAGTCATTGGGAATGTGAAGAGGCGTTTCCAGGCATCCATGCTTAGACACCTGCTCTTGTGTCTTTCCGTATGGGGCGTCCTGGAACCATCCAATAGGACTTGACTGTCCTGCAGAAGGAAACCTTGAGGTTTTGGGCAGCTCACAACTCCCAGCGTAGGGAAACGTGTCTGGCCTCATTATGGCCCCACCACCTTCAGGAAGGGGCCATCATAAACACAAACTCCAGCCTGAGGCAACGTCTGATACTCGCCCTGACCTGAGGTACAGGAGATCTCGATTCAGCCTCTGCAGAGTGGGCCTGCCGTGCTCTCGGCCCCAAACCTCACACTAGCTTGTGTTTTCAGACTTCCTTCCTCTCACTCCTGGCCAACACGCCCTCCAGAATGGGAATTCTGGAACAACAACACAGCACTCTGCCTGCCCACCAGAAGAAAAAACATTGCCCTATGGGGCTCTCTAGAAACCCCTAATGAGGATCAACCTGCTCGGGCCTCAAACACACCCCAATTGGATAGGCTTCCCTGGGCACTAAGGCTCTGTCTGACACAGCCTGAGACCAGACGACCCGACAGACAAGGAGGCAGCGGGCCTCACAGCCAGCACATTGAACACTCCATGGCCTTAGCCGTCATGTCTTCACAACCTGGGTTTTCAGACATCTGATCCTAGACATTATATCAAATCCCCACACAGGTGGGTACCTGAAGCACAAATCAGAACTCCTCCTCCCCAAGGCTGTAAAGCTTGCTGTTGGCATGGAATTACACCTTCAGGGTAGGAGAAACCTTCGTGGCACCTGAGGCCACACCCAAACTTGAGTGCCATCTTGGGCACTAACTCGAATTGTGAACCTCAGCGTGAGCCCCATGTCAAAGTAAGGCCTCTCAGGGCCAGGACCAAGAGCCGCCATATGGAGCTCGCCAAGCCCCTATGTTCCCAATCCTCACCAGAGTTGAAGTTTTCCAGTCGCCCGT
Source organism: Neogale vison (assembly GCF_020171115.1). Classification (NCBI taxonomy): domain Eukaryota; kingdom Metazoa; phylum Chordata; class Mammalia; order Carnivora; family Mustelidae; genus Neogale; species Neogale vison. The sequence goes on from NC_058092.1 coordinate 110,930,517, forward strand.
ACCTGGGGCTCTGCTCTGAAGTCCCTCCCTTGGAGAGACACCTGAGCCAGACAACAGGACTCCACCATTCCCACAAAATGACCCCAAACTCTTGGGAGCCTGACCAAATCCCCAGAGAGGGAGAATCGTCCTAGCCCCTGTGGCACACAGACAATCCATGGCTATCCTGGAAACAACATCCAGAGACAAAAGCCTGAGGGACCGCTTCCCACTCGCCCTTCTTTCAATAGCCTAGGAGCTCCCATCCCGGTCTTTAGATCCTGCCTGCCATACCCTCGGCGTCACACCTAAGCTGAGTTTGTGTTTTCAGAATTCTGTGCCCACAGCCCAGACCATCACACCCTCCATGCCAGTGACTATGGAGACACAGTGAAGGACTGTGCCTGTCCTATCCAAGTTAACTGTGCCCAATCCTTTGACCAAAACCCTAAAAATAAGGAGAAACCTCCAAGACCCCCAAGGCCATCCTGATAGTGTAAGCCGCCCCGGACTAAGAGGGGCAATCTGACACTAGCTGAGCAACTATATCCACTTAGACACTCAGACAGTGTCCCCAGAGACAGAAGATTGAAACAGACGACCCTTATGCACTAATCTGAACCCTAGCTTTGGTTTCCAGGTGTCTCTCCTCAGAGGACTGGTTTGGAAGACCAGCATCTGGGGCTTTTCTGAGGCACCAAACAGAGCCCCGCTCATCTCCACATGGGGAGCTTTCTTTTTGGAGCTGTATCAAACCCTTCAGGCAGGCGAATTCTGCAGGGGACCTGAGCCACCAGCACATTCCTACATCTCCATGGACACAAACCCACATTATGACCCATCCTCAGGAGAGTCCATTTCAACTCAGACCCCTGGGTGGCTCACCCCAGAGCTAGCAGTTCAAACATGTCTTGTGGTAAAGAGCCAATGGGAATGTGATGTATGCTGTACAGGCATCCATCCTTCGAACCCTGCCCTCCAGTCTTTCCGTATGGGATGTCCTGGAGCCATCCAACAGGACTCGACTGTCCTGCAGAAGGAAACCCTGTGGTTTGGAGCAACTCACAAACTCAGCGTTGGAAAACCTCCTTAGCCTCATGAGACCCCTGCTTCATGAAGGGGCCATCATGGACACTAACTCCAGCCTCAGCCAACGTTTGATCCTCACCCTGACTTCAGATGCAGGAGATCTCAATTCAGCCTATTCAGAGTGTGCCTGCCGTGCCCCTTGCCCCAAACCTTACCCTAGCTTGTGTTTTCAGACTTCTGTCCTCACACTCATGGCCCTCAAGCCCTTGTGATTGGGAATACTGGGGCCAAAACAAAGCACTGTGCCTGCCCACTGGAAGTAATAAATTGTCTATGGCACTGCCCAGAAACCCAAAAGGAGGGTGTACCAGCTCGGCCCTTGACAAAACCCCAATTGTATAAGCTACCATAAGCACTAATGCTCTGTCTTACATAGCCTGAGCCCAGACATTCCGACAGACACCGTGACAGCTGGCTGCACCCCCAGCACCATGGACCCACCATGGTCTTAGGACATTCTTCCCTTCCCATTGACCTGCATGTCTTCCTGGAGGTATGTTCTGAGGCTGGGTCAGACTGTGCATTTTTCCAGAGCGGCCTATGGATTTGGGGTGGGCTTAGGGGCTTTGCAGTTTTCTGCCAATCTGGAGGGCTTGGGAAACTGAGATGGGCAGAGTTTCTTCAGAAGAGCAGGCCCAGTGATGTTATGTGGTTCTGGAGGCCCCATCTTGGAGTGCATGTGGGTCAGGACTTTGGGACCAAAGTCTTCAGACACAAACTTGGGTAAGAGTTAGGTGGGAGGTGAGGCCCGATCTGCAGACCCTGAGGGCAGCTGCTCGGGATTTGAAATTCGGACGGCTGGGACTCAGAAGCACAGGCTTTTCTGTCTGGATTGTGTGTCTAGGATGGCCATGGAATGGAGGGGTGACCTCATGGGTCCATGGGATATTCTTCCACTCTGGGGATTCTGCTTGGCATCCAAGAGTTTGATGTCTTCCGGGGGAAGAGGAAAACGCTGTTCCAGATATTCCAACTGAATATCCAGGTTGAGTAGATGTGATGGCTTCTGGCCACAGCAGGTCCCACCTGCAGGATATGGGATCCACTGTCCCCATGGCTGCCTGGACGTCGTGGCTCAGGCTGTGACAGACTGAGTCTAAGTGTCTATGGCGGCCTATGATATTAGGGTGCCGTCGAGGGCCATGATGGTGGATCCTCATGTAGGATATCTGGGCAGTCTCACCAGCCACTTCTTCTTTCTGTTGGACAGGCAAATTGGTGACCCGGAGGGGGAGGATGGAATTGTAAACACAAGCTACACTCATTCAGTGCCAAGCGGAAGGAAGTTCCAGGGTGCAGTGGCTTATTCGAGATATCCTGTACCTGAGTAAGGGCGGGCGTCAGATGTTTGCTCACACTGATGACCACCAAATGGAGGGGTGGCATCATGAGGCCATAGAGGATTTCCCACACTAGGGCTTGTGAGATGCTCCAAAAAGCAAGGTTTCCTTCTACTGGACAAGGGGAATCTGGTTTTTTTTGCTCCAGGGTCCCCATATGGAAAGTTAGGGTACCAGAGCTCTCCCATATGGATGCCTGGAAAGCACAACTCCATTGATCATTGCAGCTGAGGAGCATGGCAGGTTCGATATGGTTGCTCTGGAGCCAAGTTCCAAGCAGCCTGAATTGACATGGAGTTTCATACTGCTGGATCACAATGCTGGTTGGTATCCATGGAGACTTTAGAATGTTGGTGTAGTCAGTGGTCCATGCGGGATTCTCCTATACTGTGTCTTGGACACAGCTACCAAGAGCAAGGTATCCTTCTGGGGACAGGTTTGGTTCTATTGTGTGGTTCAGAGACCACATGGTGGAATATAAATCTGTATTGGAGAACAGGCCTCTGGGGACAGGTGCCTGAAAACATAAACTTGGGTATCAATGATGTCCTAGAGTCATGTCTGATTCAATCTTCTGACTCAGGGCCTTTGACTTAGATGTCTGCCTGGAGGCAGGGGCTCATTGTGTGTCAGAGCATGCATTTGGGTCCAGAGCGTTCTTTGAATTTGAGGTCGGCTCAAGAGCTTTGTGCTTTGCTCCTAATCTTCACGGTTTGGGCAACAGTGAAGGGAAGAGTATCCTTCAGGAGGGTAGGCTCACTCGTCATTGTGGCAGCAGAAGCCCCATCCTGGAGGGCATTTGGGCCAGGGCTTTGGGGACAGAAATCTACAAACGTGAACCTGGGTTCGGCTGAGGGCCAAGGTGATTACAGGCCCGATCTGCAGGCCGTGATTCCAGCTCATAGTGTACTGAAATTAAGATGTCATGGAGGTGGTAGCACAGGATTTTTTTTTTCTGAATGTGTGTCCAGGACAGCCACAAAACATAGGGGAGTCTTCATGGTTCCATGGGAGATTCTTCATATCTGTGGACACTGCCCAGCTCCCAAGAGTTTTTTTCTGAGGGAAGGGAAGACTGCTGTTTTCTGTCTCAGGGGACACCCAAAAGAGGGAACCCAAAGACAGGCTCTTGGTCTTGGTGCCAGGAAATCACGAAAAAGGGTGAGAATTTGGCCCTTGGGACAGGGCATGCCCGATCGGCGGGCTCCTGGTCAAGCTACCGAGGGGTTTTTTTGAAAGCAGGCTCACGCTTAGGGTCACAATTCCTGTTTGGGCCCGGCTCCCATGAGAGGCTGTGGTCTAATGGGAAAAGCAGCATTTTCCCACTCTGAGGGTCGGACACCCATCTCAGCAGCCAGGTTTCCTGCTTTCAGGAAGGAGGAGTACTCTTGTGCTTCAGCTTCCCCCTTAGGCAATGATTTGATCTTCGGTCTGGGAACAGATCCTGAATGCCAATGTTGAGTAGAGCTGATAGCTTCAGGCCATGCACCTGCAGGATATGGGGCCCGCTGTCTGGCGGTCATGGCTCAGGCTGTGTCAGACAGAGCCTGAGTGCCCATGGTGGCCTATGATATTAGGGTTCTGTCGAGGGACATGCAGGTAGATCCTCATGTGGGCTTTATGCGCAGACTCACCAGACACTTCTTCTGGTGAGGCAGAATACTTTGGGGTAGGCAGAATACTTTTTCTTGAGTCCAGAATTGTCTGTCAAGAGTGCTTGGTGACCAGGAGGGTGAGGATGGAATTGTAATCACAAGCTATGGTTAAATTCAGTGCCAAGCAGAAGGCAGCCAGTGTGCACCCGCTGATTCGAGATACCAGCACCTGAGTAAGGGTGGATGTCAGATGCTTGCTCACAATGGACTTTGTGTCTATGATGACCACCAAATGGAGGGGTGGTGTCATGAGGCCATGGATGATTTCCCACACTGGCACTTGTGAGATGCTCCAAATATCAAGGTTTCCTTGTACTGGACAGCATGAGTCTGGTTTGTTGGCTCCAGGGTCCCCATATGGAAAGTTTGGATAGCAGTGCTCTCCCTATGGATGCGTAGGAAAGCATGCTTCCATTGACTATTTCAGCTGAGAAACATGGCAGGTTCGATCTCGAGGCTCTGAGGCGAGGTTCCAAGCGGCTTGTGTTGACATGGAGTTTCATGGTGTTGGATCATAATGATGGTTTTTATCCAGGGATAAGTTAGAATGTTGGGGTGCTCAGGGGCCATGCAGGATTCTCCTACAATGAGTCTTGGACATAGCTACCAAGAGCAAGCTATCCTAATGGGGAAAGAAGGGGTCTGTTGTGTGGCTCAGGGACCACATGTTGGAATTTAAGTTGGTATTGGGGAACAGGTCCCTGTGGAAAGGCACCTGACACCTAAGCTCTTGTATTGATGAAGTCCTAGAGGAATGTCAGGTTCAATCTTCTGACTCAGGGCCTTTGACTTGAATGTCTGCTTGGAGGCAGGTGCTAATTGTGTTTCAGAATGCGCACTTGGGTACAGAACGTTCTTCAAAATGGTGGTTGGCTCAGGGGCTTTGTACTTTGCTCCTAATCTTCAGGGTTTGGGCAACAGTGAAGGGCAGAATTTCCTTCGGGAGTATAGGCACAGTTTTCCAGTGTGGCTCCAGAGTCCCCTTCCTGAGGGCATGTGGGCCAGGGCTTTGGGGACAGAATTCTGAAAACATGAACTAGGGTTAAGGTGAGGGCCAAGGTAATCACAGGCCCGATCTGCAGTCCCTGAGTGCAGCTCATATTGTACTGAAATTAAGGTGTCATGGAGGCAGTAGCGTAGGCTTTTCTGTCTGGATTGTGTGTCCAGGACAGTCACAAAATGTAGGGGTGCCCATCCTTGAGGGCAAATGTAGGGGTGGATCATGGGGTCATGGGAGATTCTTTGTCTCTCGGGATTCCGCTCGGTTCACAAGAGTTTGGTTTCTCTGGGGGAAGGGAAGACTGCTGTTTTCAGTCTCAGGGGACCCCCAAAAGAGGGACACCAGAGACAGGTTCTGGGTGGGAGCCTGGAAATAATGAAAGACGGTGAGGTTTTGGGCCTAGGAACCTGGGAGGCTCGCTCTGTGGACTCCTGGACCAGCTACTTAGGGGGTTTGCTTTAAAGCAGGCTCATGGTGAAGGTCACAAAGCTTGTTTGTGCCCAGGGCGTCTCTCATGAGTGACCGTGGTCTTATGGCCCATGCAGCTGGCTCCACTATTAGGGTTGGACACCCATCTCAACAGCCAGGTTTCCTGCCATTGGGAAGGAGGAGTACCTGGGTTTCAGGTTTCCCCATAGGCAGGGATTTGAGCTACAGTCTGGGGAGAGATGCCTGAATATCCAGGTTGAGTAGATGAGACGGCTTCGTTCCACGGCAGGTCCCTCCTGCAGGATATTGGGTCCACTGTCTAACTGGCTTTCTTGAGGTCGTGGCCCAGGCTGTGTCATATAGATCCTCAGTGCCCCTGGCAGCCTAAGATATAAGGGTGCCATCGAAGGCCATACAGGTGGATCCATGTGGGGTTTCTGGGCAGACTCACCAGGCACTTCTTCTTCTGTGGGGCAGGCAGAATGCTGTGTTGTGGCTCAAGAATTCCCTATCAAGACGGCATGTGCAAAAGGAGGGTGAGGATGGAATTGTAAACACAAGCTAAGGTTAAATGCAGTGACAAGCGGAAGGCAGTTCTAGTGTGCAGTGGCTGATATGAGATATCCAGCACTGGATTAAGTGTGGACATCAGATATTTGCTCACACTGGAGTTTGTGTCTATGATGACTGCCAAATGGAATTGTGGCATCACAAAGCCATGAAGGATTTCCCACTCTGTGACTTGTGAGATGCTCCAAACAGCAATGTTTACTTCTACTGACCAGGTGGAGTCTGGTTTGTTTGTTCCAGGGTCCCTATATGGAAAGTCTGTGTAGCAGGGCTCTCCCTCATGGATTCCTGAAAGCACAACTCCATTGACCATTGCAGCTGTGGAACATGGCAGGTTCGATCTGGTGCCTCTGAGGCGAAGTTCCCAGAGGCCTGAGTTGACATGGTGTTTCATGCTCAAGAGGCCTTGGGGTCCAGGAGGGTGAAAATGGAATTGTAAACACAAGCTACTGTATAATTCAGTGCCAGTGGAACGCAGTTCCAATGTGAATGTGAAGCGGTTTTTTTTTTTTTTTTTTTTTTTTTAGATATCCAGCACCTGAGTAAGGGCGGATGTCAGATGTTTGCTCACACCAGTGTTTATGTCTATGATGACCAACAAATGGAGGGGTGGCATCAAGAGCCCATGGAGGGATTCCCCCGCTGAGGCTTGTGAGATGCTCCAAACAGCAAGGTTTCCTTCTACTGGACAGGGGGAGTCTGGTTTGTTTGCTCCACGATACCCCATGTGGAAAGTTTGGGTAGCAGAGCTCTTCCACATCAATTCCTGCAAAGCACACCTCCATTCTTCATTGCAGCTGAGGAACATGGCAGGTTCATTCTGGTGGCTCTGCGGTGAAGGACCAAGGCTTTGAGTTGACATGGAATCTATTGCAGATGGGCCACAATGCTGGTTTGTTACCAAGGAAATCTTAGAATGTGCTGGTGGCTAAGGTGCTGTGCAGGATTCTCCTACACTGAGGGTTTGGCACAGGTGGAAGAGCATGGTTTCCTTCAGGGGACGGGAGATGTTCTTTTGTGAGGCTCAGGGACCACCTGTTGTATCATAAGTTGGTATTCCAGAACAGGCCCCGAAGGACAGATGGCTGAAAACCTAATCTAGGGTTCCAATTAAATCCTATGGACATGACAGTTTCAATCTTCTGACTCAGCACCATTGACTTGGCTGTCTGCCTAGATGTAGGTGATCAGGGTTTCTCAGATGTGCATTTGCATCCAGAGCAGCCCCCTATATTGGGGTTGACTCAGGGGCCTTGCAGGTTTCTCCTCATCTGGAAGGTTTGGGCAACTGTGACAGGCACAGTTTCCTTGGGGATGGCAGGCACAGTCCTGTGGTTTGGCCCCAGAGACCTGGATGGCAGCTCGTCAGGAAATGTTAAGGTGACTGGAAGGCGGAAGCACAGGCTTTTTTATCTGGATTGTGTGTCCAGGATGGCCTCGGAATGCAGGTGTGATCTCTTGCGTCAATGGGAGATTTTTTCTTCTCTAAGGATCCTGGCAACTCCCCATAGTTTGGTGGCTTTTTCAGGGAAGGGAAAAGTGAAGTTTTCCATCTTAGGAATGCCCCAATACAGGGATTCCAGAGATGGGCTCTGGGACTCAGTACCTGGATAATCCCTCCAAGGGTTAGGATTTCGGCCTAGGGGAGTACCAGGCCTGCAATGCGGGATCGTGGTGATGAAACTGAGAGGGTTTGTTTGAAAGTATGCTCAGGCTGAAGGTCAAAATGACTGTTTGTGCCCAGGGCGGACTGAAGGAGTGGGTGTGGTCACTTTGGCCATGCACCTGGTTCCGACTCTGAGGATTGAACACCTGTTCCAACAGCCAGGTTTTCTTCCATGGAAAGGAGTAGTTCTCAATTGTTCTTCAGGTTCTGCCATTGGAAGGATTCCAGCAAAGTCTGGGGAAAGGTGCCAGAATACCAAGGATGGGTAGAGAGGACGGACTTGGGTCATGGCCGGTCTCACATGCTGGATTAGGGGCCCGCTCTCTGGGTGGCTGACACTGGTTCGGGGCTCAAACTCTGTCAGACACAACGCTAGTGGCAACAGCAGCCTATAAATTGGGCTTCCTTCCAGGGATGAGCAGATTGATCCTCATGTGGGGATTCTGGACAGACTCAGCAAGCACTTCTTTCTATGGGCAAGGCAGAATGCTGTGTTGCAGCCCCAGAATTCAATATCAAGAGGCCTTGGGGAGCAGTAGGGTGAGGATGGAATTGTAAACACAAGCTATGGTTCAATTCAGTGCCAAGGGGAATGCAGTTCCAATATGAAGCATCTTTTCCAAGATGTCCAGCACCTGAGTAAGGTGGTTGTCAGATGTTTGCTCACACTAGAGTTTCTATTTTGATGTCCCACAAATGGAGGGGTGGCGTCAAGAAGTCATGGAGGATATCCCCCGATGAGGCTTGTGAGATGCTCCAAACACTAAGGTGTCCTTCTACTGGACAGGTGGAGTCTGGTTTGTTTGCTCGAGGGTCCCCCATGTGGAGAGTCTGGATAGCAGAACTTTTCGGCATGGATGCCTGGAAAGCACACCTCCATTGACCACTGCAGCTGAAAAACATGGCAGGTTCGTTCTGGTGGTTCTGGGGCAAAGGACCAAGGCCTTGAGTTGACATGGAGTCTCTGGCAGATGGGCCACAGTGCTGCATTGTTAGAATCAAGATCTTAGAATGTGCTCGTGGGTAAGGTTCCATGCAGGATTCTCCTACCCTGAGGGTTTGACACAGGACAAAAAGCACGGTTTTCTTCTGGGGACAGGAGATGTTCTGTTGTATGGCTCAGGGAACACATGTATCAAAAGTTGCTATTCCAGGACAGATGCCTGAAAACCTAATCAAGGTATCCAATGAGGTCCAAGGCATTTTAGATTCAATCTTCTGTCTTAGGACCATTGAATTGGCTGTATGCCTGGATGTAGATGATCAGGGAGTTTCAGACTGTATTTGCGTACAGAGCTGATGCCAATATTGGGGTGGGCTCAGGGGTCTTTCAGGTTTCTCCTTATCTGGAAGGTTTGGGCAACTGTGACGGGCACAGTTTCCTTGGGGATGGCAGCCACAGTTCTGTGGTGTGGATCCAGAGAACCCATCCTTGAGGGCATATAAGCCATGGTTTTGGGATAGAAGTCTGCAAACACAAATTCAGGTTAGGGTTAGTGGCTTGGTGATTGTCGGCCCAAGGTGAAGACCTAAAGAGCAGCTCATCAGGAACTGTAATTAGCGTGACTGGAAGGTGATAGCACAAGCTTTTCTATCTGGATTGTGTGTCCTGGATGGCCTCGTAATGCAGGTGTCATCTCCTGTATCCTTGAGGTTTTTTCTTCTCTAAGGATCCTGGTGGTTCCCCATAGTTTGGTGGCTGTTTAGGGGAAGGAAAGAGACCTGTTTTAAATCTTAGGGGTGCCCCACAACAGGGATTCCAGAGATGGGTTCTGGGTCTGGATGCCTGGAAAATCCCACCAAGGGTTAAGATTTGGGCTTACAGGCATACTAGGCCTGCAATGCGGGATCATGAGGGTGCAACTGAGAGGGCTTGTTTGAAAGCATGCTCAAGCTATGAGTCACAATACCTGTTTGTGGCCAGGGTGGACCTCAGGAGTGGGCGTGGTCAAATTGGCCATTCAACTGGCTCCCACTTTGAGAGTTGTACATCCATCCCAATAGCCAGGTTTCCTGCCATGGGGAAGGAAGATTTCTCTATTGTGCTACAGGTTCCCCCATTGGCTGGGATTCCAGCAAAGGTCTGGTGACAGGTGCCTGCATAACAAGGATGGGTAGAGATGATGGATTTGGGCCATGGCCGATCTCACATGCTGGATAAGGAACCGGCTCTCTGGGTGGCTGAAGGTAGGTCGGGGCTCAGGTTCTGTCAGACACAGCATTAGTGGCCAGGGAAGCCTATAAATTGGGGTTCTCTCAAGGACCGAGCAGATTGATCCTCTGTGGGGTTTCTGGTCAGACACACCAGGGACTTCAATTTTCTATGTGTAAAGCAGAGTGCTGCCTTGTGGCTCCAGAACACCTCATCAAAAGGGCTGGCGGACTACAGGGTGGGGTTGTAAATGTAAACACAAGCTACAGTTCAATTCAGTTCCAAGCAGAAATCAGTTCCAATGTGCAGCGGCTGATTAGAGATATCCATCACTTGAGTAAGGATGAAAGTCAGATGTTTGCTCACAATGGAGTTTGTGTCTATGATGACCTACAAGTGGAGGGGTGTCATCAAGAGGCCTTGGAGTGTTTCCCACGCTAAGGCTTGTAAGATGCTCCAAACACCAAGGATTTCTTCTACTGGGCAGGTGGAGCCTGGATTTTTTTGATCCAGGGTTCCCCATGTGGAAAGTTTGGGGAGCAGAGCTCTCCCTCACGGATACCTGGAAAGCACACCTCCATTGACTATTGCAGCTGAAGAGCATGTCAGGTTCGTTATGGTGGCTTTGGGGGGTAGTACCAAGGCCTTGAGTTGACATGGAGTCTCACGAAAATGGGTCACAATCCTGGAATGTTACCAGCGAGATCTTAGAATGTGCTGGTGGCTAAGGTGCCTTGCAGGAGTCTCCTACACTGATGGTTTGGCACAGGTCAAAGAGAATGGTTTCCATCTGGGTCCAGGAGATGTTCTGATTTGTGGCTCAGGGACCACATGTTGTATAATAAGTTGGTATTCCAGAACAGGTCTCTCAGGACAGACACCTGAAAACCTATTCTAGGGTTCCAATGAGGTCCTAGGGGCATGTCAGGTTCACTCTTCAGACTCAGGACAATTGACTTGGCTGTCTGCCTGATGGAGGTGATCAGGGTGTCGTAGACTGCGAATTTGTGTCCGGAGCAGACGCCAATCTTAGGGTGGGTTCTAGGGCCTTGCAGGTTCCTCCTCATCTGGAAGGTTTAAGCAACTGTGATGGGTACAGTTTACTTGGGGAAGGAAGGCACAGTCCTGTGGTGTTGCTACAGAGACCCAATCCTGGAGGGCATGTGAGTCATGGTTTTCGGAGAGAAGTATGCAAACACAGATTCAGTTAGGGTTAGTGGCAAGGTGATTGGAGGCCCAATGTGGAGACCTGGAGGGCATCTCATCAGGAACTCTGATTATGGTGACTGGAAGGTGGTTTCCCAGGCTTTTCTATCTGGATTGTTTATCCAGGATGGCCTCGGAATGCAGTTGTGGTCTCATGGGTCCATGGGAGATTTTTCCTCTCTAAGGATACAGGTGGCTCCCCATTATTAGGTGGATTTTTCGGGGAAGGGAAGAGTGTTGTTTTGCATCTTAGGAGTTCCCCAAAACAGGGATTCCTGAGACGGGCTCTGTGTCCCTTGTTCTAAAAAATCCCATCAAGGGTTAGGATTTGGGCTTGGGGTCTACCAGGTCTTCAATGTGGGATCCTGGTGGTGCACTGAGAGGGCTTGGTTGAAAGCACACTCAGGCTGAGGGTCACAATGCCTGTTTGTGCCCAGGGCGGCCGTCAGGATGGGCTTGGTCTCATTGGCCATGAAGCTGTCTCCCACTTTGTGGTTTGGACACCCATCCCAATACCCAGGTTCCTTGCCATGGAAAAGGAGTTCTCTATGTGCTTCAGGTTCCCCCTTTGGCAGGAATTCCACCAAAAGTCTGGGGGACAGGTTCCTGAATACCAAGGATGGGTATCGATGATGGACTTGTCCCATGGTGGGTCTCACATGGCGGAATGAGGCCTACTCTCTGGATTGCTGACACTAGGTCGGGACTCAGGCTCTGTCAGACACAGTACTAGTGGCCAGGGCAGCCTATAAATCGGGGTTACCTCATGGGCAGAGCAGATTGCTTCTCATGTTGTGTTTCTGGGCAGACTCATCAGGCACTTGATCTTTCTATGGGGAAGGCAGAATGCGGCATTGTGGCTCCAGAATTCCCTATCAAGGGGGCTTTGGGACCAGTAGGGTTAGTATGGAATTGTAAACACAAACTATGGTTCAATTCAGTGCCAAGCAGAAGGCAGTTCCATATGCAGCAGCTTATTCGAGATATCCAGCACCTGAGTGCAGGGCAGATGTCAGATATTTGCTTACACTGGAGTTTTTAACTTTGATGACGGAAAAATGGAGGGGTGGCTTCAGGAGGCCTTAGAGGATTTCCCACGCTGAGGCTTGTGTGATGCTCCAATCTGCATAGTTTCCTTCTACTGAACAGGTGGAGCCTGGTTTGTTTGTTGCAGGGTCCCCCATGTGGAAAGTTTAGGTAGCAGAGCACTCCCGCATGGATGCCTGGAAAGCACACCTCTATTGAGCATTGTAGATGAGGAACATGGCAGGTTCGTTCTGCTGGCTCTGGGGTAAAGTACCAAGGCGGTGAGTTGATATGGTATCTCTTGCTGATGGGTCACAATGCTGGTTTTTTACCAGGGATATCTTAGAATGTGCTGGTGTCTAAGGTGCCATGCAGGATTCTCCTATCCTGAGGGTTTGGCAAAGGTCGAAGTGCACGGTTTCCTACTGGGGACTGGGGATGTTCTGTTGTGTGGTTGAGGGACCACATGTTCAATCATAAGTTGGTGTTCCAGAACAGACCTCTCAGGACAGATATCTGAAAACCTATTCTAGGGTTCCAATGAGGTCCTAGGGGCATGTCAGGTTCAATCTTCTGACTCAGGACCGTTGATGTGGCTGTCTGCCTGGATGTAGGTGAACAAGGCTTTTCAGACTGCACATTTGAGTCCAGAGTGGCCTCCAATATTGTGGTGGGCTCAGGGACCTTGAAGGTTTCTCCCAATCTGGAAGGTTTGGAAATTGTGACGGGCACAGTTTCCTTGGGGATGACAGACAGAGTCCTGTGGTATGGATCCAGAGACCCTAACCTGGAAGGCATGTGAGCCATGGTTTTGGGAGAGAATTCTGTAAACACCAATTTGGATTAGGGTTAGTGGGATAGTGATTGCAGGCCCAGTGCATAGACCTGGAGGGAAGCTCCTCAGGAACTGTAATTAGGGTGACTGGAAGGCGGTAGCAAAGGCTTTTCTATCTGGATTATGTGTCCAGGATGGCTTCTGAATGCAGGTGTGGTCTCTTGGGTTCATGGCAGCATTTCCTTTCTAAGGATCCTGGTGGCTCTCCATAGTTTGGTGACTTTTTCGGCGGAAGGAAGAGTGCTGTTTACCATCTTAGGGGTGCCCCAATACAGGAATGCCAGAGAAAAGCACTGGGTCTGGGTGGCTGGAAAATTCCACCAAGGATTGGGATTTGGACCTAGGGGTGTATCAGGTCTGCAATGCAGGATCATGCTGGGGCAACTGAGATGGATTGTTTGAGAGCATACTCACAATGGCTCTTTGTTTTAAGGGTAGCCCTAAGGAGAGGACATGATCTCCTTCGCCATGCACCTGGCTTTCACTTTGAGGGTTGGACACCCATCTGAATAGCCGGGTTGTCCTGCCTTGGGGAAGGAGGAGTTCTCCATTGGTCTTCAGGTACCCCCATTGGGAGGGATTCCAGCAAAGGTCTATTGACAGATGCCTGAATACCAAGCATGGGTAGAGATGTTGGAATAAGGCCATGGCCACTCCCACATGCTATATATGGGGCCCGCTTTCTGGGTGGCTGACACTAGGTCGGTGCTCAGGCTCTGTCAGACACAGCACTAGTATTTAGGGAAGCATATAAATTGGGTTTCCTTGAGGGACGAGCAGATTGATCCTCATATGGGGTTTCTGGGCAGACTCACCAGGCACATCTTCTTTCTTTAGGGAAGGTAGAATGAGGCATTGTGGCTCTAGAATTCCCTATCAAGAGGCGTTGGGGACCAGTAGGATAAGGATGGGATTGTAAACAGAGGCTACAGTCCAATTCAGTGTGAGGCAGAAGGCAGTTCCAATGTGCAGAGGCTTATTCAAGATAGCCAGCACCAGAGTAATGGTGGATGTCAGATATTGACTCACACTTGAGTTTGTGTCTTGATTACCAAAAATGGAGCGATGCTGTCAAGAGGCCATGGAGGATTTCCCACGCAAGGTTTCCTTCTACTGGAAAGGTGGAGTCTGGTTTGCTTGCTCCAGGGTCCCCCATGTGGAAGGTTTGGGTAACAGAGCTCTCCTGCAAGGATCTCTGGAAAGCACACCTCCATTGACCACTGCATCTGAGGAACATGGCAGGTTCGTTCTGGTGGCTCTGGGGTGAAGGACCATGCCTTGAGTTGACTTGGAATCTCTTACAGATTGGTCACAATGCTGGTTTGTTACCAGAGAGATCTTAAAATGTTCTGGTGGCTAAGGTGCCGTGCAAAAATCTACTAACCCCAGGTTTTGGCACAAGTCGAAGAGCACGGTTTTCTTCTGGGGACAGGAGATGTTATGTTGTGTGTCTCAGGGACCACCTGTTGTATCATACGTTGGTATTCCAGAACATGCTCCTGAGGACAGATCCCTGAAACCTAATCCTGGGTTCCATGAGGTCATAGAGGCATGTCAGGTTCAATCACCTGACTCAGGATCATTGACTTGGCTGTCTGACTGGATGTAGGTGATCAGGGTGTTTCAGACTGTGTATTTGCATGCAGAGTGGCTGACAGTATTGGGGTGGGCTCAGGGCCTTGCAGGATTCTCCTAATCTGGAAGGTTTGGGCAACTGTGATGGGTACAATTTCCCTGGGGATGGCCCACCCAGTCCTGTGGTGTGGATCCAGACCCCATCCTGGAGGGCAAGTGAGCGATGGTTTTTGGAGAGAAATTTGAAAACTCAAATTCAGGATAAGGTTAGTGGCATGGAGGTCGCAGACCCAGTGCATAGACCTGGAGGTTATCTCGTCAGGAACTGTAATTAGCATGATGGGAAGGCAGTAGCACAGGCTTTTCTATCTTGTGTGTCCAGGATGGACTCCAAATGCAGGTGTGGTTTCATGGGTTCATGGGAGACATTTCTCTCTAAGGATCCTCAGCGTGGGAAATCCTCCATTGCCTTTTGATGCCACCCTCCATTGTCAGTCATCATAGACACAAACTCCAGTGTGAGCATATATCTGACATCCGCCCTTACTCAGGTGCTGGATATCTCAAATAAGCCGCTGCACATTGGAACTGCCTTCTTCTTGGCACTAAATTGAACCTTTGCTTGTGTTTACAATTCGATCCTCACTCTACTGGGAACCTGAAGCCCAATAGTGAACGTCTCCTTCTCCATGGCAGGAAACCGGGATGTTAGGATGGGTGTCCATCCCTCAAAATGGAGCAAGCTCCATGGCCAATGAGACCACGCCCACCCTTGAGGACCGCCATGGGCACAAACAGGCATGATGACCCTCAGCCTGAGCATGCTTTCAAACTATCCCTCTCAGTTGCACCACCTCGATCCCGCATTGCAGTAGTGGTACGCCCCAATGCCCAAATCCTAACATAGGGTGGGATTTTCCAGGAGCCCAGACCCAGAGCCCGTCTCTGGAACCCATGATTTGGGGCACCCCTAAGAAGCAAAACAGCATTCTTCCCTTCCCCGAAAAAGCCACAAAACTATGGGGAGCCACCAGGATCCTTAGAGAGGAAAAGTGTCCCATGGACTCATGAGACCACACCTGTTTACCGAGGCCATCCTGGACACACAATCCAGATAGAAAAGCCTCTGCTACAACCTTCTGGCACCCTAATTACAGTTCCTCACGAGGTCCCCTCCAGGTTTATGCATTGGGCCTGTGACTTCCACGCCACTAACCTTAACCCGAATTTGTGTTTGCAGATTTCTCTCCAAAAACCATGGCTTATATGCCCTCCAGGATGAGGTCTCTGGAGCCACATCATAGGACTGCTGCCATTCCCAAGGACACTGTGCGTGTCACAGTTGCCCAATCCTTCCAGATTATGAGAAAACTGCAAGTCCCCTGAGCCCACCCCAATACTGGTGGCCGCTCTGGAAGCAAATGCACAGCCTGAAACAACCTGATCACCTATATCCAGACAGACACCCATGTCAATGGTACTGAGTCAGAAGATTGAAACTGACATGCCCCTAGGAACACACTGTAACCATAGATTAAGATTTAAGGCATCTGTCCTCAGTGGTCTTTTCTGGAATACCAACTTAGGATACAATATGTTGTCCCTGGACCACACAACAGAACATCTCCTTTCCCCAGAAGGACACCGTGTTCTTTGACCTGTACCAAACCCTAATGGTAGGAGAATCCTGCAAGGCACCTTAGCCATCAGCACATTCTAAAACCTCCCTGGTAATAAACCAGCATTGTAATCCATCTGCAAGAGATTCCATGTCAACTCAAGTCCTTGGTCCATCACCCCAGAGCCATGAAAACATACCTGTCATGTTCCTCAGCTGCAAAGGACAATGGAGGTGTGCTTTCCAGTCATCCATATGGGAGAGCTCTCCTACCAATACTTTCCACATGGGGGACACTGGAGAAAACAAACCAGACTCCACCTCTCCAGGAGAAGGCCCTTGCTGTTTGGAGCATATCACAAGCCTCGGCATGGGAAATTCTCCATGATCTCTTGACGCCGCCCCTCCATTTCTCAGTCATCATAGACACAAAGTCCAGTGTGAGCAAATATCTGAGAGCCACCCTTACTCAGGTGCTGGATATCTCGAATAAGCTGCTGCACATTGGAACTGCCTTCAGCTTAGCACTGAGTTGAACTGTAGCATATGTTTACAATTCCATTCTCACCCTACTGGTACCAAAGGCCACTTCATAGAGAATTCTAGAGCCACAACGGAGAATTCTGCCTTCCCCATGAAAAAAGAAGTGCCTGTTGAGTCTGCCCACATACCCCACATGAGGATCAATCTGCTCATACCTCGAGGGAACCCCAGTTTATAGGCTTACCTGGCCACTAGTGCTGTGTCTGGCAAAGCCTGAGCTCTGACCTAGTCTCAGCCACCCAGAGAGCAGGACCCATATCTAGCACGTGGTAATGGCCATGGACCTACACCATCCTTGGTATTCAGGAATCTGTCACCAGACCTTTGCTGGAATCCCTGCCAATGGGGGAACCTGAAGCCCAATAGAGAACTCCTTCTTCCCCATGGCATGAATCCTAGCTTTTGAGAAGGGTGTCCAACCCCCCGAGTGGGAGCCAGCTCCACAACCAATGAGATCACGCCCACTGCTGAGGGCCACCCTGGGCACAAACAGGCATTGTGACCTGAAGCCTGAGCATGCTTTCAAACAAATGATCTCTGTTACCTTCAGGATCCTGCATTGCAAGCCTGGTATGCCCCTTGCCCAAATCCTAACACGTGGTAGGATTTTCCAAGGGCCCAGACCCAGTGCCCTTCATTGAATCCCTGTTCTGGGGCACCCGTAGTATGGAAAACAGCACTCTTCCCTTCCCAGAAAAAGCCATCAATCTAGTGGGAGCCGCCAGGAAACATAGAGAGGGAAAATCTGTCATGGACACATGAGACCACACCTGCATTCGGAGGCCATCCTGGACACACAATCAAGATACAAAAGCCTGTGCTACCACCATCAAGTCATGCAATTTACAGTTCCTGACGAGCTACCTTCCTTGTCTATGCATTGGACCTGTGATCACCTCACCACTAACCCTAAACCGAATTTTTGTTTACAGACTTCGCTCTCCAAACCATGGTTCACATGCCCTCCAGGATAGGGTCCCTGGAGCCAGACCACAGGACTGTGCCTGCCCTCCCCAAGGAAACTGTGCCCGTCACAGTTGCCCAAACATTCCAAATTAGGAGAAACCTGCAAGGGGCCTGAACCCTTCCCAATATTGTCAGCCGCTCTGGACGCAAATGTGCAGTCTGAATCACCCTGCTTGCCTACATCCAGGCAGACAACCAAATCAATGGTCCTGAGTCAGAAGATTGAAACTGACATACCCCTAGGACCTCATTGGAACCCTAGATTAGGTGTTCTGACATTTTTTCTCAAAGGGCTGTTCTGGAATACCAGATAATGATACAACGGGTTTTCTCTGAGCCATACCCCAGAACATCTCCTATCCCCAGAAGGAAACCGTGATCTTCGACATTTGCAAACCCTCAGGGTAGGAGAATCCTGCACAGCACCTTAGCCACCAGCCCATTATATGATATCCCTGGTAATTATTCAGCATTATGACCCATCTTCAAGAGATTCTATGTCAACTCAAGGCCTTGGAACTTCGCCCCAGTGCCACCAGAATGAACCTGTCATGTTCCTCAGCTGAAAAGGTCAATGAGGTGTACTTTCCAGGCATCCATGTGGGAGAGCTCTGCTACCCATACTTTCCACATGGGGGACCCTGGAGCAAACAAACCAGACTCCACCTGTCAAGGAGAAGGACTTTGTGGTTTGGAGCATATCACAGGCCTTGGCGTGGGAAATCCTCCATGGGATATAGACGCCACCCCTCCTTTTGATGGTCATCATAGACACAAACTCCATTGTGAACAGACATCTGACATCCACTCTTACTTGGCTGCTGGATATCTCGAATAAGACGCTGCACACTGGAAGTAGATTCCAAATGGCACTGAATTTAACTGTAGCTTGTGTTTACAAATCCATCCTCACCTTACTCGTCCCCTAGTCCTCTTGATAGGGAATTCTTGAGCCACAACGTAACATACGGCCTGCTCTATAGAAAGAAGAAGTGCCTGTTGAATCTACCCAGAAAACCCACATGAGGATCATCCGCTTGGCCCTCGAAGGAACCCCAGTTTAAAGGGTACCCTGGTCTGGACACTAGTGCTGTTTCTGACAGAGCATGAGTCCCGAAATAGTGTCAGCCACACAGAGAGTGGGTCCTATTTCCAGCATGTGAGAAAGGCCATGGCCCAAGTCCGTCATCACTACACATCCTTGGTATTCAGGCACCTGTCCCCAGAACTTTTCTGGAAACATTGCCAATGAGGGTACCTGAAGAACAATAGAGAACTCTTCTTTCCCATCGCAGGAAACCTGGCTGTTGGGATAGGTGTCTAACCCTCAAAGTGGGAGAAAGCTGCATGAAGAATAAGACCATGCACACTCCTGAGGGCCGGCCTGGGCACAAAAAGGCATTGTGACCCTCAGCCTGAGCATGCTTTCAAACAAGCCCTCTCAGTTGCACTAGCAGGATTCTTCATCGCTTGCCTGGTATGCCCTAGGACCAAATCCTAACATATAGTGGGATTTTACGGGAGCCCAGACCCAGAGCCTGTGTCGGGAATCTCTGTTTTGTGGCACCCCTAAGATGGAAAAGAGCACTCCTCCCTTCTCTGAAAAAGACACCAATCTATGGAGAGCCACAAGGATCCTTAGAGAGGAAAAGTATCCTATGGACCAATGAGATCACACCTGCATTCCCAACCCATACTGGACACACAATCCAGATAGAAAACCCTGTGCTACTGCCTTCCAGTCACCCTATTTACTTTTTCTGACGTGTTTCCATCTGGTTCTATGCATTGGGCCTGCGACCACCACTCCACTAACCCTAACCCGAGTTTGTGTATGCAGACTTCTCACCCAAACCATGGCTCACATGCCATCCAGGATGGCGTCTCTGTAGCCACACCAGAGGACTGTGCCTGCAATCCCCAAGGAAACTATGGCCGTCACACTTACCCAAACCCTCCAGTTTAGGAGAAACCTGCAAGGCCTCTGAGCCCATCCCAGTACTGGTGGCCAGTCTGGTTGCAAGTGCGCAGTCTGAAACACCCTGATCACCTCCATCGAGGCAGACACCCGAGTCAATGGGCCTGAGTCAGAAGATTGAACTTGGCATGCCCCTAGGACCTCATTGGGACCCTAGATTACGTTTTCAGGCATTTGTTGTCTGTTCTAGAATACCAACTTAGGGTACAACATGTGGTCCCTGAGCCACACAACAGACCATCTCCTGTCCCTAGAAGCAAACCATGCCCTTGGACCTGTATAAAACCCTCAAGGTGGGAGAATCCTGCATGGCCCCTTAGCCACCAGCACATTCTAAGATCTCTCTGGTAACAAACCAGCATAGTGAAACATCTGCAAGAGATTCCATGTCAACTCCAGGCCTTGGTACTTCGCCCCAGAGGCAACAGAAGGAACATGCCATGATCCTCAGGTGCAATGATTAATGGACGTGTGCTTTCCAGGCATCCATGCGGGAGAGCTCTGCCACTCAAACTTTCCACATGGAGACTGTGGAGCAACTAAAGTGGACTCCACCTGTCCAGTAGAATAAAATCTTGCTGTTTGGAGCATCTCACAAGCCTCAGCGTGGGGGAATTCTCCTTAGCCTCTTGACACCACCCTTCCATTTGTTGGACATCATAGACAAACTTCTGTGGGAGCAAATACCTTACATCCCCCCTTACTCAGGTTCTGGCTATCTCAAATTAGTTGCTGCCCTTTGGAACTGCCTACCGCTTGGCACTGAATTTAACTGTAGCTAGTGTTTACAATTCCATCCTCACCGACTGGTTACCAAGCCCTCTTGATAGGGAATTCTGGAGCCACAACACTGCATTCCGCCTTCCCCATAGAAAGAATAAGTGCCTGGTGAGACTGTCCAGAAACCCAACATGAGGAAAATTAGCTCAGCCCTCGAGGATTCCCAATTTAACAGCTGTCCTGGCCAGTAATGCTGTGTCTCACAGAGCCTGAACCATGGCTTCGTGTCAGCCACCCAGAGAGTGGATCCCGTATCCAGCATGTGAGACTGGCCATGGCTCAATCTGTCCTCTCTACCCATCCTTGGTATTCGGGCATCTGTCCCCAAACCTTTGCTGGAATCTTTGCCAATGGGGGAACCTGAAGCCCAATAGCGAACTGCTCCTTCCCCATGTCATGTAACCTAGCTGTTGGGATGGGTGTCAAACTCTCAGAGAGGGAGACAGCTCTATGGGCAATGAGACAATGCCCACTCCACTGTTTTTTCCACTGGGAAAAAACAGGCTTTGTGACCCTCAGCCTGACCATGCTTTCAAATAAGCCCTCTCTATTGCACCACCAGGATCCCGCATTGCAGAGCTGGTATGCCCTTAGCCCAAATCCTAACCCTTGGTGGGAAGTTCTTGGTGCCCAGTCCCAGAGCAGGTCTCCAGAATCCCTGTTTTGGGGCACCCCAAAGATGGAAAACAACACTCTCCCCTTCCCCGAGAAAGCCACCAAACTATTGGAGCCGCCAGGATCCTTAAGGAAGGAAAATCTCCCATGGACCCATGAGACAACACATGCATTCTGAGGCCATCCAAACACACAATCCAGATAGAAA
This sequence comes from Neogale vison, assembly GCF_020171115.1. NCBI lineage: Eukaryota > Metazoa > Chordata > Mammalia > Carnivora > Mustelidae > Neogale > Neogale vison. The sequence goes on from NC_058092.1 coordinate 110,951,747, forward strand.
AGCCTGTGCTACTGCTTTCCAGTTACCCTAATTACAGTTCCTGACGAGCTCTCCTCCAGGTCTACGCATTGGGCCTGTGATCACCTCACTACTAAGTCTATCCCGAGTTTGAATTTGCAGTCTACTCTCCCAAAACCATGGCTCATATGTCCTCCAGGATGGGGTTTTTGGAGCCACACCACAGGTCTGTGCCTGCCATCCCCAAGGAAAATTTGCCTGTCCCAGTTTCCCAAACCATCTAGATTAGGAGAAACCTCAAAGGCGTCTGGGCCCACTGCCATATTGGAGGCTGATCTGGATGCAAATATGCAGTCTGAAACACCCTGATCACCTCCATCCGGCAGACGCCAAATTCAATGATCCTGAGTCAGAAGATTGAACCTGACATGCCCCTAGCACCTCACTGGAAACCTAGATTAGGTTTATAGGTATTGTCCTCAGAGGCATGTTCTGCAATACCAACTTATGATATAACAAGAACATCTCCTGTCCCCAGAAAAAAACTGTGCTCTTCGACCTCTGTCAAACCCTCTGGATAGAATCATGCTTGGCCCCTTAGCACCAGGACATTCTAAGAGTTCCTTGGTAAAAAACCAACATTGTAACCCATCTGAAAGAGATTCCATGTTAACTCATCGCCCTTGGTCCTTTGCACCAGAGCCACCAGAACAAACCTGCCACGTTCCTTATCTGCAATGGAGAATGGAGGTTTGATTCCAGGTATCCATGCCGCAGTGCTCTGCTACCCATACTTTATACATGGGGGAACCTAGAACAAACAAACCAGACTCCACATGTCCAGTAGAAGGAAACCTTGCTGTTTGGAGCATCTCACAAGCCTCAGTGTGGGAAATCCTCCATAGCTTCTTGACGCCACCCCTCCATTTGTCGATCATCATAGATACAAACTCCAGTGTGAGCAAACATCTGAAAACCGCCCTTACTCAGGTGCTGGTTTCTCAAAGAAGGCGCTACATATTGGAACTACCTTCTGCTTGGCACTGAATTGAACCGTAACTTGGTTTTACAATTTCATCCTCACCCTACTGGTCTCCAAGCCTTGTTGAGAGGGAATTCTGGAGCCACAACGCAGCATTCTGCCTTCCCCATAGAAAGAAGAAGTGCCTGGTTAGTCTGCCCAGAAACCCCACATGAGGATCAATATGCTCAGCCCTCGAGGGGACCCCAAATTATAGGCTTCCCTGGCCACTAGTGCTGTGTCTGACAGAGCCGGAGCCCCGAACTTGTGTCATCCACCCATAGGGTGGGGCCCATATCCAGCATGCAGACCGGCCATGGCTCAAGTCCGTCATATCTACCCATCCTTGGTATTCAGGCATCTGTCCCCAGTCTTTTGTTGGAATCCCTGCCAATGGGGAAACTTGAAGCACAAGAGAAAACTCCTCCTTCCCCATGGCAGGAAACCTGCCTGTTGGTATGGATGTGCAACCATCAGTGTGGGAGCCAGCTGCATTGCCAATGAGACCACACCCATTCCTGAGGACCACCCTGGGATCAAAGAGGCATTGTGACTCTCAGCCTGAGCATGCTTTCAGAGAAGCACTGTCAGTTTCACCACAAGGATCCTGCTTTTCCAGCCTGGTACACCCCTAAGCCCAAATCCTAACCCTTGGTGTGATTTTCCAGGTGCCCATACCCAGTTCCCATCTCTGGAATTTCTCTTTTGGGGCACCCCTTAAATGGAAAACAGCACTCTTGTCTTCCCCGAAAAAGCCACCAAAGTATTGGGAGCTGCCAGATTCCTTAGAGAGGAAAAATATCCTATGGACCCATGAGAGCACACCTGCAATCCAAGGCCATCCTGGACACACAATGCAGATAGAAAAGCCTGTGCTACCTCTTTCAATTCACCCTAAGTACAGTTCCAGACGAGCTGCCATCCAGATCTATGCATTGGGCCTGTGATCACCTCGCCACTAACCCTAACCCTAGTTTATATTTGCAGATTTCTCTCCCAAAACCATGGCTCAAATGCCCTCCAGGATGGGGTCTCTGAAGCCAAACCACAGGACTGTGCCGGTCATCCCCAAGGAAAATTTGCCCATCACAGTTTCCCAAAACCTCCAGATTAGGAGAAACCTGAAAGGTCTCTGAGCCTACCACAATACTGGAGGCCGCTCTGGAAGTAAATGTGTATTATGAAACACCCTGATCACCTACATCTGGCAGACATTCAAGTCAATGTTCTGGAGTCAGAAGATTGAAACTGATAAGCCCCTAGGATCTCACTGGAACCCTAGATTAGGTGTTCAGGCATTTGTCCTCAGAGGCCTGTTCTGGAATACAAACTTATGATACAACATGTGGCTCCTGAGCCACAGAAAAGAACATCTCCTGTCCCCAGAAGGAAACCATGCCCTTCGACCTGTGTCAATCCTTCTGGGTCGAGAATCCTGCATGGCCCCTTAGCCAACAGGACATTCTAAGATTTCCTTGGTAATAAACCAGCATAGTGACCCATCTGAAAGAGATTCCATGTTAATTTATTGCCCTTGGTATTTCACACCAGAGACACCAAAACGAACCTTCCATATTCCTCAGCTGCAAAGGATAATGGAGGTGGGCTTTCAAGGCATCCATGCAAGAGGGCTGTACTACCCAAACTATTCACATGGAGGACACTGGAGCAAACAAACCAGACCATGCAACTCCAGTAGAAGAAAGCTTTGCTGTTTGGAGAATCTCACAAGCCCCAGCGTGGGACATCCTCCATGGCTTTTTGACGCCACCCTTCCTTTAGTCGGTCATAATAGATACAAACTCCAGTGTGAGCAGACATCTGACATCCACCCTTACTCAGGTGCTGGATATCTCTAATCAGCTGCTCCACACTGGAGAAGCCTTCTGCTTGGCACTGAATTTAACCGTCGCTTGTGTTTACAACTTTATCCTCACCCTGAAGGTCTCCATGGCCTCTTAATAGGTAATTCTCGAGCCAGATTAGAGCATTCTGCCTTCCTCATAGAAGGATGAAGTGCTGGTCAGTCTTCCAAGAGAGCCCACATGAGGATCAATCTGCTCAACCCACGAGGGAACCCCAATTTGTAGGCTACACTGACCACTAGTGCTGTGTCTGACAGAGCCTGAGCCCCGACTTTGTGTCAGCCACCAAGAGACCGGGGACCATATCCAGGATGTGAGAACGGCCATGGCTCAAGTCCGTCATCTCTACCGATCCTTGGTATTTAGACATCTGTCCCTAGACCTTTGCTGGAATCCTGGTCAATGAGGGAGCCTGAAGCACAATAGAGAAATCCTCCTTCCCAATAGCAGGAAACCTGTCTTCTGGGATGAGTGTTCAGCCCTCAGAGTGAGAGCCAGTGGTATCGCCAATGAGACCACGCCCACTCTGAGGGCCTCCCTGGGATTAAACAGGCATTGTGACCCTCAGCCCGAGCATGCTTTCAAACAAGCCCTCTCAATTGCACCCCGCATTGTAGGCTTGGTACGCCCCTAGGCCCAAAACCTAACCTTGGTGGGATTTTCCAGACGCCATGACCCAGTGCCCGTCTATGTAATTTCTGTTTTGGGCCACCCCTAAGATGGAAAGCAGCACTCTTCCCTTCCCCGAAAAAGCCACTAAACTATTGGGAGCTGCCAGGATCCTTAGAGAGGTAAAGTCTCCCATGGACCCATGAGACCATACCTACATTCTGAGGCCTTCCTCGACACACAATCCAGATAGAAAATCCTTTGCTACTGTCTTCAAGTCACCCTAATTACAGTTCCTGATGAACTGCCCTCCAGGTCTATTCATTGTGCATGCGATCACCTCGCCACTAACCCTAACCTGAGTGTGTTTGCAGAATTCTCTCCCAAAACCATGGCTCAAACGTCCTGCTGGATGGGCTCTCTAGAGCCACATCACAGGACTGTGTCTTCCATCGCCAAGGAGAATTTGCCCGTCACAGTTCCCAAACCTTCCAGAATAGGAGAAACCTGCAAGGCCTCTGAGCCCACCCCCTTTTTGGAGGCTGCCCTGGTCGCAAATGCACAGTCTGTACACCTGATCACCTACATCCAGGCAGACAACCAAGACAATGTTCCTGAGTCAGACGATTGAACGTGACATGCCCCTAGGACCTCATTAGAACTCTAGATTAGGTTTCCAGGCACCTGTACCCAGGAATGGGTCACAATGCTGAATTGTTACCAGGGAGATCTTAGAATGTGCTGGTGGCTAACATGCCCAGAAGGATTCTTCTACCATGAGTGTATGGCACAGGTCAAAGAGCACGGTTTCCCTGGAATACCAACTTATGATAGAACATGTGGTCCCTGAGCCACACAACAGTATATCTCCTGTCCCCAAAAGGAAACTGTGCTCTTGGACCTGTGTCAAAACCTCAGGGTAGGAGAATACTGCATGGCCCCTTAGCCACCAGCACATTCTAAGATCTCCGTGGAAGCAAACCAGCATTGTGACCCATTTGCAAGATATTCAGTGTCAACTCAAGGCCTTGGTACTTCGCCCCAGAGCCACCAGAACGAACCTGCCATGTTCCTCAGCTTCAATTGTCATTGGGGATGTGCTTTCCAGGCATCCATGTGGAAGAGCTCTGCTCCCAATCTTTCCACATCCGGGACCCTGTAGCTAGCAAACCAGACATCCCCTGTCCAGTAGAAGGAAACCTTTCTGTTTGGAGCATCTCACAAGCCCCAGCGTGGGAAATCCTCCATGGCCTCTTGATGCCACCACTCCATTTGTCAGTCATCATAGACACAAACTCCAGTGTAATCAAACATCTGACATCCGCCTTTACGCAGGTGCTGGGTATCTCGTATTAGCCTCTGCACATTGGAACTCCCTTCTGCTTGGCACAGAATTGAACCTTAAATTGTGTTGACATTTCCATCCTTAACCTACTGGTCCCCAAGCCCTCTTGATGAGGAATCTGGAGCTACAACGCAACATTCTGCCTTCCCCATAGAAAGAAGAATTGCCTGGACAGTGTGCCCAGAAACTCCACATGAGAATCTATCTGCTGGGCACTTGAAGGAATTCTGATTTATAGGCTGCCATGTCCACTAGTGCTGTGTCTGACAGAGCCTAAGCCCCGACCTAGTGTCAGCCACCCAGAGAGCGGGCCCCATATCCAGCATGTGAGACCGGTGATGGCCGAAGTCCATCATCTCTATCCATCTTTGGATTCAGGCACCTTTCCCTAGACTTTTGCTGGAATACCTGCCAATAGGGTAACATGAAGCACAATAGAGAACTCCTCCTTCCTCATAACAGGAAATCTGGCAGTTGGGATGTTTGTCGAAACGACACAGTGGGAGAAAGCTTCATGGACAATGAGATCACGCCAACTCCTGAGGGCCGCCCTGGACACAAACAGGAATTGTGACCCTCAGCCTGAGCATGCTCTCAAATAAGCCCTCTCAGTGGTATGGCCAGAATTCCGCAATGCAGTCCTGGTATGACCCTAAGCCCAAATAATAATCCTTGGTGTGATTTTCCAGGCACCCAGTCTGAGAGCCTGTCTCTGGAATCCCTGTTTTGGGGCAACCCAATAACGGAAATCAGCACACTTCCTGTCCCTAAGAAAGCCATCAAACTTGGGGAGCTGCCAGAATCCTAAGAGGGAAAAATCTCCCATGGACCCAGGAGACCGCACTTGTATTCTGAGGCCATCCGGCAAACACAATCCAGATAGAAAAGCCTGTGCTACCACCTTCGAGTCACCCTAATTACAGTTCCTCATGAGCTACCCTCTAGGTGTACATATTGGGCCTGCGATCACCTTGCCACTAACCCTAACCCAAATTTGTGTTGCAGACTTCTTTCCCAAAACCATGGCTCACTTGCCCTTTAGGATGGTGTCTCTGGAGTCAAAGCACAGGACTGTGTCTGCCATCCCCAAGGAAACTGTGCCCGTCTCAGTTGCCCAAACATTTCAATTTTTGCAACTCCCCAGAGCCCACCTCAATATTGATGGCCCCTCTGCACGCAATGCCCAGTCTGAAACACCCTGATCACCTACATCCAGCCAGACACCCAAGTCAATGGTCCTGAGTCAGAGGTTTGAAACTAACATGCCCCTAGGACCTCATTGGAACCCTAGATTAGGTTTTCAGGCATCTGTCCTCAGTGAACTTTCTGGAATACCAACTTATGTTACAACATGTGGTCCCTGAGCCACACAACAGATCTCCTGTCCCCAGAAGGAAACCATACTCCTTGACCTCTGCCAAACCCTCAGAGTAGGAGAATCCTTCATGACACCTTAACCAACAGCACATTCTAAGATCTCTCAATTAAGAAACCACCATTGTGACCCCTCTGCAAGAGATTCCATGTCAACTCAAGGCCTTGATACTTCGCCCAAGAGCCACTAGATGGACCTGCATGTTCCTCAGCTGCAATGATCAATGGAGGTAGGCTTTCCAGGCACCCATGCGGGAGAACTCTGCTACCCAAACTTTCCACATGGAGGCCCTGGAGCAAACAAATTAGACTCCACCTATCCAGTCAAAGAAAACCTTACTGTTTGGAGCATCTCACAAGCCTCAGAGTGAGAAATCCTTCATGGCCTCTTGACACCACCCCTCCATTTGTTGGTCATCATAGATACAAACTCCAGTGTGAGCAAAAATCTGACAGTCACTCTTAGGGACTAGATATACTGTATAAGCCACTGCACAAAGAAACTGCCTTCCGCTTGGCACTGAATTGATCCGTAGCTTATGTTTACAGTACCATCCTTACCCTACTGGTCCCCAAGCCCTCTGGATAGGGAATTCTGGAGCTACCATGCAGCATTCTTCCTTCCCCATAAAAAGAAGAAGTGCATGGTGGGTCTTCCCAGAAACCTCACATGAGATTCTCTGCTCGACCTTCGAGGGAACCCCAACTTATAAACTTCCGGGCCACTAGTTCTGTGTCTGACAGACCAGAGCCCTTACCTAGTGTCAGCAACCCAGAGATCGGGCCCCATATCAAACATGTGAGACTGGTCATGGAGAAAGTCTTTCACATCTACCCATCCTTGGTGTTCAGGCACCTGTCCCCAGACTTTTGCTGGAATCCCTGTCAATGGGGGAACCTGAAGCACAATAGAGAACTCCTCCTTTCCATGGCAGGAAACCTGGCTGTTGAGATGGATGTCCAACCCTCTAAGTGGGAGCCAGCTGCATGGCCAATGAAACCACGCCCACTCCTGAGGGCCACGCTGGGCATAAACAGGCATTGTGACCCTCAGCCTGAGCATGTTTTCAAACAAGCCGTCTCAGTTGCACCACAAGGATACCACATTGCATGCCTCGTATGCCCCTTGGTTGGACCAAATCCTAAGCCTTGTTGGGATTTTCCAAGCACCCCCCAGAGCCCGTCTCTTGAATCCTGTTTTGGGGCACACATAAGATGGAAAACAGCACTCTTCCCTTCCCCGAGAATGCCACCAAACAATGGGAGCTGCCAGGATCTTGAGAGCGGAAAAAATCTCCCATGGACCCATGAGTCCACACCTGCATTCTGAGGCCATCCTGGACACACAATCCAGATACTAAAGCCTGTGCTACCGCCTTCGAGTTACCCGATTTACGGTTCCTGATGAGCTGCCATCCAGGTCTATGCATTGGGCCTGCGATCACTTCGCCACTAACCCTAAGCCTAGTTTGTGTTTGCAGACTTCTCTCCCAAAACCATGACTTACATGCCCTCCAGGATGGGGTATCTGTAACCACACCATGGGACTGTGCCTGACATCCCCAAGGAGATTGTGCCGTCAAAGTTGCCCAACCCCACCAGATGGGAGAAATCCGCAAGTCCCCTTGAGCCCACCCCAATTTTAGAGGCCGCTCTGGACTCAAATGCTCAGTCTGAAACACCATGATCACCTACATCCAGGCAAACACCCAAGTTAATGGGCCTGAGTCAAATATTTCAACCTGACATGCCCCTAGTACTTCATTGGAACCCTAGATTAGGTTTTCAGGCACCTGTCCTCAGCGGCCTGTTGTGGAAAACCACCTTATGATTCAACATGTGGTCCCTGAGCCACACAACAGAACATTTCCTGTCCCCAGAAGGAAACCGTGCTCTTGGACCTGTGTCAAACCCTCAGGGTAGATGAATCCTGCAAGGCCCCTTACCCACCAGCACATTCTAAGATCTCCCTGGTAACAAACCAGCATTGTGACACATCTTCATGAGACTCCATGTCAACTCAAGGCCTTGGTACTTCGCCTTAGGGCCAACAGAATGAACCTGCCATGTTCCTCTGCTGCAATGATCAATAGAGGTGTGTTTTCCAGGCATCCATATGGGAGTTCTTTGCTACACAAACTTTCCTTATGGGGGACCCTGGAGCAAACAAACCGGAATTCCGTCCGGTTGAGGGAAACCTTGCTGTTTGGAGCATCTCACAAGCCCCAGCGTGGGAAATCCTCCATGACTTCTTGACGCCACCCTCCGTTTGTTGGTCATCATAGACACAAACTCTTGTGTGAGCAATCACCTGACATCCGCATTTATTCAGGTGTTGGGTATATCCAGTTAGTGCCGCTGCACACTGGAACTGCCGTCTGCTTGGTTATAACTTTAACAGTTGCGTTTGTTTACCATTCCATCTTCACCCTGCTGGTCCACAAGCCCTCTTGATAGGGAATTCTGGAGCAACAACGCTGCCCCCAAGAAAGAAGAATTGCCTGGTGAGTCTGCCCAGAAACCCCACATGAAGATCCACCTGCAAGGCCCTCGATGACACCCTGATAACTTAGGCCACCATGGGAACTAAGGCTTTCTCCGACAGAGCCTGAGCCACGAGCTCGAGTCAGCCACCCAGACAGTGGGCCCCATTTCCTGCAGGTGGGACTTGTTGTGGCCCAAAGCCATCATCTCTACTCAACCTGGATATTCAAGCCTTTGTGCCCAATCTGTAGCTCAAATCCCTGCCTATAGGGTACCTGAAGCACAAGGGTACTCCTCCTTCCTGATGGCAGGAAATCCGGCTGTTGCGATGGGAGTCCAACGTTCAGAGTGGGAACCAGCTGCATGGACATGAGACCACGGCCACACATGGGAGCCGCCCTGAGCACAAACAGGCATTATGACCACCAGCGTGAACCTGCTTCCAAGAAACCCCCTTGTTAGCTGGACCACGAGCCCCTAGATTGGGACATCCAGGTCCCTAGGGGCAAATCCTCACCCTGGTTGGTGTTTTTCAGTAGCCTAGACCCAGAAACTGTCCCTGGAATCCCTCTTGTGTGGTACATTGAGACGGAAAACAGCAGTCTTCCCTTCCCCCAGAGACAGCAAATTCTTGGAAGATGGGCAGAATCCCCAGAGATGAAGAATGCTCCATGGCCCCATGAAGCCACCCGTACATTTTGTGACAGTTCTGGACACACAATCCAGACAGAAAAGTCTGCCCAACTGCCTCAATGACACATTAATTACACTACACTATGAGCTGCCCTCAGAGCCTGCAGATCGGGGCTGTGATCACCTCGGGTCTCCCCTAACACTAGTTCGCATTTGAAGATTTCTGTCTCCAAAACCCTGTCACACATGCCCTCCAGGATGAGGCCTCTGGAACAACACCAGACGACTGTGCCTACCCTCCCAAAGGAAACTCTGCCCTTCAGTGTTGCCCAAACCCTGAAGCTTAGGAGCAAAGTACAAAGCCCCTGAGCCCACCTCAATTTCCAAGAATGGTCTGGACCCAAGTGTACATTGTGACACACAGTGAGCACCTGCCTGAGGGCAAACATCCAAGTCAAAGGCCCTGAGTCAGAATATCGAATCTCACATGCTCCTAGGACTTCGTCGATGCCCTAGCTCAGATTTTCAGGCTCCTGTCCCGAGAGGACTGTCCCCCCATACCATCTTGCATTCCAACAGGTTGTCCCTGAGCCACACAACATATCCCTCTTGTCCCAGAAGGATACCTTGCTCTTGGTAGCTGTGTCCAAGACTCAGTGTATTAGAATCCTGCATTGCCCATGACCATCCCAACATTCCAGTGTCACCCTGGATACAAACCAGCATTGTGATCGAACAGCATCAAACTCCATGTCAACTCAGCCCCCTTGGAACTTCGTCCCAGAGCCACCAGATCCAATCTGCCATGTTCCTGAGGGGCAATGGTCAATGGAGTAGTGCTTTCCAGGCATCCATGAGGGAGAGCTCTGCTACCAACCTTTCCATATGAGGAACCCTGCAGCAATCAAATCAGACCACCCCTTGTCCAGTAGAAGGAAACCTTACTGTTTGGAGCATCTCACAAGCCACATAATGAGAAATCCTCCATGGCCTCTTGACGCAAGCCCACCATTTGTCTGTCACCCTAGACAAAAACACCAGTGTGAGCAAATATATGACTTCTGCCCTTACTCAGGTCCTGGATGTCTTGAATCAGCTTCTGCACGCTGGAACTGCCTTCCACTTGTCACTGAATTGAACCATAGCTTGTGTTTTTAATTCCATCCTCATTCGCCTTGTCCCCAAGCACTCTTGATAGGGAACTCTGGAGACACAACACAGCATTCTGCCTTCCCCATAGAAAGAAGAAGTGCCTGGTGCGTCTGCTCAGAAACCCCACATTAGAATCCACCACCTGCATGGCCCTCGATGGCACCTAATATCTTAGGCCACCATAGGCTCTCAGGCTCTGTTTGACAGAGCCAGAGCCACGACCTCCAGGCATCCATGCAGACTGTGGGCCCTATATCCCGCAGGTGGGACCTACATTGCCCGGAAGCCGTCATCTCTATTCAACCTGGGTATTCAGGCATCTTTCCCAAACCATAGCTCAAATTCCTGCCGATGGGGGAATCTGAAGCACAGGAGTATCCTGATTCCCGATGGCAGGAAAACTGGTTGTTGATATGGGCACTAAGACTCTGTCTGATACAGCCTGAGCCATGACCTAGAGTCAACCATGCAGATAGTGGGCCCCATATCTTGCAGATTGGACTTGTCGTGGCACACAGCCATCATTTCTACTCAACCCGGATATTCAAGCATCTTTCCCAGATGGAAGCTCAAATCCCTGACTACGGAGGAACCTGAAGCACAAGAGTACTCCTTCGTGAAGGCCAGAAACCTGGCTATTGAGATAGGTGACCATACCCTCAGATTGGGAACCAGCTGCATGGGCAATGAGACGACAGCCACTCATGGGAGACACTCTGGGAACAAAATGGCATTGTTACCCTCAGCATGAGGCTGCTTTCAAACAAAACCCTTTGGTAGCTGGACCAGGAGCCCACAGAGCATGCCTACCACCCTAGGGCCAAACACTCACCCTCGTAGGTGTTTTCCAGGTGCACACATCCAGAACCTGTCTCTGGAATCCCTCTTTTGGGGGTTCCCTGAGACGGAAAGCAGCAGTGTTCCCTTCTCCAAGAGACAACAAACTCTTGGTAGCTGAGAAAAATCCCCAGAGCTGAAGTATCTCCCATGGCCCCATGAAGCCACCTCCACATTTTGCAAAAATAGACTTTATCAATACCCTATCTAAGATTTTCAGGTGCCTGTCCCCAGAAGCCTGTTCTTCAATACCAACTTATATTACAGCATGAAACTCCATGTCAACACTGGAGTCTTTGAACTTCGCCCCAGGGTCACCAGTACGAAACTGTCATTTCCTCATCTGCAATGGACACTGGAGTTGGGCTTTCCAGGCATCCATGCGGGAATGCTCTGCTCCCCAAACTTTCCACATGGGGGAATCTGGAGCATGGGAGCCTGCTGCATGGCCAAGGAGACCACACCCACTCATGATGGCCGCTGTAGGCACAAGGAGGAATTGTGACCTCAGCCTGAGCATGCTTTCAAAAAACATTCACAGTTGCACCACCAGGATCCCACATTGCAGGCCTTGTACACACCAAGGCCCAAATCCTAACCCTTGGTAGGATTTTCCAGGGTCCAGACACAGAGCTTGTCTCTGGAATCCCTATTTTGGGGCACCCTTAAGATGAAAAATAGCACTCTTCCCTTCCCCAAGAAAGCCACCAAACTATTGGTAGCCACAAGGATCCTTGAGAGGAAAAATCTGCCATGGACCTATGAGACCACAACTGCATTCCGAGGTCATCCTGGACATACATCCAGATACAAATCGTGTGCTACCACCTTTGAGTCATCGGATTTACAGTTCCTGACGATCTGCCTTCCAGGTCTATGCATTGGGCCTGCAATCACCTCGCCATTAACCTTAACCTGAGTTTGTGTTTGCAGACTTCCCTCCTAAAACCATGGCTCACATGACCTCCAGGTTCTGGTATCTGAAGCCACACCACAGGAATGTGCCTGCGATCCTCATGGAAACTGTGCCCATCACTTTTGCCCAATACCTCTAGATTAAGAGAAACCTGCAAGGCCCCTGATCACAGCCCAATAATGGAGGCTGCTCTGGATGCAAATTCTCAGTCTGAAATACTCTGATCACCTCCATCCAGGCAGACACCCAAGTCAATTGTCCTGAGTCAGAAGATTGAACCTGATATGCCCTGAAGACTTCATTTGCACACTAGATTAGGTTTTCAGGTATCTGTCCTCAGAGGCCTGTTCTGGAATACCAACTTATGATACAACATATGGTCCCTGAGCCACAGAATAGAACACCTTCTCCCCAAGAAGGAAACTGTGCTCCTGGTCCTGTGTCAAACCATCAGGGTAACTGAATCTTGCATGGCCTCCTAGCAACCAGCACATTCTAAGATCTCTCTGGTAACAAACCAGCATTGTGACCAATCTTCATGAGACTCCATGTCAACTCAAGGCCTCGATACACCACCCAAGAGCCACCAAAACAAACCTACCATGTTCCTCAGCTTCAATTCTCAATGGAGGGGTGCTTTCCAGGCAACTATGCTCTGCTACAAAACCTTTCTATATGGAGAAACCAGAGAAAACAAACCAGATTCCCCTTTGTGGTAGAAAGAAACGTTGCTATTTGGAGCATCTCCCAAGCCCCAGCATGGGAAGTCCTGCATGGTCTCTTGATGCCACCCCTCCATTTGTAGGTAATCATAGACACAAACTCCAGCGTGGCCTTGATACACCGCCCAAGAGCCACCAAAACAAACCTACCATGTTCCTCAGCTGCAATGCTCAATGGAGGGGTGCTTTCCAGGCAACTATGCTCTGCTACAAAACCTTTCTACATGGAGAAACCAGAGAAAACAAACCAGATTCCCCTTTCTGGTAGAAAGAAACGTTGCTATTTGGAGCATCTCACAAGCCCCAGCGTGGGAAGTCCTGCATGGTCTCTTGATGCCACCCCTCCATTTGTAGGTAATCATAGACACAAACTCCAGCGTGAACAACATCTGACATCCACCCTTACTCAGGTGCTGGATATTCAAAACAGCAGCTGCACACTGGAACTGACTTTCACTTCACACTGAATTTAACCATAGTTTTGTTAAAAACATAATAGTTTTACTATTCCATCCTCACCCTACTGGTACGCAATATCTCTTGATAGGGAATTCTGGAGCCACAACACAGTATTCTGCATTCCACATAGAAAGAAGAAGGACCTGTTGAGTCTGCCCAGAAACTGCACATGAGGATCAATCTACTCGGCCCACGAGGCAACCCCAATTAATAGTTTTCCCTGGCCACTAGTGCTGTGTCTGACAGAGCTTGAGCCCCAACCTCGTGTCAGCCACCCAGAGGTCAGGGCCCATATTTATCATGAGAGATCGGTCATGACCCTGGGCCATCATCTCTACCCATCCTTGGTATCCAGACATCTGTCTCCTGACCTTTGCTGGAATTCCTGCCAATGGGGGAACCTGAAGCACAATAGAGATCTCCTCCTTCCCTATGGCAGGAATCATGGCTGTTGGGATGGTTGTCCAACCCTTATCGTGAGAACCAGCTGCATGGCCAATGAGATTATGCCTAGTCCTGAGAGCGGACCTGGGCACAAGCAGGCATGGCGAGCCTCAGCCCTAGCATGCTTTCAAACAAACGCTCTCAGTTGCTCATCCAGTACCCACAGTGCAGGCCTGGTATGCCCCAAGGCCCAAATCCTAAACCTTGGTGGGATTTTCCAGGTGCCCAGACCCGGAGCCTGTCTTGGAATCCCTGTTTGGGGCACCCGTAAGATGGAAAACAGCACTCTTTTCTTCCCTGAGAAAGGCACCAAAGTATTGGGAGCCGCCAGGGTTTTTAGAGAGGAAAAATCTCCCATGGATCCATGAAAACAAACCTGCATTCCCAGGCCATCATGGACACACAATTCAGAGAGAAAAACCTGTACTACAGCCTTTGAGTCACCCTATTTACAGTTCCTGACGAGCTGCCCTCCATGTCTATGCATTGGGCCTGCAATCATCTCGCCAATAACCCTAACCCCGGTTTGTGTTTGCAGACTTCTCTCCCAAAACCATGGCTCACATGCCCACCAGGATGTGGTCTCTGGAGCCACACCACAGGATAGTACCTGCCATCTTCAAGAAAACTGTGCCCATCACAGTTGCCCAAACCCTCCAGATTAGGAGAAACCTGCAAGGACCCTGAATCCACCCCAATATTGGAGGCCGTTCTGGATGCAAATGTACAGTCTGAAACACTCTGAGCACCTCCATCCAGGCAGACAGCCAAGTCAATGGTTCTAAGTCAGATGATTGAAACTGACATGCCCCTAGGACTTCACTGGAACCCTAGATTGGGTCTTCAGACATCTGTTCTCAAAATCCTGTTTTGGAATACCAAGTTATGATACAACACGTGGTCCCTGATCCGCACAACAGAACATCTCCTGTCTCCAGAAGGAAACGGTGCTCTTGGACCTGTGTCCAACTTTTAGGGTAGATGAATCCTACACGGCCTATTAGCCCCAGCAAATTCTATTATCTTCCTGGTAACAAACCAGCATTGTGACCCATCTTCATGAGACTCCATGTCAACTCAAGGTGTTGGTACTTTGCCTAAGAACCATGAAACGAACCTGCCATGTTCCTCAGCTACCATGATCAACGGATGTGTGCTTTCCAGACATCCATGAGGTAGATCTCTGCTACCCAAAAATTCCACATGGGGCACCCTAGAGCAAACAAACCAGACTGTCCCTGTCAGGTAGAAGGAAACCTTGCTGTTAGGAGCATCTCACAATCCCCAGCATGGGAAGTCCTCCATATTCTCTTGATGCCACCCCTCCACTGGTCGGTCATCATAGGCACAAATTCCAGCATGAGCAAACATCTGATGTCTGCCCTTACTGAGGTGCTGGATATTCGAATCAGTCGCTGCACACTAGAAATGCCTTTCCCTTGACACTGTATTCATGCGTAGTTTGGGTTTAAAATTCCATCCTCACCCTACTGGTATGAAAGCCCTCTTGAAAGAGAATTCGGGAGTCAAAACACAACATTCTGCCTTCCCCATAGAAAGAAGAAGGGCCTTGTGAGTCTGCCCAGAAACTCCCCATGAAGATCAATCTATTTGGCCCTCGAGGGAACTCCGATTTATACTTTGCCCTGGCCACTAGTGCTGTGACTGACAGAGCCTGAGCCCCAACCTAGTATCATCCACCCAGAGTGTGGTGCCCTTA
Source organism: Neogale vison (assembly GCF_020171115.1). NCBI lineage: Eukaryota > Metazoa > Chordata > Mammalia > Carnivora > Mustelidae > Neogale > Neogale vison. Next base: position 110,967,286 of record NC_058092.1, read on the forward strand.
CCCAGCATGTGAGACCGGCCATGGCCCAGGGCCGTCATATATACAATAAATACATATAGAAAGAAATAGGCCCTGGTGAGTATGCCCAGAAACTCCATATGAGGATCAATCTACTTGGTGCTAGAGAGAACCTTGATTTATAGGCTGTCCTTGGCACTACTTCTGTGTCTGACAGAGCCTGATCCAAGACCTAGTTCCAGCCACCCTGAAATCTGAGCCCATATCCAGCATGTGAGATCGGCAAGGGCCCAAGTCCATCACCTCTACCATCCTTGGTATTAAGGCATCTGTCCCCAGACCTTTGCTAGAATCCCTGCCAATGGGGGAACTGGAAGCCCAATAGAGAGCTCCTCCTTCCCCATGACAGGAATCCTGGCTGTTGATATGGGTGTCCAAACCTCAAAGTGGGAGCCAACTGCATGGCCAAGGAGACCACACGCAGTCAGGAGGACTACCCTGGGTACAAGCAGCCATTGTGACCCTCACCTTGAGCATGCCTTCAAACAAACGCTCTCAGTTGCACCTCCAAGATCTCGCATAGCAGGCCAGGTATGCCCCTAGGACCAAATCCTAACACTTGGTGGGATTTTCCATGTGCCCATACCCAGAGTCCATCACTGGAATCCCTGTTTTGGGGCACCCATAAGATGGAAAACTGCACTCTTCGCTTCCCTGAGAAAGTCACCAAATTATTGGAAGCCCCCAGGATCCTTGAGAAGAAAAATCTCCCATGGTCCCATGAGTCCACTCCTGCATTCCGAAGCCATCATGGATACACAATCCAGATACAAGAGACTGTGCTACTGCCTTCGAGTCACCTAATTTACAGTTCCTGATATGCTGCCCTCCAGGTCTCTGGATTGGGACTGCGAACACCTCGCCACTATCCCTCTCCCAAGTTTGTGTTTGAAGATCTCTCTCCCAAAACCATGATTCACATGACCTCCAGGATGGGGCCCCTAGAGTCACACCACAGGAATGTGCCTGTCATCCCCAAGGAAACTGGGCCCATCACAGTTGCCCAAACCTTCCTGATGAGAAGAAAACTGCAAGGCTCCTGAGCCCACCCCAATATTGGAGACTTCTCTGGATGCAAATGCGCAGTGTGAAACACTCAGATCACCTCCATCCAGGCAGACACCCAACTCAATGGTCCTAAGTCAGATAATTGAACCTGATATGGCCCTAGGACCTCACTGGAAGAGGGATTAGCTTTTCAGGCATCTGTCCTCAGAGACTTCTTCTGGAATACCAACTTATGTTACAACATATGGTCCCTGAGCCCCACAACAGAAAAACTCCTGTTTCCAGACAGAAGTCGTGCTCTTGGACCTGTGTCCAACCCTCAGGTATATGAATTCTGCAGAGCACCTTAGCCACCAGAATATTCTAAGATCTCCCTGGTAACAAACCTTCATTGTGACCCATCTTCATGAGAATCCATGTCAACTCAAGGCCCTGGTACTTCGCCCCAGAGCCACCAAAACGAACATGCCATGTTCCTCAGCTGCAATGGTCAATGGAGATGTGCTTTTCAGGCCTCCATATGGGAGTGCTCTGCTACAGAAAATTTTCCACATGAGAAACTGGAGCAAACAAACCAGACTCCCTGTGTCCGGTTGAAAGAAACTTTGATGTTTGGAGCATCTCACGAGCCCCAGGGTGGGAAACCCTCCATGGCCTCTTGACGCCACCACTCCATTTCTCGGTCATCATAGGCACAAACTCCAGCCTGAACAAACATCTGACATCCGCCCATGCTCAGGTGCTGATATTGGAATCAGCTGCTACACACTGGAACAGTCTTTCACTTGGCAATGAATTTAACCCCAGCTTCGGATTATAATTTCATCCTCAGCCTACTGGTCCGCCATATCTCTTGATAGGGAATTCTGGAGCCACAACACAACATTCTGCCTTCCGCATAGAAAGAATGACCTGGTGAGTCTGCCCAGAAACTGTGCATGAGGATCAATATACTCAGCAGAAGGGAACCCCTATTTATAGTTTGCCCTGGCAGCTAGTGCTGTGTCTGACAGAACCTGAGCCCCAACCTCGTGTCAGCCACCCAAAAGGTGGGGCCCCTATTGAGCATGTGAGACCGACCATGGTCCAGGGCCATCATTACTACCCATCCTTGGTATTCAGGCATCTGTACCCTAGACCTTAGCTGGAATCCCTACCAATGGGGGAACGTGAAGCACAATAGAGAACTCCTCCTACCCCATGGCAGGAATCCTGGCTTTCGGATGGGTGTCCAACCCTCAGAATGGGAACCAGCTGCATGGTCAAGTAAACAATGACCACTCCTGATGGCCTACTGGGCACAAGCAGGCATTGTGACCCTCAGATTGAGCATGCTTTGAAAGAAACACTCTCAGTTGCACCTACAGGATCCTGCACTGCAGATCTGGAATGGCCCTAGGCCCAAATCCTAACCCTTGGTGGGATTTTCTAAGCGCTTAGACCCAGAGCCCATCTCTGGAATCCATGTTTTGGGGCACGCCTAAGCTGGAAAACAGCACTGCTACCTTCCCCGAGAAATCCACCAAACTATTGGGAACCAACAGGATCCTTGAGAGGAAAAATCTCCCAGGGACACATGAGACCATAGATGCATTAGAGGCCATCCTGGAAATTAAATCCAGATACAATTTCCTGTGCTGCCGCCCTCATGTCACCTGATTTACAGTTCCAGACTTGCTGCCCTCCAGGTCTAAGAATTGGGACTATGATCTCCTTACCGCTAACCCTAACCAAGTTTGTGTTTGAGACTTCTCTCTCAAAACCATGGCACACATGCCCTCCAGGATGGGGTCTCTGGGGCCACACCACAGGACTGTTCCTGCCATCCCAAAGGAAACTGTGCCCGTCACAGTTGCCAAAACCCTCCAGATAAGGAGAAAACTACAAGGACCCTGAGCCCACCCTAGTACTGGATGCCACTCTGGACGCAAATGCGCAGTCTGAAACACCCTGATCACCTGCATCCATTCAGACACCAGAGTCCATGGTCCTGAGTCAGAAGATTGAATCTGACATTCCCCTAGAACCTCATTCGAAACCTAGATTAGGTTTTCAGGCTTTTGTACTCAGAGGCCTGTTCTGGAATACCAACTTATGATACAACATATGGTCGCTGATACCAACAGCAAAACATCTCCTGTCCCCAGACGGAATCCAGGCTCTTGGACCTGTGTCAAATATTCAGGCTAGATGAATCCTGCATGTCCCCTTACCCACCATCACATTCTAAGATCTCCCTGGTAACAAACCAACATTTTGATCCATCTTCAAGAGGTTCCATGTCCAATCCAGCCCTTGGTTCTTCACCTCAGAGCCACCAGAATAAAACTACCATGTTCCTTCGTTGCAATGGTCAATGGAGGTATGCTTTCCAGGCATCCATGCGGGAGAGCTATGCTATCCAATCTTTCCACATGGGGAACCTTGGGGCAAACAAACCAGACTGCCCCTGTCCCATAGAAGGAAACCTTGCTGTTTGGAGCATCTCACAAACCCCAGCCTGGGAAATCATCCATGGCCTCTTGATGCCACCCCTCCATTTGTGGGTCATCATAGACACAAACTCCAGCTTGAGAAAATATCTGACATCCGCCCTTACTCAAGTGCTGGATTTTCGATTCAACCTCTGCACACTGGAAGAGCCTTTCACTCGACATTGAATTTAACCATAGCTTGTGTTTACAATTCCATCCTCAGCCTCCTGGTCCACAAGTCCTATTGATAGGGAATTCTGGCTCCACAATACAGCATTCTGCCTTCCCAATAGAAAGAAAAAGGGCCTGGTGAGTCTGTCCAGAAACTCCACATGATGATCCATCTGCTCGGTCCTCAAGGGAACCCCAATTTATAGGCTGCCCTGGGCACTAGTGTTGTGTCTGACAGAGCCTGAGCAAAGACCTTGTGTCAACCACCCAGAGATTAGTGCCCATATCCAGTATGTGAGACCGGCCATGGCCCAGGTCCATCACCTCTACCCATCATCGGTATTCAGGCATCTGTCCCTAGACCTTTGTTGTAATCCCTTCCAATGGGGGATCCTGAAGCGATTCTTCCCCATGGCAAGAATCCTGAGTGTTGAGATGGGTGTCCAATCTCAAAGTGGGCCCTGGCTTTATGGCCAAGGAGATTACGCCCACTCATGACGGCTGCACTGGGCACAAGCAGGCAATGTGACCCTCAGCCTGAGCATGCTTTCAAACAAGCCCTCTTAGCTGACCCAAAAGTATCCCGCATTGCAGGCCAGGTATGGCCCTTGGCCCAAATCCTAACACTAAGTGTTACTATCAAGGGGCCCAGAACCAGAGCCAGCCTCTGGAAGTCCCTATTTTGGGGAACCTCCAAGACGGAAAACAGCACTCTTCCCTTCCCTGAGAAAGCCACCAAACTATTGGGATCCACCAGGTAAATTAGAGAGGAAAAATCCCCATGGAGCCATTAGACCACACCTGCATTCCATGTCCATCCTGAACACACAATGCAGATACAAAAGCCTGTGCTACCCCCTTCGAGTAATCTAATTTACAATTCCTGACGAGTTGCATTCCAAGTCTATGCATTGGGCCTGCGATCACCTCACCACTAACCCTAACCCGAGTTTGTGTTTGCAGACTTCCCTACCAAAACCATGGCTCACATGCCCTCCAGGTTGTGGTATCTGGAGCCACACCTAAGGACTATGCTTGCCTTCCTCAAGGAAACTGTGCCTGTGACTGTTGTGCAAAATCTCTAGATTAGGAGAAACCTTAAAGGCCCCTGAGACCACCTCAATATTGGAAGCCACTCTGGACTCAAATTTGCAGTCTGAATAACCCTGATCAACCCCATCCAGGCAAATACCCAAGTCAATGATCCTGAGTCAGAAGATTGTACCTGACATGCCCTGAGGACTTCATTGGAACACTAGATTAGGTTTTCAGGTATCTGTCCTCAGAGGCAGGTACATTTCAGGTATATGTCCTTCTGGAATACCAACTTATGATATAACATGTGGTCCCTAAGCCAGAACATCTTCTGGACCCAGAAGGAAGCTGTGCTTGTGGACCTGTGTCAAACCCTCAGGGTAGATGAATCCTACACGGCCCTTAGCGGCCAGCACATTCTATGATCTCCCTGGTAACAAACCAGTATTGTGACCCATCTTCATGAGACTCCATGTCAACTCAAGGCCTTGATACTTTACCCCAGAGCCACCAAAACGAACCTGCCATGTTCCTCCGCTGCAATGGTCAATGGTGGTGTGCTTACTAGGCATCCCTGTGGGAGTGCTCTGCTACAGAAACTTTCCATATGGAGAAACCTGAGCAAATAAACCAGACTCCTACTGTCCGGTAGAAAGAAACTTTGATGTTTGGAGCATCTCACAAGCCCAAGGGTAGGAAACCCTCCATGGCCTCTTGACACCACCCCTCCATTTTTCGGTCATTATAGACACAAACTCCAGCCTGAGCAAACATCTGACATCGACCCATACTCAGGTGCTGATATTGGAATCAGCCACTGCACACTGGAACTGCCTTTCGATTGGCACTGAATATAACCCTAGCTTTGGATTACAAATCCATCCTAAACTTACTGGTCTGCAATCTTTCTTATTAGGGAATTCTGGAGCCACAACACAGCATTCTGCCTTCCCCATAGAAAGAAGAAGGACCTGGTGAGTCTGCCCAGAAACTGCACATGAGGATCAATCCACTCGGCCCACGAGGGAACCCTGACTTATAGTTTACCCTGGCCTCTAGTGCTGTGGCTAACAGAGCCTGAGCCACGAACTCGTGTCAGCCACTCAGGGGGCGGAGCCCATATCCAGCATGTGAGACCAGCGATGGCCCATGTCCGTCATCTCTACCCATCTATGGTATTCAGGCATCTGTCCCCTAGACCATAGCTGGAATCCCTACCAATGGGGGAACGTGAAGCACAATAGAGAACTCCTCCTTCCCCATGACAGGAATCCGGGCTTTGGAATGGGTGTCCAATCCTCAGAATGGGATTCGGCTGCATGGGAAATGAGACCACACCCACTCCTGAGGGCTGCCTGGGCACAAGCAGACATTGTGACCCTCAACTTGAGCATGCTTTCAAACAAATGCTCTCAGTTGCACCTCCAGGATCTGCATTGCAGGCCTTGTACGCCCCTAAGCCCAAATCCTAACCCTTGGTGGGATTTTCCATGTGCCCAGACCCAAAGCCTGTCTCTAAAATCCCTGTCTTGGGGCACCCGTAAGGTGGAAAACAACACTCTTCCTTTTCCTGAGAAAGCCACCAAACTATTGGGATCCACTAGGATCCTTGAGAGGAAAAATCTACCATTGACCAATGAGACCACACCTGCATTCCAAGGCCTGGTAATTCAATCCAGATACAATAGCCTGTGCTACCGCCTTGGAGTCACCTGATTTACAGTATCTGACTTTTTGCCCTCCAGGTCTATGCATTGGGCCTGTGATCACCATGCCACTAACCCTAACCCGAGTTTGTGTTTGTATACTTTTCTCCCAAAACCATGGCTCACATTCCTCCAGGATGGGGTCTCTGGATCCACACCAAAAGGACTGTGCCTGCCATCCCCAAGGAAACTGTGCACATCATAGTGGCAAAAAACCCTCCAGATAAGGAGAAAACTGCAAGGACCATGAGCCCACCACAATACTAGATGCTGCTCTGGATGAAAATGCGCAGTCTGATATTCCCTGATCACCTCCATCCAGGCAGACACCAGAGTCAATGGTCCTGAGTAAGAAGATTGAACCTGACATGCCCCTAGGACTTCATTGGAACCCTAGATTAGGTTTTCAGGCATCTGACATCATTCCTGTTCTGGAATACCAACTTATGATACAACACATGGTCCCTTAGCCACACTACAGAACATCTCCTGTCTCCAGACAGTATCCGGGCTCTTGGACCTGTGTCAAATCCTCAGGGTAGATGAATCCTGTGCGGCCCCTTAGCCACTAGCACTTTCTATGATCTCCCTTTTAACAAACCAGCATTGTGACCTATCTTCATGAGATTCCATGTCCAATCCAGCCCTTGGTACTTCGCCTCAGAGCCACCAGAATGAACCTGCCATGTTCCTCAGCAGCAATGGTCAAGGGAGGTGTGCTTTCCAGGCATCCATGCGGGAGAGCTATGCTACCCATTCTTTCCCCATGTGGGACCCTGGAGCAAACAAACCGGACTGCCCCTGTCCAGTAGAAGGAAACCCTGCTTTTTGGATTATCTCACAAGCCCCAGCCTGGGAAATCCTCCATGGCCTCTTGATGCCACCCCTCCATTTGTGAGTCATCATAGACACAAACGCCAGCATGAGCAAATATCTGACATCCACGCTTACTCAGGTGCTGAATATTGGATTCAACCGCTGCACACTGGAAATGGCTTTCGCTTGATACAGAATGTAACCATAGCTTGTGTTTACAATTCCATCCTCAGCCTCCTGATCCGCAATCCCTCTTGATAGGGAATTCTGGAGCCACAATGCAGAATTCTGCCTTCCCCATAGAAACAAGAAGGGCCTGGTGAGTCTGCCCAGAAACACTACATTAAGATCAATCTGCTCGGCACTCGAGAGAACCCCGATTTATAGGCTGCTGTGGGCCCTAGTGCTGTGTCTGACAGATCCTGAGCCAAGACCTAGTGTCAGCCACCCAGAGATCGGGGCCCATATCCACGATTTCAGACTGGCCATGACCCATGTCTGTCATCTCTACCCATCCTTGGTATTCAGGCATCTGCCCCCAGACCTTTGCTGGAAACCCTGCTAATGGGGGAAGCTGAAGCACAATAGATAACTCTTTTTTCCCCATGGCAGGATTCTGGCTGTTGGGATGGTTGTCCAACCCTCAAAGTGGGAGCCAGTTGCATGTCTAAGGAGACTACGTCCATTCCTGAGGGCCACCCTGGGCACAAGCAGCCATTGTGACCCTCAGCCTGAGCAGGATTTCAAAAAATCCCTCTCAGTTGCACCTCCAGGATCCCGCATGCAGGTCTGGTAAGCCACTAGGCCCAATCCTAACACTTGGTGGGAATTTCCAGGGCACCAGACCCAGAGCCCGTTTCTGGAATCCCTATTTTGGAGAACCCCTATCATGGAAAACAGCACTCTTCTCTTCCCCGAGAAAGCTACCAACTATTGGGAGCCGCCAGGATCCTTAGAGCAGAAAAATATCCCATGGACCCATGAGGCCACATCTGCATTCCGAGGCCATCCTGAACACACAATCCAGAGAGAAAAGCCTGTGTTACTGCCTTTTAGTCACCTGATTAAAAGTTCCTGACGAGCTGCCCTCTATATCTATGTATTGGCCCTGCGATCATCTTCCCACTAACCCTAACCCGAGTTTGTGCTTGCAGACATCCCTCCCAAAACCATGGCTCACATGTCCTCCCTGTTGTGGTATCTGGAGCCACACCACGGGAGTGTACCTGTCTTCCCCAAGGAAACTGTGCCTGTAAATATTGCACAAACCCTCTAGATTATGAGAAACCTGCGAGGCCCCTGAACCCACCCCAATATTGCAGGCCGCTCTGGACACAAATGTACAGTCTGACACACCCTATCACCTACATCCAGGCTGATAGCTAAGACAATGGTCCTGAGACAGAAGATTGCACCTGACATGCCCCTAGGATTTATTGGAACACTAGATTATGTTTTCAGGTACCTGTACTCAGAGGGATGTTCTGAATATAAACTTAAGATATAACATGGTCCCTGAGCCACACAACAGAGCATCTCCTGTACCCAGAAGGAAAATATGCTCTTGGACCTGTGTCAAACACTCTGGGTAGATGAATCCTGCAAGGCCCCCTGGCAACCAGCACATTCTATGATCTCCCTGACAACAAACCAGCATTGTGACCCATCTTCATGAGACTCTATGACAATTCAAGGCCTTGGTACTTCACCCCAGTGTCACCAGAACAAAACTGCCATGTTCATCAGCTGCCATAGTCAATGTAGGTGTACTTTCCAGGCATCCAGTGGGAGTGTTATGATACCAACATTCCACATGGGGAACCCTGGAGAAAACAAACAAGTCTCCCCTGTATGGTAAAAGGAAACGTAGCTGTATGGAGTATCTCACAAGCCCAAGCGTGGGTAATCTTCCATGTCCTCTTGAGGCCAACATTCCATTTGTTGGTCATCATAGACACAAATTCCAACATGAGCAATCAACTGACATCTGTGCTTATGCAAGTGCTGGATATTTGAATCAGCTGCTACACACTGGAATTGCCTTTTGCTTGACACTGAATTTAAAAGTAGCTTGGGTTTACAATTCCATCCTCACCCTAGTGTTCAGTAAGCCTTCTTGACAGAGAATTCTGAAGCCACAGCGCAGCATTCTTCCTTCCCCATAGTAAGAAAAAGGGCCTGGTGAGACGGCCTAGAAACCCTACATGAGGATAAATCTACTTGACCCTTGAGGAAACCCCGATTTATAGGTTGCCCTGGCCACTATTGCTGTGTCTGACAGAAACTCATCTCCGACCTCATGTCAGAACCCAGAGGGCGGGCCCCATCTCCAGGATGTGAGACCGGCCACAGCCCAGGGCTGTCATCTCTACCCATTCTTGGTCCAGGCATCTGTCCCCAGACCTTTGCTGGAATCCCTACCAATGGGGGAACCTGAAGAACAATAGAGAATTACTCCTTCCCCATGGCAGGAATCCTGGCTTTTGGGATCGTGTCCAAACCTCAGAGTGGTAGCCAGCTGAATGGCCAAGGAGACCCCACACACTCATGAGGGCTTCCCTGGACACAAGCAGGCTTTGTGACCCCTAACCTGGGCATGCTTTCAGACAAACACTCTCAGTTGCATCTCCAGGATCCCACTTTGCAGGCCTGGTATGCCCCTAAACCCAAATACTAACCCCTGGCGGGATTTTTCAGGAGCCCAGAACCACAACCTGTCTCTGGAATCCCTGTTTTGGGGCACCCCTAAGATGGAAAATAGCACTCTTCCCTTCGACGAGAAAGCCACCATAGATAGTATAGGGAACCGCTAGGATGCTTTAGAGGAAAAATCTACCAAGGATCCATGAGACCACACCTGCATTCCAAGGACATCCTGGACACACAAGCCAGATACAAAAGCCTGTGCCTTCGAGGCACCTGATTTACAGTTCCTGATGAGCTTCCCTCCAGGTCTATGCATTGGGCCTGCGATCACCTCGCTGCTAACCTTAACCCGAGTTTGTGTTTGCAGACGTCTCTCCCCAAACCATGGCTCATATGTCCTCAAGGATGGGGTCTCTGGAGCCACACCACAGGACTGTGCCTGTCATCTCCAAGGAAAATGTGTCCATCACAGTTGCCCAAAGCCTTCAGATAAGGAGAAACCTGCAAGGCCACTGAGCCCACTCCAATATTGGAGGTCGCTTTGGATGCAAATGTGTAGGCTGAAACACCCTGATCACCTGAATCCAGGAAGACACCCAAGTCAATGGTCCTGAGTCAGAAGATTGAAACTGACATGCCCCATGACCTCATTGTAAACCTAGATTAGGTTTTTAGGCATCTGTCCTCAGAGACCTGTTTTGGAGTATGAACTTGTGATACAACATATGGTCCCAGAGCCCCACAACAGAACATCTCCTTTCCCCAGATGGAAGCCGTGCTCTTAGACCTGTGTCAAACCCTCAGGGTAGATGAATCCTACTCGGCCCTTAGCCACCAGCAGATTCTAAGATCTCAATGGTAACAAGCCAGCATTGTGAGCCATCTTCATGAGATTCCATGTCAACTCAAGGCTTTGGTACTTCGCCACAGAGCCTCCAGAACGGACCTCCCATGTTCCTCAGCTGCAATGTTTAATAGAGGTGTGCTTTCCAGGCATCCATGTGAGAGTGCTCTGTAACCCAAACTTTCCACATGGGGGACTCTCGAGCAAACAAACCAGACTGCTCCTGTCTGGTAGAAGGAACCCTTGCTGTTTGGAGCATCTCACAAGCCCAAGTGTGGGAAAACCTCTAGGGCCTCTTATCACTTTCCCTCCATTTGTCGGTCATCATAGACACAAACTCCAGCATGAGAAGACATCTGACGGCTGCCCTTACTCCAGTGCTGGATATTCGAATCAGCTGCTGCACACTGGAAATGCCATTCACTTGTCACTGAATTTATCCATAGCTTGGGTTTACAGTTCCATCCTCACTCTACTGGTCCTCAAGCCCTCATGATAGGGAATTCTGCAGCCACAACGCAGCATTCTTTCTTCCCCATAGAAAGAAGAAGGGCCTGGTGAGTCTGCCCAGAAACTCCACATGAGGATCAATCTACTCGGTCCTCGAGGGAACCCCGAATTATAGACAGCCCGGGACCCTAGTACTGTGTCTGACAGAGCCTGAGCCCAGACCTCGTGTCAGCCACCCAGAAGGCGGGGACCATATCCAGCCTGTGAGACAGGACAATGACCAAGACCGTCATCTCTAACCATCCTTGGTATTCAGGGATCTGTCCCCAGACTTTTCCTGGAACCCCTACAAATTGGGGTACTGAATCACAATAGAGAAATCCTCCTTCTGCATGGAAGGATTCCTGGAAGTTGGGAAGGGTGTGCAACACTCAGAGTAGTAGGCTACTGCATGGCCATTGACACCACACTCACTCCTGAGGGCCAACATGGGCAAAAGATGGCATTGTGACCCTCAGCCTGAGCATGATATCAAACAAATGCTCTCAGTTGTAACTCCAGGACTTACTTGCATTGGAGGCCTGGTAAGCCCCTAGGCCCAAATCATAATGCTTGATGGGTATTTCCAGGTGCCCAGATCCAGAGCACGTCACTGCAATCCCTGTTATGGGACACCCTTAATATGGAAAACAAAACTCTTCCCTCTCTGAGAAAGCCACCAAACTATAGGGAGCCAACAGGATACTTGAGAGGAAAAATCACCCATGGACCCCTGAGACAACAACTGCATTCCTAGTCCATCGTGGATACACAATCTAGATACAAAAGCCTGTGCTACCACCTTCGAGGCACACGGTGTACAGTTCCCGAAGAGCTACCCTCCAGGTCTATGCATTGGGCCTATGATCACCTCGCCACTAAACCTAACCCGTGTTTGTGTTTGCAGGCTTCCCTCCCAAAACCATGGCTCACATGCCCTCCAGGATGGGGTCTCTGGAGCCACACCACAGGAATGTGCCTACCATTGCCAAGGAAACTGTGCCCATCAAAGTTGCCCAATCCTTCCAAATTAGGAGAAACCTGCAAGGCCTCTGAGCCCACCCCAATAATGGTTGCCACTCTGTAAACAAATGCACAGTCTGGAACACTCTGATCGCCTACATCTAGGCAGCCATCGATATCAATGATCCTGAGTCAGAGGATTGAACCTGACATTCCCCTAGGATTTCATTGGAACCCCAGATTAAATTTTCAGGCATCTGTCCTCAGAGACCTGTTCTGGAATACCAACTTATGATACAACATGTGGTCCGTGAGCCCCATAACAGAACATCTCTGGTCCCAGAAGGAAACCGTGTTCTTTGACCGGTATCAAACCCTCAGGATAGTTGAATCCTACATGGTCCCTTAGCCACCAGCACATTGTAAGATCTCTCTGGTAACAAACCGGCATTGTGGCCTATCTTCATGAGACTCCATGTCAACTCCAGGCCTTCACCTCAGAGCCACCAGAATGAACCGGCAATGTTCCTCAATTGCAATTGTCAGTGGAGGTGTGCTTTTCAGGCATCCATGAGGTAGTGCTTTGCTACTCAAACTTTCCACATGGGGAACCTGGAACAAATAAACCATATTCCCCCTGTCCGGTAGAAGGAAACTTTGCTGTTTGGAGCATCTCACATGCACCAGCCTGGGAAATTCTCCATGGCCTCTGCACACCACCCCTCCATTGGTCGGTCATCATAGACAAAAACTCCAGCATGAGCAAACATCTGACATCTATCTTTACTCCAGTGCTGGATATCTGGAAGCAGCCAATGCACAATAGAACTGCATTTTTCTTGGCACTGGATTGAACTGTAGCTTGTGTTTACAATTCCATCCTCACCCAGCTGGTCCTCAAGCCCTCTTGATAGGGAATTCTGGGGCCACAATGCAGCATTTTGCTTTCCCCATTGAATAAAGAAGTGCCTATTGAGTCTGGCCAGAAACCCCACATTAGGATCAATCTGCTCGGCCCTCGAGTCAACCCCGATTTATAGGCTGCCATGGCCACTAGTACTGTGTCTGACAGAGCTTGAGCCCTGACCGAGTTTCAACCACCAGAGAGCCGGACCCATATCCAGCATATGGGATGGTCATGGCCCACGTACATCATCTCTACCCATCCTTGATGTTCAAGCCCCTATCCCCAGACCTTTGCTGGAATCCTTGCCAATGGGGGAACCTGAAGCACAATAGAGAACTCCTCCCTCCACATGGCAATAAACCTGGCTGTTGGGATGGGTGGACACAGTGGCCAGTTACAACATTAATGAGACCATGCCCACTCCTGAGGGCCACCCTGGGTGCAAACAGACATTGTGACCTTCAGCCTGAGCATGCTTTCAAAAAATCCATCTCAGTTGTACCACCATGATCCTGCATTGCAGGCCTGGTATGATTCTAGGCTCAAATCTTAAACTTGGTGGGATTTTCCAGGCACCCAGACCCAGCGCCCGTGTCTGGAATCCCTGTTTTGGGGCACTCCTAAGATGGAAAACAGCACTCTTCCCTTCACTGAAAAAGCCACGAAACTAAGGGGAGCCACCAGGATAAAAAGAGAGGAAAAGTCCCCTTGGACCCATGAGAACACAACTGCATTACGAGGCCATCCTGGTCACACAATCCAGAAAGAAAAGCCTGTGCTACTGCATTCCATTAACCCTAATTACAATTCCAGACAAGCTGCCCTCCAGGTATATGCATTAGGCCTGTGAACACATCGCCACTCACACTAATCCAAATTTGGGTCTGCAGACTTCTCTACCAAAACCATGGCACACATGCCCTCCAGGATAGGGTCTCTGAATCCACACCACAGGACTGTCCCTGCCATCCCCAAGGAAACTGTGCCTGTCACAGTAGCCCAAAAATTCTAGATTAGGAGAAAACTGCCTAAATATTGGTGGCCGCTCTGAACAGAAATGCGTAGTCTGAAACACCCTGACCACCTACATCCAGGCAGACAGCAAAATCAATGCTCCTGAGTCAGAATAGTGAACCTAGCATGCCCTAAGGATGGCCTTGGAAACCTAGATCGGTTTTCAGACAGCTGTCCTCAGAGGCCTGTTCTGGAATGCAAACTTATGATACAACATGTGGTCCCTGGGCCACACAACGGAACATCTCCTGTCCCCAGAAGGAAACCGTGCCCTTCCATATGTGCAAAAGCCCAGGTTAGTAGAGTCCTGCACAGCACCTTTGCCACCATCACAACCTCAGAGTAGTAGAATCCTGCATAGCACCTTATCCACAAGCACATTCTAAGATCTCCCTGGTAACAAATCAGCATTGTGGCCCATCTGCAAGAGATTCCATGTCAACTCAAGGACTTGGTACTTTGCTCCAGAGGCACCAGAAAAAACCTGCTATGCTCCTCAGCTGCAATGGTCAATGGAGTTGAGCTTTCCATGCATCCATGCTTTAGAGCTCTGCTACACAAACTTTACACATGGGGACACTTGAGCATATAAAGCAGACTCCACCTGCCCAGTAGAACAAAACCTTGCTGTTTGGAGCACCTCATAAGCCTCAACATGAAAATGCCTCCATGGTCTCTGGATGCCACCCCTCCGTTTGTAAGTCATCATAGACACAAACTCCAGTGTGAGCAAGTATCTGACATCTGCCCTTACTCAGGTGCTGGATATCTCGAATAAGCCGCTGCACATAGGGACTGCATTCCGCTTGGCACTGCATTGAACCATAGGTTGTGTTTACAATTCCATCCTCACCAAACTGGTCCCCAAGCCCTCTTGATAGGGAAATCTTGGGCCACAATGCAGCATTCTGCCCTCCCCATCGAATGAAGAAGTGCCTGGTGAGTCAGCCCAGAAAACCAATATGAGGATCAATCTGCTCTGCCCTCGAGTCAACCCCGATTTATAGGCTGCCATGGCCACTAGTGCTGCGTCTGACAGAGCCTGAGCCCCGACCTAGTATCAGTCACCAGAGATTGGGCCCCACATATAGCATTTGGGATTTCCATGGACCAAGTACTTCATCTCTACCCATCCTTGGTTTTCAAGCACCTGTCCCCAGAACATTGCTGGAATCCCTGCCAATGGGGGAACCTGAAGCACAATAGAGAACTGCTCCTTCCTCATGGCAGGAAATTTGGCTGTTTGGATGGGTGCCCAACATTCAGTGGGGGAGCCAATTACAAGACCAATGAGACCACGCCCACTCCCGAGGGCCGACCTGAGTGCAAACAGGCATTGTGTCCCTCAGCCTGAGCATGCTTTCAAAAAACCCTCTCACTTCCACCACCATGATCTCACATTGCAGGCTTCCTACACCCCTGGGCCCAAATCTTAACCCTTAGTGGGAGGTCCCAGATGCCCAGAACCAGAGCCCATCTCTGGAATCCCTGTTTCGTGGCACCCCTAAAATGGAAAACAGTACTCTTCCTTTCCCCGAAAAAGCCACCAAACTATGGAGATCCGCCAGGATCCATAGAGGGAAAAGTCTCCAATGGACCCATGAGACCACACCTGCATTCCGAGACCATCCTGGAAACACAATCCAGAAGGAGAAGTCTGTGCTACTTCCTTCCAGTCACCCTAATAAATGTTCCTGATAAGCTGCCCTCCAGTTCTACGCATTGGGCCTGCGATAACATTGCCACCAAGTTGCTAACCTGAATTTGTGTTTCCACACTTCTCTCCCTATACCATGGCACACATGCCCACCAGAATGGGATCTCTGGAGCCACATCACAGAACACCGGATACCATCCCCAAGGACACTGTGCAAATCAGAGTTGCCCAAACATTCCAGATTAGGAGAAACCTGTACGGCCCTGAGTTCACCCCAATATTGCCGGTCACTCTGGATGCAAATGCACAGTCTGAAACACCCTGATTACCTACATCCAGGGAGACAGTCAAGTCAATGGTTGTGAGTTAGAAGATTGAACCTGAAATGCCCCTAGGTCTTCAATGGAACCCAATTAGGTTTTCAGGCATTTGTCCTCAGGATCTTGTTCTTGAATATCATTTTATGACACATCATGTGGTCCCTGAGCCACACGACAGAACATGTCCTCTCCCCAGAAGGATACCGTGCTCTTCGACCTGTGCCAAACCCTCAGGGTAGGAGAATCCTGCATGGCACCTTAGCCACCAGCACATTCTAAAACCTCCTTGATAACAAAGCAGCATTGTGGCCCATCTGCAAGAGATTCCATGTCAACTCAAGGACTTGGTACTTCACCCCAGAGTCACCAGAACAAACCTGCCATGTTCCTCAGCTGCAAAGGTCAATGGAGGTGTGCTTTCCAGGCATCCATGCCGGAGAGTTCTGCTTCGAAAACTTTCCACATAGGGGAACCTAGAGCAAACAAATCAGATTTCACCTGCCCAGTAGAAGGAAACCTTATGTTTGGAGCAACTCACAGGCATCAGTGTGTGAACTCCTCCATGGCCTCTTGACACCACCCCTCGATTGGTCATCATAGACACAAACTCCAGTGTGAGCTGACATCTGACATGCACCCTTATCCCGGTGCTGGATGTCTCCAATAAACCACTGAACATTGACCTGACTTCTGTTTGGCACTGAATTGAACCGTAGCTTGTGTTTACAATTCCATCCTCACCCGACTGGTCCCCAACCCTCTTGATAGGGAAATCTGAAACCACAACGCAGCATTCTTCCTTCTCCATCGAATGAAGATGTGCCTGGTGAGTCTTCCCAGAAAACACACATGAGGATCAATCTGCTCAACCCTCGAGTCAACCCCTATTTGTAGGCTGCCATGGCCACTAGTGCTGTGTCTGACAGAGCCAGAGCCCCAGCCACGTTTCAGCCACCAGAGAGCATGCCCCATATCTAGCATTTGGGATGGTCATGGCCCAAGTACATCACCTCTACCCATTCCTGATATTCAGGCACTTGTCCCCAGTCCTTGGCTGGAATCCCTGCCAATGGGGGAACCTGAAGCACAATAGAGAACTCTTTTTTCCCCATGGCAATAAACCTGATTATTGGGATGTGTGTCCAACCCTCAACGGGGGAGCCAGTTACAACATCAATGAGACCATGCCCAAGCTTGAGGGCTGCCCTGGGCACAAAACGGCATTGTGACCCTCAGCCTGAGCACTCTCTCAAGCAATCACTCTCAGTTGCACCACCATGATTCCTAATTGCAGGCCTGGTACGCCTCTAGGCTCAAATCCTAAAACTTGATGGGATTTTCGAGGTGCCCAGACCCAGAGCTCATCTCTGGAATCCTTGTTTCGGGGCACCCCTAAGATAGAAAACAGCACTCTTCCATTCTCTGAAAAAGCCACCAAACTATGGGGAGCCACCAGGATCCATAGAAAAGAAACATCTCCCATGGACCCATGAGAATATACCTGCATTCCAAGGCCATCCTTGACACACAATCCAGAGAGGAAAGCCTGTGCTACCACCTTCCAGTCACCCTAATTACAGTTCCAGACGAGCTGCCCTCCAGGTCTAAGCATTGTGTCTGCGATCACCTAACCACTCACCCTAATTCAAATTTGTGTTTGCAGACTTCTCCACCAATACCATGGCATACATGCCTTCCAGGATAGGGTCTCTGGATCCACACCACAGGACTGTCCCTGCCTTCCCAAAGGAAACTGTGCCCGTCACAGCCCAAAAATTCCAGATTAGGAGAAACCTGCAAAGCCTCTGAGCCAACCCCAATTTTGGCGGCCTCTCTGAATGCAAATGCGCAGTCTGAAAAACCCTGATCACCTACATCCAAGCAGACAGCCAAATCAATTGTCCTGAGTCAGAATAGTGAATGTAACATGCCCCTAGGATGTCATTGGAACACTTGATTCGGTTTTCAGACATCTGTACTTAGAGGCCTGTTCGGGAATGCGAACATATGATTCAACATGAGGTCCCTGAGCCACACAACAGAACATTTCCTGTCCCCAGAAGGAAACCGTGCCCTTCCATCTGTGCCAAAGCCCAAGGTAGGAGAATCCTGCACAGCACCTTAGCCACCAGCACATACTAAGATCTCCCTGGTAACAAACCAGCATTGTGGCCCATCTGCAAGAGATTCCATGTCAACTCAAGGACTTGGTACTACGCTCCAGAGACACCAGAACGAATCTGCCATGTTCTTCAGCTGCAATGGTCAATGGAGTTGAGCTTTCCAGGCATCCGTGCAGTAGAGCTCTGCTACGCAAACTTTCCACATGGGGGATGGTGGAGGAAATAAACCATTTGCCAACATTCCAGTAGAACAAAACCTTGCTGTTTGGAGCAGCTCATAAGCCTCAATGTGAAAACCCCTCTATGGCTTCTTGATGCCACCCCTCCTTTTGTCAGTCATCATAGACACAAACTCCAGTGTGAGCAAGTATCTGACATCTGCCTTACTCAGGTGCTGGATATCTCGAATAAGCCGCTGCACATAGGAACTGCCTTCTGCTTGGCACTGAATTGAACTGTAGCTTGAGTTTACAATTCCATCCTCACCCGACAGTCCCTAATGCCTCTTGATAAGGAACTCTGGAGCCACAACGCAGCATTCTGCCTTCCCTATAGAAAGAATTGCCTGCAGAGTCTGGCGAGAAGCCCCACATAGGATCAATCTGCTTGGCCTTCGAGGGATCCCCGATTTAGAGGTTGCCCTGGCCACTAGTGCTGTGTCTGACAGAGCCTGAGCCCCGACCTAGTGTCAATCACCAGAGAATGGCCCCACATCTAGCATTTGTGATTGCCATGGCCCAAGTATGTCAACTCTACCCATCCTTGGTATTCAGGCACCTGTCCCCAAACCTTTGCTGGAATCCCTGCCAATGGGGTAACCTGAAGCACAATAGAGAATTCCTCCTTACTCATGGCAGGGAACTTGGCTGTTGGGTTGGGTGTCCAACCCTCAAAGGGGGATCCAGTTACATCAATGAGGCCATGCCCATTCCGGAGGGCCGCCATGGGCGCAAACAGACTTTGTGACCCTCAGCCTGAGCATGCTTTCAAACAATCCCTCAGTTGCACCATCATGAACCCGCATTGCAGGCCTCATACGTCCCTAGTTCCAAATCCTAAACCTTGGTGGGATGTCCCAGATGCCCAGAACCAGAGCCTGTCTCTGGAATCCCTGTTTTGGGACACCCCTAAGATGGAAAACAGCACTCTTCCCTTCCTCAAAAAAGCCACCAAAGTATGGAAAGCCGCCAGGATCCATAGAGAGGAAAAGTCGCCCATGGAACCATGAGACCACACTTGCATTCCAAGGCCATCCTGGACACACAATCTAGAGAAAAAAAAACCTGTGTTATTGCCTTCCTGTCACCCTAAAATGTTCCTGATGAGCTGCCCTCCAGGTATACACACTGGGCCTGAGATCACATCACCAGAAAGTCACTAACCCGAATTTGTGTTTCCAAACTTCTCTCCCAAACCCATGGCTCACATGCCCACCAGAATGGGATCTCTGGAGCCACATCACAGAACTCTGGCTGCCATCCCAAAGAACACTGTGCATATCAGAGTTGCCCAAACATTCCAGATTAGGAGAAACCTGTAAGGCCCCTGAGCCCACCCCAATATTGCCGGCCACTCAGGATGCAGATACACAGTCTGAAACACCCTGATCACCTACATCCAGGGGGACAAGTCAATGATCATGAGATAAAAGATTGAACCTAAAATGCCCCTAGACCCTCAATGGAACCCCATTAGGTTTTCAGGCATCTGTCCTCAGGGACCTGTTCTGGAATACCAATTTATGACACATCATGTGGTCCTGGAGCCACACGACAGAACATGTTCTGTCCCCAGAAGGATACCGTACACTTCGACCTGTGCCAAACCCTCAGGGTAGGAGAATCCTGCAGGGCACTTTAGCAACCAGCACACTCTAAAACCTCCGTGGTAACAAACCAGCATTGTGGCCCATCTGCAAGAGGTCCCTGTCAACTCAAGGCCTTGGTACTTCGCCCCAGAGCCACCAGAGCAAACCTTCCATCTTCCTCAGCTGCAATGGTCAACGGAGGTGTGCTTTCCAGGCATCGATGCCAGAGAGCTCTGCTTCAGTAACTTTCCACATGGGGGAACCTAGAGCAAACAAACCAGAATTCACCTTCCCCATAGAAGGAATCCTTACTGTTTGGAGCAGCTCACAGGCCTCAGCGTGTGAACTCCACCATGGCCTCTTTATGCCACCCCTCCATTGGTCGGTCATCATAGACACACTCTCCAATGTGAGCAAACATATGACATTTACCCTTATTCCAGTGCTGGATGTCTCGAATTATCCGCTGCACATTGGAACTGCCGTCTGCTTGGCACTGGATTGAACTGTAGTTTGTGTTTACAATTTAATCCTCACGTGACCAGTCCCCAGGTCCTCTTGATAGGGGATACTGGAGTCACAATGCAGCATTCTGTCTTCCCTATAGAAAGAAGTGCCTGGTGAGTCGGGCTAGAAACCCCACATGAGGATCAATATGCTTGGCCCTCGAGGGAACCCCAATTTATAGGTTGCCCTGGCCACTAGTGCTGTCTGAGAGAGCCTGATCCCCGACCTAGTGTCAGTCACCAGTGAGCGGGCCCCACATCTAGCTTTTGGGATTGCCATGGCCCAAGTATGTCATCTCTATTTATCCTCTGTATTCAGGCACCTGTCTCCAGACCTTTGCTGGAATCTCTGCCTATGGGGGAACCTGAAGCACAATAGAGAACTCCTCCTTCCCCATGGCAGGAGACCTGGTTGTTGGGATGGTTGTCCAACCCCCAAAGTGGGAGCCAGTTACATGGCCAATGGGACCACGGCCACTCCTGAGGTCTGCCCTGTCCACAAACAGGCATTGTGACCCTCAGCCTGAGCATGCTTTCAAACAAGCCCTCTCAGTTGCACCAACATAATTCCGCATTGCAGGCCTGGTATGCCCTTAAGCCCAAATCCTAAACAATGGTGGTATTTTCCAGGGACCCAGATCCAGATCTCGTCTCAGGAATTTCTGTTTTGGGGAACCACTAAGATGGAAAACAGCACCCTCCCTTCCCCAAAAAAGTCACCAAACTATGGAGAGCCACCAGGATCCTAAGTGAGGTAACATCTCCCATGGGCTCAAGAGAACACACCTGCATTCAGAGTCCATCCTGAACACACAATCCAGATATAAAAGCCTGTGTTATCGCCTTCCAGTCAACCTAATTACAGTTCCTGATGAGCTGCACTCCAGGTCTACGCATTGGGCCTGCGACCACCTTTCCACTAACCCTAACCCGCATTTGTGTTTGCAGACTTCTCTCCCAAAACCATGGCTCATATGCCCTCCAGGATAGGGTCTCTGGATCCACACCACACGACTGTGCCCGAAATCCCCAAAGAAACTGTGCTTGTCAAACTGCCCAATCCTTACAGTTTAGGAGAAACATGCAAGGCCCTCAGCCCACCCCAATATTGTTGGCAGCGCTGGACACAAATGCCAGTCTGAAACACCCTGATCACCTACATTCAAGTAGAGAGCCAAGTCAATGTTCCTGGGTTAGATGATTGAACCTGACATGCCCTTAGGACCTCACTGGAACCCTAGATTAGGTTTTCAGGCATCTGTGCTCAGCATCCTGTTCTGGAATACCAACATAGGATACAACATGTGGTCCCTGAGAAACAAAAGAACATCTCCTGTCCCCAGAAGGAAACCATGCCCTTCGACCTGTGCCAAACCCTCAGGGTTGGAGAATCCTGCACAGCACCTTAGACACCCGCACATACGATAGTTTGTGTGTTGCTCCAAACCACAAGCTTTCCATCTGCAGGATGGTCTAATCCTGTTGAATGGCTCCAGGACATCCCATACAGAAGGACTGGAGATCAGGGTTTGAAGGATGGATGCCTGTACAGCATACCTCGCATTCTCATTGACTCTTTGCAACAAGACATGTTTGAACTACTGGCTCTGGGGAGAGCTAACCAGGGGGCTGAGTTGAAATGGATACTCCTGAGGATTGATTATAATGTGTGTTTGTGAATGCAGACCTTGGAATGGGGTTGTGGCACTGGGTCCCTGAAGGATTCTCCTAACCTGAGGTTTTGACACAGGTCTAATGAGCAAGTTTCCCATGGGAAGACAAGATTTGTTCTCTTTGGTGCTTCAGTAACCCCCCATATGCTGGTATTGGAAACCAGACTCTGAGGAGAGATGCCTGGAAACCAAAGCAATGGATCTGATTAGGGCATAGTGTCCTGTCTGGTTTAATCTTCTTCTCTCGGGTCATCTGTCTATGGATCTGAGTGGAGGTAGTTCCTCAGCTGGTGTCAAATCGCCCCTCTTGTTCCTGGGCGGTCTATACTATTGGGATGGTCTCTGTGACTTTGGATTTTTCTCCTAATTTTCAAGTTTGTGGCCAATGAAATGGGCAGAATTCCTTTGGGGAGGAAGGCACAGTCCTGAGGTGTGGCTCCAGGGGCCCAATCGTAGACGGTGTGTGGGTCAGAGCTGTGGGGACAGAAGACTGAAAACAAAAACTTGGCTTAGGTTTGGGGACGTAGGTATGTGAGGCCCGATCTACAGGCCTTGAGGAGAACTCTTCAGGATATGAACAAAGGGTGAGTGTGAGGCACTTGCTCAGGCTTTTGTCTCTGGATTTTGTGTCGCCAATGGCTGTAGAGTGTCAGGGTTTCCTCATGGGCCATGGACGAGTCTCCCTCTCTGGGGATTTGGCCTGATCCCTAGAATTTGGGGTCATTCTGTGGGTGGGAGGAGTCTGTTCTAATTTT
This sequence comes from Neogale vison, assembly GCF_020171115.1. Lineage (NCBI taxonomy): Eukaryota > Metazoa > Chordata > Mammalia > Carnivora > Mustelidae > Neogale > Neogale vison. The sequence continues at coordinate 110,990,218 of NC_058092.1, forward strand.
TTACCTCAGGTGTGCCACTAAAAGAGGTATTCCAGAGCAGAATCCGGGGAGGAGCGACTGGACAACCCAAACTCTGGTTAATATTGGGGGCCTAAAAGCATGGCAAGCCCCATATGCGAGACCTTGGTCCAGCCACTGAGAGGTCTTACTTGAGGACAGGGCTCACACTGAGGTTTACAATTCATGTTTGTGTCCAACGGAGCCCTCAAGCATGACCGGAGCCTCATGGAACATGATGGTTTCTCCTACACTGAACTTTGAACAACTTGCCAACCACAAGGTTTATTGCCATGGGGAAGGAGGAGTTCTGATTTCTGCACCACGTTCACACCTGGTCAGTGATTAGAGATAAGGCCTAAGTTCTGAAGCCTGAAAACTGAGGTTGGGAAGAGATGATGACCTAAGGCCATGGCGGATCTGATGTGCTCAGTGTGCGGTCAGCTGTCTGGGTGTTGGTCAGGATGTCCGGGCTCAGGCTGTGTCAGAAAGTGTATTAGTGCCCAGAGCAGACTATATAATTTGGGTACAGTCGAGTGCCGTGTAGGTTTATCCTCATTTAAGGTGTCTGGGAAGCTCATTAAGGCAACATTTTTCTTCTGGAGGGCAGGCCGAGTGCTGCATTGTGGGTCCGGAATTGCCAAACTTGAGGGCTTGGGGGCCAGGAGTGTGAGGATGGAAGTCTGAAAACACAAACTAGACTTAGGTTTCAGGGTGAGGGCACGGCAGGCACCCTCTGCAGAACTGAATCGAGATCTCATGCATCTGAAGTCAGGGCGAGGATCAGACGTTGGCTCAGGTTGGAGTTTCTGTCCATGATGGCCCCTTCATGAAGAGGGTGGAATCTCGAGGCCATGGAGGTTTTCCCACGTTGGGAGTTGTGGGATGCTCCAAACTGCAAGGATTCCTTCTGCGGGACAATTGAGACCTGTTGGACGGCTCCAGGACATCCCATATGGAATGACTCCAGAGCACCGTTCTAAGTATGGATGCCTGGGCAGCCCGACTCGCATTCCAATTACCTCCTAGCAACAAGACAAGTTCGATCTGATGGCTCTGCGGGAGCACCCAGGGGGGCTGAATTGAAATGGACTCTCCTGAGGATGCGGCCTAATGTGTGTTTGTGTCCATGAGGACCTTGGAATGAGGCGGTGGTACCGGGACCCTGAAGGATTCTCCTAAGCTTTTGAGACAGCTCCAACACACAAGTTTCCTTGTGGAGACGCGATTTGTTCTGATGGGTGCCTCAGGAAACCCCCATATGCTGGTATTGGAACTCTGGCCTTGAAGGAGCCATGCCTGGAAACCAAAGAAATGGATCCGATTATGCCTAAGGGCCTGTCTGGTTCAATCTTCTTCTCTGGGGACATCCATCTTCATGAAGGTGGCAGCATCTCGAGGCCATGGAGGTTTACCCACGATGGGAGTTGTGAGATGTTCCAAACTGCATGGATTCCTTCTGATTGAAAATTGAGACCTGTTGTATTGCTCCAGGACGTCCCATAGGGAATGACGCCAGAGCAGGGAACTAAGGATGGATGCCTGGGCAGCCCGCCTTGCATTCCAATTGTCTCCTAGTGAATAGACAGGTTTGATATGTTGACTCTGGAATGGGGCAGTGGCTCCGGGGCCCTGAAGGATTCTCCTAACCGGAGGTTTTGACACAGCTCCAATGAGCAAGATTCCCATGTGGAGACGAGATTTGTTCTGATTGGTGCCTCAAGAACCCCATACACTGGTCTTCACAACCAGCCATCTGAGGAGAAATGCCTGGAATCCAAAGTATTGATCTGATTCGTGCAGAGGGGCCTGTCTGCTTCAATTTTCTCTGGGCACATCTGTCTATGGTTCTGAGAGGAGGTCGTTGCTCAGCTTGTGACAGACTGACCCTGTTTGTCCCTGGTGGCCTATTTGGAGGCTTCTCATAATCTGATGGGTTGTGGCCAATGGAATAGGCAGAATTCCCTTAGAATTAGAGAGATCAGGCCCAGTCCTGAAATGTGGCCCCAGCTGTCTGGGTTACAGTCAGGAGGTCCAGGCTGAGGCTGTGTCAGACAGGGCATTAGGGCCCAGGGTAGACTGTATAATTGGGGTACAGTCTAGTGGCATGCAGTTTGATCCTCATTTGGCATTTCTGGGTTGCCTCATAGGGCAAAGTTTTTCTTCCAGAGTGTAGGCAGAGTGCTACATTGTGGCTCTGGAATTCCCAAACTGGAGTGCGTATGGTCCAGGAGAGTGAGGACAGAAGTCTGAGAACACATGCTATGCTTAGGTTTTGGAGCGAGGGCAGGGCAAGCACACTCTGAAGAGCTGAGTCGAGATCTCGTGCATTTGAAGTCAAGGCGAGGATCAGACGTCAGCTCACGTTAGAGTTTCTGTCCATGATCCGCCTTCATGAACATTGGGGGTATCATGTGGCCTTGGAAGTTTCCCCATGGTGGGAGTTGTGAGATGGTCCATGTGCAAGGACGCCTACTGCGGGATAGTCGAGAACTGTTAGATGGCTCCAGGATGTCCCATAAGGAACGACGCCACAGCAGGGTTCTAAGGATGGATGCCTGAAGAGCCTCGCATTTCAGTTGTCTCCTAGCAACAAGGCCGGTTCGATCTGCTGGTTCTGGGGGAGCAACCGAGGGCATTTAGTTGAAATGGACTCTCCTGAGGATGAGTCGTAATGTGGGCTTATGTCCATGGAGACATTGGAATGGGGCGGTGGTTAAGGGGACCTGAAGTTTTCTCCTATCTGGAGGTTTTTACACAGCTCCAAGATTTTACACAGCAAGATTCCCATGTGGAGACGAGATTTGTTCTGATTGGTCCCTCCGGATACCCCCATATGCTGGTATTGGTATCCAGGCCTCTGAGGAGAGATGCCTGGAAACAAAAGCAATGGATCAGATTAAGGCCTAGGTGCTTGTCTGGTTCAATCTTCTTCTCTGGGCATATCTGTCTATGGGTCTAAGTGGAGGTAGTGGCTCAGCTTGTGTCAGATCGCCCATGTTTGTCCTCAACGTCCTACACTATTGGGATGGTCTCAGGGACTTTGGAGGTTTCTCCTAATCTGTAGGGTTGTGTCCAAAGGAATGAGCAGAATTCCCTTTTAGAGGACAGGCACAGTCCTAAGGTGTGGCTCCAGGGGCCCCAGCCTGGGGTGTTTGTGAGCCAGGACTGTGGGTATAGAAGTCAGAAAATAAACTCTCCTTATATTTGTGGACATAGGTATGGCAAGCCCAATCTACAGACTGTGAGAAGAATTTTTTGGGCTATGAACAAAGGGCGAGTGTGAGGCGCTTTTTCAGGCTTTTGTCTCTGGATTTTGTGTCAACAGTGGCCCTGGCATGTTGGGCTGGCCTCATGGGCCATGGAAGAATCTTTCTCTCTGTGGATTTGACCCGATTCCAAGTGTTTTTGGTCATTCTTTCGATGGTAGGAGTGTCACACCAAGAGGGTTTCCAGAAAGGAGCTCTGAATAGAGTTGACTAGACTTCTCGAGCTCTAGCTAATATTGGGGGAATAGGGGCATGGCAAGCCCCTATTCGAGATCTCACTAGCTTGTGTTCTCACACTTCCATCATCACACTCCTGGCCCACAAGGCCTCCAATATGGGAATTCCAGAGCCACAATGCAGTACTCTGTCTGCCCTCCAGAAGAAAAACGTTGTCCTATGAGGCTACGCAGAAATGCCAAATGAGGATCAACCTGCATGCCACTCAACTTTACCCCAATTATACAGTCTAGCCTGGGTACTAATGCCCTGTCTTACACAGCCTGAGCCGGGAATTCACGACCTACACCCAGAAAACTGGCCGCACTCTGAGCACATCAAGCCCGCCATGGCCATAGGTCATCATCTCTTCCCAACCTCGGTTTTCAAGCTTCAGAACCTAGACCTTATCTCCAATCACTGGCCAGTGATAAGCGTGATGCAGAAATCAGAACTCCTCGTTCCCCATGACCAGAAACCTTGTGGTTGGCATGTTGTCCAACTTACAGTGTAGGAGAAAACAGCATGGCCCATGAGGACCCGCCTATGCTTGAGGGCCGCCATGGGTGCAAACACACATTTTGACCCTTAGCTTCATCCCTATCCTCAATTAAAGCCTCTCAGTGACGGGACCAAGAGCTCGGATATAAGGCTTGCCATGCCCCTAGTCCCCCATCTTAACTAGTCACCCTTAATCAGGGCTCTGCTCTGGAATCCATCTTTGGTGGGACACCTGAGGTAAAAAAAAAAAAAAAATACAGAAAGGACTCCTCCCATCCACAGACTGACAACAAATACTTGGGATTGGGCCAAATCCCCAGAGAGAAAGATTATCCCATGGCCCATGAGGCCAGCCCAACATTCCTTGGACACCATTGACACAAAATCCAATGACAAAAGCCTGAGCAAGTGCCTCACAATCGCCCTTTGTTCATAGACTGAAAAATTTTCCTCACGTTCAGTAGATCAATCCTGTCATACATACATCCCCAAACAGAACCCGAGTTTGTGTTTTCAGACTTCTGTCCCCAGAGTCCAGGCCCACACACCCTCCAGGCTGGCGCCCCTGGAACCACACCTCAGGACTGTACCTGCCATCTCCAGGGGAATTCAGCCCATTCCATTGGCCACAACCCTACAGATTAGGAGAAACCTAAAAAGTCCCCAAAGCCATCCCAATAGTGTAGGCCATCCAGGACTAACGGGGGCGATCTATCAGAAGCTGATCAACTACCTCAATTCAGACCTGTAGACAGATATTCCCAGAGAAGAAGATTGAACCAGACAGACACCTAGGCCCTAATCAGATCCATTGCTTTTGTTTCCAGGAATCTCTCCTCAGATATCTGGTTTCCAATACCAGCATATAGGTTTTTCCAGAGGTACTAATCAGAACAAATCTCATCTCCCCCACGGGAAACTTGCTCTTTGGACCTGAGTCAAAACCTCCAGTTCAGAGAAACCTTCAGATTCCTGGAGCCACCGCTCCATTCCAAGGTCTCCATGGACACAAACCCACATTAAGACCAATCCTCAGGAGAGTCCATTTCAACACACCCTCCTCGTTGCTCCCCCAGAGTCAGCAGATTGAACATGCCTTGTCGCAAGTAGAAAATAGGAATGTGAGTCGGGGTCCCCAAAGATCCATCCTTAGAACCCTGCTCTGACGTCGTTCTGTATGGGACGTCCTGGAGCCATCTGACAGGTCTCGACTCTCCCACAGAAGGAATCCTTACCGATTGGAGAATCTCACAACTCCCAAGGTGGGAAAAACTCCATGACCCCATGATGCCCTCCCACCTTCATGAAGGGGCCGTCCTGAACAGAAACTCCAACCTGAGCCTACGTCTGATCCTCGATCTGACTTCAGATGCATGAGATCTTGATTTAGCTTTGCAGAGTGTGCCTGCCATGCCCTTGCTTTGAAACCTAAGTCTAGCTTGGTGTCTCAGACTTCTTTCGTCACGATTCTGGCCCACAAGCCCACCAGTTTGGGAATTCTGGAGCCACAATGCAGCAATATGCCTGCTTTCCAGAAGAAAAACGTTGCCCTATGGGGCTACCCAGAAACCCCAAATGAGGATCAACCTGCACGCCACTCAACTGTACTCCAATTATACAGTCTACCCTGGGCACTAATGCCCTGTCTGAAACAGACTGAGCCCGGACCTCCCGACTGACACCCAGACAGCTGGGGCCCTGCGTCAGGACTGTGCATACATTCTATGAGGGAATTCTTACCATTTCATTTGCCACAACCATACAGATTAGGAGAAACCTCCAAAGTTCCCGAGACCAGCCAAATAGTGTTGGCCTACTGGGACAAACAGCGGCGATCTGACACAAGCTGAGCAATGACTTCCACTCAGAACTGTGGACAGATGTTCTCAGAGGAGAATATTGAAGCGGACAGGCCCCTAGGCCCTAATCAGATCCATTGCTTTGGATTACAGTCATCTCTCCTCAGATGCCTGGTTTCCAATACCAGTTTATGGGAGTTCCTGAGGCACCAATAAGAACAAATCTCATCTCCACATGGGAAACTTGCTCTTTGGAGCTATCTCAAAACCTCTGGTTAGGAAAATCCTTCAGGGCACTGGAGCCACTGCCACATTCCAAGATCTCCATGGACACAAGCCCATATTATGACCTATCCTCAGGAGAATCCATTTCAATTCAGCCCCCTCGGTTGTTTCCCCAGTGCCAGCAGATCGAACCTGCCTTGTTGCTCAGAGACAATTGGAATGTGAGTTTGGCTGCCCAGGCATCCATCGTTAGAACTCTGCTCTTGGGTTCCTTATGGAACGTCCTGGATCCATCCAACAGGAGGCGACTGTCACATAGAAGGAATCCTTGTGGTTTGTAGCATCAGACAATCCCACCGTGGGCAAGCCTCCATGGCCTCGTGATGCCCCCCCCCACTTTCATATAGGGGACATGATGGACAGAAACTCCAACCTAAGCCAACGTCTGATCCTCGCCCTGACTTCAGATGCAAGAGACCTCAATTCAGCTCTGCAGAGTGTGCCTGCCGTGCCTCTCTCTGAAACCTAGGCCTAAATTGTGTTCTCAGAATTCCATCCTCAAACTCCTGGCCCACAAGCCCTCCAGCTGGGAATTCTGGAGACACAATGCAGCACTCTGCTTTCCCTCCAGAAGAAAAACATTACCCTAGGGGACTATACAGAAACACCAAATGAGGAACAACCTGCACGCCACTCGACTATACCCCAATTATACAGTCTAGCCTGGGTACTAATGCCCTGTCTGACACAGCCTGAGCCCGGACCTCCCGACCGACACCAAAAAAGTTGGATGCACACTGAGCACATTGGACCCACCATGGCCTTAGATCGTCATCTATTCTCAACCTCGGATTTCAGGCTTCAGAACCCAGACCTTAACTCCACTGACAGCCCAGAGGTGAACGTGATGCAGAAATCATAACTTTCTCTTACCCATGGCCAGAAACTTTGTGGTTGGCATGTTGTCCAATGTTCAGTGTAGGAGAAACCAGCGTGGCCCATGAGGACCAGGGCATGCATAATGATCGGGATGGGCACAAACACACATTGTAACCCTCAGCGTGAGCCCTAGCCTCCAGTAAATCCTCTCAGTGACTGGATCAAGAGCTTGCATATGGGGCTTTCTAAGTCCCTAGTAACCCCATCTTAACCAGAGTTTGAGATGTCTACTCACCCCTACTCATGGCTCTGCTCTGGAATCCCTCTTTGGTGGGACACCTGAGGTAAAAAAAAAAAAAATACAGAAAGGACTCCTCCCACCCACAGAAGGACCCCAAACACTAGGGATCAGGTCAAATCCACAGAGAGAAAGACTCATCCATGGACCATGAGGCCAGCCCGACATTCCTCAGTCACCGTCGACACAAAATCCAGTGACAAAAGCCTGAGCAAGCACCTCACACTCGCCCTTTGTTCATAGACTGAAAAATTTTCCTCACGGTCAGTAGATCAGGCCTCTCATACTTACGTCCCAGAACCTAAGCCAAGTTTGCGTTTTCAGACTTCTGTCCCCACAGTCCTGGACCACACACCCTCCAGGCTGGGGACCCTGGAGCCACACCTCAGGACTGTACCTGCCCTCTCCAGGGGAATTCTGCCCATTTCGTTGGCCACAACCCTACAGATTAGGAGAAACCTAAAATGTCCCCAAAGCCATCCCAACAATGTAGGCCACCCGGGATAAAGAGGGGCGATCTTTCACAAGCTGAGCAACGACCTCCACTCAGACCCATAGACAGATATCCCCAGAGAAGAAGATTAAAACAGACTGGTGCCTAGGCCCTGTAGGTTCCATTGCTTTTGTTCCTAGACGTCTCTCCTCAGAGGTCTGGTTTCCAATACCAGCATATGGGGGTTTCTGGAGGTACTAATCACAACAAAGCTCGTCTCCACAAACGTGCTCTTTGAAGCTGTGTCAAAACGTCCAGTTACGGGAAACCTTCAGGTTCTGGGAGCGCCCCATTCCAAGGTCTCCATGGACACAAACCCACATTATGACCCCTCTTTAGGAGAGTCCATTTCAACTCATCCTACTTGGTTGCTCCCCAGAGCCATCAGATCGAACCTGCCTTGTTGCTAGGAGACAATTGGCATGCGAGTTGTGCTGCCCAGGCATCCATCGTTAGAACCCCACGCTGGAGAATTTCCTTATGGGGTGTCCTTGATCTATCTGACAGGTCTCAACAGTCCTGCAGAAGGAATCCTTGTGGTTTGCAGTATCACTCGCACCATGGGCAATCCTCCATGGCCTCGTGATGCCCCCACCTTCATGTAGGGGACATCAACAGGGACAGAAACTCCAACCTGAGGCAATGTCTGATCCTCGCCCTGACTTCAGATGCACGAGATCTCAATTCAGTTCTGCAGAGTGTGCCTTCTGGGTCCTCGCCTGAAAACCTAAGCCTAGCTTTTGTTCTCGGACTTCTGTCCTCAAACTCCTGGCTCAAAAGCCCTCCAGTTTCGGAATTCTTGAGACACAATGTGGCACTCTGCCTGCCCTCCAGAAAAAAACGTTGCCCTATAGGGCTACCCAGAAACCCCAAATGAAAATTAGCCCACACGCCACTCAACTGTATCCCAATTATACAGTCCAGCCTGGGCAGTAATGCCCAGTCTGACACAGCCTGAGCCCAGACCTCCCGTTCGACAGAAAGAGAGCTGGCCGCACACTGAGCACATCAGCACGCCATGGCCTTAGGTCGTCATCTCTTCCCAACTTCGGTTTTCAGGCTTCTTAACCTAGACCTTATCTCTACTCACTGCCAAGCGGTGTAAATGATGCATAAATCAGAACTCCTCCTAACCCATGGCCAGAAATCTTGAGGTTGTTATGTTGTCCAACGTTCAGTGTAGGAGATTACAGTGTAGCCCATGAGGCCCCACCCATTCTTGAGGGCCACGATCGGCACAAACACACATTGGGACCCTCAGTGTGAGCCCTGTCCTCAAGAAAAGCCTCTTACAGGCTGGACCAAGAGCCCGCATATGGGGCTTGCCATGCCCCTAGTTCCCCGTACTTAACCAGACCTCAACAAGTCTAGTCACCCCTACTCAGAGGTCTTCTCTGGTTTCCCTCTTTGGTGGGGCACATGAGTTTAAAAAAAAAATAGAGAAAGGACTTTTACCATCCAGAGAATGACCCCAAACATTTGGAATCAGGCCAAATCCACAGAGAGAAAAACTCATCCATGGCCACTGACGGCAGTGTGACATTCCACGGCCACTGTTGACACAAAATCCGCAGACAAAAGCCTGAAAAAGCGCCTCACACTCGCTCTTTGTTTATAGCCCCAAAATTTCTCCTCACAGTCTGTAGATCGGGCCTACCATACCTATATCTCCAAACCTAAGACGAGTTTGAGTTTTCAGGCTTCTGTCTCCACTATCCTGGCCCTGACCATCAATTCTGTGGCCCCTATAGCCACACCTCAGGACTGTGCCTGGGTTCTCCAAGGGAATTCTGCTCATTCCTTTGGACACAACCCTACAGATTAGGAGAAACCTCCAATGTTCCCGAGGCCATCCCAATATTGTAGGATGTCCAGGACAAACAGGGGTGATGTGACACAAGCTGAGCCACTGCCTCCACTCAGACCTGTGGACAGATATACCCAGAGAAGAAGATTGAACCAGACAGGCACCTAGGCCCTAATAGGATCATTTGCTTTTGTTTCCAGGAATCTATCCTCAGAGGCCTGGATTCCAATATCAGCAATTTGGGGTATCCGTAGGTACCAATCAAATCAAATCTCGTCTCCACATGGGAATTTTGCTCTATGGAGCTGTGTCAGAATCTCCTGTTAGGAGAAAACTTCACGTCACTGGAGTCACCAGCCCATTCCAATGTCTCCATGACACAATCCCACATTATGACCTATCCTCAGAAGAGTCCATTTTAACTTAACAACCTCGGTTGCTCCCCCAGAGCCAGCAGATCGAACCATCCTTGTCTCTAGGAGACAATTGAAATGTGAGGCGGGCTCTTCAGGCATCCATCTTTAGAACCCTGCTCTGGAGCTATTCCTTATGGGACATCCTGGAGCCTTCCAACAGTTCTCTACTGTCCGCAGAAGGAATCTTTGTGCATGGAGCATCTCACAACTCCCATCATGGGAAATCTTCCCAGGCCACATGATGTCCCCAATCTTCATGAAGGAGGATCATGGGCATAATCCCATCCTGAGCCAAAGGCTGATCCTCGCCTGACTTCAGAAGCACGAGATCTCTATTCAGCTCTTCAGGTGTGCCTGCAGTGACCTTGCACCAAAACCAAAGCCTAGCTTGTGTTCTCAGACTTCCATCCTCACATTCCTGGCCTACAAGCCCTCCATTTTGGGAATTCCGGAGTCACAATGCAGCATTGTGCCTTCCCTCCAGAAGAAATACGTTACCCTATGGGGCTACACAAAAATCCCAAATGAGGATTTGTACATGCAACTCAACTGTTCCCCAATAAAATCTACCTTGGGCACTAATGCCTTGTCTGACACAGCCTGAGCCCGGATGTCCTGACTGACACCCAGACAGCTGGCCACACAATGAGCATATTGGACCCGCCAAGGACTTAATTCATCATCTCTTCCCAACTTCGGTTTTCAGGCTTCAGAACCTAGACCTTATCTCCAATCACTGCCTAGCAGTGAAAGTGATGCTGAAATCAGAATTCATCCTTCCCCATGCCCAGAAACCTTTGGTTCGCATGTTGTCCAACATTCAGTGTAGGAGAAACCAGCGTGGCCCATGGGACCCCGGCCATGTTCAGGGCCGCTTTGGACACAAACACGCTCTGTGACCCTCAGAGATTTGGCACAAGATGAGCATCTACCTCCACTTCGACTGTAGACAGATGTCCCCAGAGAAGCAAATTGAACCATACAGAATCCTAGGCCTTATGCTGTCATCTGTCCCCAACCTGGGTTTTCAGACATCTGAACCTAGATATTATATCAAATCGCCACACAGGTGGGTACCTGAAGCACAAATCAGAACTCCACCTTCCCTATGGCTAGAAAGCTTGCTGTTGGCAAGCTTCACACCTTCAGGGTAGGAGAAACCTTCATAGCCCCTGAGGCCAGGCCCAAACTTGAGTGCCGACTTGGGCACAAACTCGCATTGTGATCATCAGCAGGAGCCCCATGTTGAAGTAAGGCCTTTCAGGGCCTGGACCAAGAGCATGCACATAGGGCTTGCCAAGCCCCTATGATCTCAATCCTCACCAGAGTTCAAGTTTCCAGTCACCTGTACCCGGCTCTCTGCTCTGGATTCCCTCTCTTGGGGAGACACCTGAGCCAGAAAACAGTACTCCACCCTTCCCAAAAAATGACCCCAAACTCTTGGGAGCTGGGCCAAATCCCCAGAGGGGAGACTCGTCCATAGCACCTGAAGCCACCCTACAATCCACAGCTATCCTGGATACAACATCCAGAGACAAAAGCCTGAGGGACCGCCTCCCACTCGTCCATCGTTCAATAGCCGAGGAGCTACCCTCATGGTCTATATATCCGGCCTGCCATACCCTCAGTGCCACACCTAAGCAGATTGTGTTTTCAGTCTTCTGTGCCCCCAGCCCAGACCAACACACCCTCCAGGCTAGGGCCTATGGAGACACACTGAAGGACTGTGCCTGTCCTATCAAAGTTTATTATGCCCAATCTTTTGACCACAACCCTACATATTAGGAGAAACCTCCAAGGCCCCCGAGGCCATCCCAATAGTGTAGGCCGCCCTAGACTAAGAAGGATACTCTGACACTAGCTGAGCAACTATCTACACTGACACTCAGACAGTGTTCCCAAAGACAGAAGGTTGAAAAGGACAGGACCTAGGGCCTAATCTGAACCCTAGCTTTGGTTTCCAGGTGTCTTTCCTCAGAGGACTGGTTTCAAAGACCAGCATCTGGTACTTTTCTGAGGCACCAAACAGAACCTCTCTCATCTCCACATGGGGAGCTTTTTTATTGGAGCTGTATCTAACCCTTTGGGTAGGCGAATACTGCTGGGCCCCTGAGCCACCAGTACATTCCAAGTTCTCCATGGACACAAACCCACATTATAACCCATCCTGTGGAGAGTCCATTTCAACTCATCCCCCTGGGTAGCTCGCCACAGAGCCAGCAGTTCAAACATGTCTGATAGCAAAGAGCCAATGGGAATGCGAGGTATGCTGTACGGGCGTCCATCCGTCGAACTCTGTTCTCCAGTCCTTCTGTGTGGGACATCCTGGAGCCATCCAACAGGACTCAACTGTCCCACAGAAGGAAACCTTGTGGTTTGGAGCAACTCACAAACTCAATGTGGGAAAACCTCCTTAGCCTCCTGAGGCCCCTGCTTCATGAAGGGGCCATGATGGACACAAACTCTAGCCTCAGGAAACGTTTGATCCTCACCCTGACTTCAGATGCAGAAGATCCCGATTCAGCCTCTTCAGAGTGGGCCTGTCATTCTCTTGGCCCCAAAACTCACCCTATCTTGTGTTTTCAAACTTCCGTCCTCACACTCCTGGCACACAAGTCTTCCCAATTGGGAAATCTGGGTCCACAAAGAAGCACTCTGCCTGCCCACCAGAAGAAAAACATTGACTATGGCTTTGCCCAGAAACCCAAAATGAGGATCAACCTGCTCAGCCATCGGCAACACCCCAATTGCATAGGGTACCCTAAGCACTAATGCTCTGTCTTACATAGCCCAGCCCAGACCTTATGACAGACACTGAGACAGCTGGCCTCACACCAGCACATCTGAACTGCCAAGGCCTTAACCATCATCTCTTCCCAATCTGGGTTCTCAGGCATTAAAATCTAGACTTTGTCTCTAATCCCTGCACAGGGGGGGACCTGACACTCAAGTCAGAACTCCTCCTTCCCCATGGCAAAAAACCTGCTGTTGGCAGGGAATCAAACCTTCAGTGTAGGAGAAACCTGCATTGCCCATGAGGCCACAACCATGCTTGAAGGCCACGTTGGGCACATACATGCATTGTGACCCTCAGCATGAGTCCCATATTCAAGTAACGCCTCTCAGTGGCTGGACCAATAGGTAGCATATGGGGTTCACCATGCCCATAGGACCCCAAGCCTAACCAGAGGGCGGGTATTCCAGTTGTCAGTACCCACTGCTCTGCTCTAGAATCCCTCTACTGGGGGGGAGACCTGAGGGAGAAAACAGGACTCCTCCATTCCCACAGAATGACCCCAAACTCTAGGGAGCTGGGAATATCAACAGAGAGGGAATACTCTTCCTCGGCCCATGGGGCCACCCCTACATTAAACAGCCATCATAGACACAATATCCAGAGACAAAAGCCTGAGTGGCCACCTCCCATTCACCCTCCTTTCATATACCGAGGTGATCCCCTTACAGACTAGATCAGGCCTGCCATGACCTCAGTCCCAAACCTGAGCCAAGTTTGTGTTTTGGGAAGTCTGTCCCAACAGCCCTGGTACACAAAGCCTCAAGTATGGGGCCTCCGGAGCCACACCACAGGACTGTGTCTGCTCTCTTGCAGGAAACTTCGCCCATTCCATTGGCCACAACCCTACAGAATAGGAGAAACCTCAAGGCCCCTGAGGACATGCCACTACTGTAAGCCATCCTGGACAAACGAGGGCCTTCTGATACAAGCTGATCAACTACCTTCACGCAGTCATGCAGACAGATGTCCACAGATACAGACGATTGATCTGGACAGGCCCGTAGGCCCTAATCTGAACTCTTTTTTTTTTTATTTTTTCAATTTATTTATTTTCAGAAAAACAGTATTCATTATTTTTTCACCACACCCAGTGCTCCATGCAATAATACCCACCAACTGGTACACCAACCTCCCATACCCCCGCCACTTCAAAGCCCTCATATTGTTTTCCAGAGTCCATATTCTCTCATGATTCACCTCCCCTTCCAATTTACCCCAACTCCTTTCTCCTCTCTAACACCCCTTGTCCTCCATGATATTTGTTATGCTCCACAAATAAGTGAGACCATATGATAATTGACTCTCTCTGCTTGACTTATTTCACTCAGCATAATCTCTTCCAGTCCCGTCTATGTTGCTACAAAAGTTGGGTATTCATCCTTTCTGATGGAGGCATAATACTCCATAGTGTATATGGACCACATCTTCCTTATCCATTCGTAAGTTGAAGGGCATCTTGGTTCTTTCCATAGTTGGCGACCATGGCCATTGCTGCTATAAACATTGGGGTACAGATGGCCCTTCTTTTCACTACATCGTATCTTTGGGGTAAATACCCAGGAGTGCAATTGCAGGGTCATAGGGAAGTTCTATTTTTAATTTCCTGAGAAATCTCCACACTGTTCTCCAAAGAGGCTGCACCAACTTGCATTCCCACCAACAGTGTAAGAGGGTTCCCCTTTCTCCACATCCTCTCCAACACATGTTGTTTTCTGTTTTGTTAATTTTGGCCATTCTAACTGGTGTAAGGTGAGATCTCAATGTGGTTTTAATTTGAATCTCCCTGAGGGCTAATGATGATGAACATTTTTTCATGTGTCTGATAGCCATTTGTATGTCTTAGTTGGAGAAGTGTCTGTTCATATCTTCTTGCCATTTTTTGATATGTTTGCCTGTTTCCTGTGTATTGAGTTTGAGGAGTTCATTATAGATCCTGGATATCAACCTTTTGTCTGTACTGTCATTTGCAAATATCTTCTCCCATTCCGTGGGTTGCCTCTTTGTTTTTTTTTTTTTTTACTGTTTCCTTTGCTGTGCAGAAGCTTTTGAATTTGATGAAGTCCCAAAAGTTTATTTTCGCTTTTGTTTCCTTTGCCTTTGGAGACATATCTTGAAAGAAGTTGTTGTGGCTGATATCGAAGAGATTACTGCCTATGTTCTCCTCTAGGATTCTGATAGATTCTAGTCTCACGTTAAGGTCTTTTATCCATTTTGAGTTTATCTTTGTGTACAGTGTAAGAGAATGGTCGAGTTTCATTCTTCTACCTATAGCTGTCCAGTTTTCCCAGCACCATTTATTGAAGAGACTGTCTTTTTTCCACTGTATATTTTTTCCTGTTTTGTCGAAGATTAATTGACCATAAAGTTGAGGGTCCATATCTGGGCTCTCTACTCTGTTCCACTGGTCGATGTGTCTGTTTTTATGCCATTACCATGCTGTCTTGGTGATCACAGCTTTGTAATAAAGCTTGAAATCAGGTTAGGTGATGCCGCCAGCTTTATTTTTGTTTTTCAACATTTCCTTAGTGATTCGGGGTCTCTTATGATTCTATACAAAACTTTGGATTATTTGTTCCAGCTCTTTGAAGAATACTGGTGGAATTTTGATAGGAATGGCATTAAAAGTATATAGACATTTTAAATGTAAATAGATATTTTAACAATGTTTATTCTTCTGATCCAAGAGCATGGAATGGTCTTCCATCTGTTTGTGTCTTCTTCAATTTCATTCAAGAGTGTTCTGCGGTTCCTCAAGTACAGATCCTTTACCTCTTTTGTTAGGTTTATTCCCAGGTGTCTTATGGTTCTTGGTGCTATAGTAAATGGAATCGATTCTCTAATTTCCCTTTCTGTATTTTCATTGTTAGTGTATAAGAAAGTCACTGATTTCTGTGCATGGACTTTGTATCCTGCCACTTTGCTGAATTGCTGTATGAGTTCTCGTAGTTTGGGGGTAGAGTCTTTTGGGTTTTCCATATAAAGAATCATGTCATCTGCGAAGAGAGAGAGTTTGACTTCTTCATTACCAATTTGGATACCTTTTATTTCTCTCTGTTGTCTGATTGCTGTTGCTAGGACTTCTAATACTATGTTGAACAAGAGTGGTGAGAGTGGACATCCTTGTCTTGTTCCTGATCTCAATGGGAAGGCTGCAAGCTTTTCCCATTGAGGATGATATTTGCTGTGGGTCTTTCATAGATAGATTTGATGAGGTTCAGGGATGTTCCCTCTATCCCTATACTTTGAAACGTTTTCATCAGGAACGGATGCTGTATTTTTTCAAATGCTTTTTCTGCATCAATTGAGAGGACCATGTGGTTTTTCTCTCTTCTCATATTAATTTTTTGTATCACATTGATTGATTTGCGAATGTTGAAACATCCTTGTAGCCCAGGGATGAATCCCACCTGATCATGGTGGATAATCTTTTTAATGTGCTGTTGGGTCCTGTTGGCTAGGATCTTGTTGAGAACCTTAGCATTCATATTTATCAGTATTATTAGTCTAAAATTCTCTTTTTTGGTAGGGTCTTTGCCTGGTTTGGGGATCAGGGTAATGCTGCCTTCATAGAAAGAGTCTGGAAGTTTTCCTTCTGCTTCAATTTTTTGAAACAGCTTCAGGAGAATAGGTGTTATTTCTTCTTTGAAGGTTTGGTAGAATTCCCCAGGGAATCCATCAGGTCTTGGGCTCTTGTTTTTTGGGAGGTTTTTGATCACTGCTTCTATCTTGTTATTAGATATCGGTCTATTCAGGTTGTCTATTTCTACCTGGTTCAACTTTGGGAGTTTATAGGTTTCCAGTAATGCATCTATTTCATCTAGGTTGCTAAGCTTATTGGCATATAACTGTTGATAATAACTTCTTATGATTGTTTCTACTTCCTTGGTGTTCGTTGTGATCTCTCCCTTTTCATTCATAATTTTATGAATTTGGGCTTTCTTTCTCTCTTTTCTTTTGGATTAGAGTGGTCAATGATTTATCGATATTATTGATTCTTTCAAAAAACAAGCTTCTAGTTTCATTGATACGTTCTACTGTATCTCTGGTTTCTACCTCATTGATTTCAGCTCTAATCTTGATGACTTCCCTTCTTATGTGAGGAGTTGGTTTGATTTGTTGTTGATCCTCCAGTTCTTTAAGGTGTAGAGACAGCTGGTGTATTCTGGATTTTTCAATTTTTTTGAGTGAGGCTTGGATGGCTATCTATTTCCCCCTTAGGACAGCCTTTGCTCTATCCCATAGGTTTTGGAATGAAGTGTCTTCATTCTCATTGGTTTCCATGAATTGTTTAAGTTCTTCTTTGATCTCCTGGTTGATCCAAGCATTCTTAAGCAAGATGGTCTTTAGCTTCCGGGTGTTTGAGTTCCTTCAGAACTTTTCCTTATGATTGAGCTCCAGTTTCAAAGCACTGTGATCTGAGAATATGCAGGGAATAATCTCAGTCTTTTGGTATTGGTTGATTCCTGATTTGTGATCCAGTATGTAGTCTATTCTGGAGACGGTTCCGTGTGCACTTGAGAAGAATGAGTCTTCTGTTGTTTTGGGGTGGAATATTCTGTATATATCTATGAGGTCCATCTGGTCCAATGTGTCATTCAATGCTCTTGTTTCTTTATTGATTTTATGCTTCTATGATCTGTCTATTTCTGAGAGCAGCGTGTTAAGATCTCCTACGATTAGTGTATTCATATCAATATGACTCTTTATCTTGATTAACAGTTTTCTTAAGTAATTGGCTGCTCCCATTTGGGGGCATAGATATTTACAATTGTTAGATCATCTTGGATTGATAGTCCCTTTAAGGATTATGTAGTGTCCTTCTGTATCTCTGACTACAGTCTTTAGTTTGAAGTCTAATTTATCTGATATGAGAATCGCTGCTCCAGCCTTCTTTTGGGGCCCACTGGCATGAAAGATGCTTCTCCATCCCTTCACTTTTAGTCTGGGTGTACCTTTAGGTTCAAAATGGGTCTCTTGTAGATAACATATGTATGGGTCCTGTCGTTTTATCCAATCTGCAACCCTGTGCCATTTTATGGGTGCATTTAGGCCATTCACATTGAGAGTGATTATTGATAGATACGTTTTTATTGACATCGAGTTACCTTTGAAGTCTTCCTTTCTGTAGACTGTCTCTATAATTTTGTTCAATGCTATTCTTGGGATTTTTCCTCCTTTATAGAACCCCCCTTAATATTTCCTGCAATGTCAGCTTGGTGGTTGCATAGTCTTTTAAGCCTTGCCGGTCTTGAAAACTCTTTATCTCTCCATCCATTTTGAATGTCAGTCTTGCTGGATAAAGTATTCTTGGCTTCATGTTCTTCTCATTTAGTGCCCTGAATATATCTTGCCAGCCTCTTCTGGCTTGCCAGATCTCTGTGAACAGGTCTGACATTATTCTGATGGGCTTCCCTCTGTAAATAAGGAGCCTCTTTGCCCTGTCGGCTTTCAAAGATTATACCTACAGTTATAATTCCTCAATTTGACTATCAGGTGTCATGATGTTTTTTTGGAATGTATAATCTTGGGTGGAGACCATCCAGCCTCTAGTACATGAATGCTTGTTCCATTCGCGAGATTGGGAAAATTTTCATGAAGGACCTGTTCCACTATATCTTCTAGAAATCTTTCTTTCTCCTCCCCTTCAGGGATTCCAATAATTCTGACGTTGGAACACTTCATGGCATCATTTATTTCCCTGATTTTGTTTTCGTGGTTTCTAAGCTGTTTGTTCCAGGCTTCCGCCTTATCCTTTCTCTCTATCTGTTTGTCTTCCAGATAACTAATTCTATCTTCTGTCTCAGTTACCCTAGCTTTGAGAGAGTTTATCTAGATTTGAACTCATTGAGAGCATTGTGAACCTCCTCCCTGGTAGCTTTAAGCTCCGCCCTAACATTGTGAACATCCTGTCTGGTCGCTTTCAGTTCAGCCCTAATCAATTCTGTTTGGTCATCCATGGCTTTCTCCAACCTAGCTATTGCCTGGATAATTGTTAGCCTGAATTCTCTTTCTTACATATTGTCTATGTTGATAGCCATTAGCTCTGTTGCAGAAGGTCCATCCTCTGTATTTTTCTTCTGTTGGGCATTCCTCCTCCTAGTCATTTTGGTGGGAGATGACTGAACAGATGTAGCAGGATGTATCAACTGTGGTGCAGTCAAGGTGCAACCTGGAACACTTCTGAGCAATCAGCATTCCCCACGCAAATGAGAGACAAAAGAAAAGAAAAAGAAAAAAATTAAAAAAAGAGAGAGGGAGAGACAGGAAAGAAAGAGAAGATGAAAGAGAAGGTTCAGCCCAGATGGTCCCTAAGGTAAGATTTATGAAGTAGACAAACAAAAAGAGACAAAAAGACTGATACAAGTATATGACAAGAGAAAAATATATATATATGCAAATAAAGGAAGAACTTTGTCTAAAAGAACCCCAAGTGTAATATTTATATGCTATCAGGACAAACACAAAAACACAGAAACACTGGTGGAAGAAGAATATGGGAGAGTTCTTATAAATTCTCAGTGTGTGTGAGGAAGGTTCTTTTGATTCTTTCTGGATATATCTTGATATCTTTGTTAAAGGATTCAACTTTCCTAAGATAAAGGAGATTAAAAATAGGTTTACCTATAGGGGTAGTATTGATTGGGGAAAGGGAATTACTTTGAAGTTTAACTCTATATGAATATTAGAGGATAAAAATAAAAAGGAATAAACTAGACTAAACTAAACTAAAATTTAAAAAAAAAGGAATTCAAAAAATAAAAATGCAAAAGAAAAACATAGGTGTATGTATCAAAAAGTTCAGGTTAGAAGGGTATTATGGAATTTGATGTACTGTACAGCTTGCTGTGATGATAAATAGTTTTAAAAAATTACCTATGTGTAAAAAAAAAAAAAAAAAAAAAAAAAAAGAACCGGAATAGTGGGAACGAGTGAACAATACAAGTTTTCCTATGATGTAGTGGTTGTTCTCTTGTAGTCCTTTTTTTTTTTCTCTTTTTCTTTTTCTTTCTTGGTTTGTTTTTTAGAGGAGGGGCCTGCCATGTGGGTTGTCAGTCAATGATGTTTCCTGAGTTAAGTCCTCCCGCCCCCCTCAAGGGGGTGGGCTCTGAGGAAACTGTTTTTTTTCAGGCTTTTGTTCTCTGGCCGTTTTTATGTTTGTTCACTTTTTTTTTTTTTCTCTCACCTTGACCGCCTTTGTTGGTTTTTGTAGTTTTAGAGGAAAACAAACTGCACCCTGATCTTCCTCTCAGAGAGAAGCTTCGGTCTGGGTGCAGAGCCTAAATAAGTTCCCCCTTGGCCGCTGGCAGAGTAGGTTCCAAGTTGCAGACCCTGGGGGCGCAGGATCTTTTGCTTGTACCCAAAGCCAAGGCAGTGGCAGCTGTCTGGGAGCTCCCGACCGTGAGAGAGGTTCCAAGCAGCGATAGCACACTGAGATTTTGCTGCTGGCCCTGGATGGGAGTGCCCAGCTTGCGAGCACCTCTTTCAGAGGCGGCTATGGGTCACGCAGACGTCTCAGGCACTGAGAATGGCGCGCAAGTCCGTAAGCACCAGGCTGGGCTTTTGCACACCTCTGTCAGGGGAGAGTTTGGGGTGCATGGCTTAGGCTTTGAAACAATGGTGCCAGTCAAAGAGCGCCGGCCAGGCCTTTGTAACTCAGGGGAGCATGAGGGAGATGCACGCGTATCTCAAGCTTTGTGGTAGGGCTCCCGTGTTCCACCAACTGGCGATGGCTCCTATACCCTCACAGGAGCTAGACCCCATGCATTCTCGGGCGCGCTGGTGGCTTAGGGACCAAGACATGGTTTCTCTGCCACACTCTCCCTGCCTCAGCGCCGGGGAGGCTGTCCTGGGACCTGGGACATAAGCCCCTGTCCCTAGTCACCCTGATTGCCCCAATTTCCCCCCACGATCCTTTGCTCTTTTGGAGTGCTTTCAACCAGTCTCCAAGTTAATGCTGGTCCCCAGAGGCAGGGCACTCTCACTTCTATTGGAGTATTACTTTCCAAGCGGTTGCCTCTGGTGGCTCCCTCCCCCTTTTGTTTATCTTCTGATATTAGTCCGCCATTCCCACTCCGCTTTACCTCCCCACTGGCGTCTTTGGCCCCTGTAGAGATCCAGATGTGTATAATTCTGATCTCAGTTTGATTTCATGGGTGACCGGAGTTCTTTGGTAGGTAATCAGCTCACTTTGGGGTACTGGCTGAAAAGGCGCCTCCTCCTACTCCCCCACCATCTTGTCCTACCCCCCAATCTGAACTATTGCTTTGGTATCCAGGTGTCACTCCTGAGAGGCCAGGTTCGAAGACCACCATATGGGGCTTTCCTGAGGCAACAAACAGAACACCTCTCATCTCCACATGGGAAGTTTCCTTGTTGGAGCTGTGCCAAACCCTTCGGGTTGGAGAATCCTGCAAAGACCCTGAGCCACCACCACATTCCAAGGTCTCCATGGTCACCAATCCCCATTACGACCCATCCTCAGCAAAGTCCACTTCATCTCAGCTTGCCCAAGAGCCCGCAGATTGAGCCTGCCTTATCCCAACCAGTCAATGGGAATGTGAGGTGACCTATCCATGCATCAATGCATAGACCCCTGCTCTCGAGTCTTTCCGTATTTGGCATCCTGGAACCATCCAATGGGACTCGACAGTCCTTCAGAAGGGAACCTTGAGGTTTGGAGCAACTCACAACTCCCAGCATAAGGAAACATCTCTGGCCTCATGGTGGCCCCAACCCCTTCAGGAAGGGGCCATCATGGACACAAATTCCAGCCTGAGGCAACGTCTGATACTAGCCCTCACCTCAGATGCAGGAGATCTCGATTCAGCCTCTGAAGAGTGGGCCTGCCATTTCCTCGGCCCCAAACCTCACCCTAGCTCGTGTTTTCAGACTTCTGTCCTCACACTCCTGGCCCACAAGCCCTCCTGATTGGGAATATTGGAGCCAAAACGAAGCACTCTGCCTGTCCACCAGGAGAAATACATTTTCTATGGCATTGCCCAGAAACCTCAAATGAGGATCAACCTGCTTGATCCTCGGCAACACCCCAATTGCATAGGCTACCCTAAGCACTAATGCTCTGTCTTACGTAGCCTGAGCCCAGACCTTCTGACAGACACTGAGACAGCTGGCTGCACACCCAGCACCTTGGACCCGCCATGGCCTTAGGGCATTCATCCCTTCCCATTGACTTGTGTGTCTTCCTGGAGGTATGTTCTGAGGCTGTGTCAGATTGTGCGTTTTTCCAGTGTGGCTTATGAAGTTGGGGTTGGCTTAGGGGCTTTGCAGGTTTCTGATAATCTGGAGGGCTTGGGATACTGAGACAGCCAGAGTTTCCTCGTAATAGGCTCAGTGATATGATGTGGTTCTGGAGGCCCCATCTTGGAGTGCATGTGGGTCAGGGATTTTGGACCAAAGTCTGCAGACACAAACTCGGGTAAGAGTTAGGGGTGAGGTGATGGCAGGCCTGATCTGCAGACACTGAGGGCAGCTTCTCGGGATTTGAAATTTGGATGGCTGGGAGGCAGGAGCACAGACTTTTCTGTCTGGATTGTGTGTCTTGGATGGCCATGGAATGGAGGGGTGGTCGCATGGGTCCATGGGAGATTCTACCTCTCTGGGGATTCTGCCCGGCATCCAAGAGTTTGGTGTCTTACTGCAGGAAGGGGAGAGAGCGGTTTTCCATCTCAGGGGTCCTGTCCAAAGAGGCATTCCGGAGATTGGTTCTGGGTTCGGGCACCTGGATAACCCCACCAAGGCTTAGGATTTGGGCCTAGGGGCATGACAGGTCCGCTCTGTTGGCTCCTGGTCCAGCTCCCGAGGGGGGTTGTTGGAAAGGTGTCTCAAGCTAAGGGTCACAATGCCTGTTTGTGTCCAGAAGCCCCTACAGCCTGGGCGTGGTCTCATGGGCCATGGACTTGGCTCCCATTCTGAGGGTTGAACAGCCTTCTCAACATTCAGTTTTCCTGCCGAAGGAAAGAGGAGTACTCTTTTGTGCTTCTGGGTCACCCACAGGCAGGAATTTGTTCTACATTCTGGGACAGGTACCTGAATACCCAGGTCAGTTTGGGATGACAGTCTTGGGCCAAGATAGGACCCACCTGCAAGATATGTGGCCTGCTGTCTGGGTGGCTGGCAGGAAGTCGGGGCTTGAGCTGTGTCTGATAGAGCATTCGTGCAGAGGACGGCCTATAATAATGGGGTTCCATTGAGAGCTGTGCAACAGGATCCTCATGTCGGGTTTCTGTGCAGACCCTTAGGGAACTTCTTCTTTCTGATGGGCAGGCAGAAGACTGTTTTGTGGCTCCAGAATTCCCAATATGGAGGGCTTGCAGCCGAGAAGTGTGAGGACAGATATCTGATAACACCAGCTACGGTGAAGCTCAGTGCTGAGCACATGGCCGTTCCAATGTGCAGTGGTTTTTTCGAGATCTCCAGCACCTGACTATGCGTGAGGGTCAGATGTCTGCTCACGCTGGAGTTTGTATCCAGGAAGGCCAACAAATGGTGGGGTTTTCTCAAGAAGCCTTGGAGGTTTTCCCAAGCTGGAGCTTGTGAGCTGATCCAAACAGAAAGGAGTCCTACTGTGGGACAGAGGTAGTCTGCTTAGATTTGATAGCACAGCTCTCTGAATGGAGGCCAGGGAAGCCCACTTCAGGTTACCATTACAGCTGAGGAACAGGACAGGCTTGATCTGCTGCCTCTGATTCCAAGTTCCAAGTGATCTGAATTGACGGAAGATCTCAGTCTAATGTGTCACAATGCTGCTTCATATCCAGGGAGACCCAGAGGCCCCTAATGTGTCACAATGCTGCTTCATATCCAGGGAGACCCAGAGGCCCTGGGTCCATGCAGGATTCTCCTATCCTAAGGATTAGACCCAGTTCCCAGGAGAAAGATTTCCTTCTAGGGACAGGAGGGGTTTTCTTGTATGGCTCATGGACCACAGGTTGGACCATATATTGGTTTTCCAGAACAGGCCTCTAGGGAAGGAGGCCTGAAAACCTAAGCTAGGGTTCTGATGAGGTCCTAGGGGCATGGAAGATTCAATCTTCGGACTCAGCGCCATTGACCTGCATGCTGTGACAGACTGTACATTTCTTTCAAGAACAGTCTATGAAATTAGGGTGGGCTCAGGGTCTTTGCAGTTTTCTCCTAATCTGGAGGGCTTGGGCAACTGAGACAGGAATAATTTACTCCAGAGAGCAGGCCCAGTAATGTGCTGTGGTTCTGGATACCCCATCTTGGAGGGCATGTGGTTCAGGGTTCTGGGAACAAAATCTTTAGAAACAAAATTGGGTTTAAGTTAGGGACGTGGTGATAGTAGGCCCGATCTGCAGAACCTGAGGGAAGCTCCTCGGGATTGGAAATTTGGGCAGCTGAGAGGCCAGAGCACAGGCTTTTCTGTCCGGATTGTGTCTAGGATGGCCATGGAATGGAGGGATGTCCTCATGTGTCCATAGGAGTTTCTTCCTATCTGGGGATTCTGCCCAGCACCCAAGAGTTTGGTGTCTTACTGGGGGAAGGGGAGACCGTGCTTTACCGTGTCAGGGTTCCTGTCAAAACATGGAATCCAGAGATGGGTTATGGGTCTTGGTGCCTGGGTAATCCCACCAAGGCTTAGAATTTGGGCCTAGGTGCCTGACAGGCCTGCTCTGTGGGGTCCTGGTCCATCTCCCACGGGCGCTTGTTGGAAATGGTTCTCAGGGTGAGGGTCACAATGCCTGTTTGTGCCCAGCTTCCCATCCTGTGTGGGCGCTGTCTCTTGTTCCATGCACCTGGATCCCAATATGAGGGCTGGACAACCATCTCAACATTTAGTTTTCCTGACATGGGGAAGGAGGAGTACCCTTTTGTGCTTCATGGTCACCCATGAACAGGAATTTGAGCTATGTTCTGGAACAGGTACTTGATTACCCAGGTTGGTTCGGGACGAAAGACTCAGGTCAAGGCAGGTCACACCTGTATGATATGAGGCCTGCCATCTGTGTGGATGCCAGGAGGTCGGGGCTCGGGCTGTGTCAGACAGAGCATTAGTGCACAGGGTGGCCTATGATATTGGGGTGCCATAGAGGGCAGTGCAGCTATATCCTCATGTGGATTTTCTGCGCAAACCCATAGGGCACTTCTTATTTCTGGTGGGCAGGCAGAAGGCTGCATTGTGGCTCCCAAATTCCCAATACGGAGGGCTTATAGGCGAGGAATGCGAGGACAGAAGTCTGAATAGACAAGCTACATTTAAGCTCAGTCCTGAGCACATGGCAGTTCCAATGTGCAGCAGTTTTTTCGATATCCTCAGCACCTGAGTATGGGTGAGGTCAGATGTCTGCTCACGCTGGAGTTTGTATCTGTGATAGCCAACGAACGAGATATCCAGCACCTGATTAAGGGCAGATGGATGATGTTTGCTCACGCTGGAGTTTGTTTCTATTATGACTGAAAAATGGAGGGCTGACGTCAAGAGTCCATGGATGATTTCCCATGCTGAGACTTGTGAGATGCTCCAAACAGCAAGGTTTCCTTCTACAAAACAGGTGGAGCCTGGTTTGTTTGCTCCAGGGTCTCCCATTGGAATCGTGTGGGGAGGAGAGCTCTCCTGCATGGATCCCTGGAAAGCACACCTCCACTGACAATTACAGCTGAGGAACATGGCAGGTTCCTTCTGGTGGCTCTAGGGCAAAGGACAAAGGCCTTGAGTTGACATGGAATCACTTGCAGATGACTCACAATGTTGGTTTGATACCAGGGAGATCTTAGATGGTGCTGGGGGCTAAGGTTCTGTGCAGGATTCTCTAAACTTGAAAGTTTGGCACAAGTTGAAAGACACGGTTTCCTTCTGGGGACAGGAGATTTTCTGTTGTGTGGCTCAGGGACCACATAATTTATCCTAAGTTGGTATACCAGAACAGGTCACTGAGGACAGATGTCTGAAAACCTAATCTAGGGTTCCAATGGAGATCTAGGGGCATGTCAGGTTTAATCTTCTGTCTCAGGACCATGACATGGCTGTCTGCCAATATGTAGGTGATCAGGGTGTTCCAGACTTTGCATTTGCATCCAGAACAAACACCAATATGGGAGTGGGCTCAGGGGCCTTGTAGGTTTCGCCTAATCTGGAAGGTTTGGGCAACTGTTACTGGCATAGTTACCTTGGGAATGGCAGGCACAGTCCTGTGGTGTGGCTCTGGAGACTCCATCCTGGAAGGCATGTGAGCCATGGTTTTGAGAGAGAAGTCTGCAAAAACACAAATTCGGATTAGGCTTAGTTGCAAGGTGATCACCGGCCCAATGCGTAGACTTGGAAAGAAGCTCTTTGGGAACTGTAATTAGTTGACTCGAAGGTGGTAGCACAGGCTTTTCTATCTGGATTGTGTGTCCAGGATGGCCCCAGAATGCAGTGGTGTTCTCATGGCTCCATGGAAGATTTTTCCTCTCTAAGGATCCTGGCAGCTCCCCATAGTTTGGTGGCTTTTTTGAGGAAGGGAAGAGTGCTGTTTTCCATCTTAGTGGTGCCCCAGAACAGAGATTCCAGAGACGGGCTCTGGGTCTGAGCCCCTGGAAAATCCCAACAAGTGTTAGGATTTAGGCCTATGGGCATACCAGGCTGGCAATGCGGGATTATGGTGTTGCCACTGAGAGTGCTGGTTTGAAAGCATGCTCAGGCTGATGGTCACAATGCTTGTTTATGCCCAGGGCGTCCCTCAGGAGTGGTCGTGGCCTCACCGGCCATGCATCTGGTTCCCACTTTGAGGGTTGGACAAACATCCCAACAGCCAAATTTCCTGCCACGGGGAAGGAGGAGTTCTCTATTCTGCTTCAGGTTCCCCCATTGGCAGGGATTCCCCAAAAGGTATGGGGACAGGTGCCTGAATAACAAGGATGGGTGAGATAACAGAATTGGGCCATGGCCAGTCTCACATGTTTGATATGGGGCCCGCTATCTGGGTGGCTGGCACTAGGTTGGGTCTCAGTCTCTGTCAGACACAGCAGTAGTGGCCATAGCAGACTATGAGTCGGTATTACTTCAAGGACCTAGCAGATTGATCCACATGTGAGGTTTCTGGGCAGAGTCACTAGGCACTTCTTCTTTCTATGGGGAAGGCAGAATGCTGTGTTGTGGCTCCAGAATTCGTCATCAAGAGGGCTTGGGGACCAGTAGGGTGAGGATGGAATTGTAAACATAAGTTAGAGTTGAATTCAGTGCCAAGCAGAAGGCAGTTCCAAAGTGCAGCGGCTGATTCGAGATATCTAGCACCTGAGTAAGGGCGGATGTCAGATGTTTGTTCACACTGGAGTTTGTGTCTATGATGACCGGAAATTGTAGGGGTGGTGTCAAGAATCCATGGATGATATCCCACGCTGAGGGTTGTCAGATGCTCCAAACAGCAAGGTTTCTTGTACTGGACAGATGGAGACTGGTATATTAAGTCCAGTGTCCCCCATGGATAATTTGTGTAGCAGAGCTCTCCCGCATGGATGCCTGGAAAGCACAGCTCCATTGCCAATTGCAGATGAGGAACATGGAAGATTAGTTCTGGTGGCTCTGTTGCGAAGTACCAAGGCCTTGAGTTAACATGGAATCTCTTGCAGATGGGCCAAAATGCTGGATTGTTACCAGGGAGATCTTAGAATGTGCTGGTGGCTAAGGTGCCATGCAGGATTCTCCTATCCTGAGGGTTTGGCACAGGTCGAAGACCACGGTTTCCTTCTGGAGACAGGAAATGTTTTCTTGTGTGGCTCAGGAACCACATGTTGTATTAGAAGTTGGTATTCCAGAACAGGACTTTGAGGACAGATGCCAGAAATCCTAAGCTAGGGTTCTAATGTGGTCCTAGGGGCATGTATGGTTCAATCTTCTGACTTCGAACCACTGACTTGGATCTCTGCCTGGATGTAGTTGATCAGGTTGTTTCAGAGTGGGCATTTGCATCCAGAGCAGCCGCCAATATTGTGTTGGTCTCAGGGACCTCAGATTTCTCCTAATTTGGAATGTTTGGGCTACTGTGATGGGCACAGTTTCCTTGGGGATGGCAGGCACAGTCCTGTGGTGTGGAGACCACATCCTGGAGGACATGTGAGCCATTGTATTGTTAGAGAAGTCTGCAAACACAAGTTCAGGTTAGGGTTAGTGGCTAGGTGATAACAATCCCAATGCCTACACATGGAGGGCAGCTCATCAGGAACTGAAATTAGGGTGACTCGAAGCTGTAGTACAGGCTTTTCTACCTGGATTGTCCAGTATGGCATCAGAATGCATTTGTGGTTGCCTGGGTCCATGGGAGATTTTTCCTCTCTAAGGATCCTGGTGGCTCCCCAGAGTTTGGTGGCTTTTTTGGGGAAGGGCAGAGTGCTGTATTCCATTTAAGGGGTGCCCCAAACAGGGATTCCAGAGATGGGCTCTAGGTCTGAACGCCTCAGAAATCACACCAAGGGTTCGAATTTGGTCATAGGGGCATAGCAGGCTTTCAGTGCAGGATCCTGGTGGTTCAACTGAGAGGGGATGTTGGAAAGCATGCTCAGGCTGAGGGTCATATGCTTGTTTGTGCCCAGGGTGGTTCCTCAGTCGTGGGCGTGGTCTCATTCGACATTCAGCTAGCTCAGACTTTGAGGGTTGGATACCCATCCCAACACCCAGGTTTCCTGCCATGGAAAAGGAGGAGTTCTCTATTGTGCTTCCGGTTACCCCATTGGCAGGGATTCCACCAAACATCTATGGACGTCAATGGGTAGAGATGATGGACTTGGGACATGGCCAGTCTCACATGCTGGTTATGGGACCCGCTCTCTGGGTGGCTGACACTAGGTTGGGGGCTCAGGCTGTGTCAGACACAGCACTAGTGGTCAGGGCAGCCTATAAATCGGGGTTCCCTTGAGGGCTGAAGATTGATTCTCATGTGGAGTTTCTGGGCAGACTCAACAGGCACTTCTTTATTCGATGGGGAAGGCATAATTCTGTGTTGTTGCTCCAGAATTCCTCATCAAGAGGGCTTGAGCACCAGTAGGGTGAGGATGGAATTGTAAACACAAGCTACGGTTCAATATACTGCCAAGCGGAAAGCATTTCCAATGTGCAGTGGCTGCTTCAAGATATCCAGCACCTGAGTAAGGGGGGATGTCAGATGTTTGATCACAGTGGAGTTTGTTTCTATGATGACCGACTAATGGAGGGGTGGTGTCAAGGGTCCATGGAGGATTTCCCATTCAGAGGATAGTGAGATGCTCCAAATAGCATTCACAATGGTTTCCTTCTACTAGATAGGTTGAGCCTGTTGTTTTTTTTTGTTTGTTTGTTTGTTTGTTTGTTGTTGTTGTTGTTTTGCTCTGGGTCCCCCATGTGGAAAGTTAGGTAGCAGAACTCACCCGCATGGATGCCTGGAAAGCTCACCTCCATTGACATTGCAGCTGAGGACAAAGGCATGTTCATTCTAGTGGCTCTGGGGTGAAGGACCAAGGCCTTGAGTTCACATGTACTCTCTTGCATATGGGTTACAATGCTGGATTGTTACCAGGGAGATCTTAGAATGTGCTGGTGGCTAAGGAGTCCGGCAGGATTCTCTTACCTTGAGGGTTTACCACAGGTCAAAGAGCACGGTTTCCTTCTTGGGACAAGAGATGTTCTGTTGTGTGGATCAGGGACCACCTGTTGTATCATAAGTTGGTATTCCAGAACAGGACCCTGAGGATAGATGCCTGAAAACCTAATCTAGTGTTCCAATGGTGTACTAGGGGCATGCCAGGTTCAATCTTCTGACTCAGGACCATTTACTTGGCTGTCTGACTGGGTGTAGGTGATCAGAGTGTTTCACACTGTACATTTGCATTCTGAGAGGACGTCAGTATGGGTGTGGCCTCATGGGCCTTGCAGGTTTCGCCTAATCTGGAAGGTTTGGGCAACTGTGACGGGCACAGTTTCCTTGGGGATGACAGGCACAGTCCTGTGGTGTTGCTCCAGAGTCCCCATCCTGGAGGGCATGTGAGCCATGGTTTTGGAAGGGAAGTCTACAAACACAAATTCGGGTAAGTGTTAGTGGCGAGGTGATTGCAGGACCAAAGCGAAGAGCTGGAGGGCAGCTTGTCATGAACTGTAATTAGAGTGACTGGAAGGCAGTAGCACAGCCTTTTTTATCTGGATTGTGTGTCCCGGATGGCCTCGGAATGCAGCTGTGTTCTCATGGGTCCATGGGAGATTTATCCTGTCTAAGGATCCTGGTGGCTCCCCATAGTTTGGTGGCTTTTTCGGGGAAGGGAAGTGTGCGGCTTTCCAACTTAGGGGTTCCCCAAAATAGGGAGTCTAGAGAGGAATTCTGGGTCTGGGCGCCTGGAAAATCCCACCAAGGGTTAGGATTTGGGCCTAGGAGCATATGAGGTCTTCAATGTGGGATCCTGGTGGTGCAACTGAGAGGGATTGTTTGAAAGCATGCTCAGGCTGAGGTTCACAATGCCTGTTTTTGCCCAGGGCAGCCCTCAGGAGTGGGTGTGGTCTCATTGGCTATGCAGTTTTCTCCCACTTTGAGGATTGGACAACTATCCCAACTGCCAGGATTCCTGTCATGGTGAAGGAAGAATTCTCTATTCTCCTTTAGGTTCCCCTATTGGCAAGGATTACAGCAAATCTGTGGACAGATGCCTGAATACCAAGCATGGGTAGATCTGATGGACTTGGGTCATGGCTGGTCTCACATGCTGGGTAGGGGCCCACTTTCTTCGTGGCTGACATTAGGGTAGGGCTCAGGCTCTCCCAGACACAGCTCTAGTGCCCAGGAAAGCCTATAAATCGAGGTACCCTCGAGGGCCGAGTAGATTGATACTCAAGTGGGGTACCGTCGCCGAATCACCAGGCACTACATTTTACTATGGTGAAGGCAGAATGGTGGGTTGTGGCTCCAAAATTCCGTTTCAACAGGACTTGAGGACCAGTAGAATGAGGATGAATTGTAAACACAAACTACGGTTCAATTCAGTGCCAAGCAGATGGCAGTTCCAATGTGCAGCAGCTTATTTGAGATATTCAACAACTGAGTTAGGGATGATGTCAGATATTTCTCACACTGGAGTTTGTGTGTATGGTGACCGTCAAATGGAGGGGTGGCATCAAGAGTCCAAGGATGATTTTCCACACTGAGTCTGTGAGATGCTCCAAACAGCAAGGTTTCCTTCTACAGAACAGGTGGAGCCTGGTTTGTTTTCTCCAGTGTCCACCATGTGGAAAGTTTGGGTAGCAGAGCTCTCCCGCATGTATGCCTGGAAAGCACACCTCCATTGACCATTGCAGCTGAGGAACATGGCAGGTTCCTTCTGGTGGTTCTGGGGCGAAGGTCCAAGGCCTTGATTTGACTTGAAATCTATTGAAGATGGGTCACAATGCTGGTTTGTTACCAGGGAGATCATAGAATGTGCTAGTGGCTAAGGTTCCATGCAGGATTCTCCAAACCTGAAGGTTTGGCAAAGGTCGAAGCGCATGGTTTCCTTCAGGGGAGAGTTATTCTGTTGTGTGGCTCAGGGACCACATGTTGTATAATAATTTTGTATTTCCGAACAGGCCTCTGAGGACAGATGCCTGAAAACCTAATCTAGGTTTCATATGTGGTCCTAGGGGCATGTATAGTTCAGTCTTCTGACTCGGAACCATTGACTTGGGTGTCTGCCTGGATGTAGGTGATCAGGTTGTTTCAGACTATGCATTTGCATACAGATCGGCCGTCAATATTGGGGTGGTCCCAGGGTCCTCAGGCTTTCCTAATCTGAAATGTTTGGGCAACTGTGACGGGCACAGAATCTTTGGGAATGGCAGGCACAGTCCTGTGGTTTGGCTCCAGAGACCCCATCCTGGAGGACATGTGAGCCATGGTATTGTTAGAGAAGTCTGCAAACACAAGTATGGGTTAGGATTAGGGCTAGGTGATTGCAGGCCCAATTCCTATAACTGGAAGGCAGCTCGTCAGGAACTGTAATTAGGGTGACTGGAAGGCGGTGGTACAGGCTTTGAGATATTCAACAACTGAGTTAGGTCTGATGTCAGATATTTCTCACACTGGAGTTTGTGTCTATGATGACCCACTCATGGAGTCGTGGCGTCAAGAGACCACATAGGATTTCCCACGCAGAGGCTTGTGAGATGCTCCAAACAGCAAGATTTCCTTCTATTGGACAGGTGGAGTGTGGTTTGTTTACTCCAGTTTCTCCATCTGGAAAGTGCGGGTCACAGAGCTCACCCGCATGGATGCCTGGAAAGCACACCTCCATTGACCATTGCAGTACAGGACCATGGCCGAATCATTCTGAAGGCTTTGGGTCGAAGTACAAAGGGGTTGAGTTCAAATGGAATCTCTTGCAGATGGGCCCCAATGCTGGTGTGTAACCAGAGAGATCTTAGAATGTGCTGGTGTTGAAGGTGCCATGCAGGAATCTCCTACCCTGAGGGTTTGGCAAAGGTCGAAGAGCACAGTTTCCTTCTGGTGGCAGGAGATGTTCTGTTGTGTGGCTCAGGGACCACATGTTGTTTCATATGTTGGTATTCCAGAACAGGCCTCTGAGGACAGATACTGAAAACCTAATCTAGGATTCTAATTTCGTCCTAGGGGAATGTCATGTTCAATCTTATGACTCGGGACCATTGATTTGGCTGACTGCATGGATGTAGGTCGTCAGGGTGTTTCAGACTGGGCATTTGCATCCAGAGCTACCGACAATATTAGGGTGGGTCAGGGGCCTTGCAGGTCTCTCCTAATCTGAAAGGTTTGGGCAACTGTGACGGGCATGGCAGGCACAGTCCTGTGGTTTGGCTCCAGAGAACCTATCATGGGGGGCATGTGAGCCATGGTTTTAGGAGAGAAGTCTGTAAACACAAATTCAGATTAGGGACAGTGGCCTGTTGATCAAGGCCCAATGCATAGACCTGGAGAGAAGCTCATCAGAAACTGTAATTAGGGTGACTAAAAGTCGGTAGCACAGGCTTTTCTATCTTGATTGTGTGTCCAGGATGGCCTCGGAATTCAGGTGTGGTTTCATGTGTCCATGGGAGACATTTCCCTTCTAAGGATCCTGGTGGCTCTCCATAGTTTGGTGGCTTATTTGGTGAGGGAAGAGTGCAGTTTTCCATCTCTGGGTGCACAGATACTGGGATTCCAGAGATGGGCTATGGGTTAGCCCCTGGAAAATCCCACCAAGTGTTAGGATTTGGGCCTAGGTGTGTACCAGGCCTGCAATGAGGGATCTTGGTGTGCAACTGAGAGAGCTTGTTTGAACACATGCTCAGGATGAGTGTCACAATGCCTGTTTGTGCCCAGGGAAGCTCTGAGGTTTGGGCTTGGTCTCATTGGCCATGCAGCTGGCTACCAATTTGAGGGTTGGACACCCATCCCAACAGCCAGATTTCCTGCCACGGGGAAGGAGGAGTTCTCTCTTGTGCTTCAGGTTCCGCCATTGGCAGGGTTTCCAGCAAAGATCAGGGGATAGGTGCCTGAAGACCAAGGATGGGTAGCATGACGTACTAGGATATGGGCACTGCTCTCAGGTCTGGACTCAGGGTCTGTCAGACACAACGCTAGTGGCCAGGGCAGCCTATAAATCGGGATTCCCTCGAGAGCCAAGCAGATTGATCCTCATGTGGGATTTCTGGGCAGACTCACCAGGCACTTCTCCTTTCTATGGAGAAGGCAGAATACTGTGTTGTGGTTCCAGAATTCCCTATCAAAAGGGCTTGGGGACCAGTAGGGTAAGGAATGAATTGTAAACAGAAGCAACAGTTCAATTCAGTGCCAAGAGGTAGGCTGTTCCAATGTGCAGTGGCTTATTCGAGATATCCAGCCCCTGAGTAAGACGGAATCAGATGTTTGCTCACACTGGAGTTTGTGTCTATGATGACCAACAAATGGAGGGGTGGAATCAAGAGGCCATGGAGGATTTCCCAAGCTGAGGCTTGTGAGATGCTCCAAACAGCAAGGTTTCCTTCTACTTTACTGTTGGAGTCTGGTTTATTTGCTCCAGGGTCCCCCATGTGGAAAGATTGGGTAGCAGAGCTCTCCCGCATGGATGCCTAAAAAGCACACCTCCATTGACGATTGCAGATGAGGAAAATGGCAGGATCATTCTGATGGTCTTGGGGCGAAGTACCAAGAGCTTGAGTTGACAAGGAAAGTCTTGCAGATGGGCCATAATGCTGCTTTGTTACCAGGGCGATATTGGAATGTGTTGGTTGCAAAGGTGCCAAGCAGGATTCTCCTACCCTGAGGGTTTGGCAAAGGTCGAAGAACACGGTTTCCTTCTGGGGCCAGGAGATATTCTGTTGTGTAGCTCAGGGACACGTGTTGAGTCATAAGTCGGTATTCCAGAACATGCCCCTGAGGACAGATGCCTGAAAACCTAATCTAAGGTTCCATTGAGGTCCTAGGGGCATGTCAGGTTCAATCTCCTGACTCAGGACCATTGACTTGGTGTCTGCCTGGATAAAGGTGATCAGGGTGTTTCAGACTGGGCATTTGCATCCAGAGAAGCCTACAATATTGGGGTTGGAGCAGGGGCGTTGCAGATTTCTTCTAATCTGGAAGGTTAGGGAAACTGTGAGGGGCCCATTTTCCTTGGGGATAGCAGCACAGTCCTGTGGTGTGGATCCTGAGACCCCATCTTGGAGGGCATGTGAGCTATGGTTTTGGAGAGAAATCTGCAAACACAAATTCAGGTTAGGGTTAGTGGCGTGGGGTCACAGACCCAATGCATAGACCTGGAGGGCAGCTCGTCAGGAACTATAATTAGGGTGACGGGAAGGCCGTAGCATTAGCTTTTCTATCTACATTGTTTATCCAGGATGGCCTTGGAATGCAGGTGTGGTCTCGTGGGGCCGTGTTAGACATGTTCTCTCTAAGTATCCTTGTGGCTCTCCATAGTTTGGTGGCTTATTCAGTGAGGGAAGAGTGCAGTTTTCCATATTAAGGGTGCCCCAATACTGGGATTCCAGAGACAGGCTATGGGTCTTCGTGCCTGGAAAATCCCACCAAGTGTTAGGATTTGGTCCTAGGTGCATACCAGGCCTGCAATGAGGGATCCTTGTGGTGCAACTGAGAGAGGTTGTTTGAACACATGCTCAGGCTGAGTGTCACAATGCCAGTTTGTGCCCAGGGAGACCCTCAGGTTTGGGGGTGGTCTCATTGGCCATGCAGCTGGCTCCCACTTTGAAGGTTGGACACCCATCCCACCATCCAGATTTCCAGCCACGGGGAAGGAGGAGTTCTCTATTGTGCTTCAGGTTTCCCCATTGGCAGGGATTCCAGCAAAAATCAGGGAACATGTGACTGATGACCAAGGATGGGTAGAGAAGATGTACTAGGATATGGGCACCGCTCTCAGTGTGTTTGACATTGGTCTGGGCTCAGGGTCTGTCAGACACAGCACTAGTGGCCAGGGCAAGCTATAAATTGGGGTTCCCATGAGAACCGAGCACATTGATCCTCATGTGGGTTTTCTGGGCAGACTCACCAAGCACTTCTCCTTTCTATGGAGAAGGCAGAATGCTGTGTTGTGGCTCCAGAATTCCCTATCAAAAGGACTTGTGGTCCAGTAGGGTAAGGATTGAATTGTAAACACAAGCAACAGTTCAATTCAGGGCCAAGCAGTAGGCAGTTCTAATGTGCAGCAGCTTATTCGAGATATCCACCACCTGAGTAAGGCAGAATCAGATGTTTGCTCACACTGCAGTATGTGTCTATGATGCATGACAAATGGAGGGTGGCGTCAAGAGGCCATGGAGGATTTCCCAAGCCGAGGCTTGTGAGATGCTCCAAACAGCAAGGTTTCCTTCTACGGGACTTGTGGAGTCTGGTTTGTTTGCTCCAGGGTTCCCCATGTGGAAAGTTTGGGTAGCAAAGCTCTCCCACAGGGATGCTTGGAAAGCACACCTCCATTGACTATAGCAGGGCAGGAACATGGCAGGCTCATTTTGGTGGCTCTCGGGCGAAGTAGCAAGGCCTTGAGTTGACATGGAATCTCTTGCAGATGGGCCACAATGTGGTTTGTTACCAGGGAAACCTTAGAATGTGCTGGTGTCTAAGGTTCCATGCAGGACATTTCTACCCTGAGGGTTTGGCAAAGGTCGAAGTGCATGCTTTCCTTCTAGGGACAGGAGATGTTCTGTTGTGTGACTCAGGGACCACCTGTTGTATCATAAGTTGGTATTCCAAAACAGGCCTCTGAGTACAGATGCAAAAACCTAATCTAGGGTTCCAATGAGGTCCTAGGGGCATGTCAGTTTCAATCTTCTGACTCAGGACCATTGACGTGGCTGTCTGCCTGGATATAAGTGATCAGGGTGTTTCAGACAGTGCATTTCCACTTAGAATGGCCAACAATACTCGGTGGGCTCAGGGGCCTTGCAGGTTTCTTCTAATCTGGAAGATTAATCCACTGTGACGGGCACAATTTCCTTGGGTAAGGGCCTGCCCCTCCCAGAGGAACTTACTTGTGGACCCTGGATATAGGGGTGGGGCAGACTGAGTGGAGACATCCAATCAGTGAGGCGTATGTATAACTACTGGGGAAATTGGAATTCAATTGGCTGCCTGCGTAGGGGCGGGTCTCAACCATCCCCATAAAGGTCACTCTTTGTGGCTGTCTCAGGCTGTGTGAAAGCGGGAGAGCTGGAGATCGGAGGATAACAGGAGAGTCAGCGGAGAGCAGGAGAGTTGGTAGAGAACAGGGGAGTCAGTGGTGAATAGTAGATCTGTAATAGCTCTTGTAAGAGCTATAAAGGCTGTAACAGCTCTTGTAAGAGCTATAACTGCCTCCGGCAGTCCTGCCCCCAGCACCCGGAGCCGCCAGAAGCCTCAGGCTGCCTCCGGTCCTGCCTCTGGTCCCGCCTCCAGAGGCCCGGAGCCGCCTGCAGCTTCAATCCGCCTGTGCTCCCGCCTCCGGCGCCCCGGAGCTGCTGCCTGCGGCCCCACCTCCAACGGTCCTGCCTCCCCCAGCCCCGAGCTGCCGCCTACAGCCTCCAGCCACCTGTGGTCCTGCCTCTGGTGGTCCCGCCTCTGGCAGCCTGAGCCTGCCTGCAGCCTCCAGTGCCTGCAACCACCAGCCACCTGCGGCCCCGCCTCTGACAGTCCCGAGCTGCCTGCAGCCTCCAGCCGCCTGTGGCCTTCAGCCACCTGCAGCCCCGCCTTCAGCAGCCCTGAGCTGCAGCCTCCGGCAGTTGTGCTGACGGTGGTCCCGAGACACCAGAGGTCCTGCGGCCAGCGGTACTGATGCTTGCAGCTCCTAGACGCCAGCGATCCCAAGACACCAGCGGTCCAGCTGTCAGCAGTCTCGACGCTGCGATCCTGAGCCACCAGCAGTCCAGCTGTCAGTGGTCCCGATGCCTGCAGCCCCTAGACACCAGCAGTCCCGAGACACCAGCGATCCAGCTGTCAGTGGTCCCTCAACGCCTTTGGTCCTGAGACACCAGCGGTCCAGCTGTCAGCGGTCCCGAGGCCATCAGCCCTGCCCCACATACCAAGACCCTCAGCAGCGTCGCAGTGGGAACGGCCTAGATGCCAGCAACCTAGCTGCGAATGATCTCACCACCTCAAGCCACAAGAGACCTTGTCATCCTGAGCTACAGCCTCACTGGAGCTGTGTCATTCCAGGAAGCAGCTTCGTCAGGGAAGAGGCCTACTCAGTGAGCGGACCTGTGAGAGCAACTTCATCAGGGAAGAGGCTTCATCCAGAGCAGCCACGTTGGGAGTGGGCTTGCCAGGGTCAACATTGTCAACTTTTCATAAAAGATAGCCCTGACCAGTCAGTGTGATTCTCGATGCTTGGTGCAACATAAAGCTTTGCTTGACTTTCGCTTTGTATCAGTCTCGTTCCTTTGATCATGGACCCTAACACTTGGGGATTACAGGCATAGTCCTGTGATGTGGATCCAGAGACCCTATTCTGGAGGGCATGTGAGCCATGGTTTAGGGAGAAAAGTCTGTAAACACAAATTCGGATTTGAGTGACATGGTGATCACAGGCCCAATGTGTAGGCCTGGATGGCAGCATATCAAGAGCTGTAATTAGGGTGACGGGAAAGCTTCAGCAAGGCTTTTCTATCTGAATTGTGTGTCCAGGTTGGCCTTGGAATGCAGATGTGGTCTCACGGTTCCATGGGAGACATTTCCTCTCTAAGGATCCTGGTGGCTTGTCATCCTTTGGTGTCTTTTTTGGGGAAGGGAAGAGTGCTGTTTTTCATCTTAGGTGTGCCCCAATACAGGGATTCCAGGAACATGCTTTGGGTATGGGCGCCTGGAAAACCCCACCAAGGGTTAGGATTTGGGTGTAGGGGCGTACCAGGCCTGTAAAGCGGGATATTGGTGGTGCAACTGAGAGGTCTTTTGAAAATTTGCTCAGGCTTAGGGTCACAATGCCTGTTTGTGCCCAGGGAGGCCCTCAGGATTGGGTGTGGTCTCATTGGCCATGCAGCTGACTACCACTTTGAAGGTTGGACACTCATCCCAACAGCCAGGTTTTCCTGCCTTGGGGAAGAAGGAGTTCTCTATTGTGCTTCAGGTCCCACCATTGGCAGGGATTCCAGCAAAAGTCTGGTGACAGATGCCTGAATACCAAGGATGGGTAGAGATGACAGAATAGGGCTATGGCCTATCCCACATGCTACATATGGGTCCCACTCTCTGGGTGGCTGACACAAGGTCTGGGCTCAAGCTCTGTCAGACACAGCACGTGTGGACAGAGCAACCATTAAATCGGTGTTCCCTCAAGGTCTGAGCAGATTGATCCTTATGTGGCGTTTCTGGGAAGCCTCACTAGGCACTTCTTCTTTCAATGGGGAAAACAGAATTCTGTGTTGTGGCTCTATAATTCCCTTTCAAGAGGCCTTGTGGACCAGTAGAGTGAGGAAGGAATTGTAAACACAAGCTGCGGCTAAATTCAGTGAGAAGCAGTAAGCAGTTCCATTGTGCTACGGCTTATTTGAAATATCCAGCACCTGAGTAAGGGCAGATATCAGATATTTGCTCACACTGGATTTTCAGTCTATGATGACTGACATATGGAGGGGTGGCATCAAGTGGCCATGGAGAATTTCCCACGCTGAGCATCATGAGAGAGGAAATGTCTCCCATGGACCTGTAAGACCACACCTGCATTCAGAGGCCATCCTGGTCACATAATCCAGATAGAAAAGACTGTGCTATTGACTTCCAGTCACCCTAATTACAGTTCCTGACAAGCTGCCTTACAGGTCTCCGCATTGGACCTGTGATCACCTCACCACTAACCCTATCCTGAATTTGGGTTTGAAGAATTTTCTCCCAAAACCATGGCTCATACGCCCGCCAGGATGGGGTCTTTGGAACCACAGCACAGGTCTGTGCCAGTCATACAACCTGTCGTCCCAGAGCCACACAACAGAACATCTCCTGTTCCAGAAGGAAATGGTGCTCTTGGACCTGTGTCAAACTTTCAGGGTAGATAAATCCTGCACAGCCCATTAGCCACCAGCACATTCTATGACCTCCCTTGTAACAAACCAGTATTGTGACCCATCTTCATGAGACTCCATGTCAACTCAAGGCCGTGGTAATTCGCCCCAGAGCCACCAGAATGAATCTGCCATGTTCCTACGCTGCAATGGTCAGTGGAGGTGTGCTTTTCAGGCATCCATGTGAGAGTGCTCTGCTACCCAGTCTTTCCACTTGGGGGACCCTGGAGCAAACAAATCAGATTGTCCCTGTCCAGTAGAAGGGAACCTTCTGTTTGGAGCATCTCAGAAGCACCAGCATGGGAAATCTTCCATGGTTTCTTGGCACAACCCCTCCATTTGTCGGTCATCATAGACAAAAACTCCAGCATGAGCAAACATCTGACATCCACCCTTCCTCCAGTGCTGGATTTTCGTTTCCACAGCTGCACACTGGAACTGCCTTTTGGTTGACACTAAATTTAACCATGGCTTGACTTTATATTTCCATCCTCAGCCTCCTGGTCAACAAGCCCTCTTGACCGGGAATTCTAGAGCCACAAAGCAACATTCTGCCTTCCCCATAGAAAGAAATAGGGTCTGGTGAATCTGCCCAGAAATTCCTCATGAGGATCAATCTGCCTGGTGCTTAAAGGAACCTTGATTTATAGGCTTCCCTGGGCAGTAGTGCTGTGTCTGACAGAGCCTGAGCCAAGACCTAGTTTCAGCCACTCAGAGATCTGAGCCCATATCCAGCATGGGAGGCCGGTCATGTCCCAAGTCTGTCACCTCTATCCATCCTTGGTATTCAGGCAACTGTCCCCAGATTTTGCTGGAATCCCTGCCAATGGGGGAACCTGAATCACAATAGAGAACTCCTTCTTCCCCATGGCAGGAATCCTGGCTATTGAGATGGGTGTCCAAACCTCAAAGTGGGAGCCAGCTGCATGGCTAAGGAGATCACGCCCAATCATGAGGGCCGCCCTGGGCACAAACAGGCATTCTGACCCTCAGCTTGAGCATGCTTCCAAAGAAACACTCTCATTTGCACCTCCAGGATCCCGCATTGCATGCCTGGTACGCCCCTAGGCCCAAATACTAACTCTTGGTGGGATATTCCATGTGCCCTTCCCAGAGCCTGTCACTGGAATCCCTGTTTTGGGGCACCCCTAAGATGGAAAACAGCACTCTTCTCTTCCCTGAGAAAGCCACCAAACTATTGGGAGCACCCAGGATCCTTGAGAGGAAAAATCTCCCATGGACCCCTGAGTCCACACCTGCATTCAGAGGGCATAATGGATACACAGTCCAGATACAAGAGCCTGTGGTACTGCCTTTGAGCCACCTGATTTACAGTTCCTGATGTGCTGTCCTCCAGGTCTATGCATTGGGCCTGCGAACACCACGCCACTAACCCTATCCTGAGTTTGTGTTTGCAGATTTCTCTCCTAAAACCATGGCTCACATGCCCTCCAGGATGGAGCCCCTGGAGTCACACCACATGACTGTGCCTGCCATCCCCAAGGAAACTGGGCCCATCACAGTTGCCCAAACCCTCCTGATTAGGATAAACCTGCAATTCTCCTGAGCCCACCCCATTTATGGAGGCCACTCTGGATGAAAATGCACAGTCTGTAACACCCTGTTCACCTCCATCCAGGCAGACACCCAAGTCAATGGTCCTGAGTCAGATGATTGAAATTGACATGGCCCTAGGACCTCATTGGAAGCCTAGATTAGCTTTTCAGGCATCTGTCCTCAGAGGCTTCTTCTAGAATACCAACTTATGATACAACATATGATCCCTGAGCCCCACAACAGAAAATCTCCTGTCCCCAGATGGAAGCCGTGCTCTTAGACCTGTGTCCAACCCTCAGGGTATATGAAATCTGCACAGCACCTTAGCCACGAGAACATCTTCATGAGACTCCATGTCAACTCATGGTCTTGGTACTTCGCCCTAAAGCCTGCAAAATGAACCTGCCATGTTCCCAAGCTGCAATGGCCAATGGAGGTGTGCTTTCTAGGCATCCATGAAGTAATGCTCTGCTCCCAAAGTTTTCACATGGGGAACCCTAGAACAAACAAACCAGACTGCCCCTGTCCGGAAGAAGGAAACCTTACTGTTTGGAATATATCACAAGACCCAGCTTGGGAAATACTCCATGTCCTCTTTACACAACCCCTCCACTTGTCGATCAACATAGACACAAACCCTAGCATGAGAAAACATCTGATATCCGCCCTTACTCAGGTGCTGGATATCGTGAATAAGGCGATACACAATGGAACTGCCTTCCGCTTGACTATAAATGAACCATAGCTTGTGTTTACAATTCCATCCTCACCCTCCTGTTCCGCAAGCCCTCTTAGAGGGAATTCTAGAGCCACAATGCAATATTCTGCCTTCCCCGTAGAAAGAAAAAGGGCCTGTTGAGTCTGCCCAGAAACTCCACATGAGGATCAATCTGTTCATTGCTCAAGGGAACCCCGATTTATAGACTGCCATGGCCACTAGTGCTGTGTCTGGAAGAGCCTAGGCAGTGACCTAGTGTCAGCCACCAAGTGATCCGGGCCCATATCCAGCATGTGAGACTGGCCATGGCCCTAATCCGTCATCTTTACCCATCCTTGGTATTCAGGAATCTGTCCCCAGACCTTTGCTGGAATCCAAGCCAATGGGCAACCTGAAGCACAATAGAGAATTCCTCCTTCCCCATGGCAATAATTCTAGCTGTTGGGATGGGTTGCCAACCCTCAAAGTGGAAGTCAGCTCCATAACCAAGGAGACCACGCCCACTCATGAGTGACACCCTGAGCACAAGCAGGCATGGTTTCCCTCAGCCTGAGCATGCTTTCAAACAAACACTCTCATGCAGCTTCAGGATCCCGCATTGCAGGCCTGGTACACCCGTAGGCCCAAATCCTAATACTTGGTGGGATTTTCCAGTGGCCCAGACCCAGAGCCCATCTCTGGAATCCCTACTTTGGGGCACCCGTAATTTAGAAAACAGCACTCTTCTCTTCCCTGAGAAGCCACTAAACTATTGGGAGCCCCCAGGAAACATAGAGTAGAAAAACCTCCCATGAACCCATGAGACCACACCTGCATTCCGAGGCCTTCCTGGACACACAATCCAGATACAAAAGTCTGTGCTACCATCTTCGAGTCATCAGATTTACAGTTCATGAGGAGCTGCCTTCCAGGTCTACGCACTGGGCCTGCAATCACCTCACCACTAACCGTAACCTGAGTTTGATTTGCAGACTTCCCTCCCAAAACCATGCTTCACATGTCCTCCAGGTTATGGTATCTGGAGCCATACCAAAGGACTGTGCCTGCTATACTCAAGGAAACTTTGCCTGTCACTGTTGCCCAAAACCTCTAGATTGGAGAAACCTACAAGGCCCCTGAGCCCACCCCAATGTTGGAGGCCACTCTGGACTCAAATGCACAGTCTGAAACAACCTGATCACCTCCATCCAGGCAAACACCCAAGTCAATGGTCTTGAGTCAGAACATTGAACCTGACATGCCCCGAGGACTTCACTGGAACACTAGGTTAGGTTTTCAGGTATCTGTCCTCAGCGGCCTGTTCTGGAATACTAACTTATGATACAACATGTGATCCATGAGCCACACAACAGAACATTTCCTTGCCCCAGAAGGAAGCCATGCTCTTTGACCTGTGTCAAACCCTCAGGGTAGAGGAATCCTGCATGGCCCCTTAGCAACCAGCACATTCTATAATCTCCCTGTTAACAAACCAGCATTGTGGCCCATCTTCATGAGACTCCATGTC
This sequence comes from Neogale vison, assembly GCF_020171115.1. Taxonomy (NCBI): domain Eukaryota; kingdom Metazoa; phylum Chordata; class Mammalia; order Carnivora; family Mustelidae; genus Neogale; species Neogale vison. Next base: position 111,033,143 of record NC_058092.1, read on the forward strand.
AACACAAGGCCTTGATACTTGACCCCAGATCCACCAGAACGAAACTGTCATGTTTCTCAGCTGCAATAGTCAATGGAGTTGTGCTTTCCAGGCCTCAATGTGGGAGTGCTCTGCTACACAAATTTTCCACATGAGAAACTGGAGCAAACAAATCAGACTCCCCCTGTCCGGTAGAAAGAAACTTTGATGTTTGGAGCATCTCACAAGCCCAAGTGTGGGAAATCCTCCATTGCATCTTGACGCCACCCCTCCATTTATCGGTCATCATAGACACAAACTCCAGCATGAGCAAACATCTGACATCCACCCTTACTCAGGTGCTGGATATTCGAATCAGCCCCTGCACACTGGAAATGCCATTCGCTTGTCACTGAATTTATCCATAGCTCGGGTTTACAATTCCTTCCTCATCCTACAGGTCAGCAAGCCCTCGTAATAGGGAATTCTGGAGCCACAACGCAGAATTCAGCCTTCCCCATAAAAAGAAGAAGAGCCTGGTGAGTCTGCCCAGAAACTCCACATGAGGATCAATCTGCTCGGCCCTCAAAGGAACCCCGATTTATCGGCAGCCCTGGCCCCTAGTTCTGTGTCTGACAGAGCCTGAGCCCTGACCTCGTGTCAGCCACCCAGAGGGTAGGGCCCATATCCAGCATGTGAGACAGGCCAAGGACCAGGACCGTCATCTCTATCCATCCTTGGTACTCAGGTATCTGTCCCCAGACCTTTCCTGGAATCCCTGCCAATAGGGGAACCTGAAGCAAAACAGAGAACTGCTCTTTCCCCATGGCAGTCAATGTGACTGTTGGGTTGGTTGTCCAACCCACAGAGTGGAGACAAGTGCATCGCCAATGTGACCAGACCCACTCCTGAGGGCCGCCCTGGGCACAAAGAGGCATTGTGACCCTCATGTGCATGCTTTCAAACAATCCCTCTCAGTTGAACTATGAGGATCCTGAACTGCAGGCCTGAGACGGCCCTAGGCCCAATCCTAACCCTTGTTGGAATTTTCCAAGCACTCAGATCCAGAGCATGTCTCTGAAATCCCTGTTTTGGGCCCTCCTAAATGGAAAACATCATTCTTCTGTTCCCCCCAGAACTAGCCAACTATTGTTAGCCGCCGAGATCCTTAGAGAGAACAAATCTCCCATGGACCCATGAAACCACACCTGCAGGATCTTTCTGCTTGGCCCTTGAGGGTACCCCGATTTATAGGCTGCCCTGCCACTAGTGCTGTGTCTGACAGAGCTTGAGCACCAACCTCGTGTCAGCCACCCAGAGTTTGGGGCCCATATCAACCATGTTAGTTTGGCCATGGCCCAAGTCTGTCCTTTCTACCCATCCTTGGTACTCAGGCATCTGTCCCCAGACCTTTGCTGGAATCCCTGCCAATGGAGGAACCTGAAGCACAATAGAGAACTCCTCCTTCCCCATAGCAGGAAATCTGGCTGTGGTGATGGGTTTCCAAACCTCAGAGTGGGAGTCAGCTACATGGCCAGTGAGACCACGCCCACTCATGAGGGCCGCCCTGTGCACAAGCAGACATTGCAACCCTCATTTTGAGCATGCTTTCAAACAAGCCCTCTCAGTCACACCACCAGGATCCCGCATTGCAGCCATGGTACACCCCTCGGCCTGAATCATAACCCTTGGTAGACTTTCTTGGTGCCCGGTCACAGAGGCAGTCTCTGAAATCCCTGGGTGGGGAACCACTAAGATAGAAAACAGCACTCTTCCATTCACTGAATGGGCACCAAACTACTGGGAGCCGATCACATCCTTAGAGAGGAAAAATCTCCCATGGACCCTTGAGACCACACCTTCATTCTGAGGCCATCCTGGACACACAATCCAGATACAAAAACCTGTGCTACCGCCGTCAGGTTACCGTAATTACAGTTCCTGATGAGCTGCCCTCCAGGTCTACACAGTGCACCTGCGATCACCTTGCCACTAACCCTAAACCAAGTTTGTGTTTGCAGACTACTCACCCAAAACCATGGCTCACATGCCTCCAGGGTGGGGTCTTTGGAGCCATACCACAGGCCTGGACATGACATCCTCAAGAAAACTGTGCCAGTCACAGTTACCCAAACCCTTCAGATTAAGAGAAATCTTCAAGACCCTTGAACCCATCCCACTATTGGAGGCTGCTCTGGAAGCAAATGTGCAGTCTGGGACACACTGATCACCTTAATCCAGGCAGACACCCAAGTCAATGCTCCTGAGTCAGAAGATTGAACCTGACATGCCCTTTGGACCTCATTGGAACTCTAGATTAGGTTTCAGGCATCTGTCCTCAGAGGCCTGTTCTGGAATACCAACTTGTGATTCAACATGTGGTCCCTGAGCAACACAACAGAACATCTATCCCCAGAAGGAAACTGGGCTCTTCGATCTGTGCCAAACCCTCAGGGTTGGAGAATCCTGCATGGTCCCTTAGCCATCATCACATTCCTAGATCTCCCTGGAAAAAAAACAAAACTGTGACCCAGGCAAGAGATTCCAAGTCAACCCCAGGCCTTGGCACTTCGCCCAAGAGCCACCAGAACGAACTTGCCATGTTTTTCAGCTGCAATGGTCAATGGAGGTGTGCTTTCCAGGCATCCATGCGGGAGAGCTCTGCTACCCAAACTTTCCACATGGGGGACACTGGAGCAAACCAACCAAACTCCACCAGTCCAGTAGAAGGAAACATTGCTATTTGGAGCATCTCACAATCCTCAACGTGGGAAGCCCTCCAAGGCCTCTTGATGACACCTCTCCATTTGTAAGTCATCATACACAAACTCCAGTGAGAGCAAATATCTGACATCCACCCTTACTCAGGTGCTGGATGTCTTGAATCAGCTGTTGCACTTTGGAACTGCCTTCCTCTTGGCAATGAATTTAACCAAGCTTGTGTATACAATTCCATCCTCACCGGAGTGGTCTCCAAGCTCTCTGAATAGGGGATTCTGGAAACACGACGCCGCATTCAGCCTTCCCCACAGAAAGAAGAAGTGCCTGGTGATTCTGCCCAAAAACCCCACATGAGGACCAATCTGCTTGGCCTTCGAGGGAACCCTGATTTATAGGCTGCCCTGGCCACTAGTGCTGTTTCTGACAGAGCCTGAGCCCCGGCCTCCTCTCAGTCACCCAGAGAGTGGTCCCATATCCAGCATGCGAGACCAGCAATGGCCCAAGTCCGTCATCTCTACACATCCTTGGTATTCAGGCAACTGTGCCAGACCTAACCCTAACCCGAATTTGTGTTTCCAGACTTCCCTCCCAGAACAATGGATCACATGCCCTCCAGGATGATGTCTCTGGAGCCACATCACAGGACTGTGCCTGCCATCACCATGGAACTGTGTTTGTCATAGTTAACCATACTATCCAGATTAGGAGAACCCTGCAAGGACCCTGAGCCAATCACAATATTGGCGGCTGCTCTGGATGCAATTCCGTAGGTGAAACACCCCGATCACCTACATTCAAGTACAACAAAGTCTGCATCCTGAGTCAGAAGATTGAAACTGTCATGCCCCTGGGCCCTTATTGGAACCTTAGATTAGGTTCTCAGATATCTATCCTCAGAGGCCTGTCCTGGAATACCAACTTATGATATAACATGCACGCCCTGAAGCACACAACAGAACGTCTCCTGTCCCCAGAAGGAAAACGTGCACTTCAACCTGTGCCTAACCTCAAAGTAGGAGAATCCTGCATGGCACATTAACCACCAGAGCATTCTAAGATCTCCCTGGTAACAAACCAGCATTGTGGACCATCTTTAAGAGATTCCATGTCAACTCAAGGCCTTGGTACTTTGCCCCAGAGCCACCAGAATGAACCTGCCATGTTCCTCAGCTGCGATGGTCAATGGTGGTGTGCTTTCCAGGCATCCATGCGGGAGAGCTCTGCTACCCAATCTTTCCACATGGAAGACCCTGGATCAAACAAACCAGACACCACCTGTCCAGTAGAGGGAAACCTTGCTGTTTGGAGCATCTCCAAAGCCTCAACATGGGAAATCTTCTATGGCCTCTTAACACCACCCCTCCATTTGTTACTCTTCATAGAGACAACTCCAGTGTGAGCAAATATCTGACTTCCGCCCTTGCTCAGGTGCTCGATATCTCGAAAAACCGCTGCACATTGCAACTGCCTTTCGCTTGGGACTCAATTGAACCGTAGCTTGTGTTTACAATTCCATCCTCACCCTACTGGTCCCCAAGCCCACTTGATAGGGAATTCTGGAGTCACAATGCTGCATTCTACCTCCCCCATAGAAAGAACAAGTGCCTGGTGAGACTGCCAAGAAACCCCATATGAGGGTAAATCTGCTTGGCCCTCGAGAGAACCCCAATTTATAGGCTTCCCTGGCCACTAGTGCTCTGTCTGACAGAGCCTGATATCCTACCTAGTGTCAGCCACCCAGAGAGCGGGTCCCATATCTAGCATGTGGGACAGGCCATGTCCAAAGTCCGTCAACTCAACCCATTCTTTGTATTCAGGCACCTGTCTCCTGACCTTTGCTGGAATCCCTGACAATGGGGGAACCTGAAACACAATAGAGAACTCCTCCTTCCCCATGGCAGGATACCTGGCTGTTGGGATTGGTGTCCAACCCCCAAACTGGGAGACAACCACATGGGCAATGAGACCACGGCCCCTCCTGAGGGCCGCACTGTGCACAAACAGGCATTGTGACCCTCAATCTGAGCATGCTTTCAAACAAGCCCTCTCAGTTGCATTGCAGGCCTGGTACACCCTTAGGGCCAAATTCTAAACCTTGGTGGGATTTTCCAGGCACCCAGAAACAGAGATCGTCTCAGGAATCCCTGTTTGGGGGCACCCCTATTATGGAAAACAGCACTCTACCTTTCCCCGGAAAAGCCACCAAACTATGGAGAGCCACCAGGATCCTAAGTGAGGTAACGACTCCCATAGACCCAGGAGAACACACTTGCATTCAGAGTCGATCCTGGACACACAATCCAGATAGAAAAGCCTGTGTTACAGACTTCCAGTCACCTTAATTACACTTTCTGATGAGCTGCACTCCAGGTCTATGCATTGGGCCTGCGATCACCTCGCCACTAACCCTAACCAGCAATTGTGTTTGCAGACTTCTCTCACAAAACCATGGCTCACATGCACTCCAGGATAGGGTCTCTGGATCCACACCACAGAACTGTGCCTGCCATCCCCAAGGAAACTGTGCCTGTCAAATTTTCCCAAACCTTTCAGGTTAGGAGAAATTTGCAAGGCCCCTGAGCCCACCCCAATATTGTCAGCAGTGCTGGACGCAAATGTGCAGTCTGAAACAACCTGATCACCTACAGGCAATAAGCCAAGTCAAAGTCTCTGAGACAGAAGATTGAACCTGATATGCCCATAGGACCTCATTGGAACCCTAGATTAGGTTTTCAGGCATCTGTCCTCAGTGTCCTGTTCTGGAATACCAACTTAGGATACAACATGTGGTCCCTGAACCACACAACAGAACATCTCCTGTCACTAGAAGGAAACCGTGCCCATCGACCTGTGCCAAACTCTCAGGGTTGGTGAATCCTGCACAGCACGATAGACACCAGCACATACACTGAGTTTGTTTGTTGCTCCAAACCACAAGGATTCCCTCTGCGGGAGAGTCGAGTCCTGTTGGATGGCTCTAGGATGTCCCATACGGAAGGACTGGAGAGCAGGGTTCGAAGTATGGATGCCTGTACACCATACCTCACATTCCCATTGACTATTAGCAACAAAACATGTTTGAATTTCTGACTCTGGGGCGAGTTACCCAGGGAGCTGAGTTGAAATGGACTCTCCTGAGGATGGGTTGTAAAGTGGGTTTGTGTCCATGGAGACCTTGGAATGTGCTGGTGGCTCAGGGGCCTTGCAGATTTCGCCTAACTGAAGGGTTTGATACAGCTCCAATAAGAAAGCTCCCCATGTGGAGATGAGAGAGGTCCTGTTTGATGCCTCAGAACAGCCCCAGATGCTGGTTTTTGAAACCAGTCCTCTGAGGAGAGAAACCTGGAATCCAAAGCTAGGGTTCAGATTAGGGCCTTGGGGCCTGTCCTTTTCAATCTTCTGTCTCTGGGGACACTGTCTGAGTGTCTACGTGAAGATAGTTGCTCAGCTGGTGTCAGTGTGCCCCTCTTAGTCTAGGGCGGCCTACACTATTGGCATGGCCTCGGGTGCCTTGGAGGTATTTCCTAATCTGGAGGGTTGTGGCCACTGGATTGGGCACAGTTTTCTTGGAGAGGACGGGCACAGTCCTTCAGTGTGTCTCCATAGGCCCTAGCCTGGAAAGTGTGTGAGTCCATGCTGTGAGCACAGAAGGCTGTAAACAGAAACTCGGGTTAGGTGTGGCACCGACGGTATGGCGGGCTGGATCTACAAACCATGAGGGGAGCTCCTCGGCTATGGAAAGAAGGGCGAGTGGAAGGTGGTCCCTCAGGCTTTTGTCTCTGGATGTTATGTCCAGGATAGCCGAGAATTGTAGAGGTGGCCTCAGGGGCTATGGACGAGTCTCCCTCTCTGGGGATTTGGCCCAGCTCCCAAGAGTTAGAGGTCATTTTGTGGGAAGGGTGTAGTCCTGGAGGGTGTGTGTCAGGAATGTGAGGACAGAAGTCTGAAAACAGAATGTCGGCTTGCGTTTGGGGATGTAATTATGGCAGGACCGATCAACAGACTGTGAGGAGAACTCTTCAGGATATGAGCAAAGGGCAAGTTTGAGGCACTTGCTGAGGCTTTTGTCTTTGGATTTTGTGTCCCCAAAGGCCGTGGAATGTCCGGGTGGACTCATGGGCCATGGACAAGTCTCCCTCTCTAGGGATTTGGCCTGATTTCTTTTGTTACCTCAGGTGTCCCACCAAATGAGGGATTCCAGAGCCGAGCCCTGGGGAGGGGAAAATGGACAACCCGAAATATGGTTAAAAATTGGGGCCTAGTGGCATGGCAAGCCCAATATGCCACTTCTTGGTCCAGCCACTGAGAGGCCTTACTTGAGGACAGCGCTCACGTTATCGAGCATAATGTGTGTTTGTGACCAGTGCGGCCCTCAAGCATGGGTGGGGCCTCATGGGACACACTGGTTTCAACAACACTGAATGTTGGACAACATGCCAACTGCAAGTTTTCTTGCCATGGGGAAGGAGTTCTTGTTTCTGCATCATGTTCAACACTGGGCAGAGATTGGTGATAAGGTTAGGGTTCTGAAGCCTAAAAACCAAGGTTGGGAAGATATGATGACCTAAGGCCATGTCGGGTCAGATGTGCTCAGCGTACGGTCAGCAGGCTGGTTTTGGGTCAGGAGGTCCAGGCTCAGGCTCTGTCAGAAAGGGATTTAGTGCCCAGGGCAGCCTCTATAATTGGGGTACAGTGAAGTGGCGTGCAGGTGGATCCTCATTTGGGGTTTCTGGGTAACCCCAGAGGGCAATGTTTTTCTTCTGGAGGGCAGGCAGAGTGCTGCATTGTAGTTCTGGAATTGATAAACTGGAGGCCTTGTGGGCCAGGAGTGTGAGGACGGAAGTCTGAGAACACAAGCTAGGCTTAGGTTTCTGGGTGAGGGCATGGCAGGCACACTCTGCAGAGCTGAATTGAGATCTCGTGCATCTGAAGTCAGGGCGAGGATCAACGATCGCTCAGTTTGGAATTCCTGTCCCTGATGGCCCCTTCATGAAGGGGGGTGGATCACGAGGCCATGGAGGTTTTCCCAGGATGGGAGTTGTGAGATGCTCCTAACCGCAAAGATTCTTCTGAAGGACCACTGAGACCCGTTGATTGGCTCCAGGAGGTCCCATATGGAATGAAACCAAGCAGGGTTCTAAGGATAGATGGTTGGGCTGTCCGCCTCATTCCATTTGTCTCCTAGCGACAAGACAGTTTCGATCTGCTGGGTCTGGGGGAGCAAACGAGGGGGCTGAGGTGAAATGGACTCTCCTGAGGATGAGTCCTAATATGGGTTTGTGTCCATGGAGACCTTGGAATGAGGTGGTGGCACTGGGGCCCTGAAGGATCCTACTAACCAGAGGCTTTGACACAGCTCAAATGTGAAAGTTTCCCATTTGGAGATGAGATTTGTTCTGATGGTGCCTCAAGAAACAGCCATATGCTGGTATTGGAATCCAGGCCTCCGATGAAAGATTCCTGGAAACCAAAGCAATGGATATGATTAGGGCCCAGGGGCCAGTTCATTCCAATTTTCTTCTCTGGGGACATCTGTCTACGGGTCTGAGTGCAGGTAGGTGCTCAGATGTGCTCAGATTGCCCCTGTTTGTTCTGGGTGACCTACATATTGGGATGGCCTTGGGGACTTTGGAGGTTTATCCTATTTGTAGGGTTTTGACCAATGGAATGGTCAGAATTTCCTTGGAGAGGGCAGGTAGAGCTCTCAGGTTGGTCTCCAGGGGCCTGAGCCTGTAGGGTGTGTGGGCCAGGGATGTGGGGACCTTTGTCTGAAAACACAAACTCAGGTTCGGGTCATAGGTATGGCAGGACTGATCTACAGACCATGAGGGGTACTCTTCGGGATATCAACAAAGGGCAAGTGTGAGACTTTTGATCAGGCTTTTGTCTCTGAATATTGTGTCACCAATGGCCTTGAAATGTCCGGGTGACCTCACGGGCAATGGACGAGTCTCCCTCTCTGGGGATTTGGCCCAAACTCGAATTTGTGGTCATTCTGTGTGCTGGGAGCAGTCCATTCTGTTTTTTTACCTCAGGTGTCCCACCAAAAGAGGGATTCCAGAGCAGAGGGCTGGAGAGTGGCAAATGGACAAACCAACCTCTGATTAAAAAATGGGGACTAGGGAGATTGTAGCCACATATGCTGGCTCTTGGTTCACTGACAGGCCCTACTTGAGGACAGGACACATGCTGATCGTCACAATGCATTTTTGTGCCCAATACAGCCTTCAAGCATGTGCGGGACCTCATAGGCCACGCTGGTTTCTCCTTCTCTGCACGTTGACAACATGCCAACCACAAGATTTCTTACCATGGGGAAAAAAGTGTTCTGATTTCTGCATCACGTTCAGCCCTGGGCAGTGATTGGAGATAAGGTCTAGGTTCTGAAGCCTGAAAAATGAGGTTGGAAGTGATGACGACTTAAGACCATGGTGGTTCTGATGTGCTCAGTGTGCGGCCAGCTGTCTGGGTGTTGGTCAGGAGGTCCGGGCTCAGGCTGTGTCAGTCAGGACATTAATGCCCAGAGTAGACTCTATAACTGGGGACTAGTCGCGTTGCGTGCAGGTTGATTCTCATTTGGAGTTTCTGGTTAGCCCCATAAGGCAACATTTTTTTTTTTTTTTTTTTTTGATGGCAGGCAGAGTCCTGAATTGTGGTTCCGGTATTGCCAAACTGGAGGGCTTGTGGGCCAGGAGTGTGAGGATGGAAGTCTGAGAACAGAAGCTAGACTTATGTTTCAGGGCGGGGGCATGGCAGACACACTCTGCAGAGCTGAATCAAGATCTCATGCATCTGAATGAGGGCTAGGATCAGACGTGGCTCAGGTTGGATTTTTTATACATGATGGCCCTTTCATGAAGAGGATGGGGCATCACAGGGCAAAGGAGGTTTTCCCACGGTGGGGGTTGTGAGATGCTCCAAGCAGCAAGGATTCCTTCTACAGGACAACTGAGACCTGTTGGATGGCTCCAGGACCTCTCATAAGGAATGATTCCAGAGCAGGGTTCTAAGGATGGATTCCTGGGCAGCCTGCATCGCATTTCAATTGTCTTCTTGTGAGAAGACAGGTTCGATCAGCTGTCTGTGCGAGAGTAACAGGCATCCTGCAATGGGCTACAATGTGGGTTTGTGTCCATGGAGACCTTGGAATTGTGCAGTGGCACAGGGGCCCTGAAGGATTTTCCTAACCGGAGGTTTTGACACTGCTCCAATAAGCACATTTCCCATGTGGAGACGATTTGTTCTGATGGGGCCCTCTGGAAACCCCTTATGCTGATATTGGAAACCAGGCCTCTGGGGAGAGATGCCTGGAAACCAAAACAATGGATCTGACTAGGGCCTAGGGGCCTGTCCGGTTCAATCTTCTTCTCTGGGGACATCTGTTTATGGGTCGGAGTGGAGGTAGTTGCTCAGCTGGTGTCAGATCGCCCCTGTTTGTCCTGGGAAGCCTACACTATGGGCTGTACTCGGGGACTTTGGAGGTTTCTCCTAATTTATACGGTTGTGGCCAATGGACTGTGCAGAATTCCCTTGGAGAGGGCAGGCACAGTCCTGTGGTGTCACTCCAGGGTTCCCAGCCTGGAAGGTGTGTGGTTCAGGGCATGGGGACAGAAGGACGTAGGTATGGCAGGCCCTATCTACAGACCGTCCAGAGATCTCTTTGGGATATGAACAAAGGGCAAGTGTGAGGTGCTTGGTCAGGCTTTTGTCTCTGGATTATGTGTCAATGATAGTGGTGGAATGTTGGGGTGGCCTCATGGGACATGGACGTGTCTCCCTCTCTTAGGATTTAACCCGATCCCAAGAGTTTGGGGTAATTCTGTTGGATAGGAGGCGTCCGTTCTGGTTCTTCTTCTCCCCCCCCCACAGGTGTCCCACCAAAAGAGGAATTCCAGAGCAGAGCCCTGAGTGGGGCGACTGGACAACCCAACCTATAGTTAAGATTGGGGGGCTAGGGACATGGCAAGCCCCATATGGGAGCTATTGGTCCAGCTACTGAGAGTCCTTCCTTGAGGACTGGGCTCACGCTGATAGCCACAATGCTTGTTTGTTCCTAACGCTGCCTTCTAGCATGGACAAAGCCTCAAGGGCCATGTTGGTTTCTCCTACACTGAACATTGGACAACAAACAAACACAAGTTTTCTTGCCATGACGAAGCAGGAGTTCTGATTTCTGCATCATGTTCAACCCTGGGCAGTGACTGGAGATAAGATATAGGTTTTGAAGCCTGAAAACTGAGGTTGGGAAGAGATGACAACAAAAGGCCATGGCGGTTCCAATGTGCTCAGTGTGCAGCCAGCTGTCTGGGTGTAGGTCTTGAGGTCCGGAGTCAAGCTGTGTCTGGCAGGGCATTCGTGCCCAGGGTGGACTCTGTAATTGGGGTACAGTCGAGTGGTGTGCATGTTGATCCTCATTCGGGGTCTCAGGGTAGCCCCAGAAGGCAATGTTTTTTTTCTGGAGGGCAGGCAGGGTGCTGCATAATGGCTCCAGAATTGCCAAACTTGAAGGCTTGTGGGCCTGGAGTGTGAGGACTGAAGTCTGAAAACACAAGCTAGGCATAGGTTTGGGGTGGGGGCACTGAAAGCACACTCTACAGAGGTGAATTGAGATCTCATGCATCTGAAGTCAAGGCGAGGATCAAATGTTGGAAGGTTGGAGTTTCTGTCCATGATGGCCCCTTCCAGAAGGGGGAGTGGGGCACACGAGGCCATGGAGTTTTTCCCTCGATGGGAGTTTTGAGATGTTCCAAACTGCTAGAATTCCTTCTGCGGGACAATTGAGACATGTTGAATTGCTTAAGGACATCCCATATTGAACAACTCCAGAACAGTGTTCTAAAATTTGATGCCTAGGCAGCCCTCTTCATATTCCAATTGTCTACTTGGGATAAGAGAAGTTCAATCTGCTGGCTCTGGGGGAGCAACCGAGGGGGATATGTTGAAATGGACTCTCCTGCTGATGGGTCATAATATGGGTTTGTGTCCATGGAGAGCTTGGAATGGGGCGGTGGCACTGGAGCCCTGAAGGATTCTCCTAACCTAAGGATTTGACACAGCCCCAACGAGGAAGTTTTCCATGTGTAGACGAGATGTGTTCTGATCGTTGCCTCAGGAATCCCCCGCATGCTGGTATTGGAAACCAGTCCTCTGTGGAGATGTCTGGAAACCAAAGCAATGGATCCGATTAGGGCTTAGAGGCCTATCCGGTTCAATCTTCTTCACAGGGGACATCTGTCTACGGGTCTGAGTGGAGGTAGTTCCTCAGCTACTGTCAGTTCACCACTGTTTGTCCTGGGGTGCCAACACTATTGGGATAGCCTCAGGCACTAATTTGTACGTTTTAAGCCAATGGAATGGGCAGAATACCCTTGAAGAAGGCATGCACAGTCCTGAGGTGTCTCTCCAGGGACCCCAGCCAGGAGGGTGTGTGGGCAATGGCTGTGGGGACAGAAGTCTGAAAACACAAACTTGGCGTAGGTTTGGGGTCACAGGTATGGCAGGCCGAATCTAAAGACCGTGAGGAGAACTCTTTGGGATATGAACAAAGGGCAAGTGTGAGGCGCTTTCTCAGGCTTTTGTCTCTGGATTTTGTGTCACCAGTGGCCGAGGAATGTGGAGGTGGCCTCAAGGGATATGGAGGAGTCTCCCTCTCTGGAGATTTGTTCCGATCACAGGAGTTTGGGGTGATTTTGTGGGATGGGAGGATTCCGTTCTCTTTTTTTACCTCAGGTGTCCCACCAAAAGAGGGATACCAGAGCATAGCCATGGGAGGGGAGAATGAACAAACCGACCTCTGATTAAGAATGGGGGCCTAGGGGTAGGGAAAGCCCCATATGTGGGATTTTGGTATAGCCACTGACAGGCCTTACTTGAGGACAGGACTCACACTGAGGATCACAATGCGTGTTTGTGCCCAATGCAGATCTCAAGCATGGGCGGGGCCTCAAGGGCCATGCTGGTTTCTCCTACTCTGAATGTTGGAAAACATGCCAACCACAAGGATTCTTGCCATGGGGATGGAGGAGTTCTGATTTCTGCATCACGTTCACCGCTGGGCAGTGATTGGAGTTAAGGTCTAGGTTCTGAAGCCTGAAAAACGAGGTTGGGAAGAGATGACGACCTAAGTCCATGGTGGGTTCGATGTTCTCAGTGTGTGGCCAGCTGTCTGAGTGTTGGTCGGGAGGTCCGGGCTCAGGCTGTGTCAGACAGGGCATTAGTGTCCAGCGTAGACTGTATAATTGGGATACAGTCGAGTTTCGTGCAGGTTGATCCTCATTTGGGGTTTCTGGGTAGCCCAATAGGGCAACGATTTTCTTCTGGAGTGCAGGCAGAGTGCTACATTGTCGCTCCAGATTTGCCTACCTGAGCACTTGTGGGCCAAGAGTGTGAGGACGGAAGTCTGAGAACACAAGCTAGGCATAGGTTTTGGGGTGAGGGCTCTGCAGGCACACTTAGCAGAGCTGAATCGAGATCTCGGGCATCTGAAGTCGGGGTGAGGATCAGACAATGGCTCAGGTTTAGTTTCTGTCCATGTTGGCCCCTTCATGAAGCAGGGGGGGCATCACGATGCTATGGAGGTTTTCCCATGATAGGAGTTGTGAGATTCTCCAAACCGCAAGAATTCCTTCTTCGGGACAATTAAGACCTGTTGGATGGCCTATGACATCCCATAGGGACAACTCCAGATCAGGGTTCTAAGGATGGATGCCTTGGCTGCCCGCCTCACATTCCAATTGTCTCCTTGCGGTAAGACAGAATCGACCTGTGCTTTCTGGGGGAGCAACCTAGGGTGCTGAGCTGAAATGGACTCTCGTGTGCATGGTTCTTAATGTGGGTTTGTGTCCATGGGGACGTTGAAATGGGCCAGTGGCACCAGGGTCCTGAAGGTTTCTACTAACCATAGGTTGTGACACAGTTCCCACATGCAAGTTTCCCATATGGAGACGCGATTTGTTCTGATGGGTGCCTCAGGAAAGCCCCATGTGCTGCTATTGGAAACCAGGCCTCTGAGGAGAGGTGGCTGGAAACCAAACCAATGGATCTGATGAGGTCCTAGGGGCCTGTCCAGTTCAATATTCTTCTTTGGGGACATCTGTCTCTGGATCTGAGTAGAGGTAGTAGCTCAACTGGTAGCAGATATCCCCTGTTTGTCCCAGCAGCCTACACAGTTAGGATAGACTTGGGACGTTGGAGGTTTCTCCTAATTTGTTCTGATTGGTGCCACCCGACATTCCATGGCCATCTTTGACACAAAATCTAGTGACAAATGCCTGAGCAAGCGCCTCATACTCTCCCTTTGTTCATATCCGCAAAAGTTCTTCTCAAGGTCTATAGACCATGCCTGCCATTACTACATCCCCAGACCTAAGCCAAATTTGTGTTTTCAGTCTTCTGTCCCCACAGCCCTGGCCAAGACACCCTTCAGGTTGGGGCCCCTGGAGCCACACCTCAGGACTGTGCCTGCTTTCTCCAAGGGAATTCTGCCCATTCCATTGGCCACAACCATACAGATTAGGAGAAACCTCCAAAGACCCTGAGTTCACCCCAATAGTGTAGGCATCCCGGGACCAACAAGGGCAATGTGACAAAGAGTGGCCATGTGACACATGCTGAGCAACTACCTCCAATATGACCTGTAGACTGATGGCCCCAGAGAATCAGATTGAACCGGATAGGCCCCTAGGCCCTAATTGGATCCATCACTTTAGTTTCCAGACATCTCTCCTCAGAGGCCTGGTTTCCAATACCATCATATGGGGGATTCCTGAGGCACTCATCAGAACAAATCTTTACTCCATATTGGAAACGTAATCTTTGGAGCTCTATCAAAACATCCAGTTGGTAGAATCCTTCAGGGCCCTGGATCCACCTCCTCATTCCAAGGTTTCTATGGACACAAACGAACAATATGAGTCATCCTTAGGAGAGTCCATTTTAACTCAGCCCCCTCGCATGCTCCCCCAGAGCCAGCAGATCGAACCTGCCTTGTCCCTAGGAAATAATTGGAATGTGAGGCGGGCACAACATGCATCCATCCTTAGAATCGTACTCTGGAGTCATTCTGTATGGGACCTCCAGAAGCCATTCAACCATTCTCAAGGGTCCTACAGAAGGAATCCTTGTGGTTTGGAGCATCTCACAATTCCCATCGTGGGAATGCCTACATGGCCTCTTGAGAACCTCCCCCTTCATTAAAAGGCCATCATGGACAGGAACTCCAACCTGAGCCAAAGACTGATCCACGCCCTGAGTTCAGATGCATGAGATCTTAAGTTCTGCAGAGTGTGCCTGTCACACCTTCGCCCCGAAACCTAAGCCTAACTGTGTTCTCAGACTTCTGTCCTCACACTCCTGGCCCCCAAGCCTTCCAGTTTGGGAATACCAGAGCCACAATGCAGCACTCTGCCTGCCCCCCAGAAGAAAAACATTGCCCTATGGTGCTACCCAAAAACCCCAAATGAGGATCAACCTTCATGCCACTGGACCGTACCCCAATTATACAGTCTACGTTGGGCACTAATGCCCTGTCTGACACAACCTGAGTCCGGACCTCCTGACCGACCCCCAGACAGCTGGCCGCACACTGAGCACATCGGACTCATCATGGCCTTTTGTCGTCATCTCTTCCCAAACTCGGTTTTCAGGATTCAGATCCTAGACCTTAACTCCAGTCACTGCCCAGGATTGAACATGATGCAGAAATCAGAACTCCTCTTCCACATGGCAAGAAATCATGTGGTTGGCATGTTGTTGAACGTTCAGAGTAGGAGAAACCAGCATGGCCTATGAAGCGCCACCCATGTTTGAGGGCCAGATTGGACACCAACTCGCATTGTGATACTCAGCGAGAGCCCTGTCCTCAAGTAAGTCCTCTCAGGGGCTGAACCAGGAGCCAGCATATCGGGCTTGCCATGTCCCTAGGCCCCCATTCTAAACCAGAGGTTGGGTTGTTCAGTCGCCCCTCCCCAGGGCTTTCCTCTGGAATTTGTCTTTTGTTGGGACACTTGAGGTAAAAAAACAGAAAGGACTCCTCCCATCCTAAAGAATGATCCCTAACTCCTCGGATCGGGCCAAATCGCCAGAGAGGGATACACATCCATGGTCAATGAAGCCATTTCAATATTCAACAGTTATCGTTGAATAAAATCCAAACAAAATCCAAACAAAATCCTCAGCAAGTGCCTCACACTCGCTCTTTGTTCATATCCCGAATAGTTCTCAAGGTCTGTAGATCGTACCTGCCATACCTCCATCCCCAAACCTAATCGGAGTTAGTGTTTTCAGGCTTCTTCTGTAATCACAACCCTGGCCCACAAACCCTCCAGGCTGGGGTCTCTGGAACCATAACTTAGGACTGTGCCTGCCCACTCCAAGGGAATTCTGCCCATTCCATTGTCCACAACCGTACAAATAGAGGAACTTCCAAAATCCCCAAAGTTATCCCAATAGTGTAGGTTGCCCGGGACAAACAGGGGCGATCTGACAACAGCTGAACAACTACCTCCACTCAGATCCGTAGGCAGATATCCCCAGAGAAAAAACATTGAACCCAACATGCCCCTAGGCCCTAATCTGATCGTTTGCTTTGATTTCCAGTCATCTCTCCCCAGAGGCCTGGTTTCCAATACCAGCATTTGGGGTTTCCTGAGGCACTGATCAGAACAAATCTCGTCTCCACAAATTAAACGTGCTCTTTGGATCTGTGTCAAAACCTCCACTTAGGAGAATCCTTCAGGGCCCCAGTGAGTCCACCTCATTCCAAGGTCTCCATGGACACAAACCCACATTATGATCCATCCGCAGGAGAGTCCATTTTGACTCAGCCCCCTCAGTTGCTACCCCAGATGCAGCAGATAGATAATATCTTTTTGCTAGGAGACAATTGGAATGTAATGCGTTCTGCCCACGCACCCATCCTTAGAACACTGCTCTGGAGTCATTTCCTATGGGACGTCCTGGAGCCATCCATCAGTTCTCAATTGTACCACAAAAGGAATCTTTGTGGTTTTGAACATTGGACAATACCCATCATGGGGAAACCTCAATGGCCTTCTGATGTCCCTCCTCCATGAAGGGGCCATCATGGACAGAAACTCTAACGTGAGCCAACGTCTGATCCTCACCCTGACTTCAGATGCACGAGATCTCGATTCAGCTCTTTAGAGTGTGCCTGCCCTGCCCTCACCCTGAAACCTAAGACTAGCTTGTGCTCTCAGATTTTCGTCCTCACACTTCTGGCCAAAATGCCCTCCACTTTGGGAATTCTGTAGACACAATGCAGCACTCTGCCTGCCCCCCAGAAGAAAAATGTTGCCTCATGGGGCTACCCAGAAAACTCAAATGAAGATCAACCTGCAGGCCACTCAACTATACCCCAATTATACAGCCTACCCTGGACACTAATGCCCTTTCTGACACAGCCTGAGCCCAGACCTCCCGACCGACACCCAGACATCTGACTGCACACTGGGTACATTGCACCCGCCATGTCCTTAGGTCGTCATCTCTTCCTAACCTCAGTTTTCAGGCTTCAGAACCTAAATCACTGCCCAGTGGTGAACGTGATGTAGAAATCAGAACTCCTCCTTCCCCATGGCAAGAAACCTTTTGGTTGGTTCAGTGTAGGAGAAAACAGCGTGGACCATGAGCACCCGTCCATGCTTGAGGGCCGCGTTGGGCGCAAACATGCATTGTGACCCTAAGAGTGAGCCCTGTCCTCAAGTAACGCCACTCAGTGACTGGAACAAGAGCCCACTTATGGGGCTTGCCATGCCCCAAGGCCCCCAGTCTTGACCAGAGGTCAAGATTTCCAGTCACCCGTCCCCAAGGCTCTGCTCTGAAACCCCTCTTTTGGTGGGACACCTTAGGTTAAAACAAAAACAAAACAAAAAAAAAAAACAGAAAGAATTCCTCCCATCCCACAGAATGAGCTCAATCTCTTGGGATTGGGTCAAATCCCCATTGAGGGAGACCCGTCCATGGCAAATGAGGCCACCTCGACATTCCACAGCTATTTTGACACTAAATCCAGAGACAAAAGCCTTAGCAAGTGCCTCACACTCGCCCTTTCTTCATATCACAAAGTGTTCTCCTCTTGGTCTGTATTTCAGGCCGTCCATACTTTCGTCCCCAAGCCTAAGCTTAGTTTGTGTATTCAGACTTCTGTCCCCACAGTCCTGGACTACACACCCTCCAGGCTGGGGCCCCTGGATCCCCACCTCAGGACTGTGCCTGTCCTCTCCAAGGGAATTCTGCTCATTCCATTGGACACAACCCGACAGATTAAGAGAAACTTCCTAAGTCCCCAAGGCCATCCCAACACTGTCGGGTGCCCAGGAAAAACAGGGAAGATCTGTCACAAGCTGCGCAACTACCTCCACTCAGACATGTAGACAGATATCCCCAGAGACGAAGATTGAACCGGACAGGCACCTAGGCCCTAATCGAATCCATTGCTTTTGATTCCAGGCATCTCTCCTCAGAGGCCTGGTTTCCAATACCAGCATATATGGGTTCCTGGAGGTTTCAATCAGAGCAAATCTCGTCTCCACATGGGAAACTTGTTCTTTGGAGCCATGTCAAAACTTCCAGTTAGGAGAACCCTTCAGGTACACGGAGCCACAGCCCCCTTCCAAGGTCTCCATGGATACAAATCCACATTATGAACCCTCCTCAGGAGAGTCTATTTCAACTCAGCCCCCTTGGTTACCCCCCCAGAGCTAGCGATCGAACCTGCCTTATCACAAGTAGATAATTAGAATGGGAGGAGGGGTGCCCAGGATTCCATCCTTAGAACCCTAGTCTGGCATCGTTCTGTAATGGATGTCCTGGAGCCATCCCACTGGTCTTGACTGTCCAGCAGAAGGAATCCTTGGGGATTGGAGCATCTCACTACTCCCATCTTGGGAAAACCACCATGGCCTAATGATGCACCCCCACCTTCGTGAAGGGGGAATATGGACAGAAACTCCAACCTGAGCCAAAGTCTGATTCTCGCACTGACTTCATATCCACGAGATCTCGATTCAGCTCAGCAGAGTGTACCTGCCGTGCCCTCACTCCAAAACTTACGCCTAGCTTCTGTTCTCAGACTTCCGTCATCACAAGCCTGGGCCAAAAGCCCTCCAGTTGGGGAATTCTGGAGCCACAATGCAGCACTCTTCCTGCCCTCCATAAGAGAAACGTTGCCCTATGGAGCTACCCAGAAACCCCAAATGAGGATCAATCTGCACCCCACTTGACTGTAGCCCAATTGTACAATCTAACCTGGGCACTAATGCGCTGTCAGACACAGCGTGAGTCCAGACCTCCCAACCAACACCCGGACAGCTGGGGCCACACCTCAGGAGTGTGCCTGCCCTCTCCAAGGGAATTCTGACCATTCCATTGGCCACAACCCTACAGATTACGAGAAACCTCCAAAGACCTCCGAGACTATCCCAATAGTGTAGGACTCCCGGGAGAAGCAGGGGCAATCTGACACAAGCTGAGCACTGACCCCCACTCAGAACCATAGAGAGATGTTCCCAGAGAAGAAGATTGAAGCGGACAGACGCCTAGGCCCTAATCAGATCCATTGCATTGGTTTCTAGGCATCTCTACTCAGAGGCCTGTTTTCTAATACCAGCTTATCAGGGTTCCTGAGGCACCAATCAGAACAAATCTCGTCTACACATGGGAAACTTACTCTTTGGAGCTGTGTCAATACCTCCGATTAGGAGAATCCTTCAGGGCGCCAGTGCCACTGCCCCATTCCAAGGTCTCCATGGACACAAACCCACATTATAACGATACACAGGAGAGTCCATTTCAACTCATCCCCCTCGGTTGCTTCCCCAGAACCAGCAGATCAAATCTGCCTTGTCGCTAGGAGACAATTTGAATGCGAGTTGGGTTGCCCAGGCATCCATCGTTAGAACCTTGCTCTTGAGAATTTCCTTATGGGACATCCTGGATCCATCCAACAGGTCTCGACTGTCCCACAGAAGGAATCCTTGCGGTTTGGATGATCAGAATTTCGCACCGTGGGAAAACCTTCATTGCCTCGTGATACCCCCCAACTTTCATGGAGTTTCAACTTTCAGAAACTCTAACCCAAGTCGACGTCTGATCCTGCCCTGTCTTCAGATGCACAAGATCTCGATTCAGCTCTTCAGAGTGTGCCTGCTGTGACCTCGCCTCAAACCTAAGCCTAGCTTGTGTTCTCAGACTTCCGTCCTCACACTCCTGGCCCACAAGCCCTCCAGTTTGGCATTCCAGAGCCACAATGCAGCACTCTGCCTGCTGTCCAGAAGAAAAACGTTGTTCTATGGGGCTACCCACAAACCCCAAATGAGGATCAAACTGCACGCCACTCAACTATACCCCAATTATACAGTCTTTTCAGGGTATTAATGCCCTGCCTGACACAGCCTGAGCATAGATTCGTGACCTACACTTAGACAGCTGGCCGCACACTGTACACATCGGACCCGCCATGGCCTTAGGTCATCATCTCTTCCCAAATTCGGTTCCCAGGCATCAGAACCTAGACCTTATCTCCAATCACTGCCCAGCATTGAACGTGATGCAAATATCAGAACTCCTCGTTCCTCATGGCCAGAAACCTTGTGGTTGGCATGTTATCCAATGTTCAGTGTAGGAGAAAACAGCATGACCCATTACCACCCGCCCATGCTTGAGGGCCGCCATGGGCACAAACACACATTTTGACCCTCACTGCCAGCCCTAACCTCAAGTAAAGCCTCTCAGTGACTGGACCTATAGCTTGGATATGGGGCTTGCCATGTCCCTAGTCCCCCCATCTTAACCCGAGCTTGAAATGTCTAGTCACCGCTACTCAGGACTCTGCTCTGGAATCCCTCTTCAGTGGGACACCTGAGTTTAAAAAAACAAAAACAAAAACAAAAACAAAAACAAACAAACGAACGAACAAAACAAACAAACAAACAAAAACACAGAGAAAGGACTACTACCATCCCAGACTGACCACAAACACTTGGGATCTGGCCAAATCCCCTAGACAAAGACTCTTCCATGGCCCATGAGGCCAGCCCGACATTCCATGGCCACCATTGACACAAACTCCAGAGACAAAAGCATGAATAAGTGCCTCACACTCGCCCTTTGTTCATAGCCCAAAAAATTCTCCTCTCGGACTGTAGATCAGGCCTGTCATACATAGTCACCAAACCCAAGCTGAGGTTGTGTTTTCAAACTGCTGTCCCCACCGCCTTGGCCCACAAACCCTCCAGGCTGGGGCCCCTCGAGCCACACCTCAGGACTGCCTGCCCTCTCCAGGGGAATTCTGCCCAATCCATTAGCCACAACCCTACAGATTAGGAGAAAACTAAGGGATCCCCGAAGCCATCCCAGTACTGTAGGCTGCCCATGACAAACAAGGGCGATCTGTCAGAAGCTAAGCAACAACATCCATTCAGACCTGTAGACAGATATCCCCAGAGAAGAAGATTGAACTGGACAGGCACCTAGGCCCTAATCGGATCCATTGCTTTTGTTTCCAGGCATCTCTCCTCAGAGTCCTTGTTTCCAATACCAGCATATAGGTTATTCCAGACGTACCAATCAGAACAAATCTCGTGTCTACAAGGGAAAGTTGTTCTTTGGACCTTTGTCAAAACCTCCAGTTAAGAGAAACCTTCAGTTCCCCGGTGCTACCGCCCCATTCAAAGGTCTCCATGGACACAAATGCACATTATGACACATCCTCAAAAGAGTCCATTTCAACACAGCCTCCTCGGTAGTTCTCCCAGAGCCAGCAGATCGAACCAGCCTTTTTGCAAGGAAACAATAGGAATGCGAGGCGGGATTTCCAAGCATCCATCCTTAAAACACTTCTCTGGCATCATTCCGTATGGAACATCCTGGAGCCATCTGACAGGTCTCGACTGTCGCACAGAAGGAATACTTGCCGATTGGAGCATCTCACAAATCCCATCATGGGAAAACCTCCATGGTCCCATGATGCCCCCCACCTTCATGAAGGGCCCATCCTGAACAGAAACTTCACCCTAAGCCAAAGCCTGATCCTCGCCCTGACTTGGGATGCACGAGATCTCGATTTAGCTCTGCAGAGTGTGCCTGTCGTGCCCTCACCCAGAAACCTAAGCCTAGCTTGTGTTCTCAGACTTCCTCCTCACACTTCTGGCCCACAAGCCCTCCAGTTTGGGAATTCCGGAGCCACTATGCAGCAATATGCCTATCCCCTGGAAGAGAAACGTTGCCATATGGAGCTACCTAGAAACGTCAAATGAGGATCAACCTGCACGCCACTCAACTGTACTCCAATTATACAGTCTACCCTTGACATTAAAGCCCTGTCTGACACAGCCTGAGACTGGACTTCCCGACCGATATCCAGACAGCTGGGGCCACACCTCAGGACTGTGCCTGCCCTCTCCAAGGGAATTCTTCCCATTTCATTTGCCACAACCCTACAGATTAGGAGAAACTTCCAAAGTCCCCGAGACCAACCAAGTAGTGTTGGCCTCCTGGGACAACATGGGCGATCTGACTCAAGCTGAGCAATGACCTCCACTCTGAACCATAGACAGATGTTCTCAGAGGAGAATATTGAAGCGGACAGGACCCTAGGCCCTAGTTGTATCCATTGGTTTGGATTCCAGGCATCTCTCCTCAGAGGCCTGGTTTCTATTACCAGTTTATGGAGGTTCCTGAGGCACCAATCAGAACAAATTTCGTCTCCACATGGGAAACTTGCTCTTTGGAGCTGTCTCAAAATCTCAGGTTAGGAGAATCCTTCAGGGCACCGGAGCCACTGACCCATTCCAAGGTCTCCATGGACACAAACCGACATAATGACCGATCCTCAGGAAAGTCCATTTCAACTCAGCCCCCTCGGTTACTCCCCCAGAGCTAGCAGATCAAACCTACCTGGTCACTAGGAGACAATTGGAATGCAAGGTGGGCTGCCCAGGCATTAATCCTTAGAGTCCTGCTCTGGAGAACTTCCTTATGGGATGTCCTGGATCCATCCAACAGGTCTCGACTGTCCCGCAAAATGAATCCTTGCGGTTTGGAGTATCACAGAATCCCACCTTGGGAAAACCTGCATTGCCTCATGATGCCCCCCCACCTTCATGAATGGGCCATCATGGACAGAAACTCCATCCTCAGCCAAAGACTGATCCTCGCCCTGACTTCAGAAGTACAAGATCTCGATTCAGTTCTGCAGAGTGTGCCTGCCGTGCCCTCACTCCGAAACCTAAGCCTAACTTGTGTTCTCAGAATTCCATCCTCAAACTCCTGGTCCACAAGCCCACAAGCTGGGAATTCTGGAGCCACAATGCAGCACTCTGCCTGCCCTCCAGAAGAAAAACGTTGCCCTATGGGGCTACGCAGTAACGCCAAATGAGGATCAACCTGAATGCCACGCGACTGTACCCCAATTATACAGTCTAGCCTGGGCAATAATGCCCAGTTTGACCCAGACTGAGCCTGGACCTCGTGACTGACACCCGGACAGCTGGTCGCACACTGAGCACATCGGATACGCCATGGCCTTAAGTCGTCATCTCTTCCCAACCTTGGTTTTCAGCCTTCAGAACCTAGACCTTATCTCCACATACTGCCGAGCTGTGAACGTGATGCAGAAATCAGAACTCCTCCTTCCCCATGGCAAGAAACCTTGTGGTTGGCATGTTGTCCAAAGTTCAGTGTAGGAGAAACCAGCGTGGCCCATGAGGCTTCAGCCATGCTTGAGGGCTGAGATGGGCACAAACACACGTTGGGACCCTCAGTGTGAGCCCTGTCCACCAGTAAAGCTTCTTAGGGGCTGGACCAAGAGCCCGCCTATGGGGATTGCCATTCCCCTTGTCCCCCAATCTTAACCAGAGCTCGAGAAGTCTGGTCATCCCTACTCAGAGCTCTTCTCTGTAATCTTTCTTTGGTGAGACACATGAGGTTAAAAAAAAAAAATGGAGAAAGGACTCCTACCATCCAACGAATGACCCCAAACACTTGGAATTGGGCCAAATCCCCAGAAAGAAAAACTTGTCCATGGCCGATGAGGCCAGCCTGACTTTCCACGGCCACTGTTGATGCAAAATCCAGAAACAAAAGCCTGATAAAACGCCTCACATTCGCTCATTGATCACAGCCCAAAAAATTCTCCTCTAGGTCTGTAGATCAAGCCGGCCATACATACGTCCCCAATCCTAAGCCGAGTTTGTGTTTTCACACTTCTGTCTCCACAGTCCTGGCCCATGCATCCTCTAGGCTGAGTCCCCTGGAGCCACACCTCAGGACTGTGCCTGTCCTCTCCAAGGGAATTCTGGTCATTCCTTTGGATACAACACGACAGATTAGGATTAGGAGAAACTTCCAAAGTCCCTGAGGCCATTCCAATAGTGTTGGCCGCCCAGGACAAACAGGGGTGATCTGTCACAAGCTGTGCAACTACCCCCACTCAGACCCGTAGACAGATATCCCCAGAGAAGAAGATTGAACCGGACAGGCACCTAGGCCCTAATTGGATCCATTGCTTTTGATTCCAGGCATCTCTCCTCATAGGCCTGCTTTCCAATACCAGCATATATGGGTTCTTGGAGGAATCAATCAGTACAAATAGCATCTCCACATGTGAAACTTGCTCTTTTGAGCTGTGTCAAAACCTCCGGTTAGAAGCAACCTTCAGGTACACGGAGCCACTGCCCCATTACAAGGTCTCCATGGACACAAACCCACATTATGACCCATCCTCAAGAGAGCCAATTTCAACTCAGGCCCCTCAGTTGCTCCCCCAGAGCCAGTGATCGAACCTGCCTTATGGCAAGTAGATAATTTGAATGGGAGGCAGGCTGCTCAGGATTCCATCCTTAGAACCCTGCTCTGGTGTCATTCCATATTGGACGACCTTGAGCCTTACGACAGGTCTTGACTGTCCTGCAGAAGGAATCCTTGGGGATTGGAACATCTCACTACTCGCATCTTGGGAAAACCACCATGGCCTCATGATGCCCCTCCCCCTTTGTGAATGGGGGAAATGGACGGGAGCTCCATCATGAGCCAAAGTCTGATCCTCGCCCCTGACTTCATATCCACGAGATCTCGATTCAGCTAAGCAGAGTGTGCCTGCTGTGCCCTCGCTCCGAAACCTTCGCCCAGCTTGTGTTTTCAGACTTCCGTCGTCACATGCCTGGGCCACAAGACCTCCTGTTTTGGATCTGGAGCCACAATGCAGCAATCTGCCTGCCCTCCATTAGAAAAACTTTGCCCTATGCGACTACCCAGAAACCCCATATGAGTATCAACCTGCACCCCACTCAACTGTACCCTAATTGTACAGTGTACCCTGGGCACTCATGTGCTGTGTGACACAACCTGAGCCCAGAACTCCCGACCGACACCCGGACAGCTGGGGGCACACCTCAGGACTGTGCCTGCCCTCTCCAAGGGAATTCTGACCATTCCATTGGCCACAACCCTACAGATTATGAGAAACCTCCAAAGACTCCCGAGACTATCCCAATAGTGTAGGCCTCCTGGGAGAAACAGTGGTGATTAGACACAAGCTGAGAAACGACCTCACTCAGAACCATAGAGAGATGTTCCCAGAGAAGAAGATTGAAGCGGACAGACGCCTAGGCCCTAATCAGATCCATTGCTTTGGTTTCTAGGAATCTCTACTCAGAGGCCTGGTTTCCAATACCAGCTTATCGGGGTTCTTGAGGCACCAATCAGAACAAATCTCGTCTCCACATGGGAAACTTGCTCTTTGGATCTGTGTCAATACCTCCGGTTAGGAGAATCCTTCAGGGCACCGGCGCCACTGCCCCATTCCAAGGTCTCCATTGACACAAACCCACATATGACCCATCCTTGGGAGACTCCATTTCAGCTCACTCCCCTACATTGCTCCCCCAGAGCCAGGAGACCGAACCTGCGTTGTCACTAGGAGAAGATTAGAATACGAGTTGGGCTGCCCAGCATCCATTTTTAGAAACCCGCTCTGGAGAAAATTTTAATGAGACATCTTTGATCCATTCGACAGGTCTTGACTGTCCCGCAGAAGGAATCCTTGTGGTTTGCAGCATCACACACTCCCACCATGGGAAAAATTCCATGGACTCGTGATGTCTCCACCTTCATGTAGGGATCACATTGGACAGAAATTCCAACCTGAGGCAATGTGAAAACTTCCATGGACTCGTGATGTCTCCACCTTCATGTAGGGAACATCATGGACAGAAACTCCAACCTGAGGCAATGTCTGATCCTTGCCCTGACTTCAGATGCACAAGATCTCGATTCAGCTCTGAGAGTGTGCCTGCCGTGCCCTTGCTCCAAAACCTAAGCTTAGCTTGTGTTCTCAGACTTCTGTCCTTCCACTACTGGCTCACAAGCCCTCCAGTTTGGGAATTCTGGAGACACTATGCAGCACTCTGCCTGCCTTACAGATGAAAACCAGTGCCCCATGGGACTATCCAGAAATCCCAAATGAGGATCAACCTGCATGCCACTCGACAGTACCCCAATTATACAGTCCAGCATGAGCAGTAATTCCCTGTCTGACTCAGCCTGAGCCCAGACCTCGTGACCGACACCCATAGAGCTGGCCACACACTGAGAACATCGGACATTCCATGGCCTTAGGTTGTCATCTCTTCCCAACTTCCATCTTCACGCTTCAGAACCTAGACCTTATCTCCACTCACTGCCAAGCGATGTACGTGATGCAGATTTCAGAACTTCTACTCCCCTTTGGCAAGAAACTTTGTGGCTGGCATGTTGTCCAACGTTCAGTATAGGAGAAAACAGTGTGGCCCATGAGGCCCTGGACATGCTTGAGGACCGCGATGGGCACAAACACACATTGAGACCCTCAGTGTGAGCTTTGTCCTCAAGTAAAGCATCTCAGTGACTGGACCAAGAGCCCGCATATGGGGCTTGCCATGCCCCTAGTCCCCCAATCTTAAAGAGACCTCGAGATGTCTAGTCACGTCTACTCATGTCTCTGCTCTGTTATCCCTATTTGGTGGGAGACTTGAGGTAAAACAAAACAAAACAAAACAAACAAACAAAAGGCAGAAAGGACTCCTCCCATCCACAGAATGACCCCAAACACTTGGGACCTGGCCAAATCCCCAGAAAGAAAGACTCGTCCATGGCCCATGAGGCCACCCCGACATTCCATGGCCACCGTTGACACAAAATCCAGAGACAATAGCCGAGCAAGTGCCTCACACTTGCCATTGGTTCATAGCACGAATAATTCTCCTCACAGTCTGTAGATCGGGTCTGCTATACCTACATCCCCAAACCTAAGCCGCGTTTGTGTTTTCAGACTTTTGTCCCAACAGTCCTGGCCCACACACCCTCCAGGCTGGGTCCCCTGGAGCCACAACTCAGGACTGTGCCTGGCCTCTCCCAAGGAAATACACCCATTTCATTGGTCACTACCGTACAGATTAGGTAAAACCTCCAATGTCCCTGAGGCCATCCCAATAGTGTAGGTTGCCCAGGACAAACAGGGGCAATCTGTCACAAGCTGTGCAAAGACCTCCACACAGACCCATAGACAGATAGCCCCAGAGAAGAAGATAGAACCGTACAGACACATACGCCCTAACTGGATCTAGTTTTCGTTTCCAGGCATCTCTGCTCAGACGCCTGGTTTCCAATACCATCATATGGGGGTTTTCTGAGGTACCAATCAGAACGAATCTCGTGTCCACATGGGCGACTTTTCTTTGGAGACGTGTCAAAACCTCTAGTTGGAGAGAATCCTTCAGGTCCCTGGAGATACTGCTCCATTCCAAGGTCTTCATGGACACAGAACCACATTATGACCCATCCTCAGGAGAGTCTATTTCAACACAGCACCTTTGGTTGCTCACCCAGAGCCAGCACATTGAACTTGCCTTATCATTAGGAGATAATTGGAATGTGTCGCGGGCTCTCCAGGCCTCCATCCTTAGAAATCTGTTCTGGCGTCTTTCCATATGGTACGTCCTGGAGCCATCCAACAGGTTTTGAATGTCCTGGAGAATGAATCCTTGTGGATTGGAGCATCTCACAACTCCCATCGTGGGAAAACCTCCATGGCCTTATGATATCTGCCCACCTTCATGAAGGGGGATCATGGACAGAAATGCCAACCTGAGCCAACGTCTGCTCCTCTCCCTGAATTTAGATGCATGAGATCTCGATTTAGCTCTGCAGAATGTTCCTGTGGTGCCCTCGACTCGAAACCTAATCTTAGCTTGTGTTCTCAGATTTCCATCCTCACACTTCTGGCCCACAAGCCCTCCAGTTTGGGAATTCCAGAGCCACAATGCAGCACTATGCCTGCCCTCCAGAAAAAAAAAAAAAAAAAAAAAAAGTTGCCCCTGGGGCTACCAAGAAATGCCAAATGAGGACCAACCTACATACCACTCTACTGTACCACAATTATACAGTCTACTCTGCGCACTAGTGCCCTGTCCGACACAGCCTGAGCCAGACCTCTTGACCAACACCCAGTCAGCTGGACCAAAACAAAGGACTGTTCACCCCTCTGCAAGAGAATTGTGGCCCATCCATTTGCCACAAACCTACAGATTAGGAGAAACCTCCAATGTCCCGGAAACCATGCCAATAGTGTAGCCCTCCCGGGAGAAACAGGGACGATCTGACACATACTTAGCAATGACCACCACACAAAACTGTAGACTGATGTTCTCAGAGAAAAAGATTGAAATGGACGGGCCCCTAGGCCCTAATCTGATCCATTGCTTTGGATTCCAGACATCTCTCCTCAGACGTCTGGTTTCCAATACCAGCTTATGGGGTTTCCTGAGGCAACAATCAGAACAGATCTCATCTCCACATGGGAAACTTGTTCTTTGGAACCGTCTCAAAACCTCCAGTTAGGAGACTCCTTCAGGGCGCCGGAGACACTGCCCCATTCCAAGGTCTTCATGGAACACAAAGCCACATTATGACTCATCCTCAGGAGAGTCCATTTCAACCCAGCACCCTCGGTTGCTCCCCCAGAGCCAGCAGATCAAACCTGTCTTGTCGCTAGGAGACAATTGGAATGCGAGTTGGGCTGCCCAGGCATCCATCATTAGAACCCCACTCTGGATAAGTTCCTTATGGGGCGACCTTGATCCATCCGACAGGTCTCGGCCGTCCCGCAGAAGGAATCCTTGTGGTTTGAAGCATCACACACTCGCACCGTGAGAAAACCTCCATGGCCTCGTGATGCCCCCACCTTCATGTAGGGGACATCATGGACAGAAACTCCAACCTGAGGCAATGTCTGATCCTCGCCCTGGCTTCAGATGCACGAGATCTCGATTCAGCTCTGCAGAGTGCCTGCCGTGCCCTCGCCCCGAAACCTAAGCCTAGCTTGTGTTTTCCAGTGTCCGTCCTCACACCTCTGGCTCACAATCCCTCCAGTTTGGGAATTCTGGAGACACTATGCAGCACTCTGCCTGCCCTTCAGAAGAAAAACGTTGCTCTAGGGGGCTATGAAGAAATGTCAAATGAAGATCAGTCTGCATGCCACTCGACTGTACCCCAATTACACAGTGCAGCCTGTGCAGTAATGCACTGTGTGACACAGCCTGAGCCCGGACATCTTGACAGAACACCAGACAGTTGGCCTCCCACTGAGCACATCGGATATGCCATGGCCTTAGGTTGTCATCTCTTCCCAACCTCTGTCTTCAAACTTCAGAACCCGGACCTTATCTCCACTCACTGCCAAGCGGTGTACATGATGCAGAAATAAGAACTCCTCTTTCCCCATGGCAAGAAACCTTGTGGTTGGCATTTTGTCCAACATTCAGTGTAGGAGAAACCAGTGTGGCCCATGAGACCCCGGCCATGCAGGGGCTGTGACGGATACAAACACATATTGGGACCCTCAGCGTGAGCTCTAACCTCAACTAAAGCCTCTCAGGGGCTAGACCAAAAGCTCACATATGGGGCTTCCCATACCCCTAGTCCCCCCACCTTAACCAGAGCTCGAGAATTCTAGTCACCCATATTCAGAGCTCTTCCCTGGAATGCCTCTTTGGTGGAAAACATGAGGAAAAAAAGTAGAGAAAGGACTCCTACCATCAAAAGAATGACCCCAAACACTTAGAATAGGGCCAAATCCCCAGAGAGTAATACTTTTCCATGGCCAATGAGGCCAGAGGGACATTCTACGGCCACTCTTGACACAAAATCCAGAGACAAAAGCCTGAGCAAGCACCTCACACTCGCCCTTTGTTCATAGCCCTAAAAATTCTCCTCACAGTCTGCAGAGTGGACCTGCCATACATACATCCCCAAAACTAGGCTGAGTTTGTGCTTTCATGCTTCGGTCCCCACAGTCCTGGCCCACACACCCTCCAGGCTGGGGTCCCTGGAGCCAAACCTCAGGACTGTGCCTGCCCTCTCCAAGGGAATTCTACCCATTTCACTGGCTACAACTCTACAAAAGGAGAAACCTCCAAAGTCCCAGCGGCCATCCCAATAGTGTAGTCTTCCCAAGACAAACAGGGGCAACCTGTCACAAGCTGAGCAATGACCTCCACCCAGACCCGTAGACAGATGTCCCCAGAGAAGAAGAAGAACCTGGAAAGGCACCTAGGCCCTAATAGGATCCATTGCTTTTGTTTCCAGGCATCTCTCCTCAGAGGTCTGGTTTCCAATACTGGCAAATGGGTTTTTCCGGAGGTACCAATCAGAACAAATCTCGTCTCTAATGGGAAACTTGCACTTTCAAGCTGTGTCAAAACTTCCAGTTATGAGCAACCTTCAGGTCCCCGTAGCCACTGCCCCCTTACCATGGACACAAAACCACATTATGACCCATCCTCAGGAGAGGCCATTTCAACTCACCCCCTCCAGTGCTACCCCAGAGCCAGAAGATCAAAACTGCCTTGTTGCAGGGAGAAAACTAGAATACGAGTTGGGCTACTGAGGCATCCATCGTTAGAACCCTGCTCTGGAGAAATTTTTTTATGAGATGTCCTGGATCCATCCAACAGGTCTGGACTGTCCTGCAGAAGGAATCCTTGTGGTTTGCAGCATCACACACTCCCACCTTAGGAAAACCTCCATGGTCTCGTGATGCCCCAACCTTCATGTAGGGGACATCATAGACAGAAACTCCACCTTGAGAATGTCTGATCCTCGCCCTGACTTTAGATCCACGAGATCTAGATTCAGCTCTACAGAGTGTGCCTGCCGTGCCCTTGCCACAAAAGGTAGGCCTAGATTGTGCTCTCAGACTTCCGTCCTCACACTCCTGTCTTACTGATCCTCCAGTTTGGGAACTCCGGAGACACAATGTAGCACTCTGCCTGCCCTCCAGAAGAAAAACATTGCCCTATGGGGCAACCCAGAAACCCCAAATGAGGATCAACCTGCACGCCTCTAGACTGTACCCCAATTAAACAGACCAGCCTGGGCAGTAATGCCCTGTCAGACACAGTCGAAGCCCAAAACTCATGACCGACAACCAGACAGCTAGTCACACACTGAGCGATGGATACAAATACACATTTGGACCCTCAGCATTAGCCCTGTCCTAAAGTAAAGCTTCTCAGGGGCTGGGCAAAAGCCCGGATTATGGGGCTTGCCATGCCCCTAGTTTCCCAATCTTAGTCAGAGCTCGAGAATTCTAGTTAACTCTATTCAGAGCTCTTTTCTGGAATCCCTCTTTGGTGGGACACATGGGGTTAAAAAAAATAGAGAAAGGACACCTACCAACCAAAGAATGATCCCAAACACTTGGAACCAGGCCAAATCCACAGAGAGAAAAACTCATCCATGGCTGATGAGGCCAGCCCGGCATTCCACGGCCACCATTGACACAAACTCTGGAGATAAAAGCCTGAAAAAGCACCTCACACTCGCCCTTTTTTCATAGCCCAAAAAATTTCTCCTCACAGTCTGTAGATCGGGCCTATCATATCTATGTCCCAAAACCTAAGCTGGAGTTTGTGTTTTCAGACTTCTGTCTCCATTGTCCTGGCCCACACACCCTCAAGGGTGGGGCCCCTGGAACCACACCTCAGGACTGTGCCTGCCCTCTCCAAGGGAATTCAGCTCATCCCTTTGGACACAACCCTACAGATTAGAAGAAAACTCCAATGTTCCCAAGGACATCCCAATAGTGTGGGACGTCCAGGACAAACAAGGGTGATCTGACACAAGCTGAGCCACTACCTCCACTCAGACCCGTAGACAGATATGCCCAGAGAAGAAGATTGAACCAGACAAGCACCTAGGCCCTAATCGGATCCATTGCTTTTGTTTCTAGGCCTCTCTCCTCAGAGGCCTGGATTCTAATACCAGCATATGGGGGTTTCCGTAGGTACCAATCAGAACAAATCTCATCTCCACATGGGAATCTTGCTATAGGGAGTTGTGTCAAAACCTCCAGTTAGGAGAAAACTTAAGGTCACTGGAGCCACCGCCCCATTCCAATGTCTCCATGGACACAATCCCACATTATGACCCATCCTTAGTAGAGTCCATTTCAACTAAACCCCCTCGGTTGCTCCCCCAGAGCAAGCAGATCGAACCGGACTTGTCGCTAGGAGACAATTGAAATGCGAGGCAGGATCTTCAGGCATCCATCCTTAAAACTCTGCTCTTGCGTCATTCCTTATGGGATGTCCTGGAGCCATCCAACAGGTCTCAACTGTCCTGCAGAAGGAGTCCTTGCACATGGACCATCTCACAACTCCCATCATGGGAAAACTTCCAAGGCCACATGATTCCCCCTATCTTCATGAAGGCAGATCATGGACAGAAACTCCAACCTGAGCTAACTGCTGATCCTTGCCTTGACTTCAGATGCACGAGATATTGATTCAGCTCTTCAGAGTGTGCCTGCTGTGCCCTCGCCCTGAAACCTAAGCATAGCCTGTGTTCTCAGACTTCCATCCTCACTCTCCTGGAATGCACACCCTCCATTTTGGGAATTCCAGAGCCACAATGCAACACTCTGCCTGTCCTCCAGAAGAGCAACGTAGCCCTATAGGGCTATCCAGAAATGCCACATGAGGATCAACCTGCATGCCACTAGACTGTACCCAAATTATACAGTCTACCCTGGGCACTAATGCCCTGTCTGACACAGCCTGAGCCCAGTCCTCCCAACCATCATCCGGACAGCTGGGGCCTCATCTCAGGACTGTGCCTATGCTCTGTAAGGGAATTCTGCCTATTCCATTGGCCACAACTCAACAGATTAGGAGATACCTCCAAAGTCCCTGAGTAGTGTAAGCTGCCCGGGACAAACAGGGTCAGTCTGTCACAAGCTGAGAAACGAACTCCACTCAGAACCATAGACAGTAGTGCCCAGAGAAGATTGAAGCAGACAGGCCCCTAGGTGAGAATCAGATCAATACTTTGGATTCCAGTCATCTCTCCTCAGATGCCTGGTTGCTAATACCAGTGTATGGGTGTTCCTGAGGCACCAATTAGAACAAATCTTGTCTCCACATGGGAATCTAGCACTTTGCAGTTGTGTCAAAACCTCCGGTTAGGAGATTCCTTCAGGGCCCCGGAGACACCGCCCCAATCCAAGGTCTCCATCGACACAAACGAACATTATGACCCATTTTCAGGAGAGTCCATTTTAACTCAGGCCCCTCGGTTGTTCACTCAGTGCCAGCAGACTGAACCTACCTTGTCGCTAGGAGACAATTGGAATGCAAGTTCAATGCCCAGGCATCCATCGTTAGAACCCTGTTATGGAAAAGTTCCTTATGGGGTGTCCTTGGTCATTCCAACAGGTCTCGACCCTCCCGCAGAAGGAATCCTTGTGGTTTACAGCATCACACACTCTCACCGTGGGCAAACCTCCATGGCCTAGTGAGCTCCCACATTCATGTAAGAGACATCGTGGACAGAAACTTTAACCTGAGCCAACATCTGAACCTCGCCCTGACTTCAGGTGCATGAGATCTCCATTCAGCTCTGCAGAGTGTGCCTTCCGTGCCCTCTCCCCAAAACCTAAGCCTAGCTTGTGTTCTCAGACTTCCGTCCTTACACTCTTGGGCCACAAGCCCTCCAGTTTGGGAATTCTGGAGACACAATGCAGCACTCTGCCTGCCCTCCAGAAGAGAAATGTTTCCCTATGGGGCTACCCAGAAAGACCAAAGGAGGATCAGCCTGTATGTCACTCGACTGTACCCCAATTTTACAGTCTAGCCTGGGCACTAATGCCCTCTCTGACACAGCCTGAGTCCTGAATTCCCAACCGACACCCAGACAGCTGGCCGGACACTGAGAATATTTGAACCGCCATGGCCTTAGGTCGTCATCTCTTCCCAACCTCAGTTTTCAGGTTTCAGAAACCTAAACATTTTCTCTACTCACTTCCCACGGGTGAACGTGATGCAGAAATCAGAACCCCTCCTTCCTCCTTGCCAGAACCTTGTGGTTGGAATGTAGTCCAACGTTCAGTGTAGGAGAAACCAGCTGGCCAATGAGGCCCCGGCCATGCTTGAAGGCCGGGATGGGCACAAACACATATTGGGACCCTCTGTGTGATCCCTATCCTCAAGGAAAGCCTCTCAGTGGCTGGACCAAGAGCCTGCATATGGGAATTGTCATGCCCCAAGTCTCCCAATCTTAACCAGAAGTCAGTTTATCTAGTTACCCCTACTCAGGGCTGTGCTCTGTAATCCCTCTTTGGTGGGACACCTGAAGTAAATAAATAGAGAAAGGACTCCTCCCATCCACAGCATGACCCCAACCACTTGCAATTGGGCCAAATCCCCATAGAGAAAGACTCTTCCATGGCCCATGTGGCCACCACAACATTCCTTAGCCACTTTTGACACAAAATCCAAAGACATAAGCCTGAGCAAGTGCCTCACACTCGCCCTTTGTTCATAGCCTGAAAAATTTTCCTCACAGTCCATAGATTGGGCCTGCCATACCTATGTCCACAAATATAAGGCGAGTTTTTTTTTTTCAGACTTCTATACTACAGTCCTGGCCCACACACCTGCCAGGCTGGGGCCCATGGAGCCACACCACAAGAATGTGCCTGCCCTCTCAAAGGAAATTCTGTTCATTCCTTTGGACACAACCCTACAAATTAGGAGAAACCCCCGAAGTCGCCAAGGCCATCCCAATAGTGTAGGACGTCCAGGACAAACAGGGGCAATCTGACACAAGCTGAGCCACTACCTCCACTGAGACCCGTAGACAGATATCCATAGAAAAGAAGATTGAACAGGACAAGCACATAGGCCCTAATCAGATCCATTGCTTTGGTTTCCAGGCATCTCTCCTCAGAGGCCTGGATTCCAATACCTGCATATGGGGGTTTCCGGAGGTAACAATCAGAACAAATCTCGTCTCCACATGGGAAACTTGTGCTATGAAGCTGTGTCAAAACCTCCAGTTAGGAGAAACCTTCAGGTCACTGGAGCCACCGCCCTATTCCAAGGTATCCATGGACATAATCCCACATTATGTCCCATCCTCAGGAGAGTCCATTTCAACTCAACCCCCTCAGTTGCTCCTTCAGAGCCAGCAGATCGAAACTGCCTTGTCGTTTGGAGACAATGGAAATGAAAGGCGGGCTCTTCAGGCATCCATCCTTAGAACCCTGCTCTTGTGTCGTTCCTTATGGGACATCCTGGTGCCATCCAACATCTCTCGACTGTCCCGCAGAAGGAGACCTTGTGGATTGGAGCATCTCACAACTCACATCGTGGGAAAATTTCTATGGGCACTTGAGGCCCCCAATCTTCATAAAGGCGGAGCATTGCTAGAAACTCCAACCTGAGACAATGGTTGATCCTCGCCTTGACTTCAAATGCAGAGATCTCGATTCAGCTCTTCAGAGTGTGCCTGCCATGCCCTTGCCTCAAAACCTAAGCATGGCTTGTGTTCTCAGACTTCTGTTTTCAAATTCCTGGCACACAAACACTCCAGTTTGGGAGTTCTGGAGGCACAATGCAGCACTCTGCCTGCCCTCCAGAAGAAAAAAGTTTGCCTCAAGGGGGCTACCTAGAAACCACAAATGAGGAACAACCTGCACGCAACACAACTGTACCCCAATTATACAGTCCAGCCTAGACAGCCATGCACTGCCTGACACAGCCTGAGCCCGGACTTCGTGACCGACGCTCAGACAGCTGAATGCACACTGAGCACATTGGACCCACCATGACCTTAGGTCATCATCTCTTCCCAACCTCGGTTGTCAGGCATCAGAACTTACACTTTGTCTCCACTCACTGCCCAGCGGTGAACGAGATGCAGAAATCAGAACTTCTCCTTCCCCATGGCAAGAAAGCTTGTGGTTGGCATGTTTTCCAACGTTCAGTGTAGGAGAAACCAGAGTGGCCCATGAGGCCCCGGTCATGCTTGAGTGCCGCGATGGGCACAAACACATATTGGGACTCTCAGCGTGAGCCCTGTCCTCAGGTAATGCCTCTCAGTGGCTGGACCAAGAGCCCGTATATGGTGTTTGCCATGCTCCTAGTTGACCAATCTTAACCAGAGTTCGAGATGTCTTGTCACCCCTACTCAGGGCTCTGCTAAGAATCCCTCTTTGGTGTGACACCTGAGGTAAAATATATATATATATATATATATATATATATATATATATATATATATATATATGGAAAGGACTCCTCCAATCCACAGAACGACACCAATCACTTGGGATTGGTCCAAATCTCCAGAGAGAAAGACTCGTCCGTGGCCCATGAGGCCAGCCCGACATTCCACGGCTACCGTTGACACAAAATCTGGTGACAAAAGCCTGAGTAATCGCCTCAAACTCACTCTTTGTTCAGAGCCCGAAAAATTCTCCTCATGGTCTGTAGATCGGGCCTGCCTACATCCCCAAACCTAAGCCTAGTTAGTGTTTTCAGACTTCTGTCCCCACAGCCCTGGCCCACACATCATCCAGGCTGGGGACCTTGGAGCCACACCTCAGGACAGTGCCTGCCCTCTCCAAGGAAATTCTGCCCATTCCATTGGACACAACCTGACAGATTAGGAGAAACCTCTGAAGTCCCCGAGACCACCCCAGTAGTATAGGACTCCCAGGACAAAAGGGAGCGATCTTTCACAAGTTGAGCAATGACCTCAACTCAGACCCATAGACAGATATCCCCAGAAAAGAAGATTGAACAGGACGGCCCCTAGACCATAATCAGTTCCACTGCTTTTTGTTTCTAGGAATCTCTCCTCAGAGGCCTCGTTTCCAATGCCAGCATATGGGGGTTTCCAGAGGTACCAGTCAGAACAAATCTCGTCTCCACATGAGAAACTTCTTCTTTGGAGCTGTATAAAAACCTCCAGTTAGGAGAAACCTTCAGGTACCCGGAGCCACCGCCCTATTCCAAGATCTCCATGGACACAAACCCACATTATGACCATTCCGCAGGAGAGTACATTTCAATTCAGCCCACTCGATTATTCCCCCAGAGCTAGAATATCAAATCTGCCTTGTCCCTAGGAAACAACTGGAATGTGAGGCGGGATCTCCAGGCATCCATCCTTAGAACCCTGCTCTGGTGTCATTCCGTATGGGACGTCCTGGAGCCTTCCAACAGGTCTTGACTATCCCGCAGAAGGAGTCCTTACAGATTGGAGCTTCTCACAACTCCCATCGTGGGATAACCTCCATGGCTTCGAGATGCCCCCCTACCTTCATAAAGGGGCCATCATGGACAGAAACTCCAACCTGAGCCAACGTCTGATCCTTGTCCTGACTTCAGATGCACGAGTTCTCCATTCAGATCTGCAGAGTGTGCCTGCCATGCCCTCACCCCGAAAACCTAAGCCTAGTTTCTGTTCTCAGACTTTCGTCCTCACACTCCTGGCCCACAAGCCCTCCAGTTTGGGAAGTCCAGGGCCACAATGCAGCACTCTGTCTGCTCTCCAGAAGAAAAATGTTGCCCTACGGGGCTACCCAGAAATGCCAAATGAGAATCAACCTGTATGCCTCTCAACTGTACCCCAAATATACAGTCTAGACTGGGCACTAATGCCCTGTCTGACTCAGACTGAGCCAGGACCTTCTGACCTACACTCAGAAAGCTAGGGCCACTCCTCAGGACTGTGGCTGCCCTCTCCATGTGAATTTTGCCTATTCCAATGGAAATAATCCTACAGATTAGGAGAAACCTCCAAAGTCCCTGAGACCATCCCAGTAGTGTAGGCCATCTGGGACAAACAGGGACTCTCTGACACAAGCTGAGAAATGCCCTCCACTGAGAACCATAGACAGATGTGCCCAGAGAATATTGAAGCAGACA
This sequence comes from Neogale vison, assembly GCF_020171115.1. NCBI lineage: Eukaryota > Metazoa > Chordata > Mammalia > Carnivora > Mustelidae > Neogale > Neogale vison. Next base: position 111,071,089 of record NC_058092.1, read on the forward strand.
GGCCCCTAGAGCGATTCAGATCTATTGCTTTGGATTCCAGGCATCTCTCCTCAGATGCCTGGTTGCCAACACCAACTTACGGGGATTCCTGAGGCACCAATCAGAACAAATCTTGTCTCCACATGGGAATCTTGCTCTTTGGAACTGTGTGAAAACCTCCGGTTAGAATCCTTCAGGTTCCCGGAGCCACCACCCCATTCCAAGGTTGCCATGAACAAAAACTCACATTATGACCAAACCTCAGGAAAGTCCATTTCAATCCAGCCCCCTTGGTTACTCCCCTAGAGCCAGCATATCAAACCGGCTTGGTCACTAGAAGACAATTGGAATATGAGGTGGGCTGCCCAGGCATTCATCCTTAGAACCCTGCTCTGAAGAACTTCCTTATGGGACGTCCTGGATCCATCCAACAGGTCACGACTATCCCGCAGAATGAATCCTTACGGTTTGGAGTATCACACAATCCCACCTTGGGAAAACCTCCATTCCCTCATGATGCCCCCCACCTTCATGAACGGGCCATCATGGACAGAAACTCCATCCTCAGCCAAAGTCTGATCCTTGCCCTGACTATAGAAGTACAAGATCTCGATTCAGTTCTGCAGAGTGTGCCTGCCATGTCCTTGCCCCGAAACCTGCCTAACTTGTGTTCTCAGATCCGTCCTCACAGTCCTGACCACAAGCCCTCTAGTTTGGCAATTCTGGAGACACAATGCAGTACTCTGCCTGCCATCCGGAAGAAAAACTTTGCCCTATAGGGCTACCCAGAAACGCCAAATGAGGAACAACCTGCATGCCACTAGACCGTACCCCAATTATACAGTCTAGCCTGTGCACTAAAGCCCTGTCTGACACAGCCTGAACACAGAACTCCCATACGACACCCAGACAGCTGGCTGTACACTGAGCCCATCACATGCACAATGGCTTTAGGTCATCATCTCTACCCAACCTTGGTTTTCAGACTTCAGAACCTAGACCTTATCTCCACTGACTGCCCAGGAGTGAACGTGATGCAGAAATCAGAACTCCTCCTTCCCCATGGCCAGAAACCTTGTGGTTGGCATGTTGTCCAACGTACATTGTAGGAGAAATCAGCATGGCCCATGAGGTCCCGCCTATCCCTGAGGACCACAATTTGTACAAACACACATTGTGACCCTCAGAGTGAGCCCTATCCTCAAGTAAGGCCTGTCAATGACTGGAACAAGAGCCATCATATAGAGCTCGCCAAGCCCCTATTCCCCCAATCTCAACCAGATTTTAAGATGTCTAGTCACCCCTACTCAGGGCTCTGCTCTGGAATCCCTCTTTGGTGGGACACCTGAGGTAAAAAAAAAAAAAAAATACAGGACTCCTCCCATCTACTCCCATTCTACAGAATGACCCCAACCACTTGGGATCGGGCCAAATCCCCAGAGAGAAAGACTTGTTCATGGCCCTTGAGGCCACGCTGGCATTCCACGGCCACCCTTGACACAAAATCCAGAGACAGAATCTTGAGCAAGCACCTTACACTTGCCCTTTGTTCATAGCCGAAAAATTCTCCTCACGGTCTGTAGATCGGGCCTTTCTTACATACGTCCCCAAACCTAAGCTGAGTTTGTGTTTTCAGACTTCTGTCCCCACAGTCCTGTCCACACACCCTCCAAGCTTGGGCTGCTGGAGCCACACCTCAGGGGTGGTGAGCCACACCTCAGAAACTCCAACCTGGAAATTCCCTCCAGGGGAATTCTGACCATTCCATTGGCCACAATCCTACAGATTATGAGAAACCTCCAAACTCCCCAAGGCTATCCCAATAGTGTCGGCCGCCCAGGACAAACAGGAGTGATCTGTCACAAGCTAAGCAACTACCTCCACTCAGACCCAGAGAGAGATATCCCCATAGAAGAAAATTAAACCGGGCAGGCACCTAGGCCCTAATCGGATTCATTGCTTTTGTTTCCAGGCATCTGACCTCAGAGGCCTGGTTTCCAATACCAGCATATGGGGGATTACTGAGGCACTCATCAGAAAAATCTTGCCTCCACATAGGAAATGTACTCTTTGGAATTCTGTCAAAACCTCCAGTTAGGAGAATATTCCAGGGCCCCAGATCAGGTGCACCATTCTAAGGTCCCCATGGACTTAAATGCACATTATGACCCATCCTCAGGAGAGTCCACTTTAACTTAATTCCCTTGGTTTCTCCTCCAGAGCCAGCAGGTCGAACCTGCCTTGTTGCTAGGAGACAACTGGAATGGGAGGCAGGCTCCACAGGCATCCATCCTTAGAATCCTGCTCTAGAGTCTTTCCATATGGGACATCCTGGAGCCATCCAACAGGTCTCGAGTGTCCCACAGAAGGAATCTTTGTAGTTTGGAGCATCTCACAACTCCCATCATGGGAAAATGTCCGTGGTCTCATGAGACGCTCCACTTTATAAAGGGGCCGTCATGGCCAGAAACTCCAATCTGAGCAAATGGCTGATATTCGCCCTGGCTTCAGGTGTATGAGATCTCGATTCAGCTCTGTAGAGTGTGCCTGCCGTGCCCTCGCCCCGAAACCTAACCCTAGCTTGTGTTCTCAGACTTCCGTCCTCACACTCCTGGCCCACAAGCCCTCCAATTTGGGAATTCTGGAGACACAATGCCGCACTCTCCCTGCCCTCCAGAAGAAAAACGTTGCCCTATGGAGCTACCCAGAAACCCCAAATGAGGATCAACCTGAACACCACTCGACTACACCCCAGTTATACAGTCTACCCTGTCTAATGTCCTGTCAGACACAGCCTGAGCTAGCACTTCCGGACCTACACTCAACAGCTGGCCGCACACTGAGCTAATCAGAGACACCAGGTGCTTTGGTCTTCATCTCTTCCCAACCTCAGTTTTCAGGCTTCAGAACCTAGACCTAAAGTCCAGTCACTTTCCAGGGGTGAATGTGATGCAGAAATCAGAACTCCTCTTTCTCCATGGCCAGAAACCTTGTGGTTGGCCTGCTCTCCAACATTCAGTGTAGGAGAAACCAGCAAGGCCCATGAGGCCCCACCCATGCTAGAGGGCCTTTTTGGGCACAAATAGGCATTGTGACCCTGAGCTTGAGCCCTGTCCTCAAGGAAGGCCTCTCAGTTTCTGGACCAAGAGCCCACATATGGGACTTGCCATGCCCCTAGGCCCTCAAACTTAACCAGAGGTGGGGTTGTCCAGTTGTCCCTCTCAAGGACTATGATCTGGAATCCCTCTTTTGGTGGAACACAAGAGGTAAATACAACAAAACAAAACAAAACAAAACAGAAAGGACTCCTCCCATCCCACAGAATGTACCCAAACTCTTGGGATCTGGCCAAATCCTCAGAGAAGGAAAAATGTCCATGGCCCATGAGGCCACGCCAACATTCCACCCACATTGTTGACACAAATCCAGAGACAAAACCTGAGCAAGCACCTCAAACTCACCCTTTTTCATATCCCAAAGTTCTCCTCACTGTCTGCAGATCGGGCGTGCCATACCTCCATCCCAAATCCTAAGCGGAGTTTGTGTTTTCAGACTTCTGTTCCCACAGGCCTGGCCACACACCGTCCAGACTGGGCCCCCTAGAGCCACACCTCAGGACTGTGCTCGCCCTCACCAGGGGAATTCTGCCCATTCCATTGGCCACAACCCTACAGATTAGGAGGAAACTCCAAAGTCCCGAGGCCATCCCAATATTATAGGTCGCCCAGGACAAGCAGGAGCGATCTGACACAAGCTGAGCAACTACTTCCCCTCAGATCCGTAGACGGATATCCCCAGAGAAGAAGATTGAACCAGACAGGCACCTAGGCCCTAATGAGATCTATTGCTTTTATTTCCAGGCATCTCTTCTCAGAGGCCTGGTTTCCAATACCAGCATATGTGAGATTCCTTAGGCACTCATCAAAACAATTCCCATCTCCATATAGGAAAAATACTCATTGGAGCTCCATCAAAACCTCCGGTTATGAACATCCTTCAGGGCCCCGGATCTCCTGCCCCATTCCAAGATCTCCATGGAAACAAACGCACAGTATTACCCATCCTCAGGAGAGTCCATTTCAACTCACCCCCCTTGGTTGCTCACCCAGAGCCAGCAGATCGAACTTGCCTTGTAGCTAGAAGACAACTGGAATGGGAGGTGGGCTGCCCAGGCATCCATCCGTAGAACGCTGCTCTGGAGAACTTCCTTATGGGACGTCCTGGAGCCATCCAACAGGTCTTGACTGCCCCAAAGAAGGAATCGTTGCGGTTTGGAGCATCTCACAAGTCCCATTGAACCCCCATGGCCTCGTGAGACCCTCCCCTTCATGAAGGGGCCATCATGGACAGAAACTCCAACCTGAGACGACGTCTGACCCTAGCTCTGACTTCAGGTGCACGAGATCTCAAATCATCTCTGCAGAGGGTGCCTGCCATGCCCTCGCCCCAAAACCTGAGTCTCGCTTGTGTTCTCAGAATTTCATCCTCACACTCCTGGCGCACAAGCCCTCCAGTTTGGGAATACCAGAGTCACAATGCGGCACTGTGCCTGCCCTCCAGAAGAAAAACATTGCCCTCTGGGGCTACCCAGTAACCACAAATGAGTATCAACTTGCATGAAACACGACTGCACCCCAGTGATACAGTCTAGCCTGGGCAATAATACCCTGTCTGCTACAACATGAGCCCACACCTCCCGTCCCACACTCAACAGCTGACCGAACACTGAGAACATCAGACATGCCATTGCCTTAGGTCTTCATCTCTTCCTAACCTCGGTTTTCAGGCTTCAGAAGATAGACCTTAACTCCAATCACTATCCAGGGGAGAATGTGTTGCAGAAAACAGAACTCCTCCTTCCCCGTGGCCAGAAACCTTGTGGTTGGCATATTGTGCAACATTCAGTGTAGGAGAAACCAGCATAGTACATTAGGCCCCGCCCAGGCTGGAGGGGCTCATTAGTCAAAAATATACATTGTAAACCTCAGGGTGAGCCCTATCCTCAAGGAAGGCCTCTCAATGTCGAGACCAAGAGCCCGCATATGGGACTTGCCATGCCCCAGGGTCGCCAGTGTTAACCAGAGGTTGGGATGTCCAGTCACTCCTCCCCAGGACTCTGATCTGGAATCCCTCTTTTGGTGGTATACCTGAGGTAAAAAACAGAAAGGCCTCCTCGCTTCCCACAAAATGACCCAAAACTCTTGGGATTGTGCCAAATCCCCAGAGAAGGAGAATCGTCCATGACCCATGAAGCCACCCTGACATTCCATGGCCATCGTTGACACAAAATCCAGAGACAAAAGTCTGAGCAAGTGCCTCACACTCCCCTTTCTTCAAATCCCTAAGAGTTCTCACAGTCTATATATCAGGCCTGCCATACCTACGTCCCCAAACCTAAGCTGAGTTTTTGTTTTCAGACTTCTGTCCTGACAGCCCTGGCACACACAACCTCCAAGCTTGGGTCCCTGAAGGACACCTCAGGACTGTGCCTTCTCTCTCCAAGCGAATTCTTCCCATTCCATTGGACAAAACCTTGCAAATTAGGAGAAACCTCTAAAGTCACCGAGGCCATCCCAATAGTATAGACTGCCCAGGACAAACAGGGGTGACCTGAACACCAGCTGAGAAGCTACCTCCACTCAGACCTGTCGACAGATGTCCCCAGAGAAGAAGAGTGAACCGGACAGGTCCCTAGACCCTAATCGGATCCATTGCTTTGCTTTCCAGGCATCTCTCCTCAGAGGCCTGGTTTCCAATACCAGCATACGGTGGTTTTCTGAGGCACAAAAAAGAACAAACTCATCTCCCCATGGAAAACTTGCTCACTGGAGCTGTGACAAAACCTCTGGTTAGAGGGCCTGAATCCTTCAGGGCCCTGGTGTCACTGCCCCATTCCAAGGTCTCCATGGACTCAAACCCACATTATGACCCATCCTCAGGAAAGTCCATTTCAACTCAGCCCCCTTCGTTGCTACCTCAGAGCCAGCAGATCAAACGTGTCTTGTCGCTAGGAGACAATTGGAATGTGAGGCCAGCTGCCCAGGCATCCATCCTTAGAACCCTGCTCTGGAGAACTTCCTCATGGGACGTCCTGGAGTCATCCAACTGGTCTTAATTGTCTTACAGAAGGAATCCTTGCAGTTCGGAGCATCTCACAACTCCCACCGTGGGAAAACCTCCATGGCCTCGTAATGCACCCCCTACTTCATGAAGGGGTCAACATGGATAGAAACTCCAACCTGAGCCAACGAGTGATCAACGTGTGATCCTCGCCCTGACTTCAGATGCATGAGATCTCGATTCAGCTCTGCAGAGTGTGCCTCCCGTGCCCTCACCCCGAAACCTAAGCCTAGCTTGTGTTCTCAGACTTCTGTCCTCACTCTCCTGGCCCACAAGCTCTCCAATTTGGGAATTCCAGAGCCACAATGCATCACTCTGCCTGTCCTCCAGAAGAAAAGCTTTGACCTATGCTTCTACAAAAAACCCCAAATGATTATCTAATGTAATCCATTCGACTGTACTACAGTTATACAGCCGAATCTGTGTACTAATGCCCTGTCTGGTACAGCCTGTGACCAGACATCCTAAACGATACCCAGACAGCTGGCCCCAAACTGAACACATCAAACCCGCCATGACCTTAGGTCGTCATCTCTTCCCAACCTCGGTTTTAAGGCTTCAGTCCATTACAACTCAGCCCTCTGGGTATCTCGCCAAAGATTCCACAGATTGAGCTTGCCTTATCCCAACCAGTCAATGGGAATGTGAGGTGGCATTTAAATGCATCCATGCTTAGACACCTGCTCTCAAGTCCTTCCGTATGGGCATCATCTCCCACTCGCCCTCATTTCATATGCCAAGGATATCCCCTAATGGACTGTACATCAGGCTTACCATAACCTTGGCCCCAAACCTGAGCCGAGTTTGTGTTTTTGGATGTCTTTCCCCACAGCCCTGGCACACACAGCCTCCAGGCTGGGGCCTCTGCAGCCACACCACAGGACTGTGCCTGCTCTCTCCTAGGACACTGTGCCCATTCCATTGGCCACAACCCTACAGAATAAGGGAAACCTCAAGGTCCCCGAGGACATCCCACTACTGGAAGGCACCCTGGACACACAGGGGCAATTTGACATAAGCTGAGCAACTATCTCCATGCAGACAGGCAGACAGATGTCCACAGAAACAGAAGATTGAACCAGACAGGACCCTAGGCCCTAATCTGAACTCTTGATTTGGTTTCCAGGTGTCACTCCTCAGAGACCTGGCTATGAAGACCAGCATATGGGGCTTTCTTGGGGCACCAAATAACACCTCTCGTCTCCACATGGGAAGCTTCCTTGTTGGAGCTGTGTCAAACACTAATGATTGGAGAATCCTGCAAAGACCCTGAGCCACCCCTGCATTCAAAGGTCTCCATAGTCACCAACCCACATTTTGACCCATCCTTAGGAGAGTCCATTACAACTCAGCCCTCTGGGTATCTCGCCAAAGATCCCACAGACTGAGCCTGCCTTATCCCACCCAGTCAATGGGAATGTGAGGTGGCATTTCCATGCATCCATGCTTAGACACCTGCTCTCAAGTCCTTCCGTATGGGGCGTCATGGAAGCACCAATTAGGACTCGACTGTCCTGCAGAAGGAAACCTTGAGGTTTGGAGCAGCTCACAACTCCCAGCATAGGGAAACGTCTCTGGTCTCTGGACGGCACCACCCCCTTCAGGAAGGGGCCATCATGGACACAAACTCCAGCCTGAGGCAACGTCTGATACTCGCCCTGACCTCAGATGCAGGAGATCTCGATTCAGCCTCTGCAGAGTGGGCCTGCTGTGCCCTCGGTCCCAACCCTAATTCTAGCTTGTGTTTTCAGACTTCCTTCCTCACACTCTTGGCAAACAAGCCCTCCAGACTGGGAATTCTGGAACCACTATGCAGCCCTCTGCCTGCCCACCAGAAGAAAAACGTTGCCCTATAGGGCTGTCCAGAAACCCCAAATGAAAATCAACCTGCTTGGGCCTCGACCGCACCCCAATTGGATAGGCTGCCCTGGGCCTAATGCTCTGTCTGACACAGTCCGACACCAGACGTCCCGACAGACAAGGAGACAGCTGGCCGCACACCCAGCCCATCGGACATGCCATGGCCTTATGCCATCATCTCTTCCCAACCTGGGTTTTCAGACATCTGAACCTAGACATTATATCAATTTCCCACACAGGTGGGTACCTGAAGCACAAATCAGAACTCCTCCTTCCCCGTGGCTGTAAATCTTGCTGTTGGCATGGAGTCACACCTTCAGGGTAGGAGAAACATTCATAGCTCCTGAGGCCATGCCCAAACTTGAATGCTGACGTGGGCACAAACTCACATTGTGACCCTCATCGTGAGCTGCATGTCGAAAAAAGGCCTCTCAGGGCCTGGACGAAGAGCCCACATATGGGACTTGCCAAGCCCCTATGTTCCCCATCCTCACCAGTGTTCGAGTTTTCTAGTCGCCTATACATGGGGCTCTGCTCTGGAATCCCTCTCTTGGAGAGACACCTGAGCCAGACAGAAGGTCTCCACCCTTCCCACAAAATGACCCCAAACTCTTGGAAGCTGGGCCAAATCCCCAGAGAGGGAGACTCGTCCATAGCCCCTGAGGCCACGCTACAATCCATGGCTATCCTGGACACAACATCCAGAGACAAAAGCCTGAGGGACCACCTTCCACTCGCCCTTCTTTCAATAGCAGAGGAGCTCCCCTCACAGTCTGTAGATCCGGCCTGCCATACCCTCGGTGCCACACCTAACCCGAGTTTCTGTTTTCAGACCTCTGTGCTCAAAGCAAAGACCCACACACCTTCCAGACTAGGGCCTATGGAGGCACACCAAAGGACTGTGCCTGTCCTATCCATGTTATATGTGCCCAATCCTTTTACCACAACTCTAAAGATAAGGAGAAATCTTCAAGGACCCCGAGGCCATCCCGATAGTGTAGGCTTCCCTGGACTAAGAGGGTACTCTGACACCAGCTGAGCAACTATCTCCACCTAGACACTTAGACAGTGTCCCCAGAGACAGAAGATTGAAATGGACAGGCCCCTAGGCCCTAATCTGAACCCTAGCTTTGGTTTCCAGGTGTCTCTCCTCAGAGGACTGCTTTCGAAGACCAGCATCTGGGGATTTTCTGAGGCACCAAACAGAACCTCTCTCGTGCGAACATGGGGATCTTTCTTATTGAAGCTGTAGCAAACCCTTTAGGCAAATGAATTCTGCAGGACCACTGAGCCACCAGCACATTCCAAGGTCTCCATGGAAACAAACCCACATTATGACCCATCCTCAGGAGAGTCCGCTTCAACTCAGTCCCCTGGTTTGCTAGCCCCAGAGCCAGCAGTTAAAAAATGTCTTGTCACAAAGATCCAATGGGAGTGCGAGGTATGCTGTATAGGCATCCATCCTTTGAACCCTGCTCTCCAGTCCTTCTCTATGGGATGTCCTGGAGCCGTCCAACAGGACTCGACTGTCCCGCAGAAGGAAACCTAGTGTTTGGTGCAACTCACAAACTCAGCGTGGAAAAACCCCTTTAGCCTCATGAGGCCCCCACTTCATGAAGGGGCCATCATGGACACAAATTCCAGCCTCAGCCAACGTTTGATCCTAACTCTGACTTCAGATGAAGGACATCTCAATTCAGCCTCTGCAGAGAGCACCTGCTGTGCCCTTGACCCCAAACCTCACTTTAGCTTGTGTTTTCAGACTTCCATCCTCACACCTGATTACCCAGGTTGCTTCAAGATGACGGCCTCGGGCCAAGGCAGGACCCACAGCCGGATATGGGGCCCACTGTCTCGGTGGCTGACTGGAGGTCTGGGCTCGAGCTGTGTCAGACAGAGCATTCGGGCAGAGGGCAGCCTATGATATTTGGTGCTGTTGAGAGCTGTGCAACTGGATCCTCATGTGGAGTTTCTGCACAGACCATAGTGCACTTCTTCTTTCTGGTGGGCAGGCAGTAGGCTGTGTTGTGGCTCCAGAATTCCCAATATGGAGGGCTTGCAGCCAAGGACTGTGAGGACAGAAGCCTGAAAACACAAGCTATGGTTAAGCTCAGTGCAGAGCACATGACCGTTCCAATGTACAGTGGTTGTTTTGATATCCCCAGCACCTGAGTATGGGTTAGGGTCAGATGTCTGCTGGAGTTTGTATCCATGATTGCCAACGAATGGTGCCGTTTTCTCAAGAAGCCTTGGAGGTTTTCCCAAGCTGGAGCTTGTGAGCTGCTCCAAACAGCAAGGTGTCCTAATGCGAGACAGGGGAAGTCCGCTTAGAGGGCTCCAGGTTCCCCATATGGAAGATTAGATAGTTCAGTTCTCTGAATGGAGGCCTGGGAAGCCCACTTCGCGTTACCACTACAGCCGAGGAACAGAGCAGACTTGATTCAATGTTCTGGTTCCAAGTTCCAAGTGATCTGAGGTGACAGAAGTTCTCAGTCTAATGGGTCCCAAAGCTGCTTCGTGTCCAGGGTCCAGGGAGACCTTAGAATGTAACAGAGGCCCTGGGGCCATGCTGGATTCTCCTATTCTAAGGGTTAGACCCAGTTCCCAGGAGACAGGTTTCCTTCTCGGGCAGGAAGAGTTCTCTTGTATGGCTCAGAGGCCACAGGTTAGACCATATATTGGTTTTCCAGAACAGGCCTCTGGGGATAGAGGCCTGAAAACTTAAGCTAGGGTTCTTTTTTTTTAAGATTTCATTTGTTTACTTGACAGACAGAGATCACAAGTAGGCAGAGAATCAGGCAGAGAGAGAGAGAGACAGAGAGAGAGGAAGAAGCAGTCTTCCCACCAAGCAGCAGAGAGGCCAATGACACAGGGCTCGATCCCAGGACCCCGAGACCACGACCCGAGCTGAAGGCAAAGGCCCCAACCCACCGAGCCACCCAGGCGCCCCCTAAGCTAGGGTTCTGATGAGCTCCTAGGGGCATGACAGATTCAATCTTCAGACTCAGCGCCTTTGACCAGCGTGTCTTCCTGGAGGTAGGTGCTGAGGCTGTGTCTGACAGTGCATTTTTTCCAGAGCGGCCTATGAAATTGTGGTGAGCTCAGGGGCCTTTCACTTTTTTCCTAATATGGAGGGTTTGGGCAACTGAGAGGGGCAGAGTTTCTTCCAGAGAGCAGGCCCAGTGATGTGCTGTGATACTGGAGGCCCTATCCTGGAGGGCATATGGTTCAGGGCTCTGGGACCAAAATCCTCAGAAACAAAATCGGGTACAAGTTAGGGGTGGGGTGATAGCAGGCCCGATCTGCAGACCCTGAGGGCAGCTCCTCGGATTTGAAATTCGGACGGCTGGAGGCAGGAACACAGGCTTTTCTGTCTGGATTGTGTCTAGGATGGCCACAGAATGGATGGGTGTCCTCATGTGCCCATGGGATTTTCTTCCTATCTGGGGTTTCTGTCTGGCACCAATGAGTTTGGTGTCTTACTTGGGGAAGGGGAGACCGTGCTTTACCGAGTCAGGGTTCCTGTCAATACATGGATTCCAGAGATGGGTTATGGGTCCTGGTGCCTGGGTAACCCAACCAAGGCTTAAGTTTTGGGCTTAGGGCCCTGACAGGCCCGCTCTGTGGTGTCCTGGTCCAGCTCACGTAGGGGCTTGTTGGAAATGGTTCTCAGGGTGAGGATCACAATGCCTGTTTGTGCCCAGTTCCCCATCCTGAGTGGGCGCTGTTTCTTGTTCCATGCACCTGTATCCCAATCTGAGGGCTGGACAACCATCTCAACATTTAGTTTTCCTGTCATGGGGAAGGAGGAGTACTCTTTTGTGCTTCAGGGTCCCACATGAGCAGGAATTTGAGCTATGTTCTGGAACATGTACCTAAATACCCAGGTTGGTTCGGGATGAAAGACTCAGGTCAAGGCAGGTCACACCTGTAGAATATGGGGCCCACTATCTTAGTGCCTGCCAGGTGGTCGGGGCTCGGGCTGTGTCAAACAGAGCATTAGTACACAGGTTGGCCTATTATATTGGGGTACCAAAGAGGGCTGTGCAGATGGATCGTCATGTGGATTTTCTGCACAGACCCATAGGGCACTTCTTCTTTCTGGTGGGCAGGCAGAAGGCTGCATTGTGGTTCCCCAATTCCCAATACAGAGAGCTTACAGGCGAGGAATGTGAGGACAGAAGTCTGAATAGAGAAGCTACATTTATTTAAGCTCAGTGCCGAGCACATTGCTGTTCCAATGTGCAGCAGCTTTTTCGAGATCTTCAGCACCTGCGTATGGACGAGGTCAGATGTCTGCTCAGGCTGGAGTTTGTATCTATGATGGCCAACGAACGAGATATCTAGCACCTGAATAAGGGCGGATGAATGATGTTTGCTCACACTGGAGGTTGTGTCTATGATGAACAACAAATGGAGAGGTGTCTTCAAGAGGCCATGGAGGATTCCTCACGCCAATGCTTGTGAGATGCTCCAAACAGCAAGGTTGTTTTTTCTACTGACAAGTGGAGTATGTTTGTTTGCCCCAGAGTCCTCCACGTGGAAATTATGGACGGCAGAGCTCTTCCACATGGATGCCTGGAAAGCACACCCCGAATGACCATTGCAACTGGGGAACATGGCAGTTACCTTCTGATGGCTCTGGGGCGAAGTACCAAGACCTTGAGTTGACATTGAATCTCCTGCAGATGGGTCACAATGCTGGTTTGTTACAAGGGAGATCTTAGAATGTTCTGATAGATAAGGTGCCATGCAGGATTCTCCAACCCTGATGGTTTAACACAGGTGGAAGCACTGTGTCCCCTTCTGGGGGCAGGAGATGTAGTGTTGTGTGGCACAGGGAACTCATAATGTATCATAATTTCATATTCCAGAACAGGCCTCTGAGGACAGATGCCTGAAAACCTAATCTAGGCTTCCAATGAAGTCCTTTGGTATGTCAGGTTCAATATTCAGACTCAGAACAGTTGATTTGGGTGTCTGCCTAGATGTAGGTGATCAGAGTGTTTCAGACTGTGCATTTGCGTCCAGAGCAGGCTCCAATATTTGGGTGTGCTCAGGGGATTTGCAGGTTTCTCCTCATATGGAGTGTTGAAAAACCGTGACGTGTACAGTTTCTAGGGGATGGCACACACAGTGCTGTGGTGTGATTTAAGACCCCACCCTGGAAGGCATGTGAGCCATGGTTATGGAGAGAAGTCTGCAAACACAAACTCGAGTTAGGGATAATGGCGAGGTGATCGCAGTCCCAATGCGTAGACCTGGAGTGCAGCTCATCAGGAACTGTAATTAGGGCGATGTGAAGGCTGTATCACAGACTTTTATATCTGGATTCCGTATCCAGGATGACCTCGGAATGCAGATGTGGTCCCATGAGTCCATGGGAGATTTTACTTTCTAAGGATCCTGGCGTCTCCCAATAGTTTGGTGGGTTTTCCGGGGAAGGGAAGAGTGCTGTTTTCCATCTTAGGGGTGCCCCAAAATAGGGATTCCAGAGATGGGCTCTGGGTCTGAATGCTGGAATATCCCACCAAGGATTAGAATATGGGCCTAGGAGTGTCCCTGGCCTACAAAGCAGGATCCTAGTGGTGGAACTGAAAGGGCTTGTTTGAAAGTCTGCCCAGGCTGAGGTTCACAATGCCTGTTTGGGCACTAGGCGGCCTTCATTTGTGGTTGTCGTCTCAGTGGCCATGCAGCTGGCTCCAACTCTGAGGGTTGGACACCCATCCCAACATTTAGGATTCCTGCCATGGAAAAGGTAGAGTTCTCTGTTGTGCTTCATGTTCCCCCTTTGGCAGGGATTCCATCAAAGGTCTGGGGACAGATTCCTGAATACCAAGGATAAGTAGAGATGATGGAGTAAGGCCATGTTCAGTCCCACATGCTAGATACGGGTCCCGCTCTCTGGGTTGCTGACACTAGGTCGGGGCTCAGGCTCTGACAGACACCATACGAGAGGCCAGGGCAGCCTATAAATAGGGGTTCCCTCGAGGGCCTCGCAGATCGATCCTCATGTGGGTTTTCTGGACAGACTCACCAAGCACTTCTTCTTTCTATGGGGAAGGCAAATACCGTGTTGTGACTCTGAAGTTCTGCATCCAGAGGGCTTGGGGACCTGTAGTGTGAGAATGGAATTTAAATATAAGCTACAGTTAAATTCAATGCCGAGTGGAAGGCTGTCCCCATCTGCAGCGGATTCTGTGAAATATACAGCACCTGAGTAAGGGAGGATGTCAGATGTTTGCTCACATTTGAGTCTGTGTCTATGATGACTGACAAATGGAGAGGTGGTGTCAAGAGGGAATGGAGGATCTCCAATGCTGGGGCTTGTGACATATTCCAAACAGCAAGGTTTCCTTCTACTGGACAGGTGGAGTCTGGTTTGTTTGCTCCAGGGTCGCCCATGTGATAAGTTAGGTAGTAGATTTCGCCCGGATGGATGCCTGGAAAGCATACCTCCATGGTCCATTTCACCTAAGTAACATGGCAGATTCAATCTGGTGGCTCTGGGGATAAGTTCCAAGCAGTCTGAGTTGACATGGAGTTTCATGCTGTTGGATCACAATGCTGGTTCTTTTCCATGGATAAATTAGAATGTTGATTGGTCAGAGGGCCATGTAGGATTCTCCTACACTGTATCTGGGACACAGCTAACAAGAGCAATGTAACCTACTGAGGACAGGAGGGGTTCTTTTGTGTGACTCAGGGACCACATGTTGGAATATAAGTTGGTATTGAGGAACAGGTCCCTGTGGACAGGCACTTGAAAACCTAAGCTTGTGTATCGATGAAATCCTAGAAGAATGTCAGTTTCAATCTTTTGACTCAGGGCCTTTGACTTGAATGTCTGCTTGGAGGAAGGTGCTCATTGTGTGTCAGAATGCGCACTTCAGTCCAGAACGTTCTTCAAAATGGAGGTGAGCTCAGGGCCTTTGTACTTTGCTCCTAATCTTCAGGGTTTGGGCAACCATAAAGGGCAGAGCTTCCTCAGGAGGATAGGCACAGTTGTCTGGTGTGGTTCCAGAAGCCCCTTCCTGAGGGCATGTGGGTCAGGGATTTGGGGAAAGAAATCTGCAAACATGACCTAGGGTTACGGTGAGGGCCGAGGTAATCACAGGCCCGATCTGCAGTCCCTGAGTGCAGCTCATATTGTACTGAAATTAAGCTGTCATTGAGGCAGTAACACAGGCTTGTCTGTCTGGATTGTGTTTCCAGGATGGTCGCAAAATGTAGGGGTGGATCATGGGGCCCTTGGAGATTCTTCAACTCTGGGGATTCTGTTCGGATCACAAGATTTTGGTTTCTCTGGGGGAAGGGACGATTGCTGTTTTCTGTATAAGAGGACTCCCAAAAGAGGGATACCAGAGACAGGTTCCGGGTGGGAGCCTGTTAAAAATGAAAGATGGTGAGGATTTGGCCCTAGTAAGCTGGGAGGCCTGTTCTGCGGGCTCCTGGCCCAACTACTGAGGGTTTTTTTTTTGAAAGCAGGCTCATGCTGAAGGTCACAAAGCTTGATTGTGCCCAGGGCCACTCTCATGAGTGACCGTGGTTTTATGGCCCATGTAGCTGGTTCCACTTTGAGGGTTGAACATCCATCTCATCAGCCAGGTTTCCTGCCATCGGGAAGGAGGAGTACACCTGGGCTTCAGGTTCCCCCATAGCCATGGATTTGAGCTACGGTCTGGGGAGAGATGCCTGAATAACCAGGTTGAGTGGATGTGACGGGTTCGTTCCACGGAAGGTCCCTCCTGGAGGATATGGGGTCCACTGTCTAAGTGGCTGTCTGGAGGTCGTAGCTCAGGCTTTGTCAGACAGAGCCTCAGTTCCCGTGGCGGCCTATGATATTAGGGTGCCGTCAAGGGCCATGTAGGTAGATCTTCATGTGGGTTTTCTGTGCAGACTCACCAGGCACTTCTTCTTCTGTGGGGCAGGCAGAATGCTGTTTTGTGGCTCAATAATTCCCTATCAAGAGGGCTTGATGACAAGAGGGATGAGGATGGAATTGTAAACACAAGCTATGGTTCAATTCAGTGCCAAGTGGAAGGGAGTTCCGATGTGCATCGGCTTATTCTAGATATCCAGCACCTGAGTAAGGGCAGATGTCAGATGTTTGCTCACACTGGAGTCTTTGTCTATGATGACTGCCAATTGGAGGGGGAGCGTCATGAGGCCATGGAGGATTTCCCACCCTGGGGCTTTTGAGATGCTCCAAACAGCAATGTTTACTTCTACTGGACAGGTGGAGTCTGGTTTATTTGCTCCAGGGTCCCCCATGTGGAAAGTTTGTGTAGCAGAGCTCTCCCTTATGGATGCTTGGAAAGCACAACTTGATTGACCATTGTAGCTGAGGAACATGACAGAGTCTATCTGGTGCCTCTGGGGCGAAGTTCCAAGCGGCCTGAGTTGACATGGAGGTTCATGCTGTTGGATCACAATGCTGGGTGTTATCCAGGAGATGTTAGAATGTTGGGGTGGTCAGGGGGCCATGCAGGTTTTTCCTACACTGATTCTTGGACACAGCTACCAAGAGCAAGGAATGCTTCTGGGGACAGGAGGGGTTCTGTAGTGTGGCACAGGGACCATATGTTGGAATATAAGTTGGTTTTGGAGAAAAGGCTTCTGGGGACAGGCGCCTGAAAATCTCAACTAGGGTATTGATGAAGTCCTAGAGGCATGTCAGTTTCAATCTTCTGACTCAGGGCCTTTGACTTGGATGTCTGCCTGGCGGCAGGTGCTCATTGTGTGTCAGAATGTGAATTAGGGCCAGGGCATTCTTCAAAATTGAGCTGGGCTCAGGGGCTTTGTAATTTGCTCCTAATCTTCAGGTTTTGGGCAACCGTGAAGGGCAGAATTTCCTTTGGGAACGTAGGAACAGTCGTCTGATGTGGCACCAGGGGCTGCATCCTGGAATGCCTGTGTGCCAGCACTTTGGGTACTGAAATCTACAAAAAGCAACTAGGGTTAGGGTAAGGGACATGGTGATTACAGGGCCTATCTGCAGGCCTTGTGGACAGCTCATAGAGTACTGAAATTATGGTGTCATGCAGGTGGTAGGGCAGGCTTTTCTGTCTGGATTGTGTGTCTAGGACGGTTGCAAAATGTAGGGTATTCTTCATGGTGCCATGGGAGATTCTCCATCTCTGGGGATTTTGCCCAGATCCCAAGAGTTTGTGCCTCTGGGGAAAGTGAAGACTGCTATTTTCCGTCTCGGGAGACCCCAAAAGAGCAATTCCAGAGACAGGTTCTGGGTGTGGACTACTGGAAAATACGAACACAGGTGAGGATATGGCCCTAGGGACATGGCAGTCCTGTTCTGTGGACTCCTGGTCCAGCTACCAAGGAGATTTGTTTGAAAGCAGGCTCATGCTAAGGGTCACAATGCCTGTTTGTACCCAGGGAGACTCCCATGTATGACCGTAGTCTCATGGGCCATGCAGCTGGTTCCCACTCTGAGGGTCGGAACCCATCTCAACAGCCAGGGTTCCTGCCATTGGGAAGGAGGAATACTCCTATGTTTCAGGTTCCCCCATAGGCAGGGATTTGAGCTACGGTCTGAGGAGAGATGCCTGAATATCCAGGTTGAGTAGATGTGACGGCTTCAGGCCACGGCAGGTCCCACCTGCTGGATATTGTGCACACTGTCTACATGGCTGACTGGAAGTCGTAGCTCAGGCTGTGTCAGACAGAGCCTGAGTGCCCATGGTGGCCTATGATACTAGGGTGACGTCAAGGGCCATGCTGGTGGATCCTCATGTAGGGTATCTGGGCAGACCATCCAGGTATCTAGTGTCCTGCATATGGAAAGTTTGGGTGCAGAGCTCTCCCACATGGATGCCTAAAAAGCACAACTCCATTGATCACTGCAGACTGGGAACAGGATGTTTTCAATCTGGTGGCTCTAGGGTGAAGTTCGATGTAGCCTGAGTTGACATGGTATTTCATGCTGTTGGATCACAATGCAGGTTTGTATCCAGGGAGACCTTAGAATGTTAGGGTGGTCAGGGGTCATGCAGGATTCTCCTACACTGAGTCTTGGACACAGCTATGAAGAACAAGGTATCCTTCTGGGACAGGAGGGTTCCTGTTGTGTGTCTCAGGGACCATGTTTTGGAATATAAGTTGGTAATGGAGAACAGGCCTCTGGGGACAAGCACCTGAAAATCTAAGCTAGGGTATCGATGAAGTCCTAGGGGCATGTCAGGTTCCATGTTCTTACTTAGGGCCTTTGACTTGGATGTCTGCCCGGAGGCAGGGGCTCATTGGGTGTCAGAAAGCACATTTGGATCGAGCTTTCCTCAGAATTAAGGTGTGCTCACGGATTTTGTACATTGCTCCTAATCTTCAGGGTTTGGGCAACAGTGCCGGGCTGAGTTTCCTTTGGGAGGGTAGGCATAGTCGTCCGGTTTGACTCCAGAGGCCCCATCCTGGAGGGCTTCTGGACCAGGGGTTTAGGGACAAATCTGCAAATGGGAACTAGTGTTAGGGTGATAGCCGAGGTGATCACACGCCCGATCTGCAGGCCCTGAGGGCAGATCATAGTTTACTGAAATTAAGGAGTCATAGAGGCGGTAGCACAGGCTTTTTCTGTCTGGATTTTGTGTCCAGAACGGTCTCAAAATGGAGGAGTGTCTTCATGGGGCCATTGGAGATTCTTCATCTCTGGGGATTCTGCCCAGCTCCCTAAAGTTTGGTGTCTCTGGGGGAAGGGAAGACTGCTGTTTTCCATCTCAGGGGACCACCACAAGAGGGATTCTATATACAGATCCTGGGTCTGGGTGACTGGAAAACATAAAAGAGGGTGAGGATTTGGACCTAGGAACCTGGAAGGTCCTCTCTGCACGCTACTGGTCCAGATACCGAGGGGATTTGTTTGAAAGAAGGCTCACGCTGACAGTCTAAATGGCTTTTTGTGCCCAAGGCGGTTCCCATGAGTGACCGTGTTCTCATGGGCCATGCAGCTGGTTCCCACTCTGAGGGTTGGCCACCCATCTCAACAGCCACGTTTCCTCCCATTGGGAAGGAGGAATACTCTAGTGTTTCAGGTTCTCCTATATGCAGGGATTTGAGCTATGGTCTGGGGAAAGATGCCTGAATATCCAGGTTGAGTAGAGATGATGGCTTCAGGCCACGAATTTCCCACCTGCAGAATACGGGTGTCTCTGGGGGAAGGGAAGACTGCTGTTTTCAATCTCAGGGGACACCCAAAAGAGGGATTACAGAGACAGGTTCTGGGTCTGGGCTACTGGAAAACACGAACTGGGGTTAGTCTTTGGCTAGGGACCTGGCAGGCCTGCTCTGCAGGCTCCTGGTCCAGATACTGAGGGTGTTTATTTGAAAGCAGGATCAAGCTGAGGGTCACAATGCCTGTTTGTGCCCAGGGCATCTCCCATGAGTGACCGTGGTCTCATGGGCCATGCAGCTGGTTCCCACTCTGAGGGTTGGACACCCATCTAATCAGCCAGGATTCCTTCCATCAGTTAGGAGGAGTACTCCTCTGCTTCACTTTCCCCCATAGGCAGGGATTTGTGCTACGGTCTGGGGATAGATGCCTGAATATCCAGGTTGAGTAGATGTGATGGCTTCAGGTCACAACAGGTCCCACCTGCAGGATATGGGCCCCACTGTCTGCATGGCTGACTAGAGGTCGTAGATCAGGCTGTGTCTGACAGAGCCTGAGTGCCCATGGCGTCCTAAGATATTAAGGTCCCATCCAGGGCCATGCTGGTGGATCCTCATGTGGGGTTTCTGGGCAGACTCACCAGGCACTTCCTCTTTCTTTGGGGCAGGAAGAATGCTTTGTTGTGTCTCAAGAATTCGTTATTAGAGGGCATGTGCAAAAGGAGGGTGAGGATGGAATTGTAAACACAAGCTCTGGTTAAATGTAGTGACAAGCGGAAGGAATTTCCAGTGTGCAGTGGCTTATACGAGATATCCAGCACTGGAGTAAGGGTGGACATTAGATGTTTTCTCACACTGGAGTTTGTGTCTACGGTGACTGCCAAATGGAAGGGTGGCATCACGAGGCCATGGAGGATTTCCCACTCTGTGACTTTGAGACCCTCCAAACAGCAATGTTTACTTCTACTGGACAGGTGGAGTCTGTTTTGTTTGCTCCAAGGTCCCCAATATGGAAAGTTTGTGTAGCAGAGCTCTCCCTCATGGATGCCTGAAAGCACAACTCCATTGACCATTGCAGCTGAGGAACATGGCAGGTTCGATCTGGTGCCTCTAAGGCGAAGTTCCAAGAGGCCTGAGTTGACATGGAGTTTCATGCTGTTGGTTCACAATGCTGCTTGTTATTCAGGGAGATGTTAGAATGTTGGGGTGGTCATGGGGCCATGCAGAATTCTACTGCACTGAATCTTAGAAACAGCCACCAAGAGCAAGGTGTCCTTCTGGGGACAGGGGGGGTTCTTCTGTGTGGCTCAGGGACCATATGTTCGAATATAAGTTGGTACTGGGTAACAGGACTCTTGGTACAGGAGCCTGAAAACCTAAGCTAGGGTATCGATAAAGTCCTAGAGGTATGTCAGGTTCAATCATCTGACTCAGGGCCTTTTACTTGGATGTCTGGAGGAAGGTGCTCATTGTGTGTCAGAATATGCACTTGGGTCCAGAGCATTCTTCGAAATTGAGCTGGGCTCAAGGGCTTTGTACTTTGCTCCTAATACTCATGGTTTTGGCAAACGTGAAGGGCAGAGTTTTCTTCAGGAGGGTAGGCACACTCGTCCGGTGTGGCACCAGAGGCCCCATCCTGGAAGGCACGTGGGCCAGGGCTTTGGGGACAGAAATCTGCAAACGCAAACTATGGTTAGGGTGAGGGCCGGTGTGATCACAGGACAAATCTGCAGGGCGTGAGTGCACCTCATAGTGTATTGAAATTAAGGTGTCATGGAGACAGTAGCACAGGCTTTTCTCTCTGGATTGTGTGTCTAGGATAGTCGCAAAATGTAGGGGAGTCTTCATGGGTCCATGGGAGATTCTTCATCTCTGGGGATTCTGCCCAGCTCCCTAGAGTTTGGTGTCTCTGGAGGAACAGAAGACTGCTGTTTTCATTCTCAGGGGGCACCCAAAAGAGGGATTCCAGAGACAGCTTATGGGTCTGGGCACCTGGAAAACATAAATGAGGGTGAGGATTTGGCCCTAGGGACTTGGCAGGGCTGCCCTGTGTGTTCCTGGTCCAGCTATCAAGATGGTTTGTTTGAAAGCAGGCTCATGCTGAGGGTCACAATGCCTGTTTATGCCCAGGGCGGCTCCCATGAGTGTCCGTGGTCTCATGGGCCATGCAGCTGGTTCCCACTCTGAGGTTTGGACACCCATCTAAACAGCCAGGATTCCTGCCATCGGTTAGGAGGAGTACTCCTGTGCTTCAGGTTCCCCCATAGGCAGGAATTTGAGCTACAGTCTGGGGAGAGATCCCTAAATATCAAGATTGAGTAGATGTGACAGCCTCGGGCCACAACAGGTCCCACCTGCAGGATATGGGGCAAACTGTCTTTGTGTCTGACTAGAGGTCGAGGCTCAGGCTGTGTCAGACAGAGCCTGAGTGCCCATGGCAGCCTATGATATTAGGGTGCCATTAAGGGCCATGCAGGTGGATCCTCATGTGGGGTTTCTGGGCAGACTCACCAGGCACGTCTTCAGTTGTGGGGTAGGCAGAATGCGGCGTTTTGGCTCCAGGGTTCCCTGTCAAGAGGGCTTGCTTACCAGGAGGGTGAGGATAATATTGTAAGCACAATCTAGAGTTAAATTCATTGCCAAGAAGAAGGCAGTTCGAGTGTGCAGTGGCTGATTCGAGATACCAGCACCTGAGTAAGGGCAGATGTCAGATGCTTGCTCACACTGGACTTTGTGTCTATGATGAGCACCAAATGGAGGGGTGGCGTCACGAGGCCATGGAGGATTTCCCACGCTGGGGCTTGTGAGATGCTCCAAACAGCAAGGCTTCCTTGTACTGGACAGGGGGAGTCTGGTTTGTTTGCTCCAGTGTCCTAATATGGAAAGTTTGAGTAGTAGAGCTCTCCCGTATGGATGTGTGGAAAGCACACCTCAATTGACCATCACAGCTGAGGAACATGGCAGTTTCGATCTGTTGGCTCTGGGGAAAATCTCCTTCAGGCTTGAACTGACATGGAGTTTCATGCTTTTGGATCACAAAGCTGGTTTTTATCCCGGCAGATATTAGAATGTTGGGCTCAGGGGCCATGCAAGATTCTCCTACACTGAGTCTTGGACAAAAGTACCAAGAGCAAGGTATCCTTCTGGGGACAGGAGGGGTTGTGTAGTGTGGCTCAGGGACCACATGCTGGAATATAAATTGGTATTGGAGAATAGGCCTCTGGGGACTGGACCTTGAAAATCTAAAATAGGGTATTGATGAAGTCCTAGGGGCATATCAGGTTCAATCTTCTGACTCAGGGCCTTTGACTTGGATGTCTGTCTGGAGGCAGGTGCTCACTGTGTGTCAGAATACATATTTCGGTCCAGAGCGTCCTTTGAAATTGACTTGGGCTCATGGCATTTACTTTGCTCTTAATCTTCAGGGTTTGGTCAACAGTGAAGTGTAGAGACTCCTTCGAAAGTGTTGACACAATCATCTGGTGTTGCACCAGAGTCCCCATCCTGGAGGGCATGTGGGCCATGGCTTTGGGGACAGAAATCTACAAATGCAAACTAGGGTTAGGGTGAGGGCCGAGATGATCACAGGCCCGATCTGCAGGCCCTGAGGGCAGCTCATAGTGTACTGAAATTAAGGTGTCATGGAGGCGGTAGTGTAGGTTATTTTGGCTGGATTCTGTGTCCAGGACAGTCGCAAAATATAGGGGTGGCTTTATGGGGCCATGGGAGATTCTTCGTCTCTGGGTATTCTGCCCAGCCCCCAAAAGTTTGGAGTCTCTAGGGGAAGGGAAGACTGCTGTTTTCAGTCTCAGGGGAACACGAAAATAGAGATTCTGGAGACAGTTTCTGGGTCTGAGTGCCTGGAAAACACCAACGAGGGAGAGGATTTGGCAGTAGTAACCTGGTAGGCCCACTCTGCAGACTCCTGGTGCAGCTACCGAGGGGTATTTTTTTGAAAGCAGGCTCACGGTGAGGGTCACAATGCCTTTCTCTGGCCAGTGTGTCTCCCATGAGTGACCATGGTCTCAAGGACCATGCAGCTGGTTCCCACTCTGAGGGTTGGACACCCATTTCACAGGCCAGATTTCCTGCCATCGGGTAGGAGGAGTACTCTTGTGCTTCAGGTTCACCCATAAGCAGGGATTTGAGCTAAGTTCTGGGGACAGATGCCTGAATAACCAGGTTGAGCAGAGATGATGGTTTTGGGCCAAGGAAGGTCCCACCTTCAGGATATGGGGCCCAATGCCTAGGTGGCTGTCTAGAGGTCGTGGATCATGCTATGTCAGACAGAGCTTTAGTGCCCATGGTGGCCCATGATATTAGGGTGTTGTCGAGGGCCTTGCAGGTGGAACCTCATGTGGGGGATCTGGACAGACTCACCATGAACTTCTTCTTTCTATGGGGCAGGCAAAATGCTGTGTTGTGACACCAGAATACCCTATTAAGAGGGCTTGGGGACAATAAGGGTGAGGGTGGAATTGTAAACATAACATATGGTTAAGTTAAGTGCCAAGGGGAAGGCAGTTCCAATGTGCAGAGGCTTATTCGAGATATCCACCACCTGACTAAGGGAGGATGTCAGATGTTTGCTCACACTGGAGTTTGTGTCTATGATGACCAACAAATGGAGGGGTGCTGTAAAGCGCCATGGAGGGTTTTCCACGCTGAGGCTTGTGAGATCCTCCAAACAGCAAGATTTCCTTCTACTAGACAGGTGGAGTTGGTTTGTTTACTCCAGGGTCCGCCATGTTGAAATTCCCGGTAGCAGAGTTCTCCGACTTGGATGCCTGGAGATCACACCTCCACTGACCATTGCAGCTGAGGAGCATGGCAGGTTTGTTCTGTGGCTTGGGGCAATATGCCAAGGGCAACGAGTTAACATGGAATCTCTTTCAGAAGGGTCACAATGCTGGTTTGTTACCAGGGAGATCTTAGAATGTGCTGGTGGCTAAGGGGTCGTGCAGGATTCTCCATCCTGAGGGTTTGACACAGGGCAAAGAGCAAGGTTTCCTTCTGTGGACAGGAGATGTTCTGTTGTGTGGCTCAGGGACCAAATGTTGTATCATAAGTTGGTATTCCAGAATAGGCTTCTGAGGACAGATGTCTGAAAACATAATCAAGAGTTCCAATGAGGTCCAAGGGCATGTCAGGTTCTATCTTCTGACTCAGGACCATTGACATGGCTGTCTGCCTGGATGGAGGGACCAGGTTGTTTCAGACTGCGCATTTGCCTCCAGAGCAGTCGCCAATATTGGTGGGCTCAAGGGCTTTGCAGATTTCTCTTAATCTGTAAGGTTTGGGCAACTGTGATTGGCACAGTTTCCTTAGGGATAACAGACACAGTCCTGTGGTGCACCTCGAGTGACCCTATCCTGGAGGGCATGTGAGCCATGGTTTTGGGAGAGAAGTCTGCAAACACAAATTCTGGTTCAGATAAGTCGAGAGGCAATCACAGGCCCAATGCATAGACCTGGGGGGCTCTCGTCAGGAACTGTAATTAGCGTGACTGGAAGGCGGTATCATAGGCTTTTTTATCTGGATTGTGTGTCCCAGATGGCCTCAGAATGCAGGTGTGGTCTCCTGTGTACTTGGGGATTTTTCTTCTCTAAGTATCTGGGTGACTTCCCACAGTTTGCTGGCCGTTTCAGGGAAGGGAAGAGTGCTGTTTTCAATATTAGGGGTGCCCCACAACAGGGATTCCAGAGACAGGTTCTGGGTCTGGGCACCTGGAAAAGCCCACCAAGGGTTAGGATTTGGGCCTACGGGCATACCAGGCCGGCAATGCGGGATCCTGGTGGTGCAACTGAGAGGGCTTTTTTGAAAACATGCTCAGACTGGGGGTCACAACACCTGTTTGTGTGGTATCAGGGTGGACATCAGGAGTGGGCGAGGTCTCATTGGCCATGCAACTGGCTCCCACTTTGATTGTAGTACACTCATCCCAAGAGCCAGTTTTCTTGCCATGGGGAAGGAAGATTTCTCTGTTGTGCTATAGGTTCCCCCATAGGCAGGGATTCCAGCAAAGGTCTGGGGACAGGTGCCTGCATATGAAGGATGGGTAGAGATGATGGATTTGGGCAATGGCCGATCTCACCTACTGCATAAAGAGTCCGCTGTCTGGGTGGCTGACACTAGGTCGGGGATCAGGCTCTGTCAGACACAGCACTAATGGCCAGGAGCCAATAAATAGGGGTTCCCTCGAGGGCCGAACTGTTTGATCGTCATGTTGGGTTTCTGGGCACATTCACCAGGCACTTCTTCTTTCTCTGTGGAAAGCAAAATGCTGCATTGTGGCTCCAGAATTCCCTATCAAGAGGGCTTGGGGAGCATAAGGGTGAGGATGGAATTCTAAACACAAGGTTCGATTCAATTCAGTGCCAAGTGGAAGGGAGTTCCAATGTGCATCGGCTTATTCTAGATATCCAGCACCTGAGTAAGGGCGGTTTTCAGATTTGCACTCACTGGAGTTTGTGTCTATGATGACAGACCAATGGAGGGGTGGCCTAAAGAGGTCATGGAGGATTTCCCACGCTAAGGCTTTTGAGATGATCCAAACAGCAATGTTTCCTTCTACTGTACAGGTGGAATCTGGTTTGTTTGCTCCAGGGTCCCCCATGTGGAAGGTCTGTGTAGCAGAGCTCTCCAGCATGAATGCCTGGAAAGCACACCTCCATTGACCGTTGCAACTGAAGAACATGGCAGGTTTGTTCTGGTGGCTCTGGGACGAAGTACCAAGACCTTGAGTTAACATGAAATCTCTTGTAAATGGGCCACAATGCTGGTTTGTTATGAGGGAGATCTTAGAATGTGCTGGTGGCTATGGTGTCATGCAGAATTCTCTTATCCTGAGGGCTTTTCACAGGTGTTCCAGAACAGAACCCTGAGGACAGATGCCTGAAAACCTAATCTAGGGTTCCAAAGTGGTCCTAGGGTCATGTCAGATTCAATCTTCTGACTCAGGACCATTGACTTGGCTGTCTGCCTGATGTAAGTAATCAGGGTGTTTCAGCCTGCGCATTTTCGTAGAGAGTGGCCACCAATATTGGGGTGGGCTCAGGCGTCTTCCAGGTTTCTCTTAATCTGGAAGGTTTGGGCAATTGTGACGGTCACAGTTTCCTTGCGAATGGCAGGCACAGTCCTGTAGTGTGGATACACAGACCCCATCCTGGAAAGCCTGTGACCCATGGTTTTGGGGGAGAAGTCTGCAAACCCAAATTCGGGTTATGGATTGTGACGAGGTGATTGGAGGCCCAGTGCATAGACATGGTGGGAAGCTCATCAGGAACTGTAATTAGGGTGTGTGGAAGATGCCAGCACAGGCTTTTCTATCTGTCCAGGATGACCTCGGATTGCAGGTGTAGTCTCATGGGTCCATGGGAGACTTTTCCTCTCTAAGGATCCTGGAAGCTCCCTATAGTTTGGTGGCTTTTTCGTGGAAGGGAAAAGTGCTGTTTTCCAATTTGCAGGTGCCCCAAAACAGGGATTACAGATATGGGCACAGGGTCTGGGCACCTGGAAAATCCCACCAAGGTATAGGATTTGGGCCTTGGGGCGTACAAGGCGTGCAATGCAGGATCCCGAAGGTGCAACTAAGAGGACTTGTTTGAAGGTATGCTCAGGCTGAGGGTCACCTTACCTGTTTGTGACCAGTTCAGCCCTCAGGAGCGGGCGTGGTCTCATTGGCCATGCAGCTGGCTCCCACTTTGAGGGTTGGGCACCCATCCCAACAGCCTGGTTTCCTGCCATGGGAAAGGAGGAGTTCTCTATTGTGCTTCAGGTTTACCCATTGGCAGGGATTCCAGCAAAGGTCTGGGGAGAGTTGCCTAAATACCAAGGATGGGTAGAGAGGATGGAATTGGACCATGGCCGGTATCACATGCTGGATATGTGGCCGGCTCTCTGGATCGCTGACACTAGGTCGGGTGTCAGGTTCTGTCAGACCCTACACTATGGCTAGGGCAGCCTATATATTCGGGTTCCCTTGAAGGCCTAGCAGATTGATCCTCATGTGTGGTTTCTGGGCAGACTCACCAGGCCCTTCTTTCTGTCTGGTAGGCAGTATGCTACGATGTGCCTCCAGAATTCCGTATAAGCAGGGCTTGGAAACGAGTAGGGTGAGGATGGAATTGTAACCACAAGCTACACTTCATTTCAGTGCCAAGCAGAAGATAGTTCCAATGTGCAGCGGCTGATTAGATATATCCAGCACTGAGCAAGGGCAGATGTCAGATGATTGCTCACACTGGAGTTTCTGTCTATGTTACCATCAAATGGAGGGGTGGCGTCAAGAGGACATGGAGGATTTCCCACTCTGAGGCTTGTGAGATGCTCCAAACAGAAAGGTTTCCTCTACTGGACAAGTGGAGTCTGGTTTGTTTGCTCCAGGGTCCCCCATGTGGAAAGTCTGGGTAGCGAATCTCTCCCTCATGGATGCCTGGAAAGAACACCTCTATTGACCATTGCAGCTGAGGAACAGGGCAGGTTCGTTCTGCTGGCTCTGGGACGAAGTACCAAGGCCTTAAGTTGACATGGTCTCTTACAGTTGGGCCACAATGCTGGTTTGTTACCAGAGAGATCTAAGAATATGCTGGTGGCTAAGGGGCCATGCAGGATTCTCCTACCCTGAGGGTTAGGCACAGGTAAAAGTGCACGGTTTCCTCCCGGGGACAGGAGATGTTCTGTTGTTTGCCCCAGGGACCACAAATTGTAACATAAGTTGCTTTTCCAGAACAGGCCTCTGAGGACAGATGCCTGAAAACCTAATCTATGGTTCTAGTGAGGTCCTATGGTCCTGTCATGTTCAAACTTCTGTCTCAGGACCATTGTCTTGGCTGTCTGCCTGGATGTAAGTGATCACGGTGTTTTACCTGCTCATTTGTGTTCAGAGCGTCTGCAAATATTAGGGTAGGCTCAAGGGCCTTGCAGGTTTCTCCTAATCTGAAAAGTATGGGCAACTGTGAGGGGCAGTTTTCTTGTGGATGACAGGTACAGTCTTATGGTGTGGACCCAGAGACCCCATCCTGGAAGGGAAATGAGCCATGGTTTTGGGAGAGTAGTCTGCAAACACAAATTCGGGTTAGGGTTAGTGGCGAGGTGATCTCAGGCCCAATGCGTAGACCTGGATGGCACCTCATCAGGAACTGTAATTAGAGTCACGGAAAGGTGGTAGCACAGGCTTTTATATCTGGACTGTGTGTCCAGGATGGCCTCGAAATGCAGGTGTAGTCTCATGGGTCCATGGAGACTTTTCCTCTCTAAGGATTCTGGTCAGTCCCATAGATTGGTGGCTTTTTTGGGGAGGGAAGAGTGCTGATTTCCATCTGAAGGGTGCCCCAAAACAGAGAATCCAGAGACCGGATCTGGGTCTGGGCGCCTGGAAAATCCCACCAAGGTTTACGATTTGGGCCTAGGGGGTTACCAGGCCTGCAATGTTGATACTGATAGTGCAAATGAGAGGGCTTGTTTGAAAGCATGCTCAGGATGAGGGTCACAATGCCTGTTTGTGCCTAGGGAGGCCCTCAAGAGTGGGTGGAGTCTCATTGGCCATGCAGATGGCTCCCTATTTAAGTACTGGACACCCATCCCATCTACCAGCATTCCTGCCATGGGGAGGAGGAGTTCTCTATTGTGCTTCAGGTCCCCCGTGCCAGGGATTCCAAAAAAGGTCTGGGGACAGGTGCCTGAATACCACGGATGAGTAGAGATGACAGACTTGGGCCATGACTGGTATCACATGCTAGATTTGGGTCCCTCTCTCTGGGTGGCAGACACTAGGTTGGGGCTCAGGCTCTATCAGACACAGCAATGTGGCCAGGGCAGCCTATAAATTGGGGCTTCCTCAAGGGCCAAGCAGATTAATTCTCATGTGGGGTTTCTGGGTAGACTCACCAGGCACTTCTTCTTTATATGGGGAAGGGATAATGCTGCCTTGTGGCTCCAGAATTCCCAATCAAGAGGGCTTGGGGACCAGTAGGGTGAGGATGGAATTGTAAACACCAGCTACGGTTAAATTCAGTGGCAAGCGGAAGGCAGTTCCAATGTGCTGCAGCTGATTCGAGATATCCAGCACCTCAGTAAGGACAGATGTCATAAGTTTGCTTTCATTGGAGTTAGTGTCTATGGTGATGGACAATGGAGGGGTGGCGTCAAGAGGCCATGGAGGATTTTCCACGCTGAGGCTTGTGAGATGCTCCAAACTGAAAGGTTTCCTTTTACTGGACAGCTGGAGTCTGTTTTTTTTTTTTTTTTTTGCTCCAGGGTCCCCCATATAGAAAGTTTGGATTGCAGAGCTCTGGTGCATGGATGCCTGGAAAGCACACCTCCATTGACCATTGCAGCTGCGGAACATGGCAGGTTCATTCTCATGGCTCTGGGGCAAAGTACAAAGGCCTTGAGTTGACATGGAATCTCTTGCAGATGGGCCACAATGGTGGTTTGTTACCCGGGAGATCTTAGAATGTGCTGGTGGTTAAGGTGCTGTGCAGGATACTCCTACCTGAGTGTTTGGCTCAGATCAGTTTCCTTCTGGGGACAGGAGATGTTCTGTTGTATGGCTCAAGGACCACCTGTTGTATCATAAGTTGGTATTCCAGAACAGAACCCTGAAGACAGATGCCTGAAAACCTAATCTAGGGTTCCATTGAGGTCCTAGGGGCATGTCAGGTTCAATCTTCTGACTCAGGACCATTGACTTGGCTGTCTGCCTGGATGTAGGTGATCAGGGTGTTTCAGACTGCACATTTTTGTAGACAGCGGCCGCCAATATTGGGGTGGGCTCAGGGGTCTTGCAGCTATCTCCTAATCTGGAAGGCTTGGGAAAGTGTGAAGGGGACAGTTTCCTTGGGGATGGCAGGCACAGTCCTGTGGTGTGGATCCACAGACCTCATCCTGGAAGGCACGTGACCCATGGTTTTGTGATAGATGTCTGCAAAGACAAAGTCCGGTTAGGGTGTGTGGCGAGGTGATCAGAGGCCTAATGAATAGAACAGGAGGGCAGCTCATCAGGACTATAATTAGGGGACCTGGAAGAATGTAGAACAGGCTTTTCTATCTGGATTTTGTGTACAGGATGGCCTCGGATTGCAGGTGTGTTTTCATGGATTCATGGGAGACATTTCCTCTTTAAGGATACTGGCAGCTCCCTATAGTTTGGTGACTTTTTCGAGAAGGGAAGAGTGCTGTTTCCCAATTTAGGGGTGCTGCAAAACAAGGATTCCAGAGGCGGGCTCTGGGTGTGCTTGCCTGGAAAATCCCACCAAGGGATAGGATTTGGGCCTGGGGCATATCAGACCCGCAATGCGGGATCCCGGTGTGCAAATGAGAGGGCTTGTTTGAAAACCTGTTCAGACTGAGGGTCACATTGCCTGTTTGTGCCCAGGGCGTCCCTCAAGTGTGGGCATGGTCTCATTGGCCATGCAGCTGTCTCACACTTTGATGGTTGGACACCTTTCCCAATATCCAGGTTTCCTGCCATGGTGTAGGAGGAGTTCTCTATGTGCTTAAGATTCCCCCATTGGCAGGGATTCCATCAAAAGTCTGGTGAAAGGTGCCTGAATAACAAGAATGGGTAGAAATGACGGACTTGTCCCATGATGGGTCTCATATGATGGATATGGGGCCACTCTCTCAGTTGCTGACACTAGGTCTGGACTCAGGCTCTGTCAGACACAGGACTGGTGGCCAGGGCAGCCTATAAATCGAGGTTCCCTCGATGGCTGAGCAGATTGATCCTCATGTGGGGTTTCTGGGCATACACACCAGGGACTTTAATTTTCTATGTGTAAGGCAGAATGCTGCCTTGTGGCTCCAGAATTCTTCATCAAGAGGGATTGGGGACCAGTAGAGTGAGGATGGAATTGTAAACAAAAGCTGCTGTTCAATTCAGTGCCAAGCAGAAATGCCAATGTGCAGTGGCTGATTAGAGATATCCATCATTTGGGTAAGGACGGGTGTCAGATGTTTACTCAGACTGGAGTTTCTGTCTATGATGACCTACAAATTGAGGGGGGGTTGTCAAGAGGCCATGGAATATTTCCCACGCTAAGGTTTGTGAGATGCTCCAAAGAGCAAGGATTCCTTCTACTGGACAGGTGGAGCCTGGATTTTTTTTTTGCTCCAGTGTTCCCCATGTGGAAAGTTTGGGGAGCAGAGCTCTCCCGCATGGATGCCTGGAAAGCACACCTCCATTGACTATTGCAGCTGAGGAGCATGTCAGGTTCGTTCTGGTGGCCTTGGGGCAAAGTATCAAGGCCTTGAGTTGACATGGAGTCTCATGAAGATGGGTCACAATGCTCGATTGTTACCAGGGAGATCTTAGAATGTGCTGGTGGCTAAGGTGCAGTGCAGGAGTCTCCTACACTGATGGTTTGGCACAGGTTGAAGAGACTTCCTTCTGGGTCCAGGAGATGTTCTGTTGTGTGGTTCAGGGACCACATGTTGCATCATAAGTTGGTATTCCAGAACAGGTGCCTCAGGACAGATGCCTGAAAATCTAATCTAGGGTTCCAATGAGGCCCTAGGGACATGTCAGATTCAATCTTCTGACTCAGGACCATTGACATGGCTGTCTGCCTGTTGTAGGTGATCAGGGTGTTTCAGACTGTACATTTGTGTCTGGAGAGGACCCCAATCTTAGGGTGAGTTCTGGGGCCTTGCAGGTTTGTCCTCATTTGGAAGGTTTAAGCAACTGTGATGGGTAGAGTTTCTTTGGGGATGGCACACACAGTCCTGTGGTGTGGCTCCAGAGACCCCATCCTTGAGGGCACGTGAGCCATGGTATGAGAGAGAAGTCTGCAAACACAAATTCGGTTAGGGTTAATGGCGAGGTGATCAGAGGCTCAATGCAGAGACTTGGAGCGCAGCTCATCAGGAACTCTGATTAGGGCGACTGGAGGAAGTTGCCCAGGCTTTTCTATCTAGATTGTTTGTACAAGATGTCCTCAGAATGTAGTTGTGGTCTTATGGGTCCATGGGAGATTTTTCCTCTCAAAAGATACAGGCGGCTTCTCATAACTTGGCGGCTTTTTTGGGGGAAGGGAAGAGTGTTGTTTTGCATCTTCAGGGTGCCCAAAAACAGGGATTCCAGAGACAGGATCTCCATCTGTTGGCCTGGAAAATCCCACCAAGCGTTAGTATTTGGGCCTAGGGGAGTACCAGGTCAGCAATGCGGGATCCTGGTGGTGCACTGAGAGGGCTTGGTTGAAAGCACACTCAGACTAAGGGTCACAATGTCAGTTTGTGCCTAGGGCGAATGTCAGGAGTGGACTTGGTCTCATTGGCCATGCAGCTATCTCCCACTTTGAGGTTTGGACACCCATGCCAATACCCAGGTTTCCTGACATGGGGAAGGAAGAGTTCTCTATGTGCTTCAAGTTCCCCCATTGTCAGGGATTCCATCAAAATTCTGGTGAATGGTGCCTGAGTACCAAGGATGGGTAGATATGACTGACTTGTTCCATGGAGGGTCTCACATGACGGAATGGGGGCCACTCTCTGGATTGCTGACACTAGGTCGGGACTCGGGCTCTGTCAGACACAGCACTAGTGGCCAGGGAAGCCTATAAATAGGGATTCCCTCGTGGGCAGATCAGATTGATTCTCATCTGGGGTTTCTGGACAGACTCAGAAGGCACTTGTTCTTTCCATGGGGAAGGCAGAATGTGGTGTTGAGGCTCCAGAATTCCCTATCAAAGGGGCTTCGGGACCTTTAGGGTTAGGATGGAATTGTAAACACAAGCTACAGTTCAATTCAGTGCCACGAGGAAGGCAGGTCCCATTTGCAGTGGCTGGTTCGAGATATACAGCACCTGCGTAAAGGGCTGATGTCAGATATTTGCTCGCACTGGAGTTTGTGACTTTGATGACCAACAAATGGAGGGGTGGCGTCAAGAGGCCATAGAGGATTTCCCACGCCGAGGCTTGTGTGATGTTCCAAACTGCATGGTTTCCTTCTACTGGACAGGAGGAGCCTGGTTTGTTTGCTCCAGTGTCCCCCACGTGGAGAGTTTGGGTAGCAGATCTCTCCTGCATGGATGGCTGCAATGCACACCTCCACTGAGCATTGCAGCTGACGAACATGACAGGTTCGTTCTGGTGACTCTGGGGCGAAGTACCAAGGCCATGAATTGACATGGAATCTCTTGCAGATGGGACACAATGCTGGTTTGTTACCAAGGAGATCTTAGAATGTGCTGGTTGCTAAGGTGTCATGCAGGATTCGCCTACCCTGAGGGTTTGGCACAGGTCGAAGAGCATGGTATCCTTCCGGGGACAGGAGATGTTCTGTTGTGTTGCTCAGGGACCACCTGTTCTATTATAAGCTGGTGTTCCAGAACAGGCCTCTGAGGACAGATGCCTGAAAACCTATTCTAGGGTTCCAATGAGGTCCTAGGGGCATGTCAGATTCAATCTTCTGAGTCAGGACCATTGACATGGATGTTGGTGAACAGGGTGTTTCAGACTGTACATTTGCATCCAGAGCGGCCTCCAATATTGTGGTGGGCTCAGGGGCCTTGCAGGTTTCTCCTAATCTGTAAGGTTTGGAAAACTGTGACTGGCACAATTTCCTTGGGGATGTCAGGCACAGTCCTGTGGTATGGATCCAGAGACCCTATCCTGGAGGGCATGTGAGCCATGGTTTTGGGAGATAATTCTGTAAACACCAATTTGGATTGGGTTAGTGGCATGGTGATTGCAGGCCCAATGTGTAAACCTGGAGGGTAGCTCATCAGGAACTGTATTTAGGGTGACTGGAAGGCTGTAGCACAGGCTTTTCTATCTGGATTATGTGTCCAGGATGGTTTCAGAATGCAGATGTGGTCTCTTGGGTCCATGGGAGACATTTCCTTTCTAAGGATCCTGGTGGCTCTCCATAGTTTTGTGGCTTTTTCAAGGGAGGGAAGAGTGCTGTTTACCATTTTAGGCGTGTCCCAATACAGGGATGTCAGGCAGGGGCTCTGTGTCTGGGTGGCTGGAAAATCCCACCAAGGGTTAGGATTTGGGCCTAGGGGTGTACCAGGCCTGCAATGCGGGATCCTGCTGGGGCAACTGGGATGTCTTATTTGAAAGCATGCTCAGGCTGTGGGTAACAATGCCTGTTTGTTTCAAGGGCAGCCCTCAGGAGTGAGCATGGTCTCCTTGGCCATGCAGCTGGCTCCCAGTTTGAGGTTTGGACACCCATTTGAATAGCCAGGTATTCCTGCCTTGGGGAAGGAGGAGTTCTCCATTGGGCTTAAGGTTCCCCCAGGCAGGGATTCCAGCAAACGTCTGTTGAGAGGTTACTGAATACCAAGCATGGGTAGAGATGATGGAGTAAGGTCGGTCCCACCTGCTATATATGGGACCCACTCTCTGGGTGGCTGACACTAGGTCGGGGCTCAGGCTCTGTCAGACACAGCACTACTGTCCAGGGCAGTCTAGAAATCCGGGTTCCCTCGAGGGCCGAGCAGATTGATCCTCATATGGGGAAAGAAGATTGAACCTGACATGCCCCTAGGAGCGCACTGGAACCCTAGATTAAGATTTAAGGCATCTGACCTCAGTGGTCTTTTCTGGAATATCAGCTTAGGATACAACATGTTGTCCCTGGGCCAAACAACAGAACATCTTTCCTCAGAAGGACACTGTGCTCTTTGTCCTGTGACAGACCCTAAGTGTTGGAGAATCCTGCAAAGCACCTTATCCACCAGCACATTTTAATATGTCTCTGATAATAAACCAGCATTGTACCCATCTGTAGGAGATTCCGTGTCAACTAAAGGCCTTGGTCCTTTGACCCAGAGCCATCATAACATACCTGTTATGTTCCTCTGCTGCAAAGGTCAATGGAGGTGTGCTTTCCAGGCATCCATATGGGAGAGCTCTCCTACACGTACTTTCCACATGGGGGACACTGGAGCAAACAAACCAGACTCCACCTGTCCAGTAGAAGGACCTTGCTGTTTGGAGCATCTCATAAGGCTCGGCATGGGAAATCCTCCAGGACCTCTTAATGCCACCCCTCCATTTCTCAGTAATCATAGACACAAACTCCAGTGTGAGCAAATATCTGACAACCACCCTTACACAGGTGCTGGATATCTCGAATAAGCTGCTGCACATTGGAACTGCCTTCGGCTTTGCACTGAGTTGAACCATAGCATGTGTTTACAATTCCATCCTCACCCTATTGGTAACCAAGGCCGCTTGATAGGAAATTCTAGATCCACAACGCAGCATTCTGCCTTCCCCATGAAAGAAGTGCCTGGTGAGTCTATCTAGAAACCCCACATGAGGATCAATCTGCTCGGACCACGAGGGAACCCCAGTTTATAGGCTTTCCTGGCTACTAGTGCTGTGTCTGACAGAGCCTGAGTCCCGACCTAGTGTCAGCCACCCAGAGAGCGGGACCCATCTCTAGCATGTGGGACCGGCCATGGCCCTACTCCATCACCTCTACCCATACTTGGTATTCAGGCATCTGTCACCAGACCTTTGATGGAATCCCTGCCAATGGGGGACCTGAAGCCCAATAGAGAACTCCTCCTTCACCATGGCATGAATTCTAGCTGTTGGGAAGGGTGTCCAACCCTCCGAGTGGGAGCCAGCTGCATGGCCAAGGAGACCACGCCCACTAATGAGGGCCACCCTGGGCACAAACAGGCATTGTGACCCTCAGGTTGAGCATGCGTTCAAACAAATGCTCTCTGTTGAACCTTCAGGATCCCGTATTGCAGGCCTGGTATGCCCCAGGCCCAAATTCTAACACGTGGTGGGATTTTCCAGGGGACTAAACCCAGAGACCTTCTCTTGAATCCCTGTTCTGGGGCACTTCTAAGATGTAAAACAGCACTCTTCCCTTCCCAGTGTAAACCACAAAATCTATTGGGAGCTGCCAGAAAACTTAGAGAGGAAAAATCTGCCAGGGACCTATGAGACCACACCTGCATTCTGAGTTCATCCTGGACAAACAATTCAGATACAAAAGCCTGTGCTACAACCTGCAAGTCATCCGATTTACAGCTCCTGACGAGCTGCCTTCCACGTCTATGCAATGGGCCTGTGATCACCTTGCCACTAACCCTAATTCATACTTTTGTTTACAGACTTAGCTCTCAAAACCATGGCTCACATTACCTCCAGGATAGGGTCTTTGGAGCCACACCACAGGACTGTCCCTGCCATCCGCAAGGAAACTCTGCCCCTCACAATTGCCCAAACCCTCCAAATTAGGAGAAACCTGCAAGGTGCTTGAGCCCTCCCCAATATTTTCGGCTGCTCTGGACACAAATGTGCAGTCTGAATCACCCTGCTTACCTACATCCTGGCAGACAACCAAATCGATGGTCTTGAGTCAGAAGATTGAAACTAACATAAACCTAGGACCTCATTGTAACCATAGGTTAGGTGTTCAGGCATCTGTCTTCAGAGGCCTGTTCTGGAATACCAACTTATGACACAACCGGTTTTCCCTGAGCCACACTCCGGAACATCTCCTGTCCCCAGAAGGGAACCGTGATCTTCGACCTTTGCAAACCTTCAGGGTAGGAGAATCCTGCATGGCACCTTAGCCACCAGCACATAATATGATCTCCCTGGTTACAATCCACCACTGTGACCCATCCGCAAGACATTCCATGTCAACTCA
This sequence comes from Neogale vison, assembly GCF_020171115.1. NCBI lineage: Eukaryota > Metazoa > Chordata > Mammalia > Carnivora > Mustelidae > Neogale > Neogale vison. The sequence goes on from NC_058092.1 coordinate 111,107,789, forward strand.
AGGCCTTGGTACTTTGCCCCAGAGCCACCAGAATGAACCTGTCATGTTCCTCAGTTGCAAAGGTCAATGGAAGTGTGCTTTCCAGGCATCCATGTGGGAGAGCTCTGCTACCCATACTTTCCACATGGGGGACACTGGAGCAAACAAACCAGACACCACCTGTCCAGGAGAAGGACCTTAAGGTTTGGAGCATCTCACAGGTCTCAGCATGGGAAATCCTCCATGGGCTATTGACGCCACCCCTCCTTTTGATGGTCATCATAGACACAAACTCCAGTGTGAGCAAATATTTGACATCCGCCCTTACTCGGCTGTTGGATATCTCAAATAAGCCGCTGCACATGGAAGTGCTTTCTGCAAGGCACTGAATTGAACCGTAGCTTGTGTTTACAAATCCATCCTCACCCTACTGGTCCCCTAGCCCTCTTGATAGGGAATTCTTGAGCCACAACACAACATTCTGCCTGCCCTATAGCAAGAAGTGCCTGGTGAGTCTACCCAGAAACTCCACATGAGGATCATCTGCTTGGCCCTAGAGGGAACCCCAATTTAAAGGGTGCCCTTGCCAGTAGTGCTGTGTCTGACAGAGCATGAGCCCCAAAATAGTGTCAGCCAAACAGAGAGTGAGTCCTATTACCAGCATGTGAGAAAGACCATGGCCCAAGTCCCTCATCTCTACACATCCTTGGTATTCAGGCATCTTTCCCCAGAACTTTTCTGGAAACACTGCCATTGGAGGTACCTGAAGAACAATAGATAACTCTTCTTTCCCATGGCTGGAAGCCTGGCTGTTGGGATGGGTGTCCAACACTCAAAGTGGGAGAAAGCTGCATGGACAATAAAACCATGCACACTCCTAAGGGCCGGCCTGGGCACAAACAGGCATTGTGACCTCAGCTTGAGTATGCTTTCAAACAAGCCCTCTCAGTTGCACCACCAGGATCCCGCACGGCTTGCCTGATACACCCCTAGGCCGAAATCCTAACCCTTGATAGGATTTTGCAGGAACCCAGACCCAGAGCCTGTCTCGGGATCCCTGTTTTGCGGCACCCCTAAGATGGAAAAGAGCACTCTTCCCTTCTCTGAAAAACTCACCAATCTATGGAGAGCCACCATGATCTTTAGAGAGAAAAAGTCTCCCATGGACCAATGAGACCACACATGCATTCCCAAACCATACTGGACACACAATCCAGAGAGAAAAGTCTGTGCTACCGCCTTCCAGTCACCCTAATTACTTTTCCTAAAGTGTTTCCCTCTAGGTCTATGCATTGGGCCTGCGACCACCACTCCACTAACCCTAACCCCAATTTGTGTATGCAGACTTCCATCCCAAAACCATGGGTCTCTTGCCCTCCAGTATAGGGTTTCATTACAAGCACGGTTTCATTACTGGAACAGGATGTCTTCTGTTGTGTGGCTCAGGGACCACATGTTGTATCATATGTTGGTATTCCAGAATAGCTCCTGAAGATAGATGCCTGACAACCTAATCAAGTGTTTTAATGAGGTCAAAGGGCATGTCATGTTCAATGTTCTGACTCACGACCATTGACGTTGCTGTCTGCCTGCATGGAGGGGCTCAGGTTGTTTCAGACTGCACATTTGCGTCCAGAGCAGCCACCAATATTGGGGTGGGCTCAGAGGCCTTGCAGGTTTCTCTTAATCTGTATGGTTTAGGCAACTGTGATGGGCACGGTTTCCTTGGGGATAGCAGCCACAGTCCTGTGGTGCACCTCGAGTGACCCTATCCTGGAGGGCATGTGAGCCATGGTTTTGGGAGATAAGTCTGCAAACACAAATTCTGGTTCAGGTTAGTCGAGAGGCGATTGCAGGCCCAATGCATAGACCTGAGGTCAGCTCTACAGGAACTGAGATTAGGGTGACTGAAAGATGGTAGCACAGACTTCTCTATCTGGATTGTGTGTCCAGAATGGCCTGCGAAAGCAGGTGAGGTCTCATGGGTCCATGGGAGACTTTTCCCCTCTAAGGATTCTGGTGGCTCCACATAGTTTGGTGGCTTTTTTGGGGATGAGAAGAGTGCTCCTTTCCATCTTAGAGGTGCCCCAAAGCAGTCATTCCAGAGACAGGTTCTGGGTCTGGGCACCTGGAAAATCCCACCAAGGGTTAGGATTTGGGCCTAGGGGCATACCAGGCCTGCAATGCGGGAAACTTGTTGTGGAACTGAGAGGGTTTGTTTGAAAGCATACTCGGGTGAGGGTCACAATGCCTGTTTGTGCCCTGGGCATCCCACAGGAGTTGGTGTGGTCACATTGGCCATGCACCTTGCTCCCACTTTGAGGGCTGGACACCCATCCTAACAGGCAGGTGTCCTTCCATGGGGAAGTAGTAGTACTCAATTATGCTTCAGGTTCCCCCATTGGAAGCATTCCAGCAAAGTCTGGGGAAATGTGCCAGAATACCAGGTTGAGTAGAGATGATGGACTTGGGCCATGGCCAGTCCCACATGCTAGATATGCGGCCCACTCTCTGGATGACTGACACTAGGTCGGGGCTCAGACTCTGTCAGACCCAACACTAGTGGCGAGGGCAGTCCATATATCGGGGTTCCCTCGAGAGCTGAACAGATTGATCCTCATGTGGGGATTCTGGACAGACTCAGCAGTCACTTCTTCTTTCTATGGAGGAGGAAGAATGCTGCACTCCGGCTCCAGAATTCAGTACCAAGAGGCCTTGTGGAGCAGTAGGGTGAGGATGGAATTGTAAACACAGGCTTCTGTACAATTCAGTGCCAGCGGAACACAGTTCCAATGTGAAGCGTTTTGTTTTTTGTTTTTGTTTTTGTTTTTTGAGATATCCAGTACCTGAGTAAGGGCAGATGTCAGATGTTTTCTCACACTAGACTTTGCATCTTAATGATCAGCAAATGGAGAGGTGGCATCAAAAGCCCATGGAGGATTTCCCTCGCTGAGGCTTGTGAGATGTTCCAAACAGCAAGATTTCCTGCTACTGGACAGATGGAGTCTGGTTTGTTTGCTCCATGGTACCCCATATGGAAAGTTGGGTAGCAGAGCTCTTCTGCATGGATGCCTGCAAAGCACACCTCCATTCTCCATTGCAGCTGAGGAGCATGGCAAGTTCATGCTGGTGGCTCTGGGGCAAAGGACCAAGGCTTTGAGTTGACATGGAATCTCTTGCAGATGGGCCCCAATGCTGGTTTGTTACCAAGGAGATCTTAGATTGTGCTGGAGGCTAAGGTCCCATGCAATATTCTCCTATACTGAGGGCTTGGCACAGGTCGAAGAGCACGGTTTCCATCAGGGGACAGGAGATGTTCTTTTGTGAGGTTCAGGGACCACCTGTTGTATCATAAGTTGGTATTCCAGAACAGGCCCCGGAAGACAGATGACTGAAAACCTAATCTAGGGTTCCAATGAAGTCCTACAGGCATGACAGTTTCAATCTTCTGACTCAACACTCTTGACTTGGCTGTCTGCCTAGATGTAGGTGATGATGGTTTTTCAGATGCACCTTTGCGTCCAGAGCAGACCCCTATATTGGGGTGGGCTCAGGGGCCTTGCAGGTTTCTCTTAATCTGTAAGGTTTGGCCAACTGTGACGGGCACAGTTTCCTTGGGTATGGGAGGCACAGTCCTGTAGTTTGGCCACAGATTGCCCATCCTGGAGGACATGTGACACACATTTTTGGGAGAGAAGTCTGCAAACACAAATTTGGGTTAGGGTTATTGGCAATGTGATCGCAGGGCCAATGAGTAGACATGGATGGCAGCTTGTCAGGAAATATAAAGGTGACTGGAAGGCGGTAACACAGGCTTTTTTATCTGGATTGTGTGTCCAGGATGGCCTCAGAATGTAGGTGTGGTCTCCTGCATCAATGGGAGGTGCCAGAATACCGAGGATGGGTAGAAAGGACGGACTTGGGCCATGGCCGATCTCACATGCTGGATTAGGGACCCACTCTCTGGGTGGCAGACACTGGTTTGGGGCTAAAGCTCTGTCAGACACAATGCTAGTGGCAAGAGCAGCCTATAAATCGGGGTTCCCTCCAGGGCTGAGTAGATTGATCCTCATGTGGGGATTCTGGACAGACTCAGCAGGCACTTCTTCTTTCTATGGCCAGGCAGAATGCTGCATTGCAGCTCCAGAATTCAATATCAAGAGGCCTTGGGGAGCAGTAGGGTGAGGATGGAATTGTAAACCCAATCTACGGTTCAATTCAGTGCCAAGCGGAACGCAGTTCCAATGTGAAGCGTCTTTTCCACCATATCCAGCACCTGAGTAAGGCCATTGTCAGATGTTTGCTCACACTAGAGTTTCGATTTTGATGACCCACAAATGGAGGGGTGGCGTCATGAGGCCATGGAGGATATCCCCCGATGAGGTTTGTGAGATGCTCCAAACAGTAAGGTGTCCTTCTAATGGACAGGTGGAATCTGGTTTCTTTGATCGAGGGCCCCCATGTGGTACGTCTGGATAGCAGAACTCTATGGCATGTATGCCTGGAAAGCACACCTCCATTGACCACTGCAGCTGAGGAACATGGCAGGTTCGTTCTGGTGGCTCTGGGGCGAAGGACCAAAGCCTTGAGTTGACATGGAGTCTCATGCAGATGGGCCTTAATGCTGCATTGTTACAAGGGAGATCTTAGAATGTGCTGGTGGATAAGGTTCCATGGTGGGTAAGGATTTTTCTGAGGAGAGGAGATGTTCTATTGTGTGGTTCAGGGACCACATGTTGTATCATAAGTTGGTATTCCTGAACAGAACCCTGAGGTTCTTGCATTGCAGGCCTGGCAAGCCCCTAGGACCAAATCCTAACAATTGGTGGGATTTTCCAGTGGCCCAGATCCAGAGCCTGACTCTGGAATCCCTATTTTGCAGCACCCATAATTTGGAAAACAGCAGTCTCCCCTTCCCCGAGAAAGCCACCAAACTATTGCGAGCTGCCAGGATCCTTAAGGAAGAAAAGTCTCCCATCGACCCATGAGACAACACTTGCATTCTGAGGCCATCCAAGCACACAATCCAGATAGGAAAGCCTGTGCTACTGCCTTCCAGTCACCTAATTACAGTTCCTGACGAGCTCTCCTCCAGGTCTACGCATTGGGCCTCAACACTAAGCCTATCCCGAGTTTGAGTTTGCAGTGTACTATCCCAAAACCATGGCTCATATATCGTCCAGGATGGGGTTTTGGGAGACACACCACAGGACTGTGCATGCTATCCCCAAGGAAAATTTGCCCATCCCAGTTTCCCAAACCTTCTAGATTAGGGAAAACCTCAAAAGTGCCTGGGTCCACCACCATAATCGACACTGCTCTGCACGCAACTGCACAGTCTGAATCACCCTGATTACCTACATCCAGCAGATACCAAAGTCAATGGCCCTGAGTCAGAAGACTGAACTTGGCATGCCCCTACGACCTCACTGGAATCCTAGATTAGGTTTATAGGTCTTGTCCTCAGAGGCTTGTTCTGGAATACCAGCTTATGATATAACACGATATAACAAGAACATCTCCTGTCCCCAGAAAGAAACCGTTCTCTTGTCAAACCCTTCGGGTAGTAGAATCCTGCTTGGCCCCTTAGCACCAAGACATTCTAAGAGTTCCTTGGTAAAAAACCAACAGTGTAACCCATCTGAAAAAGATCCCATGTTAACTCATCGCCCTTAGTAACTCGCACCAGAGCCACCAGAACAAACCTGCCATGTTTCTCAGCTGCAATGGAGAATGGAGGTTTGCAATCCAGGTATCCATGCAGTAGTGCTCTGCTACCCAAATTTTCCACACGGGGAAACCTAGACCACATAAACCAGACTTCACATGTCTAGTAGAAGGAAACCTTGCTGTTTGGAGCATCTCACAAGCCTCAGCGTGGGAAATCCTCCATGGCTTCTTGACGCCACCCCTCCATTGGTCGATCATCATAGATACAAACTCCAGTGTGAGCAAACATCTGATAACCGCCATTACTCAGGTGCTGTTTTCTCAAATAAGGTGCTACATATTGTAACTGCCTTCTGCTTGGCACTGAATTGAACCATAGCTTGGTTTTACAATTGCATGCTCACCCTACTGTCTCCAAGCTTGTTGAGAGGGAATTCTGGAGCCACAATGCAGTATTCTGCCTTCCCTATAGAAAAAGAAGAAGTGCCTGGTGAGTCTGCTCAGAAACCTCACATGAGGATCAATCTGCTCAGCCCTCGAGGGGACCCTGATTTATAGGCTGCCCTGGCTGCTAGTGCTGTGTCTGACAGAGCCTGAGCCCCGACTTCGTGTCATCCACCCAGAGGGTGGGGCCCATATCCAGCATGCAGACCGGCCATGATTCAAGTCTGTCATATCTACCCATCTTTGATATTCAGGCATCTGTCCCCAGTCTTTTGTTGGAGACCCTGCCAATGGGGGAACTTGAAGCACAATAGAGAACTCCTCCTTCCCCATGGCAGGAAACCTGGCTGTTGGAATGGGTGTCCAACCATCAGTGTGGGAGCCAGCTGCATTGTCAGTAAGACCACACCCGCTCCTGAGGGCCGCCCTTGGATCAAAGAGCCATTGTGAACCTCAGCCTGAGCATGCTTTCAGACAAGCACTCTCAGTTTCACCACGAGGATCCTGCTTTGCCAGCCTGGTACACCCCTAGGTCCAAATCCTAACCCTTGGTGAGATGTTCCAGTTCCCATCTCTGGAATCACTCTTTTGGGGCACCCCTTTGATGGAAAACAGCACTCTTCCCCGAAAAAGCCACCAAAGTATTGGGAGCTGCCAGGATCCTTAGAGAGGAAAAATATCCCATGCACCTGCAATCCGAGGCCATCCTGGACACACAATGCAGATAGAAAAGCTTGTGCTTCCTCAGTCAAGTCACCCTAAGTACAGTTCCTGACGAGCTGCCATCCAGGACTATGCACTGGGCCTGTGATTACCTTGCCACTAACCCTGTCCCGAGTTTATATTTGCAGATTTCTCTCCCAATACCATGGCTCAAATGTCCTCCAGGGTGGGTTCTCTGGAATTAAACCACAGGACTGTGCCTGTCATCCCCAGGGAAAATTTGCCCATCACAGTTTCCCAAACCATCCACATTAGGAGAAACCTACAAGGCCCCTGAGCCCACCACAATATTGGAGGCCGCTCTGGAAGTAATTGTGTATTATGAAACACCCTGATCACCTACATCCGGCAGACACTCACGTCAATGGTCCTGAGTCATAAGATTGAAACTGACATGCCCCTAGGACCTCACTGGAACCCTAGGTTAGGTGTTCAGGCATTTGTCCTCCGAGGCCTGTTCTGGAATACCAACTTATGATACAACATGTGGTTCCTGAGTCACAGAACAGAACATCTCCTGTCCCCAGAAGGAAACCATGCCCTTTGATCTGTGTCATACCCTCTGGGTGGGAAATCCTGCATGGCCCCTTAGCCACCAGGACATTCTATGATTTCCTTGGTAACAAACCGGCATTGTGACTCATCTGAAAGAGATTCCATGTTAATTCATCGCCCTTGGCATTTCACACCAGAGCCACCAGAACAAACCTTCCATATTCCTCAGCTGCAATGGACAATGGAGGTGGGCTTTCAAGGCAGCCATGCAGGAGAGCCGTACTACCCAAACTATCCACATGGAGGTCACTGGAGCAAACAAACAAAACTCCCCAACTCCAGTAGAAGAAAGCCTTGCTGTTTGGAGAATTTCACAAGCGCCAGCGTGGGACATTCTCCATGGCTTTTTGACGCCACCCTTCCTTTAGTCGGTCATAATATATACAAACTCCAGTGTGATCAGACATCTGAAATCCATGCTTAGTCAGGTGCTGGATATCTCAAATCAGCTGCTGCACACTGGAGCTGCCTTCTGCTTGGCACTGAATTGAACCGTAGCTTGTGTTTACAATTCTATCCTCACCCTCAAGGTCTCCATGGCCTCTTAATAGGTAATTCTTGAGCCATATCAGAGCATTCTCTCTTCCTCATAGAAGGAAGAATTGCCAGTCAGTCTTCCAAGAAAGCCCACATGAGGATTAATTTGATCGAACCTCAAGGGAACCCCGATTTGTGGGATGCCCTGGCCACTAGTGCTGTGTCTGACAGAGCTTGAGCCCCGACTTCATGTCAGCCACCAAGAGACGGGGGGCCATATCCAGCATGTGAGACCAGCCATGGCTCAAGTCCGTTATCTTTACCCATCCTTGGTATTCAGGCATCTGTCCCTAGACCTTTGCTGGATTCCCTATCAATGGGGGAATCTGAAGCACAATAGAGAATTCCTCCTTCCAAATGGCAGGAAACCTGTCTGTTGGGATGGGCGTGCAACCCTCAAAGTGGGAGCCAGCGGTATCTCCAATGAGACCACACCCAATACTTAGGGCCGCCCTAGGATCAAACAGGCATTGTGACCCTCAGCCTGAGCATGCTTTCAAAGAAGCCCTCTCACTTTCACCACCAGGATCCCACATTGTAGGCCTGGAATGCCCCTAGGCCCAAATCCTAACCCTTGGTGGGATTTTCCAGGCTCCCTGACCCAGTGCCCGTCTATGTAATTTTTGTTTTGGGCCACCCCTAAAATGGAAAACAGCACTCTTCCCTTCCCCGAAAAAGCCACTAAACTATTGGGAGCTGCCAGGATCCTTAGAGAGGTAAAGTCTCCCATGGACCCATGAGAACATACCAACATTCCGAAGCCTTCTTGGACACACAATCCATATAGAAAATCCTTTGCTACTGTCTTTGAGTCACCCTAATTACAGTTCCTGACGAACTGCCCTCCAGGTCTACGCATTGAGCATGCGATCACCTCGCCAATAACCCTAACCTGAGTTTGTGTTTGCAGAATTCTCTCCCCAAACCATGGCTCAAATGTCCTGCTGGATGGGCTCTCTAGAGCCCCATCACAGGAGTGTGCCTGCCATTGCCAAGGAAAATTTGTCCGTCACAGTTTCCCAAACCCTCCAGAATAGGAGAAACCTGCAAGGAGCCTCAGCCCACCCCCTTATTGGAGGCTGATCTGGTCGCAAATGAGCAGTCTGTACATCTGATCACCTACATCCAGGCAGACATCCAAGTCAATAATCCTGAGTCAACGATTGAACCTGACACGCCTTTAGGACCTCATTGGAACCCTAGATTAGGTTTCCAGGAACCTGTACTCAGGAACGGGTCACAATGCTGAATTGTTACTAGGGAGATCTTAGAATGTGCTGGTCACTAACATGCCCAGCAGGATTCTCCTACCCTGAGGGATTGGCACAGGTCGAAGAGCAGTTTCCCTGGAATACCAACTTATGATAGAACATGTGGTCCCTAAGCCACACAAAACTACATCTCCTGTCTCCAAAAGGAAACTGTGTTCTTGGACCTGTGTCAAACCCTCAGGGTAGGAGAATCCTGCATGGCTTCTTAGCCACCAGCACATTCTTAGGTCTCCGTGGTAACAAACCAGCATTGTAACCCCTCTGCAAGAGATTCAGTGTCAACTCAAGGCCTTGGTACTTTGCCCCAGAGCCACCAGAATAAACCTGCCATGTTCCTGATCTGCAACGGTCATTGGGTGTGTGCTTTCAAGGCATCCATGTGGAAGAGCTCTGCTCCCAATCTTTCCTCATGCGGAACCCTGGAGCTAGCAAACCAGACTGCCCCTGTCTGGTAGAAGAAACCTTGCTGTTTGGAGAATCTCACAAGTCCCAGCGAGGGAAATCCTCCTTGGCCTCTTGACTCCACCACTCCATTTCAGTCACCATAGACACAAACTCTAGTGTGGGCAAACATCTGACCTCCACCCTTACTCTGGTTCTGGATATCTCGAATTGGCCTCTACACATTGGAACTCCCTTCCGCTTGGCACTGAATTGAACCATAACTTGTGTTGATAATTCCATCCTCAATCTGCTGGTCCCCAAGCCCTCTTGATGAGGAATATGGAGCCACAACACAGCATTCTGCCTTCCACATAGAAAGAAGTATTGCCTGGACAGTCTGACCAGAAACCCCACAAGAGAATCTATCTGATTGGCACTCGAAGGAATTCTGATTTATAGGCTGTCCAGGCCACTAGTGCTTTGTCTGACAGAGCCTAAGCCACGACCTAGTGTCAACCGCCCAGAGAGCAGACCCCATATCCAGCATGTGAGACTGGCCATGGCCCAAGTCCGTCATCTCTATGCATCATGGGATTCAGGCACCTTTCCCTTGACTTTTGCTGGAATACCTGCCAATAGGGGAACATGAAGCACAATAGAAACCTCCACCTTCCCCATGACAGGAAACCTGGCAGTGGGGATGTTTGTCGAAGCCACACAGTGGGAACCAGCTTCATGGACAATGAGATCACGCCAACTCCTGAGGGCCGCCCTGGGCACAAACAGGCATTGTGAACCTCAGCCTGAGCATGCTTTCAAACAAGCCCTCTCAGTTCCCCAGCCAGAATCCCAAATTGCAGGCCTGGTACACCCCTAGGCTCAAATAATAAACATTGGTGTGATTTTCCAGGCAACCAGTCTGAGATCCTGTCTCTGGAATCCCTGTTTTGGGGCAACCCAATGATGGAAAACAGCACACTTCCTGTCCCTGAAAAAGCCACCAAACTTGGGTGGAGCCGCCAGGATCCTGAGAGGGGAAAAATATCCCATAGACCCATGAGAGTCACCTTAATTACAGCTCCTCACGAGCTACCCTCCAGGTGTACGCATTGGGCCTGCAATCACCTTGCCACTAACCCTAACCTGAATTTCTGCTTGCAGACTTCTTTCCCAAAACCATGGCTCATTTGCCTTCTAGGATGGTGTCTCTGGAGCCAGAGCACAGGACTCTGCCTGTCATCCGCAAGGAAACTATACCCATCTCAGTTGCCAAACATTTCAAATTTGGAGAAACCTGCAAGACCCCAGAGCCCACCTCAATACTGACGGCCCCTCTGCACGCAATGCCCAGTCTGAAAAACCCTCATCACCTACATCCAGGCAGACACCCAAGTCAATGGTCCTGAGTGAGAAGTTTGAAACTGACATGCCCCTCGGACCTCATTGGTACCCTAGATTAGGTATTCAGGCATCTGTCCTCAGTGAACTTTCTGTAATACAAACTTATGATACAACATGTGGTCCCTGAGCCACACAACAGAAGATATCCTGTACCCAGAAGGTAACCTTGCACCTTGACCTCTGCCAAACCCTCAGAGTAGGAGAATCCTGCACGGCACCTTAACCAACAGCACATTCTAAGATCTCCCTAATAAGAAACCACCACTGTGACCCCTCTGCAAGAGATTCCATGTCACCTCAGGGCCTTGATACTTCTTTCCAGAGCCACCAAATGGACCTGCATGTTCCTCAGATGCAATGATCAATGGAAGTGCACTTTCCAGGCATCCATGTAGGAGAGCTCTGCTACCCAAACTTTCTACATGGGGGCCCTAGAGCAAACAAACTAGACTCCACCTGTCCTGTCGAAGGAAACCTTATTGTTTGGAGCATCTCACAAGCCTCAGAGTGGGAAATGCTTCATGGCCTCTTGACACCATCCCTCCATTTGTTGGTCATCATAGATACAAACTCCAGTGTTAGCAAATATCTGATATCCACCCTTAGGTGCTAGATATCCTGTATAAGCTGCGGCACCAAGGAATTGCCTTCTTCTTGGCACTGAATTGATCCGTAGCTTATATTTACAGTACCATCTTCACCCTCCTGTTCCCAAGCCCTCTTGATAGGAAATTCTGGAGCAACAACGCAGCATTCTGCCTGCCCCCAAGAAAGAAGAATTGCCTGGTGAGTTTGACCATAAACCACACATGAGGATCCACCTGCAAGGCCATCGACAACACCCTAATATCTTAGGCCACCATGGGAACTGAGGATCTCTCTGACAGAGCCTGAGCCACGACTTCCAGTCAGCCACCCAGACAGTGGGCCCCATTTCCTGCAGGTGGGACTTGTTGTAGCCCAAAGCCGTCATGTCTACTTAACCTGGATAATCAAGCCTCTATGACCAGTCTGTAGCTCAAATCCCTGCCTATGGGGTACCTGAAGCACAAGAGTACTCTTCCTTCCTGAAGGCAGGAAATCTGGCTGTTGGGATGGGTGTTCAACCCTCAGAGTTGGAACCAGCTGCATGGACATGAGACCACGGCCACACATAGGAGCCTCCCTGGGCACAAACAGGCATTGTGACCATCAGCGTGAACCTGCTTCCAAAGAAACCCCCATGGTAGCTGGACCTGGAGCCCACAGAGTGGGACATCCAGGCCCCTAGGGGCAAATCCTCACCCTCCTTGGTGTTTTTCAATCGCCTAGACCTAGAAACTGTCCCTGGAATCCCTCTTGTGGGGGTCTATTGAGATGCAAAACAGCAGTCTTCCCTCCCCCAGAGACAGCATATTCTTGGGAGATGGGCAGAATCCTCAAAGATGAAGAATGTTTCATGGCCCCATGAAGCCACCCCGACATTTTGCGAATGTTCTGGACACACAATCCAGAAAGAAAAGTCTGCCCAACTGCCTTGATGACACCTTAATTTCACTACACAATGAGCTGACCTCAGAGCCTGCAGATCAGGGCTGTGATCACCTTGGACCTCACCCTAACACTAGTTCGTGTTTGCAGATTTCTGTCTCCAAAACCCTGTCACACATGCCCTCCATAATGGGGCCTCTGGAGCAACACTAGACGACTGTGCCTACTCTCCAGAAGGAAACTCTGCCCTTCACTGTTGCCCAAACCCTGAAACTTAAGAGCAAACTACAAAGCCCCTGAGCCCACCTCAATTTCCAAGAATGGTCTGGACCCAAGTGTACATTGTGACACACAGTGTGCACCTGCCTCCAGGCAAACATCCAAATCAAAGGCCCTGAGTCAGAATATTGAACCTGACATGCTCCTAGGACTTCATCTGTTAGGGTCCATGATCAAAGGAACGAGACTGATACAAAGCGAAGGTCAAGCAAAACTTTATTTCGCGCCAAGCATCAGGAATCAAACTACCGGTCAGAGCTACCTCTTACGAAAAGGCGGTGACGATGAACCCAACAAGGTCACTTCCAAGAAGGCCACTCTGGACGAGGCCGCTCTAGATGACGCTGCTGCTCCGCAGATGAGGCCGCTCCATGATTGGAGCCATTCCCAAGAAGAGACCGCTCCCAAGACAAGGCCACTGCTCAGTGAAGTTGCTCCCCGGACAAGGCCGCTCCCAAGAAGAGGCTGTTCTGGACAAGACCATTTCCTGGATGAGGCCACTCCCAATGACGAAGAAGCAACAATGACAAGGAGGACAACCCAGATGACACAGACTCTGCTCCCCACGATGCTACTCTGACCAGGCTTCCACCCGGAGGAAGCCACCACTGCGGACAAGGCCACTTGTGGTTCGGGGTGGCGAGGCATTTTGCAGCGAGGCTGCTGGTGTCTAGGGGCCGTTGGCATCTCAGGGCTGCTCACGCCTCCAGACCGCTGGCATCTAGGGGCTGCAGGTGTCAGGACCGACTGCTGGCATCTAGGGTCTGTAGGCATCAGGACCGCAGGCGTCGAGGGACCGCTGACAACTGGACCGCAGATGTCTCAGGACCGCAGGCATCGAGGACCGCTGACAACTGGACTGCTGGGCCGCCGCTGGAGGCTGGAGGCTGCAGGCTGCAGGCGGCGGCGCTAGGGGCCACGGCCGGAGGCTGGAAGCTGTAGGCGGCGGTGCTCGGGGCCGCCGCCAGAGGCTGCAGGCGGCGGCGCTCGGGGCCGCCGCCGGAGGATGGAAGCTGTAGGCGGGGGCGCTCGGGGCCGCCGCCGGAGGCTGAAAGCTGGACCGCCAAACGCGGTTATAGCTCTTACAAGAGCTGTTACAGCTCTTCTATACACCGTTGACTCCCCTGCTCTTCTGCGACTTCCACCGCTCTCCGCTCCACTTCACCGCTCTCCGCCGACTTCACCGCCTTCCTCGGACTTCCACCGCTCTCCGCCGACTTCACCGCTCTCCGCGGACTTCACCGCTCTCCGCCGACTCCATCCCTCCTGTAGCAGCCGCTGCTCTCCTGCAGCAGCCCCCGGTCCTCCTGCAGCAGCCCCGGCTCTCCTGCAGAAGCCCCGGCTCTCCCGCAGCAGCCCCCCTTGGCAGCCTGGCAGAGCAACCTTTATGGGGGTGGTTAAGCCCCCCCCCCTACACAGGTGGCCAATTGAATTCCAACCTTCCCAGTGGATATACATACGGCTTACTGATTGGATGTCTCCACTCAGTCTGCCCCACCCTTACATTCAGGGTCCACAAGCAAGTTCCTCTGGGAGGGGCAGACCCTTACAATCGATGCCCAGCTTGGGTTTTCAGGCACCTGTCCTGAGAGGACTGTTTTCCCATACCTTCTTATATTCCAACATGTTGTCCCTGAGCCACACAACAGACCCCTCCTGTCCCAGAAGGATACCTTTCTCTTGGTAGCTGTGTCCAAGATTCAGTGTATTAGAATCCTGCATTGACTCTGACCATCCCAACATTCCAGTGTCTCCCTGGATACAAACCAGCATTGTGATGGAACAGCATCAAACTCCAAGTCAACTCAGCCCCCTTGGAACTTCGCCCCAGATCCACCAGATCAAACCGGCCATGTTCCTGGGCTGCAAAGGTCAATGGAGTAGTGCTTTCCAGGCATCCATGAGGGAGAGCTCTGCTACCAACCTTTCCATATGTGGAACCCTGGAGCAAACAAACCAGACTCCCCCTGTCCAGTAGAAGGAAACCTTACAGTTTGGAGCATCTCACAAGCCGCAGAGTGGGAAATCTTCCATAGCCTCTTGACACGAACCCACCATTTGTCCGTCATCCTAGAAACAAACACCAGTGTGAGCAAATATCTGACATCCGCCCTTACTCAGGTGCTGGATGTCTCGAATCAGCCGCTGCATGCTGAAAGCCCCTTCCACTTGTCACTGAATTGAACCATAGCTTGTGTTTATAATTCCATCCTCACCATCCTGGTCCCCAAGCCGTCTTGATAGGGAATTCTGGAGCCACAATCCAGCATTCTGACTTCCCCATATAAAGAAGAAGTGCCTCATGAGTCTCCCCAAAAATCCCAAATTAGGATCCACCTGCATGGCCCCCGATGGCACCCTAATATCTTAGGCTGCCATGGGCTCTCAGGCTCTGTCTGACACAGCCAGAGGCACGACCTCCAGGCAGCCACGAAGACAGTGGGCCCCATATTCTGCAGGTGGGACCTGCCATGGCCGGAAGCCATCATCTCTATTCAACCTGGGTATTTAGGCATCTCTCCCAAACCGTAGCACAAATCCCTGCCTATGGGGGAGCCTGAAGCACAAGAGTATTCTTATTCCTGATGGCAGGAAACCTGGATGCTGAGATGGGAACTAAGACTCTGTCTGACACAGCCTGAGCCACGACCTAGAGTCAGCCATGCAGATAGTGGTTCCCATATTCTGCAGGTTGGACTTGTTGTGGCCCAAAGCCATCATCTCTACTCAACCTGGATATTCAAGCATCTTTCCCAGATTGTAGCTGAAATCCCTGACTATGGAGGAACCTGAAGCACAAGAGTACTCCTCCTTCCCGAAGGCAGGAAGACTGGCTGTTGAGATAGGTGTCCAACTCTCAGAGTGGGAACCAGCTGCATGGCCCATGAGACCATGGCCACACATGGGAGCCACTCTGGGAACAAACTTGCATTTTTACCCTCAGCGTGAGGCTACTTTCAAAAAAAAATAAAAGTGCCTGGTCAGTCTTCCCAGGTCCCCCACATGAGGATCCAACTGCATAGCCCTCAACAACGCCCTAATATCATAGGCCATCATGGGCACTAAAGCTCTGTCTGACATAGCCTGATCCACGACCTCCAGTCAGCCACCTAGACATTGGGACCCATATCCTGCAGGTGGGACCTGCTGTGGCCCGAAACCATCATCTCTCTCTCTACCGCCTCCATGACACCTTAATTTCAGTACAATATGAGCTGCACTCAGGGCCTGCAGATTGGGCCTGTGATCACCTCAGCCCTCACCCTAACCCTAGTTTGCGTTTGCAGATCTGTCCCCAAAGCCCTGGCCCACATGTTCCCTCCAGGATGGGGACTCTGGTGCAACACCAGATGATTGTGCCAACCTTCCCGAAGGAGACTTTACACTTCACTGTTGCCCAAACCCTGAATATTAAGAGCAAAGTAATTGCCCCTGAGCAAATGTAAATTTCGAAGGACATGCTGGACCAAAATGCGCATTCTGACACAAATGAACACCTGACTCCAGGCATACATCCAAGTCAAAGGCCCTGAGTCAGAATATTGAACCTCACATGCCCCTAGGACTTCATCGATACCCAAAATCAGATTTTCAGGTGCCAGCCCTAGAGGTCTGTTCTCCAATACGAACTTATATACCAACATGTGGTCCCTGAGCTACACTACAGAACCCCTCCTGTCTCCAGAAGGATACCTTGATCTTGGTAGCTTTGTCCAAGTCTCCTGTAGGAGAATCATGCAGGGCCCCTGACCACCCCAACATTCTAACATTCATTCAACATTCTAACATCTCCCTGGATGCAAACCAGCATTGTGATCCAACAGCATGAATCTCCATGTCAACTCAGGCCAAACTCCATGTCAACTCAGGTCAACTCAGGAACTCCGCCCCAGAGCCACCAGATCAAACCTGCCATCTTCCTCATCTGCAGTGGTCAATGGAGGTGTGCTTTTCAGGCATCCATGTGGGAGAACTCTGCTACCCAAACGTTCCATATGGAGAACAGTGGAGCAAAAAATCCAGACTCGCCCTGTACAGTAGAAGGAATCCTTGCTGTTTGGAGCATCTCACAAACCCCAGCCTGGGAAATCCTCCATGGCCTCGTGACGCCACCCCTCCATTTGGTGGCCATAATAAACACATACTCCAGTACGATCAAACATCTGACATCTGCCTTACTCAGGTGCTGGATATCTCGAATCAGCCACTACACACTGGAACTGCCTTTTGCTTGGCACTGAATTTAACTGTAGCTTGTGTTGACAATTCCATCCTCACCCTCCTGCACCCCAAGCCCTCTTGACAGGGAATTCTGGTACCACAACACAGCATTCTTCATGCCCCACAGAAAGAAGAAGTTCCTGGTGAGACTGCCCAGAAACCCGAAATGAGGATCCACCTGTCTGGCCCTTGACGGCACCCTAATATCATAGGCCACCAAGAGCACTTAGGCTCTGTCTGACACAGCCTGAGCCACGACCTTCAGTATGGCACGCGGACAGCGGGCCCCATAAACTGCTGGTGGGACCTGCCTTGGCCCAAAACCATCACATCTGCTCAACCTGGATATTCAGGCATCTCTCCTCAGACTGTAGCTCAAATCCCTGACTATGGGGAAACATGATTCACAAGAGTACTCCTCCTTCCAGATGGTAGGAAACCTGGCTGTTGAGATCGGCGTCCAACCCTCAAAGAGGGAAATAGTTGCAAGGCCCATGAGACCACGGCCACTCTTGGTAGCCGCCCTGAGCACAAACAGGCATTTTGACCCTCAGTGTGAGCCTGCTTTGAAACAAACACCCTTGGTAGCTAGACCAGGAGCCTGCTGAGTGTGCCTGCTAGGTCCCTCGTACCAGATGCTTACCCTAGTTTGTGTTTCATTGTGCCCAGACACAGAACCTGTCCCTGAAATCCCACATTTGGGTGTTCCCTGAGACTGAAAACAGCAGTCTTCCCTTCCCCCAGAAACACCAAACTCTTAGGAGCTAGGCAGAATCCCCAGAGACGAAGAATCTCTCATGGCCTCATGAAGCCACCCCTACCACTTGCGACCAGGCTGGACACACAATCCCGACAGAAAAGCCTGTGCTAATGCCTCCAAGACACCTTAATTTCAGTATACTATGCACTGACCTCAGGGCCTGCATATCAGGCCTGTGATCACCTCGTCTCTCACCCTAACCCTAGTTCGCTTTTGCATATTTCTGTTCCCAAAGCACTGGCCAACATGCCCTCCAGGATGGGGCCTCTGGAGCCACACCAGAACACTGTGCCTACCCTCCCAAAGGAAAATCTGCCCTCCATTGTTGCCCAAACCCTGAAGAATTGGAGTAATATACAAAGTAACTGAGCTCACCTCAATTGCGAGGAAAACTCTGGACAGAAATGCACATTCTGGCACACCATGAACACCTGCCTCCAGGCAGACATTCATGTCAAAGGACCTGAGTCAGAAGATTGATCCTGACATGCCCCTAGGTCTTCATCGATTCCTTAGATTAGATGTTCAGGTGCCTGTCCCCAGAGGACTTTTCTCCAAGAACAACTTAAATTCCAAAAAGTGGTCCATGAGCCACAAAACAGAATCCCTCCTGTCTCCAGTAAGATAGCTTTCTCTAGGTAGCTATGTCCAAGAATCAGTGTAGGAGAATCCTGCATGGCCCCTGACCACCCCAACATTCTAACATCTCCCTGGATACAAACCATCATTATGATCCAACAGCATGAAACTCCATGTCAACTCAGGCCGCTTGGAACATCGCCCCAGAGTCATCAGAATGAACCTGTCATGTTCCTCAGCTGCAATGGTCAATGGAGGTGTGCTTTCCAGGCATCCATTTTGGAGAGCTATCCTACCCAAACTTTCCATATGGGGAATGGTGGAGCAAACAAACCAGACTCGCCCTGTCTAGTACAAGGAATCCTTGCTGTTTGGAGCATCTCACAAGCCCCAGTGTGGGTAATCCTCCATGGCTTCATGAAGCTACCCCTCCATTTGGTGGCCAACATAGACACAAAGTCCAGTGTAAGCAAACATCTTACATCCTCCCTTACTCAGGTGCTGGTATCCCAAATCAGCCACTGCACACTCGAACTCCCTTCCATTTGCAACAGAATTTAACCATAGCTTGTGTTTACAATTTTATCCTCACCCTCTTCGTCACCAAGCCTTCTTGACAGGGAATTATGGAGCTAAAATGCAGCATTCTACCTACCCCACAGACAGAAGCAGTGCCTGGTGAGTCTGCCCGGAAACCCCACATTTGGATCCACCTGCATGGCCCTCAATGGCACCCTAATATCATAGGCTTCCATGGGCACTCAGGCTCAGTCTGACACAGCCTGAGCCACGACCTCTAGTCAGCCACACAGACACAGCCATATCCTGCAGGTGGTACCTGCCGTGGCCTGAAGCTGTCACATCTATTCAACCTGTATATTCAGGCATCTCTCCCCAGACCATAGCTCAAATCCCTGACTATGGGGGAACCTCGAAGCACAGGAATACTCCTCCTACCCAATGGCAGGAACTCAGGCTCTTTAAATGGGTGTCCAGCCCTAAGCGTGGGAACCAGATGCATGGCCCATGAGACCACGGTCACTCATGGGAGTCGCCCTGGGCACAAACAGGCATTGTGACCCTCAGTGTGAGCCTGCTTTCAAACAAACCGCCTTGGTAGCTGGACCAGGAGCACACAGGGCAGGCCTGCCAAGTCCCTAGGGCCAAATCCTAACCCTCGATGTTTTCCAGATGCCAATTCCCAGAAACTGTCTCTGGAATCCCTCTTTTGGGGGTCGTGTGAGACGGGAAACAGCAGTCTTCCCTTCCCCCAGACACACCAAACTCTAGGGATCTGGGCAGAATCCCCAGAATTGAAGAATCTCCCATAACCCCATGAAGAATCCCCTACATTTTGCGACTGTCCTAGACACACAATCCAGACGGAAAAGCCAGCATTACGATCTCCATGACACCTTAATTTCAGTACACTATGAGGTGCACTCACGCCCTGCAGATTTGGCCTGTGATCACACCAGCCCTAATCCTAACCACAGTTTGCATTTGAAGATTACTGTCCCCCAAACCCTGCCCAATGGCCTTCAGGATTGGGCGTATGGTCCCACATCGGAGCAGTGTGCTTACACTCCCGAAGTAAACTCTGCCCTTCACGTTTGCAAAAACCATGAATCTTAGGAGCAAAGTACAAAGCACCTGAGCTCAGCTAAATTTCAAAGACCGCTCTGGATCCAAGTGCATATTCTGATATGAGTGAGCACCTGCCTCCAGACAGACATCCAAGTCAAAGGCCCTGAGTCAGAAGATTGAACCTGACATGCCTCTAGAACTTCATCGATACCCTAGCTTAGGTTTTTAGGCTCTTGTACCCAGATGCCTGTTCTCCAATACCAACTTATATTTCAACATGTGGTCCCTCAGCCACACATCAGAACCCCTCCTGTCCCCAGAAGGATACCTTGCTCTTGGTAGCTATGTCCAAAACTCAGTGCAGGAGAATTCTGCATGGCCCTGTGACAACCCCAACATTCTAACATCTCCCTGTATAACAACCAGCATTGTGACTCAATGCATATAACTCCATGTCAAATCGGGCCTCTTGGAACTTCACCTCAGAGGCACCAGATCACACCTGCCATGTACCTCAGCTGCAACAGTCAATGGAGTTGTGCTTTCAGGCATCCATGAGGGAGAGCTCTGCTACACAAACATTCCATAATGTGTACCCTGTAGCAAACAAACCAGACACCACCTGTCCAGTAGAAGGAAATATTGCTGTTTGGAGCATCTCACAAGTCACAGCGTGGGAAATACTTCATGGCCTCGTGACACCACCCTTCCATTTAGGAGTCATCATAGAGACAAACTCCAGTGTGAGAAAACATCTGATATCCACCCTTTACTCAGGGGCTGGATATTTCGTATAATCTGCTGCACACTGGAACTACCTTCTGCTTGTCACTGCATTCAACCTTAGCTTGTGTTTACAATTCCATCTTCACCCTCCTATTGCCCAAGCCCTATTGATAGGGAATTCTTGAGCCACAATGCAGCTTTCTGCCTGCCCCACAGAAAGAAGTGCCTGGTGAGTCTTCCCAGAATACCCACATTAGGATCCAACAGCATGGCCCTCGACGGGACCCTAATATCTTAGGCCACCATTGGCACTCAGGCTCTGTACGACACAGCCTGAGCTATGATCATCAGTCAGCTACGCAGACAGAGGACCTCATATACTGCAGGTGGGACCTGCCATGGCCCGAAGCTGTCACATTTACTCAACTTGGTTATTCAGGCCTCTCTCCCCAGACCGTAGCTCAAATCCCTGCCTATGGGGGAAATTGTAACACAGGAGTACTCTTCCTTCCCAATGGAAGGAATCCTGGCTGTTGAGATGGGTGTCCAACCCTCAGAGTGGGAACCAGCTACATGGCCCATGAGACCACGGTCACTCATGGGAGCCGCCCTGGGCACAAACAGGCATTGTGACCCTCAGCATGAGCCTGCATTCAAACACACCCCCTCGGGAGCTGGACCAGGAGTCTGCAGAGCAGGCCTGCCAGGACCCTAGGGCCAAGGCCTCACACTCGTTCATGTTTTCCAGGGTCCCAGACCCAGAAACTGTCTCTGGAATCCCTCTTTTGGAAGTCCCCTGAGACGGAAAACAGCAATTTTCACTTCCCCCAGAGACACCAAACTCTTGGGAGCTGGGTAGAATCCCCAGAGACGAAGAATGTCCCATGGCCCCATAAAGACTCCCATACATTTTGAGACCGTCCTGGACACACTATCCAGACAGAAAAGCCTGTGCTACCACCTCCATGACTCCCTAATTTCAGTACACTATGAGCTGCCCTCAGGGCCTGCGGATCAGACCTGTGATCACCTCGGCCCTCAAACTAACCCTAGTTCGCGTTTGCAGATTTCTTTCCCCAAAGCCCAGGCCTACATGCCCTCCAGGATGGGGTCTCTGGAGCCCTGGACAAGTGGGCATACGTTCCCAAAGGAAACCCCATGTCAACACAGGCCTCTTGGAACTTCGCCCCAGAGGCACCAGAAGGAACCTGCCATGTTTCTCAGCTGCAAAGGTCAGTGGAGTTGTGCTTTCCTGGCATCCATGGGAGGTTGTTCTGCTACCCAGACTTTCCATATGTGTGACCCTGGAGCAAAGAAACCAGACTCTCCCTGTCCAGTAGAAGGAAACCTTGCTGTTTGGAACATCTCACAAGCCCCAGTGTGGGAAATCCTCCATGGCCTCGGGACGCCACCCCACCATTTGTCAGTCATCATAGACACAAACTCCAGTGTGAGCAAGCATCTGGCATCCGCCCTTAGTCAGGTGCTGGATATCTCAAATCATCTACTGCACACTAGAGCTGCCTACTGCTTGGCACTGAATTTAACCGTAGCTTGTGTTTACAATCCCATCCTCAACCTTCTGGTTTACAAACCCACTTGATAGGGAATTCTGGAGCCACAATGCAGTATTCTGCCTACCACACAGAAAGAAATCCTGCCTGGTGATTCTGCCCAGAAACCCCACATGAGAATCCACCTGCATGGCCCTCGACAGCACACTAATATCATAGGCTGCAATGAGCACTCAGGCTCTGTCTGACACATCCTGAACCACAACCTTCAGACAGCCATGCAGACAGTGGTCCCCGTATTCTGCAGATGGGAAATGCCGTGGCTTGATGCCGTCATCTCTACTCAACGTATTCAGGTGTCTCTTCCCAGACTCTAGCTCAAATCCCTGCCTATAGGGGAACCTTAAGCACAAGAGTACTCCTCCTACCTGATGGAGGGAACCTGGCTGTTGAGATGGGTGTCCAACCCTCAGAGTGGGAACCAGCTACATGGACCATGAGACCATGGCCACTCATGGGAGCCGCCTTGGGCACAAGGAAGGATTGTGACTCTCAGCGTGAGTCTACTTTCAAACAAACTCCCTCGGTAGCTGGACCAGGAGCCCGCAGATCGGGCCTGCCAGGTTCCTAGGTCCAAATCCTTACCTTCATTCATGTTTTCCAGGTGCCCAGAGCAAGATCTGTCTCTGGAATGCCTCTTGTGGGTGTCCCCTGAGACGGAAAACAGCAGTCTTCCCTTCCCCCAGAGACATCAATCTCTTGGGAGTTGGGCAGAATCCCGAGAGAAGAGAAATCTCCCGTGGCACCATGAAACACTCCTACATTTTGTGACCGTCCTGGACACACAATCCAGATAGAAAAGCCTGTGCAACCGCCTCTATGACACCTTAATTTCAGTACACTATGAGCTGCACGCAGGGCCTGCAGATTGGGCCTGTGATCACCTCGGCCTTCACTCTAACCCTAGTTCACATTTGCAGATTTCTGTCCCCAAAGCCCTGGCCCACATGCCTTTAGTACGGGGCCTCTGGAGCCACACCAGACGACCGTGCCTACCCTCCTGAAGGAAACTCTATTCTCACAGTTGCCAAAACCCTGAAGATTAGGAGCAAAGTAAAAAGCCCCTGAGCACACCTCCATTGTGAAGAATGCTCTGGACCCGAATGCGCATTCTGACACACAATGAGACCCTGCATTCAGGCAGATATCCATGTCAAAGGCCCTGATTCAGCAGATTGAACCAGACATGCCTCTAGGACTTCATGGATACCAGAGCTTAGATTTTTAGGTGCCTATCCCCAGGGGCCTTTTACCCAATACCAACTTATATTCCAACATGTGGTCCCTGAGTCACACTATAGAACCCCTCCTGTCCCCAGAAGTATACTTTGCTTTTGGTAGCTGTGTCCAAGTCACAGTGTAGGAGAATCCTGCATGTCCCTCTGACCACACCAACACTCTAATTTCTCTATGGATCACAACCAGCATTGTGATCCAACAGCATGAAACTCCTTGTCAACTCAGGCTGCTTGGAACTTAGCCCCAAAGCCAGGAGATCGAACCTGTCATTTCCTCACTTGCAGTGGTCCATGGAGGTGTGCTTTCTAGGCATCGACACGGAAAAGCTCTGCTAACCAAACTTTCCATATGGGGGACCCTGGAGCAAACAAACCAAAATCCCCCTGTCCAGTAAAAGGAAAATTTGCTGTTTCGTGCATCTCACAAGTCACAGCATGGGAAATCCTCCATGGCCTCTTGTGCCACCCCTCCATTTGTCGGTCATCATAGACTCAAATTACAGTGTGAGCAAACATCTGACATCCGCCATTACTCAGGTGCTGGATAGCTCAAATCAGCCTTCTGATTGGCACTGGATTGAACTGTAGTTTGTGTTTACCATTCCATCCTCACCCTCTTGGTCCCCAAGGCCTCTTGATAGGGAATTCTGGAGCCACGATGCAGCATTCTGCCTGTCCCACAGAAAAAAGTGCCTGGTGAGTCGGCCAAGAAAACCCACATGAGGATCCACCTGCATGACCCTTGATGGAACCCTAATATCATAGGCCGTCATGGGCACGCAGGCTCTGTCTGACACAGCCTGAGCCATGACCTCCATTCAGCCACGCAGACAGTGGGCCCCATATTCTGCAGGTGGGACCTGTTGGCCCGAAGCCTGATGGCCCGAAGCCATCAAATCTACTCAACCTAGATATTCAGGCACCTCTCCCCAGACTATAACTCAAATCCTTGCCTATTGGGGAAACTGAAGCCCAGGAGTACTCCTCCTTCCCGATGGCAGGAAACCTGGATGTTGGGATGGGTGTTCAACCCTCAGAGTGGGAACCAGATGCTTGGCCCAGGAGGCCACAGTCACTCATGGGAGCCGCTCTGGGCCCAAAGAGGCATTGTGACCCTCAGCCTGAGCATGCTTTCAAACAGGCCCTCTCAGTTGCACCACCAGGATCCCGCATTGAAGGCCTGGTATGCCCCTCTTCCCAAATACTATCCCTTGTTGGGATATTCCAGAGGCCCAGAACCAGAGCCTGTTTCTGGAATCCCTGATTTGTGGCACCCCAAAGATGGAAAACAGCACTCTTCACTTCCCCCAAAAAGCCACCAAACTATTGGGAGCCACTAGGATCCTAAGAGAGGAAAGATTTCCCATGTATCCATGAGACAACACTGCATTCCAAGGCCAACCGGGACAAGAGTCCAGATATAAAAGCTTGTGCTATTGCCTTGCATCACCCTATTTACAGTTCCTGATGAACTGTCCTCCAGATCTATGCACTGGGCCTGCGATCACTTCGCCACTAACCCTAACCCTAGTTTGTGTTTGTAGACTTCTCTCTCAAACCATGGATCACATTCCCTCCAGGATGGTGTCTCTGGAGCCACACCACAGGACTTTGTGTGCCATACCCAAGAAAACTTTGCCCAAACCACTTGCCCAAACCCTCCAGATTAGAAAAGCCTGCAAGGACCCTGAGCCCACCCCAATATTGGAGGCTGATCTAGACGCAAATGCACAGTCTGAAACACCCTTAGTCCTTACATATAGGTAGACAATCAAGTCAATGGTCCAGAGTCTGAAGATTGAAACACACATGTCCCTAGGACCTCAATAGAACCCCATTTAGGTTTTCATGCATCTGTCCTCAGAGACCTGTTCTGGAATACCAACTTATGATACAACATGTAGTCCCTAAGCTACACAGCAGAAAAATTCCTGTCCCCAGAAGGAAAACGTGCTCTTGGACCTGTGTCAAGCCCTCAAGGTAGGATACTCCTGAATGGCATTTTAGCCACCAACACAATCTAAGATCTCCCTGGTAACAAACCAGCATTTTAACCCCTGCACAAGACATTCCATGTCAACTCAAAGCCTTCGTACTTCACCCCAGAGCCACCAGAATGAAACAGTCATGTTCCTCAGCTTCGTGGTCTATTGAGATAGGCTCTCCGGGCATCCATGTGGTAGAGCTCTGTTACCCCAAATTTCCATATGGGGGACCCTGGAACTAACACGCCAAACTTCAACTGTCCAGTATAAGGAAACCTTGCTGTTTGGAGCATCTCACAAGCCTCAGTGCGGGAAATCCTTCATGGCCTCTGGATGCCAACCCTCCATTTGTCGGTCATCATAGACACAAACTCCAGTGTGAGCAAACATCTAACATCCATCCTTACTCACATGCTGGATATCTCGCATAAGAAGCAGCCCATTGGAACTGCCTTCCTCATGGCACTGAATTGAGCCATAGCTTGTGTTTACAATTCCATCCTCACTGTACTGGTCCCCAAGCCCAAGTGATAGGGATTTCTGGAGCCACAATGCAGCATTCTGCATTCCCCATAAAAAGAAGTGCCTGGTGAGTCTGCCCAGGAACCCCACATGAGGATCAATCTACTCCTGCCTTGAAGGAACCCTGATTTATAGAGTGTCCTGGCCACTAGTGCTGTGTCTAACAGAGCCTGAGCCCCGACCTCATGTCAGCCTTCCAGAAAGCGGGGCCCGAATCCAGCATGTAAGACCATCCATGGCCCAAGGCCATCATCTCTACACATCCTTGGTATTCAGGCATCTGTCCCCAGACCTTTGCTGGAATCCCTGCCAATGGGGGAACCTGAAGCACAATGGAGAACTCCTCCTTCTCCATGGCAGGAAATCTGGCTCTTGGTATGGGTGTTCAACCCTCAAAGTTGGAGCCAGATGCATGGCCAAGTCACGCCCACTGCTGACGGCCGCCCTGGGCACAAACCGGCATTGTGACCCTCAGCCTGAGTATACTTTCAAATAATAACTCTCAGTTACACCACCAGGATACCACATTACAGGCCTGGGGAACCCCTAGGACCAAATCTTAACCGTTGGTTTGATTATCCAGGTGCCCAGACACAGAGCCCATCTCTGGAATCCCTGTTTTGGGACACCCAAAAGATGGATATCAACACTCTTCCCTTCCCCGAAAAAGCCAACAAACTATTTGGAACTTCCAGGATCCTTTGAGAGGAAAAATCTCTCATAGATTCATGAGACAACACCTGTGTTCCGAGGCCATTCTGGACACACAATCCAGATATAAAAGCCTGTGCTACCACCTAGAGTCACCCAAGTTACAATTCCTGACAGTCTGTGCTCCAGGTCTACGCACTGGGCTTGCGATCCCATCGCCACTAAACCTAACCCAAGTTTGTGTTGGCAGACTTCTCTCTCAAAACCATGGCTCACATGCCCTCCAGGAACTGGTCTCTGAAGCCACACCACAGGACTGTGTCTCCATCCCCAAGGAAACTTTGGCCATCAGAGTTGCCCAAACCCTCCAGATTAGGAGAAACCTGCAAAGCCCGTGAGTCCACCCCAATATTGGAGGCCGCTCTGGACGTGAATGCACAGTCTGAAACATCTTGATTCCCTACATCCAGACAGACATCCAATTCAATGGTTCTGAATCTAAAGATTGAACCTGACACGCCCCTAGTACCACATTGGAACTACAATTAGGTTTTCGGGCATCTGTCCTCAGAGGCCTGTTCTGGAATAACAATTTATAATACAACATGTGGTCCCTGAGTCACACAACAGAAAAACTCCTGCCCCTAGAAGGAAGCCATGCTCTTGAACCTGTGTCAAACCCTCAGGCTAGGAGAATCTCGCTTGGCACCTTAGCCAACATCACTTTCTAAGATCTCCCTTTTAATAAACCAGCATGGTGACCCCTTTGTTAGAGATTCCATGTCAACTCAAGGCCTTGGTACTTCATCACAGAGCCACCAGAATGGAACCTGCCATGCTCCTAAGCTGCATGGTCCATGGAAATGTGCTTTCCAGGAAACCATGTGGGAGAGCTCTGCTACCCAAACTTTCCACATGGGGGAACCTGGAGCAATCAAATCAGACTCCACCCGTCCAGTAGGGGGAAACCTTGCTGTTTGGAGCATCTCACAAGCCTCAGTGTGGGAAATCCTCCAGGGCCTCTTTGCGCTACCTTTCCATTTGTTCCTCATGATAGAGACAAACTCCATTGTGAGCAAACATGTGACATCCGCCATTTCTCACTCAAGTGCTGGATATCTAGAATAAGACGCTGAATGTTAGAACTGTCTTTGGCCTGGCACTGAATTTAACCGTGTCTTTGGTACACAATACCATTTTCACCCTACTCTTCACCATGCCCTCTTGATAGGGAAATCTGGAGCCACTACGCAGCATTTGCCTTCCCCATAGAAAGAAGTGCCTGAGAGACTGCCAGGAAATCCCACATGAGGATCTGTCTGCTGGGCCCTTGAGGGAACCCCAATTTATAGTTTCACTGGCCACTAGTGCTGTGTCTGACAGAGCCTGAGCCCCGACGTCGTTTCAGCTTCCCAGAGAGTCTGGCCCATATCCAGCATGTAAGACCGGCCATGGCCAAAGTCCGTCCTTTCTACTCATCCTTGGTATTCAGGCATCTGTACCCAGACCTGTGCTGGAATCACTGCCAATGGGGAACCTTGAGCACAGTAGAGAACTCCTATTTCCCCAATGCAGGAAACGTGGCTTTCGGGATGGATTTCCAACCCTCAACATAGGAGCCAGCTGCATGGCCAATGAGAACATGCCTACTTGTGAGGGCTGCCCTGGGCACAAACAGGCATGTAGACCCTCAGCCTGAGCATGCTTTCAAGCCAGCCCTCTTAGTTGCACCACCATGATCTAGCTGTGAAAGCCTGGTATGCCCCTAGGCCCAAATCCTAACCCTTGGTGGGATTTTCCATGCACCCAATCCAGAGTCCGTCTCTGGAATCCCTGTTTTGGGACACCACTAAGATGGAAAACAGCACTCTTACCTTCACTGGAAAAGCCAAGAAAGTATTGTGAACCGCTGAGATCCATTAGAGGAAAAATCTCCCATGGATCCATGAGACCACACCTGCATTCCAAGCCATTCTGGACACACAATCCAGATAGAAAAGCCTGTGCTACCACCTTTGAGTCACCATAATTACAGTTCCTGAGGGGCGGCCCTCCAGGACTATACATTGGGCATGCTATCACTTCACCAATAACCCTAACCCGAGTTTGTGTTTGCAGACTTGCGGCCCAAAACCATGCCTCACAGGCCATCCAGATTGGGGTCTCTGGATCCACACCACAAAACTGTGCCTGCCATTCCCAAGGAAAATGTGCCCATCAGAGTTGCCCAAACCCTCCAGATTAGGAGAAACCTGCAAGGCCCCTGAGCCCACCCCAATATTGGAGGCCACTCAGGATTCAAATGCAAAGTCGGTAACACCCTGATCACCTACATCCAGGCAGACATCCAAGTCAATCTTCCTGAGTCAGAAGATTGAACCTGACATGCACCTAGGACCTCATTGGAACCCTAGATTAGGTTTTCAGTCCTCTGTCCTCAGAGGCCTGTTCTGGAATACCAACATATGATACAACATGTGGTCCCTGAGCCACACAACAGAACATTTCATATCCCCATAAGGAAACCGTGCTCTTAGACCTGTGTCAAACCCTCAAGTATAGAGAATCCTGCATGGCACCTTAGCCACCAACACTTGCTAAGATCTCCCTGGTAACAAACCAGCATTTTCACCCATCAGCAAGCGATTACCTCTCAACTCAAGGCCTTGGTACTCGCCTTAGAGCCATCAGAATGAACCTGCCATGTTCCTCAGCTGCAATATTTATGGAGGTGTACATTCCAGGAATCCATGCGGTAGAGCTCTGCTACCCGAACTTTTCACATGGAGGACCGTGGAGCAAACAAACCAGTCTCCACTTGTCCAGTAGAAGAAAACCTTGCTGTTTGGAGCATCTCACAATCCGCAGCATGGGAAACCCTCCATGGCCGTTTGATGGCACCCCTCAATTTGTTGGTCATCATAGACACAAACTCCAGTGTGAGCAAACATCTGACATCCACCCTTACTCAGGTGCTGGATATCTCGAATCAGCTGTGGCACATTGGAACTGCCTTCTGTTTGGCATTGAATTAACCGTAGGTTGTGTTTACAATTACACCTTCACCCTACTGGTCACCAAGCCCCCTTGATAGGGAATTCTGGAGCCACAACACAGCATTCTGCCTTCCCCACCGAAAGAAGTAGTGCCTGGTGAGATTGCCGGGAAATCCCACATGAAGTTCAATCTGCCTGGCCCTTGAGGGATTTATAGGCTGCCTCGATTTATAGGCTATCCTGACCATTAGTTCTGTGTCTGACAGAGCCTGAGCCCCGACCTCTAGTCAGCCACCCTTAGAGCCGGGCCCATATCCAGCATGATAGACCAGCCATGTCCCAGGTCCGTCATCTCTACCCATCCTTAGTACTCAGGCATTTGTCCCCAGACCTTTGCTGGAATCCTTGCCAATGGGGAAACCTGAAGCACAATAGAGAACTACTATATTCCCAAGGCAGGAAACGTGGCATTTTTGAAGGTTTTCCAACCCTCAGAGGGGGAGCCACCTGCATGGCCAATGAGACCACTCCCACTCATGAGGGCCGCCATGGGCACAAACAGGCATTGCGACACACAGCATGAGCATGATTTCAAGCCAGCCCTCTCAGTTGCACCACCAGGATCGGGCATTTAAATCCTGGTACGCCCCTAGGACCAAATACTTACACTTGATGGGATTTTCCAAGTGCCTAGACACAGAGCCAATCTCTGGAATCCCTATTTTGTGGAACCACTACATTGGAAACCATCACTCTTTCCTTCCACGAAAAAGCCACCAAAGTATTGAGAGCCACTGGGATCCTTAGAGAGGAAAAATCTCTCATGGACCCATGAAACCACACCTGCATTCCGAGGCCATCCTGGACACACAATCCAGATATTAAACTGTTAGGGTCCGTGATCAAAGGAACGAGACTGATACAAAGCGAAGGTCAAGCAAAACTTTATTTCGTGCCAAGCATCAGGAATCAAACAACCGGTCAGAGCTACCTCTTACGAAAAGGCGGTGACGATGATCCCAACAAGGTCACTTCCAAGAAGGCCACTCTGGACGAGGCCGCTCTAGATGACGCTGCTGCTCCGCAGATGAGGCCGCTCCATGATTGGAGCCGTTCCCAAGAAGAGGCCACTCCCAAGACAAGGCCACTGCTCAATGAAGTTGCTCCCCGGACAAGGCCGCTCCCAAGAAGAGGCTGTTCTGGACAAGACCATTTCCTGGATGAGGCCACTCCCAATGACGAAGAAGCAACAATGACAAGGAGGACAACCCGGATGACACAGACTCTGCTCCCCACGATGCTACTCTGACCAGGCTTCCACCCGGAGGAAGCCACCACTGCAGACAAGGCCACTTGTGGTTCAGGGTGGCGAGGCATTTTGCAGCGAGGCTGCTGGTGTCTAGGGGCCGTTGGCATCTCAGGCCTGCTTACGCCTCGAGACCGCTGGCACCTAGGGGCTGCAGGTGTCTCAGGACCTCAGGCGTCGAGGGACCGCTGACAACTGGACCGCAGATGTCTCGGGACCGCAGGTTTCGAGGGACCGCTGACAACTGGACCGCAGATGTCTCGGGACTGCAGGCGTCGAGGGACCGCTGACAACTGGACCGCAGATGTCTCGGGACCACAGGCGTCGAGGGACCGCTGACAACTGGACCGCAGATGTCTTGGGACCGCAGGTGTCGAGGGACCGCTGAAAACTGGACCGCAGATGTCTCGGGACCGCAGGCGTCGAGGGACCGCTGACAACTGGACTGCTAGGCCGCCGGAGGCTGGAGGCTGCAGGCGGCGGCGCTCGGGGCCGCCGCGGGAGGCTGGAGACGGCGGTTCTCGGGGCCGCTGCCAGAGGCTGGAGGCGGCGGCGCTCGGAGCCGCCGCTGGAGGCTGGAGGCGGCGGCGCTCGGGGCCGCCGCCAGAGGCTGGAGGCTGCAGGCGGTGGTGCTCGGGGCCGCCGCCGGAGGCTGGAGGCGGCGGCGCTCGGGGCCGCCGCCAGAGGCTGGAGACGGCGGCGCTCGGGGCCGCTGCCGGAGGCTGCAGGCGGCGGGGCTCGGGGACGCCGCCGGAGGCTGGAGGCTGGAGGCTGGAGGCTGGACCGCCAAACGCGGTTATAGCTCTTACAAGAGCTGTTACAGCTCTTCTATACACCGTTGACTCCCCTGCTCTCCTGCAACTTCCACCGCTCTCCGCTCCACTTCACCGCTCTCCGCCGACTTCACCGCTCTCCGCGGATTTCACCGCTCTCCTGCAGCAGCCCCGGCTCTCCTGCAGCAGCCCCCCCTTTGACAACCTGGCAGAGTAACCTTTATGGGGGTGTTTAAGCCCCGCCCCTACACAGGTGGCCAATTGAATTCCAATTTTCCCAGTGGATATACATACGGCTTACTGATTGGATGACTCCACTCAGTCTGCCCCACCCTTACATTCCCCCCTTTCCTTTGGAGATTAGTCAAATCCTTGACTTTTCAGCTTGTTCTATGTTATTTCAAGCATATAAGGTAAATATTTTGTCATTTCTTTAGTATAGCAACAATACACTCACAGTTTCTTTAGTCTTAGTTTCAGTCCATGGTCAGCAGGGTCTTTTGGCTGCATTTCCCATTTCTGGAGGGCATCCTTACTCTCAGCTCGTTTGACATGACCTGCATGAACCCAGGCCCTGATGCCTTCCACTTTTACTGCCGTGGGGGTGGTTAGGATAACAGTAAATGGTCCCTTCCAACGAGGCTCCAAATTCCCCACTTGATAGCGACGTATCCAAACCAAGTCCCCGGGTTGGTAAGGATGTGCTTCCACCGTCTCTGTTCCAGTATAGGCAGTTTGGATCCCTTCTTTTTAAGACAGACTGTAATGCCTGCAGTGACTGGGGTATAGACTGATCAGTCATTTCTGCTAGGGAAACCTCCTGTAGCCTAGGACAGAGCTCCCAAACATTATTTTAAATGGGGTCACCTTTTTATTACATCGTGCCCTGAGAGTAAAAGGAAGGAGATTTTCTATCCACCGCCAGCCTCCAGAATTAACTTTGTCAAGGTCTTTTCGAGAGTCTGGTTCATTCTCCTTGCTCAGAGCTCTGGGGCCAGTAGGCACACTGTAGTTTCCAGTTAGTGCCTGTGGCCTCTGCCATCTGTAGTGCCTTGGTGAATGCAATCAGCTTTGCTTTTCCACCGAGATCCTATGTGGCAGGGCTGTCATCCAGAGTCTCTGCCCAGGAGAAACCATTGCAGCCCCCGCATACCTCTTTTCCACTGACCATGTAACTACTCCCTTCTGTGAACAGAGTCATTTCTGCATCCGGGAGGGGAGTGTCTCTGAGATCTGGCCTTATTCCTGTGACTTGGGTTAAGACCTCCCCACAGTCGTGTGGATGGTCAGCTAGCTCTTCTGGCAGCAATGTGGCTGGATTTAGCACTGCTGGGGGTCGGAAGGCCACTTTTGGTTCTTTGAGGAGAAGGGCCTGATACCCCGTTACTCGGGCGTTCATCATCCATCGGTCTGGTGGAGTCCGGAGAAGGCCCTTAATCGCGTGTGTGGTGGTTATAACAAGATTTTGGCCCAAAGTTAATTTACTCGCATCCTTAACCAGGAGGGCTGTTGCGGCAATTATGCGGAGGCAAGGAGGGAACCCAGCTGCTACTGGGTCTAGTTTCTTGCTAAGATAGACCACTGGCCTTCACCATGCCCTAGAGTCTGAGTCAAAACTTCTTTAGTCAGCCCTGCCTTCACATACAAGTGGAAGGGCTTGGTAACATCTGGGATGACCAATGCTGGGGCACACAGTAAGGCTCTTTGTAATTCCCGAAATGCTCCTTCTGCCTCAGCTGTCCACACTCTACCATAGTGAGTCCTCCCTTAGCCAGTTCGTAGAGAGGTTGTGCCATCTCCGTGAAGGTAGCATCCACAGCCTGCAGTAGCCCACCGTCCCAAGAAATTCCCTCTTGGAGATCAAAGCAAAAGCAACCGGTATTCCCTGGCAGTCTTCCATCCAAGTACTACCCAGGCCCGACCCTTCTTAGCTTCCAAGATCAGACGAGATCTGGCACCTTCAGGGTGGTATGGCCGTAGACAATCATAAGGTTCTTACCCGATATTCTCAGATGAGTGTACGTGACATCCTATATAACATGGAACCGTCCTCCCCTTGCTGGAGGAAGCTGATCTTTCTCATACCCTACTGTTACCTTAATTTGTTCAGGCTTGGTTAGCTACCATATCTCTCTCGTTCATAGTTACATTGGCCCCCGGCCTTCTTGGACTACTGATGCCTTGTGGTCATACCCATTCTGTACAAAGGAGGAGGTAGTGGAGGGTTTCTAAGTGCTTGGAACAGAATGATGTTTCAGACAGATGGACATGTTGTTCAAAGATGCAGAGGCTGCAGAGAGCCAGCATATTCAGAAACGTGCCAGCAGCTGCATGTGTATCAATCGGGTCAGGTCCCTGGCAGCCTCCGATGGCCAAGATTTGAAGCCTTGACTCCCGAGCTCCTCCCATAGGCCCTTGTGTGACCCATCGAGTCCAGACATCAGAGAAGAGGGACGAGCAGCTCACGGAGCTTCAGAGAGTTTTCTTCCTCTTGGAAGATGGCTTGCTAGACTCAAAGTGGACCCTCGGGCTTTCGTTTTTCTAGGGCTGAGAGCCAACACAGAGGTGCTAAGCAGAGTCCAAATTCATTGCACAGAATTTCCCCTGTTCCATCTCCCAGATTCTGGGTGGAGGAGCCCAGAGAGAACAGCTGTGATCTGCTCTGCCATTGGAGCAGGGCTGTCCCTGGATGCTGTCCTGCTCATGTCCCTCGTGGGAACTTAGGAGCGTCTTATTTATGGTCTGTCTGTATAAACCCTGGGCTGGGCTACTCCATGGAGTAGATGACCGTTATGCCATATGAAGCCCTGCAAGATTTAGGGTACAGTCCATTCAGACTCCATAGTGGAAGCGGTGGAGCCATAGAGATACATTCACACAGTCAGGCATTTTCCAGCTTCAAACAGGTTGGACATCCTCCCCTTTTGGTATCCCTGGCTAATGGGAGGTGATCAGTCTCCCCTTCCATTCTTTTACGAATGGATTTACCTCTGACAGTGGCCTTAGGGCTGTTTATCTCTCTTTTACATATCTCCTACTTTTTACATACAGAGTTGCTTTTCTCATTTCCATCAGTCTTAATTACACTTAACAGAATTTTGTACTCTTAGAAATACCTTAACCTCTACTTAAGACTAAATATAAACCAATGGTGAGTTGTTACAACAGAATTCTTTAGATGGCAAATTTATCAATCAGTTAAGCACAGAATGTGTTCACCAGCAGATTTCAAAAGTACAAACCCAGTTCCAGCAAACAGAGCCCTAGCATTTCATCCCATTTGGTTAGGATCTAGATGTCCAACAAATTTAACTCCATTTGTCATTCAAGCAACCCTTCACATTTTCAGGTTATCAAAGACTTCGTAAGCCACTTTAAGAATTACTAATTAAACCCTTGAAACAGACAGTTAACCATCAGCCCAGCCATCCCTTCGCCAACAGACCTCATGTTCCACCTGGGCCCATTCCACTTCAGATGCCATGCTTTCCCTGCCAGCAAGGGGGAGGGGCCAGAGAAGGCAAGAAATTCCCCGAAACAAAGGAAGTTTCGGCAGCTGCTTGGGAATATTCCTTAAAGTCTCTGTCTTGAGGTTGGTTCATCCCACAGTACCAGTTCTGCTTACCAAAAGTGGCCCACTAGGCACTTATATTCCATGCCCGGCTCTAATGAGCATCAGCATTGGACACCTTAACCCGGCATTTGACTAACTCCAGGTAGCTCATTATAGCCCTTAACACACAAAATGAGTGAGGGAGAAGCCCCATATCTATTATGAGGAACAGAGAGATGAAAGCTAGTGTCCCCTTACTCTCTGCTTGCCACATTCCTTCAACCATAACAAAACACAATAGACAACAACAACAACAAAAAAAAAACAAAAACAAACAAATAACCACAACCCCAGTGGCCCTCGTCCAGAGCCTGCTGCTGGAGGGGGGGACTTCCTTTCCTGAGCTCCATGAGCTTTTTCATATTCTCCTATTATCTTGTTATTTACCTTTCTATTTGTTGTTCCTTTAGAGTCCCTATAACCTTTTAAATGGTTTAAAAAAAAAAAAGTATGAATTGTGTCCAATCAAGTTCTGGACATTTTCACCATCCTAAATGAAACCCCATTCAAACATCGGTCACTCCCATCTCTTGGCAACCTACCTTAAGTAACTATTTATTTACTTTCTTTTCCTATAGATCTGAGTTTTCTGGACATTTCACATATAAACAGGATCATACATGTAGTCTTTTATCACTGGCTTCTTTAATTTGGCCTAATGTTTTCAAGGGTCATCGATATTATAGCATATATCAGTTACTTTATAGAGTACAATATAGGTTTTTGATCCTTTTAAAATTTTGTATATTGTACGAGGTAGAAGTTTAAATTCATCCTTTAAAACAGGTGCTTACTGCTATAATTTCCCTTTAAGTACTGTTTTAATGGCATTCCATAAGCTTTGGTGTGTTGTTTTTGTTTTTGTATAGCTCAATGGATTTCCTAATCGGATTTTTCTCTTTGTCCTCCTGACCAAATTTATGGAGTGCATTAATTTCTATGCACTTTTTAATTTACCCAGAATTTGCCACTGGTGGGGGCTATCTTTATCCCCAACCGTCTAAGGGGACTTGAACCCCTCAACTGTCAAAGGGAAGGCAGGGGACTCGAACCCCCCAACCGCCCAGGGGGACTCGAAACCCCCGACCGCCCAGGGGGACTCGAACCCCCTGTCGATCTATCAGCAGAGGGATGGGGCGTCCCCGCATCCACTCCAGCCCTGGGGAGCATGGCTGCGTCCAGCTTCTCCCCAGTGGTCTATACCCTGGAGCTCCAACCAGACAGACGGATAGGATCCCAATACCTCAGATCCCAATACCTCGAAACCCAATACCTCCGGAACCCAATACTTCGAAACCCAATACCTCGAAACCCAATACCTCGAAACCCAATACTTCGAAACCCAATACCTCGAAACCCAATACTTCGAAACCCAATACCTCCGGAGGCTTTCCCTAAAAATTCTGATGCTGGCTCAGTTCTCGTCCTTTGATCCCGGACGAGCCCCCAAATGTTAGGGTCCGTGATCAAAGGAACGAGACTGATACAAAGCGAAGGTCAAGCAAAACTTTATTTCGCGCCAAGCATCAGGAATCAAACAACCGGTCAGAGCTACCTCTTACGAAAAGGCGGTGACGATGATCCCAACAAGGTCACTTCCAAGAAGGCCACTCTGGACGAGGCCGCTCTAGATGACGCTGCTGCTCCGCAGATGAGGCCGCTCCATGATTGGAGCCGTTCCCAAGAAGAGGCCACTCCCAAGACAAGGCCACTGCTCAATGAAGTTGCTCCCCGGACAAGGCCGCTCCCAAGAAGATGCTGTTCTGGACAAGACCATTTCCTGGATAAGGCCACTCCCAATGACGAAGAAGCAACAATGACAAGGAGGACAACCCGGATGACACAGACTCTGCTCCCCACGATGCTACTCTGACCAGGCTTCCACCCGGAGGAAGCCACCACTGCGGACAAGGCCACTTGTGGTTCGGGGTGGCGAGGCATTTTGCAACGAGGCTGCTGGTGTCTAGGGGCCGTTGGCATCTCAGGCCTGCTTACGCCTCGAGACCGCTGGCACCTAGGGGCTGCAGGTGTCTCGGGACCGCAGGCGTCGAGGGACCGCTGACAACTGGACCGCAGATGTCTCGGGACCGCAGGCGTCGAGGGACCGCTGACACCTGGACCGCAGATGTCTCGGGACCGCAGGCGTCGAGGGACCGCTGACAACTGGACCGCAGATGTCTCGGGACCGCAGGCGTCGAGGGACCGCTGACAACTGGACCGCAGATGTCTTGGGACCGCAGGCGTCGAGGGACCGCTGACAACTGGACTGCTAGGCCGCCGGAGGCTGGAGGCTGCAGGCGGCGGCTTGGGGCCGCCGCGGGAGGCTGGAGACGGCGGCGCTCGGTGCCGCCGCCGGAGGCTGCCGGCGGCGGCGCTCGGGGCCACCGCGGGAGGCTGCAGGCGGCGGCGCTCGGGGCCGCCGCCGGAGGCTGGAGGCTGGAGGCTGGACCGCCAAACGCGGTTATAGCTCTTACAAGAGCTGTTACAGCTCTTCTATACACCGTTGACTCCCCTGCTCTCCTGCGACTTCCACCGCTCTCCGCTCCACTTCACCGCTGTCCGCCGACTTCACCGCTCTCCGCGGACTTCACCGCTCTCCGCCGATTTCCCCGCTCTTCGCCGATTTCACCGCTCTCCTGCAGCAGCCCCGGCTCTCCTGCAGCAGCCCCGGCTCTCCTGCAGCAGCCCCCCGTTTGACAGCCTGGCAGAGTAACTTTTATGGGGGTGATTGAGCCCCGCCCCTACACAGGTGGCCAATTGAATTCCAATTTTCCCAGTGGATATACATACGGCTTACTGATTGGATAACTCCACTCAGTCTGCCCCACCCTTACAAAACCTGTACTACCACTTTTGAGTCACCCTAATTACAGTTCCTGATCAGCTGTCCTCCAGTTCTATGCATTGGGCCTGCAATCACCTCGCCACTAACCCTAACCTGAGTTCTTATTTGTAGACTTCTCTCCCAAAACCATGGCTTACATGCCTCCCGGATGGGGTCTCTGCAGTCACACCAAGGGCTATGCCAGCCATCTCCAAGGGAACTGTGGGTGTCACATATGCCCAAACCCTCCAGTTTCGGAGAAACCTGCAAGGCCCCTGAGCCCATCCTAATATTGGAGGCTGCTTTGGACACAAATGTGCATCTGAAACACCTGATCACCTACATCGAGGCAGACACCCAAGTCAATTGTCCTGAGTCAGAAGTTTGAATCTGATATGCCCCTAGGACCTTATTCGAACCCTAGATTAGGTTTTCAGGCATCTGTCCTCAGAGGCCTGTTCTGGAATACCAACTTAGGATATAACATGTGTTACCTGAGCCACAGAACAGAACATCTCCTGTCCCTAGAAGGAAACTGTGCCCTTCAACCTCAAGGTGCCAGAATCCTGCATGACCCCTTAGCCACCAGCACATTCTAAGATCTCCCTGGTAACAAACTAGCATTGAGACCCATCAGCAAGAAATTTCATGTGAAGTCAAGTGAATTCTCCAGCCACATCATAGCATTCTGCCATCCCCATAGAAAGAAGAAGTGCCTGGTGAGTCTGTCCCGAAACCCCACTTGAGGATCAATCTGCTCGGCCCTCGAGGGAACCCCGAATTATAGGCTGCTTTGGCCACTAGTTCTTTGTCTGACAGAGCCTGAGCCCTGACCTAGTGCCCTCTTCCCAGAGAGCGGGGCCCATACCCAGTCATGGCTCAAGTCCATCATCTCTATCCATCCTTGTTATTCAGGCATCTCTCCCCAGTCCTTTCCTGGAATCCCTGCAAATTGGGGTGTTAGGGTCCATGATCAAAGGAGCAGGACTGATACAAAGCGAAGGTCAAGCAAAGCTTTATTTCGTGCCAAGCATCAAGAATCAAGCTGACCGGCCACAGTCGTCTCTTGCAAAGAGGCGACCTCTCCCAGCCTTGCAGACTAACTTTTATAGAGGTAGTTTAGCCAGGCTATACACAGGTGGCCAATGAGATTGCAGTACGCAGAGAATATTGCACATGCATTCTATGTCTGCGTCACACAGAAAAAAAAATGCTAAGTAACATATGTGTGCCCAACTGAATTTCAATTTACCCTAGGAGATATATGCGTGCCCCACTGATTGGATGTCTTCATCTGGCCTGACCCACCCTTGTATCTAGGCTCTGCAATTAAGTTCCTTTGGGAGGGGCAGGGCCAATCTAAGTTTAGTGCATAGGGTCAATCTAAGTTCACTACATAAACACAAAATGACGCCCTCTGGCCAACCAGGCCGTTACATTCCCTCTTTTCTTTGGAGATTAGTCAAATCCTTGACTTTTCAGCCAGTTCTATGTTCTCTGGTTGTATTGAGCATATAAGTCTAGCATTTTTATTGCTCTAGTTTTCTTTTGTACAAATGACACTAGTGCAGAGTCGGCTGATGAGTTAACCATTTACCCCTTCATCTAATTTCCTACCTATAGTTTAAATAATCAGGTCACAATAAGAGCAACAATAAACTCATAGTCTTTTGAGTCTTAGCTTAGTCCCTGGCCAGCGGGTTCCATTGGCTGAGGCTTCTACCTCTGGGGACATCTTCATCCTCAGCTTACTTGACGTGTTCCTCATGAATCCAGGCCCCGATGACTTCTAGTTTTATTGCTGTGGCGGTGGTCAGGATAACAGTAAACGGTCCCTTTCAGCGAAGCTCCAAGTTCTCCACTTGATAGTGATGTATCCAATCCAAGTCCTTGGGTTGGTAAGGATGTGGTTCCACCTCTGTCTCCATCCCAGTGTTCGCAGTCTGGATCCCGGCATGGGCTTTTTTTTAAGACAGACTGTAATTCCTGCAGTGAATGGAGTACAGACTGATCAGTAATTTCTGCTAGGGCAACCACTTGTAGCCGAGGACAGAGCGGGGGGGGGTCTCCCAAACATTATTTCAAATGGGGTCACCTTGTTTAAATAGGGTGTACATCATTCCCTGAGGAGGGTGAAGGAAGGAGATCCACCCATCCATCGCCAGTCTCCAGAATTAGTTTTGTCAAGGTCTCTTTAAGAGTCCAGTTCATTCTCTCTACTTGCCCGGAACTGTGTGGCCGATAGGCACAATGTAGTTACCAATTTGTGCCCATGGCCTTGGCCAATGTCGGTGAGACTGAACTCACAAATGCAGGACCATTGTCTGACCCAATTGTGAGAGGCAGCCCAAACCTAGGAATTATTTCTTCTAGTAACCTTTTTTTGCCTACCACTCCTGCTGTCTCACATTTGGTGGAAAAAGCCTCTACCCATCCTGAAAAGGTATCTACG
This sequence comes from Neogale vison, assembly GCF_020171115.1. Lineage (NCBI taxonomy): Eukaryota > Metazoa > Chordata > Mammalia > Carnivora > Mustelidae > Neogale > Neogale vison. Next base: position 111,148,309 of record NC_058092.1, read on the forward strand.
AAAACTAACATATACTTGTGTCCATATTTTAGAGTTTTCATTTCTGTAAAATCAGTTTCCCAATAAATTCCTGGTTCCTTACCTCTTTCTCTTTTCCCTCTTCCAATTTTAGTCCCTCCCACCTCAACTGCCTGGCATTGAGCACATCTATCAACTACATCCTAAACCATATACCCTAATTTAGAAACCTGGAATTGCTTGCCTATAAGGTCCTTGGGTTTGCGTATCCCCAAATAAGTACTTTGATGTATCTGGTCTACTAACTTCTTACCTAGTCTTCGAAGAAGAATTAAATTTCCTCTATTGGGCTTAACCCAGTCTCCTTCATAGTCTAATTTATCCCATTTTGGTAAATCGTTTAAATCTTCCTCTGAATTGTCCAGTTTTTCTGGTAGAGCTAGAGCCGGGAGTGTAACCAGCTCTAGCACTGTTCCTCAGGCTGCTTGCTTTGCAGATTGATCTGCTAAGTGGTTTCCTTTTGAAATCAGATCATTCCCCTTTTGGTGTCCTGGGCAATGTGGAAGGGCTTGGTAACATCTGGGGTGGTCAATTCTGGGGCACTCAGTAAGGCTGTTTGCAATCCCTGAAATGTTCCTTCTGCCTCAGCTGACCACTCTATCATAGTGATCCTTCCTTTTGCCAGTTCGGAGAGAAGTCAGGCAATCTCTGCAAACCGTGGTATCCACAGCCTACAGTAGCACACTGTCCCACGAAACTCCCTCACTTGTCAGGACGTGCCGGGGCAGGCGTATTGGGTGATCACCAGTTTCCAGGACTCAGACAGTGAATGCAATCACTCATGGAGATCAAAACCTTTAAGTGTAATGACTCTGACAGAGCTATGCTTTCTTTGCTGAAACCCTGTCCCCCGCAAACATGACTCATAATTCTCAGTGGCTACTAGCAAGTCTTCAACGTACTGTAACAGAGTGAGTCCTGTGTTGGAGGTTCTGTACTCATGCAAAACCTCATGTAGGGCCTCGTCGAAGATAGTGGGTGAATTCTTGAATCCTTGGGGAAGTCTTGTCCAGGTGAGCTGGCCTTGGAATTCTTCATGTGGGTCAGACCACTCAAAAGCAAAAAGGTGCTGAGAATTCCTTTGCTAAAGACATGCAGAATAAATGCATCTTTGAGCTCTAAGATTGTATACACAGTTCTTGTGGGGCCTAGGCGGGAGAGTAGGGTATAGGGGTTAGGCACCATCGGGTGTATATCTTCAACACATTTATTAACTTCCTGCAAGTCCTGGACAGGTCGGTACTCCACAGCCTCGGCCTTTTTCACGAGCAACAAGGTGTGTTCCATGGAGATTCGTAAGGAACTAGGATACCCTCTCCTTGGAGGTTTGTAATGTGTTTTCTGATCCCTTCATTTGCTTCATGGGGAAGGTGGGTGCTGGCGAAGGTGAACAGCCATAGCTGTCAGCTTTAGTTGTACCACCACTGGAGGTTGTTACTTGACCAAGCCAGAGGGCTTCCCTTCTGCCCAGACCTCGGGAAACTCCTTCTGTAGGATTTGAAGAAGGCTCCCCCAACTTTGTTTCCTCCAGTTTTGAGCCTGGTTCGTAAAGGAAGTATTCATCTACTCGTGCCATAAGCACTTGTACAGTGGGTTGTCTCAAGGTTACAGTCATGCCTCCTTCTGAGAACTGAATGCCAGCTCTTAACTTGTGGAGGAGATCACTTCCCATCAAGTTATTTTGGGCATTAGGGAGGACCAAAAATTGATGTTTAACTATTCCCGAGGCCAAATTTAAAGTCCTTTCTGTTGCCCATTTATGTCTCTGTGCCATTTTCTCCTTGTACCCAGACTTCCTCTCCAATACGTGGTCCAATAGGTTTAAGTAATGATGAAAATTGGGCTCCCATGTCCAGCAAAAAATAAACTGATTTCCCCTCCACTTCAATTTTTACCCGAGGTTCAGGGAGGGGCTCCGAACCATAACCCCTTCAATCTCTGGTGGCAAGCATTTTTGTCTTCCTTTTGGGGCACTCCCTGGCCCAATGTCCTCTTTCCTAACAGTAAGCACACTGATCTAAATCTAAGTCTTCCCGTCTGCCTTCTCTGTGCTTAGGCTTTTCCTTCCATTTACTATCCCCTACCCATCTCCTCTCTGCCTCATGTAATGCCAAAACCTTAACCAGTTTTTTTGTCTGTTTTTCATCCTCCTGTGCATCCCTGTTGTTAAACACCTTTTCTGCTATTCCCACTAACTCAGGCAGATTCTTCCCTTCAAATCCTTCAATTTTCTGAAGTTCCCTATATCTCGGATGACTGAATGACAAAGCAAGATCGTCTAAGTGAGCTATCGAGCAACTTCCCTGAACTTTACCTCTAGCTTAAGTAAACAAACATTTAAAGACAATCAAATCTAAAATTTAACATCCATAAAGGTGTGTTATTAAAACACAATTTTTCTCTCTAAAATAACCCTCGTTTTCAGAGATAGCCAAATCAGGACTAATTTATTTGAAAAACAAGTTCAGTTTTAACAAGTTTGGCCTAATTTTTTACATAAGCGCAGCAAGAACAGTAAGGGATCATATAAATCTTTTAGAATATGCTCTGCTGGAATTTCGCATAAGAAATCTCTAGTTTGAACCTATGATAGCCTCTCCAGGCCAGAAGCCAAGCTACATACTTGCCATCAAACGTGCCTGCCATACCTGTCGATTCGGGTGAATTCCTCTTCCTGAGGCCCACAAAGAATCCTGAGGTTCCTGCACCTGCCAGGAAGTAACATCCTTTACTCACCTGATGAGGCTGCTGGGAACTCTGTAAGGAAGGTATCAGGTCAACAGTTCCAAAAGGCTTTACGGTTCCAGGTTTTATAGAGATAACCTTAGTTCCTTTAAGCTGTCTAGTCATATCTGAGTCTTTTCTAATATGGCATTCCAATCAAAGCCATGGTAATATAAAATAACCAATGTTTCCAATGATGTCCTGTTACAAGGAGAACGGATTCTTATTGAACTTAGGCACATTACTGATTGCCATGGAAGAAAGAATACCTGCTGAGTCCTTTTGATTTTATGGGGTTCAGATAGAGAGAAAGAGTTGAATACCTTGATTAGGTTACAAATGACTACATTTTATCTCTGTAAGTTACAGATAACTTAAGAATAAGTTTCCCTAGTCTGGAAGAGCAAACATAAGACAAAACATCAAGAGATACAACATTACAGTCTTTCAGTTCACCTAGTCCCATGTTAATAATTCTGGTTTAGTCCGAATGCGGCTTTTACTTCTGTAAATTCTTACCCAGTTCAGTTCCAGAATTTCAACATATCAAAGACCTGTATTTGTCCTGAAAGTCTCCCATATGAATTTTCTTTGAGACAGAATTTATCTTGCAAGAGAATTAAAACAATTACAAATGACAAAAATTCAGAACAGATATGGTAAAGAGCTGGGTGAGATGAGAATTTACAATGTAACTGGTAAGAAAATCAGGTTACTTCTGTGACACATAACATTTCCATAATCTCAATATCAAGTGGTGATCTATAAATGTATTAAAACTTTAGGAAATGCATGGCATTTTCCCAAATGTAACCCAGGTTTATTATTGGTTTAAATCCTGTCAACAATTGCTAAAACCTTAGAAAGTTTTAAAATACATGCCTAAATATAATTAGGGATGTTAAACACCTAATAAAACAAAACATAGAAACTGAATTTTCTGGGCAGGGAAAGTGAAAACCATAAGAGACCAATTAACTTAAGAAAACTTTGTTTTTTTAAACAGAGAGTACACCAGATTTTCTATAGCAGTGTCTTTTTTTTAAGTAAGCAGATAATGAGATTACTAGGTTTCCCTCCCATCGTGAATGGTGTTGCAGACCAAGGGAGGGGGATCTTTCAGATGCTCTCCTGCTCGCGTCCCTTGCAGGAACTTAGGAGCTTCTTAGCTAAGGTCTGTCCGTATAAACAGCCCACTCAGACTCCATAGTGAAAGTGGAGCCATACAGACACATTCACGCAGTCAGGCACTTTTCAGATTCAAACTTTACATATCTCCTACTTTTTACATACAGAGTTGCTTTTCTCATTTCCTTCTTTACATACAGAGTTGCTTTTCTCATTTCCTTCAGTCTTAATTACACTTAACAGAATTTTGTACTCTTAGAAATACCTGAAACTCTACTGAAGACTAAATATGAGCCAATTGTGAGTTAGTACAACAGAATTCTTTAGATGGCAAGTTTATCAATCAGTTAAGCACAGAACGTGTTCACCAGCAGATTTCAAAAGCACAAACCCAGTTCCAGCAGTCAGCGCTCTGGCATTTTATCCTATTTGATTAAGACCTAGATGTCCAACAAATGCAATTCCATTTGTCATTCAAGCAACCCTTCAGAGTTTCAGGTTACCAAAGACATCGGAAGCCTCTTAAACAATTACCCATTAAAACCTTGAGACAGACAAATAACCATCTCCACGTCAGATGCCATGCTCTCCCGCCAGCAAGGGGGAGGGGCTATTCAGTCCACATTGGGCCAGAAAAGGCAAGGAATTCCCATAAAGGGAGTTTCTGCAGCTGCTGGGAATATTCCTTAAAGTCTCTGTCTTGAGGTTGGTTCATCCCGCAGTGCCATTTCTGCTTACCAAAAGTGGCCCACTAAGCACTATATTCCACACCTGGCTCCAATGAGCCAGCATTGGGCACTTTAACCCAGCATTCGACCAACCCCAGTTGACTCCAGTCTTAGCCCTTAACACACACAATGAGTGAGCTAGAAGCCTTACATCTATTATGAAGAAAAGAGAGATGATGTCAGAGTCCCCTTACTCTCTGCTTGCCCCATTCCTTTAATCATAACAAACAACACAACAGACAACAAAAAGACCAGGGAAAGACAACCGCAGGCCCAAGGATTCTTACCCATAACCTGCCACTGGTGGGGACTTTATCCCCTGACCACCTAGGTGGACTCAAACTCCTCAACTGCCCAGGGGGATTTGAACCCCCCAACCACACAGGGGAACTCTAATCCCCAACTGCCCAGGGGGACTCGAACCCCCCGACTGTCTAGGGGGACTCAAACCCCCTGACCGCCCACAGGGACTCAAACCACTTGGCTGTCTAAGGGGACTTGAATCCCCTGGCTGTCTAGGGGGACTCGAATCCCCCAACCACCAAGGGGGACTTGAGCCCCCTGACCATCTAGGGGGACTCGAACCCCCTGGCCGTCTAGGGGGACTCGAACCCCCTGTTAGGCCCCTGGCTGACTGGGAGACTCAAACACCCAGGCGACAGCCTAGGTGGACTCAAAATCTCCAACCACCTGGGGGACTCGAACCCCCCTGTCAATCTACCAGCAGAGGGATGGGGCATCCCCGCATCCACTCCATCCCTGCGGGACGGCTGTATCCATCTTCTCCCTGGTGGGCCATACCCTGGAGCTCTAACCAGACAGACAGATAGGACCCCGTGTACTTCTGGAGGCTTTTCCCAAAAATTCTGATGCTGGCTCAGTTCTCATCATTTGAATTCGGGTGTCCCCTCCAATGTTAGGTTCCCTAATCAAAGGAGTGATACTGATACAAAATGAAGGTCAAGCAAAGCTTTATTTTGTGCCAGCATTGAGAATCAAACTGACTGGTCAGGGCCGTCTCTTGCAAAGAGGCGACCCCTTGCATCCTCACCAACTAACTTTTATAGAGGTATTTAACCTGGCTATACACACGTGGCCAATGAGATTGTAATATACAGAGAACTCTGCACAGTCATGCTAAATCACCAGACACAGAAAAAAAATAAATGCTAGGTAACACACAGGTTCCAAATTGTATTTCAATTTACCTTAGTAGATATATGCATGCCCCACTGATTGGATGTCTTCACCTGGCCTGAACCACCCTTGTATCTAGGCTTTGCAAGTGAGTTCCTTTGGGAAGGGCGGGGTCAATCTAAGTTTACTGCATAGGGTCAATCTAAGTTCACTACATAAACACAAAATGACTCTCTCTGGCCAAGCAGACCCTTAGAGGGGAGACTTAAGCACCTTGGAGAACTCCTTTTTCCAGATGGCAGGAACCTGTCTGTTGAGATTGGTGTCCATCACTCAGAGAGAAAGCCAGCTGAATGGCCAAAGAGACCACACCCAATCCTGAGGGAAGCCCTGGACACAAACAGGCATTGTGACACTCAGCATGAGCATGCTTTCAAACAAGCCCTCTCAATTGCACCACCAGGATCCTGCATTGCAGGCCTGGTATGCTCCTACGCCCAATTCATAACACTTCGTGGGATTTTCCAGGCGCCCAGTCCCAGAGCCTGACTCTGGAATGGATGTTTTGGGGCATGCCTAAGATGGAAAACAGCACTCTTCCCTTCCCTGAAAAAGCCACCAAACTATGGGGAACCGCCAGGATCCTTAGAGAGGAAAAAATCTCCCATGGACCCATGAGACCACACATGCATTCCGAGGCCATCCTAGACACACAATCCCAATAGAAAAGTCTGTTCTACCACCTTCCAGTCACCATAATTACATTTCCTGATGAGCGGCCTTTCAGGTTTAGGCATTGGGCCTGTGATCACCTCACCACTAACCATAATCCAATTTGGGTTTGCAGACTTCTTTCCCAAAACCATGGCTCACATGTCCTCCAGGATGTGGTCTCTGGAGTTATATTACAGCACAGGACTGTGCCTGCCATCCCCAAGGAAACTGTTCCCGTCACAGTTGTCCAAACTCTCTAGATTAGGATAAACCTGAAGGGCCCCTGAGCTTACCCCTATATGGGAGGCAGTTCTGGATGCAAAAGCCCAGTCTGAAGCACCCTGATTACCTCCATACAGGCAGACACACAAATCAATGTTCCTGAGTCAGAAGATTGAAACTGACATGCCCCTAGGACCTCATTGGAACCCTAGATTAGGTTTTCAGGATCTGTCCTCAGAGGCCTGTTCTGGAAAACCAACTTATAATACAACATGTGTTCCCTGAGCCAAACAACAGAATTTCTCCTGTCCCCAGAAGGAAACCATGCTCTTGGACCTGTGCCAAACACTCAGGGTGGTAGAATCCTGCATGGCCCCTTAGCGACTAGCACATTCTAAGATCTCCCTGGTGACAAATTAGCATTGAGACCAATCAGCAAGAGATTCCATGTCAAATCAAGGACTTGATACTTCGCGCCATAGCCACCAGAACGAAACTGCCATGTTCCTCAGCTGCAATGGTCATTGGAGGTGTGCTTTCCACACTTCCTTGTGGAAGTGCTCTGCTACAAAAACTTTCCATATGGAGGACACTGGAGAAAACAAACCAGACTCCACCTGTTCAGTAGAATGAAACCTTACTGTTTGGAGCATCTCCGAAACCCTAGCGAGCGAAATCCTCCATGGCCTCTTGACGCCACCCCGATATTTGTTGGTCAGGTGATGAATATCTCGAATAAGCCACTTCACAACAGAACTGCCTTCTGCGTGGCACTGAATTTAACTGTAGCTTGGGTTTACAATTCCATCCTCACCTCAATGGACCCAAATCCCTTTGGTAGGGAAATCTCAAGCCACATTTCAGCATTCTGCCTTCCCCATAGAAAGAAGAAGTCCCTGCTGAGTCTGCCCAGAAACGCCAAATATGGATCAATCTGCTCAGCCATCGAGGGATTTATAGGCTGCCTCGATTTACAGGTTACCCTGGACACTAGTGGTGTGTCTGACAGAGCCTGAGCCCCAAACTCTTGTCAGCCACCCGGAGAGAGGGCACCATATCCAGCATGAGGGACCGGCCATGTCCCAAGTCCATCAAATCTACCCATCCTTGGTATTCAGGCATCTTTACCCAGGACTTTACTGGAATCACTGCCAATGGGGGAACCTGAAGCACAATAGAGAACTCCTCCTTCCCAATTGCAGGAAACCTGACTGTTAGGATGGGAGTCCAACTCTCAAATTCAGAGACAGCTACATGGCCAATGAGACCACACCCATTCCTAAGGGCCGCCGTGGGAACAAACAGGCATTGTGACCCTCAGCCAGAGTATGCTTTCAAACAAGCCCTCTCAGTTGCACCACCAGTTTCCTGCATTGCAGGCCTGGGATGCCCCTAGGCCCGAATCCTAATCGTGGGATTTTCCAGGCACGCAGACCCAGAGCCCATCTCTGGAATCCCTGTTTTGGGGCACGACTAAGATGGAAAACTGCACTCTTCCTTCACGAAAAAGCCACCAAAGTATTGGGAGATGAGGGGATCCTTAGAGAGAAAAAATATCCCTTGGACCCATGAGACCACACCTGCATTATGAGGCCATCCTGGTCACACAATCCAGATAAATAGCCTGTGCTACCTTGTTCCAGTAACCTTAATTACAGTTCCTGACTAGCTGCCCTCCAGGTCTAAGCATTGGGCCTGAGATCACCTCGCCACTAACCCTAACCCAATTTTGTGTTTGCAGACTTCTCTCCCAAAACCATGGCTCACATGCCCTCCAGGATGGGATCTCTGGAGCCAAACCACAGGACTGGGTCTGCCATCCCCAAGGAATCTTTTCCAGTCACAGCTGCACAAACCCACCAGATTAGGAGAAATCTGCAAGGACCCTGAGCCAACTCCAATATTGGAAGCAAATGCGCAGTCTGAAACACCCTGATCACCTAAATGCAGGCAAACAACAAAATCAATGGGCCTGAAGCAGAAGATATTGCCAGACATGCCCCTAGGACCTCATTGGAGCCCTAGAATAGGTTTTCAGGCATCTGTCCTCCAAGGCCTATTCTGGAATACCACCTTATAATACAACATTTGGTCCCTGATCCACACAACATAACTTGTCCTTTCCCCCGAATAAAATATGCATTCGACCTGTGCCAAACTCTCAGGGTAGGAGAATCCTGCACAGCACCTTAGCCACCAACACATTCTAAGATCTCCTGGTAACAAACCAGCATTGTGGCCCATCTGTAAGAGATTCCCTGTCAACTTAAGGTCTAGAACCACCAGAATGAGCCTGCCATGTTCTTCAGCTGCAATGGTCATTGGACGTGTGCTTCCCAGGCATTCATGCGGGAGAGCTTTGCTAACCAAACTTTCCACATGGGGGACGCTGGAGCAAACAAATCAGACTCCCCCTGTCTGATAGAAGGACATCTTGCAATTTGGAGCATCTTACAAGCTTCAGCATGGGAAATCCTCCAAGCCTTCTTGACGCAACCCCTCCTCTTGTTGGCCATCATAGACACAAACTCCAGTGTGAGCAAACATCTGACATCCGCCCTTACTCAGGTGCTGGATATCTTGAATCCGACACTGCACATCGGAACTGCCTTTTGCTTGGCACTGAATTGAACCGTAGCTTGTGTTTACAATTCCATCCTCAACCTATTGGCTCCCAAGGCCTCTTGATAGGGAATTCTGGAGCCACAATGCAGCATTCTGCCTTCCCTTTAGAAAGAAGAAGTGCCTGGTGAGTCTGCCCAGCAATTACACATGAGGATCAATCTGCTCAGTCCTCGAGGGAATCCCGATGTATAGGCTGCCCTGGCTACTATTTCTGTGTCTGACAGAGCCTGAGACCAGACTTGGTTTCAACCCCCCAGAAAGTGGGCCCCACAACCAGCATGTGAGACCAGCCATGGCCCAAGTCAGTCATCTCGACCCATCCTTGGTATTCAGGCACCTGTCCCCAGACATTTGCTAGAATCGCTGACAATGGGGGAACCTGAAGCACAATAGAGAACTCTTTCTTCCCCATGGCAGGAAACCTGGCTGTTGGGGCAGGTGTTCAGCCCTCAAAGAGGGAGCCAGCTGTGTGGTCAATGAGACCAAGCCCACTCCTGAGATTCCCCCCTGGGCACAAACAGGCATTGTGACCCACAGTCTGAGCATGCTTTCAAACATGCCCTAAGAGTGGCACCACCAAGATCCCGCATGCATGCCAGGTATGACCCTAGGCCCAAATCCTAACCTTTGGTGGGATTTTACAGGTGCCCAGACCCAGAGCCCATCTCTGGAATTCCTGTATTGGGGCACCCCTAAGATGTAAAGCAGCACTCTTTCTTTCCCTGAAAAAGGAACCAAACTATGGAGAGCCGCCAACGTCCTTAGAAAGGAAAATTCTATCATGGACCCATGAGACCACACCTGCATTCCGAGGCCATCTTGGACACACAATCCAGAGAAAAAAGCCTGTGCTACTGCCTTCTATTCACCCTATTAACTGTTCCTGATGTGCTGCCCTCTAAGTCTATGCATTGGGACTATTCGCCTCCCCACTAACCCTACCCCGAATTTCAGTTTTCAGAATTCTCTCCCAAAACCATGGCTCTCATACCACCAAGGATGGGGCCTTTGGAGCCACAAAACAGACCTGTGCCTGCCATCCCCAAGGAAACTGTGCCTGTCACAGTTGTCCAAACGTTCAAGATTAGGAGAAACCTGCAAATCCCCTGAGCTCACCTCTATATTGGCAGTCACTGTGGTGCAAACTTGCCGTCTGAAACACCCTGATCACTTACATTCAGTCAGACAGTCATGTCAAAGGTCCTGAGTCAGAATATTGAACCTATCCTGCCCATATGACCTCATTAGAACCCTAGATTAGGTTTTCAGGCATCTGTCCTCAAGGTCCTGTTCTGGAATACCAACATATGATACATGTGGACCCAAAGCCTCACAACAGAACATCTCCTGTCCTGAGAAGGAAACCGTGCTCTTCGACATGTGCCAAATCCTCAGGATTGGAGAATCCTGTATGGCACCTTAGCCACCAGCACATATTAAGATCTGACTGGTAACAAACCAGCATTGTGGCCCATCTGCAAGAGATTCCATGTCAACTCAAGGCCTTGGTCCTTTGCCGCAGAGGCACCAAAACAAACCTGCCTTGTTCCTCAGCTGCAATGTTCAATGGAGGTGTGCTGTCCAGGCATCCATACGGGAGGGCTCTACTACCCAAACTTTCCACATGGAGGACCCTGGAAGCAAACAATCCAGATTCCACCATTCCATTAGAGGGAAACCTTGCTATTTGTAGCATCTCACAAAGCTCAATGTAGGAATGGCTCTTGACGCCACCCCTCTATTCCGTCGGTCATCAAGACATAAACTCTAGTGTGAGCAAACATCTGACATCCACCCTTACTCAAATGCTGGATATCTCGAAAAAGATGCTTCACTTTTGAATTGCCTTCTGCTTGGCACTGAATTGTACAGTAGCTTGTGTTTACAATTCCATCCTCACCATACTTGACCCCAAGGCCTCTTGATATTGAATTCTGGAGCCACAACGCAGAATTCTACCTTTCCAATAGAAAGAAGAAGTGCCTGCTGAGTCTGCCCAGAATCCCCACAAGAGGATCAATCAGCTCGGCTCTCAAGGGAACCCCAATTTGTAGGCTCCTCTGGCCACTAGTGCTGTTTCTGACAGATCCTGAGCCTAAACCTCGTGTCAGCCACCCAGAGAGTGGACCCCATATCTATCATGTGGGACGGGCCATGGCCCAAGTCCATCATCTCTACCCATCCTTGGTATTCTGGCTTCTTTCCCCTGATATTGCTGGAATCCTTCCAATGGGGGAACGTGAAGCACAATAGAATACTACTCCTTCCCCAAGGTAAAAAACCTGGCTGTTGAGATGCATGTCCAACCCTCAAAGTGGGAGCCAGGTGCATGGCCAATGTGACCACACCCACTCATGAGGGCTGCGCTGGGCGCAAGCAGGCATTGTGACCCACAGCCTGAGTATGCTTTCAAACAAATCATCTCAGTTCCAACACAAGGTTCCCGCATTGCAGGTCTGGTACGCCCTTAGGCCCAAATTCTAAACCTCGGTTGGATTTTACAGGCACCCTGACCCAGACCAATCTCTGGAATCCTTGTTTTTGGGCACCTCTAAGATGGAAAACAGCAATCTTACCTTCCCCGAAAAAGCTACTAAACTATGGGGAGCCACCAGGGTCCTTAGAGAGAAAAAGTCTCCCATGGACCCATGAGACTACACCTACCTTCCGATGCCATTCTGGACACACAATCCAGATAGAAAAGCCTATGCTACCACCTTCCAGTCACCCTAATTACAGTTCCTGATGTGCTGCCCTCCAGGTCTATGCACTGGGCCTGTGATGGCTTGCGACTAACCCAAACCCGAATTTGTGTTTGCAGACTTCTCTCCCAAAACCATGGCTTACATGCCTTCTAGGATGGGGTCTCTCGAGGCACACCACAGTACTGTGCCTGCCATCCCCAAGGAAAATGTACCCATCACAGTTTCCCAAACCTTACAGATTAAGAGAAAACTGAAAGGCACCTGATCCCACCCCAATATTGGCAGCTGCTCTGGACGCAAATGTGATGTCTGAAACAACCTAAACAGCTCCATCCAGGCAGACAGCCAAGTCTATGGTCCTGAGTCAGAAGATTGAACCTGACATGCCCCTAGGACCTCATTGGAACCCTAGATTGGGTTTTCAGGCACCTGCCCTCAGGGACCTGTTCTGAATACCTATTTATGATGCAACATGTGGTCCCTGAGCCACAAAACAGAAAATCTCCTGTCCCCAAAAGGAAACAGTGATCTTTGACCTGGGGCAAACCCTCAGTGGAGGAAAATCTTGCACGTAACGTTAGGCACCATCACATTCTAAGATATCCCTGGAAACAAACGTGCATTGTGGCCCATCTGCAAGACATTCAATGTCAAATCAAGGCCTTTGTACTTCGCCCCACAGCCACCAGAAAAAAACCTGCCATGTCCCTCAGGTGCAATCGTCAACTGAGGTGTACTTTCCAGGCATTCTTGTGGAAGAGCTCTGTATCCTAAACTTTCCACATGGGGAAACCTTGAGCAAACAAACCGGACTCCACCTGTGCAGTGGTAGGAAACCTTGTTTGGAGCATCTCACAAGCCTCAGGGTGGGAAATCCTCCATGGCCTCTTGATGCCACCCCTACATTTGTTGGTCATAATAGACACAAACTCCAGTGTGAGCAAATATCAGATATCCTCCCTTCTTCAGGTGCTGTATATTCGAATCAGCCACTGCACACTGGAACTGCCTTTTGCTTGGCACTGAATTGAACCCAGCTAGTGTTTACAATTCCATCCTCACCCGACTGTCCCCAAGGTCTCTTGATAAGGAATTCTAGAGCATAAACGCAGTATTCTGCATTCCCCATAGAAATAAGAAGTGCCTGGTGAGTCTTCCCAGGAAAACCACATGAGGATCAATTTGCTCGGCGCTCAAGAGAACCACGATTTATAGGCAGTCCTGGCCACTAGTGCTGTGTCTGACAGAGGCTGAGTCCCAACCTAGTGTCAGCCACCCAGAGAGCGGGACCTATATCTAGGAGGTGGGGCCGACCATGGCCCTACTCCATCATCTCTACAAATCCTTGGTATTCAGGCACCTGTCCCCAGACCTTTCCTGGAATCCCTGCCATTGGGGGAGCCTGAAGCACAACAGAGAACTCCTCCTTCCCATGGCAGGAATCATGGCTGTTGGGATGGGTGTCCAACCCTCAACGTGGGAGCCAGCTCTATGGACAATGGCTAATGCCCTCTCCTAGGGGCGACCCTGGGCACAAACAGGCATTGTGAACCTCAGCTTGAGCATGCTTTCAAACAAGCCCTCTCAGTGGCACCACCAGGATCCCGCATTGCAGCCCTGGTATGGTCCGAGGCCCAAATCCTAACCTTTGGTGGGAATTCCCAGGCACCCAGACTCAGAGCCCTCCCTGGAATCCCTGTTTTGAGCACCCCTATGATGGAAAACAACACTCTTCAGTTCCCCAAAAAAGTAACCAAACTATGGGGAGCTGACAGGTTCCTTAGAGAGGAAAAGTCTCCCATAGACCCATTAGACCACACCTAAACTCCGAGCCCATCCTGGACACACAATCCAGATAGAAAAACCTGTGCTACCGACTTCCAATCACCCTAATTACAGTTCCTGAAGAGCTGCCCTCAACGTCCATGGATTGGGCCTGCGACCACCTTGCAAATAAAACTAACGCGAATTTTTGTTTGCAGACATTTCTCCCAAAACCATGGCTCACATGCCCTCCAGGATGGCGTCTCTGGAGCCACACCACAGGACTGTGGTTTCCCCAAGAAACTTTACCCATCACATTTTCCCAAACCCCCCTGATTAGGAGAAATCTCCAAGGCCCCTGATCCCACCACAATATTGGATGCTGCTCTGGACGCAAGTGCACAGTCTGATACACCTTGATCACCTACACCCAGGCAGATACCCACGTCAATGCTCCTGAGTCAGAAAATTGAACCTGACATGAACCTAGGACAACATAGGAACCCTAGATTACATTTCCAGTATCTGACCTCAGAGGCCTCTTCTGGAATACCAAGTTAGGATACAACATGTGGACCCTGAGCCAGACAACAGAACATCTCCTGTCCCAAGAAAAAAACTGTGCACTTTGACCTGTGTCAAACCCATAGAATAGGAGAATCCCTCATGGCCCCTTAGCCACCAGCACATTCTAAGACCTACCGGGTTACCAACAAGTATTGGGACCCATCTGTAAGAGATACCATGTCAAGTCAAGGCATTGGCAATTTGTCCAATAGCCACCAATATGAATCTGTTATGTTCGTCAGTTGCAATGGTCATTGCACTTGTGCATTCCAGGCATCCATGTGGAAGGACTCTGCTACCAAAAAATTCCACATGGGGGACCTCAGAGCAAACAAACCAGACTCCACCTGTCCAGTATAAGAAAACCTTGCTATTTGGAGCACCTCACAAGCCTCAGAATGGGAAATCCTCCGCCTCTAGATGCCACCTCTCCATATGTCAGTCATCATAGACACAAAATCCAGTGTAAGCAAACATCTTTCATTTGCCCTTACTCAGGTGCTGGATGTCTCGAATGAGTCGCTGCACATTTGAACTGCCTTCTGTGTTGAACTGAATTTAACCCTAGCTTGTGCTTACAATTCCATCCTCACCCTATTGGTCCCAAAGTCCTCTTGATAGGGAATTCTGGAGCCACAACGCAGCATTCTGCCTTTCCCATAGATAGAAGAAGTGCCTGGTAAGACTGACCCAAAAACCCACATGAGTATCATCTGCTCGGCCCTCATGGATCCCCAATTTATAGGCTGCTCTGGCCACTAATGCTGTGTCTGACAGAGCCTGAGCCTCTACCTCGTGTCAGCCACGCAGAGAGCAGGACCCATATCCAGCATGTGAGACTGCCCATGGCCCCATCCATCCTCAATACCCATACTTGGTATTCGGGCATCTGTCTCCAGACATTTACTGGAATCCCTGCCCGTGGGGGAACCTGAAGTCCAAGAGAGAACTGTTCCTTCCCCATGGAAGGAAACCTAGAAGTTGAGATGGGTGTCCAATCTTCTGAGAAGGAGACAGCTTCATGGGCAATGAGACCATTCCCACTCCTGAAGGGTGTCCTGGGAACAAACAGGCATTGTGACCCTCAGCCTGAGCATGCTTTCAAACAAGCCCTCTCAGTTGCACCACCAGGATCTTTCATTGCAGACCTGGTACGCCCCAAGGCACAAATCGTAACCCTTGGTGGGAATTTCTTGGTGCCCAGACCCATAGCCCGTATCTGGTATCCCTGTTTTTGGGCACCCCTAAGATGGAAAACAGCACTCTTCCCTTCCCCCCAAAACCCACCAAACTATGGGGATCCGCCAGGATCCTTAGAGAGGAAAAATCTCCCATGGACCAATGAGACCACACCTGCATTCCGAGGCCATCCTAGACACACAATGCCAATACAAAAAGCTATGCTACCGCCATTGAGTCACCCTAATTACAGTTCCTGACGAGCTGACCTCCAAGTCGACTCATTGGACTGTGATCACTACGGCACTAAGCCTAAACCTAGTTTTCATTTGCAGACTTCTCTCCCAAAACCATGCCTCACATGTCCTCCAAGATGGGGTCTCTGGAGCCACACCACAGGACTCTGCCTGACATCCCCAAGGAAACTTTTCCCATTATATTTTCCCAAACCCTCCAGATTAGGAGAAACCTAAAAAGCCCCTGATCCCACCCCAATATAAGAAGCCGCTCTGGATGCAAATGTACAGTCTGAAACACCCTGATCACCTACATCCAGGAAGACACCCAAGTCAATGTTCCTGAGTCAGAAAATTGAACCTGACATGCCCGTAGGACATACTAGGAACCCTAGATTAGGCTTCAGGCAACTGTCATCAGAGGCCTATTCTGGAAGACCAGATAAGGATACAACATGTGGACCCTGACCCACACAACAGTAGATGACCTGTTCCAAGAAGGAAACTGTGCTCTTCGACCTGTGCCAAACCATCAGGGTAGGAGTATCCTGCATGGAATCTTAGCCACCAGCACATTCTAAGATCTCCATGGTAGCAAACCAGCATTGGGACCCATCTGTAAGATATTCCATATCAACTCAAGGCCTTGGCACTTGACCCCAGAGCTACCAGAACTAACCTGTCACGTACGTCAGCTGCAATGTTCGTTGGACGTGTGCTTTACAGGCATCCATGTGGGAGAGCTCTGCTACCCAAACATTCCACATGGGAGACCCCGGAGCAAACAAACCAGACTCCTCCTGTCCAGTAGAAGGAAACCTTGTTGTTTGGAGCATCCCACAATCCTAAGCATGGGTAATCTTCCATGGCCTCTTGAAGCCACCCCTCCATTTGTCGGCCATCATAGACACAAACTCCAATGTGAGCAAACATCTGACATCTGCCCTTATTCAGGTGCTGGATATCTCGAATAAGCTGCTTCACATTGGAACTGCCTTCTGTTTGACACTGAATTTAACTGTAACTGGTGTTTACAATTCCATCCTCACCCTACTCGTCCCCAAGCCCTCTTGAGAGGGAATTCTGGAGCCACACTGTAGCATTCTGTCTTCCCCATAGAAAGAAGAAGTGCCTGGTGAGACTGTCCAAAAACCCCACATGAGGATCATCTGCTCAGCCCTCGAGGATCCCCGATTTATAGGCTGTCCTGGCCACTAGAGCTGTGTCTGACAGAGCCTGACACCAAACCTTGTGTCAGCGACCCAGAAAGCAGGTCCCATATCCAGCATGTGAGACTGGTCATGACCTAATCCGTCCTCTCTCCTCATCCTTGGTATTCGGGTATCTGTCTCCAGACCTTTGCTGGAATACCTTCCAATGGGGGAAACTGAAGTCCGATAGAGAACTGCTCCTTCCCCATTTCAGGAAACCTAGCTGTTGGGGTGGTTGTTCAACCCTCATAGAGGGAGCCAGCGGCATGGGCAATGAGACAATGCCCACCCCTGAGGGGCGCCCTAAGAACAAACAAGCATTGCGACCCTCATCCTGAGCATGCTTTCAAACAAGCCCTCTCTATTGCACCACCAGGTTCCCACATTGCAGGCCTTTTACGCTGCTAGGTCCAAATCCTAACCCTTGGTGGGAATTTCTTGGTGCCCAAACCCAGAGCCCGTCTCTGGAATCCCTGTTTTTCTGGCACCCCAAGATGGAAAACAGCACTCTTCCCTTCCCCGAAAAAGCCACCAAACAATTGGGAGCCACCAGGATCCTTTGAGAGGAAAAATCTCCCATGGACCATTGAGACCACACCTGCATTTCGAGGTCATCCTGGACACACAATGCTGATAGAAAAGGCTGTGCTACTGTCATCAAGTCACACTAGTTACAGTTCCTGACGAGCTGCCCTCCAGGTCAACGCATTGGGCTGCGATCATCGCGCCACTAGGCCTAAACCTAGTTTTCGTTTTCAGACTTCTATCCCAAAATCATGCCTCACATGTCCTCCAAGATGGGGTCTCTGGAGCCACACCACAGGACTCTGCCTGCTATCCCCAAGGAAACTTTTCCCATCACATTTTCCCAAACCCTCCAGATTAGGAGAAACCTCCAGGGCCCCTGATCCCACTGCAATATGGGAAGTGGCTCTGGATGCAAATGTACAGTCTGAAACACCCTGATCACCTATATCTAGGCAGACACCAAAGTCAATGATCCTGAGTCAGAAAATTGAATCCGATATGCCCCTAGGACATCATTGGAACTCAAGAATAGGTTTTCAGGCATCTGTCCTCAGATGGCTGTTCTCTAAAACCACCTTATGATACAACATCTTTTCCCTGAGTCACACAAGAGAACATCTCCTGTCCCTAGAAGGAAATTCTCCCCATTCCAATGTCTCCATGGACCCAAACCCACATTAGGACCCATCCGCAAGAGAGTCCATTTCAACTCAGCTCCATCTGTTGCTCCCCCTGAGCCAGCAGATCGAACCTGTCTTGTCACTAGGAGACAATTGGAGTGCAAGGCGGGCTGCCCAGTCATCTATCCTTAGAACCGGGTTCTGGAGTCCTTCCATATGGGATGTCCTGGAGCATTCCAGCAGGTCTCAGTTGTCCTTCAAAAGGATCCTTGCAGTTTGGAGCATCTCACAGGTCCCATCGTGGGAAAAACTCCATGGCCTCGTGATTTTCCCTCTCTTCATGAAGGGGTCATCATGGACAGAAACACCAAACTGAGCCAACATCTAATCCATGCCCTGAATTCAGATGCATGGGATCTTGATTCAGTTCTGCAGAGTGTGCCTGCTGTGCTCTCGCCCTGAAACCTAAGCCTCTCTTGTGTTCTCAGACTTCCATCCACACACTCCTGGCCCACAAGCCCTCCAGTTTGGGAATTCCAGAGCCACAGTGCAGCACTCTGCCTGCACTCCAGAAGAAAACTGTTGCCCTATGGGGCTTCCCAGAATCCCCAAATGATTATTAACCTGCACGCCACTCGACTGTACCCCATTTATACAGCCTACCTTGGGCACTAGTGCCCTGTCTGACACATCCTGAGCCTGACACTCCCGGCCGACAACCAGAGAGATGGTTGCACACTGAGCACAGCGGACCCGCCAAGACGTTAGATCATCATCTCTTCCCAAACTAGGCTTCAGGTTTCAGAACCTAGACATTAACTCCAATCAAGGCACACGGGTGAACATGGTGCAGAAATCAGAAATCATTCTTCCCCATTGCAAGAAACCTTGTGGTTGGCATGTTGTCCATCATTCAGTGTAGGAGAAACCAGCATGGCCCATGAGGACCCACCCATGCTTGAGTGCTGCAAGGGCACAAAACACGTATTGGGTCACTCAGCTTGAGACCTGTCCCCAAGTAAGGCATTTCAGTGGCTGGACCAAGAGATGGCATATTGAACTTGCCATCCCCGTAGGCCCCAATCTTTAACCGGAGGTCGGGTTTTCCATTTGCACCTCACCAGGGCTTTGCTCTGGAATCCCTCTTTTGGAGAGACACCTGAGGTTACAAAACAGACTTTCCCATCCCACAAATTGTCCCATACTCTTGGGAAGGGGCGAAATCCACAGAGAGGTAGCCTCGTCCATGGACCATGAGGCTTCCCCGACAATCCATGCCCATTGTTGAGCACACTGAGCACATTGGACCCAACATGGACTTAGGTCGTCATCTCTTCCCAACCTCGGTTTACAGACTTCAAAACTTACACCTTATCTCCAATCACTGCCCAGGGGTGAATGAGATGCAGAAATCAGAACTACTACTTCCCCATGGCAAGAATATATGTGGTTGGCATGTTGTCCAACGTTCAGTGTAGAAGAAACCAGCATGCACCATGAGTCCCCGCCCATGCTTGAGCGCCACAAGGGTATAACCAAGCCTTGTGACCCTCAGCGTGAGTTCTGTCCTCAAGGAAGGCCTCTCAGTGTTTGGACCATTAGAAGGCATATTGGGCTTGCCATGCACCTAGGCCCCAATTTTTAACCACATTTCTGGTTGTCCAGTCACCCCTCCCCAGGGCTCTGCTCTGGAATCCCTCTTTTGGTGGGACACCTGAGGTAAAAAAACAAAACAGTCTCCTCCCATCCCACAGAATGACCCCAAGCTCTTGGGATCGGGCCAAATCCCCAGAGAGGAAGACTCGCCTATTTCCCATGAGACCACCCGGACATTCCATGGCCATCGGTGACACAATATCCAGAGACAAAATCCTGAGCAAGCGCCTCACACTCTTCCTTTGTACATTTCCTGAAGAGTTCTCCTCATGGTCTGTAGGTCAGTCCTGCCATACCTACGACCCGAAACCTAAGCCGAGTTTGTGTTTTCAGACAACTGTCCCCACAGCCCTGGCCCACACACCCTACAGGCTCAGGCCTCTGGAACCAAATCTGAGAACTGTACCTGCCCTCTAAGAAAGGATTCTGCCCATTCCATTGACCAAAACCCTACAAATAGGATAAAGCTCCAACGTCCCTGAGGCCATCCCAATAGTGTTGACTGCCCAACACAAACAGGGGCAATCTGAGGCTATCTGAGCCGCCACCTGCACTCAGACCCATAGACAGATGTCCCCAGAGGTAAATTGGAACGAACAGGCCCCTAGGCCCTAATCGGATCCATTGCTTTGGTTTCCAGGCATCTCTCCTCAGAGGCCTGGATTCCAATACCAGCATATGGCTGTTTCTTGAGGCACCCATCAGAACAAATCCCTTCTCCACATGGGGAACTTGCATGTTGGAGCTGTGTCAAAGCCTCTGATTAGGGGAACCCTTCAGGGCCCCGGTGCCACCACCTCATCCCAAGGTCTCCATGGACACAAATCCACATTAGGACCCATTCGCAGGAGAGTCCATTACAACTCAGCCCCCTTGGTTGCTACCCCAGATCCAGAAGACCTAACTTGTCTTGTCGCTAGGAGCAAATTGTAATGAGAGGTGGACTGCCCAGCCATCCATCCTTAGAACCCTGCTTGGAATCGTTCTGTATTGGAAGTCCTGGAGCAAACCAACAGGTCTCAATGTTGCCATGGAAGAATCGTTGTGGTTTGGAACATCTCCCAACTCCCATGGTGGGAAAAACCTCCCTGGTCTAGTGATCCCCCACCCTTCATGAAGGGGCCATCAGGGACAGAAACTCCAACCTGAGCAATCATCTGATCCTCGCCCTGACATCAGATGCATGAGATATCGATTCAGCTCTGCAGAGTTTGCCTGCAGTGCCCTCGACAAGATACGTAAGTCTAACTTGTGTTCTCAGACTTCTGACCTCACACTCCTGGCCCACAAGCTCTCCAGTTTGGGAATTCCAGAACTACAATGCAGCACTCTGCCTGCCCTCGAGAAGAAAAAACATTGCCCTCTGGGGCTACCCAGAAACCACAAATGAGGATCAACCTGCATGTCACTTGACTGTACCCCAATTATACAGGCTGCCCTGTGCACTAATACCGTTTCTGACACAGCCTGAGCCTTCACCTCCCAGCTCACACCCAGCCAGCTGTCCGCACACTGTGCACATCGGACCTGCAATGGCCTTAGGTCATCATCTCTTCCCAACCTCGGTTTTCAGGGTTCAGAACCTAACCTTACATCCAATCACTGCCCATGGTTGAACATGATGCAGAAATCAGAACTCCTTCACCATGTCAAGAAACCTTGTGGTTGGCATGTTGTCCAACTTTCAGTGTAGTTGAAATCAGTGTGGCCCATGAGGCCACCCATGCTTGAGGGACGCGTTGGATACAAACACGCATCGTGACCTTCAGTGTGAGCCCAGTCCTCAAGTAAGGCCTCTCAGGGGCTGGACCAATAGATGGCATATTGGGCTTGCCATGCCGCTAGGCCCCAATTTTTAACCATAGTTCTGGTTGTCCATTCGCCCCTCCCCAGGGCTCTGCTTTGGAATCCCTCTTTTGGGATTCCTGAGGTAACAAAACTGAAATGATTCCTCCCACCCCACAGATTGAACCAAAGCAATTGGGATCAGTCCAAATCCACAGAGAGGAAGACTCGTCCATGGCCCATGAGGCCTCTCTGACATTCCATGGTCGTTTTTGACACAAAATCCAGAGACAAAAGCCTGAGCAAGTGCCTCACACTTGTTCTTTCTTCATATCCCAAAGAGTTCTTCTCACGGTCTGTAGATCGGGCCTACTATACCTACATCCCCAAACTTAAGCCGAGTTTGTGTTGTGAGACTTCTGTCCCCACAGTCCTGGCACACACAACCTCCAGGCTGGGGCCCTGGGAACCACACATCAGGACTGTACCTGCCCAGTCCATGGGAATTCTGCCCATTCCATTGTCCACGATAGTAAAAATTAGGAGAAACCTCCAAAGTTCCCAAGGCCATCCCAATAGTGTAGGCTGCCCAGAACAAACAAGGGCCGTCTGACACCAGCTGAGCATTTACCTCCACTCATACCTTAGATGGATGTTCCCGAGAAGATTAAATTGGACAGGCCCCTAGGCCCTAATCGGTTCAATTGCTTTGGTTTCCAGGTATCTCTCCTCAGAGGCCTGGTTTCCAATATCAGCATATGGGGGTTTCCTGAGGCACCAATCAGAACAAATCTCGTCTCCACATGGGAAACTTGTTCTTTGGAGATGTCTCAAAACTTCCGGTTAGTAGAATCCTTCAGGGCCCGTGTGCCAGCACCCCATTCCAAGGTCTCCATGGACAAAAACCCACATGAGGACCCATGAACAGGAGAGTCCATTTCAACTCAGCCCCCTTGATTGCTCCCCCAGAGCCAGCAGGTCGAACCTGTCTTGTCACTAGGAGACAACTGGAATGTGAGGAGGGCTGCCCAAGCTTCCATCCTTAGAACCCTGCTCTGGAGTCGTTCCATATGGGATGTCCTGGAGCCATCCAACAGGTTTTAATTGACCCACAGAAAATCCTTGTGGTTTGGAGCATCTCACTAATCCCACCTTGGGAAAACCCCTATGGCCTCGTGATGACCGCCCTTCATTAAGGGGC
This sequence comes from Neogale vison, assembly GCF_020171115.1. Classification (NCBI taxonomy): domain Eukaryota; kingdom Metazoa; phylum Chordata; class Mammalia; order Carnivora; family Mustelidae; genus Neogale; species Neogale vison. The sequence goes on from NC_058092.1 coordinate 111,171,057, forward strand.
CATCATGGACAGAAACTCCAACCTGAGACAACGTCTGAACCTCGCCCTGACTTCAGATGCACGAAATCTCGATTCAGCTCTGCAGAGTGTGCCTACCGTGTCCTCGCCCTGAAACCAAAGCCAAGCTTGTGTTCTCAGACTTATGTCCTCACACTCCTGTCCCCCAAGCCCTCCAGTTTGGCAATTCTGGAACCAGAATGCAGCACTCTGCCTGCCTTCCAGAAGAAAAACTTTGCCTTATGGGGTTACCAAGAAACCCCAAGTGATTATCTTCCGCATGCCCCTCGACTGTAACCCTATTACACAGCCTATCTGGGGACGAATGCCCTGTCTTGCACAGCCTGAGCACAGACTTCCTGAATGAAACCTAGAAATCTGGCCCCAAACTGAACACATCGGACCCGCCATGGCCTTAGGTCATCATCTCTTCCCAACCTCGGTTTTCAGGCTTCAGAACCTAAACCTGATCTCCAGTCACTGCCCAGAGGTGAACATTATTCAGAAATCAGAACTCCTGCTTCCCCATGGCAAGAAACCTTGAGGTTGGAATGTCCAAGGTTCAGTGTAGGAGAAATCTGCATGCTCAATGAGGCCCCTCCCATGATTGAGGGCCGCCTTGGGCACAAACACGCATTGTGACCCTCAGCGTGAGTCCACTATTCAAGTAACGCCTCTCAGTGGCTGGACCAAGAGCCCACATATGGGGCTTGCCATGCCCATAGGACCCCAGACCTAACCAGAGGGCAGGTATTCCAGTTGTCTATACCAAGTGTTCTGCTCTAGAATCACCCTATTGGGGGGACACATGAGGCAGAAATCTGGACTCCTCCCTTCCCACAGAATGACCCCAATTGCTTGGGAGCTAGGCAAATCACCAGAGAGGGAGACTCTTCCAAGGCCCATGAGACCAACCCTACATTAAACGACCATCGTGAATACAACATCCAGAGACATAAACCTGAACGACGGCCTCTCACTCACCCTACTTTCTAATCGTGAAGAGCTCCCATCACAGACTGTTTATCACTCTTGCCATAACCTCGGCTCCAAACCTCAGCCGAGTTTGTGTTTTTGGACGTCTGTCCCCACAGCCCTACTAACACACCCTCTAGGCTGGGGCTTCTGGAGCCACAGCACAGGACTATCCTGCTCTCTCCTGGGAGACTGTGCCCATTCCATTGGCCACAACCCCACAGAATAGGAGAAACCTCAAGGTCCCCGAGGACATTCCACTACTTAAGCCACCCTGGACAAACAGGGGCATCCTGACACAGGCTGAGCAACGACCTCCAAACAGACATGCAGACAGATGTCTGCAGAGACAGAAGATTGAACCGGACAGGCCCCTAGGCCCTAATCTGAACTCTTGCTTTGGTTTCCAGGTGTCACTCCTCAGAGGCCTGGGTTCGAAGATCAGCATATGGGGCTTTCCTGAGGCACCAAACAGAACACCTCTCGTCTCCACATGGGAAGCTTCCTGGTTGGAGCTGTGTCAAACCCTTTGGGTTAGAGAATCTTGCAGAGTCCCTGAGCCACTGCCACATTCCAAGGTCTCCATGGCCACCAACCCATATTATGACTCCTCCTCAGGAGAGTCCATTTCACCTCAGCCCTCTGGGTAGCTCGCCCAAGAGCCCACAGATTGAGCCTGCTTTGCCCCGAGCAGCCACTGGGAATGTGAGGTGGCGTTTCCAGGTATCCATGCTTAGACACCTTCTCTCGAGTCTTTCCATATGGGGCGTCCTAGAACCATCCAATAGGACTCAACTGTCCTGCAGAAGGAAATCTTGAGGTTTGGAGCAACTTACAACTCCCATTGTAGGGAAGCCTACCTGGCCTCAGGATGCCCCAACCCCCTTCAGGAAGGGGCCATCATGGACACAAACTCCAGCCTGAGGCAATGTCTGATACTAGCCCTCACCTCAGATGCAGGAGATCTCGATTCAGTCTCTGCAGAGTGGCCGGCCGTGCCCTCAGACCCAAACCTAACGCTAGCTTGTGTTTTCAGACTTCCTTCCTCATACTCCTGCCAACAATCCCTCCAGACTGAGAATTCCGGAACCACAATGCAGGCCTCTGCCTGCCCACCAGAAGAAAAACGTTGCCCTATGGGGCTCTCCAGAAACCTCAAATGAGGATCAAACTCCTCGGGCCTCGACCGCACCCCAATTGGATAGGCTTCCCTGGGCACTAATGCTCTGTCTGACACAGCCTGAGGCCAGACGTCCCGACAAACAAGGAAATAGCTGGCCTCACACCCAGCACATCTGACAGACCATGGCCTTACGCCGTCATCTCTTCCCAACCTTGGTTTTTAGACATTTGAACCTAGACATTATAACAAATCCCGGCACACATGGGTACCTGAAGCACAAATAAGAACTCCTCCTTCCCCATGGCTGTAAAGGTTGCTGTTGGCATGGAGTCACACCTTCAGGGTAGGAGAAACCTTCATGGTCCCTGAGGCCAAGACCAAACTTGAGTGCCTCCTTGTGCACAAACTCGCATTGTGACCGTCAGCGTGAGCCCCATGTTGAAGTAAAGCCTCTCAGGTCCTGGACCAAGAGCCTGCATTTGGGGCTTGCCAAGCCCCTGTGCTCACAATCCTCACCAGAGTTCGAATTTTCCATTTGCTCATACCCAGGACTGTGATCTGGAGTCCGTCTCTTGGAAGAACAGCTGAGCCAGGCCATAGGACTCCACGCTTCCCACAAAATGACCCCAAAATCTTGGGAGATGACCCAATTCCCCATAGAGTGAGACTCTTCCATAGTCCCTGAGGCCAACCCTACATTCCACGGCTATGGGGGACACAACATACAGAGAGAAAAGCTTGCGTGACTGCCTCTCATTCGCCCTTCTTTCATAAACCGAGGAGCTCCCCTCACAGTCTGTGGATCCGTTCTGCCATAACCTGGTGTCACACCTAAGCTGAGTTTGTGTTTTCAGACTTTTGTGCCCACAGCCCGGATGCATACACCCTCCAGGCAAGGGCCAATGGAGACAGACAGAAAGACTGTGCCTGTCCTCTCCAAGAAAACTGTGCCCAATCCATTGGCCACAACCCTACAGATTAGGAGAAACCTCTAAGGCCTCCGAGGCCATGCCAATAGTGTAGGCTGACCTGGACTAAGAGGGCCACTCTGACACCAGCTGAACAACTATCTCCACTTAGACATTCAGACAGTGTCCCCAGAGACAGAAGATTGAAACGGACAGGAACCTAGGCCCTAATCTGAACCCTAGATTTGTTTTCCAGGTGTCTCTCCTCAGAGAACTGGTTTGACGTCCGGCATCTGGGGCTTTTCTGAGGCTCCAAACAGAACCTCTCTCATCTCCACATGGGGATATTTTTTTTTTATTGGAGCTGTATCAAACCCTTCAGTTAGGTGAATTCTTCAAGTCTTCTCAGCCACCAGCATATTCCAAGGTCTCCATGGACACAAACCCATATTATGACCCATCCTCAGGAGAGCCCATTTCAACTCATCCCCCTGGTTAGCTTGCCACAAAGCCAGTAGTTCAAACATGTCTTTTTGCAAAGAGCCAATGGGAATGCGAGGTATGCTGTACAGGCATCCATCCTTCGAACCCTGATCTCCAGTCCTTCCATATGGGACGTCCTGGAGCTATTCGACAGACTCGACGGTCCTGCTGATGGAAACCTTGTGGTTTGGAGCAACACACAAACTAGTATATGTGCTGGTGTCTAAGGTGCTGTGCAGGATTCTCCAACCCTGAGGGTTTGTCACAGGTTGAAAGGCACGGTTTCCTTCTGGGGACAGGAGATGTTCTGTTGTGTGGCTCAGGGACCACATGCTTTATCCTAAGTTGGTATGCCAGAACAGGACCCTGAAGACAGATGCCTGAAAACCTAATCTAGGTTTCCAATGAGGTCCCAGGGGCATGTCAGATTTAATCTTCTGACTGAGGAACATTAACTTGGCTTTCTGCTTGGATGTAGGTGATCAGGGTATTTCAGACTGGCATTTGTGTCCAGTGCTGCCGATAATATTGGGGTGGGCTCAGGGGCCTTGCATGTTTATCCTAAACTGGAAGGTTTGGACAGCTTTGACAGGTGCAGTTTCCTTGGGGATGGCAGGCACAGACCTGTGGTGTGGACCCAGAGACCCTATCCTGGAAGGCATATGAGCCATGGTTTTGGGAGAGAAGTCTGCAAACACAAATGCGAGTTAGGGTTAGTGGAAAGGTGATCACAGACCCAATGTGTAGACCTGCAGTGCAGCTCGTCAGGAGCTGTAATTAGGGTGACTGGAAGGCAGTAGAACATGCTTTTCCTTCTGGACTTTGTGTTCAGGATGGACTCTGAATACAGGTGTGGTCTCCTGGGTCCATAAGAGACGTTACCTCACTTAGGATCCTGGTGGCTCTCCATAGTTTGGTGGCTTTTTTGGGGAAGGGAAGAGTGCTGTTTTCCGTCTTAGGGGTGCCCCAAAACCGGGATTCCTGAGACGAGATCTGGATCTGGTTCCCTAAAAAATCCCACCAAGTTTTAGGATATGGGCTTAAGGGCATACCAGGCCTGCAATGCGGAATCATGTCGGTGCAACTGAGAGGGCTTGTTTGAAAGCATGCTCAGGCTGAGGGTCACAATGCCTGTTTGTACACAGGGTGGTGCTCAGGTGTGGCCATGGTCTCAGTGGCCATGTAGCTGGCTCCCACTTTGGGGGTTGGACACCCATCCCAACAATCAGGTCTGCTGCCATGGGGAAGGAGGAGTTCTCTATTGTGCTTCAGGTTCCCCCCATAGGCCGGGATTCCAGCAAAGGTCTGGAGACAGGTGCCTGAATACAAAGGATAGGTAGAGATGACGTACTTGGGCCATGGCAATCCCAAAAGCTAGATGTGGGGCTCGCTCACTGGTGACTAACACTAGGTCGGGACTCAGGCTCTGTCAGACACAGCACTAGTGGCCAGGGCAGCCTATAAATTGGGGTTCCCTCGAGGGCCAAGCAGATTGATTTTCATGTGGGGTTTCTGGCCACTTCTTTCACCAGGCACTTCTTTTTATAGGGAAGGAAGAATTCTGCGTTGTGACTCCAGAATCTCTTATCAAGAGGGCCTATGGACCAATCGCGTGAGGATGGAATTGTAAACACAAGCTATGGTTCGATTCAGTGACAAGAGGAAGGCAGTTCCAATATCAGTGGTTTATTCGAGACATCCAGCACCGGAGTAAGGGTGGATGTCAGATATTTGCTCACACTAGAGTTTGTATCTATGATGACCGACCAATGGAGGGGTGGTGTCAAGAGGCCATGGATGAGTTCACACGCTGAAGCCTGTGATCCGCTCCAAACAGTAAGGTTTCCTTCTACTGGGCAGGTGAATTCTGGTTTGTTTGTTCTAGGTTCCCCCATGTGTAAAGTTAGTGAAGCGGAGCTCTCCTCATGGATGCCTGAAAAGCACACATCCATTCTCCATTGCAGCTGAGGAACATGGCAGGTTCGTTCTGGTGGCTTTGGGGTGAAGTACCAAGGCCTTGAGTTAACAGGGATCTCTTGCAGATGGGCCACAATGCTGGTTTGTTACCAAGGAGATCTTAGAATGTTCTGGTTGCTAAGATGCTCTGCAGGATTGTCCTATCCTGAGCCTTTGGCACAGGTCAAAGAGCACTCTATCCTTCTGGGGACAAGAGATGTTCTGTCCTGTGGCTCAGGGACCACATGATGTGTCATAAATTGGTATTCCAGAACAGGCCCCTGAGGACAGATGCCTGAAAACCTAATGGGGTTCCACTGAGGGCCTAGGGGCATTTCAGGTTCAGTCTTCTAAATCACGATCATTGATTTGACTCTCTCCCTGGATGTAGGTGATCAGCGTGTTTCAGACTGTGCATTTGCATCCTGAGTGGCCAACAATATTGGGGTGGGCTTAGGGGCCACACAGGTTTCTCCTAATCTGGAAGTTTTGGGCAACTCTGATATGCACAGTGTCCTTGGGGATGGCGTCCAGAGTTCTGTGGTGTGACTCCAGAGATCCCATTCTGGTGGCATGTGAGCCATGGTTTTGGGGGAGGAGTCTGGAAACACAAATACAGTTTAGCAATTTTGTGGCAATGTGACCACAGGCCCAATGCGTAGACCTGGAGGGCAGCTCATCATGAACTTTAATTAGGGTGACTGGAAGGCAGTAACACAGGTTTTACTCTCTAGATTGTGTTTCCAGGATGGCCTCGGAATGCAGGTGTCATCTCATGGGTCCATGGGAGACTTTTCTTCTCTGTGGATCCTGGCGGCTCTCCATTGTTTGGTGGCCTTTTCGGGGAAGGGAAGAGTGCTGTTTTCCATCTTAGGGGTGCCCCAAAAGAGGGATTCCAGAGTCGGGCTCTGGTTCTGGGCATCTGGGACCTCCCACCAAGGGTTAGGACTTGGGCCTAGGGGCGTACAAGGCCTGCAATGCGGGATCATGAAGGTGCAACTGAGAGGGATTTCTTGAAAGCGTGCTCAGGCTGAGAGTCACAATGCCTGTTTGCGCCCAAGACAGCCCTCAGGAGTGGGCGTGGTCTCATTGGTCTTGTAACTGGCTCCCCCTTAGAGGGTTGGACACCCATCCCAACAGCCAAATGTCCTGCCATGAGGAAGGTGGATTCTCTATTGTGCTTCAGGTTTCCCCATTGGCAGGGATTCCAGCAAAGGTCTGGGGATAGGTGCCTGAATACCAAGGATAGGTAGAGATGACGTACTTGGGCCATGGCAATCCCAAATGCTAGATATAAAGCCTTCTCTCTGGTGGCTGAAACTCGTTCGGGGCTCAGGCTCTGTCAGATACAGCACTAGTGACCGTGGCAGCCTATAAATCGAGGTTGACTTGAAGCCTGAGCTGATTGATCCTCATGTGTGGTTCTGGGAAGACTCCAAGGCATTTGTTCATTCGATGAGGAAGACAGAATGCTACGTTGTGGCTCCAGATTTGCCTATCAAGAGGGCTTGGGGACCAGTTGGGTGAGGATGGAATTGTAAACACAAGATACGGTTCAATTCAGTGACAAGCGGAAGGCAGTTACAATGTGCAGCAGTTTATTTGAGACATCCTGCACCAAAATAAGGGTGGATGTCAGATGTTTGCTGACACTAGAATTTGTGTCTATGATGACTGACCAATGGAGGGGTGGAGTTAAGAGGCCATGGAGGAGTTCACAAGCTGAGGACTGTGAACTGCTGCACAATGTCACGTTTCCTTGTACTGTGCAGATGAAGTTGGGTTTGTTTGCTCTAGGTTCCCCCATGTGGAAAATTTGTGAAGAAGAGCTCTCCGGCATGGATGCCTGGAAAGCACACCTCCATTGACCATTGCAGCTGAGGAACTAGGCCGGTTCGTTCTGGTGACTCTGTGGCGAAGTACCAAGACCTTGAGTTGACACGGGATCTCTTGCAGATGGGCCACAATGCTGGTTTGTTACCAGGGATAACTTAGAGTGTGCTGGTTGCTAAAGTGCCATGCAGGATTCTCCTACCCTGAGGTTTTGGCACAGGTCGAAGAACACGGTATTCTTCTGCGGACAGGAGATGTTCTGTTCTGTGTCTCAGGGACCACATGATGTGTCCTAAATTTGTATACCAGAACAGGCCCCTGAGGACAGATGCCTTCAAACCTAATGGGGTTCCATTGAGAGCCTAGGGGCTTTTTAGGTTCAATCTTCTTACTCACGATCATTGACTTGGCTCTCTCCCTGAATGTAAGTGATCAGGGTGTTTCACACTGCACATTGGTGCCCAGAGTGGCCAGCAATATTGGGGTGGTCACAGGGGCCACACAGGTTTCTCCTAATCGGGATGTTTTGGGCAACTTTGATATGCACAGTGTCCTTGAGGATGGCAGCCATAGTTCTGTGGTGTGGTTCCAGAGATCCCATTCTGGTGGGCATGTGAGCCATGGTTATGGGAGAGAAGTCTGGAAACATAAATTTGGGTTAGCAATTTTGTGGCATGTGATCACAGGCCCAGTGCTTGGACCTGGAGGGCAGCTCGACTGGAACTGTAATTAGGGTGACTGGGAGGCAGTAGCACAGGCTTTTCTCTCTGGATTGTGTGTCCAGGATGGTCTCCGAATGCAGGTGTTTTCTCCTGGGTCCATGGGAGACTTTTCCTCTCTGTGGATCCTGGTGGATCCCCATAGATTGGTGGCATTTTCGGGGAAGGGAAGAGTGCTGTTTTTCATCTTAGCAGTGCCCCAAAACAGGGATTCCAGAGACGGGATCTGGGTCTCGACACCTGGAAAATCCCACCAAGTTTTAAGATTTGTGCCTGGAGTCGTACCAGGCCTGCAGTGAGGGATCATGGTGGTGCACCTGAGAGGGATTATTTGAAAGTATGCTCAGGCTGAGGGTAACAATGCCTGTTGTGCCCAGGGAAGCTCTCAGGGGTGGGCGTGGTCTCATTGGCCTTGTAACTGCCTCCCCTTAGGAGGGTTGGACATCCTTCCCAACGACCAGGTTTATTGCCATGGAGAAAGAGGAATTCTCTACTGTGCTTCAGGTTCCCCCATTGGAAGGGATTCCAGCCAAGGTCTAGGGACAGGTGCTTGAATAACAAGGATTTGCAGAGATGACGTACTTGGGCCATGACCATCCCAAATGCTAGATATGGGGCCCCCTCTCTGGTGGCTGAAACTCACTCGGGGCTCAGACTCTGTCAAACACAACACTAGTTCAATGGCTGCCTATATATCGGGGTTGACTTGAGAGCCGAGCAGATTGATCCTCATGTGCGGTTTCAGGGCAGACTCACAAGGCACTTCTTCATTCGATGGGGAAGTCAGAATGCTGCATTGTAGCTCCAGATTTCCTATCAAGTGGACTTGGCGAACAGTTGGGTGAGGATAGAATCTTAAACACAAGCTATGGTTCAATTCAGTGCCAAGAGGAAGGCAGTTCCAATGTGCAGCGGTTTATTTGAGACATCCAGCACGGGAATAAGGGTAGACACCAGATGTTTGCTCACACTTGAGTTTGTTTGTATGACAGACCGACCAATGGAGGGGTGGCGTCAAGAAGTCATGGAGGAGTTCACACACTGAGACCTGTGAGCTACTCCAAACAGGAAGGTTTCCTTCTATTGGGCAGTTGAAGTCTGGTTTGTTTGCTCTGGATTTCCCCATGTGGAAAAGCTGGAGGGCAGCTTGTCAGGAACTTTAATTAGGGTGACTGGAAGGCAGTAGAACAGGCTTTTCCTTCTGGATTTTGTGTCCAGGATGGCCTCGGAATGCAGGTGTGGTCTCATGGGTCCATGGGAGACTTTTCCTCTCTATGGATCCTCACAGCTCTCCATAGATTGGTTGCTTCTTTGGTGAAGGTAAGAGTATTGTTTTCCATCTTAGCGGTGCCCCAAAACAGGAATTCCAGAGACCAGCTCCGGTTCTGGGTGTCTGTGACATCCCACCAAGTGTTTGGATTTGGGACTGGAGTCTACCAGGCCTTCAATGTGTGATCATGTTTGTGCAACTTAGAGAAATTGTTTGAAAGCATGCTCAGGCTGAGGGTCACAATGCCTCTTTGTGTCCAGAGAGGCCATCAGGAGTGGGCATTGCCTCATTGGTATTGTAACTGGCTCCCCCTTTGAGGGTTGGACACCCATCCAAACTGCCAGGTTTATTGCCATGGGGAAAGAGGAGTTCTCTATCGTGCTTCAGGTCCCCCCATTGGCGGAGATTCTAGCAAAGGTCTGGGGACAGAAGCCTGCCATGAGGAAGGAGGAGTTCTCTATTGTGCTTCAGGTTCTCCAATTAGCACAGATTCCAGCAAAGGTGTGGGGACAGATGCCTGAATCCCAAGGATGTGTAGAGATGACGTAATTGGGCCATGGCAATCCCAAATGCTAGCTGTGGGGCCCACTTTCTGGTGACTGACACTAGGTCAGGGCTCAGGCTCTGTCAGACACAGCACTAGTGGCGAGGGCAACTAATAAATCGGGGTTCCCTCGAGGCCCGAGCAGATTGATCCTCATATGGGATTTCTGGCAAGACTCACCAGGCACTTCTTTCTATAGGGAAGGCAGAATGCTGGATTGTGGCTCCAGAATTCCCTATCAAGAGGGCTTGGGGACCAGTCGGGTGAAGATGGAATTGTAAACACAAGCTACGGTTCAATTCAATGCCAAGCAGAAGGCAGTTTCTATGTGCAGCAGCTTATTCAAGATATCCAGCACCTGAGTAAGGGAGGATGTCAGATATTTGTTCAAAGTGGAGTTTTTGTCTTTGATGACTGACAAATTGAGGGGTGGCATCAAGAGGCCATGGAGGGGTTTTCACGTTGAGTCTTATGAGCTGCTCCCAACAGCAAGGTTTCATTCTACTGGACAGGTGGAGTCTGGCTTATTTGCTCCAGGATCCCCTATGTGGAAGGTTTTGGTAGCAGAGCTCTACCGCATGGATGCCTGCAAAGTTGAACTCCTTTCACTCCTAAGCTCCTTTGCAGCTGAGGAACATGGCAGGTTTGTTCTGCTGTCTTTGGACTGAAGAACCAAGTCTTTGAGTTGACATGAAATCTCTTGCAGATGGGCCACAATGCTGGTTTGTTACCAGGGAGATCTTAGAATGTGTTGGTGGCTAAGGTGCTGTGCAGGATTCGACTACCCTGGGCTTTGGCACAGGTGGAAGGGCAAGGTTAATTTCTGGGGGTAGGATGTTCTGTTGTGTGGCCCAGGGCCCGCATGTTATAACATAAATTCGCATCCTGGGATCAGGCCTCTGAAGACAGATGTCTGAAAACTGAATCTAGTGTTCCAGTGACGTCCTAGGGGCATGTTAGGTTCACTATTCTGACTCAGGGCCATTGATTTGGCTGTCTGCCTGGATGTAGGTGATCAGCTTGTTTCAGACTGCACATTTGCGTTCAGAGTGGCCGCCAGTATTGGGGTAGGATCAGGGGCCTTGCAGGTTTCTCTTAATCAAGAAGGTTTGGGCAACTGTGACGGATACAGTTTCCTTGGGCATGGAAGTTACAATCCTGTGGAGTGGATCCAGAGACCCCCATCCTGGATGGCATGTTTGCCATTGTTTTAAAAGAGATGTCTGCAAATATTTATTCAGATAGTATGAGTGCTGAGGTGATCGCTGGCCCAATGCAGACTGGAGGGCAGCTTGTCAGGAACTTTAATTAGGGCGACTGGAAGGCAGTAGTACAGGCTTTTCTCTCTGGATTGGGTGCCCAGGATGACCTCGGAATGCAGGTGTGTTCTCATGGGTCTATGGGAGACTTTCCCCATGTTTGTGTCTATGATGACCGAAAATGGAGGGATGGCTTCAAGAGGCCATAGAGGGCTTTCACCTTGAGGCTTATGAGCTGCTCCAAACAACAAGGTTTCGTTCTACTTGACAAGTGGAGTCTGGTTTATTTGCTCCAGTTCCCCCATGTGGAAAGTTTGGGTAGCAGAGCTCTACCGTATGGATGCCTGGAAAGCTCTAATCCATTGACCATTGCAGCTGAGGAACATGGCAGGTTGATTCTGCTGTCTTTGGAGCAAAGTACCAAGTCCTTGAGTTGGCATGGAATCTCTTGCAGATGGGCCACAATGCTGGTTTGTTACCAGGAAGATCTTAGAATGTGCTGGTGGCTAAGGTGCTGTGCAGGATTCGACTACCCTGGGCTTTGGCACAGATAGAAGGGCACGGTATCCTTCTGGGGACAGGAGATGTTCTGTTGTTGGGCCAGGGACCAAATGTTGTATCATAAGTTTGCATTCCAGAACAAGTCTCTGAGGACAGATGTCTTAAAACCGAATCTAGGGATCTAGGGTTCCAATGACGTCCTACGGGCATGTTAGGTTTACTATTCTGTCTCTGATTAGGCTGTCTGCCTGTATGTCAGTGATCAGGGTGTTTCAGACTGCGCAATTGTGTTCAGAGTGGTCGCCAATATTGGGGTAGGTTCAGTGGCCTTGAAGGTTTCTCATAAACTAGACAGTTTGGCAACTGTGACAGGCACAGTTTCCTTGGGGATGGCAGGACAGTCCTGTCATGTGGATCCAGAGACCTCTTCCTGGAGGGCATGTGTGCCAGGATTTAGGTAGTGAAGTCTGCAAACACAAATTCAGATAAGGGTGAGTGGCAAGGTGATCGAAGGCCCAATGCATAGACATGGAGGGCAGCTCATCTGGAACTGTAATGAAGGTGAGTGGAGGGCAGTAGCACAGGCTTTTCTCTCTGGATTATGTGTCCAGGATGTCCTCGGGATGCAGGTGTGTTCTCATGTGTCCATGGGAGTATTTTCCTCTCTACAGATCCTGGTGGCTCTCCATAGTTTGGTAGCATTTTCGGGAATGGAAGGGTGCAATTTTCCTTCTAAGCGGTGACCCAAAATAGGGATTCCAGAAACGGGCTCTGATTCTGGTCATCTGGGACATCCCACCAAGGGTTAGGATCTGGGCTAAGGGGTTTACAAGGCCTGCAATGTGGAATCATGGTGGTGAAACTGAGAGGGATTGTTTGAAAGCATGATTAGGCTGAGGGTCACAATCCCTGTTTGCACCTAGGGTGGCCCTCAAGAGTGGGCGTGGTCTCATTGGTCTTGTAACTGGCTCCCCCTTTGAGGGTTGGACACCTATTCCAAGAGCCCAGTTTCCTGCCATGAGGAAGGAGGAGATCTCTATTGTTCTTCAGGTTCCCCCATTGGCTGGGATTCCAGCCAAGGACTGGGGACATGTGCCTGAATACCAAGGAGGGGTAGAGATGATGTACTTGGGCCATGACCATCCCAAATGCTAGATATCGGGCCCGCTCTCTGGTGGCTGAAACTTGGTCGGGGCCCCTGAGGACAGATTCCTGAAAACATAACGGGGTTCCATTGATGGCCTAAGGGCATATCAGGTTCAATCTTCTAACTCACAATCATTTACTTGGCTGTCTCCCTGGATGTACATGATCAGGGTGTTTCAGATTGCTCATTTGCGTCCAGAGTGTTTGGCAATATCGGGGTGGGCTCAGGGGCTTTCCAGGATTCTCCAGACCTGGAAGGCTTGGGCAAATCTGATATGCACAGTGTCCTTGGCGATGGCAGCCAGAGTTCTGTGTTGTGGCTTCAGAGATCCCATTCTGGTGGGCATGTGAGCCATGGTTTTGGGAGAGAAGTCTGGAAACACATATTCAGGTAGCGACTTTGTGGCGATGTGATCGCAGGCCCAATGAGTTGACCTGGAGGGCAGCTCATCAGGAACTTTAATTAGGGTGACTTGAAGGCAGTAGCACAGGCTTTTCTCTCTGGATTGTGTGTCCAGAATGGCCTCAGAATGCAGGTGTGGTCTCATGGGTCCTTGATAGACTTTCCTCTCTATGAATCCTGGCGGTTCTCCATAGTTTGGTGGATTTTTGGGGGGTAGGGCAGAGTGCTGTTTTCCATCATAGGGGTGCCTCAAAACACGGATTCCAGAGACCAGCTCTGGTTCTGGGCATCTGGGACATCCCACCAAGGGTGAGAATTTGTGCCAAGGGGTGTACAAGGCCTGAAATGTGAGATCATGATGGTGCAACTGAGAGGGACTGTTTGAAAGCATGCTCAGGCTGAGGGACACAATGCCTGTTTGCGCCTAGGGTGGCCCTCAAGTGTGGGCAGGGTCTCATTGGTCTTGTAACAAGCTCCCCCCATTGAGGGTTGGACACCCATCCCAACAGCCAAGTTTCTGGCCATGAGGAAGGAGGAGTTCTCTATTGTGCTTCAGGTTCTCCATTGGCAGGGATTTCAACAAAGGTCTGGGGAAAGGTGCCTGAAAACCAAGAATGGGTAGAGATAACATACATGGGCCATGGAAATCCCAAATGCTAGCTTTGGGGCCCACTCTCTGGTGACTGACACTAGGTCGGGGCTCAGACTCTGTCAGACACAGCACTCGTGGCGAGGGCAACCTATAATTTGGGGTTCCCTCGAGGGCCGAGCAGATTGATCCTCATTTGGGGTTTCTGGCGTGACTCACCAGGCACTTCTTCCTATTGGGAAGGCAGAATGCTGCATTGTGGCTCCAGAATTCTCTATCAAGAGGACTTGAGGATCCGTCGGGTGAAGAAGGAATTGTAAACATAAGCTACGGTTCAATTCAGTGCCAAGCACAAAGCAGTTTCTATGTGCAGGGGTTTATTCGAGATATCCAGCACCTGAGTAAGGGAGGATGTCAGATATTTGTTCACACTGGAGTTTGTGTCTATGATAACTGACAAATGGAGGGGTGGCCTCAATAGGCCATTGAGGGGTTTTCACATTGAGGCTTATAAGCTACTCCAAACAGGAAGGTTTTGTTCTACTGAACAGGTGGATTATGTTATATTTGCTCCAGTGTCCCTCATGTGGAAAGTTTGGGTAGCAGAGCTCTACAGCATGGATGCCTGGAAAGCTCAACTCCATTGACCATTGCAGCTGGGGAACATGGCAGGTTTGTTCTGCTGTCTCTGGAGAGAAGTACCAAGTCCTTGAGTTGACATGGGATGTCTTGCAGATGGGCCACAATGCTGGTTTGTTACCAGGGAGATCTTAGAATGTGCTGGTGGTATGGGAGGAGTCATGATGGCAGAGAAGTGGCAGGCTGAGACTACTTCGGCTAGCAGGAGATCAGCTAGAGAGCTTATCTAGGGATTGCAAACACCTGCAAATCCATCGGCAGATCGAAGAGAAGTAGAACAGCTTTCTAGAAACAGAAAAACAAACACTTTCTGAAAGGTAGGACTGGAGGAGAAGTGAATTCAAAGCGATGGGAAGATAGACCCCTGAGGGAGGGGCCGGCTCCCGGCAAGCGGCAGAGCAACGGAGCACAAAAACAGGACTTTTAAAAGTCTGTTCCGCTGAGGGACATCGCTCCAGAGGCTAAGCTGGGGCGAAGCCCACACGGGGTCGGCGTGGCCTCAGGTCTCGCAGGGTCACAGAAGGATCGGGGGTGTCTGAGTGTTGCAGAGCTTGCGGGTATTGGAAGGGGAAAGCCGGCTACAGAGACAGAGCCGACAGTAAGCTCACAGATCGGTGTTGCCTTGAACCAGTCGCAGGCTCGGTGAGCTCAGAGCGGGGCCAGAGGTTAGGCAGATGCGAGTTACTAGGAGCTGTTCGCTGAGGGCGCACTGGGGAGCGGGGCCCCGTGCTCTCCGCTCCTCTGGGCCGGAGACCAGGAGGCCGCCATTTGTATTCCCGTCCTCTGGAACTCTACAGAAAGCGCTCAGGGAACAAAGGCTCCTGAAAGCAAAACCAAGCAGATCACTCAGCCCGGGCCCTGGTAAGGGCGGTGCAATTCCGCCTGGGGCAAAGACACTTGAGAATCACTACAACAGGCCCCTCCCCGAGAAGATCAACAAGAAATCCAGGCAATACCAAGTTCACCTACCAAGGAGTGCAGTTTCAATACCAAGGAGAGCAGCAGAATTCCAGAGAAGGAGAAAACAAACCACGGAACTCATGGCTTTCTCCCTGTGATTTTTTAGTTTTGCAGTTAATTTAATTTTTTTATTTTTCATTTTTTTCTCTTCTTCTGCTAAAATTTTTTATAACTTTTAACCTTTTCTTTTTTAACGTTTTTAAAATAGTTTATCATATATATATATAATATTTTTTTCTTTTTTATATTTTTCTTTATTCATTTTCTTTTTTTAATTCTTTTTTTTCTTTCTTTATTTTTGAACCTCTTTTTATCCCCAACTCAGAAGAGATCCCAATCTCTTCAATCTCTTTTTTTAATTCTTTTTTTTAATTCTTGATTGAATTTTTAATTCAATCTCTTTTTTAAATTCTTAGTTTTTCTTTTTTTTCTTTCTTTTTGAACCTCTTTTTATCCCCAAATCAGAAGAGATCCCAATCAGAATAGATTGGGAGATCCCAATGAGAGGAGATCCCTCACCCAATCGTGAGGGGGGAGAAATCCCCCCTCACGATTTGGGATCTCTTCTGATTTGGTTAAAGCATATTTTCCTGGGACTGTTGCCACCCTTTTAGTATTTTACTGGCTCTTTCATATACTCTTAGCTGGACAAAAGGACAAGGCGGAAAAATTAACAACAAAAAAAAGAACAAGAGGCAGTACCAAAGGCTAGGGACCTAATCAATACAGACATTGGTAATATGTCAGATCTAGAGTTCAGAATGACAATTCTCAAGGTTCTAGCCGGCTTGAAAAAGGCATGGAAGATATTAGAAAAACCCTCTCCAGAGATATAAAAGCCCTTTCTGGGGAAATAAAAGAACTTAAATCTAACCAAGTTGAAATCAAAAAGGCTATTAATGAGGTTCAATCAAAAATGGAGGCTCTCACTGCTAGGAGAAATGAGGCAGAAGAAAGAATTAGCTATATAGAAGACCAAATGACAGAGAATAAAGAAGCTGAGCAAAAGAGGGACAAACAACTACTGGACCATGAGGGGAGAATTCGAGAGATAAGTGACACCATAAGACGAAACAACATTAGGGACGCCTGGGTGGCTCAGTTGGTTGGACGACTGCCTTCGGCTCAGGGCGTGATCCTGGAGTCCCGGGATCGAGTCCCACATCGGGCTCCCAGCTCTATGGGGAGTCTGCTTCGCTCTCTGACCTTCTCCTCGCTCATGCTCTCTCTCACTGTCTCTCTCTCTCAAATAAATAAATAAAATCTTTAAAAAAAAAAAAAGATGAAACAACATTAGAATAATTGGGATTCCAGAAGAAGAAGAAAGAGAGAGGGGAGCAGAAGGTATACTGGAGAGAATTATTGGGGAGAATTTCCCCAATATGGCAAAGGGAACAAGCATCAACTCAGGAGGTTCAGAGAATGCCCCTAAAAATCAATAAGAATAGGCCCACACCCCATCACCTAATAGTAAAATTCACAAGCCTTAGTGACAAAGAGAAAATCCTGAAAGCAGCCCGGGAAAACAAGTCTGTAACATACAATGGTAAAAGTATTAGATTGGCAGCTGACTTATCCACAGAGACCTGACAGGTCAGAAGGAGCTGGTATGATATTTTCAGAGCACTAAACGAGAAAAAACATGCAGCCAAGAATACTATATCCAGCTAGGCTATCATTGAAAATAGAAGGAGAGATTAAAAGCTCCCAGGACAAACAAAAACTGAAAGAATTTGCAAACACCAAACCAGCTCTACAGGAAATACTGAAAGGGGTCCTCTAGGGAGGCCTGGGTGGCTCAGTTGGTTAAGCAGTTGCCTTCGGCTCAGGTCGTGTTCCCAGCGTCCTGGGATCGAGTCCCACATCAGGCTCCTTGCTCGGCGGGGAGCCTGCTTCTCCCTCTGCCTCTGCCTCTGCCTCTGCCTGCCATTCTGTCTGCCTGTGCTTGCTCTCTCCCCCCTCTGTCTCTGATAAATAAATAAAAATCTTTAAAAAAAAAAGAAAGGAGTCCTCTAAGCAAAGAGAGAACCTACAAGTGGTAGATTAGAAAGGAACAGAGACAATATACAGTAACAATCACCTTACAGGCAATACAATGGCACTAAAATCATATGTCTCAATAGTTACCCTGAATGTTAATGGGCTAAATGCCCCAATCAAAAGACACAGGGTATCAGAATGGATAAAAAAAAAAAAAACAAAATCTATCTATATGTTGCCTCCAAGAAACTCATTTTATTTATTTTTAATTTTTTTTAAAGATTTTATTTATTTATTTGAGAGAGAGAGACAGTGAGAGAGAGCATGAGCGAGGAGAAGGTCAGAGAGCGAAGCAGACTCCCCAGGGAGCTGGGAGCCTGATGTGGGACTCGATCCCGGGACTCGAGGACCACGCCCTGAGCCGAAGGCAGTCGTCCAACCTCATTTTAAACCCAAAGACATCTCCAGACTTAAAGTGAGGGGGTGGAAAAGAATTTACATTGCTAATGGACATCAGAAAAAAGCAGGAGTGGCAATCCTTATATCAGATCAATTATATTTTAACCCAAAGACTATAATAAGAGATGAGGAAGGACACTATATCATACTCAAAGGGTCTGTCCAACAAGAAGATCTAACAATTTTAAATATCTATGCCCCCAACGTGGGAGCAGCCAACTATATAAACGAATTAATAACAAAGTCAAAGAAACACATCAACAATAATACAATAACAGTAGGGGACTTTAACACTCCCCTCACTGAAATGGACAGATCATCCAAGCAAAAGATCAATAGGGAAATAAAGGCCTTAAATGATACACTGAATGAGATGGACATCGCAGATATATTCAGAACATTTCATCCCAAAGCAACAGAATACACATTCTTCTCTAGTGCACATGGAACATTCTCCAGAATAGATCACATCCTCGGTCCTAAATCAGGACTCAACTGGTATCAAAATATTGGGATCATTCCCTGCATATTTTCAGACCACAATGCTGTGAAGCTAGAACTCAACCACAAGAGGAAGTTTGGAAAGAGCCCAAATACATGGAGACCAAACAGCATCCTTCTATAGAATGAATGGGTCAACCGGGAAATTAAAGAAGAATTGAAAAAAATCATGGAAACAAATGATAATGGAAATACAACGGTTCAAAATCTGTGGGACACAACAAAGGCAGTCCTGAGAGGGAAATATATAGCGTTACAAGCTTTTCTCAAGAAACAAGAAAAGTCTCAGGTACAAAACCTAACCCTACACCTAAAGGAGCTGGAGAAAGAACAAGAAAGAAACCCTAAGCCCAGCAGGAGAAGAGAAATCATAAAGATCAGAGCAGAAATCAATGAAATAGAAATCAAAAAAAAAAAAAAACAATAGAACAAATCAACGAAACTAGGAGCTGGTTCTTTGAAAGAATTAATAAAATTGATAAACTCCTGGCCAGACTTATCAAAAAGAAAAGAGAAAGGACCCAAATAAATAAAATCATGAATGAAAGAGGAGAGATCACAACTAACAGCAAAGAAATACAAACTATTATAAGAACATACTTTGAGCAACTCTACGCCAACGAATTTGACAATCTGGAAGAAATGGATGCATTCCTAGAAACATATAAACTACCAAAATTGAACCAGGAAGAAATAGAAAGCCTGAACAGACCCATAACAACTAAGGAGATTGAAACAGTCATTAAAAATCTCCAAACAAACAAAAGCCCAGGGCCAGACGGCTTCCCGGGGGAATTCTACCAAACATTTAAAGAAGAACTAATTCCTATTCTCCTGAAACTGTTCCAAAAAATAGAAATGGAAGGAAAACTTCCAAACTCATTTTATGAGGCCAGCATCACCTTGATCCCAAAACCAGACAAGGATCCCATCAAAAAAGAGAGCTATAGACCAATGTCCTTGATGAACACAGACGCGAAAATTATCACCAAAATACTAGCCAATAGGATTCAACAGAACATTAAAAGGATTATTCACCACGACCAAGAGGGATTTATCCCAGGGCTGCAAGGTTGATTCAATATCCGCAATTCAGTCAATGTGATACAACACATCAATAAAAGAAAGAACAAGAACCATATGATACTCTCAATAGATGCTGAAAAAGCATTTGACAAAGTACAGCATCCTTTCCTGATCAAAACTCTTCAAAGTGTAGGGATAGAGGGCACATACCTCAATATCATCAAAGCCATCTATGAAAAACCCACTGCAAATATCATTCTCAATGGAGAAAAACTGAAAGCTTTTCCACTAAGGTCAGGAACACGGCAGGGATGTCCATTATCACCACTGCTATTCAACATAGTACTAGAAGTCCTAGCCTCAGCAATCAGACAACAAAAGGAAATTAAAGGCATCCAAATCAGCAAAGAAGAAGTCAAACTATCACTCTTCGCAGATGATATGATACTCTATGTGGAAAACCCAAAAGACTCCACTCCAAAACGGCTAGAACTTGTACAGGAATTCAGTAAAGTGTCAGGATATAAGATCAATGCACAGAAATCAGTTGCATTTCTCTACGCCAACAACAAGATAGAAGAAAGAGACATTAAGGGGTCGTTCCCATTTACAATTGCACCCCAAACCATAAGATACCTAGGAATAAACCTAACCAAAGAGGCTAAGAATCTATACTCAGAAAACTACAAAGTACTCATGAAAGAAATTGACGAAGACACAAAGAAATGGAAAAATGTTCCATGCTCCTGGATTGGAAGAATAAATATTGTGAAAATGTCTATGCTACCTAAATCAATCTACACATTTAATGCAATTACTATCAAAATACCATCCATGTTTTTCAAAGAAATGGAACAAATAATTTTCAAATTAACATGATACTAGAAAAGACCTCGAATAGCCAAAGGGATATTGAAAAAGAAAGCCAAAGTTGGTGGCATCACAATTCTGGACTTCAAGCTCTATTACAAAGCTGTCATCATCAAGACAGCATGGTACTGGCACAAAAACAGACACATCGATCAATGGAACAGAATAGAGAGCCCAGAAATAGACCCTCAACTCTATGGTCAACTAATCTTTGACAAAGCAGGAAAGAATGTCCAATGGAAAAAAGACAGCCTCTTTAATAAAGTGTGTTGGGAAAATTGGACAGCCACTTGCAGAAAAATGAAATTGGACCATTTCCTTACACCACACACAAAAATAGACTCAAAATGGATTAAGGACCTCTATGTGAGAAAGGAATCCATCAAAATCCTTGAGGAGAACACAGGCAGCAACCTCTTCGACCTCAGCCGCAGCAACATCTTCCTAGGAACATCACCAAAGGCAAGGGAAGCAAAGGCAAAAATGATCTATTGGGATTTCGTCAAGATCAAAAGCTTTTGCACAGCAAAGGAAACAGTTAGCAAAATCAAAAGACAACTGACAGAATGGGAGAAGATATTTGCAAACGACATATCAGATAAAGGACTAGTGTCCAAAATCTATAAAGAACTTAGCAAACTCAACACCCAAAGAACAAATAATTCAATCAAGAAATGGGCAGAGGACCTGAACAGACGTTTCTGCAAAGAAGACATCCAGATGGCCAACAGACACATGAAAAAGTGCTCCATATCACTCGGCATCAGGGAAATACAAATCAAAACCACAATGAGATATCACCTCACACCAGTCAGAATGGCTAAAATCAACAAGTCAGGAAATGACAGATGCTGGCGAGGATGCGGAGAAAGGGGAACCCTCCTACACTGTTGGTGGGAATGCAAGCTGGTGCAACCACTCTGGAAAACAGCATGGAGGTTCCTCAAAATGTTGAAAATAGAACTGCCCTATGACCCAGCAATTGCACTACTGGGTATTTACCCTAAAGATACAAACGTAGTGATCCAAAGGGGCACGTGCACCCGAATGTTTATAGCAGCAATGTCCACAATAGCCAAACTATGGAAAGAACCTAATGTCCATCAACAGATGAATGGATCAAGAAGATGTGGTATATATACACAATGGAATACTATGCAGCCATCTAAAGAAACGAAATCTTGCCATTTGCAACAACATGGATGGAACTAGAGTGTATCATGCTTAGGGAAATAAGTCAAGCGGAGAAAGACATCTATCATATGATCTCCCTGATATGAGGAGGTGGTGATGCAACATGGGGGTAGGAGAATAATCCATGAAACAAGATGGGATAGGGAGGGAGACAAACCATAAGTGACTCTTAATCTCCCGAATCAAACTGTGGGTTGCTGGGGGGAGGGGGTTGGGAGAAGGGGGGTAGGGTTTTGGACATTGGGGAGGGTATGTGCTTTTGGGTAAATTGGAAGTGGAGGTGAACCATGAGAGACTATGGACTCTAAAAAACAATCTGAGGGGTTTGAAGTGGCGGGGGGGTGGGAGGTTGGGGTACCAGGTGGTGGGTATTATAGAGGGCACGGCTTGCATGGAGCCCTGGGTGTGGTGAAAAAAATAATGAATACTGTTTTTCTTAAAATAAATAAATTGAAAAAAAAAAAGAATATTTTAAAAAAATTATGTTCGGCCCTCAAGGGAACCCTGATTTATAGACTGCCCTGACCACTACTGCTGTGTCTGACAGAGCATGAGCCCCAACATAGTGTCAGCCACCAAGAGAACAAAACCCATTACCGGCATGTGAGACCGGCCATGGCCCAAGTCCATCATCTCCACTCATCCTTAGTATTCAGGCACCTTTCCCCAGAACTTAGCTGGAAACCCTGCCAAAGGGGGTATCTGAAGCACAATAGAGAACTCCTCTCTCCATTGAAGGAAGTCTGGCTGTTGCGATGGGTGTCCAAATCTTAAAATGGGAGCCAGCTCTATGGCCAATGAGACCACCCCCTCTCCTGTTGGCACCCTGGGCACAAACAGGCATGGTGATGCTCAGCATGAGCATGCTTTCAAACAAGCCCTCTCAGTTACACCACTAGGATCCTGCATTGCAGGCCTGGAATGCCCCTAGGCCCAAATCCTAACACTTGGTGGGACTTTCTAGGCACCCAGACCCAGAGCCCGTCTCTAGAATCCCTGTTTTGGGGTACCCCTAAGTTGGAAAACAGCACTCTTCCCTGTTTTGGGGCACCCCTAAAATGGAAAAGAGCACTCTTCTCCGAAAAAGCCACCAATCTATGGAGAGCCACCAGGATCCTTAGAGAGGAAAAGTCTCCCATTGTACCATAAGACCACACCTACGTTCGGAGCCCATCCTGGATACACAGCCCAGATAGAAAAGCCTGTGCTACCAGCTTCCAGTCACCCTAATTACAATTCCTGACGTGCTGCCCTCTAGGTCTATGCATTGGACCTGCAATCACCTCGCCACTATCCCAAACCCAAATTTGTGTTTGCAGACTTCCCTCCCAAAATCATGGCTCTCATGCACTCCAGGATGGGGTCTCTGGAGTCTTCCCACAGGACTGGTCCTGACATCCCCAAGGAAACTGTGCCCATCACAGTTGCACAAAGCCTCCAGATTAGGAGAAACCTGCAAGGCCCCTGAACCCACCCCAATATTGGAAGTGGCTCTGGATGCAAATGCACAGTCTGAAACACCCTGATCACCTACATCCAGACAGACACCCATGTCAACGGTCCTTAGTCAGAAAATTGAACCTGACGTTCACCTAGGCCATCATTGGAACTCTACATTAGGATTCAAGCATCTGTCCTCAGAGGCCTATTCTTTTTTTTTTTAAAGATTTTATTAATTTATTTGACAGAGAGAAATCACAAGTAGACTGAGAGGCAGGCAGAGAGAGAGAGAGGGAAGCAGGCTTCCTTGCTGAGCAGAGAGCCCGATGCGGGACTCGATCCCAGGACCCTGAGATCATGACGTAAGCCGAAGGCAATGGCTTAACCCACTGAGCCACCCAGGTGCCCAGAGGCCTGTTCTTGAATACCAAGTTAGGATAAAACATATGTACCCTGAGCCACAAAACAGAACATCTCCTTTCCCAAGAAGGAAACTGTGCATATCAACCAGTGCCAAACCCTCAGTGTAGGAGAGTCCCTCATGACCCCTTAGCCACCAGCACATTCTAAGACCTCCCTTGTAACAAACCAGTATTGAGACACCTCTTCAAGAGATTCCAAGTCAACTCAAGGCCTTGGTATTTGGCCCCAGAACCTCCAAAACGAACCTGTCATGTTCCTCAGCTGCAATGGTCATTGGACATGTGCTTTCCAGTCATCCATGCGGGAGGGCTCTCCTACCCAAACTTTCCACATGGGGTACCCTGACGGAAACAAACCAGACTCCTCCTGTACATTAGAAGGAAAACTTGTTGTTTGGAGCACCTCACAAACTTAAGCGTGGGTAATCCTCCATGGCCTCTTGAAGCCACCCCTCAGTCGGTCATCATAGACACAAACTCCACTGTGAGCAAACATCTGACATCTGCCCTTACTCAGGTGCTGGATATCTCATATAAGCTGATACACATTGGAAATGACTTCCAATTTGCACTTAATTTAAGCATAGCTTGTGTTTACAATTGCATTCTCACCCTGCTTGTCCCCAGCCCTCTTGATAGGGAATTCTGGAGCCACATCGCAGCATTCTGCCTGCCCCATAGAAAGAAGTGCTTCATGAGTCTGTGCATAAACCCCACATGAGGATCACTCTGCTCGGCCCTCGAGAGAACCCCGATTTACAGGCTTCTCTGGCCACTAGTGCTGTGTCTGACAGAGCCTGAGCCCAGACTTCGTGTCAGCCACCCAGAGAGTGTGGTCAGTATCCAGCATGCGAGAATGGCCATGGCCCAAATCTGTCATCTCTACGCATCCTTGGTATTCAGACATCTGTCCCAAAACCTTTGCTGGAATCCCTGCCAATGGGGGAACCTGAGGCACAATAGAGAATTCCACCTTCCCCATGGATGGAAACCTGGCCATTGAGATGGGTGTCCATCCCTCAGGGTGGGGGTCAGCACATGGGCCATGGGACCACCCACACTCCTGAGGGCCACCCTGGACACAAACAGACATTGTGATGCTCAGCCTGAGCATACTTTCCAACAAGCCCTCTCAGTTGCACCACCAGGATCCCCCATTGCAGGCCTGGTATGTCCATAGGCACAAATCATATCCCTTGGTGGGATTTTCGAGGCTCCCAGACTCAGAGCCCGTCTCTGGAATCCCTGTTTTGGGGCACCCTTAAGATCAAAAATAGCACTCTTCCCATCCCGAAAAGCCATCAAACTATTGGTAGCCGCCAGTATCCTTAAAGAGGAAAAATCTCTCATGGACCCATGAGAACACAGCTGCAAAAGCCTATGCTTCTGCCTTCGAGTCACTCAAGTTACTGTTCCTGATGAGTAGCCCTCCAGGTCTACACATTGCCATGTGACAACCTCGCCACTAACCATAACCCGGGTTTGTGTTTGCAGACATCTCTCCCAAAACCATGCCTCACATGACTTCCAGGATGGGGTCTCTGGAGCCACACCACAGGACTGTGTCTGCTATCCCCATGGAAATTGTGCCTGTCACAGTTATTCAAACCCTCCAGAGTAGGTTGAAACATGCAAGGCCCCTGAGGCCACCCCAATTTTGGAGACTACTCTGGACACAAGTGCGCAGTCTAAAACACCCTGTTCACTTACATCCAGACAGACACCCAAGTCAACTGTTCTGAGTCTGAAGATTGAAACTCTCATGTCCCTGGGACCTCATTGGAACCCTAGATGAGGTTGTCAGGCATCTATCTTCTGAGGCCTGTTCTTGAATGTGAACTTACGATACAACATGTGGTCCCTCAGCCACACAACACTACATCTCCTGTCCCAAGAAGGAAACTGTGCTCTTCGACCTGTGTTAAACCCTCAGGGTAGGAGAATCCTGCATGGCACCCTAACCACCAACACATTCTAAGATCTACCTGGTAACAAACCAGCATTGTGACCCATTTGCAAGAGATTCCATGTCAACTCAAAGCCTTGGTACTTCGCCCCAGAGCCAACTTAATGAACCTGCCATGTTCCTCAGCTACATTGGTCAATGGAGGTGTGCTTTCCAGGCATCCATGCGGAAGAGCTCTGCTACCCATACTTTTCACATGGGGGACCCTGGATCAAACAAACCAGACTCCACCTGTCCAGGAGGAAAAGCAACCTTGCTGTTTGTAGCATCTCACATGCATCAGTGTGGGGAATCCTCCATGGCCTCTTGATGCCACTCCTCCATTTCTCGGTCATCATTGACACAAACCCCAGTGTGAGCAATCATCTAATATTCACCCTTACTCAGGTGCTGGATATTTTGTTTGTTGGCCATCAAAGATACGAACTCCATTGTGAGCAGACATCTGACCCTTGACCGTACTTAGGTGCTGGAGATCTCTAAACAAACGCTGCACATTGGAACGGCCATGTGCTCGGCACTGAGCTTAACCGTAGCTTGTGTTTTCAGCCTTCTGTTCTCACACTCCTCGCCTTCAAGCCCTCCATATTGGGAATTTTGGAGTCACAACGCAGCCTTCTGTTTGCCCACCAGAAAAAGAAGTACCCTATGGGTCTGCGTGAAACCCCACATGAGGATCCACCTGCATGGCCTCTATGGCATCCCAGAATCATAGGACACCCTGTGCACTAATGCTCTGTCTGACACAGCCCTAGCCCCGACCTCCTGGCAGCCACCCAGATAGCAAACCCCATATTTTACAGTTGTGACCTGCCTTGACCTGAGTTCTTCATCTTGAACCAACCTTGGTATTCACGTACCTGCCCTGAACATAGCTCAAATTCCTGAGCATGGGAGAACCTGAAGCACAAAAGAGTACTTCTCCTTCCCCATGGCAGGAAAACTAAATGTTGAGATGGTGGTCCAACCCTCAGATTGGGATCCAGGTGCATGGAACAAGAGACAACGCCCACTCAGGATGGGCAGCTGGCAAAAAACAGGCATTGTGACCCTCACCCTGAGACCCATTTCCAACAAGTCCCTGTGGGAGCTTGACCAGGGCCCCACAGAGCGGGCCTGTAATCCCTAGGCCCCAATCCTAAGCCTTTGTGGGGTTATCCAGGTACCAGGACCCAGAACCATCTCTGGAATCCCGGTTTTGACAGGAAACCTGACACGGTAAATCGCACTCTCTCCTTCCCCCAGTAAGACACGAGACTCTTGGGTGCCAGTCAAAAACCCCAAAGAGGTAGAATATCACATGGACACATGAGGACACCCCACTATTCCAAGGCCATCCTAGACACAATCCAGACAGAAAAGCCTTTGCTGCTGCCTCCTAGCTGCACGAATTTCAAATCCCGTGCACCTGCCAACAGGGTCTGCAGATCGGGCCTGCCATCAACTCGCCCCTAATTCTTAACCCAATTTTGTGTCGGAAGACTTTTTAGTCCCAGAGCGCTTAACCACATGTCCTCCAGGATGGATCCAACAGAACCACACTACATCACTGGGCCTGCTCTCTGGAGGAAACTCTGCCCGTCTCAGTCGCCCAAACCCTTCACATTAGAAGAAACCTGCAAGGCCCCTGAGCCCACCCCAATTTCATAGGCCGCTCTGGAAAAAAAGCACAGTCTGACACAGCCTCAGCACGTACATCCAGGAAGACACGCAGGTCAAAGGCCCTGAGTCCGAAGGTTGAATATGACATGCCCCTACAACCTCATCAGAACCCTAGCCTAGGTATTCAGGACTCTATTCCTAGAGGCCTGTTCTGGAAATACAACATATGATCCAACACGTTGTCTTTGAGCCATACAAGAGAACCCCTCCTGTCCTGAGAAGGAAACCTGGCTCCTGGGAACTAGGTCTAACCCTCAGGTAGGAGAATCCTGCATGGCCGCAGACACACCACCATATTCTAAGGTCTCCCTGGACAACAAGCAGCAAAGTGACTCATTAGACTGAGAACATCATTCAACTTAGATCACTTGGAAATTGGAACCAGAAGCAGCGGATCAAGCCTGCCCTGTTCCTCGGCTGCAACGGTAATGCAAGGAAGGCTTCCCATGCCTCCATTCAGAGAGCTCTGTTCTCGAATCTTTCCATATGGGGGATCCTGGAGCCCTCTAAGCGGACTTCCCCTGTCCCGCAGTAGGATACTTTGCTGTTTGGAGCAGCTCACAAGGTCCTTCTTGGGAAAACCTCCAAGAATTCTTGAGGCCATGCCACAGTTCGTTGACCATCATGGATACAAACTCCAGTGTGAGCAGACATCTGACCCTCGCCCATACTCAGTTGCTGGGGATCTCGAAACAACCACTGCACATTGGAATGGCCATGTGCTGAGCACTGAGCTTATCTGTGGCTTGTGTTTTCAGACTTCTGTCCTCACACTCCTTGCCTGCAAGCCCTCCATATTGGGAATTCTGGAGCCACAATGCAGCCTTCTGCCTGCCCACCAGAAAGAAGAAGTGTCCTATGTGTCTTCGCAGAAACCGACATGAGGATCCTCTTGCACGGCCCTCAATGGCACCCCAATATAATAGGCCGAAATCTGCACAAATGCTCTGTCTGACACAGCCCAATCCCCGACCTGTCAGCCACTCAGATAGTGGGCCCCATATCCTGCAGGTGGGTCCAGCCTTGGCCCGAGGTCATCATATCGAACCAAAATGAGTATTCAGGTATCTGTCCCAGACTTAACTCAAATTCCTGCCCATAGGGGACCCTGAAGAACAAAAAAGTAATCCTCCTTCCCCATGGCCAAAAAACTGAATGTTGACATGGCTGTCCAACCCTCAGAGTGAGAGCCAAGTGCATTTCCCATGAGACCACGCCCACACAGGATGGAAAGCTAGGCAGCTGTGACCCTCAGAATGAGACCCCTTTCCAAAGGGTCCCCTTGGGAGCTGGATCAGGATCCAACAGAGCTGGCCTGTCATGCCCCTAGGCCCAAAACCGAAGCCTTGGTTGGGTTTTCCAGGTGCCTGGACCCAGAACCCATCTCTGGAATCCCTGTTTGAACAGAACCCCTGAGATGGAAAACAGCGTTTTTCTTTTCCTCAGAAACACATCAGACTCTTGGGTGCCAAGCAGAATCCCCAGAGTGGAAGAATATCCCATGGACCCATCAGGTCACCCCTCCATTTTGTGGCCATCCCAGACACACAATCCAGACAGAAAAGCCTGAGCTCCTCCCTCTCAGCCGCCTGAATTTCAAATCCTGAGGAGCTTCCCTCAGAGTCTGCAGATCGGGACTGCCATCACCTCGCTCCTAACTCTTACCCGAGTTTGGGTCTGAAGTCTTTGGTCCCAAAGTCCTGACCAACATGCTCCCCAGGATGGGGCCTCGAGAACCACACAACATCACTAGGCATGTCTCCTGAGGAAACTCTGCCCATCTCAGTTTCCAAAAACGTCCAGATTAGGAGAAAACTGCAAGGCCCCTGAGTCCACCCCAATTTCATAGGCTGCTCTGGAAAAAATGCACAGCCCGACACAGCCTCATCACCTACCTCCAGGATGACACGCAAGTCAATGGCACTGAGTCCAAAGATTGAACCTGCCTTGCCCCAACAACCTCATCAGAACCCTAGCTTAGGTTTTGAGGCCTTTTTCCCCAGAGGCCTATTCTGGAAATTCAACATATGATCCTACCTGTGGTCTGTGAGCCATAGAAAAGAACACCTTCAGTCCCGAGAAGAAAACCTGGCTCCTGGGTACTGGGTCTAATTTTCAGGATAGAGAATCCTGCATGGCCCGAGAGCTGCCACCACATTCTAAGGTCTCCCAGGACACCAAGCAGCACTGGGACCCATTAGACTGAGAACTTCCATCAACGCAGATCACTTGGAACTTGGAATCAGTGTCATTGGATCAAGCCTGCCCTGTTCCTCAGCTGCAATGGTTACGTGAGATTGGCTTCCCAGGCCTCCATTCAGAGAGCTCTGCTATCGAATCTTCCATATGGGGGACCCTGGAGACCTGTAAGCGGACTTCTGTCTGACAATAGGACACCTTGATTTTTGGAACAGCTCACAAGATCCAGCTTGGAAAAACTTCCAAGAATTCTTGAGGCCACCCCATCATTCGTTGTCCATCAGGGATACAAACTCGAGCGTGAGCAGACATCTGACCCGCGCCCAGATGCTGGACATCTCGAAACAACTGCTGTACATTGGAACGGACATGTGCTCAGCACTGAGCTTAACCGTAGCTTGTGTTTTCAGACTTCTGTCCTCACACTCCTCATCTGCAAGTCCTCCATCTTGGGTATTCTGTAGCCATAATGCAGCAATCTGCCTGCTCACCAGAAAGAAGTGCCCTAAGGGTCTGCGCAGAAACCCCACATGAGGATCCAGTTGCACAGCTCTCAATGGCACCCCAATATCGTAGGCCGCCCTCTGTATGAATTCTCTCTCCACACAGTACTAGCCCACACATTTTCCAGGCTGGGGCCCCTGGAGCCACACCTTGGAACTGTGCCTGCCCTCTCCAGGGGAATTTTGCCCACTCCATTGGCCAACCCTACAAATAGGGGAAACCTCCAAAGTACCTGAGGCCATCCCAATAGTGTAGGCTGCCCAGGACAAATAGGGGCAATCTATCTCAAGCTGAGCAACCACCTCAACTCAGACCTATAGGCAGATATCCCCAGAGAAGAAGATTGAACCAGACAGGCACCTAGGCCCAAATCGGATCCATTGCTTTTGTTTCCAGGCATCTCTCCTCAGAGGCCTGGTTCCCAATACCAGTATATGGATTCTTCTGGGGGTACCAATCAGAACAAATCTCATCTACAAATGGGAAATGTCCTTTTTGGAGCTGTGTCAAAACCTCCAGTTAGGGGAAATATTCAGGTCCCTGGAGCCACCGCCGCATTCCAAGGTTTCCATGGACACAAACCCACATTATGACCCATTCTCAGGAGAGTCCATTTCAATAAAGTCTCATCGGTTGCTCCCCCAGAGGATGCAGTTCGAACCTGCCTTGTTGCTAGGAGACAATAGGAATGCGAGGCAGGCTCTCCAGGCATCCGTCCTTAGAACCCTGGTCTGGCGTCGTTCCGTATGGGACGTCCTGGTGCCATCTGACTGGTCTCGACTGTCCTGTAAAAGGAATCCTTGCCAATTGGAGCATCTTACAACTCCCATCGTGGGACAGCCTCCATGGCCCCATGATGCCCCCCGCCTTCATGAAGGGGCCATCCTGCACAGAAACTCCAACCTGAGCCTAAGTCTGATCCTAGCCCTGACTTCAGATGCACAAGATCTCGATTTAGCTCTGCAGAGTGTGTCTGCCATGCCCTCACACCAAAACCAAAGCCTCGTTTGAGTTGTCAGACTTCCATCCTCACTCTTCTGGCCCACAAGCCCTCCAGTTTGGGAAAAACGGAGACACAATTCAGCAATCTTCCAGCCCTCCAGAAGAAAAACTTTGCCCCTGGGGCTACTCAGAAACGCCAAATGAGGATCAATCCTCACGCCACTCAACTGTACTCCAATTATACAGTCTACCCTGGGCACTAATGCCCTTTCTGACACAGGCTGAGCCCGGACCTCCCACCGACACCCAGACAGCTGGGGCCACACCTCAGGACTGTGCCAGCCCTGTCCAAGGGAATTCTGCCCATTTCATTTGCCACAACCCTATATATTAGGAAAAACCTCCAAAGTCCCCGAGACCAGCCCAATAGTGTTGGCCTCCCAGGACAAACAGGTGAGATCTGACACAAGCTGGTCGATGACCTCCATTCTGAATCATAGACAGAGGTTCTCAGAGAATATTGAAGTGGAAAGGCCCCTAGGCCCTAATCTGATCCATTGCTTTGGATTCCAGGCATCTCTCCTCAGATGCTTGGTTTCCAATACCAGCTCATTGGGGTTCCTGAGGCACCGATCAGAACAAATCTTGTCTCCACATGGGAAACTTGTTCTTTGAAGCTGTCTCAAAACCTCAGATTAGGAGAATTCTTCAGGGCACCAGAGCCACTAACCTATTCCAAGTTCTCAATGGACACAAACCCACATTATGACTGATTCTCAGGAGAGTCCATTTCAATTCATCACCCTCAGTTGTTCTCCCAGCGCCAGCAGATCAAACCTGCCTTGTCACTAGGAGACAACTGTAATGCGAGCTGGGCTGCCCAGGCATCCATGATTAGAACCCTGCTCTGGAAAAGTTCCTTATGGGACGTCCTTGATTCATCAAACGGGTCTCAACTGTCCCGCAGAAGGAATCCTTGTGGTTTGGAGCATCACACACTCGCACAGTGGGAAACATCCAAGGCTTCCTGATCCCCCCAACTTCATGTCGGGGAAATCATGGACAGAAACTCCAACCTAAGCCAACATCTGATCCTTGCCCTGACTTCAGATGCACGAGATTTTGATTCAGCTTTGCAGAGTTTGCCTGCCATGCAACCGCTAGGAAACCCAAGCCTAACTTGTGTTCTCAGACTTCCGTCCTGAAACTCCTGGCCCACAAGCCCTCAAGTTGGGAATTCTAGAGACAAAATGCAGCACTCTGCCTACCCTCCAGAAGAGAAACATTGTCCTATGGGGCTACCCAGAAACCCCAAATGGGGATCAACCTGCACGCCACTTGACTATACCCCAATTATACAGTCTAGCCTCGGCACTAATGCCCTGTCTGACACAGCATGAGCCCAGACCTTCCGACCAACACCCAGACAGCTGGCCACACACTGAGCACATTGGACCCGCCAGGGCCTTAGGTCGTCTTCTCTTCCCAACCTCGGCTTTTAGGCTTCAAAACCTAGACCTTATCTCCACTCACTGCCAAGCGGTGTGCATGATGCAGAAATCAGAACCCCTTCTTCCCCACGGCCAGAAACTTTGTGGTTGGTATGTTGTCCAACGTTCATTGTAGGAGAAACCAGTGTGGTCCATGAGGCAATGCCCATGCTTGAGGCTGCACTGGGCACAAACACACATTGGGACCCTCAGCGTGAGCACTGTCCTCAAGAAAAACCTCTCAGGGGCTGTACCAAAAGCCCACATATGGGCTTGCCATGCCCCTAGTTCCCCAATCTTAACCAGAGCTCAAGAAGTCTAGTCACCCCTACTCAGTGCTCTTCTCTGGATTCCCTCTTTGGTGGGACACATGAGGTAAAAATAATAGAGGAAGGACTCACTCCTACCATCCAAAGAATGACCACAAACACTTGGAATTGGGCCAAATCCCCAGAGAGAAAAAATCGTCCATGGCCGAAGATGCCAGCCCGACATTCCCTGGCCACCGTTGACACAAAATCCGGAGACAAAAGGCTGAAAAGGTGCGTCACACTCGCTCCTTGATCATAGCCCGAAAAATTCTCATCAAGTTCTGTAGATCCAAGCTGAGTTTGTGTTTTCTGACTTCTGTCCCCACAGTCCTGGCCCACACACTCTCCAGGCTGGGGCCCCTGCCCTCTCCAAGGGAATTCTACCCCTTCCTTTGCACACAACCTGACAGATTAGGAGAAACCTCCAAAGTCCCCAAGATCATCCCAATAATGTCGGCTGCCCAGGACAAATAGGGGTGATCTGTCACAAGCTGCGCAACTACCTCCACTCAGACCCATAGACAGATATTCCCAGAGAAGAAGATTGAACAGGACAAGCACCTAGGCCCTAATCGGATCCATTGCTTTTCTTTCCATGCATCTCTCCACAGAGGCCTGTATTCCAATACCAGCATATCGGAGTTTCTGGAGGTACCAATCAAAACATATCTCGTCTCCACATGGAAACTTTGTTCTATGGAGCTGTGTCAAAACCTCCCGTTAGGAGAAAACTTCAAGTCACTGGAGCCACCACCCCATTCCAATGTCTCTATGGACCCAATCCCACATTATGAACCATCCTCAGGAGAGTCCATTTTAACTCAACCCCCTCGGAAGTTTCCCCAGAGCCAGCAGATCAAACCGGCCTTGTCTCTAGGAGACAATTGAAATGAGAGGCAGGCTCTTCAGGCATCCATCCTTAGAACCCCGCTCTGGCGTCGTTCTGTATGGGACATCCCGGAGCCATCCAACAGGTCTCAACTGCCCTGCAGAAGGAATCATTGTGCTTGGAGCATCTCACAACTCCCATCAAGGGAAAACTTCCCAGGCCACATGATGCCCCCAATCTTCATGAAGGTGGATCACGGGCAGAAACCCCAACCTGAGCCAATGGCTGATCCTTGTCTTGACTGCAGAAGCACGAGGTCTCGATTCGGTTCTTCAGAGTGTGCCTGCGGTGTCCTCGCACCGAAACCTAAGCCTAGCCTATGTTCTCAGACTTCCATCTACACACTCCTGGCACACAAGCCCTCCAGTCTGGGAATTCCAGAGCCACAATGCAGCATTGTGTCCGCCCTCCAGAAGAAAAACGTTACCCTATGGGGCTACACAGAAAACCCAAATGAGGATCAACTTGCATGCCACTTGACTGTTCCCCAATAATACAGTCTACCTTGGGCACTAAAGTCCTGTCTGACACAGCCTGAGCCCGGACGTCCCGACTGACACCTAGACAGCTGGCCGCAAAATGAGCACATCGGACCCACCAGGGACTTAAGTCATCATCTCTTCCCAACCTCGGTTTACGGGCTTCAGAACCTAGACCTTATCTCCAATCACTGCCTAGCGGTGAACATGATGCAGAAATCAGGATTACTCCTTCCCCATGCCCAGAAATCTTTGGTTCCCATGTTGTCCGATGTTCAGTGTAGAAGAAACCAGCGTGGCCCATGAGTCCCTGGCCATGTTGAGGGCCACTTTAGACACAAACACGCTTTGTGACCCTCAGCGATTTGACACAAGGTGAGCAACTACCTCCACTTAGACCGTAGACAGATGTCCCTAGAGAAGCAGATTAAACCAGACAGGACCCTAGGCCTTAGGCTGTCATCTTTTCCCAACCTGGGTTTTCAGACATATGAACCTAGACATTATATCAAATCCCCGCAAAGGTGGGTACCTGAAGCACAAATCAGAACTCCTCCTTCCCCATGGCTATAAAGCTTGCTGTTGGCATGGAGTCACACCTTCGGTGTAGGAGAAACCTTCATATCTCCTGAGACCACGCCCAATCTTGAGTGCCGACATGGGCACAAACTCGCATTGTGACCCTCAGCGTGAGCCCCATGTCGAAGTAAGGCCTCTCAGGGCCTGGACCAAGAGCTCGCATATGGGGTTTGCCAAGCCCCTATACTCCCAATCCTCACCAGTGTTCGAGTTTTCCAATCACCTGTACCTGGGGCTCTGCTCTGGAATCCCTCTTTTGGAGAGACACCTGAGCCAGATAATAGCACTCCACCCTTCCCATAAAATGACCCCAAAAACTTGGGAGCTGGGCCAAATTCCCAGAGAGGGAGATTCGCCCATAGCCCCTGAGGCCACCCTACAATCCACGACTATCCTGGACACAACATCTAGAGTGAAAATCCCGAGGGACTGCCTCCCACTCACCCTTCTTTCATAAGCCAATGAGCTCCCCTCGAGGTCTGTAAATCTGGCCTGCCATACCCTCTGCACCACACCTAAGCCGAGTTTGTGTTTTCAGACTTCTGTGTCCATGACATGGACCCACAAACCCTCCAAGCTAGGGCCTATGGAGCCACGCCTATGGACTGTGCCTGTCCTCTCCAAGGAAACTGTGCCCAATCCATTGGCCACAAACCTACAGATTAGGAGAAATCTCGAAGGCCCCCGAGGCCATCCTGATAGGGTAGGCTGCTCTGGACTAAGAGGGGCACTCTGACACTAGCTGAGCAACTATCTCCACTTAGACACTCAGACAGTGTCCCCAAAGACAGAAGATTGAAACGGACGGGCCCCTAGGCCCTAGTCTAATCCCTAGTTTTGGTTTTCAAGTGTCTCTCCTCAGAGGACTGGTTTAGAAGACCAGCATCTGGGGCTTTTATGAGGCACCCAACAGAAACTCTCCCGTCTCTACACAGGGAGCTTTCTTATTGGAGCTATATCAAACCCTTCAGTTAGGCGAATTCTGCAGGGCCCCTGAGCCACCAGCACATTCCAAGGTCCCATGGACACAAACCCACATTATGATGCATCCTCAGGAGAGTCCATTTCAACTCAGCCCCCTGGGTAGCTCGCCCCAGAGAAAGTAGTTCAAACATGTCTTGTCGCAAAGAGCCAATGGGAATGCGAGGTTTGCTGTACAACCATCCATCCTTCAAACCCTGCTCTCCATTCCTTCAATATTGGACGTCCTGTGGCCATCCAATAGGACTCGACTGTCCCACAGAAGGGAACCTTGTGGTTTGGAGCAACTCACAAACTCAGCGTGGGAAAGCCTCCTTAGCCTCATGAGGCCCCTGCTTCATGTAGGGGCCATCATGGACACAATCTCCAGCCTCAGCCAACGTTTGATCCTCACCCTGACTTCAGATGCAGGAGATCCCGATTCAGCCTCTGCAGAGTGGGCCTGTCATGCCCTTGGCCCCAAACCTCAACCTAGCTTGTGTTTTCAGACTTCCATCCTCACACTCCTGGCCCACAAGCCCTCCTTATTGGGAATACTGGGGCCAAAATGAAGCACTCTGCTTGCCCACTGGAAGAAATACATTGTCTATGGCGTTGCCTAGAAATGCAAAATGCGGATCAACCTGCTCGGCCCACGGCAACACCCCAATTGCATAGGCTACCCTAAGCACTAATGCTCTATCTTACATATCCTGAGCCCAGACCTTCCGACAGACTCTGAGACAGCTGGTGGCACACAAAGCACCTTGGACCCACGATGGCTTTAGGGCATTCATCCATTCCCATTGACTTGTGTGTCTTCCTGGAGGTATGTTCTGAGGCTGCGTCAGACTGTGCGTTTTTCCAGAGCAGCCTATGAAATTGGGGTGGGCTTAGGGGCCTTGCAGGATTCTGCTAATCTGGAGGGCTTGGGAAACTGAGATGGGCAGAGTCTTCTCGGAAGAGCAGGCCCAGTGATGTGATGTGATGTGCTTCTGGAGGCCCCATCCTGGCGGGCATGTGTTCAGGGATTTGGGACCAAAGTCATCAGACACAAACTCTCGTAGGAGTTAGGGGTGAGGTGATGGCAGGCCCGATCTGCAGACCCTGAGGGCAGCTTCTCGGGATTTGAAATTTGGATGGCTGGGAGGCAGGAGCACAGGCTTTTCTGTCTGGATTATGTGTCTAGGATGGCCATGGAATGGAGAGGTGGCCTCATGGGTCCATGGGAGATTCTAACTCTCTGGGGATTCTGCCTGATACCCAAGAGTTTGGTGTCTTTCTAGGGGAAGGGGAGAGTGCGGTTTTCTATCTCAGGGGTCCTGTCCAAACAGGCATTCCAGAGATTGGTTCTGGGTCTGGGCACCTAGATAACCCCACCAAGGCTTAGGATTTGGGCCTAGGGACATGACAGGCCCACTCTGTTGGCTCCTGGTCCAGATCCCAAGGGGGATTGTTGCAAAGGGGTCTCAGGCTAAGGGTCACAATGCCTGTTTGTGCCAAGAAGCCCAGACAGGGTGGGCGTGGTCTCATGGGCCATGCACCTGGCTCCCACTCTGAGGGTTGGCCAGCCATCTCAACATTCAGTTTTCTAGCCATGGGGAAGGAGAAGTATTCTTTTGTGCTTCTGGGTCACCCATGGCCAGGAATTTGTTCTACGTTCTGGGACAGGAACCTGAAAACCCAGGTCAGTTCGAGATGACGGTCTCAGGCCAAGACAGGACCCACCTGCAGGATATCAGGCCTTCTGTCTTTGTGGCTGACATGAGGTCGGGGCTCGAGCTGTGTCAGACAGAGCATTCGTGCAGAGGGCGGCCTATGATAATGGGGTGCCTTTGAGAGCTGTGCACCTGGAATCTTATGTGGGGTTTCTGCGCAGACCCTTAGGGCAATTCTTTTTTCTGGTGGGCAGGCAGAAGACTGCTTTGTGGCTCCAGAATTTCCAATATGGAGGGCTTGCAGGTGAGAAGTGTGAGGACAGATGTCTGATAACACAAGCTATGGTTAAACTCAGTGCTGAGCACATGGCCGTTCCAACGTGCAGTGGCTTTTTCGAGATCTCCAGCACCTGAGTATGCATGATGATATGATGTCTGCTCACGCTGGAGTTTGTATCCATGATGGCCAATGAATGGTGGGGTTTTCTCAAGAAGCCTTGGAGGTTTTCCCAAGCTGGAGCTTGTGAACTGCTCCAAACAGCAAGGTGACTTACTGCAGAACAGGGATAGTCCACTTAGATTCGATAGCACAGCTCTCGGAATGAAGGTCTGGGAAGCCCACCTCGGGTTACCATTACAGCCAAGGAACAAGGCAGGCTTGACCCGCTATCTCTGGTTTCAAGCTCCAAGTGATCTGAGTTGACAGAAGTTCTCAGTCTAACAGGTCCCAATGCTGCTTCGTATCCAGGGAGACCTTAGAATATGGCAGAGGCCGTGGGCCCATGCAGGATTCTCCTATCCTAAGGGTTATACCCAGTTCCCAGGAGAAAGGTTTCCTTCTCGGGACAGTAGTGGATCTCTTGTATGGCTCATGGACCACAGGTTGGACCATATATTGGTTTTCCAGGACAGGCCTCTAGGGACAGAGGCCTGAAAACCTAAGCTAGGGTTCTGATGAGGTCCTAGGGGAATGGCAGATTCAATCATCGGACTCAGCGCCATTGACCTGCATGTCTTCCTGGAGGTAGGTGCTGAGGCTGTGACATACTGTACATTTCTTTCAAGAGCAGCCTATGAAATTGGGGTGGGCTCAGGGTCTTTGCAGTTTTCTCCTAATCTGAAGGGTTTGGGCAACTGAGACGGGAATAATTTCGTCCAGAGAGCAGGCCCAGTGATGTGCTGTGGTTATGGAGGCCCCATCCTGGAGGGCATGTTGGTCAGGGCTCTGGGACCAAAATCTTCAGACACAAAATCGGTAAAGGTTAGGGGTGAGGTGATGGCAGGCCCGATCTACAGACCCTGAGGGCAACTCCACGGGATTTGAAATTCGGGCAACTGGGAAGCAGGAGCACAGGCTTTTCTGTCTGGATTGTGTCTAGGATGGCCACAGAATGGAGGGGTGTCCTCATGTGTCCATGGGAGTTTCTATCTATCTTTGGATTCTGCCTGGCACCAAAGAGTTTGGTGTCTTACTGGGGGAAGGGGAGATCGCATTTTTCTGTGTCAGGGTTCCTGTCAAAACATGGATTCCAGGGATGGGTTCTGGGTCCTGGTGCCTGGGTAATCCCACCAAGGCTTAGGATTTGGGTCTAGGGTTCTGACAGGCCCGCTCTGTGGGGATCTGGTCCAGCTCCTTCAGGGGCTTGTTGGAAATGGGCCTCAGGGTGAGGGCCACAATGCCTGTTTGTGCCCAGCTTCCCATCCTGTGTGGGCACTGTCTCTTGTTCCATGCACCTGGATTCAAATCTGCGGGTTGGACAATCACCTCAATATTTAGTTTTCCTGCCATGGGGAAGGAAGAGTACCCTTTTGTGCTTCAGGGTCCCCCATGAACAGTAATTCGAGTTATGTTCTGGAACAGGTAGCTGAATACCCAGGTTGGTTCGAGATGAAAGACTCAGGTCAAGGAAGCTCACACCTGTAGAATATGGGGCCCGCTATTTCCGTGGCTGCCAGGAGGTTGGGGCTCGCCCTGTGTCAGACAGAGCATTAGTGCAC
Organism: Neogale vison; assembly: GCF_020171115.1. NCBI lineage: Eukaryota > Metazoa > Chordata > Mammalia > Carnivora > Mustelidae > Neogale > Neogale vison. The sequence continues at coordinate 111,209,891 of NC_058092.1, forward strand.
AGGGTGGCCCATTATATTGGGGTGCTTTAGAGGGCCATGCAGCTGGATCCTCATGTTCATTTTCTGTGAAGACCCATAGGGCACTTCTTCTTTCTGGTGGGTAGGCAGAAGGCCAATGAACAAGATATCCAGCACCTGAGTAAGGGCGGATGGATGATGTTTGCTCACACTGGAGTTTGTGTCTATGATGACCAAAAAACGGAGTGGTGGCGTCAAGAGTCCATGGACTATTTCACACGCTGAGGATTGTGAGATGCTTCAAACAGCATGGTTTCCTTCTACAGAACAGGTGGAGCCTGGTTTGCTTGCTCCAGGGTCCCCCATTGGGAAAGTTTGGGGAGGAGAGCTCTCTCGCATGGATCCCTGGAAAGCACACCTCCATTGACAATTGCAACTAAGAAACATGGCAGGTTCCTTCTGGTGGCTCTGGGGAGAAGGGCCAAGGCCTTGAATTGACATGGAATCTCTTGCAGATGGGTCACAATGCTGGTTTGATACCAAGGAGATCTTATATGATGCTAGGGGCTAAGGTTCTGTGCAGGATTCTCCAAACTTGATGGTTTGGCACAGGTCAAAGTGCATGGTTTCCTTCTGGGGACAGGAGATTTTCTGTTGTGTGGCTCAGGGAGCACATATTTTATCCTAAGTTGGTATTCTAGAAAAGGCCCCTGAGGACAGATGTCTGAGAGACTAATCTAGGTTTCTAATGGAGACCTAGGGGCATGTCAGGTTCAGTATTCTGACTCAGGACCATGACATGGCTGTCTGCAAATATGTAGGTGATCATGGAGTTTCAGACAGCACATTTGCATCCAGAGCAGACACCAATATGGGAGTGGGCTCAGGGGCCTTGCAGGTTTCACCTAATCTGGAAGGTTTGGGCAACTGTTACTGGCACAGTTACCTTGGGAATGACAGGCACAGTCTTGTGGTGTGGCTCCGGAGACACAATCCTGGAGGGCATGTGAGCCATGGTTTAGAGAGAGAAGTCTACAAAAACACAAATTCGGATTAGGGTTAGTTGTGAGCTGATCGCAGGCTCAATGCATAGACCTGAACAGCAGCTCATTGGGAACCGTAATTAGGTAACTTGAAGGCAGTAGCACAGGCTTTTCTATCTGGATTTTGTGTCCAGGATGGTCTCAGAAAGCAGCGGTGTTCTCATGGCTCCATGGGAGATTTTTCCTCTCTAAGGATCCTGTCGGCTCCCCATAGTTCGTTGTCTTTTTCAGAGAAGGGAAGAGTGCTGTTTTCCATCTTAGGGGTGCCCCAATACAGGTATTCCAGAGACGGGGTCTGGGTCTGAGCCCCTGGAAAATCCCACCAAGTGTTAGGATTTGGGCCTAGGTGCATACCAGGCTTGCAATGCGGGATTATGGTGTTGCCACTGAGAGTGCTTGTTAGAAAGCATGTTCAGGCTGATGGTCAGAATGCCTGTTTATGCACAGGGCGTCCCTCAGGAATGGCCATGGCCTCATTGGCTATGCATCTGGCTCCCACTTTGAAGGTCGGACACCCATCCCAACAGCCAGACTTCCTGCCATGTGGAAGGAGGAGTTCTCTATTCTGCTTCAGTTTCTCCCATTGGCAGGGATTCCCGCAAAGTTCTGGGGACAGGTGCCTGAATAACAAGGATGGTTGAGATGACAGACTTGGGCCATGGCCGCTATCACATGCTGGATATGGGGCCCGTTCTCTGGGTGGCTGACACTAGTTTGGGGTTCAGTCTCTGTCAGACACAGCACTAGTGACCAGGGCAGATTATGAATCGGTATTCCTTCGAGAACCTAGCAGATTGATCCGCATGTGGGGTTTCTGGGAAGACTCATCAGACACTTCTTTCTAAGGGAAAGGCAGAATTCTGAGTTGTGGCTCCAGAATTCCTCATCAAGAGAGCTTAGGGACCAGTAGGGTGAGGATGGAATTGTAAACATAAGCTAGAGTTGAATTCAGTGCCAAGCAGAAAGCAGTTCCAATGTGCAGCGGCCGATTCGAGATATCTAGCACCTGAGTAAGGGCAGATGTCAGATGTTTGTTCACACTGGAGTTTGTTTCTATGATGTCCATCAAATGTAGGGGTGGCGTCAATAATCCATGGATGATACCCTGCGCTGAGGTTTGTGAGATGCTCCAAACAACAAGGTTTACTTGTACTGGACAGGTGGAGCCTGGTATATTATGTCTAGTGTCCCCCTGTGCAAAATTTGGGTAGCAGAGCTCACCCGCATGGATGCCTGGAATGCACAGCTCCATTGACCATTGCAGATGAGGAACATGGCAGATTCATTCTGGTGGCTCTGTGGCGAAGTGCCAAGGCCTTGAGTTGACATGGAATCTATTGCAGATGGGCCACAATGCTGAATGTTACCTGGAGATCTTAGAATGTGATGGTGGCTAAGGTGCCGTGCAGGATTCTCCTATCCTGAGGGTTTGGCACAGGTCAAAGTACACGGTTTCCTTCTGGAGACAGGAGATGTTTTCTTGTGTGGCTCAGGAACGACATGTTGTATTATAAGTTGGTATTCCAGAACAGTCCTTTGAGGACAGATGCCTGAAAACCTAAGCTAGGGTTCTAATGTGGTCCTAGGGGCATGTATGTTTCAATCTTCTGACTTCAAACCATTGACTTGGCTGTCTGCCTGGATGTAGGTGATCAGATTGTTTCAGACTGGGCATTTGCATCCAGAGTGGCCACCAATATTGGGATGGTCTCAGGGACTTCAGGTTTCTCCCAATTTGGAATGTTTGGGCAACTGTGACGGGCACAGTTTCCTTGGGGATGGCAGGCATAATCCTGTGGTGTGGCTCCAGAGACCCCATCCTGGAAGGCATGTGAACCATGGTATTGTTAGAGAAGTCTGCAAACACAAGTTCGGGTTGGGGTTAGTGGCTAGGTGATCACAGGCCCAATGCCTACACATGGAGGTCAGCTGATCAGAAGCTGAAATTAGGGTGACTCGAAGGCAGTAGTACAGGCTTTTCTACCTGGATTGTTTGTCCAGGATGGCATCAGAATGCATGTGTGGTTGCCTGGGTCCACGGGAGATTTTTCCTCTCTAAGGATCCTGGCAGCTCCCCATAGTTTGGTGGCTTTTTCGGGGAAGGGAAGAGTGCCGTATTCCTTCTAAGGGGTGCCCCAAACAGGGATTCCAGAGATGGGCTTTAGGGCTGAGCACCTCGGAAATCACACCAAGGGTTAGAATTTGGTCCTAGAGGCATATCATGCTTTCAATGCAGGATTCTGGTGGTGCAACTGGGAGGGGATGTTGGAAAGCATGCTCAGGCTGAGGGTCATAATGCCTGTTTGTGCCCAGGGTGGGTCCTCAGTCATGGGCCTGGTCTCATTGGATATGCATCTAGCTCCGACTTTGAGGGTTGGGCACCCATCCCAACAGCCAAGTTTCCTGCCAATGGGGAAGGAGGAGTTCTCTATTATGCTTATGGTTCCCTCATTGGCAGGGATTCCAGCAAATGTCTATGGACAAGTGATGAATACCAAGGGTGGGTAGACATGATGGACTTGGGACATGGCCAGTCTCACATGCTGGATATGGAGCCCGCTCTCTGGGTGTCTGGCAATAAGTTGGGGCTCAGGCTGTTTCAGACACAGCACTAGTGTCCAGGGCAGCCTATCAATCAGGGTTCCCTTGAGGGCTGAAGATTGATTCTCATGTGGGTTTTCTGGGCAGACTCACCAGGCACTTCTTCATTCAATGGGAAAGGCAGAATGCTGCATTGTGGCTCCGGAATTCCTCATCAAGTGGGCTTGGGTACCAGTAGGGTGTGGATGGAATTGTAAACATGAGCTACGATTAAATTTACTGCCAAGTGGAAGGCATTTCCAATGTGCAGTGGCTGTTTCGAGATATCCAGCACCTGAGTAAGGGCGGATGTCAGATGTTTGCTCACACTGGAGTTTGTGTCTTTGATGACTGACTAGTGGATGGGTGTTGTCAAGAGTCCATGGAGGATTTCCCATGCATAGGACTGTGAGATGCTCCAAACAGCAAGGTTTCCTTCTACTGGACAGGTCGAGCCTGTTTTTGTTTGTTTGTTTGTTTGTTTTGTTTTGTTTTGTGTTTTTTATTTGTCTGTTTGTTTGTTTGTTTTTTGCTCGGGGTCACCCATGTAAAAAGTTGGGTAGCAGAGCTCACCAGCGTGAATGCCTGGAAAACACACCTCCATTGACATTGCAGCTGTGGAACAAGGCATGTTTGTTCTAGTGGCTCTGGGGTGAAGGACCAAGGCCTTGAGTTGACGTGAACTCTCTTGCAGATGGGTCACAATGCTGGATTGTTACCAGGGAGATCTTAGAATGTACTGGTGGCTAAGGTGCCCGGCAGGATTCTACTAACTTGAGGGTTAGCCACAGGTTGAAGAGCACAGTTTCCTTCTTGGGACAAGAGATGTTCTGTTGTGTGGCTCAGGGACCACCTCTTGTATCATAACTTGGTATTCCAGAACCGGCTTCTGAGGGTAGATGCCTGAAAACCTAATCTAGGGGTGCTAGGGGCATGTCAGTTTCAATCTTCTGACTCAGGACCATTTACTTGGCTGTCTGACTGGATGTAGGTGATCAGCGTGTTTCACACTGTGCATTTGCATGCTGAGTGGACGCCAATATGGGGGGTGGGATCAAGTAGCTTGCAGGTTTTGCCTAATCTGGAACATTGGGCAACTGTGACGGGCACATTTTCCTTGGGGATGGAAGGCACAGTCCAGTGGTGTTGCTCCAGAGTCCCCATCCTGGAGGGCATGTAAGCCATGGTTTTAGGAGAGAAGTCTGCAAACACAAACTCGGGTAAGGGTTAGTTTCGAGGTGATTGCAGGACTAAAGCGAAGACCTGGAGGGCAGCTCATCATGAACTGTAATTAGGGTGACTGTAAGGCAGTAGCACAGGCTTTTTTGTGTGTCCCGGATGGCCTAGAAATGCAGCTGTGTTCTCATGGGTCCATGGGAAATTTATCTTCTCTAAGGATCCTGGTGGTTCCCCATAGTTTGGTGACTTTTTCGGGGAAGGGAAGAGTGAGATTTTCCAACTTAGGGGTGTCCCAAAACAGGGATTCTAGAGAGGGGTTCTGGGTCTGGGCTCCTGGAAAATCCCACCAAGGGTTAGGATTTGGGCCTAGGGGCATATGAGGCCTGCAGTGTGGGTTCCTGGTGGTGCAACTGAGAGGGCCCCTTTGAAAGCATGCTCAGGGTCACAATGCCTGTTTTTGCCCAGGGCAACCCTCAGGTGTGGGCGTGGTCTCATTGGCTATGCAGTTTGCTCCCACTTTGAGGATTGGACAACCATCCCAACTGCCAGGATTCCTGCCATGGTGAAGGAGGAGTTCTCTATTCTGCTTTAGGTTCCCCTATTGTCAAGGATTCCAGCAATGTCTGTGGACAGATGCCTGAATATCAAGGATGGGTAGAGCTGACGGACTTGGGTCATGGCTGGTCTCACATGCTGGATATGGGGTCCGCTCTCTTCGTGGCTGACACTAGGTTGGGGCTCAGGCTCTCTCAGACACAGCTCTAGTGCCCAGGGCAGCCTATAAATAGGGGTACCCTCGAGCGCCGAGCAGATTGATACTTAAGTGCGGTACCTGGGCAGACTCACCAGGCACTACATTTTACTGTGGTGAAGGCAGAATGGTGGGTTGTGGCTCCAGAATTCCCTTTCACCGGGACTTGAGGACCAGTAGGGTGAGGATGGAATTGCAAACACAAGATAAGGCTCAATTCAGTGCCACACAGATGGCAGTTTCCAATGTGCAGCGACTTATTCAAGATATTCAGCACCTGAGTTAGGGCAGATGTCAGATGTTTGCTCACACTGTAGTTTGTGTGTATGATGACCGTCAAATGGAGGGGTGGCATCAAGAGTGAAATAAGTCAAGCAGAGAGAGTCAATTATCATATGGTTTCACTTATTTGTGGAGCATAACAAATAGCATGGAGGACAAGGGGCGTTAGAGAGGAGTAGGGAATTTGGGTAAATTGGAAGGGGAGGTGAACCATGAGAGACTATGGACTCTGAAAAACAGTCTGAGGGGTTTGAAGTGGCGGGGGGGGTGGGAGGTTGGGGTACCAGGTGGTGGGTATTATAGAGGGCACGGCTTGCATGGAGCACTGGGTGTGGTGAAAAAATAATGAATACTGTTTTTTCTGAAAATAAATAAATTGGAAATAAAAAATAAAAAAATAAATGGAGGCCTCCCATTTTAGTCCCAGAGCCAAAAGCTTGGTCCCTTCAGACTCCTCAGTGTACCCTCAGGGATGCTGGCTAATTGAAGTCAAATTTAAAAAATCAATATAAACCCTGATTTTGTTCCATTAAAAAAAAAAAAAAAAAGAGTCCATGGAGGATTTTCCATGCTGAGTCTTGTGAGATTCTCCAAACAACAAGGTTTCCTTCTACAGAACAGATGAAGCCTGGTTTGTTTGCTCCAGTGTCCACCATGTGGAAAGTTTGGGTAGCAGAGCTCTCCCGCATGGATGCCTGGAAAGCACACCTCCATTGACCATTGCAAGTGAGGAACATGGCGGGTTCCTTCTGGTGGCTCTGGGGCAAAGGTCCAAGGCCTTGAGTTGACATGAAATCTATTGCATATGGGTCACAATACTGGTTTGTTACCAGGGAGAACTTAGACTGTGCTGGTGGCTAAGGTTCCATACAGGATTCTCCAAACCTGAAGGTTTGGCAAATTCAAAGTGCACGGTTTCCTTCTGGGGACAGGAGATGTTCTGTTGTGTGGCTCAGGGACCATATGTTGTATCATAATTTGGTATTCCAGAACAGGCCTCCTAGGACAGATGCCCGAAAACCTAATCTAGGTTTCAAATGTGGTCCTAGGAGCATGTATGTTTCAGTCTTCTGACTCTGAACTATTGACATGGGTGTCTGCCTGGATGTAGGTAGTCAGGTTGTTTCAGACTGCGCATTTACATATAGAACGGTCGCCAATATAGGGGTGGTCTCATGGTCCTCAGGTTTCTCCTAATCTGGAAGGTCTGGGCAGCTGTGATGGGCACAGAATCCTGGGGGTGGCAGGCACAGTCCTGTGGTGTGGCTCCAGAGCCCCTATCCTGAAGGATATGTGAGCCATGGTATTGTGAGAGAAGTCTGCAAACACAAGTTTTTGTTAGTGTTAGTGGCTAGGTGATCGCAGGCCCAATGCACTGCTTCTCAGGAACTCTAATTAGGTGCCTGGAAGGCAGTGGTACAGGCTTTTCTATCTGGATTGTTTGTCCAGGATGGCCTCAGAATGCAGGTATGATCTCCTGGGGCCATGGGAGATTTTTCCTCTCTAAGGATCCTGGAAGCTCCACATAGTTTGGTGGCTTTATCAGGGGAAGGGAAGAGGGCTGCATTCCATCTAAAAGGTGCCCCAAAATAGGGGTTCCAAAGCAGACTCTGGGCCTGGGCACATCGGAAATCATACCAAGGATTAGAATTTGGGCATAGGTGTGTAGCAGGCTTTCAATGCTGGATCGTTGTGGTGCAGCTGAGAGGGGATGTTGGAAAGTATGCTCAGGTTGAGGGTCACAATGCCTGTTTGGGCCCAGGATGGGTCCTCAGCCATGCACATGGTCACAATGGACATGCAGGTAGGTCTGACTTTGAAGGTGGGACACACATCCCAACAGCCAGGTTTCCTGCCATTGGGAAGTAGGAGTTCTCTATTATGCTTCTGGTTCCCCCATTGGCAAGGATTACAGCAAAAGTCTATGGACAGGTGCCTGAATACCAAGGATGGGTAGAAATGATGGACTTGGGCCATTGCCTGTCTCACATGCCGGATATGGTGCCTGCTCTCTGGGTGGCTGACACTAGGTCAGGGCTCAGGCTGTGTCAGACACAGCACTAGTGGGCATCCTATAATCGGGATTCCCTTGATGGCCAAAGATTGATTCTCATGTGGGGTCTCTGGGCAGACTCACCATGTACTTCTTCTTTCTATGGGGAAAGCAGAATGCTGTGTTGTGGTTCCAGAATTCCTCATCAAGAGGGCTTGGGGACCAGTAGGGTGAGCATGGAATTGTAAACACAATTTACGGTTCAATTCACTGCAAAGCAGAAGGCATTTCCAACGTGCAGCAGCTGATTTGAGATATTCAGCACCTGAGTAAGGGCCGATGTCAGATGTCTGTTCACACTGGAGTTTGTTTCTATGATGACCCACTCATGGAGTGGTAGCGTCAAGAGGCCACATAGGATTTGACATGCAAAAGCTTGTGAGATGCTCCAAACAGAAAGATTTCCTTCTTTTGGACAGGTGGAGTGTGGTTTGTTTGCTCCAGGGTCCCCATCTGGAAAGTGCGGGTCACAGAGCTCACCCGCATGGATACCTGGAAAAGTCACCTCCATTGACCATTGCAGTTCAAGACCATGACAGAATCGTTCTTATGGCTCTGGGGCAAAGTACCAAGGCGTTGGGTTGACATGGAATTTCTTGCAGATGGGCCCCAATGCTGGTGTGTAACCAGAGATTTCTTAGAATGTGCTGGTGTCTAAGGTGCAGTGCAGGATTTTCCTACCCTGAGGGTTTGACAAAGGTTGAAGATCACAGTTTCCTTCTGGGGACAAGAGATTTTCTGTTGTGTGGCTCAGGGACCACATGTTGTTTCATAAGTTGGTATTCCAGAACAGGCCTCTGAGGACAGATGTTTGAAAACCTAATCTAGGATTCCAATGAGGTCCTAGGGGAATGTCATGTTCAATCTTCTGACTCAGGACCATTGATTTGGCTGACTGCATGGATGTAGGTGATCAGGGTGTTTCAGACTGGGCATTTGCATCCAGCGCTGCCGACAATATTGGGGTGGGTCAGGGTCCTTGCAGGTTTCTCCTAATCTGGAAGGTTTGGGCAACAGTGATGGGCACAGTTTCCTTGGGGATGGCAGACACAGTCCTGTGGTTTGGCTCCAGAGAACCTATCATGGGGGGCACGTGAGCCATTTTTTGGGGAGAGAAGTCTGTAAACACAAATTCAGATTAGGATTAATGGCCTGGTGATCAAGTCCCAATGCATACACTTGGAGAGCAGCTCGTCAGAAACTCCAATTAGGGTGACTAGAAGTCTATAGCACTGGCTTTTCTATCTTGATTGTGTGTCCAAGATGGCCTCGGAATGCAGGTGTGGTCACATGTGTCCATGGGAGACATTTCCCCTCTTAGGATTCTGGTGGCAATCCATAGTTTTGTGGCTTTCTCGGTGAGGGAAGAGTGCTGTTTCCATCTTAGGGGTGACCCAATACAGGAACCAGAGAGGGGCTCTGGGTCTGTGCACCTGGAAAATCCCACCAGTGTTTGGATTTGGGCTTAGGGGCATACCAGGCCTGCAATGCGGGATCCTGGTGGTGCAACTGAGAGGGCTTTTGAAAGCATGCTTAGGTTGAGAGTCACAGTACCTATTTGTGCCCAGGGTGGCCCGAAGGAGTGGGCGTGGTCTCATTGACAATGCAGCTGGCTCCCACTTCGATGGTTGGACGTTCATCCCAACAGCCAGGTTTCCTGCCATGTGGAAGGCAGAGTTCTCTATTGTGCTTCATGCCCCCTCATTGACAGGGATTCCAGCAAAGGTCTGGAGACTGGTGCCTGAATATCAAGGATGGGTAGAGATGACAGACTTGGACCATGGCTGGTCCCACATGCTATATATGGGGCCTACTCTCTGGGTGTCTGAAACTAGGTCAGGTCTCAGGGTCTGTCTCTAGTGGTCAGGGCAGCCTATAATCGGGGTTCCCTCGAGAGCTGAGCAGATTGATCCTCATGTTGTGTTTCTGGGCAGACTCACCAGGCACTTCTTTGTTCATGGGGAAGGCAGAATGCTGCTCTGTGGTTCCAGAATTCCCTATCAAGAGGGCTTGGGAATGAGTTGGGTGAGGATGGAATTGTAAACACAAGCTACGGTTCAGTTCAGTGCCAAGCAGAAGGCAGTTCCCAATGTGCAGAGACTTATCCGAGATATCCAGCACCTAAGTAAGGAGGAATCAGATGTTTGCTCACAGTGGAGTTTGTCTATGATGACTAACAAATGGAGGTGTGGCGTCAAGAGGCCATGGAGGATTTCCCAAGCTGAGGCTTGTGAGATGCTCCAAGCAAGAACGTTTCCTTCTACTGGACAGGTGGAGTCTGGTTTATTTGCCTCAGCGCCCCCCATGTGGAAAGTTTGTGTAGCAGAGCTCTCCAGCATGGATGTCTAAAAAGCACACCTCCATTGATGATTGCAGATGAGGAAAATGGCAGGATCGTTCTGATGGTCGTGGGGAGAAGTACCAAGAGCTTGAGTTGACAAGGAAAGTCTTGTAGATGGGCCACAATGCTGCTTTGTTACCAGGGAGATCTTAGAATGTGTTGGTTGCTAAGGTGCCAAGCAGGATTCTCCTACCCTGAGGTTTTGGCAAAGGTCGAAGAGCACGGTTTCCTTCTGGGGCCAGGAGATATTCTGTTATGTGGCTCAGGGACATGTGTTGAATCATAAGTTGGTATTCCAGAACATGCCCTGGATGACAGATGCCTGAAAATCTAATCTAAAGTTCCATTGAGGTTCTAGGGGCGTGTCGGGTTCAATCTTCTGATTCAGGAACATTGACTTGGCTGTCTGCCTGGATGTAGGTGATCAGGGTGTTTCAGACTGGGCATTTGTATCCACAGCGGCCTACAATATTGGGGTGGGCGCAGGGGCTTTGCAGGTTTCTTCTAATCTGGAAGGTTAGGGAAACTGTGAAGGGTCCATTTTCCTTGGGGATAGCAGCACAGTCCTGTGGTGTGGATCCTGAGACCCCTTCCTGGAGGGCATGTGAGCTATGGTTTTGGAGAGAAATCTGCAAACACAAATTCGGGTTAGGGTCAGTGTCACGGAGGTCACAGACCCAATGCATAGACCTGGAGGGAAGCTCATCAGGAACTATTATTAAGGTGATGGGAAGGCGGTAGCACTGGCATTTCTTTTTTCTTTTTTTTAATTAAAGATTTTTATTTATTTATTTGAGAGAGAGAGACAGTGAGAGAGAGAATGAGCGAGGAGAAGGTCAGAGAGCGAAGTAGACTCCCCATGGAGCTGGGAGCCCGATATGGGACTCGATCCCGGGAATCCAGTATCACGCCCTGAGCCGAAGGCAGTCGTCCAACCAACTGAGCCACCCAGGCGTCCCAGCACTGGCATTTCTACCTGGATTTTTTATCTAGGATGGCCTTGGAATGCAGGTGTGGTCTCATGGGGCCATGGTAGACATTTCCTCTTTAAGTATCCTGGTGGCTCTCCATAGTTTGGTGGCTTATTCGGTGAGGGAAGAGTGCAGTTTTCCATCTCTGGGTGCACAGATACTGGGATTTCAGAGATGGGCTATGGGTTGGCCCCTGGAAAATCCCACCAGGTGTTAGGATTTGGGCCTAGGTGCGTACCAGGCCTGCAATGAGGGATCTTGGTGTGCAACTGAGAGTGCTTGTTTGAACACATGCTCAGGCTGAGTGTCACAATGCCTGTTTGTGCCCAGGGAAGCTCTCAGGATTGGGCTTGGTCTCATTGGCCATGGAGCTGGCTACCACTTTGAGGGTTGGACACCCATCCCACAGCCAGATTTCCTGCCATGGGGAAGGAGGAGTTCTCTATTGTGCTTCAGGTTCCGCCATTGACAGGGTTTCCAGCAAAGATCAGGGGATAGGTGCCTGAAGACCAAGGATGGGTAGAGATGACGTACTAGGATATGGGCACTGCTCTCAGTGTGGTTGACTTTGGTCTGGACTCAGGGTCTGTCAGACACAACGCTAGTGGCCAGGGCAGCCTATAAATCGGGATTCCCTCGAGAGCCGAGCAGATTGATCCTCATGTGGGATTTCTGGGCAGACTCACCAGGCACTTCTCCTTTCTATGGAGAAGGCAGAATACTGTGTTGTGGTTCCAGAATTCCCTATCAAAAGGGCTTGGGGACCAGTAGGGTAAGGATTGAATTGTAAACAGAAGCAACAGTTCAATTCAATGCCAAGTGGTAGGCTGTTCCAATGTGCAGTGGCTTATTCGAGATATCCAGCACCTGAGTAAGGCAGAATCAAATGTTTGCTCACATTGGAGTTTGTGTCTATAATGAGTGACAAATGGAGGGGTAGCGTCAAGAGGCCATGGAGGATTTCCTAAGCTGAGGATTGTGAGATGCTCCAAATAGCAAGGTTTCCTTCTACTGGACAGGTGGAGTCTGGTTCGTTTGCTCCAATGCCCCCCATGTGGAAAGTTTGGATAGCAGAGCTCTCCCACATGGATGCCTATAAAGCATACCTCCATTGACCATTGTAGCTGTGGAACATGGCAAGATCTTTCTGGTGCCTCTGGGGCGAAGTCCTAAGGCCTTGAGTTGACATGGAATCTCTTGCAGATGGGCCACAATGCTGGTTTGTTACGAGGGAGATCTTAGAATGTGCTGGTGTCTAAGGTGCCATGCAGGATTCTTCTACCCTGAGGGTTTGGCATAGTTCGAAGTGCACACTTTCCTTCTGGGGACAGGAGATGTTCTGTTGTGTGGCTCAGGGACCACCTGTTGTATCATAAGTTGGTATTCCAAAACAGGACTCCGAGGACAGATGCTTGGAAACCTAATCTAGGGTTCCTGTGAGGTCCTATGTGCATGTCAGGTTCAATATTCTGACTCAGGACCATTGACGTGGCTGTCTGCCTGGATATCAGTGATCAGGGTGTTTCAGACAACACATTTGCACCCAGAACGACCAAAAATATTCTGTGGGCTCAGGGGCCTTGCAGGTTTCTCATAATTTGGAAGGTTTCGTCCACTGTGACAGGCACAATTTCCTTGGGGATGACAGGCATAGTCCTGTGATGTAGATCCAGGGACCCTATTCTGAAGGGCATGTGAGCCATGGTTTTGGGAGAGAAGTCTGTAAACACAAATTAGGATTTGGGTTAGTGACATGGTGTTCTCAGGCCCAATGCATAGACCTGGATTGCAGCTTGTCAAGAACTTTAATTAGCGTGACAGGAAGCCCTTAGCAAGGCTTTTCTATCTGGATTGTGTGTCCAGGATGGCCTCAGAATGCAGATGTGGTCTCATGGGTCCATGGGAGACATTTTCTCTCTAAGAATCTTGGTGGCTCAAAATCGTTTGGTGGCTTTTCCGGGGAAGGAAAGAGTGCTGTTTTCCATCTTAGGTGTGCCCTGATACAGGGATTCCAGAAACGTGCTTTAGGTCTTGTCACCTGGAAAATCCCACCGAGGGTTATGATTTGGGCCTAAAAGCGTACCAGGCCTGCAATGCGGGATACTGGTGGTGCAACTTAAAGTGCTTTTGAAAGCTTGCTCAGGCTTAGTGTCACAATGCCTATTTGTGCCCAGGGCGGCCCTCAGGAGTGGGCGTGGTCTCATTGGTCATGCAGGTGGCTACCACTTTGAAGGTTGGACACCCATCCCAACAGCCAGGTTTTCCTGCCTTGGGGAAGAAGGAGTTCTCTATTTTATTTCAGGTCCCCCCATTGGTAGGGTTTTCAGCAAAATACTGGGGACAGATGCCTGAATACCAAGGATGGGTAGAGATGACAGGGTAGGGCTATGGCCCGTCCCACATGCTACATATGGGTCCCACTCTCTGGGTGGCTGACACTAAGTCGGGGCTCAGGCTCTGTCAGACACAGCACTAGTGGCCAGGGCAGCCATTAAATTGGTGTTCCCTTAAGGTCTGAGCAGATTGATCCTAATGTGGGGTTTCTGGGCAGCCTTACCAGGCACTACTTCTTTCTATGGGGAAGGCAGAATGCTGTGTTGTGGCTCTATAATTCCCTTTCAAGAGGACCTGGGGATCAGTTGGGTGAGGAAAGAATTGTAAACACAAGCTGTCGTTAAATTCAGTGGAAGCAGTAAGCAGTTCCATTGTGCTGTGGCTTATTTGAGATATCCAGCACCTGAGTAAGGGCAGATATCAGATATTTGTTCACGCTGGATTTTCTGTCTATGATGACTGACATATGGAGGGGTGGCGTCAAGTGGCCATGGAGGATTTCCTACGCTGAGCATCCTTAGAGAGGAAATGTCTCCCATGGACTGGTGAGACCACACCTTCATTCAGAGGCCATCCTGGTCACATAATCCAGATAGAAAAGACTGTGCTACCGACTTCCAGTCACCATAATTACAGTTCCTGACCAGCTGCTCTCCAGGTCTATGCATTGGGCCGGTGATCACCTCCCCACTGACCCTAACTCGAATTTGGGTTTGCACAATTTTCCCCCAAAACCATGGCTCATACGCCCTCCAGGATGGGGTCTCTGGAGCCACAGCACAGGTCTGTGCCAGCCATACAACCTGTGGTCCCTGAGCCACACAACAGAACATGTCCTGTCCCCAGAAGGAAACCGTGTCTTAGACCTGTGCCAAACCCTCAGGGTAGGAGAATCCTGCATCCTGCATGGCACCTTAGACATAATCACATTCTAAGATCTCCCTGGTAACAAACCAGCATTGTGGCCCATCTGCAAGAGATTCCATGTCAACTCAAGGCCTTGGGACTTAGCCCCAGAGCCACAAAAACGAACCTGCCATGTTCCTGCCCTGCTATGATCAATGGAGGTGTGTTTTCGAAGCATCCATGCGGGAAAGCCCTGCTACCCAAACTTTCCACTTGGGGGGCACTGGAGCAAACAAACCAGACTCCACCTGTCCAGTAGAAGGAAACCTTGCTGTTTGGAACATCTCACAATCCTCGGCATGGGAAAACCTCCATGGCCTCTTGATGCCATCCCTCCATTTGTCACTCATCATAGGCACAAACGCCAGTGTGAGCAAATATCTGATTTCACCTTACACTGGTGCTCGATATCTCGAATAAACCGCTGCACATCCGAAATGTTTTCTGCTTCGCATTGAATTGAACCATAGCTTGTATTTACAATTCCATCCTCATCCTACTGGTTCCCAAGCCACCTTGATAGGGAATTCTGGAGCCACAACGCAGCATACTGCCTTCCCCTTAGAAACAAGTCGTGCCTGGTGAGTCTGCCCAGAAATCCCACATGAGGATCAATCTGCTCGGCCCTCGAGGGAACCCCGTTTTATAGGATGCCCTGGCCACTAGTACTGTGTCTGACAGAGCCTGAGACTTGACCTAGTGTCACTCACCCAGAGAGCAGGCCCCAAATGTAGCATGTGGTATCGGCCATGGCCCAAGTCCCTCATCTCTATTCATCCTTGGTAATCAGGTAACTTTCCACAGACCTTTACTGAATGGGGGAACCTGGAGCACAATAGAGAACTCCTCCTTCCCCATGGCAGGAAATCTGGCTGTTGGGATGGGTGTACAAACCTCAAAGTGGGAACCACCTGCATGGCCAATGAAAAAACGACTACACCTGAGGGCCAAACTGGCCCCAAGAAGGCATTTTGACCCTAATCCTGAGCATGCTTTCAAACGAGCCCTCTCAGTTGCACCACCATGATTCTGCATTGCAGGCCTGGTACGCCCCTAGGCCCAAATCCTAACGCTTGGTGGGTTTTTCCAGCCACCCAGACACAGCCTGTCTCTGGCATCCCTGTATTGTGGTACCTCAATGATGGAAAGAGCACTCTTCCCACCCCCAAAAAGCCACCAAACTATGGGGAGCCCCAGGATTCTTAGAGATGAAAAGTATCCCATGGTCCTATGAGACCAGACCAGCATTCTGAGGCCATCCTGGACACACAATCCAGAAAGAATATCCTACCAACTTCCAGGCACCCTAATTACAGTTCCTGACGAGCTGCCCTCCAGGTCCACACATTGGGCCTGCAATCACCTCGCCACAAACCTAACCCGAATTTGGGTTTGCAGACTTCTCTCCCAAAACCATGGTTCACATGCCTTCCAGGATTGGGTCTCTGGATCCACACCACAGGACTGTGTCGGCCATCCCCAAGGAAACTGTGCCCATCACATTTGTCCGAACCTTCCAGATTAGGAGAAACCTGAAAAGCCCTAGAGTCCACCCCAATATTCTTGGTCACTCTGGATGCAAATAGCAGTCTGAAACACCCTGATCACCTACATCCAGACAGACAGCCAAGTCAATGGTCCTGAGTCAGAACATTGAACCTGACATGCCCCTAGGAACTCATTGGAACACCAGATTAGGTTTTCAGGCATCAGTCCTCAGGGGCCTGTTCTAGAATAGCAGTTTATGATACAACATGTGGGCCCTGAGCCACACAACAGAACATCTCCTTTCCCCAGAAGTAAACCGTGCTCTTGGACCTGTTTCAACCCTCAGCATAGACGAATCCTGCATGGCCCCTTAGCCAACAGCACATTCTCAGTTTTCTCTGATAACAAACGAGCATTGTGACCATCTTCATGAGACTCCATGTCAACTTAAGGCCTTGGTACTTCGCTCCAGAGCTACCAGAATGAGCCTGCCATGTTCCTCAGCTGCAATGGTCAATGGAGTTGTGCTTTCCAGGTATCCATGCGGGAGTGCTCTGCTACCCAAACTTTCCACATAGGGAACCTTAGAGCAAACAAACCAGACTCTCCCTGTCCTGTAGAAGGAAACCATGCTGTTCTCACAAGCTCCAGAGTGGGAAATTCTCCATGGCCACTTGACGCCACCTCTCCATTTATCAGTCATCATAGAAACATACTCCAGCATGAGCAAACATTTGACAACCGCCCTTACTCAGGGGCTGGATTTTCGATACAACCCCTCCATACTGGAACTGCCTTTAGATTGACACTGAATTTAACCATAGCTTGGGTTTACAATCCCATCCATAGCCTCATGGTCCGCAAGTCCTCTTGATAGGGAATTCTGGAGACACAACACAGCATTCTGCCATCCCCATAGAGAAGGATCCCCATCCCCATAGAGAAGAAGAAGGATCTGGTGAGAGTGCCCAGATCTCCACATGATGATCAATCTGCTCGGCCCTCGAGGGAACCCTGATTAATAGTTTATCCTCGCCACTAGTGTAGTGTCTGACAGCCTGAGCTCCGGCCTCGTGTCAGCCACCCAGAGGGCAGGGTCCATATCCAGCATGTAAGACCAGCCATGGACCAGTGTCATCAACTCTACCCACCCTTGGTATTCAGGCATCTGTCCCCAGACCTTTCCTGGAATACCTACCAATGGGGGAACCTGAAGCACAATAGAGAACTCCTCCTTCCCTATGGCAGAAATCCTGGATGTTGGGATGGGTGTTCAACCCTCAGTGTGGGAGCTAGCTACATTGCCAATGAGACTACGCCCACTCCTGAGGGCCAACCTGGGAACAAGAAGGCATGGTGACCATCAGCCTGAGCCTGCTTTCAAACAAACGCTATCAATTGCTTCTCCAGGATCCCTCATTACAGGCCTGGTATGCCCCTAGGCCCAAATCCTAACCCTTGGTGGGATTTTACAGGGACCCAGACCCAGAGCCCGTCACTTGAATCCCTGTTTTGGGGCACCCCTAAGATGGAAAACAGCACTCTTCTTTTCCCTGACAAAGGCACCAAATTATGGGGAGTCTCCAGGATCCTTAGAGAGGAAAAATCTTCCATGGACACATGAGACCACACCTGCATTCTGAGGCTATCCTGGACACACAATCCAGCAAAGCCTGTGCTACCGCCTTCGAGTCACCCTATTTACAGTTCCTGACAAGCTGACCTCCATGTCTATGCATTGGGCCTGCGATCACCATGCCACTAACCATAACCCCAGTTTCTGTTTGCAGACTTTTCTCCCAAAACCATGGCTCACATGCCCACCAGGATGTGGTCTCTGGAGCCACACCACAGAAAAGTGCCTGTCATCCCCAAGAAAACTGTGCCCGTCACAGTTGCCCAAACCCTCCAGATTAGGAAAAACCTGCCAGGCCCCTGAGCCCACCCCAATATTGGAGGCCGCTCTGGATCGTGCAGTCTGAAACACCCTGATCACCTCCATCCAGGCAGACAGCCAAATCAATGGCCCTGAGTCAGATGATTGAACCAGTCATGCCCCTAGGACTTCACTGGAAGCCTAAATTGGGTTTTCAGACATCTGTCCTAAGAGTCCTGTTCTGTAATACCAAGATATGATACAACATGTGGTTACTGATCCCCACAACAGAACACCTCCTGTCCCCAGAAGGAAACGGTGCTCTTGGACCTGTGTCAAACTTTCAGGGTAGATAAATCCTGCACGGCCCATTAGCCACCAGCACATTCTCTGACCTCCCTGGTAACAAACCAGCATTGTGACCCATCTTCATGAGATTCCATGTTAATTCAAGGCCTTGGTAATTCGCCCCAGAGCCACCAGAATGATCCTGCCATGTTCCTACACTGCAATGGTCAGTGTGCTTTCCAGGCATCCATGTGGGAGTGCTCTGCTACCCAGTCTTTCCACATGGGGGACCCTGGAGCAAACAAATCAGACTGTCCCTGTCTGGTAGAAGGGAACCTTCTGTTTGGAGCATCTCAGAAGCAGCAGCATGGAAGTCCTCCATGTCCTCTTGACACAACCCCTCCATTTGCCGGTCATCAAAGACACAAACTCCAGCATGAGCAAACATCTGACATCTGCCCTTACTCAGGCGCTGAATATTCAATTCAACCGCTGCACACTGGAAGTGCCTTTCACTTGACATTGAATTTAACCATAGCTTGGGTTAGAATTCCATCCTCAGCCCCCTGGTCCGCAAGCCCTCATGAGAGGGAATTCTGGAGCCACAAAGCAACATTTTCCTTCCCCATAGAAATAAATAGGGACTGGTGAATCTGCCCAGAATCTCCATATGAGGATCAATCTCTTTGGTGCTCAAGGAAACCTTGATTTATAGGCTGCCCTGAGCACTAGTGCTGTGTCTGACAGAGCCTCAGCCAAGACCTAGTTGCAGACACCCACTGATCTGAGCCCATATCCAGCATGTGAGAGCAGCCATGGACAAATTCCGTCACCTCTATCCATCCTTGGTATTCAGGTATCTGTCCCCAGACCTTTGCTGGAATCCCTGCTAATGGGGGAACCTGAAGCACAATAGAGAACTCCTCCTTCCCCATGGCAGGAATCCTGGCTGTTGATATGGGTGTCCAAAACTCAAAGTGGGAGCCAGCTGCATTGCCAATGAGACTACGCCCACTCATGAGGGCTGCCCTGGGCACAAGCAGGCATTGTGACCATCAGCTTGAGAATGCTTTCAAAGAAACACTCTCAGTTGCACCTCCAGGATCCCGCATTGCAGGCCTCGTACGCCCCTAGGACCAAATCCTAACACTTGGTAGGATTTTCCATGTGCCCATACCCAGAGCCCATCACAGGAATCCCTGTTTTGTGCCACCCCTATGATGGAAAACAGCACTCTTCTCTTCCCTGAGAAAGCCACCAAAGTATTGGGAGCTCCCAGGATCCTTGAGAAGAAAAATCTCCCATGGACCCATGAGTCCACACCTGCATTCAAAGGCCATCGTGGATACACAATCCAGATACAAGAGCCTGTACTACTGCCTTCTAGTCACCTGATTTACAATTCCTGACATGCTGCCCTCCAGGTCTATGTATTGGGCCTGCTAACACCTCACCACTAACCCTATCCCGAGTTTGTGTTTGCAGACTTCTCTCACAAAACCATGGCACACATGCCCTACAGGATGGGGCTCCTAGAGTCTCACAACAGGACTGTGCCTGCCATCCCCAAGGAAACTGGGCCCATCACAGTTGCCCAAACTCTCCTGATTAGGAGAAACCTGAAAGGCTCCTGAACCCACCCCAATTATGGAGGCTGATCTGGACTCAAATGCGCAGTCTGAAACACCCTATTCACCTCCATCCAGGCGGACATCCAAGTCAATGGTCCTGAGTCAGATGACTGAAACTGACATGGCCCTAGGACCTCACTGGAAGCCTAGATTAGCTTTTCAGGCATCTTTACTCAGAGGCCTCTTCTAGAATACCAACTTATGATACAACATATTGTCATTGAGCCCCACAACAGAAAATCTCCTGTCCCCAGATGGAAGCCGTGCTCTTGGACCTATGTCCAAACCTCAGGGTATATGAAACCTGCACAGTCCCTTAGCCACCAGAACATTCTAAGATCTCCCTGGTAACAAACCAGCATTATGACCAATCTTCATGAGACTCCATGTCAACTTCTGGCCTTGGTACTTCGTCCCAGAGCCAGCAGAATGAACCTGCCATGTTCCTCAGCTGCAATCGTCAATGGAGGTTTGCTTTCCAGGCATCCATGAAGTAGTGCTATGCTACCCAAACTTTCCACATGGGGGACCCTAGAACAACAAATCAGACTGCCCCTGTCTGGAAGAAGGAAACCTTGCTGTTTGGAACATCTCACAATCCCCAGCTTTTGAAATCCTCCATGACCTGTTGATGCCACCCCTCCCCTTGTCGGTCAACATAGACACAAACCCTAGCATGAACAAACATGTGATATCCGCCCTTACTCAGATGCTGGATATCTAGAATAAGGCGCTGCACAATGGAACTGCCTTCCAATTGACCCTAAATTGAACTGTAGCTTGTGTTTACATTTCCATCCTCACCCTCCTGGTCCGCAAGCCCTCTTGAGAGGGAATCCTAGAGCCACAATGCAATATTATGCCTTCCCCGTAGAAAGAAAAAGGACCTGGTGAGTCTGCCCAGAAACTCCACATGAGGATCAATCTGCTCAGTGCTCGAGGGGACCCCAATTTATAGGCTTCCCTGGGCACTATTGCTGTGACTGAGAGGGCTTGTTTGAAATCATGCTGAGGCTGAGAGTCCCAATGCCTGCTTGTGTCCAGGTGGCCCTCATGAGTGGGCGTGGTCTCCTTGGCCATGCAGCTGGCTCCCACTTTGAGGGTTGGACACCCATATCAACAGCTAGGATTCCTGCCATGGGGAAAGAGGAGTTCTCTATTGTGCTTCAGGTTCCCCCATTAGCAGGGATTCCAGCAAAGGTCTGGGGACAGATGCCTGAATACCAAGGATGGGTAGACATGACGGACATGGGCCATGGCCAGTCTCAAATCGTGGATATGGGCCCTGATCTCTGGGTGGCTGACACTCGGTCTTGGGTCAGGATCTGTCAGACACAGCACTAGTGTCCAGGGAATCCTATTAATTAGGGTTCCCTCGAGGGCCGAGCAGATTGATCCTCATGTAGGGTTTCTAGGCAGTCTCACCAGGCCCTTCTTGTCTCTATGGGGAAGGCAGAATTCTGCGTTGTGGCTCCAGAATTGCCTATCAAGTGGGCTTGTGGACCAGGAGGCTGAGGATGGAATTGTAAACCCAAACTATGGTTACATTCTGTATCAAGTGAAAGGCACTTCCAGTGTGCAGCAGTTGAATCGAGTATTCAGCACCTGAGTAAGGGTGGATGTTAGATAATTTTTCATGCTGTAGTTTGTGTCTATGATGACCCACAAGGGGAGGGGCGGCATCAAGAGGCCATGGAGGATTTCCCAGGCTGGGGCTTGTGAGATGCTCCAAACAGCAAGGTTTCCTTCTACCGGACAGGGGTAGTGTGGTTTGTTTGCTCCAGGGTCCCACATGTGGAAAGGATGGGTAGCATAGCTCTCCTGCATGGATGCCTGGAAAGCACACCTCCCTTGACCATTGCAGTGGAGGAACATGGCAGGTTCATTCTGATGGCTCTGAGGCGAAGTACCAAGGACTGGATTGGACATGGAATCTCATGAAGATAGGTCACAATGCTGGTTTGTTACCAGGGAGATCTAAAAATGTGCTGGTGGCTAAGGGGCAGTGCAGGATTCATCTAGCTTTAGGATTTGACACAGGTCCAAGAGCCCGGATTCCGTCTGGGGACAGGAGATGTTCCGTTGTGTGGCTCAGGGACCATATGTTGTATCATAAGTTGGTATTCCAGAACAGGCCTCTGATGACAGATCTGTTTCCATCATCTTACTCAGGACCATTAACACTTGTGTCTTCCTAGATGGAGGTGATCAGGGTATTTCAGACTGTGCATTTGCATCCAGAGTGGCATCCAATATTGTGGTGGTCTCATGGCCCTTGCAGTTTTCTCCTTATCTGGAAGGTTTTGGCAACTGTGACGGGCACAGTTTCCTTGGGGAAGGCAGGCACAGTCCTTTATTGTGGCTCCAGAGACCCCATCCTGGAGGGCATGTGAGCCATGAACTTGGGAGATAAGTCTGCAAACACAAACTAAGGTTAGAATTAGCGGCGTGGTGATCACAGGCCCAATGCATAGACCTGGAGAGCAGCAAGTCAGGAACTGTAAATCAGGTGACTCGAAGGCGGTAGCACAGGCTATTATATCTGATTGAATTTTCAGAATGGCCTCGGAATACAGGTGTGGTCATGGGTCCGTGGTAGATTTTTCCTCTCAAGGATCCTGGCGGGTCCCAATAGTTTGGTGGCTTTCTCAGGGAAAGGAAGAGTGCTGTTTCCCATCTTAGGGTTGCCCCAGGACAGGGATTCCAGAGACAGGCTTTGGGTTTGGGCACATGGAAAATTCCACCAAGGGTTAGGATTTGGGCCTAGGGGCCTACAAGGCCTGCAATGCGGGTCCTGGAGGTGCAACTGAGAGCATTTGTTTGAAAGCATGCTCAAGTTGAGGGTCACAATGCCTGATTTTGCCCAGGAAGCCCTCAGGAGTGAGTGTGGTCTCATTGCCCATGCAGCCAGATCATACTCTGAGGGTTGGACACCCATTTCAAAGCCAGGATTACTCTCATGGGGAAGGAGGAGTTCTCTATTGTGCTTCAGGTTCCCCCATTTGTAGGGATTCCAGCTATGGTCTAGGGGACAGATGCCTGAATACCAAGGATGGGTAATGATGACTTCCCTGGGCCATGGCTGGTCTAACATGCTCGATATGGGCCCCACCCTCTGGTGGCTGACACGAGGTCGGGGCTCAGGCTCTGTCAGACACAGCACTAGTGGCCAGAGTAAACTATAAATAGGGGTTTCCTCCTCAGCTGAGTGGATTGATCCTCATGAGCAGTTTCTGGGCAGACTCACCAGTCCCTTCTTTCTAGGCGGAAGGCAGAATATTGCATTGCGGCTCCTGAATTCCCTATCAAGAGATTTGGCAGACCAGTAGAGTGAGGATGAAATTGTAATCCGAAGCTAGGATTAAATTCAGTGCCAAGGGAAAGGCAGTTCAAGTGTGCAGCGGCTGATTCCTATATCAGCACCTGAGTATGGATGGATGTCAGATGTTTGCACAGGCTGAAATTTGTGTCTATGATGACTGACAAATGGAGAGGTGGTGTCAAGAGGCCATGGAGGATTTCCCACGCTGGGGCTTGTGAGATGCTCCAAACATCAAAGTTTCTTTTTACCAGAGAGGGGGAGTCAGGTGTGTTTGCCCCAGTTTCTCATGTGGAAAATTTTTGTAGCAGAGCACTCCCATATGGAGGCCTGGAAAGCACACCTCATTGACCATTGCAGCTGAGAAACATGGCCGGTTCGTTCTGGTTCCTCTGGGGCGAAGTATCAAGGCCTTGATTTGACATGGAGCCGCATGAAGATGGGTCACAGTGCAGGTTTGTTACCAAAGAGATCTTAGAATGTTCTGGTGGCTAAGCGACTGTGCAGGATTCATATACCCTGAGGGTTGGACACAGGTCCAAGAGCACGGCTTCCATCTGGGGACAGGAGATTTTCTGTTGTGGGGCTCAGGGACCATATGTTGTATCATAAGTTGATATTCCAGGAGAGGCCTCTGAGGACAGTTGCCTGAAAAGCTAATTTAGGCTTCCAGTGAGATCCTAGAGCCATGTCAGGTTCAATTATCTGACTCAGGACCATTGACTTGGGTGTCTGCCTGGATGGAGGTGATAAGGGTGTTTCAGACTGCGAATTTGCATCCAGAGTGGTCTCCAATTTTGGAGTGGGCTCATAAGCTTTGTAGTTTTCTCCTAATCAGGAGGTTTTGGGCAACTATCATGGACAGAGTTTCCTTGGGGATGGCAGGCACAGTCCTATGGTGTGACTCTAGAGGCCCCATCCTGGAGGGCGTGTGATCCATGGTTTTAGGAGAGAGATCTGCAAACACAAAATCGGGATAGGATTAGTGGCAAGGTGTTCACAGTCCCAATCCATAGACCTGGAGGGCAGTACATCATGAACTGTAAATCAGGTGACTCGAAGGCAGTAGCACAGGCTCTTGTGTCTGGATTGTGTGTCCACGATGGCCTTGGAATGCATGTGTGTCTCATGGGACCACGGGAGATTTTTCTTCTGAAGGTTCCTGGGGGCTCCCAATAGTGGGGTGGCTTTCTCAGGGATGCGAAGCGTGCTGTTTTCCCTCTTAGGGTTGCCCCAAAACAGGGATTCCAGTGAAGGGCTTTGGGTATGGGCACTTGGAAAATCCCACCAAGTGTTAGGATTTGGTCCTGGGGCATACCAAGCTTGCAATGCGGGATCCTGGAGGTGCAACTGAGAGCGTTTATTTGAAGGCATGCTCAAGCTGAGGGTCACAGTGGCTGCTTGTACCCAGGCAGCCCTCATGAGTGGGCATTGTCTCCTTGGCCATGGAGCTGGCTTCGACTTTGAGGTTTGAACGCCCATCCCAACTGCCAGGATATCTGCCATGGTGAAGGAGGAGCTCTCTATTGTGCTTCAGGTTCCCCCATTGGCAGGGATTTCAGCAAAGGTGTGGGGACAGATGCCTGAATACCAAGGATAGGAAGAGATGACGGACTTGTGCCATAGCCAGTCTCACATGCTGGATATGGGCCCCGATCTCTGGGTGGCTGACACTGGGTCTTGGCTCCTGCTCTGTCAGACATAGCACTAGTGCCGTGCCCAGGGCAGCCTATAAATCGGGGTTCCCTTGAGCGCCGAGAAGATTGATCCTCATGTGGAGTTTCTGGGCAGACTCTTCTTTCTATGGGGAAGGCAGAATGTTGTGTTGTAACTCCAGAATTCCCTCTCAATAGGGCTTGTGGACCAGTAGGCTGAGGATGGAATTGTAAACCCAGCGATGGTTAAATTCAGTCAAGTGAAAGGCAGTTCCAGTGTGCAGCGATTGAATTGAAATCCAGCACCTGAGTAAGGGCGGATGTCAGATGTTTGCTCATGTTGGAGTTTGTGTCTATGATGACTGACAAATGGAGTGGTGGCGTCAAGAGGCCATGGAGGATTTCCCACACTGGGCCTTGTGAGATGCTCCAAACAGGTTTCCTTCTACCGGACAGGGGCATTCTGGTTTGTTGTCTCCAGGGTTCCCCATGTGGAAAGTTTGTGTAGCTGAGCACTCCCGTATTGATGCCTGGAAACCACACCTCCACTGACCATTGCAGCTTAGGAACATGGCAGGTTCATTCTGGTGGCTCTGGGTCGAAGTACCAAGGACTTATTTTGACATGGAATCTCATGAACATGGGTAACAATGCTGTTTTGTTACCTGGGAGTTATTAGTCTGTCATCTGTACACATCCTTGGTATTCAGGCACCTTTCCACAGAACGTTGCTGGAAACCCTGCCAATGGGGGTACCTGAAGCACAATAGAGAAGTCCTCTTTCCATGGCAGGAAGCCTGGCTGTTGCGATGGGTGTCCAACCCTCAAAGTGGGAGCCAGCTGTATGGCCAATGAGACCACGCCCTCTCCTGAGGGCCCCCCTGGGCACAAACAGGCATGATGACCCTCAGCCTGAGCATGATTTCAAACAAGCCCTCTCAGTTACACAATTAGGATGCTGCATTGCAGGCCTGGAACGCCCCTAGGCCCAATTCTTAACACTTGGTGGGATTTTCCAGGTGCCCAGACCCAGAGACCGTCTCTGGAATCCCTGTTTTGGGGTACCCCTAAGTTGGAAAACAGCACTCTTCCCTGTTTTAAGGCACACCTATGATGGAAAAGAGCACTCTTTTCTTCTCAGAAAAAAACACCAATCTATGGAGAGCCACCAGGATCCTTAGAGAGGAAAAGCCTCGCATTGAACCATGAGACCACACCTACATTCAGAGCCCATACTGGACACATAATCCAGATAGAAAAGCCTGAGCTACCAGCTTCCAGTCACCCTAATTACAGTTACTGGCATGCTGCCCTCTAGGTCTATGCATTGGACCTGCAATCAACACGCCACTATCCCTAACCCAAATTTGTGTTTGCAGACTTCCCTCCCAAAACCATGGCTCTCATATCCTCAAGGATGGGGTCTCTGGAGCCTTACCATAGGACTGGGCCTGCCATCCCCAAGGAAACTGTGCCCATCACAGTTCCCCAAGGCCTCCAAGTTAGGAGAAATCTGCAAGGCCCCTGAGCCCACCCCAATATTGGAAGTGGCTCTGGATACAAATTCACAGTCTGAAACACCCTGATCACCAACATCCAGACAGACACCCATGTCAATGGTCCTTAGTCAGAAAATTGAACCTGACACCAAGGATATCACTGGAACCATTGATTAGGTTTCAAGCATCTGTCCTCAGAGGCCTGTTCTTGAATACCAAGTTAGGATACAACATACGTACCTTGAGCCCCAAAACAGAACATCTTTCCCAAGATGGAAACTGTGCACATAGACCTCTACCAAACCCTCAGGGTAGGAGGTTCCTTCATGACCCCTTAGTCATCAGTACATTCTAAGACCTCCCTTATAACAAACCAGTATTGGGAGACCTCTGAAAGAGATTCCAAGTCAACTCATGGCCTTGGTATTTGGCCCCAGAACCACCAAAATGAACCTGTCATGTTCCTCAGCTGCAATGATCATTGGACGTTTGCTTTCCAGTCATCCATGTGGAAGGGCTCTGTTACCCAAACTTCTACATGAGGGACACTGGAGGAAAGAAACAGACTCCTTCTGTACATTAGAAGGAAACCTAGTTGTTTGGAGCATCTCACAATCCTAAGCGTGGGTAATCCTCCATGGCCTCTTAAAGCCACCCGTCCATTAGTCAGTCATCATAGACACAAACTCCAGTGTGAGCAAACATCTGATATCTGCCCTTACTCAGGTGCTGGATATCTCGTATAAGCTGCTGCACATTGGAACTGACTTCTGCTTGGCACTCAATTTAAGCATAGATGGTGTTTATAATTGCATTCTCACCCAAATTGTCCCCAAGCCCTCTTGATAGGGAATTCTGGAGCCACCATGCAGCATTTTACCTGCCCCATAGAAAGAAGAAGTGCTTCGTGAGTCTGTGCAGACACCCCACATGAGGATCAATCTGCTTGGCCCTCTAGAGAACCCCAATATATGGGCTTCTCTGGCCACTAGTGCTGTGTCTGACAGAGCCTGAGCCCAGACCTCCTGTCAGCCACCCAGAGATTGGGGCCCGTATCCAGCATGTGAGAACGGCCATGGCTCAAATATGTCATCTCTACGCATCCTTGATATTCAGGCATCTGTCCCCAGACCTTTACTGGAAATCCTGCCTATGGGGGAACATGAAGCACAATAGAGATTTCCTCATTCCCCATGGCTGGAATCCTGGCCATTGGAATGGGTGTCCATCCCTCAGGGTGGGAGCCAGCACATGGGCAATGGGACCACGCCCACTCCTGAGGGCCTCCCTGGGCACAAACAGGCATTGTGATGCTCAGCCTGAGCATGCTTTCAAACAAGCCCTCACAGTTCCACCACCAGGATCCTGCATTGCAGGCCTGGTATGCTCGTAGGCCCAAATCTTAACCCTTGGTGGGATTTTCCAGGCGCCCAGACCCAGAGCCCATCTCTGGAATCCCTGTTTTGGGGCACCCCTAAGATCGAAAATAGCACTCTTCCCATCCCGAAAAGCCATCAAACTATTGGGAGCCGCCAGTATCCTTAGAGAGGAAAAATCTCCCATGGACCCATGAGAACACAGCTGCATTCCGAGGCCACCCTGGACACACAATCTAGATATAAAAGCCTGTGCTTTCGCCTTCGAGTCACTGGAATTACTGTTCTTGACGAGTAGACCTCCAGGTCTACACATTGCCCTGCGATAACCTCATCAATAAACCTAACCCGAGTTTGTGTTTGCAGACTTCTCTCCCAAAACCATGGCTCACATGCCCTCCAGGGTGGGGTCTCTGGAGCCACACCACAGGACTGTGCCTGCCATCCCCATGGAAATTGTGTCTGTCACAGTTACCCAAACCCTCCAGAGTAGGTTGAAACATGCAAGGCCCCTGTGGCCACCCCGATATTGGAGTCTACTGTGGACAGAAGTGCAGAGTCTGAAACACCCTGATCACCTACATCCAGGCAGACACCCAAGTCAACTGTCCTAAGTCTGAAGATTGAACCTCTCATGCCCCTGGGACCTCATTGGAATCTTAGGTTAGGTTGTCAGGCATGTATCTTCAGATGCCTGTTCTTGAATACAAACTTATGATACAGCATGTGGTCCCTGAGCCACACAACACTACATCTCCTGCCCTCAGAAGGTAACCGTGCTTTTGGACCTGTGTTAAACCCTCAGGTCCAAGGGTTTAACTGTGTTAAACTCCTCAGGGTAGGAGAACCCTGCAGGCACCTTAGCCACCAACACATTCTAAGATCTACCTGGTAAAAACTCGGCATTGTAACCCATCTGCAAGAGATTCCATATCAACTCAAGACCTTGGTATTTCACCCCAGAGCCACCCTAAAGAACCTGCCATGTTCCTTAGCTGCATTCATCAATGGAGGTGTGCTTTCCAGGCATTTATGCGGAAGAGCTCGGCTACCCATACTTTTCACATGGGGGACCCTGGAGGAAACAAATCAGACTCCACCTGTCCAGTAGAAAAAACAACCTTGCTGTTTGGAGCATCTCACATGCATCAGCATGGGGAATCCTCCATGGCCTCTTGATGCCACTCCTCCATCTCTCAGTCATCATAGACACAAACTCGAGTGTGAGCAAACATCTGACATCCACCCTTACTCAGGTGCTGGATATTTCATTTGTTGGCAATCATAGATACAAACTCTATCATGAGCAGACATCTGACCCTCGCCCGTACTCAGATGCTGGAGATCTCGGAACAACCGATACACATGGGAACAACCATGTGCGCGACACTGAGATTAACCATAGCTTGTATTTTCAGCCTTCTGTTCTCACACTCCTCGCTTTCAAGTCCCCTATATTGGAAATTTGGGGGTGCCGTATGGGTCTGCGTGAAACCCTACATAAGGTTCCACCAGCACAGCCCTCTATGGCACCCCTATATCATAGGCCATCCTGTGCACGAATGCTCTGCCTGACACAGCTCAAGCCCCAACCTCCTGGTAGCCACCCAGATAGTGGACCCCATATCCGGCAGGTGTGACCTTCCTTGACCTGAGTCCTTCATCTCAAACCAATCTGGGTATTCACGTACCTGTCCCAGAACATAGATCAAATTCCTGTGCATGTGGGAACCTGAAGCACAAAAGAGTACTCCTCCTTCCCCATGGCAGGAAAACTAAATGTGGAGATGATGGTCCAACCCTCAGATTGGGATCCAGGTGCATGGAAAAAGAGACAACGCCTACTCAGGATGGGAAGTTGGGCACAAACAGGCATTGTGACCCTCACCCTGAGACCCATTTCCAACAAGTCCCCGTGGGAGCTGGACCAGTGCCCCACAGAGCGGGCCTGTCATGCCCCTAGGCCCAAACCCTAAGCCTTTGTAAGGTTATCCAGGCACAGGGACCTAGAACCCATCTCTGCAATCCCTGTGTTGACAGGAACCCTGACATGGTAAACCGCGCTCTCTCCTTCCCAGTAAGACACCAAACTCTTGGGTGCCGGTCTGAATTCCCAGATAGGTAGAATATCCCATGGACACATGAGGGCACCCCACCATTCCGAGGCCATCCTGGACACAATCCAGACAGAAAAGCCTTTGCTCCTGCCTCCCAGCTGCACAAATTTCAAATCCCGAGGAGCTGCCCTCAGGGTCTTCAGATAGGGCCTGCCATCACCTCACACCTAACTCTTACACAATTTTGTTTCTGAAGAATTTGGTTGGTCCCAGAGCCCTTAACCACATGCCCTGCAGGATGGGGCCACAAGAACCACACTACATCACTGGGCCTTCTCTATGGAGGAAACTCTGCCATCTCAGTTGCCCAAACCCTCCAGATTAGCAGAAATCTGCAAGCCCCCTGAGCCCACCCCAATTTCATAGGCCTCTCTGGAAAAAATGCACAGTCTGACACAGCCTCAGCACCTACCTCCAGGAAGACTCGCAGGTCAAAGTCCCTAAGTCCAAAGGTTGAACATGACATGCCCCTACAACCTCATCAGAACCCTAGCCTAGCTATTCAGGCCTCTGTGCCTAGAGGTCTGTTCTTGAAATCCAACATATGATCCGACATGTGGTCCCTGAGCCATAAAAGAGAACCCCTCTTGGCTCCTGGGAACTGGGTCTAACCCTCAGGTAGGAGAATCCTGTATGGCTGCAGACCCACCACCACATTCTAAGGTTTCCCTGGACGCCAAGCAGCATGTGACTCATTAGACTGAGAACATCCGTCAACTTAGATCGCTTGGAAATTGGAACCAGACCAGCGGATCAAGCCTGCCCTGTTCCTCGGCTGCAATGGTAATGCAAGGAAGGCTTCTCAGGCCTCCATTCAGAGAGCACTGTTATCGAATCTTTCTATACGGGGGACACTGGAGCCCTGTAAGCGGACTTCCCCTTTCCCGCAGTAGGACATCTTTCTGTTTGAAGCAGCTCACAAGGTCCTGCTTGGGAAAACCTCCCAGAATTCTTGAGGCCACCCCACAATTCTTTGACCATCATGGATACAAACTCCAGCGTGAGCAGAAGTCTGACCCTCGCCCATAATCAGGTGCTGGAGATCTCGAAACAACCACTGCACATTGTAATGGCCATGTGCTCTGCACTGAGCTTATCCATGGCTTTTGTTTTCAGACTTCTGTCCTCACACTCCTCGCCTACAAGCCCTCCATATTGGGAATTCTGGAGCCACAGTGCACCCTTCTGACTGCCCACCAGAAAGAAGTGCCCTATGGGTCTTCACCGAAACCCACATGAGGATTGTCCTGCACGGCCCTCAACGGCATCCCAATATAATAGGCTGACCTCTGCATAAATGGTCTGTCCAACACAGCCCGATCCCCGACCTCCTCTCAGCCACCCATATAGAGGGCCCCATATCCTGAAGGTGGGTCCAGCCTTGGCCTGAGACCATTATCTCGAAGCAACCTGGGTATTCAGGCACCTGTCCCAGACTTAGCTCAAATTCCTGTCCATAAGGGACCCTGAAGCACAAAAGAGTGATCCTCCTTCCCCATGGTCAGAAAACTGAATGTTGAGATGGTTGTCCAACCCTCAGAGTGGGAGCCAAATGCATAGCCCATGAGACCACGCCTACACAGGATGGGCAGCTGGGCACAAACAGGCATGGTGACCCTCAGAATGAGACCCTTTTCCAAAGATCCCCCTTGGGAGTTGGACCAGGATCCCACAGAGAGAGCGTGTCATGCCCCTAGGCCCAAAATTGAAGCCTTGGTTGGGTTTTCCCAATGCCTGGACCCAGAACCAATCTCTGGAATCCCTGTTTGGACAGGACCCCTGAGATAGAAAACAACGTTTTCCTCTTCCCCAGAAAGAAATCAAACTCTTGGGTGCCAAGCAGAATCCCCAGAGTGGAAGAATACCCCATGGAACCATGAGGTCACCCCTCCATCTTGTGGCCATCCTAGACACACAATCCAGACAGAAAACCCTGTGCTCCTCCCTCCCAGCCACAGGAGTTTCAAATCTCGAGGAGCTTCCCTCAGGGCCTGCAGAACGGGACTGCCATCACCGCGCTCTTAACTCTTATCCGAGATTGTGTCTGAAGTCTTTGGCCCCAAAGTCCTGACCCACGTGCCCTCCAGGATGGGGCCTCGAGAAACACACGACATCACTGGTCCTGCTCTCCCGAGGAAACTCTGCCCATCTCAGTTTCCCAAAACGTCACGATTAGGAGAAAACTGTAAGGCCCCTGAGTGCACCCCAATTTCATAGGCCGCTCTGGAGAAAATGAACAGCCTGACTCAGCCTCAGCACCTACCTCCAGGATGACATGCAGGTCAACGGCACTGAGTCTGAAGATTGAACTTACCGTGCCCCTAAAACCTCAGAACCATAGCTTAGGTTTTGAGACCTCTCTCCACAGAGGCCTGTTCTGGAAGTTTAAGCATATGGTCCAACCTGTGGTCCATGAGCCGTACAAGAGAACACCTCCTGTCCTGAAAAGGAAACCTGGCTCCTGGGAACTGGGTCTAATCCTCAGGGTAGAGAATCCTGCATGACCCGAGAGGCGACACCACATTCTAAGGTCTCCCTGGATACCAAGCAGCATTGGGACCTGTTGGACTGAGAACTTCCATCAATGCTGATCACTTGGAACTTGGAATCAGTGTCATTGGTTCAAGCCTGCCCTGTTCCTCAGCTGCAAAGGTAACACGAGATGGGCTTCCCAGGTCTCCATTCAGAGAGCACTGCTATCGAATCTTCCATATGGGGGACCCTGGACCCCTGTAAGCAGACTTCTGCTGTTCCACATTAGGACACCTTGATGTTTGGAGCAGCTCACAAGCTCCAGCTTGGAAAAACCTCCAAGAATTCTTGAGGCCACCCCACCATTCGTTGGCCATCACTGATAAAAACTCCAGCGTGAGCAGACATCTGACCCTCGCCCAGGTGCTGGAGATCTTGAAACATCTGCTACACATTGGAATGAACATGTGTTCGGCACTGAGCTTAACTGTAACTTGTGTTTTCAGGCTTTTGTCCTCACACTCCTCGCCTGCAAGCCCTCCAACTTGGATATTCTGGAGCCATAATGCAGCCATCTGACTGCTCACTGATAGAAGTGCCTTAATGGTCTGTGCAGAAATCCCACATGAGGATCCAGTTGCACAGCTCTAACGGCACCCCAATATCATAGGCTGCCCTCTGCACGAATGTTCTGTCTGACACAGCTCAAGCCCAACCTCCTGTCAGCCACCCAGACAGTGGGTCCCATTTTCTGCAGGTGGTTCCTGCCTTGGCCCAAGGACCTCATCTCGAAGCAACCTGGGTATTCAGGTACCTGTCCCTGAACTTAGCTCAAATTCCTGCCCATGGGGGACCCTGAAGCATAAAAAAGTACACCTCCTTCCCCATGGCAGGAAAACTGAATGTTGAGATGGCTGTCTAACCCTCAGAGTGGGAGCTAAGTGCATGGCCCTTGAGGCCACAACCACTCAGCATGGGCATCTGGGCACAAACAGGCACTATGACCCTCAGCCTGAGAACCATTTCCAACAAGCCCACTCGGGAGCTGTACCAGGAAAACAGAGCGGGCCTGTCATGCCTCTAGGCCCAAATCCTAAGCCTTGTTGGGGTGATCCAGGCTCCCTAACCCAGGACCCATCTCTGGAATGCCAGTTTGAACGGGACCCCTGACAGGGAAAACCGCGCTCCCCCCATCCCCCAGAAAGACACCAAACTCTTGGGTGCTGAGCAGAATTCCCAGAGAGGTAGAATCTCACATGGACCCATGAGGCCACCCCTCCATTTCGTGGCCATCTTAGACAAACAAATCAGACAGAAAAGCCTGTGCTCCTGATTCCCAGCCGTCCGAATTTCAAATCCAGAGGAGCTGCCCTCGGGGTTTGCAGATCGGGTCTGCCATCACCTCGAACCTAACTCTTACCTGAGTTTGTGTCTGAAGACTTTGGCCCCAAAATCCTGACCCATATGCCCTCCAGGATGGGGCCTCCAAGACCACAACACATCACTGGGCCTTCTCTCCCGAGGAATCTCAGCCCATCTCAGTTTCCCAAACCCACCAGATTAGGAGAAACCTGCAAGGCCCCTACGCCCACCCCAATTTCATAGGCCACTCCAAAAAAAAAAAAAATGAAAAGTCTGACACAGCCTCAGAACTTACCTCCAGGAAGAAACACAGGTCAACGGGAAGGGATGAATGGCCTGAACCATGACGGGTCTGATGAGCTGGGTGTGGAGCCAACTGTCTCGGTGTCTGTCGGAAGGTCTGGGCTCAGGCTATGTAAGACAGACCATTAGTGCTTAGGGTAGCCTATTCAATAGGGGTGTTGCCGAGGGCCAAGCAGGTTGATTTTCATTTGGGGTTTCTGAACAATACCATAGACAATGTTTTTCTTTGGGGGGCAGGCAGAGTGCTTCGTTGTGGCCCCAGAATTCCCAATCTGGAGGGCTTGTGGGCCAGGAGTGTGAGGACGGAAGTCTGAAAACACAAGCTACGGTGAGGTTTGGAGCCAAAGGCACGGCAGGCCCACTCTGCAGAGGCTGAGTTAAAATATCCTGCATCTGAAGTCAGGGTGAGTATCAGATGTTGGCTAAGGCTGCAGTTTGTGTCCATGATGGCACCTTCATGAAGCGGGGTCCTCATGAGGCCAAGGAAGTTTTCTCATGCTGAGTTTGGAGGTTGCCCCAAACCACAAGGTTTCCTTCTGTGGGACAGTCGAGTCCTGTTGGATGGCTCCTGGACATCCCATATGGAAGGACTGGAGAGCAGGGTTTGAAGGATGGATCCCTCTACAGCATGCCTCACATTCCCATTAGCCATTAGCGACAAGACATGTTTGATCTGCTGGCTCTGGGGCAAGCTACCAGGAGGCTGAGTTGAAATGGACTCTCCTGAGGATGCATCATAATGTGGGTGTGTGTCCATGGAGACCTTGAAATGTGCTGGTGGTTCAGGGGCCCTGCGGAATTCGCCTACACGAAGGGTTTGATACAGCTCCAATAAGAAAGCTCCCCATGTGGAGACGAGAGAGGTTCGGTTTGGTGCCTCAGAAAAGCCCTATATTCTGGTCTTCGAAACCAGTCCTCTGAGGATGGACACCTGGAAACCAAAGCTATGGTTCAGATTAGGGCCTAGGGGCCTGTCCATTTCAATATTCTGTCTCTGGGGACACTGTCTGAGTGTCTAAGTGGAGATAGTTGCTCAGCTAGTGTCAGAGTGCCCCTCTTAATCCAGGGCGGCCTATACTATTGGGATATCCTCAGGGGCCTTGGAGGTTTTCCCTAACCTGTAGCTTTGTGGTCAATGGATTGGGCACAATTTCCTTGAGGAGGACAGGCACAATCTTTCGGTGTGGCTCCAGAGGCGCTATCCTGGAGGTTGTGTAGGTCCAGGCTGTGGGCACAGAAGTGAAAACACAAACTCGGCTTAGGAGTGGCACTGTGGGCATGGTAGTCTGGATCTACAGACTGAGAGGGAGCTCCTCAGCTTATGAACGAAGGGTGAGTGGGAGGCGTTCCTTCAGGATTTTGTCTCTGGATGTTGTGTCCAGGATAGCCGTGGATTGTAGGGGTGGCCTCAGGGACTATAGACGAGTATCCCCCTCTGGGGTTTGGTCCCAGCTCCCAAGAGTTTGGGGTCATTTTGTGGGAAGGGTGGAGACCTGTTGTCTGGCTCAGGTGTCTCTCCAAGAAAGGGATTTCAGAAAAGAGCCCCAGGCACAGGTGACTGGAAAACTCAAACACTAGTGAGGATTGGGTGCATACGGGCTTGGAAAGCCCCATATGTGGGCTCTTGGTCCAGGCCCTGACAGGGCTCATGCTGAGCGTCACAATGTGTGTTGGTGCCCAAGGCGGCCCTCAAGTTTGCACGTGGCATCAGGGGCAATGAATGTTTCTCCTATCCTGAAGCTGTGACTCCATGCCAACAGCAAGCTTTACAACCATGGGGAAGGAAGAGTTCTGATTTGTGCTTCGGATACGCAACTGTATGGGGAATTGATATAATATCTAGGTTCAGATGTCTGAAAACCCAGGTTGGGAAGAGATTACGGTATAAGGCCATGACGTGTCCGATGTGCTGGGTGTGTGGCCAGCTGTCTCCTTGTCTGTCTGGACGTCTGGCTTCAGGCTGTGTCAGACAGAGCATTAGTGCCCAGAGAAGCCTCTCCAATTGGTGCGGGGTCGAGGTCCGAGCAGGTTGATCCTCATTTGGGGTTTCTGGAGAGCCCCATAAGGCAACATTTTTCATCTGGTGGGCAGGCTCTGGGCTGGGTTGTGGTTCCGGAATTCCTAGTCTGGAGGGCTTGTTTGCCAGGAGTGTGTGGAAGGAATTCTGAAAACACAAGCTAGCATGAGGTTTGGGACCGAGGACACAGCAGGCCCATTCTGCAGAGGCTGAATTGAGATCTCCTGCATTGAGGTTATGTCAAGTATGAGACGTTGACTCAGGCTAGAGTTTTTGTCCATGATGGCCTCTTCCTGAAGGGGGTGGTGACTTCATGAGGTCAGGGATGTTTCCCTACGATGGGATTTGTGAACTACTCCAAACCTGAAGGTTTCCTTCTGCAAGATAGTCGAATCCTCTTGGATGGTTCCAGGATACCCCATATGGAAAGACTCGAGAGCAGGGGTCTAAGCATGGATGCCTGGGAATACCACCTCACATTCCCACTGTTTAGTCAGGACAAGGCAGGCTCAATCTGCGGGCTCTTGGGTGAGCTACCCAGAGGGGTGAGTTGAAATGGACTCTCCTGAGAATGGGTCATAATGTGGGTTGGTGGCCTTGGAGACCTTGGAATGTGGCGGTGGCTCAGGGACTCTGCAGGATTCCCCAACCTGAAGGGTTTGACACAGCTCCAACAAGGAAGCTTCCCATGTGGAGACGAGAGGTGTTCTGCTCGGTGCCTCAGGAAAGCCCCATATCCTGTTCTTTGAACCAAAGCCTCTGAGAACTGACACCTGGAAACCAAAGCAAGAGCTCAGATTAGGGCCTAGGGGCCTGTCCAGTTCAACCTTCTGTCTCTGTGGACATCAGTCTGTATGCCTTCATGGAGGTAGTTGCTCAGCTTGATTCAGAATGCCACTGTGTGTCCAGGGTGGCTGACAGTAGTGGGATGTCCTCGAGGGCCATGAGGTTTCTCCTATTCTGTAGGGTTGTGGCCAATGGAATGAGCACAGTTTCCTAGGAGAGAGCAGGCACAGTCCTGTGTTATGGCTCCAGAGGACCCAGCCTGGAAGCTGTGTTTGCCAGTGTTGTGGGGACAGATGCCCGAAAACACAAACTTGGCTCAGATTTGGGGCCAAGTTTATGGCAGGCCTGATCTCCAGTTCGTGAGGGGAGCTCCTCTGTATATGAAAGGAGGGCGAGTGAGAGGCAGTCGCTCAGGCATTTGGCTGTTGTGTCCACAATGGCTATTTAATGTAGGGGTTGCCTCATGGGCCGAGGAAGAGTCTCCCTCTCTAGGGATTGGCCAAGCTCCCAAGTGTTTGGGGTCATTCTGTGGGAAGGGAAGATTACTGTTTTCTACCACAGGTGTCCCCCCAGTAGAGGGATTCTAGAACAGAGCAGTAGGTACTGACAACTGGAATACCCGCCATCTAGTTAGGCCTGGGTGCCTATGAGCATGGCAAGCCCCATATGCGGGCTCTTGATCCAGTCACTGAGAGGCGTTACTTGAATAAGGTACTCAGGCTGAGGGTCACAATGTGTGTTTGTGCCCAAGGCGGCCCTTAAGAATGTGCGTGGCCTCATGGGCCATGCAGTTTTCTCCTACACTGAAGGTTTGACTCACTGCCAACAGCAAGGTTTCTTGCCATGGGGAAGGAGAAGTTCTGACTAGTGCATCAGGTTCCCCCTGTATTGGGATTGGAGATAAGGTCTAAGTTCTGATGACTGAAAACCCAGGTCGGGAAGGGATGGTGGCCTAAGGCAATGGCGGGTCCAGTGTGCTGGGTATGCAGCCAGCTGTCTCGGTGTCTGTTGGAAGGTCTGGTCTCAGGCTATGTATGACAGAGCATTAGTGCTTAAGGTAGCCTATGCAATTGGGGTGTTGCCGAGGGCCAAACAGTTTGATCCTCATTTGGGGTTTCTTGACAATGCCATAGACAAAGTATTTCTTCTGGGAGGCAGGCAGAGTGCTTCTCTGTGGCCCCTGAATTCCCAATAGGGAGGCTTTGTGGGCCAGGAGTGTGAGGACGGAAGTCTGAAAACACAAGCTAGGGTGAGGTTTGGAGCCAAGGGCACAGCAGGCCCATTCTGCAGAGGCTGAATTGGGATCTCCTGCATCTGGATTCAGGGTGATGATCAGACTTTGGGTGATGCTGGAGATTGTGTCGGTGATGGCCCCTTCATGAAGTGGGGGCTTCAAGAGGCCAAGGTGGTTTTCCCACACTGAGTTTGTAGGTTGCTCCAAACCACAAGGTTTCCATCTGCAGGACAGTCAAGTACTTTTGGATGGCTAAAAGGACGTCCCATAGGGAAGGACTGGAGAGCACTGTTCGAAGGATTGATGCCTGTACAGCACACCTCGCATTCCCATTGGCTATTTGTGATAAGACATTTTGATCTGCTGGCTCTGGGGCAAGCTACACAGGGGAATGACTTGAAATGGTCTCTCCTGAGTATGGGTCATAATGTGGGTTTGTTTCCATGGAGACCTTGGAATGTGCTGGTGTTTCAGGGGCCCTACAGAATTCGCCTACCTGAAGGGTTTGATACAGCTTCAATAAGAATGCACCCCATGTGGAGATGAGAGACGTTTTGTTTGGTGCCAAAGGAAAGCCCCATTTGCTGTTCTTCGAACCCCGGCCTCTGAGGAGTGACACCTGGAAACCAAAGCAAGAGTTCAGATTAAGCCTAGGGTCATGTCTGGTTCAATTCTCTGTCTCTGCTGACATCTGTCTGCATATCTGCATGGATGTCATTGCTCAGCTTGTGTCAGAATGTCCCTGTTTGTCCAGGGCGGCTTACAGTAGTGGGATGACCCTAGGGGCCTATCTGGTTCAATCTTCTTCCATGTGTACATCTGTCTACAGATCTGTGTGGAGGTAGTTGCTCAGCTGTTGTCAGATCGCCCCTGTTTGTCCTGGGAGGCCTACACTATTGGGACTGCCTGGCTGACTTTGGAGGTTTCTCTTAATTTGCAAGGTTGTGGCCAATGGAATGGGCAGAATTCCTTTGGAAAGGGAAGCACAGTTTTGACATGTGGCTCCAAGGGCCCAAGCGTGGAGGGTGTGTGGGCCATGGCTGTGGTTATAGAAGTCTGAAAACACAAACTCGGCTTAGCTTTGGGGATGTAGGTATGGCAGGCCCGATCTACAGGCTGTGAGTAGAACTCTTCGGGATATGAACAAATGGCGAGTGTGAGGGGCTGGTTCAGCATTTTGTCTCTCAATTTTGTGTCAGCGATGGCCGTGGAATATCGGGGAGGCCTCATGTTCCTTGGACGAGTCTACCTCTCTGTGAATTTGGCCTGTTCCCAAGAGTTTTGTGTCAATCTATGGGATGGGAGGAGTCCTTTCTGTGTTGTTACCTCAGGTGTCCCACCAA
Source organism: Neogale vison (assembly GCF_020171115.1). Classification (NCBI taxonomy): domain Eukaryota; kingdom Metazoa; phylum Chordata; class Mammalia; order Carnivora; family Mustelidae; genus Neogale; species Neogale vison. Next base: position 111,249,055 of record NC_058092.1, read on the forward strand.
AACAGGATTCCAGAGCAGAGCCCTGGTGAGGGGCGACTGGACCACCTGACCTCTGGTTAAATATTGGGGCCTACAGGGATGGTAAGCCCAAAATGCCGTCTCTTGGTCCAGCCACTGAGAGGCTTTACTTGAGGACTGGGCTCAAGCTGAGGGTCACAATGCGTGTTTGTGACCAACACGGACCTCAAGGATGGGCAGGGCCTCATGGGCCACACTGGTTTCAGTTACACTGAACATTGGACAACATGCCAACCACAAAGGTTTCTTGCCATGAGGAAGGAGTTCTGATGTTTGCATCATGTTCAACCCTGGGCAGTGATTGGAGATAATGTCTAGGTTCTGAAGCCTAAAAACCGAGGTTGGGAAGAGATGACAACCTAAGTCCATGGCGGGTCCAATATGCTCAGTGTGAGGCCAGCTGGCTGGGTGTGGGTTGGGAGGTCCAGGCTCAGGCTGTGTCAGAAAGGGCATTAGTGCCCAAGGCAGCCTGTATATTTGGCGTACTGTCAAGTGGCGTGCAGGTTGGTCCTCATTTGGGGTTTCTGGGTAGTCCCAGAGGGCAATGTTTTTCTTCTGGAGGGCAGGCAGAGTGCTGCATTGTAGTTCTGGAATTGCCAAACTGGAGGGCGTGTGGACCAGGAGTGTGAGGATGGAAGTCTGAGAACACAAGCTAGGCTTAGGTTTCTGGTGAGGGAACGGCAGGCACACTCTGCAGAGCTGAATTGAGATCTCATGCATCTGAAGTCAGGGGAAGGATCAGACGATTGCTCAGGTTGAAGCTCCTGTCCATGATTTCCCCTTCATAAAGAGTGGGGGGCCATTACAAAGCCATCAAGTTTTACCCACGTTGGGAGTTGTGAGATGCTCCAAAACGCAAGGATTCCTTCTTCAGGACATTTGAGACCTGTTGGATGGCTCCAGGTTGTCCCATATGGAACGACGCCAGAGCAGGGTTCTAAGAATGGATGACTGGACAGCCTGCCTCGTATTCCAATTTTCTCCTCGTGACAAGACAGGTTCGATCTGCTGTCTCTGGGGGAGCAACTAAGGGGGCTGAGTTGAAATTGAATCTCCTGCAGATGGGTCCTAATGTGGGTTTGTTTCCATGGAGAACTTGGAATGGGGTGGTGGCACCAGAGCCCTGAATGATTCTCCTAACCGGGGTTTTTAGGACAGCAACAAAGAGCAAGTTTCCGTGAGGAGACAAGATTCATTCTAATTGGTGCCTCAGGAAACCCCCGTATGCTGGTATTGGAAACCAGGCCTCTGAGGAGAGATGCCTGGGAACCACAACAATGGTTTTGATTAGGGCCTAGGGGCCTGTCCAGTTCAATCTTCTTTGGCAACATCTTTCTATGGTATGAGTGGAGGTAGTTGCTCTGCTGGTGTCAGACCACTCCTGTTTGTCCGGGTGGCCTACACTATTGGGATAGCCTCGTTGACTTTGGAAGTTTCTCCTAATTTGTACGATTATGGACAATGGAATGGGCAGAATTCCCATGGAGTGTGCAGGCACAGACCTGATGTGTGGCTCCAGAAGCCCCAGTCTGGAGTGCGTGGGGGCCGGGACTGTGCGGACAGATGTCTGAAAAAACAAACTCAGCTTAGGTTGAGGACGTAGGTATGGCAGGCCCGATCTGCACACCGTGAGGAGAACTCTTGGGGATATGAAGAAAGGGTAAGGGTGAGATGTTTTCTCAGGCTTTTGTCTCTGGGTTTTTTGTCAACATGGCCATGGAATGTCGGAGAGGCCTCATGGGCCATGGACGAGTCTTCCTCTCTGGGGATTTGGTGGGATCCCAAGAGTTTGGGGTCATTCTGTGGGATGGGAAAAGTCAGTTTTGTTTTTTTACCTCATGTGTCCCACCACGAGAGGGATTCCAGAGCAGAGCCCATGGAGGGGCGACAGGATAACCAGAAATCTGGTTAAAAATTGGGTCCTGGGGTCATGGCAAGCCCATTATGATGTCTAATGGTCCAGTCACTAAGAGGACTTACTAGAGGACAGGACTCATGCTGAGGGTCACAATCCGTGTTTATGCCCTGGTTGCACTCAAGCATGGGCGGGCCCTCATGGTGAATGCTGGTTTCTCCTACACAGAACGTTGGACAACAAGCCAACCACATGGTTTCTTGTCATGGGTAAGGAGGAGTTCTGATTTCTGCATCACGTTCACCCCTTGGCAGAGTTTGGAGTTAAGGTCTAAGTTCTTAAGCCTGAAAAACTAGTTTGGGAAGAGATGACGAGCTAAGGACATGGCGGGTCCGATCTGCTCAGTGTGCAGTCAGCTGTCTGGGTGTTGGTCAGGAGGTGCGGGCTTAGGCTATATCAGATAGTGTATTAGTTCCTAGCTTACACTATGTAATTTGGGTATAGTAGAGTGCCGTGTACGTCTATCCTCATTTGGAGGGTCTGGGAAGCTCCATAGGGCAACATCTTTCTTTTTTAAAGATTTTATTTTATTTTTTATTTATTTGAGAGAGAGAGACAGTGAGAGAGAGAATGAGCGAGGAGAAGGTCAGAGAGCGAAGCAGACTCCCCATGGAGCTGGGAGCCTGATGTGGGACTCGATCCTGGGACTCCAGGATCACGCCCTGAGCCGGAGGCAGTCGTCCAACCAACTGCGCCACCCAGGTGTCCCAGGCAACATCTTTCTTCTGGAGGACAGGCAGAGTGCTACATTGTAGGTCTGGAATTGCCAAACTTGAGGGCTTGGGGGCCTGGAGTGTGAGGATGGAAGTCTGAGAACACAAGCTAGATTTAGGTTTCAGGGCGAGAGCAAGGCAGGCAAACTCTGCAGAGCTTAATCGAGATCTCATGCATCTGAAGTCAGGGCAAGGATCAGACATTGGCTAAGGTTTGAGTTCCTGTCCATGATTTCCCCTTCACAAAGGGTTGGGTGGGCATCACAAAGCCATTGAGGTTTTCCCACATTGGGATTTGTGAGATGCGCCAACATGCAAGGATTCCTTCTGCAGGACATTTGAGACCTGTTGGATGGCTCTAGGACGTCCCATACAGAATGACGCCAGAAGGGTTCTAAGGATGGATGCCTGGGAAGCCTGCCTCGCATTCCAATTGTTTCCTAGTGACAAGACAGGTTCGATCTGCTGTCTCTGGGGGAGCAACCAAGGGGGTTGAGTTGAAACGGAATCTCCTGCGGATGGGTCCTAATGTGGGTTTGTATCCTTAGAGACCTTGAAATGGGGGTTTGGCACCAGAGCCCTGAAGGATTCTCCTAACCAGAGATTTTCAGACAGCTCCAGAGTGCAAGTTTCCCATGTGGAGAAAAGATTTGTTCTAACTGGTGCCTCAGGAAAGCCCCATATGCCTTTATTGGAAACCAGGCCTCTGAGGAGAGATACCTGGAAACCACAGCAATGGATCCGATTAGGGCCTAGGGGCCTGTGCGGTTCCATCTTCTTCTCTGGCGACATGTGTCTATGGTATGATTGGAGGTAGTTGCTCAGGTGGTGTCAGACTGCCCCTGTTTGTCCAGGTGACCTACACTATTGGGATGGCCTTGGGTAATTTGGAGGTTTCTCCTAATTTGTAGGATTATGGACAATGGAAGGGGCAGAAGTGCCGTGGAGTGGGCAGGCACAGACCTGATGTGTGGCTTCAGGGGCCCCAGCCTGGAGGGTGTGTTAGTCAACACTATGGGGACAGATGTCTGAAAACACAAACTCAGCTTAGGTTGTGGACGTAGGTATGGCAGGCCCGATCTGCACACCGTGAGGAGAACTCTTCGGGATATGAAGAAAGGGTAAAGGTGAGGCCCTTGCTAAGTCTTTTGTCTCTGGATTTTGGGTCAACGATGGCTGTGGAATGTCAGGGAGGCCTCATAAGCCATGGACGAGTCTTCTTCTCTGTGGATTTGGCCCGATCCCAATTGTTTTGGGTCAATCTGTGGGATGGGAGGAGTCCTTTCAGTTTTGTTACCTCAGGTGTCCCACCAAAAGAGGGATTCCAGAACAGAGGCCTGGGGAGGGGCGACTGGACAACCAGAAATCTGGTTAATAACTGGGGCCTAGGGGCATGGCAAGCCCAATATGCTTTCTAATGGTCCAGCCACTGAGAAGCCTTCCTTGAGGATAAAACTCACGCTGAAGGCCACAATGCGTGTTTATGCTTTGTGGCACTCAAGTATGGGTGGGGACTCATAGTGCACACTGGTTTCTCCTACACAGAACATTGGACAACATGTCTAGCACATGTATTCTTGCCATGGGGAATTAGTAGTTCTGATTTCTGCATCTGATTCACCCCTGGACAGTGATTGGAGATAAGGTCTAGGTTGTGAAGTCCGAAAAACGAGGTTGGGAATAGATGACAACATAAGGCCATGTCGGGTCCAATGTGCTCAGTGTGGAGCCAGCTGTCTGGGTGTTGGTCAGGATGTTCAGGCTCCGGCTGTTTAGACAGCGCATTAGTGCCCAGGGTAGATTGCATAAATGGGGTACATTCGAGTGCCGTGCAGGTTGATCCTCATTTGGCGTTTCTGGGTAGCCTCAAGGGCAAAGTTTTTCTTCTGGAGAGCGGGCAGAGTGCTGCATTGTGGCTCCGGAATTCCCAAACTGGATGCGTGGTGAATGAGGAGTGTGAGGACGGAAGTCTAAGAACACATGTTAGGCATAGGTTTCGGGGATAAGGCATGACAGGCACCCTCTGCAGAACTGAATCGGGATTTCCTGCATCTGAAGTCAGGGCGAGGTTCAGACCTAGGCTCAGGTTGGAGTTTCGGTCCATTATGGCCCTTTCATGAAGGAGACAGCATCTCAAAGAAATGGAGGTTTACCCACGATGGGAGTTGTGAGATGCTCCGAACTGCAAAAATTCCTTCTGATCGACAATTGAGACCTGTTGGATCTATCCAGGACGTCCCATACAAAACGTCACCAGAGCAGGGATCTAAGGATGGATCCCTGAGCAGCCCGCCTTGCATTCCATTTGTCTCCTAGTGACAAGACAGGTCAGATTTTCTGGATCTGGGGGAGCAAACGAGGGGGCTGAGTTGAAATGGACTCTCCTGCGGATGTGTCCTAATGTGGGTTTGTGTCCATGGAGACCTTGGAATGAGACGGTGGCACCAGGTCCCTGAAGGGTTCTCCTAACCAGAGGCTTTGACACAACTGCAACATGCAAGTTTCCCATGTGGAGACAAGATTCGTTCTGATGTGTACCTCAAGAAACAGCCATATTCTGGTATTCAGATCGAGGCCTCTGAGTAGAGATGCCTGGAAACAAAAGCAATGGATCGGATTTGGTCCTAGGGGCCTGTTCATTCTAATTTACCTCTGGGGACATCTGTCTACGTGTCTGAATACAGGTAGGTGCTCAGATGGGCTCAGATTGCCCCTGTGTGTTCTGGGCAGCCAACACTATTGGGATGGCCTCGGGGACGTGGAGGTTTATCCTATTTAGGGTTTGGCCAATGGAATGGCCAGAATTCCCTTGGAGAGGGCAGATACAGTCCTCAGGTTTGGCTCCAGTGGCCTGAGCCTGTAGGGTGTGTGGGCCAGGGTTTAGGGACAGTTTTCTGAAAACACAAACTCGGCTTAGGTTTCGGATCCTAGGTAAAGCAGAACTGATCTACAGACTGTGAGGAGAACTTATCAGGATATGAACAAAGGGCGAGTGTGAGGAGCTTACTCAGGCTTTTGTCTCTGAATTTTGTGTCAGTGATGGCCGTGGAAAGTCAGGGAGGTCGCATGGGCCATGGACGATTCTTCTTCTCTGTGGATTTTACCTGATCCCAATTGTTTTGGGTCAATCTGTGGGATGGGAGGAGTCCTTTCAGTTTTGTTACCTCAGGTGTCCCACAAAAAGAGGGATTCCATAGCAGAGACCTGGGGAGGGGCGAATGGACAACCAGAAATCTGGTTAATAATTCGGGCCTAGGGGCATAGCAAGTCCATTATGACGTCTAATGGTCCAGCCACTGAGAGGATTTTCTAGAGGACAGGACTCATGCTGAGGGTCACAATGTGTGTCTATACCCTGGCTGTACTCAAGCTTGGGCGGGGCCTCATGGTGAACGTTGGTTTCTCCTACACTGAACGTTGGACATGCCAACCACAAGGTTTCATGCCATGGGTAAGGAAAAGTTCTGCTTTCGGTATCACGTTCACCCCTTGGCAGGGTTTGGAGTTAAGGTCTAAGTTCTGAAGCCTGAAAAGCTAGGCTGGGAAAAGATGACGAGCTAAGACCATGGTGGGTCCGATGTGCTCAGTGTGTGGTGAGCTGTCTGGGTGTCGGTCGGGAGGTCCAGGTTCAAGCTGTGTCAGACAGGGCACTAGTGCCCAGGGTGGACTATATAATTGGGGTACAGTCAAGTGGCATGCAGGTTGATCCTCATTTGGGGTCTCTGGTCACCCCAGAGGGCAATGTTTTTCTTCTGGAGGGCAGGCACAGTGCTGCATAATTGCTCCGGAATTGCCAAACGGGAGGGTTTGTGGGCCCGGAGGGAGAGTACTGAAGTCTGAGAACACAAGCTAGGCATAGGTTCAGAGCGAGGGCACTGAAGGCACACTCTACAGAGCTGAATCGAGATCTTGTACATCTGATGTCAGGGCGAGGATCAGATGTTTTCTCAGGTCCGAATTTCTGTCCAAGGTGGCCCCTTCAGGAAGGGGGGTGGGGCAACACGAGGCCATGGAGTTTTTCCCTCGATGGGATTTTTGAGATTCTCCAAACCGCTAAAATTCCTTCTGTGGGAGAAATGTTGGATGGCTTAATGACGTCCCATATGGAACAACTCCAGAACAGTGTTCTAAAATTAGATGCCTGGGTAGCCCTCTTCATATTCCAATTTTCTCCTTGGGACAAGAGAAGTTCAATTTGCTGGCTCTGGGGGAGCAACCAAGGGGGGTGTATTGAAATGGACTCTCCTGCAGATGTGTCATAATATGGGTTTGTGTCCAGGGAGACCTTGGAATGGGGCGGTGGCACTGGGGCCCTGAATGATTATCCTAACTGGAGGTTTTAACACAGCCTCGTTTAGAAACACAACAAGCAAGTTTCTAATATGAAGATAAGATGTGTTCTGATCGGTGCCTCAGAAATCCCCCGTATGCTGGTATTGGAAATCAGTCCTCTGTGGAGATGCCTGGAAACCAAAACAATGGATCCGATTAGGGCCTAGGGGCGTGTCTGGTTCAATCTTCTTCATGGGGGACATCTGTCTGAGTGGAGGTAGTTGCTTAGCTGTTGTCAGATCACCTTTGTTTGTCCTGGGGTGCCGACACTATTGGGATAGCCTCAGGCACTTTGGAGGTTTCTTGTAATTTGTCCGGTTGTGGCCAATGGAATGGGCAGAATACTTTTGGAGAAGGCATGCACAGTCCTGCGGTGTCACTCCAGGGGCCCCAGACTGGAGGGTGTGTGGGCCAGGGCTGTGGGGACAAAAGTGTGAAAACACAAACTTGGATTAAGTTTGGGGATGTAGATATGGTATGTAGAATCTACAGACCGTGAGGAGAACTCATTGGGATATGAACAAAGGGTGAGAGTGCTCAGGCTTTTGTCTATGGATTTTGTGTCAATGATGGCCGGGGAATGTCGAGGTGGCCTCATGGGCCATGGATGAGTCTCCATCTCTGGGGATTTGGTCCGATCTCAGGAGGTTGGGGTGATTCTCTGGGATGGGAGGAGTCCGATCTTCTTTTTTTTAACCTCAGGTTTCCCACCAAAAGAGGGATTCAAGAGCATAGCCCTGGGGAGGGGCGAATGGACAAACCAACCTCTGATTAAGAAAGGGAGCCTAGGGGCATGGCAAGCCCCATATGCGGCTCTTGGTCCAGCCACTGACAGGCCTTACTTGAGGACAGGACTCACTCTGAGGGTCACAATGCGTGTTTGTGCCCAATGCAGCTCTCACACATGGGTGGGGACTCATGGGCCATGCAAGTTTCTGCTGCACTGAATGTTGGAAAACATGCCAACCACTAGGATTCTTGCCACGGGGAAGGAGGAGTTCTGAGTTCTGCATCACATTCACCCCTGGGCCTCGATTGGAGTTAAGGTCTAGGTTCTGAAGCCTGAAAAGCTAGGTTGGGAAGAGATGATGAGCTAAGGCCATGGCGGGTCCGATGTGCTCAGTGTGCGGCCAGCTGTCTGGGTTTCAGTCGGGAAGTTTGGACTGGGGCTGTGTCAGACAGAGCATTAGTGCTCAAGGTGGACTATATAATTGGGGTACAGTAGAGTGGCGTGCAGGTTTATCCTCATTTGGGCTTTCTGGGTAGCCCCATAGGGGAATGTTTATCTCTGGAGCACAGGCAGCGTGCTGCATTGTGGCTCCGGAATTGCCATCCTGAGGCTTGTGGGCCAAGAGTGTGAGGACGGAAGTCTGAGAAGACAAGCTAGGCATAGGTTTTGGGGTGAGGGCACGGCAGGCACACTCTGCAGAGCTGAATCGAGATCTCGTGCATCTGAAGTCAGGGCGAGGATCAGACATTGACTAAGGTTGGAGTTTCTGTCCATGATGGCCCCTTCATGAAGCGGGCGGGGCACCATGAGGCCATGGAGGTTTTTCCACGATGAGAGTTGTGAGATTCTTCGAACCGCAACGATTCCTTCTGCAGGACAATTGAGACCTGTTGGATGGCTCCAGGACATCCCACAGGGATGACTCCAGAGCAGGGTTCTAAGAATGGATGCCTGGGCTGCCCGCCTCTCATTCCAATTGTCTCCTTGCAATAATAGAGGTTCGATCTGCTGGCTCTGGGAGAGAAACCGAGGGCACTGAGTTGAAACGGACTCTCCCGCGGATGAGCCCTAATGTGGGTGTGTGTCCATGGGGACCTTGGAATGGGGTGGTGGCAGCAGGGTCCTGAAGGTTTCTACTAACCAGAGGTTTTGACACAGCTCCCACATGCAAGTTTCGCATATGGAGACGAGATTTGTTCTGATGAGAGCCGCAGTAAAGCCCCATACATGTTATTGGAAACCAGGCCTCTGAAAAGAGATGGCTGGAAATCAAAGCAATGGATCTGATGAGATCCTAGGGGCCTGTCCAGTTCAATCTTCTACTCTGGGGACATCGTGTCCAGGTCTGAATGGAGGTAGTTGCTCAGCTAGTGACAGATAGCCCCTGTTTGACCCGGGCAGCCTACACTCTTAGGAAAGCCTTGAGGACATTGGAGGTTTCTCCTAATTTGTTCTGATTGATGTCCCCGCTACATTCCACAGCCATCGTTGACACAAAATCCAGACAAAAACTTCCATGGGCACATGATACCCACCCCCCTGCTTCATGAAGGGGCCGTGATGGACAGAAACTCCAACCAGAGCCTATGTCTGAACCTTGCCCTTACTTCAGATGCACGGAATCCGGATTCAGATCTGCAGAGGGTGCCTGTCATGCCCTCACCCCGAAACCTATGCCAAACATGTGTTCTCAGACTTCTGTCCTCACACTCCTCACCCACAAGGCATTCAGTTTGGGAATTCAGGAGCCACAATGCAGCACTCTGCCTTCCCTCCAGAAGAAAAACATTGCCATTGGGGCTACCCAGAAATACCAAATGAGGATCAACCTGCACGGCATTCAACTGTACTCCAATTATACAATCTACCCTGGGAACTAATGTGCTTTCTGACACACCCTGAGCCTGAACCTCCCCACCAACACCCAGACAACTGGCTCCACACTGTTCACATCAGACCCAGCATGGCCTTAGGACATTATCTCTTCTCAACCTCGGTTTTCAGACTTCAAAACCTAGACCTTATCTCCAATCACTGCCCAGGGGTGAATGAGATGCAGAAATCGGAACTACTACTTCCCCATGGCAAGAATACATGTGGTTGGCATGTTGTCCAATATTCAGTGTAGGAGAAACCAACGTGCACCATGAGTCCCCGTCCATGATAGAGCGCCATGAGGGTATAAACACGTATTGTGACCCTCAGCGTTACTTCTGTCCTCAAGGAAGGCCTCTCAGTGGCTGGACCATTAGAAGGCATATTGGGATTGCCATGTCCCTAGGCTCCAAATATTAACCAGATTTCTGGTTGTCCAGTCGCCCCTCCCCAGGACTCTGCTCTGGAATCCCTCTTTTGGTGGGACACCTGAGGTAACAAAACTGAAAGGACTCCTCCCATCCCACAGTTTGACCCAAAACAATTGGGATCAGGCCAAATCCACAGAGGGGAAGACTCGTCTATGGCCCATGAAGCCTCCCCGATATTCCACAGCCATCGTTTATACAAAATACAGAGACAAAAGCCTGAGCAAGTGCCTCACCCTCACCCTTTCTTCATATCTCAAAGAATTCTCCTCACGGGCTGTAGATCGAGCCGGCCAAACCTACATCCCCAAACCTAAACTGAGTTTGTGTTTTCAGACATCTGTCCCCACAGTCCTGGCCCACACACCCTCCAGTCTCTGGCCCCTGGAGCCACACATCTGGTCTGTGCCTTCCCACTCCACGGGAATTCTGCCCCTTTTATTGTCCATAATCTTACAAATAGGAGAAACCTCCAAAATCCCTGAGGCGATCCCAATAGTGTAGGACACCTGGGCAAACAGGGTCGGTCTGAAAAAAAACTGAGCAATTACCTCCACTCATACCATATACAGATGTGTCCATAGAAGAAGATTGAAATGGACAGGCCCCTAGGCTCTAATCGGATCCATTGCTGTGGTTTCCAGGTATCTCTCCTCAGAGGCCTAGTTTCTAATACCAGCATATGGGGGTTTCCTGGGGGCACCAATTAGAACTAATCTTGCCTCCACATGGGAAACTTGCTCCTTGGAGGTGTCTCAAAATCTCCGGTTAGGAGAATCCTTCAAGGCCCCGGCACCACCGCCCCATTCCAAGGACGCCATGGGCACAAATCCACCTTAGGACCCATCCACAGGAGATTCCATTTCATCTAAATCCCCTTGGTTGCTCCCCCAGAGCCAGCAGAAAGAACCTGTATTGTCGCTAGGAGATAATTGTAATGTGAGGCCGGCTGCTTAGGCATCCATCCTTAGAATGCAGCTCTGGCGACATTCTGTATGGGACGTCCTGGAGCCATTCAACAGGTCTCAAATGTCCTCCAAAAGGAATCCTTTGTTTTGGAGCATCTCACAACTCCCATCGTGGTAAAACCTCCATGACTTTGTGATGCCCACCCGCTTTATGAAGGGGAAATCATGGACAGGAACTCCAACCTGAGCCAAAGTCTGATTCTCGCCCTGACTTCAGATGCGCGAGATCTCGATTCAGCTCTGCAGAGTGTGCCAGCCTTGCCCTCGCCCTGAAACCTATGTCTAGCTTGTGTTCTCAGACTTCTGTCCTCACACTCCTGGCACCCAAGTCCTCAAGTTTAGCTATTCCGGACCCACAATGCAGCACTCTGCCTGCCCTCCAGAAGCAAAATTTTGCCCTATGGAGCTTCCCAGACCCTCCAAACGAGGATAGACGTACACGGCACTCTACTGTACCCAAATTATATAGTCTAACCTGGGCACTAATTCACTGTATGACACAGCCTGAGCACGGATCTCCTGACCAACACCCAGACAGCTGAACGCACACTGAGCACATCAGACCCACCATGGCCTTAGGTCGTCATTTCTTCCCAACCTACATTTTCAGGTTTCAAAACTTAGACCTTAACTCAGAACCCTGCCAAGGAGGGAACGTGATGCAGAAATCAGAAGTCCTCCTTACCCATGCAGAAACCTTGTGGTTGGCATGTTGTCCAACGATCAGTGTAGGAGAAACCAGCATTCACCATGAGGCCCCGCCCAAGCTTGAGTGCTGCGAGGGCATAAACATGCACTGTGACCATCAGCGTGAGTCCTGTCCTCCAGAAAGTCCTCTCAGTTGCAGGACCATAAGACGTCATAATGGGCTTGCCATGCCCAAAATTTAACCAGAATTCTGGTGTCCAGTCGCCCCTTCCTAAGGCTATGCTCTGGAATTCCTCTTTTGGTGGGAAACCTGAGGAAAAAAAAAAAAAAAAAAACCTCATCTCATTGCACGGAATGACCCCAAACTCTAGGGATCAGGCCAAATCCCCAGAGAGGAACACTCGTCCATTGCCCGTGAGTCCACCCAGACATTCCCCAGCCATGGGTGACACAATATCCAGAGACAAAAGCCTGAGAAAGTGCCTCACACTTGCCCTTAGTTCATATCCTGAAGAGATCTCCTCACAGTCTGTAGATCTGTCCTGCCATACCTATGACACGAATCCTAAGCCGAGTTTGTGTTTTCAGACAACTGTCCCCACAACCCTCATCCACACACCCTATAGGCTCAGGCCCATGGAGTTAAACCTGAGGATTGTACAGGCCCTCTCCAAGTGAATTCTGCACATTGCACTGGCCATAACCCTACAAACTCCAAAGTCCCTGAGGCCATCCAAATAGTGTTGGCTGCCCAGCACAACAGAAGCAATCTGAGCCCATCTGAACACCTACCTGCACTCAGACCCATAGGAAGATGTCACTAGAGGTAAATTGGAACGAACAGTCCCCTAGGCCCAAATTGGATCCATTGCTTTGGTTTTCAGGCATCTCTCCTCAGAGGCCTGGATTCCAAAACCAACATATGGCTGTTTCTTGACGCACACATCAAAACAAATCTCGCCTCCACATAAGAAACTTGCTCTTTGGAGGTGTCTCAAAATCTCTGGTTAGGAAAATCCTTCAGGGCCCTGATCCCAAAGCCCCATTCCAAGGTCTCCATGGACACAAACACACATTAGGACCCATCCGCAAAAGATTCAATTTCAACTCAGCCCCCTTGGTTACTCCCCCAGAGCCAGCAGATCGAACATGTCTTGTCACTAGGAGACAATTGGAATACGAGGTGGGCTGCCTAGGCATCCATCCTAAGACCCATGCTCTGGCGTCGTTCCATATGGGACGTCCTGAAGCCATCCAACAGATCTCAAATGTCCCACAGAAGGAATCCTTGTGTTTCTGAGCATCTCACAACTCCCAAAGTGGGAAAACCTCAATGTATTTGTGATGCCCCTCCCCTTAATGAAGGGAAAATCATGGACAGGAACTCCAACCTGAGCCAACATCTGATCCTCGCCCTGACTTCAGATGCACGAGATCTCGATTCAGCTCTGCAGAGTGAGCCTGCCTTGCCCTCGCCCTGAAACCTGTCTAGCTTGTGTTCTCTTACTTCCGTCCTCAAGTCTTGGCCCTAAGTCTTCAAGTTTGGCATTTCCGGACCCACAGTGCAGCACTCTGCCTATCCTCCAGAAGAAAAATGTTGCCTAATGGAGAGTCCCTGACACCACAAATGAGGATAGACCTATATGGCACTTTAGTGTACCCAAATTATATAGTCTAACCTGGGCACTAATACACTGTCTGACACTGCCTGAGCCCGGACCTCCTGACCAACACCCAGACAGCTGACCGCACACTGAGCACATCAGACCCGCCATGGCCTTAGATTATCATCTCTTCCCAACCTAGCTTTTCAGGCTTCAGAACTCAGACATTCACTCCAAACCCTGCCAAGAGGTGAACGTAATGCAGAAAGCAGCACTCCTCCTTACCCATGGCAAGAAACCTTGAGGTTGGCATGTTGTGCAATGTTCAGTGTAAGAGAAATCAGCATTCCCCATGAGGCTTCTTCCATGTTTGAGTGCATCCAGGGCATAAACACGCATTGTGACCCTCAGCCTGAGTCCTGTCTTCTAGGATGTTTTCTCAGTGACTCGACCTTTAGACGTCATAATGGAATTGCCATGCCACTAGGCCCCAATTTTTAACCAGATTTCTGGTTGTCCTGTCGCCCCTCCCCAGGGCTCTGCTCTGGAATCCCTCTATTGGTGGGACACCTGAGGTAAAAAAAGAAAACGGACTTCTCCCATCCCACAGAATGACCCCAAACTCTTGGGATCGGGCCAAATCCCCAGAGAGCAAGACCCGACCATTGCCCATGAAGTCACCCGGACATTCCACGGCCATTGGTGACACAATATCCAGAGACAAAAGCCTGAGCAAGCGCCTCACACTCGCCCTTTGTTCATATCCCAAAGGGTTCTCCTCACGGTCTGTAGATCATTCCTGCCCTACCTATGACATGAACCTAAGGTTTGTTTGTGTTTTCAGAAAACTGTGCCCAAAGCCCTGGCCCCCACACCCTATAGGTCAGGTCCCTGGAGCCACAATGAGGTCTGTACCTGCACTCTACAAGGGAATTCTGCTCATTCCATCGGCCACAACCCTACAAGTAGGATAAACCTCCAAAGTCTCTGAGGCCATCCCAATAGTATTGGCTGTCCCAGACAAACAGGTGAAATCTGAGACCATCTGAGCACCTACCTGTATTCAGACCTGTAGACAGATGTCCCCAGAGGTAAATTGGAAAGAACAGGCCCCCCTAGGCCCTAATCAGACCCATTGCTTTTGTTTCCAGGCATGATTCCTCAGAGGCCTGGATTCCAATACCAGTATATGGCTGTTTCTTGAGGCACCCATCAGAACAAATCTCGTCTCCACATGGGAAACTTGTGCTTTGGAACTGTGTGAAAGCCTCTGGTTAGGAGAACCCTTCAGGGCCCCAGTGCCACCGCCTCATTTCAAGGTCTCCATGGACACAACCCGTAGTAGGACCCATTCGCAGGAGAGTCCATTTCAACTCAGCCCCCTAGTTTGCTCCCCCAGATCCAGCAGATCTAACCTGTCTTGTCGCTAGGAGACAACTTGAATGAGAGGCGGGCTGCCCAGCCATCCATCCTTAGAACCCTGCTCAGAATCATTCTGTAAGTGTAGTCATGGAACGAACCAACAGGTCTCAATTGTCCTGCAGAAGAATCTTTGTGGTTTGGAGCATCTCACAACTCCCATCGTGAGAAAACCTCCATGGCCTCCTGATCCACCCGCCCCCCTTCATGAAGGGGCCACCAGGGACAGAAACTCCAACCTGAGCGATCGTCTGATCCTCGCCCCGACATCAGATGCATGATATCTTAATTCAGCTCTGCAGAGTGTGCCTGCCGTGCCTTTGCCAGAAACCTAAGCCTAGCTTGTGTTCTCAGATTTCCGTTCTCACACTCCTGGCCCACAAGCCCTCCAGTTTGGCAATTCCAGAACTACAATGCAGCACTCTGACTACCCTCCAGAAGGAAAACATTGCCCTCTGGGTCTACCCAGAAACCCCAGATGAAGATCATCCTGCATGCCACTTGATTGTTCCCCAATTATACAGGCTGCCCTGGGCATTAATGCTCTTTCTGATACAGCCTAAGTCTGGAACTCCCGACCCACACCCAGCAAGCTGGCCGCACACTGAGCACATCAGACCCGCCATGGCCTTGGGTCATCACCTCTGCCCAATCTCAGTTTTCAGGCTTCAGAACCTAGACCCTATCTCTAATCACTGCTCAGGGTTGAACATGATGCAGAAATCACAACTCCTTCCATATGGCAAGAAACCTTGTGGTTGGCATGTTGTCCAATGTTCAGTGTAGTTTAAACCAGCATGGCCCATGAGGCCCTGCCCATGCTTGAGGGCCGCGTTGGTCACAAACACGCATTGTGACCCTCAAGTTGAACCCAGTCCTCAAGTAAGGCCTCTCAGTGGCTGGAACAAGAGATGGCATATTGGGCTTGCCATGCCCAAAGGCCCCAATTTTTAACCATAGTTCAGGTGGTCCAATCGCCCCTCCCCAGGGCTCTGCTTTGGAATCTCTCTTTTGGTGGGACACCTGAGGTAACAAAACTGAAAGGACTCCTCCCATCCCACAGATTAACCCAAATCAATTGGGATCCGGCCAAATCCACAGAGAGGAAGACTTGTCCTGGCCCATGACGCCTCCCCGACATTCCATGGCCATTGCTGACAACGAAATCCAGAGACAAAAACCTGAATAAGTGCCTCACACTCGCCCTTTCTTTATATCCCGAGGAGTTTACCTCACGGTCTGTAGATCGGGCCTGCCATACCTACGTCCCCAAACCTAAGCCGAATTTGTGTTTTTAGACTTCTGTCCCAACAGTCCTGGCCCACACACCCTCCAGGCTGGGGTCCCTGTAGCCACACATCAGGTCTGTGCCTGCCCAGTCCACGGGAATTCTGCCCATTCCATTGTCCACAATCATACAAATTAGGAGAAAGCTCCAAAGTCCCTGAGGCCATCCCAATAGTGTAGGCCACCCGGGACATACAAGGGCGGTCTGACACCATCTGAGCACCTACTTCCACTCATACCATAGATGGATGACCCCAGAAAAAAAGACTGAACCAGACATGTCCCTAGGCCTTAATTGAATCCATTGCATTGGTTTCCAGGTATCTCTCCTCAGAGGCCTGGTTTCCAATATCAGCATATGAAGGTTACCTGAGGCACCAATCAGTTCAAATCTCGTCTCCACATGGGAAACTTGTCCTTTGTAGATGTTTCAAAACCTCTGGTTAGGAGAATCCTTCAGGGCCCTGGTGCCACTGCCCCATTCCAAGGTCTCCATGGACACATACCTACATTAGGATCCATCCGCAGGAGAGTCCATTTCAACTCAGCTCCCTCGGTTGCTCCCCCAGATCCAGCAGATCAAACGTGTCTTGTCGCTAGGAGACAATTGGAATGCGAGGCGGGCTTCCCAGGCATCCATCCTTAGATCCTTACTCTGACGTCTTCTTGTATGGGAGAGCCTGGAGCGATCCAACAATTCTCAATTGTCGATCAGAAGGAATCCTTGCGGTTTGGAGGATCTCACAACTCCCACCGTGGGTAAACCTCCATGGCCTCGAGATGCTGCCCTCTTCATGAAGGGGCCATAATGGACAGAAACTCCAACCAGAGCCTAGGTCTGAACCTCGCGCTGCCTTCAGATGCACGAAATCCCAATTCAGATCTGCAGAGGGTGTCTGCCATGCCCTCACCCCAAAACCTATGCCTAACATGTGTTCTCAGACTTCCATCCTCACACTCCTCACCCACAATGCATCCAGTTTGGGAATTCAGGAGCCACAATGCAGCACTCTGCCTGCCCTCCAGAAGAAAAATGTTGCCATTGGGGCTACCCAGAATTACCAAATGAGAATCAATCTGCACGGCACTCGACTTTACCCCAATTATACAATCTACCCTGGGCACTAATGCCCTGTCTGACACAGCCCGAGCCTGAAACTCCCAACCAGCACACATACAGCTGGCTCCACACTGAACACATATGACCCGCCATGGCCTTAGGTTGTTATCTCTTCCCAACCTCGGTTTTCAGACTTCAAAACCTAGACCTTATCTCCAGTCATTGCCCAGGGGTGAATGAGATGCAGAAATCAGAACTACTACTTCCCCATGGCAAGAATACATGTGGTTGGCATGTTGTCCCACGTTCAGTGCAGGAGAAACCAACAGGCATCATGATTCCCCACCCATGCTTGAGCTCCACGAGGGCATAAACATGCATTGTAACCCTCAGCGTGAGTTCTGTCCTCAAGTAAGTCCTCTCAGTGGCTGGACCATTAGAAGGCATGTTGGTCTAGCAATGCCCACAGGCCCCAATTTTTACCCAGATTTCTGGTTGTCCAGTTGCCCCTCCCCAGGGCTCTGCTCTGGAATCCCTCTTTTGGTGGGAAAGATGAGGTAACAAAACTGAAAGGACTCTTCCCATCCCACAGATTAATCCAAAACAATTGAGATCGGGCCAAATCCACAGAGAGGAAGACTCGTCCATGGCCCATGAGGCCTCCCTGACATTCCACGGCCTTTGGTGACACAAAATGCAGACACAAAAGCCTGAGCAAGCGCCTCACACTCGCCCTTTCTTCATATCCTGAAGAGTTCTCCTCACGGTCTGTAGATCGGGCCTGCCATACCTATGTTCCCAAATCTAAGCTGAGTTTGTGTTTTCAGACATCTGTCCCCACAGTCCTGGCCCACACACCCTCCAAGCTGGGGCTCCTGTAGCCACACATCAGGTCTGTGCCTACCCACTCCACGGGAATTTTGCCCTTCCATTGTCCATAATAGTACAAATTAGGAGATTCCTCCAAAGTCCCAAGGCCATCCCAATAGTGTAGGCCGACTGGACAAACCAGGGCGATCTGAAACTAGCTGAGCAGGACCTCCACTCATACCATAGACAGAAATTGCCAGAGAAGAAGATTGAAATGGACCCGCCCCTAGGCCCTAATCGGATCCATTGCTGTGGTTTCTAGGTATCTCTCCTCAGAGGCCTGGTTCCTAATACTAGCCTATGGGTGTTTCCTGAGGCACCAATTAGAATAAATCTTGTCTCTACATGGCAAACTTACTCTTTGGAGGTGTCTCAAAATCTCCGGTTAGGAGAATCCTTCAGGGCACTGATGCCAAAGCCACATTCCAAGGTCTTCATGGACAAAAACACACATTAGCACCCCTCCGCAAGTTATTCCATTTCAACTCAGCCCTCTTGGTTGCTCCTCCAGAGCCAGCAGATCGAACATGTCTTGTCTCTAGGAGACAATTGGAATACGAGTCGGGCTACCTAGGCATCTGTCCATAGAACCCTGCTCTGGTGTTGTTCTGTATGAGATATCCTGGAGCCATCCAACAGGTCTCAAATGTCCTGCAGGAGGAATCCTTGCATTTGGAGCATCTCACATGTCCCAACGTGGGAAAACCTCGATGGATTTGTGATGCCCTTCTCCTCCTTTATGAAGAGGAAATCATGGACAGGAACTCCAACCTGAGCCAACGTCTGATCCTCGCCCTGACTTCAGATGAACGAGATCTCGATTCAGCTCTGCAGAGTGTGCCAGCCTTGCCCTTGCCTGAAACCTATGTCTAGCTTGTGTTCTCAGACTTCCGTCCTCCACTCCTGGCCCCAAGTCTTCATGTTTGGCAATTCTGGACCCACAATGCAACACTCTGCCTGCCCTCCAGAATAAAATGTTGCCATATGGAGCTTCCCAGACACCCCAAATGAGGATAGACCTACACGGCAGTCTACTGTACCCAAATTAGACTATAGTCTAACATGGGCACTAATACACTGTCTGACACTGCCTAAGCCCAGACCTCCTGACCAACACACAGACAGCTGACCGCACACTGAGCACATCGGACCCGCTATGGCTTTAACTCGTCATCTCTTCCCAACCTAGCTTTTCAGGCTTCAGGACATAGACCTTAACTCTAAACCCTGCCAAGGGGGGAACACGATGCAGAAATCAGTACTCCTTCTTACCCATGGCAAGAAACCTTGAGGTTGGGATGTTTTCCAACATTCAGTGTAGGAGAATCCAGCGTTCTCCATGAAACCCGCCCATGCTTGAGTGATGCCAGGGCATAAACATGCATTGTCACCCTCAGTGTGAGTCCTGTCCTATAGTAGGTACTCTCAGTGGCTGGACCATTATACGTCATAATGGGCTTGCCATGCCCCTAGGCACCAATTTTTAACAATATTTCTGGTTGTCGAGTAGCCCCTCCCCAAAGCCCTGTAGTGGAATCCCTCTTTTGGTGGGACACCTGAGGTAAAAAAAAAAAAAAAAAAAAAAGCGGACTCCTCCCATCACACAGAATGACCCCAAACTCTTGGGATCAGACCAAATCCACAGAGAGGAAGACTCATCCATGGCCCATGAAGCCTTCCCGACAGTCCACGGCCATCGTTGACACAGAATCCAGAAAAAAGCCTGAGCAAGCACCTCACCCTTGCTCTTTCTTCATATTCTGAAGAGTTCTGCTCACAGACTGTAGATCAGTCCTGCCATACCTACGACCCAAAACCCAAGCCGAGTTTGTGTTTTCAGACAACTGTCCCCACAGCCCTGGTCCCCACACCCTAAGCTCAGGCCCCTGGAGCCAAACCTGATGACTGTACCTGCCCTCACCAAGGGAATTCTGCCCATTCCATTGGCCACAATCGTACAAATAGGATGAACCTCCCAAGTCCTGGAGGCCATTCCAATAGTGTTGGCTGCCCAGGACAAACAGGGGCAATCTGAGCCCATCTGAGCACCTACCTGCACTCTGACCTGTAGAAAGATGTCCCCAGAGGTAAATTGGAACGAACAGGCCCCTAGCCCTAATCGGATCCATTGCTTTGGTTTCCAGGCATCTCTCCTCAGAGGCCTGGATTACACTATCAGCATAGGGGGGTTTCCTGAGACACCCATCAGAAAAATCTCATCTCCACATGGGAAATTTGCGCGTTTGGAGATGTGTCAAAGCCTCTGTTTAGGAGAAACCTTCAGGGCCCCGGTGCCACCGCCCCATTCCAAGGTCTCCATGGACACAAAGACATATTAGGACTCATCTACAGAAGAGTCCATTTCAACTCAGCCCCCTTGGTTGCTCCCCCAGAGCCAGCATATCAAACCTGTCTATTTGTTAGGAGACAATTGGAATGCGAGGCGGACTGCCCAGGCATCCATCCTTAGATCCTTGTTCTTGCGTTGTTCTTTTTTTTTTTTTTCCAATTTATTTATTTTCAGAAAAACGGTATTCAATATTTTTTCACCACACCCAGTGCTCCATGCAAGTCGTGCCCTCAATAATACCCACCACCTGGTACCCCAACCTCCCACCCCCCCCGCCACTTCAAACCCCTCAGATTGTTTTTCAGAGTCCATAGTCTCTCATGGTTCACCTCCCCTTCCAATTTATCCAAAAGCACATACCCTCCCCAATTTCCATAACCCTACCCCCTTCTCCCAAACCCCTACCCCCAGCAACCCACAGTTTTTTTCGTGAGATTAAGAGTCACTTATGGTTTGTCTCCCTCCCTATCCCGTCTTGTTTCATGGATTCTTCTCCTACCCACTTAAGCCTCCATGTTGCATCAACACTTCCTCATATCAGGGAGATCATATGATAGTTGTCTTTCTCCGCTTGACTTATTTCACTTAGCATGATATGCTCTAGTTCCATCCATGTTGTTGCAAATGGCAAGATTTTGTTTCTTTTGATGGCAGCATAGTATTCCATTGTGTATATATACCACATCTTCTTGATCCATTCATCTGTTGATGTACATCTAGGTTCTTTCCATAGTTTGGCTATTGTGGACATTGTTGTTATAAACATTCGGGTGCACGTGCCCCTTTGGATCACTACGTTTGTATCTTTAGGGTAAATACCCAGTAGTGCAATTGCTGGGTCATAGGGCAGTTCTATTTTCAACATTTTGAGGAACCTCCATGCTGTTTTCCAGAGTGGTTGCACCAGCTTGCATTCCCACCAACAGTGTAGGAGGGTACCCCTTTCTCTGCATCCTCGCCAGCATCTGTCATTTCCTGACTTGTTGATTTTAGCCATTCTGACTGGTGTGAGGTGATATCTCATTGTGGTTTTGATTTGTATTTCCCTGATGCCGAGTGATATAGAACACTTTTTCATGTGTCTGTTGGCCATCTGGATGTCTTCTTTGCAGAAACGTCTGTTCATGTCCTCTGCCCATTTCTTGATTGGATTATTTGTTCTTTGGGTGTTGAGTTTGTTAAGTTCTTTATACATTTTGGACACTAGTCCTTTATCTGATATGTCATTTGCAAATATCTTCTCCCATTCTGTCAGTTGTCTTTTGATTTTGTTAACTGTTTCCTTTGCTGTGCAAAAGCTTTTGATCTTGATGAAATCCCAATAGTTCATTTTTGCCTTTGCTTCCCTTGCCTTTGGTGATGTTCCTAGGAAGATGTTGCTGTGGCTGAGGTCGAAGAGGTTGCTGCCTGTGTCCTCCTCAAGGATTTTGATGGATTCCTTTCTCACATAGAGGTCCTTAATCCATTTTGAGTCTATTTTTGTGTGTCGTGTAAGGAAATGGTCCAATTTCATTTTTCTGCACGTGGCTGCCCAATTTTCCCAACACCATTTATTGAAGAGGCTGTCTTTTTTCCATTGGACATTCTTTCCTGCTTTGTCGAAGATGAGTTGACCATAGAGTTGAGGGTCTATTTCTGGGCTCTCTATTCTGTTCCATTGATCTATGCATCTGTTTTTGTGCCAGTACCATGCTGTCTTGATGATGACAGCTTTGTAATAAAGCTTGAAGTCCGGAATTGTGATGCCACCAACTTGGCTTTCTTTTTCAATATCCCTTTGGCTATTCAAGGTCTTTTCTGGTTCCATATAAATTTTAAAATTATTTGTTCCATTTCTTTGAACTCATATGGGGCTTGCCAATCCCCTATGTTCCCAATCCTCACCAGAGTTCAAGTTTTTCAGTCGCCCATACCTGGGGCTCTGCCCTGGAATCCCTCTATTGGAGAGACACCTGAGCCAGACAACAGGACTCCACCCTTCCCACAAAATGACCCCAAACTCTTGGGAGCTGGGACATATCCCCAGAGAGGGATACTGGTCCATAGTTCCTGAGGCCACCCCTACAATCTACACCTATCCTGGACACAACATCCAGAGACAAAAGCCTGAGGGAACGCCTCCCACTCGCCCTTCTCTCATAAGCCGAGGAGCTCCCCTCTTGGGCTGTGCATCTGGCCTACCATACCCTCAGCACACACCTAAGCTGAGTTTGTATTTTTAGACTTCTGTGCCCACAGCCTCGTCCCACACACCCTTCAGGCTAGGGCCTCTGGAGCCACACCAAAATACTTTGCCTGTCCTCTCCATGGAAGCTGTGTCCAATCCATCGACCACAAAGCTACAGGTTAGGAAAAACCTCCAAGGCCCCTGAGGCCATCCCAATAGTGTAGGCCGCCCTGGACTAAGAGGGGCACTCTGACACCAGCTGAGTAACTATTCCACTTAGACACTCAGACAGTGTCCCCAGAGACAGAATATTGAAACGGACAAGTCCCTAGGCCCTAATATGAACCCTAGCTTTGGTTTCCATGTGTCCCTCCTCAGAGGACTGGTTTCGTAGACCAGCATATGGGGCTTTTCTGAGGCGCCAAACCAAACCTCCCTTGTCTCAACATGGGGAACTTTCTTATTGGAGCTGTATCAAACCCTTTGTGTAGGCGAATTCCGCAGGGACCCTGAACCACCAGCACATTCCAAGGTCTCCATGGACACAAACTCACATTATGACGCATCCTCAGGAGAGTCCATTTCAACTCGCCCCCCTGGGTAGCTTGCCCCAGAGCCAGCAGATCAAACATGTCTTATCACTAATGGCCAATGGGAATGCGAGGCATGTTGTACTGGGATCTATCCTTCAAACCCTGCTCTCCAGTCCTTCCATATGGGACGTCCTGGAGCCATCCAAAAGGATTCGACTGTCCCGCAGAAGGAATCCTTGCTGTTTGGAGGAACCTCCAAACTCAGCGTGGGAAAACTTCCTTGGCCTCATGAGGTCCCCGCTTCATGAAGGTGCCATCATGGACACAAACTCCACCCTCAGCCAACGTCTGATCCTCACCCTGTCTTCAGATGCAGATTTCGATTCAGCCTCTGCAGAGTGGGCCTGCCATCCCCTTGGCTCCAAACCTCACCCTAGCTTGTGTTTTCAGACTTCTGTCCTCATACTGCTGGCCCACAAGCCCTCCCGATTGGGAAATCTGGGGCCACCACGAAGCACTCTGCCTGCCCACCAGAAGAAAAATATTTTCTATGGCATTGCCCAGAAACCCCAAATGAAATTCCACCTGGTCGGCCCTCGGCAACACCCCAATTGCATAGGCTACCCTAAGCACTAATGTTCTGTCTAACGTAGCCTGAATCCAGACCTTCCGACAGACACCTAGAGAGCTGGCTGCACACCCAGCACATCGGACCCACCATGGTCTTAGACCATTCATCCCTTCCCATTGACCTCTGTGTCTTCCTGGAGGTATGTTCTGAGGCTATTCCAGACTGTGCATTTTTCCACAGCGGCCTATGAAATTGGGGTGGGCTTAGGGGCCTTGTAGGTTTCTCCATATCTGGTGGGTTTGGGAAACTGAGACGGGCTGAGATTCCTCGGGAGAGCAGGCCCAGTGATGTGGTGTGGTCCTGGAGGCCCCATCCTGGAGGGCATATGGGTCATGAATTTGGGTCCAAAGTTTTCAAACACAAACTCGGGTAAGAGTTGGGGCGAGGTGATGGCAGACCCAATCTGTAAACCCTGAAAGAAGCTCCTTGGGAATTGAAATTCAGGTGGCTGGGAGGCAGGAGCACAGGCTTTTCATTCTGACTTGTTTGTCTAAGATGGTCACAAAATGGAGGGGTGGCCTCATTGGTCCATGTGAGATTCTACCTCTCTGGGAATTCTGCTCAGAACCCAATGGTTTGGTGTCTTTCTGGGGGATGGGGGGAGTGCGGTTTTCTGTGTCAGGAGTCATGTCCAAATAGGTATTCAGAGATGGTTCTGGGTCTGGGAGCCTGGATCACCCCAACAAGGCTTAGGATTTGGGCCTAGAGACATGACAGGCCCGCTTCTCCTGGTACAGCTCCCGAGGGGGCTTTTTGGAAATGGTTCTCAGGCTGAGGGTCACAATGCCTTTTTGTGCCCAGATGCCCATGCTGAGTGGGTGTGGTCTCATGGGTCATGCACTTGGCTCCCACTCTGAGGGTTGGACAGCCATCTCAACATTCAGTTTTCCTGCCATGGGGAAGGAGTTGTAGTTTTTTGTGCTTCAGCGTCCCCCATGGACAGGAATTTGGGCTAAGTTCTGGGACAGATACCTGAATACCCAGGTTGCTTCGAGATGAGGTCCTCAGACCAAGGCAGGACTCACCTGCAGGAAATGGGGCCCACTGTCTGGGTGGCTGACAGGAGGTCAGGCTCGAGCCATGTCAGACAGAACATTCGTGCAGAGGGTGGCCTATGATATTGGGGTGCTGTTGAGAGCTGTGCAACTGGATCCTCATGTGGGGTTTCTGCGCAGTCCCTTGGGGCAATTCTTCTTTCCGGTGAGCAGGCAGAAAGCTGCATTATGTCTCCAGAATATCCAAGTTGGAGGGCTTGCAGGCGAGGAGTGTGAGGACAGAATTCTGAAAACACAAGCTACGGTTAAGTTCAGTGCCGAGCACATGTCTGTTCCAATGTACAGCAGTTTTTTTTTTAGATCTCCAGCACCTGGGTGAGGGTCAGATGTCTGCTCATGCTGGAGTATGTATCCATGATGGCCAACGAATGGTGGGGTGGCCTCAAGAATTCTTGGAGGTTTTTCCAAGCTAGGGCTTGTGAGCCACTCCAAACATTAAGGTGTCGTACTGCGGGACAGGAGAAGTCCACTTACAGGACTCCAGGGTCCCCCATATGTAATATTAGACAGCAGAGGTCTCTGAATGGAAGCCTGGGAAGCTCATCTCGCATTACCATTGCAGCTGAGGAACAGGGCAGGCTTGATCCAATGACACTGATTCCAAGTTCCAAGTGATGTGCATTGATGGAAGTTCTCAGTCTAATGGGTCCTAATGCTGTTTGGTGTCCAGGGAGACCTTAGAATATAGTGGCAGTTCTCGGGCCATGCAGGATTATGTCAGGAGGATTAGACCCAGTACCCAGGAGCCAGGTTTCCTTCTTGGGACAGGAAGTGTTCTCTTGTATGGCTCACGGACCACAGATTGGACCATATGTTGAATTTCCAGAACAGGCCTCTGGGGAGAGAGGCCTCAAAACCTAAGCTAGGTTTCTGATGAGGTTGTAGGGACATGGCAGGTTCAATCTTCAGACTCAGGGCCATAGACCTGCGTGTCAACCTGGAGCTAGTTGCTGAGGCTGTGTCAGGCTGTGCATTTTTTCCAGAGTGGCCTATGAAATTGGGGTACACTCAGGGGCCTTGCAATTTTCTCCTAATCTGGATGTTTTGGGAAACTTAGACGGCCAGAGTTCCTCGGGAGAGCAGGCCCAGTGATGTCGTGTGGTTCTCAAGGTCCCATCCTGGAGGGCATGTGGGTCAGGACTTTGGGACCAAAGATTTCAGACACAAATTCATGTAAGAGGTAGGAGCGAGGTGATGGCAGTCCCGATCTGCAGACCCTGAGGGAAGCTCCTCGGGATTTGAAATTCAGATGGCTAGGAGGGAGGAACTAGGCTTTTCTGTCTGGATTGTGTGTCTAGGATGGCCACAATATGGAGGGTGACCTCATGGGTCAATGGGATATTCTTCCACTCTGGGGATTCTACTTGGCACCCAAGAGTTTGATGTCTTTCTGGGGAAGAGGAAAATGCTGTTTTCCATCTCAGGGGTCCTGTCCAAACAGGGATTCCAGAGATTGGTTCTGGGTCCAGGCACCTGGAAAACCCAACCAAGGCCTCGGTTTTGGGCCTAGGGGCATGACAGGCCCGCTCTCTGGGATCCTGGTCCAGCTCCCAAGGGGGCTCTTTGGAAAGGGGTCTCATTCTGAGGGTCACAATGCCTGTTTGTGCCTAGCTTCCCATCCTGTGTGAGCGTGGTCTCATGGGCCATGCACTTGGCTCCCACTCTGATGGTTGGACAGCCATATCAACATTCTGTTTTCTGGCCATGGGAAAGGAGGATTACTCTTCTGTGCTTCAGGATCCCCTATGGGCAGGAATTTGAGCTAAGTCTGGGACAGGTGCCTGAATACCCAGGTTGGTTTGATATGATGGTCTCGGGCCAAGGCTGGACCCACCTGCAGGATATGGGGCCCACTATCTGGGTGGCTGACAGGAGGTCGGGAATCGGGCTGTGTCAGACAGAGCTTTTGTGCAGATGTCGGCCTATTATATTGGGGTGCCCTTGAGGGCCGTGCAGGAGCATCCTCATGTGGGTTTCTGCGAGGACCCTTAGGGCAATTCTTCTTTCTGGTGGGCAGGCAGAAGGCTGTGTTGTGGCTCCAGAATTCCTAATATGGAGCACTTGCAGGCGGGGAGTGTGAGCACAGACATCTGAAAACAAAAGCCACGGATAAGCTCAGTGCCGATCACATGGCCATTCCAATGTGCAGTGGTTGTTTCGAGATCTCCAGCACCTGAGTATGGGCGAGGGTCAGATGTCTGCTCACGCTGGAGTTTGTATCCATGATGGTCAACTAATTGTGGGGTGGCCTCAAAAATTCTTGGGGTTATCCCTGTTGGGGTTATCCCAACAGGACATTGAGAGCTGCTCCAAATAGCAAGGTGTCCTATTGCGGGACAAGGGAAGTCTTCTTACAGGGCTCCAGGGTCCCCCATATGGAAAGATTTGATAGCAGAGGTCTCTGAATGAAAGCCTGGGAAGCCTTCCTTGCATTACCATTGCAGCCAAGGAACAGCGTGGGCTTGATACGCTGGTTCTGGTTCCAATTTCCAAGTGATCTAAGTTTACAGATGTTCCCAGTCTAATGAGTCACAATGCTGCTTGGTGTCCAGGGAGACCTTAGAATGTGGCGGTGGGTCTGCGGCCATTCAGGGTTCTCCTACCTGAGGGTTAGACCCATTTCCCAGGAGCCAGGTTCCCTTCTCGGGATAGGAGGGGTTCTCTTGTATGGCTCAGGGACCACATGTCGGATCATATGTTGGACTTCAAGAACAGGCCTCTGGGCACAGAGGCCTGAATACCTAGGCTAGGGTTCTGATGAGGTTGTAGGGGTATGTCATGTTCAACCTTCAGACTCAGGGCTTTTGACCTGCGTGTGTTCCTCGAAATAGGTGCTGAGGCTGTGTCAGACTGTGCATTTTTTCCAGAGGGGCCTATGAAATTGGGGTGGGCTCAGGCGCCTTGCAGGTTTCTCTTAATCTGGAGGGTTTGGGCAACTGAGATGGCAGAGTTTCCTCTAGAGAGCAGGCCCAGTGATATAGTGTGGCTCTGGTGGCCCCATCCTGGAGGCCATGTGGTTAAGGGCTCTGGGACCAAAGTCTTCAGACACAAAATTGGGTAAGAGTTTGGGGCGAGGTGATGGCAGTCCCGATCTGCAGACCCTAGGGCAGCTCCTCGGGATTTGAAGTTCATGTGGCTGGGAGGTAGGAGTAAAGGCTTTTCTGTCTGGATTGTGTCTAGGATGGCCTCGAAATGGTGGGGTGTCCTCATGTGTCCATGGGATATTCTACCTCTCTGGGAATTCTGCCTGGCACGCAAGAGTTTGGTGTCTTACTGGGGGAAGGAGAGAGTGCGGTTTACCTTGTCAGGGTTCCTGTCAAAACAGGGATTCCAGAGATGGATTCTGGGTCCTTGTGCCTGGATAACCCCACAAAGGCCTAGGATTTGAGTCTAGGGACATGACAGGCCCGCTCTGTGGGGCCCTGGTCCAGCTCTCATGGGGACTTGTTGAAAATGGGTCTCAGGGTGAGGGTCACAATGCCAGTTTGTGCCCAGCTGCCCATCCTGAGTGGGCGTTGGCTCTTGTTCCATGCACCTGGATCCCAATCTGAGGATTGGACAACCATCTCAACATTTAGTTTTCCTGCCATGGGGAAGAAAGAGTACTCTTTTGTGCCCCATCTTCCTCCATGGGAAGGAATTTGAGTTATATCTGGGACAGGTACATGAATACCCAGTTTGGTTAGAGATGAGGGACTCAGGTCAAGGAAGGTCACACCTGCCAGATATGGATCCCGCTATCTGGGTGGCTGCCAGGAGGTCAGGGCTCGCGCTGTGTCAGACAGAGCATTAGGGCGGCCTTTGATATTGGGGTGTCAGAGGGCCGTGCAGTTGGATCCTCATGTGGGGTTTCACGCAGACCCATAGGGCAATTCTTCTTTCTGGTGGGTAGGGAGAAGGCTGCATTGTGGCTCACAAACTCCCAATATGGAAGACTTGAAGGCGAGGAGTGTGAGAACAGAAGGCTGAAAACACAAGCTATGGTTAAGCTCAGTGCCAAGCACATGGCCATTCCAATGTGCAGCGGTTGTTTCGAGAACTCTAGCATCAAAGTACAGGCGAGGGTTAGATGTCTGCTCATGATGGAGTTTGTATCTATGATGGCCAACAAACGAAATATCCAGAACCCAAGTAAGGGTGGATGTCAGATGTTTGCTCACACTGGAGTTTGTGTCTATGATGACTGAGAAATGGAGGAGTGGCATCAAGAGGCCATGGAGGATTCCACACGCTGATGCATATGAGATGATCCAAACAGCAAGGTTTCTTTTTCTACTGGACAGGTGGAGTCTGGTTTGTTTGCTCCAGGGTCCCCCATATGAAATGTATGGGTAACAGAGCTCTTCCCCATGGATGCCTGGAAAGCACACCTCCATTGACCAATTTAGATGAGGAACATGGCAGTTTCTTTAGGGTGGTTCTGGGGAGAAGTACCAAGGCCTTGAGTTGACATGGAATCTCTTGCAGATGAGCCACAATACTGGTTTGTTACCAGGTAGATCTTGGAAAGTGTTGGTGGCTAAGATGCCATGCAGGATTCTCCTACTCTGAGGGTTTAACACAGGTTGAAGATCACGGTTTCCTTCTGGGGACAGGAGATGTAGTGTTGTGTGGCTTAGGGACCACCTGTTGTATCATAAGTTCATATTCCAGAACATGCCTCTGATGACAGATGCCTGACAAGCTAATCTAGGGTTCCAATGAGGTCCCACGGGCATGAGAGGTTCAATCTTCAGACTCAGGACAGTTGACTTGGGTATCTGCCAGGATATAGGTGATCAGGGTGTTTCAGACTGCACACTTGTGTCCAGAGTAGCCTCCAATATTGGGGTGACCTCAGAGGGCTTGCATGTTTCAACCTACTCTGGAGGGTTTGGGTAACTGTGACAGACACAATTTCCATGGGGGTGGAAGGCACAAAACTGTTTTGTGGCTTCAGAGACCCCATCCTGGAGGGCATGTGTGTCATGGTTTTGGGAGAGAAGTCTGAAAACACAAACTTGGCTTAGGGTTAGTGGCAAGGTTATTGCAGGGCAATGCATAGACCTGGAAGGCTACTCGTCAGGAACAGTAATTTGAGTGACTCGAAGGTGAAAGCAGAGGCTTTTATATCTGGATTGTGTTTCTAGGTTGGCCTCGGAATGCAGCTGTGGTCTCATGGGTCCATGGGAGATTTTTCTTCTCTAAGGATCCTGGTGGCTCCAAGTAGTTTGATGGCTTTTCAGGATGGGAAGAGTGCTATTTTCGATCTTAGGGGTGCCTCACAACAGGGATTCCAGAGAGAGACTCTGGGTCTGGGCGCCTAGGTAATCCCACCAAAGGTAGGGATTTGGGCCTATGGGTATACCAGGCCTGCAATGCGGGATCCTGGTGGTGCAACTGAGAGGGCTTGTTTGAAAGCATACACAGGCTGAGCGTCACAATGCCTGTTTGTAACCAGGGTGGCCCTCATGAGTGGGCATGGTCCCATTGACCATGTGCTGGCTCCCACCATGAGTGATGTACACCCATTCCAATGGCCAAGTTTCCAGCCATGGGGAAGGAGGAGTTATGTAATGTGCTTCAGTTTCCACCATTGGAAGGGATTCCAGCCAAGGTCTGGGGACAGATGCCTGAATACCAAAAAATGCATAGAGATGAAAGATTTGGGCCATGGCCTTAATCACATGCTGGATACGGGCCCCACTCTCTGGGTGGCTGACACGAGGTCTGGGCTCAAGCTCTGTCAGACACAGCACTAGTGGCCAGAGAAGCCAATAAATCGGGGTTCCCTCGAGGACCGAGCAGATTGATCCTCATGTGGGGTTTCTACGCAGACTCACGAAGAACTTCTTTCTATGGGGCAGGCAGAATGCTGCATGGTGGCTCCAGAATTCCCTATCAAGAGGGCTTGTAGACAAGTAGGGTGAGAATGCAACTGTAAATACCAGCTATGCTTAAATTGAGTACCAAGCTGAAGTCAGTTCCAATGTGCAGCAGCTTATACGAGATATCCAGAACCTGAATAAGGGCAGATATCAGATGTTTGCTCACAGTGGAGTTTGTGTCTATGATGACTGACAAATGGAGCAGTGGCTTCAAGAGGCCGTGGAGGATTACCCACACTTAGTATTGTAAGATGCTTCAAACAACAAGGTTTCCTTCTAAGGGACAGGAGGAGTCTGGTTTGTTTCCTCCAGGGTCCCCCATGTGGAAAGTTTTGGTGGCAGAGCCCTTCCACATGGATGACTGGAAAGCACACGTAAAATGATCATTGTAGCTGAGGAACATGACAGGTTCGTTTTGGTGGTTCTGGGGCCAAGTACCAAGACCTTGAGTTGACTTGGAATCTCTTGCAGAGGTGTCCTAATACTGTTTTGTTACAAGGGAGGTCTTATAATGTGCTGGTGGCTAAAGGTCCATTAAGGATTCTCCTACTGTGAGGGTTTGGCACAGGTTGATGTGCACAGTTACTTTCTTGTGAGAGGAGATGTTATGTTTTGTAGCTCAGGGTACATATGTTGTATCTTGACTTGCTATTCAAGAACAGACCTCTGAGGACAGATGCTTGAAACCTAATCTAGGGTTCCAATGATGTTCTAGGTGCACGTCAGGTTCAATTTTCTGACTAGGGCACATTGACGTGAGTGTCTGCCTGGATGTAGGTGATCAGGGTGTTTCAGACTGTGCATTTGCATCCAGAGCCACTTCCAATATTGGGGCGGGCTCAGGGGCCTTGCAGGTTTCTCCTAACTTGGAGGCTTTGGGGAACTGTGATGGGCACAGTTTCCTTGGGGATGGCAGGCCCAGTCCTGTGGTAAGTCTCCAGAGACCCCATTCTGGAGGGCATGAGAACCATTGTTTTGGGAGGAAAGTCTGCAAACACAAATTTGGATTAGGGATAGTGCCGAGTTGATCGCAAGCCCAAAGCATAGACCTAGAGGGCAGCATGTCAGGAACTGTAATTAGGGTGACTAGAAGCTGGTAGCACAGGCTTTTCTATATGGATTGTGTGTCCAGGATGGGCTCGGAATGTAGGTATGGTCTCATGGTTCAATGGGAGACTTTTCCTCTCTAAGGATGCTGGTGGCTTTCCATAGATTAGTGGCTTTTTCGGAGAAAAAAAGAATGCTCTTTTCCATCTTAGGGGTGCCCCAAAACAGGGAAGAGTGCTGTTTTCCAACATAGGTGTACCCCAAAACAGGGATTCCAGAGACGGGCTCTGGGTCTGGGAGTCTGGAAAATACCAACAAGTGTTAGGATTTGGACCTAGGGGCATTCCAGGCCTGCAATGCAGGATCCTAGTATTGTAACTGAGAGAGCTTGTTTGAAAGCATGCTCAGGTTGAGGGTCACCATGCCTGTTTGTGCCCAGGGGGGCCCTCAGTAGGGGGCGTGTTCTCATTGGCCATACAGCTGGCTCCCACTTTGAAGGTTGGACACCCATAGCAACAGTCAGGCTTCCTGCCATGGAAAGAGGAATTCTCTATTGTGCTTCAGGTACCCCCATTGGCAGGGTTTCCAGCAAAGGTCTGGGGAAAGGTGCCTGAATACCAAGGATATGTAGAGATGACGGACATGGGCCATGGCTGATCTCACAAGCTGGTAATGGGGCCCTGCTCTCTTGGTGGCTGACACTGTCTCGGGGCTCATGCTCTGTCAGACACAGCACTAGTGGCCAGGGCAGTCTATAAATCGGCGTTCCCTTGAGGGCCAAGCATATTTATCCCCATGTGTGGTTTCTGGGCAGACTCACCAGGCACCTCTTCTTTCTATGTGTAAGTTAGAATGCTGCATTGTGGCTCCATAATTCCCTATCATGAGGGCTTGAGGAGTAGTAGGGTGACGATGGATTTATAAACACAAGCTATGGTTCAATTCAGTCCCAAGTAGAATGCAGTTCCAATGTGCAGTGCCTTATTCGTGATATTAAGCAGCCGAGTAAGGGCAGATGTCAGATATTTGCTCACACTGAATTTGTGTCTATTTTGACTGACAAACGGAGGGTGGCACCAAGAGGCCATGGAGGATTTCCCACGCCAAAGCTTGTGAGATGCTCCGAACAGCAAGGTTTCCTTCTACAGGACAGTTGG
The DNA here is from genome assembly GCF_020171115.1 of Neogale vison. Taxonomy (NCBI): domain Eukaryota; kingdom Metazoa; phylum Chordata; class Mammalia; order Carnivora; family Mustelidae; genus Neogale; species Neogale vison. The sequence continues at coordinate 111,281,729 of NC_058092.1, forward strand.
AGTCTGGTTTGTTTGCTCCTGTGTCCCCCATGTGGAAAGTATGGGTAGCAGAGCCCTCCCACTTGGATGTCTGGAAAGCACAACTCCATTGGCATTTGCCGCTTAGGAACATGACACGTTCATTCTGCTGGCTCTGGGAATAAGTACCCAGGCCTTGCGTTGACAGGAATCTCTTGCAGTTTGGTCACAATGCTGGTTTGTTATGAGGGAGATCTTAGAATGTGCTGGTGGCTAATGTGCCATGCAAGATTCTCATACACGGAGGTTTGGCACAGGTCAAAGAGCACGGTTTCCTTCCTGGGACAGGTGATGTTCTGTTGTGTAGCCCAGAGACAATGTGATGTTCCCTAACTTGGTATTCCAGAACAGACCCCTGAGCACAGATGCCTAAAATCCTAATCTAGGGTTCCAATACAGTCCTAGGGGCATGTCAGGTTCTATCTTCTGACTCAGGACTATTGACTTGGCTGTCTGCCTGGATGTAGGTGATCAGTTTGTTTCAGACTGTACATTTGCGTCCAGAATGGGCACCAATTTTGGCGGTGGCAAAGGGCCTTGCAGTTTTCTCCTAATCTGGAAGGTTTGGGCAACTGTGATGGGCACAGTTTCCTTGGTGATAGCAGCACTGTCCTGTAGTGTGGCTCCAGAGACCCCATCCTGTTGGGCATGTGACCCATGGTTTTTGGAAAGAAATCTGCAAACACAAATTCAGGTTAGGGTTAGTGGCTTGGTGGTCTCAAGCCTAATGTGTAGACCTGGAGGGCAGCTCATCAGAAACTGTAATTGGGGTGATGGGAAGGTGGTAGTACAGACTTTTCTATCAGGATTTTGTGTCCAGGATAGCCTTGGAATGCAGGTGTGTTCTCATGAATCCATGGGACACTTTTTCTAAGTATCCTGGCGGCTCCCCATAGTTTGATGGCATTTTCGGGGAAGGGAAGAATGCACTTTTCCATCTTAGGGGTGCCCCAAAACAGGGATTCCAGAGATGGGCTCTGGTTCTGGGTGCCTTGAAAAGCCCACCAAGTGTTAGGATTTGGGCTTAGCGGCATAACGGAACTGCAATGCAGGATCCTGGTGGTGTAACTGAGAGGGCTTGTTTGAAAGCATAAAGAAGGGACTGGTGAGTCTGCCCAGAAACTCCCCATGAAGATCATTCTACTCGGCCTTTGAAGGAACCCGAATTTATACTCCACCCTAGCCACTAGTGCTGTGTCTGACAGTGTCTGAGCCTGACTTCATGTCAGCGACCCAGAGTGCATGGTCCATATCCAGAATGTGAGACCATCCATGGCCCAGGACTGTCATCTCTACCCATCCTTGGTATTCATGCAACTGTCCCAGACCGTTGCTGAAATCCCTACCAACGGGGGAACCTGAAGCAAAATAGAGAACTCCTCGTTCCATATGGCAGGAATCCTGACTGTTGGATAGGTGTCAAACCCTCAGAATGGGAACGGGCTGCATGGCCAAGGACACCACACCCACTTCTAAGGGCCGCCCTGAACACAGCCAGGCATTGTGACCCTCAGTCTGAGCATGCTTTCAAAGAAACGCTCTCAGTTGCAACTCCAGGATCTGGCATTGCATGCCTGGTGTGCACCTAGGCCCGAATCCTAACTATTGGTTGGATTTTCCATGTGCCCATTCCCAGAGTCCGCCACAGGAATCCCTGTTTTGGGGCACCCCTAAGATGGAAAAAAGCACTCTTCGCTTCCCTTAGATAGCAACCAAACTATTGGGGACCGTTGCGATCCTTTAGAGAAAAAATCTCCCATGCACCCATGAGACAACACCTGCATTCTGAAGCCATCGTGGATACAAAATCCAGATATAATAGCCTGTGCTACTGCCTTCAAGTCACCTGATTTACATTTCCTGACCTGCTACTCTCCAGGTCTATGCATTGGGCCTGCGATCATCTAACAACTAATCCTAACCCGAGTTTTGTTTGCAGACTTCTCTCCCAAAACCATGGCTCTCATGCTCTTCAGGATGGGGTCTCTGGAGTCACACCACAGGACCGTGCCTACCATCCCTAAGGAAACTGTGCCCATCACAGTTGCCAAAACCCTCCATTTAGGATAAATCTGCAGGGCCCCTGAGCCCACCCCCATATTGGAGGATGCTCTGGATGCAAATGTGCAGTCTGAAATATCCTTATCACCTCCATCCAGGCAGACACCAAAGGCAATGGTCCTTAGTCAGATGATTGTACCTGTCATGCACCTAGGACCTCATTGGAAGCCTAGATTAGCTTTTCAGGCATCTGTCCTCAGAGGCCTCTTCTGGAATACCAACTTATGATACAACATATGGTCCCTGAGCCCCACAACAGAACATCTCTTGTCCCCAGATGAAAGCCACGCTCAGGACCTTTGTCAAACCTCAGGGTATATGATTCCTGCTCAGCCCCTTAGCCACCAGAACATACTAAGATCTCCCTGGTAACATACCAGCATTGTGACACATCTTCAAGAGACTCCATGTCAACTCATGGCCTTGGTACTTCGACCCAGAGCCACCAGAACGAATCTGCCATGTTCCTCAGCTGCAATGGTCATTGGAGGGTGCTTTCCAGGCATCCATGTGGGGGTGCTCTGCTACACAAACTTTCCACATGGGTAACCCTGGAGCAAACAAACCAGACTGCCCCTGTCCAGAAGAAGATCAGCTTGCTCTTTGGAGCATCTCACAAGCCCCAGCTTGGGAAATCCTCCATGGCCTCTTGATGGCACCCTGCTATTTGTCAATTATCATAGACACAAACCCTCGCATGAGGAAACATCTGACATCCGCCCTTACTCAGGTGCTAGATATCTCGAATAAGGTGCTGCACATAGGAACTGCCTTCCGCTTGGTACTGAATTGAACCATAGCTTGTGTTTAAAATGCTATACTCACCCTACTGGTCCGCAAGCTCTCTTGGTAGGGAATTTTGCAGCCACAACGCAACATTCTGCCTTATGCATAGAAAGAAGAAGGGCCTGGTGCATCTTCCCAGAAACTACATGAGGATACATCTGCTCTGCCCTCGAGGGAACCCCTATTTATACGCTGCCTTGGTCACTAGTCCTGTGTGACAGAGCCTGAGCCCTGACCTCGTGTAAGCCACCCAGGGGCCGGGGCCCATATCCAGCATGTGAGACCAGCTGTGGACCAGGGCCATCATCTCTTCCCACTCTTGGTATTCAGGCATCTGTGCCCAGACCTTTCCTGGAATCCCTACCAATGGGGGAACCTAAAGCACAATAAAAAAAAAAAAAAAAAAAAAAAAAAAAAAAACCAAAAAACAAAACTCCTCCTTCCTCATGGCAGGACTCCTGGAAATTGGGATAGGTGCCAACCCTTAGAGTGGGAGCCAGCTGCATGGCCAATGAGACCACGCCCACTCCGGAATGCTGCCCTGGGCACAAGAAGGCATTGTGACTCTCCGCCTGAGCATGCTTTCCAACAAACATTCTCAGTTGCACTTCCAGGACCTGCATTGCAGGCCTGGTAGGCCTCTGGGCCCAAATCTTAAATCTTGGTGGGATTTTCCAGGTGCCCAGACCAAGAAGCCGTCTAGGGAATTCCTGTTTTGGGGCACCCCTATGATGGAAAACAACACTCTTCCCTTCCTCGGTTAAGGCACCAAACTATTGGGAGCCGCCAGGATCATTAGAGAGGAATAATCTCCCATGGACCCATGAGACCACACTTGCATTCCAAGGCCATCCTGGACACATTATACAGACAAAAAAACCTGTGCTTCTGCCTTCGAATCATCCGATCTACAGTTTCAGATGAACTGCTCTCCAGGTCTACACAATGGGCCTTTGATCACCTTGCCATTAACCCTAACACGAATTTGTGTTTGAAGACTTCTCTCCCAAAACCATGGCTCACATGCCCTCGAGGATGGGATCTCTGGAGCCACACCACAGGAGAGTACCTGCAATCCCCAAGGAAAAACTGTCCATCACAGTTGCCCAATTTTCTCCAGATTAGGAGAAACCTGCAACGCCCCTGAGCCCAGCCCAATACTGGACACGGCTCTGGATGCAAATGCAGAGTCTGAAACACTTTGATCACCTCCTTCAAGGCAGAGACCGAGTCAATGTTCTAAGTCAGAAGATTGAAACGGACATGCTCCTACGACCTCACTGGAACCCTAGATTAGGTTTTCAGGCATCTGGCCTGAGAGGCCTGTTCTGGAATACCAATATCATAAAACATATGGTCCCTGAGCCCCACAATAAAACATTTCCTGACCCCAGACAGTATACGTGCTCTTGGACCTGTGTCAAACCCTCAAGTTAGATGAATTCTGCACGACCCTTAGCCATCGGCGTTTCTAAGATCTCCCTGGTAACAAACCAGCATTCTTACCCATGTTCATGAGATTCCATGTCAAAATAAGTCCTTGGAACTTCACCCCAGAGTCACTAGAATGAACCTTCCATGTTCCTAAGCTGCAATGGTCAGTGGAGAAGTGGTTTCCAGGCATCCATACAGGAGTGCTCTGCTACACAAACTTTCCACATGGGGGACTCTGGAGACAACAAACCAGAATGCCCCTGTCCAGTAGAAGGAAACCTTCTGTTTGGAGCATGTCACAAGCCCCAGCGTGGGAAATCCTCCATGGCCTGTTGACGCCACCCCTCCATTTGTCAGTCATCATAGACACAAACTCCAGCATGAACAAACATCTGACATCCGCCCTTACTCAGGTGCTAGATTTCAATTCAATCGCTGCACACTGAAACTGCCTTTTGCTTGACTGAATTTAACCATAGCTTGGGTTTACAATTCCATCCTCAACCTCCTGGTCAGCAAGCCCTCTTGAGAGGGAATTCTGAAGCTAGAACACAGCATTCTGCCTTCCCCATAGAAAGAAGAAGGGCCTGGTGATTCTGCTCAGAAACTACACATGAGGGTCAATCTTCTCGGCTCTCGAGGGGACCCCTATTTATAGGCTTCCCTGGGCACCAGTTCTGTGTCTGAAAGATCCTGAGCCAAAACCTAGGGTCAGTCACCCAGAGATCGGGGCCCATATCCAGCATGTGATACCGGCTATGGCCCAAGTCCGTCATCTCTTCCTATCCTTGGTATTCAGGCATCTGTCCCCAGACCTTTGCTGGAATCTCTGCCAATGGGGGAACCTGAAGCACAATAGAGAGCTCCTCCTTCCCCATGACAGGAATCCTGGCTGTTGGGATGGTTGTTCAACCCTCAGCGTGGGAGCCAGCTACAAGGCCAAGGAGACCACGCCCACTCATGAGGGCCGCCCTAGGCACAAACAGGCATTGTGACCCTCAGCCTGAGCATGGTTTCAAACAAACGCTCTCAGTTGCACCACCAGGATCCCGCATTGCAGGCCTGGTACACACCTAAGCCCAAATCCTAACCCTTGGTGGGATTTTACAGGGGCCCAGACACAGAACCCGTTTCCAGAATCCCTATTTTGGGGCACCCTTAAGATGGAAAACAGCACTCTTCCCTTCCCCGAGAAAGCCACCAAACTATTGGTAGCCACCAGGATCCTTGAGAGGAAAAATCTGCCATAAACCCATGAGACCACACCTGCATTCCGAGGCTATCCTGGACCTACAATCCAGTTACAAATCGTGTGCTACAACCTTCGAGTCATCTGATTTACAGTTCCTGATGAGCTGCCTTCCAGGTCTATGCATTGGGCCTGCAATCACCTCACCATTAACCCTAACCCGTGTTTGTGTTTGCAGACTTCCCTCCTAATACCATGGCTCACATGACCTCCAGGTTCTGGAATCTGAAGCCACAACACAGGACTGTGCCTGCGATCCTCAAGGAAACTGTGCCCATCACTTTTGCCCAATACCTCTAGATTAGGAGAAACCTAAAAGGCCTTGAGCCCCATCCAATAATGGAGGCCGTTCTGGACGCAAATGCACAGTCTGAAACACCCTGATCACATCAATCCAGGCAGACACCCAAGTCAATGGTCCTGAGTCAGAAGATTGAAACTGACATGCCCCGAGGACTTCATTGAAACACTAGATTAAATTTTCAGGTATGTGTCCTCAGAGGCCTGTTATGGAATACCAACTTATGATACAACATATGGTCCCTGAGCCACAGAACAGAACATGTCCTGCCCGAGAGGGAAGCTGTGCTCTTGGACCTGTGTTAAACCCTCAAGGTAGATGAATCCTGCATGGCCCCTTAGCAACCAGCACATTCTATGATATCTCTGGTAACAAACCAGCATTGTGACCCATCTTCATGAGACTCCGTGTCAACTTAAGGCCTGGATACATCGCCCCAGAGCCACCAGAATGAACCTGCCATGTTCCTCAGCTGCAATGGTCAACGGGGTTCTTTCCAGGCATCCATGCGGGGTGCTCTGCTACACAAACTTTCCACATGGAGAAACCAGAGAAATCAAACCAGACTCTCCCTGTCCAGTAGAAAGAATCTTTGATGCTTGAAGCATCTCACAAGCCTCAGTGTGGGAAATCCCCCATGGTCTCTTGACTCCACCCCTCCATTTGTGGATCATCATAGACACAAACTCCAGTGTGAGCAAACATCTGACATCTGCCTTAACTCAGGTGCTGGATATTCGAAACAGTAGCTGCACAATGGAACTGCCTTTTGCTTCACACTGAATTTAACCATAGCTTTGTATTACTGTTCTAACCTCACCCTACTGGTCTGCAATATCTCTTGATAGGGGATTCTGGAGCCACAGTGCAGTATTCTTCCTTCCACATAGAAAGAAGAAGGACCTGTTGAGTCTGCCCAGAAATTACACATGAGGATCAATCTACTCGGCCCACGAGGCAACAATGATTAAGAGTTTTCCATGGCCACTAGTGCTGTGTCTGACAGAGTCTGAGCCCTGATCTACTGTCAGCCACCCAGAGGTCGGGGCCCAAGTTCAGCATGAGAGATCGGCCATGGCGCTGGGCCATCATCTCTACCCATTGTTGGTATCCAGGCATCTGTCCCCTGGCCGTTGTTGGATTCCCTACCAATGGGGGAACCTGAAGCACAATAGAGAACTCCTCCTTCCCCATGGAAGGAATCATGGCTGTTGGGATGGTTGTCCATCCTTCAGTGTGGGAGCCAGCTGCATGGCCCATGAGACAACGCCCACTCCTGAGGGCCGCCCTAGGCAAAAGCAGGCATTGTGTCCCTCAACTTTAGCAAGGTTTCAAACAAACGCTCTCAGTTGCATCTCCAGGATCCCGCATTGCAGGCCTGGTATGCCCCTAGGACCAAATACTAACACTTGGAGGGATTTTCCATTCCACCATACCCAGAGCCCGTCTCTGGAATCTGTTTTGGAACACCCCTATGATAGAAAGCAGCACTCTTCCCTCCCCGAGGAAGGTTCCAAACTATTGGGAGCCGCCAAGATGCTTAGAGAGGAAAAATCTCCCATGGACCCATGACACCACACCTGCATTCCAAGGTCATCCTGGACACAAAATCCAGATACAAAAGCCTGTGCTATGGCCTTCGAGTCACCTGATTTACAGTTCCAGAAGACCTGCCCTACAGACCTATTCATTGGGCCTGTGATCACCTCGTCATTAACCCTAACCCAAGTTTGTGTTTGAAGACTTCTCTCCCAACACCATGGCTCACATGGCCTTCAGGATGGGGTCTCTTGAGCCATACCACAGGAAATTTCCTGCCATCCCCAAGGAAACTGTGGCCTTCACAGTAGCCCAAAACCTACACATTAGGAGAAACCTTCAAGGCCCCAGAGCCCAGTCCAATATTGGAGGCCGCTCTGGACTCAAATATGCAGTCTGAAACACCGTGATCACCCCCATCCAGGCAGACACCCATGTCAATGGTCCTGAGTCAGATGATTCAAACTGACATGCCCCTAGGACCTCACTGGAAGCCTAGATTAGCTTTTCAGGCATTTCGCCTCAGAGGCCTATTCTGTAATACCAATATGATACAACATCTGGTCCCTGAGCCCCACAATAAAATATCTCCTGTCCCCAGACAGAATCCGTGCTCTTTGACTTGTGTCAACCCTCAGGGTATATGAATTCTGCACAGTCCCTTAGCCACCAGCACATTCTAAGATCTCCCTTGTAACAAACCAGCATTGTGACACATCTTCATGAGATTCCATGTCACATCAAGTCCTTGGTAATTCGCCCCGAGCCACCAGAATGAATCTGCCATGTTTGTAAGCTGCAATGGTCAGTGGAGGTGTGCTTTACAGGCATCCAGGTGGGAGTGCTCTGCTACCCAGTCTTTCCACATGTGGGACCCTGGAGCAAACAAACCAGTCTGCCACTGACTGGTAGAAGGAAGCCTTCTGTTTGGAGAATCTCAGAAGCACCAGCGTGAGAAATCATCCATGGCATCTTGTCACAATCCCTCCATTTGTCGGTCACCATAGACAAAAACTCCAGCATGAGGAAACATCTGACATCCGCCCTTATTTAGGTTCTGGATTTTCGTTTCCACTGCTGCGCACTGGAAATGCATTTCACTTGACTGAACTTAACCATAGCTTGGGTTTACAATTCCATCCTCATCCTCCTGGTCTGCAAGCCCTTTAAGAGGGAATTCGGGAGCCACAAAGCAATATTCTACATTCCCAATAGAACGAAATAGGGCCCGGTGAATTTGCCCAGAAACTCCACATGAGGATCAATCCACCTGGTGCTTGAGGGAACCTTAATTTATAGGCTGTCCTGGGCACTAGTTCTGTGTCTGACAGAGCCTGATCCAGACCTAGTATCAGGACACAGAATTCTGAGCACATGTCCAGCATGTGAGATCAGCCAGGGCCCAAGTCCGTCACCTCTACCCATCCTTGGTATTCAGGCATCTGTCCCCAGACTTTGCTAGAATCCCTGCGAATGGGGGAACCTGAAGCACAATAGAGAACTCTTCCTTCCCCATGACAGGAATCCTGGCTGTTGATATGGGTGTCCAAACCTCAAAGTGGGAGCCAGCTGCATGGCCAAGGAGACCACACCCACTCATGATGGCTGCCCTGGGCACAAGAAGCCATTGTGATCCACAGCTTGAGCATGCCTTCAAACAAATGCTTTCAGTTGCACCTCCAGGATCCCGCATTGCAGGCATGATATGCCCCTAGGACCAAATCCTAACCCTTGGTGGGATTTTCCATGTGCCCATACCTAGAACCCGTCACTGGAATCCCTGTTTTGGGGCACCCCTAAGATGGAAAACAGCACTCTTCGCTTCCCTGAGAAAGCCACCAAACTATTGGGAGCCCCCAGCATCCTTGAGAAGAAGAATCTCCCATGGTCTCATGAGTCCACACCTGCATTCTGAGGCCATCGTGGATACACAATCCAGATACAAGAGACTGTGCTACTGACTTTGAATCACCTGATTTACAGTTCCTGACGTGCTTCCCTCCAGGTCTATGGATTGGGACTGTGAACACCTTGCCACTAACCCTATCCCGAGTTTGTATTTGCAGATCTCTCTCCCAAAACCATGGCTCACATGCCCTCCAGGATGGGGCCCCTGGAGTCACACCACAGGACTGTGCCCGCCATTCCCAAGGAAACTGGGCCCATCACAGTTGCCCAAACCTTCCTGATTAGGAGAAACCTGCAAGGCTCCTGAGCCCACCTTCATATTGGGGTCCGATCTGGATGCAAATGTGCATCCTGAAACACCCTGATCACCTCCATCCAGGCAGACACCTAAGTCAACGGTCCTGAGTCAGATAATTGAAACTGACATGGCCCTTGGACATCATTGGAAGAGGGTTTAGCTTTTCATGCATCTGTCCTCAGAGGCCTCCTCTGGAATACCGACTTATGATACAACATATTGTCCCTGAGCCCCACAACAAAAAATCTCCTGTCCCCATATGGAAGCCATGCTCCTGGACCTGTGTCCAACCCTCAAGGTATACGAATTCTGCACAGCCCCTTAGCCACCAGAACATTCTAAGTTCTCCATGGTAAAAAACCTGCATTGTGACCCATCTTTATGAGGATCCATGTCAACTCAAGGACCTGGTACTTCGCCACAGAGCCACCAGAATGAACATGCCATGTTCCTCAGCTGCAATGGTTAATGGAGATTTGCTTTCCAGGCCTCCATACGGGATTGCTCTGCTACAGAAAATTTTCCACTTGAGAAATTGGAGCAAACCTAGATTACAATTTTAACCTAGATTACAATTTCATGCTCACCCTACTGGTCCACCATAACTCTTGTTAGGGAATTCTGGAGCCAAACACAACATTCTGCCTTCTGCATAGAAAGAAGGACCTGTTGAGTCTGCCTAGCAACTGTGCATGAGGATCAATATACTCATCCCAGGAGGGAACCCCTATTTATAGTTTGCCCTGGCCAAGAGTGCTGTGTCTGACAGAGCCTGAGCCCGGACCTCGTGTCAGCCACCCAGATGGTGGGGTCCATATCGAGCATGAGAGACCGGCCATGGCCCAGGGCCGGCATTACTACCCATCCTTGGTATTAAGGCATCTGTCCCCTATACCTTAGCTGGAGTCCCTACCAATGGGGGAAGCCGAAGCAAAATAGAGAAATCCGCCTTCACCATGGCAGGAATCCTGGCTTTCGAATGGGTGTCCAACCCTCATAATGGGAACCGACTGCATGGCCAAGTACAAAACTCTCACTCCTGATGGCCTCCTGGGCACAAATAGGCATTGTGACCCTCAGCTTGAACATGCTTTCAAATAAACTCTCTCGGTTGCACCTCCAAGATCCCACATTGCAGGCCTGGTATGGCCCTACGCCCAAATCCTAATCCTTGGTGGGATTTTCCAAGTGCTTAGACCCAGAGCCCATCTCTGGAATCCCTGTTTTGGGGCACACCTAAGCTGGAAAACAGCACTCATCCATTCGCCGAGAAATCCACCAAACTATTGGGAACCGCCAGGAACCTTGAAATGAAAAATCTCCCATGGACCCATGATACCACACCTGCATTAAAAGCCATCCTGGAAATTAAATCCAGATAAAATTGCCTGTGCTACCACCTTCGAGTCACCTGATTTACAGTTCCAGACTTGCTGCCCTCCAGGTCTATGGATTTGGACAACGATCACCTCGCCGCTAACCCTAACATGAGTTTGTGTTTGCAGACTTCTCCCTCAAAACCATGGCGCACATGCCCTTTAGGATGTGGTCTCTGGATTCAGACCACAGGACTGTGCCTGCAATCCCCAAGGAAACAGCCCACCACAGTTGTCCAAACACTCCAGATAAGGAGAAACCTGCAAGGACCCTGAGCCCACCCTAGTATTGAAAACCATTCTGGATGCAAATGCACAGTCTGAAACATGCTGATCACCTGCATTCAGTCAGACACCAGAGTCAATGGTCCTGAGTCACAAGATTGAACCTGACATTCCCCTAGGACCTCATTCGAATACTAGATTAGGTTTTCAGGCTTCTGTCCTCAAGAGGCCTGTTCTGGAACTCCAATTTATGATACAACATATTGTTGTTGTATCACAACAAAAGCACATCTCCTGTCCCCAGACAGAATCTGGGCTCTTGGACCTGTGTCAAATCCTCAGGCTAGATGAATCCTGCACGGCCCCTTAACCACCAGCACATTCTAAGATCTCCCTTGTAACAAACCAACATTTTGACTTATCTTCATGAGGTTCCATGTCTAATCCAGTCTTTGGTTCTTTGCCTCAGAGCCACCAGAATGAACCTGCCATGTTCCTAAGCTGCAATGGTCAAGGGAGGTGTGCTTTCCAGGCATCCATTCGGGAGAGCTATGCTATCCAAACTTTCCACATGGGGAACACTGGAGCAAACAAACCAGACTGCCCCTGTCCGGTAGAGGGAAATCTTGCTGTTTGGAGCATTTCACAAGCCCCATCCTGGGAAATCCTCCATTGCCTCTTGATGTCACCCCTCCATTTGTTGGTCATCATAGACACAAACTCCAGCATGAGCAAATATCTGACATCCGCCCTTACTCAAGTGCTAGATATTCGATTCAACTGCTGCTCACAGGAAGTGCCTTTCATTTGACATTTAATTTAACCATAGCTTGGGTTTGCAATTCCATCCTCAGCCTCCTGGTCCACTAGCCCTATTGATAGAGAATTCTGGAGCCACAACGCAGAATTCTGCCTTCCCAATAGAAAGAAAAAGGGTCTGGTGAATTTGTCCAGAAACTCCACATGATGATCAATCTGCTTGGTGCTCAAGGGAAACCCAATTTATAGGCTGCCCTGGGCTCTAGTGTTGTGTCTGACAGAGCCTGAGCAAAGACCTTGTGTCAACCACCCAGAGATTGGTGCTCATATGTAGCATGTGTGACCGGCCATGGCCCAGGTCTGTCACCTTTACCCATCCTTGGTATTCAGGCATCTGTCCCTAGACCTTTGCTGTAATCCCTTCCAATGGGGGAACTAGAAGCACAATACAGAACTCCTCCTTCCCCATGGAAGGAATCCTGACTGTTGGGATGGGTGTCCAACCTCAAAGTTGGCACAGGCTGCATGGCCAGCAGATTATGCCCACTCATGAGGGCCAACCTGGACACAAGCAGGCAATGTGAACCTCAGCCTGAGCATGATTTCAAACAAGCCCTCACAGTTGACCAAAAAGTATCCTGCATTGCAGGCCAGGTATGCACCTTGGGCTAAATCCTAACACTTAGTGGGATTATCCAGGGGCCCACACCCAGAACCAGGCTCTGGAATGGGGAACGTCCAAGATGGAAAACAGCACTCTTCCCTTCCCTGAGAAATCCACCAAACTATTGGGAGCCACCAGGTAACTTAGAGAGGAAAAACGTCCATGGACCCATTAGACCACAGCTGCATTCCGTGGCCATCCTGTGCACACAATGCAGATACAAAAGCCTGTGCGACCCCCTTCGAGTCATCTAATTTACAATTCCTGACGAGTTGCTTTCCAAGTCTATGCATTTGGCCTGTGATCACCTCGCCACTCACCCTAACCCGAGTTTGTGTTTGCAGACTTCTCTGCCAAAACCATGGCTGACATGCCCTACAGGTTGTGGTATCTGGAGCCACACCTATGGACTATGCCTGCCTTCCTCAAGGAAACTGTGCCTGTCGTTGGTGCCCAAAATCTCTAGATTAAGTGAAACCTGCAAGGCCCCTGATCCCACCTCAATACTGGAGGTCACTCTGGACTCAAATTCGCAGTCTGAAAAACCCTGATGACCTCCATCCAGGCAGACACCCAAGTCAATGATCCTGAGTCAGAAGATTGAAGCTGGCATGCCCCGAGGATTTCATTGGCATACTAGATTAGGTTTTCAGGTATCTGTCCTCAGAGGCCTGTTCTGGAATACCAACTTATGTTACAGCATATGGTCCCTGAGACATACAAAAGAACATCTCCGGTCCCTAGACAGAATCCGGACTCTTGGACCTGTGTCAAATCCTCAGGGTAGATGAATCCTACATGGCCCCTTAGCCACCAGCACATTATTAGATCTCCCTGGTAACAAACCAGCATTGTGACCCATCTTCACGAGACTCCATGTCAACTGAAGGCCTTGATACTTCACCCCAGAGCCACCAGAACTAACCTGCAATGTTCCTTAGTTGCAATGGTCAATGGAGGTGTCCTTTCTAGGCATCCATGTGGGAGTGCTCTGCTACACGACCTTTCCACATGGAGAAACCTGAGCAAACAAACCAGACTCCTCCTGTCTGGTAGAAAGAAACTTTGATGTTTGGACCATCTCACACGCCCCAGGGTGGGAAATCCTCCATGGCCTCTTGACTCCACCCCTCCAATTGTCGGTCATAATAGACACAAACTCCAGCCTGAGCAAACATCTGACTTCTGCCCATACTCAGGTGCTAATATTGGAATCAGCCACTGCACACTGGAACTGCCTTTCGATTGGCACTGAATATAACCCTATCTTTGGATTACAATACCATCCTCACCTTACTGGCCTGAAAGCCCTCTTGATAGGGAATTCTGGAACCACAACGCAGCATTCTGCCTTCCCCATAGAAAGAAGAAGGAACTGGTGAGTCTGCTCAGAAACTGCACATGAGGATCAATCCACTCGGCCCACGAGGGAACCCTGATTTATAGATTGCCCTGGCCACTAGTGCTGTGGCTGACAGAGCCTGAGCCCTGACCTCGTGTCAGCCATTCCGAGGGCGGAGCCCATATTCAGCAAGTTAGACTGGTAATGGCATATGTCTGTCATCTCTACCCATCCATGGTATTCAGCATCTGGCCCCTAGACCTTTGCTGGAATTCTTACCAATGGGGGAACCTGAAGCAGAGTAGAGAACTCCTCCTTCCCTATGACAAGAATCCTGGCTTTGGAATGGGTGTCCAACCCTCAGAACGTGATCCGGCTGCATGGGCAATGAGACCAAACCCACTCCTGAGGGCTGCCTGGGCACAAGCAGGCATTGTGACCCTCAACTTGAGCATGCTTTAAAACAAATGCTCTCAGTTGCACATCCAGGACCCGCATTACAGGCCTTGTACACCGCTAGGCCCAAATCCTAACCCTTGGGGTGTTTTCCATGTGCCCAGACCCAAAGCCTGTCTCTGGAATCCTCTCCTGTGGCAGCCCTAAGATGGAAAACAGCACTCTTCCTTTCCCTGAGAAAGTCACCAAACTATTGGGACCCTCAAGGATCCTTGAGAGGAAAAATCTCCCATGGACCCATGAGGCCACACCTGCATTCCAAGGCCATCCTGGAAATTCAATCCAGATATAATAGCCTGTGCCACCGCCTTCGAGTCACCTGATTTACAGTTCCTGACTTGATGCTCTCCAGGTCTATGCATTGGGCCTGCGATCACCTGCTGCTAACCCTAACCCGAGTTTGTGTTTGCAGACTTCTTTCCCTAAACCATGGCTCACATGACTTCGAGGATGGGTTCTCTGGAGCCACAATGAAGGACTGTGCCTACCATCCCCAAGGAAACTGTGCCAGTCACAGTTGCCAAAACACTCCAGATAAGTAAAAAACTGCAAGGACCATGAAACCACCATCATATTGGATGTCGCTCTGGAAGCAAATGCACAGTCTGAAATACCCTGATAACCTCCATCCAGGCAGACACCCAAGTCAATGGTCCTGAGTAAGAAGATTGAACCTGACATGCCCCTAGGACTTCATTGGAACCCTAGATTAGGTTGTCAGGCATCTGTCATCAGAGGCCTGTTCTGGAATACCAACTTATGTTACAGCATATGGTCCCTGAGCCATACAAAAGAACATCTCCGGTCCCTAGACAGAATCCGGACTCTTGGACCTGTGTCAAATCCTCAGGGTAAATGAATCCTATCATGGCCCCTTAGCCACCAGCATATTTTTACATATCCCTGGTAACAAATCAGCACTGTGACCTATTTTCATGAGATTCCATGTCCAATACAGTCCTTGGTACTTTACCTCCAAGCCAGAATGAACCTGCCATGTTCTTCAGCAGCACTGGTCAGTGGAGGTGTGCTTTCCAGGCATCCATGCGGGAGAGCTATGCTACCCATTCTTTCCACATGTGGGACCCTGGAGCAAACAAACCAGACTGCCCCTGTTCGGTAGAAGGAAACCTTGCTTTTTGGAGCATCTCACAAGCCCCAGCCTGGGAAGTCCTCCATGTCCTCTTGACACCGCCCCTCCATTTGAGGGTCATCAGAGACACAAACTCCAGCATGAGCAAATATCTGACATCCACCGTTACTCAGGTGCTGAATATTTGATTCAACCGCTGCACAAAGGAAATGCCTTTTGCTTGATACAGAATGTAACCATAGCTTGGGTTTACACTTCCATCTGCAGCCTCCTGGTCCACAAGCCCTCTTGATAGGGAATTCTGGAGCCACAACGTAGCATTCTGCCTTCCCCATTGAAACAAGAAGGGCCTGGTGAGACTGCCCAGAAACCCTACATGAGCATCAGTCTGCTTGGCATTCGAGGGAACTAGGATTTATAGGCTGCGTTGGGCACTAGTGCTGTGTCTGACAGATCCTGAGCCAAGACTTAGTGTCAGCCACCCAGAGATCGGGCCCATAACCACAATTTGATCCTGGCCATGGCCCATGTCCATCATCTCTACCCATCCTTGGTAATCAGGCATCTGTCCCCAGACCTTTTCTGGAATCCCTGTTAATGGGGGAACCGGAAGCACTTTAGAGAACTTTTCATTCCCCATGGCAGGATTCTGGCTGTTGGGGTGGGTGTCCAACCCTCATAGTGGGATCCAGCTGCATGGCCAAGGAGACCATGCCCACTCATGAGGGCCACCCTGGGCACAAGCAGGTATTGTGACCCTCAACCTGAGCATGATTTCAAACAAGCCCTCTCAGTTGCACCTCCAGGAACCCGCATGCAGTCTTGGTAATCCACTAGGCCCAAATCCTAACACTTGGTGGGATTTTCCAGGGGACCAGACCCAGAGCCCGTTTCTGGAATCCTTATTTTGGGGCACCCCTATCATGGAAAGCAGCACTCCTCCCTTCCCTGAGAAAGCCACAAACTTTTGGGGACCGCCAGGATCCTTAGAGAGGAAAAATCTCCCATGGACCCATGAGGCCGCACCTGCATTCCAAGGCCATCCTGGACACACAATCCAAAGAGAAAAGCCTGTGCTACCACCTTTGAGTCACCTGATTAACAGTTTCTGATGAGCTCCCCTCCATGTATATGCATTGGGCCTGCAATCACCTTGCCACTAACCCTAACCCGAGTTTGTGTTTGCAGACTTCCCTCCCAAAACCATGGCTCACATGCCCTCCAGGTTGTGGTATCTATAGCCATACCAAGGGAGTGTACTTGTCTTCCCCAAGGAAACTGTGCCTGTCACTATTGCACAAACCCTCTAGATTAGGAGAAACCTGCGAGGCCTCTG
Source organism: Neogale vison (assembly GCF_020171115.1). Lineage (NCBI taxonomy): Eukaryota > Metazoa > Chordata > Mammalia > Carnivora > Mustelidae > Neogale > Neogale vison. The sequence continues at coordinate 111,298,574 of NC_058092.1, forward strand.
AGCCCACCCCAATAATGGAGGCCGCTCTGGATGCAAATGCACATTCTGACACACCCTATCACTTACATCCAGGCTGACAGCCAAGTCGATGTTCCTGAGACAGATGGTTGAATCTGACATGCCCATAGGATTCATTGGAACACTACATTATGTTTTCAGGTATCTGTACTCCAAGGGCTGTTGTGAATATCAACTTATGATACAACATGGTCCCTGAATGACACAATAGAACATCTGTCCCCAGAAGGAAGCTGTGCTCTTGTACCTGTGTCAAACACTCTTGGTAGATGAATCCTGCACGGCCCCCTGGCAAACCAGCATATTCTATGATCTCCCTGACAACAAACCAGCATTGTGACCCATCTTCATTAGACTCCATGACAATTCATGGCCTTGGTACTTCACCCCAGAGCCACCAGAACGAAACTGCCATGTTCCTCAGCTGCCATGGGCAATGTAGGTGTACTTTCCAGGCATCCAGTGGAAGTGCTCTGATACCAACTTTCCACATGGGGAGCCCTGGAGAAAACATACCAGACTCCCCTGCACGGTTAAAGGAAACCTTGCTGCATGGAGTATCTCATAAGCCCGAGTGTGGGTAATCCTCCACGGCCTCTTGAGGCCACCCATCCATTTGTTGGTCATTATAGACACAAACTCCAGCATGAGCAATCATCTGACATCCGTGCTTACTCAAGTGCTGGATATTTCAATCAGCTGCTATACACTGGAATTGCCTTTTGCTTGGCACTGAATTTAAAAGTAGCTTGGGTTTACAATTCCATCCAAACCCTAGTGTTCATTAAGCCCTCTTGATAGGGAATTCTGAAGTCACAATGCAGCATTCTTCCTTCCCAATAGTAAGAAAAAGGGCCTGGTGAGACTGCCAAGAAACCCTACATGAAGATAAATCTACTCAACCCTCGAGGGAATCCCGATTTATAGGTTGCCCTGGCCAATATTGCTGTGTCTGACAGAACATCATCCCCGACCTCGTGTCAGGACCCAAAATGCGGGCCCCATCTCCAGAATGTGAGACCGGCCATGGCCCAGGACTGTCATCTCTAACCATTCATGGTTCCGGCTTCTGTCCCCAGACCTTTGCTGGAATCCCTGCCAATGGGGGAACCTGAATCACAATAGAGAAATCCTCCTTCCCCATGGCAGTAATCCTGGCTGTTGGGATGGGTGTCCAAACCTCAGAGTGGTAGCCAGCTGAATGGCCAAGGAGACCCCGCCAACTCATGAGGGCCTCCCTGGACACAAGCAGGCATAGTGACCCCCAACCTGAGCATGCTTTCAAACAAATGCTCTCAGTTGCATCTCCAGGATCCTACATTGCAGGCCTGGTATGTCCCAAAGCCTAAGTCTTAACCCCTGGTGGGATTTTTCAGGCACCCAGAACCAAAGCCCATCTCTGGAATCCTTGTTTTGGGGCACCCCTAACATGGAAAATAGCACTCTTCCCTTCGTTGAGAAAGCCACCATAGTATAGGGAACCACTAGGATCCTTGAGAGGAAAAATCTCCCATGGATCCATGAGATCACACCTGCATTCTGAGGCCATCCTGGACACATAAGTCAGATACAATAGCCTGTGCCACTGCCTTCAAGGAACCTGATTTACAGTTCCTGACGAGCTGCCCTCCAGGTCTATGCATTGGGCCTGCGATCACCTCGCCACTAACCTTAACCTGAGTTTGTGTTTGCAGACTTCTCTCCCAAAATCATGGATCATATGTCCTCCAGGATGGGTTCTCTGGAACCACACCACAGGACTGTGGCTGCCATTCCCAAGGAAAATGTGTCCATAACAGTTGCCTAAACCCTCGAGATAAGGAGAAACCTGCAAGGCCCCTGAGGCCACCCCCATATTGGAGGCCGCTCTGGACACAAATGTGCCGCCTGAAACACGCTGATCACCTGAATCCAGGCAGACACCCAAGTCAATGGTACTGAGTCAGAAGATTAATCCTGACATGCCCCTATGACCTCATTGTAACCCTAGATTAGGTTTTCAAGCATCTATAATCAGAGACCTGTTCTGGAATACCAACTTATGATATAACATATGGTCCCTTTCCCCAGATGGAAGCTGTGCTCTTGGATATATGTCAAACCCTCAGAGTAGATGAATCCTACTCGGCCCATAGCGAGAGGCAGATTCTAAGATCTCACTGGTAAAAAGCCAGCATTGTGAGGCACCTTCATGAGATTCCATGTCAACCCAAGGCCTTGGTACTTTGCCCCAGAGCCTGCAGAACGAACCTGCCATGCTCCTCAGCTGCAATGTTCAATGGAGGAGTGCTTTCCAGGTATCCATGTGGGAGTGCTCTGCCACCCAAACATTCCACATGGGAGACTCTCGAGCAAACAAACTAGACGGCCCCTGTCCAGTAGAAGGAAACCTTGCTGTTTGGAGCATCTCACAAGCCCAAGTGTGGGAAATCCTCTATGGCCTCTTGTCACCTCCCCTCCATTTGTCAGTCATCATAGACACAAACTCCAGCATGAGTAAACATCTGACGTCTGCCCTTACTACGGTGCTGGATATTTGAATCAGCCACTGCACACTGGAAATGCCATTCACTTGTCACTGAATTTATCCGTAGCTTGGGTTTACAATTCCATCCTCCCCCTACTGGTCTGCAATACCTTATGACAGGGGATTCTGCAGCCACAATGCAGCATTCTGCCTTCCCCATAGAAAGAAGAAGGGACTGGTAAGTCTTTCCAGGAACTCCACATGAGGATCAATCTACTCGGCCTTCAAGGGAACACCGAATTTTATACAGCCCTGGCCCCTAGTGCTGTGTCTGACAGAGCCTGAGCTCGTGGCAGCCACCTGACCTCGTGGCAGCCACCTGACCTCGTGTTAGCCACCCAGAGTGCAGGGCCCATATTCAGCATGTGAGACAGGTCAAGGACCAGGCCTGTCATCTCTACCCATCCTTGGTATTCAGGCAGCTGTCCCCAGACCTTTCCTGGAATCCCTACCAATGGGGGAACATGAATCACAATAGAGAAATCCTCCTTCCCCATGGCAGGATTCCTGGAAGTTGGAAAGGGTGTCCAACAGTCAGAGTGGTAGCCTACTGCATGGCCATTGAGAACACGCCCACTACTGAGGGCCGCCCTGGCAAAAGCTGGCATAGTGTCCCTCAGCCTGAGCATACATTCAAACAAACGCTCTCAGTTTTACCTCCAGGATTTGCATTGGAGGCCTGGTAAGCCCCTAAGCTCAAATCATAACCCTTGGCGGGTATTTCCATGTTCCCAGATCCAGAGTACGTCTCTGCAATCCTTTTTATGGGACACCCTTAATATGGAACACAAAACTCTTCCCTCTTTGAGATAGCCACCAAACTATAGGGAGCCGCCAGGATACTTGAGAGGAAAAATCACCCATGGACCCCTGAGACCACACCTGCATTCCTAGTCCATCGTGGATACACAATCCAGATATAAAAGCCTGTGCTACCACCTTCGAGGCATGCGATTTACAGTTCCCGACTAACTGCCCTCCAGGTCTATGCATTGGGCCTACCATCACCGCACCACTAAACCTAACCCATGTTATATTTGCAGACTTCCTTCCCAAAACAATGGCTCACATGCCCTCCAGGATGGGGTCTCTGGAGCCACACCACAAGACTGTACCCGCTATTGGCAAGGAAACTGTGCCCGTCAATGTTGCCCAATCCTTCCAGATTCGGAGATACCTGCAAGGCCCCAGAGCACACCCCAATAGTGGTTGCCTGTCTGTACACATACTCTGGAACACCCTGATTGCCTACATCTAGGCAGACATTGAATTCAATGGTCCTGAGTCAAAGGATTGAACCTGACATTCCCATAGGATTTCATTGGAACCCTAGATGAAGTTTTCAGGCATCTTTCGTCAAATGCCTGTTCTGGAATACTAACTTATGATACAGCATGTGGTCCGTGAGCTCCACAGCAGAACATCTCCAGTCCAAGAAGGAAACCGTGCTCTTCGACCGGTGTCAAACCCTCAGGGTAGATGAATCCTACATGGTCCCTTAGCCACCAGCACATTGTAAGATCTCCCTGGTAACAAACCTGCATTTTTACCTATTTCATGAGACTCCATGTCAACTCCAGGCCTTGGTACTTCGCCCTAGAGCCACCAGAATGAACCAGCCATGTTCCACAGCTGCAATTGTCAATAGAGCTGTGCTTTTCAGGCATCCATGTGGGAGTGCTCTGCTACCCAAGATTTCCACATGGGGGACCCTAGAGCAAATAAACCTGACTTCCCCTGTCCGGTAGAAGGAAACCTTGCTGTTTGGAGCATCTCACATGCCACAGCATGTGAAGTCCTCCATGGCCTTTTGACGCCACCCCTCCATTTGCCGGTCATCATAGACAAAATCTCTAGCATGAGCAAACATCTGACATCCACCTTTTTTTTTTTCAATTTATTTATTTTCAGAAAAACATTATTCATTATTTTTTCACCGCACCCAGTGCTCCATGCAAGCCGTGCCCTCTATAATACCCTCCACCTGGTACCCCAACCTCCCACCCCCCCCCGCCACTTCAAACCCCTCAGATTGTTTTTCAGAGTCCATAGTCTCTCATGGTTCACCTCCCCTTCCAATTTACCCAAATTCCCTACTCCTCTCTAACGCCCCTTGTCCTCCATGGTATTTGTTATGCTCCACAAATAAGTGAAACCATATGATAATTGACTCTCTCTGCTTAACTTATTTCACTCAGCATAATCTCTTCCAGTCCCGTCCATGTTGCTACAAAAGTTGGGTATTCATCCTTTCTGATGGAGGCATAATACTCCATAGTGTATATGGACCACATCTTCCTTATCCATTCATCTGTTGAAGGGCATCTTGGTTCTTTCCATAGTTTGGCGACTGTGGCCATTGCTGCTATAAACATTGGGGTACAGATGGCCCTTCTTTTCACGACATCTGTGTCTTTGGGGAAAATACCCAGGAGTGCAATTGCAGAGTCATAGGGAAGCTCTATTTTTAATTTCTTGAGGAATCTCCACACTGTTCTCCAAAGACGCTGCACCAACTTGCATTCCCACCAACAGTGTAAGAGGGTTCCCCTTTCTCCACATCCTCTCCAACACATGTTGTTTCCTGTTTTGTTAATTTTGGCCATTCTAACTGGTGTAAGGTGATATCTCAATGTGGTTTTAATTTGAATCTCCATGAGGGCTAATGATGATGAGCATTTTTTCATGTGTCTGATATCCATTTGTATGTCTTGATTGGAGAAGTGTCTGTTCATATCTTCTGCCCATTTTTTAATGTGTTTGTCTGTTTCATGTGGGTTGAGTTTGAGGAGTTCATTATAGATCCTGGATATCAACCTTTTGTCTGTACTGTCATTTGCAAATATCTTCTCCCATTCCGTGGGTTGCCTCTTTGTTTTTTTTTTTTTTTTTTGACTGTTTCCTTTGCTGTGCAGAAGCTTTTGATTTTGATGAAGTCCCAGAGGTTTATTTTCGCTTTTGTTTCCTTTGCCTGTGGAGACGTATCTTGAAAGAAGTTGCTGTGGCTGATATCAAAGAGATTACTGCCTATGTTCTCCTCTAAGATTCTGATGGATTCCTGTCTCATGTTGAGGTCTTTTATCCATTCTGAGTTGATCTTTGTGTACTGTGTATGAGAATGGTCGAGTTTCATTCTTCTACATATAGCTGTCCAGTTTTCCCAGCACCATTTATTGAAGAGACTGTCTTTTTTCCACTGTATATTTTTTCCTGTTTTGTCAAAGATTAATTGACCATAGAGTTGAGGGTCCATATCTGGGCTCTATACTCTGTTCCACTGGTCTATGTGTCTGTTTTTATGCCAGTACCATGCTGTCTTGGTGATCACAGCTTTGTAATAAAGCTTGAAATCCGGTAAGGTGATGCCGCCAGATTTATTTTTGTTTTTCAACATTTCCTTAGCGATTCGGGGTCTCTTCTGATTCCATACAAATTTTAGGATTGTTTGCTCCAGCTCTTTGAAGAATGCCGGTGGAATTTTGATCGGAATGGCATTAAAAATATAGATTGCTCTAGGCAGTATAGACATTTTAACCATGTTTATTCTTCCGATCCAAGAGCATGGAATGGTCTTCCATCTATTTGTGTCTTCTTCAATTTCTTTCATGAGTGTTCTGTAGCTCCTCAAGTACAGATTCTTTACCTCTTTAGTTAGGTTTATTCCCAGGTTTCTTATGGTTCTTGGTGCTATACTAAATGGAATCGATTCTCTAATTTCCCTTTCTATATTTTCATTGTTAGTGTATAAGAAAGCCACTGATTTCTGCACATTGACTTTGTATCCTGCCACGTTGCTGAATTGCTGTATGAGTTCTAGGAGTTTGGGGGTGGAGTCTTTTGGGTTTTCCATATAAAGAATCATGTCATCTACTAAGAGAGAGAGTTTGACTTCTTCATTACCAATTTGGATACCTTTTATTTCTCTCTGTTGTCTGGTTGCTGTTGCTAGGACTTCTAATACTATGTTGAACAAGAGTGGTGAAAGTGGGCATCCTTGTCTTGTTCCTGATCTCAATGGGAAGGCTGCAAGTTTTTTTTCCCATTGAGGATGATATTTGCTGTGGGTCTTTCATAGATAGATTTGATGAGGTTCAGGAATGTTCCCTCTATCCCTATACTTTGAAGCGTTTTAATCAGGAACGGATGCTGGATTTTGTCAAATGTTTTTTCTGCATCAATTGAGGGGACCATGTGGTTCTTCTCTCTTCTCATATTAATTTGTTGTATCACATTGATTGATTTGCGAATGTTGAACCATCCTTGTAGCCCAGGGATGAATCCCACCTGATCATGGTGGATAATATTTTTGATGTGCTGTTGGATCCTGTTGGCTAGGATCTTGTTGAGAATCTTAGCATCCATATTCATCAGTGATAGTGGTCTGAAATTCTCCTTTTTGGTAGGGTCCTTGCCTGGTTTGGGGATCAGGGAAATGCTGGCTTCATAGAAAGAGTCTGGAAGTTTTCCTTCTGCTTCAATTTTTTGAAACAGCTTCAGGAGAATAGGTGCTATTTCTTATTTGAAGGTTTGGTAGAATTCCCCAGGGAATCCGTCAGGTCCTGGGCTCTTGTTTTTTGGGAGATTTTTGATCACTGATTCAATCTCGTTATTAGATATTGGTCTATTCAGGTTGTCGATTTCTTCCTGGTTCAATTTTGGTAGTTTATATTTTTCCAGGAATGCATCCATTTCATCTAGGTTGCTAAGCTTATTGGCATATAACTGTTCGTAATAACTTTCTGATGATTGTTTCTACTTCCTTGGTGTTAGTTGTGATCTCTCCCTTTTCATTCATAATTTATGAATTTGGGCTTTCTCTCTTTTCTTTTGGATTAGTGTAGCCAGTGGCTTATCGATCTTATTGATTCTTTCAAAAAAAACAGCTTCTAGTTTCATTGATACGTTCTACTGTATCTCTGGTTTCTCCCTCATTGATCTCAGCTCTAATCTTGATGATTTCCCTTCTTACGTGTGGAGTTGGTTTGATTTGTTGTTGATCCTCCAGTTCTTTAGGTGTAGAGACAGCTGGTGTGTTCTGGATTTTTCAATTTTTTTGAGCGAGGCTTGGATGGCTATATATTTCCCCTTAGGACCGCCTTTGCTGTATCCCATAGGTTTTGGACCAAAGTGTCTTCATTCTCATTGGTTTCCATGAATTGTTACAGTTCTTCTTTGATCTCCTGGTTGATCCAAGCATTCTTTTTTTTTTTAGACATTATTGTTGTATTTTTATTTGCATATTTTTTTCCAATTTATTTATTTTCAGAAAAACAGTATTCATTATTTTTTCACCTCACCCAGTGCTCCATGCAAGCTGTGCCCTCTATAATACCCACCACCGTTACCCCAACCTCCCACCCCCCCGCCACTTCAAACCCCTCAGATTGTTTTTCAGAGTCCATAGTCTCTCATGGTTCACCTCCCCTTCCTATTTAGCCAAAGGCACATACCATCCCCAATGTCCATAACCTTACCCCCCTTCTCCCAACCCCCCTCCCCCCAGCAACCCACAGTTTGTTTCATGAGATTAAGAGTCACTTATGGTTTGTCTCCCTCCCTATTCCATCTTGTTCATGGATTCTTCTCCTACCCACTTAAGCCCCCATGTTGCATCACCACTTCCTCATATCAGGGAGATCATATGATAGTTGTCTTTCTCTGCTTGACTTATTTCGCTAAGCACGACACGCTCTAGTTCCATCCATGTTGTCGCAAATGGCAAGATTTCGTTTCTTTTGATGGCTGCATAGTATTCCATTGTGTATATATACCACATCTTCTTTATCCATTCATCTGTTGATGAACATCTAGGTTCTTTCCATAGTTTGGCTATTGTGGACATTGCTGCTATAAACATTCGGGTGCACGTGCCCCTTTGGATCACTACATTTGTATCTTTAGGGTAAAAACCCAGTAGTGCAATTGCTGGGTCATAGGGCAGTTCTATTTTCAACATTTTGAAGAATCTCCATGCTGTTTTCCAGAGTGGTTGCACCAGCTTGCATTCCCACCAACAGTGTAGGAGGGTTCACTTTTCTCCGCATCCTCGCCAGCATCTGTCATTTCCTGACTTGTTGATTTTAGCCATTCTGACTGGTGTGAGGTGATATCTCATTGTGGTTTTGATTTGTATTTCCCTGATGCCGAGTGATATGGAGCACTCTTTCATGTGTCTGTTGGCCATCTGGATGTCTTCTTTGCAGAAACGTCTGTTCATGTCCTCTGCCCATTTCTTGATTGGATTATTTGTTCTTTGGGTGTTGAGTTTGTTAAGTTCTTTATAGATTTTGGACACTAGTCCTTTATCTGATATGTCATTTGCAAATATCTTCTCCCATTCTGTCAGTTGTCTTTTGATTTTGTTAACTGTTTCCTTTGCTGTGCAAAAGCTTTTGATCTTGATGAAATCCCAATAGTTCATTTTTGCCTTTGCTTCCCTTGCCTTTGGTGATGTTCCTAGGAAGATGTTGCTGTGGCTGAGGTCGAAGAGGTTGCTGCCTGTGTCCTCCTCAAGGATTTTGATGGATTCCTTTCTCACATAGAGGTCCTTAATCCATTTTGAGTCTATTTTTGTGTGTGGTGTAAGGAATGGTCCAATTTCATTTTTCTGCACGTGGCTGCCCAATTTTCCCAACACCATTTATTGAAGAGGCTGTCTTTTTTCCATTGGACATTCTTTCCTGCTTTGTCGAAGATGAGTTGACCATAGAGTTGAGGGTCTATTTCTGGGCTCTCTATTCTGTTCCATTGGTCTATGTGTTTGTTTTGTGCCAGTACAATGCTGTCTTGATGATGACAGCTTTGTAATAAAGCTTGAAGTCCGGAATTGTGATGCCACCAACTTTGGCTTTCTTTTTCAATATCCCTTTGGCTATTCGAGGTCTTTTTGGTTCCATATAAATTTTAAAATTATTTGTTCCATTTCTTTGAAATAGATGGATGGTACTTTGATAGGAATTGCATTAAATGTGTAGATTGCTTTAGGCAGCATAGACATTTTCACAATATTTATTCTTCCAATCCAGGAGCATGGAACATTTTTTCCATTTCTTTGTGTCTTCCTCAATTTCTTTCATGAGTACTTTATAGTTTTCTGAGTATAGATTCTTAGCCTCTTTGGTTAGGTTTATTCCTAGGTATCTTATGGTTTGGGGTGCAATTGTAAATGGGATTGACTCCTTAATTTCTCTTTCTTCTGTCTTGTTGTTTGTGTAGAGAAATGCAACTGATTTCTGTGCATTGATTTTATATCCTGACACTTTACTGAATTCCTGTATAAGTTCTAGCAGTTTTGGAGTGGAGTCCTTTGTGTTTTCCACATAGAGTATCATATCATCTGCGAAGAGTGATAATTTGCCTTCTTCTTTGCCGATTTGGATGCCTTTAATTTCCTTTTGTTGTCTGATTGCTGAGGCTAGGACTTCTAGTACTATGTTGAATAGCAGTGGTGATAATGGAATCCCTGCTGTGTTCCTGACCTTAGTGGAAAAGCTTTCAGTTTTTCTCCATTGAGAATGATATTTGCAGTGGGTTTTTCATAGATGGCTTTGATGATATTGAGGTATGTGCCCTCTATCCCTACACTTTGAAGGGTTTTGATCAGGAAGGGATGCTGTACTTTGTCAAATGCTTTTTCAGCATCTGTTGAGAGTATCATATGGTTCTTCTTCTTTCTTTTATTGATGTGTTGTATCACATTGACTGAATTGCGGATATTGAATCAACCTTGCAGCCCTGGGATTAATCCCACTTGGTCGTGGTGAATAATCCTTTTAATGTTCTGTTGAATCCTATTGGCTAGTATTTTGGTGAGAATTTTTGCATCTGTGTTCATCAAGGATATTGGTCTATAGCTCTCTTTTTTGATGGGATCCTTGTCTGGTTATGGGATCAAGGTGATGCTGGCCTCATAAAATGAGTTTGGGAGTTTTCCTTCCATTTCTATTTTTTGGAACAGTTTCAGGAGAATAGGAATTAGTTCTTCTTTAAATGTTTGGTAGAATTCCCCCGGGAAGCCATCTGGCCCTGGGCTTTTGTTTGTTTGGAGATTTTTAATGACTGTTTCAATCTCCTTACTGGTTATGGGTCTGTTCAGGCTTTCTATTTCTTCCTGGTTAAATTTTGGTAGTTTTTATGTTTCTAGGAATGCATCCATTTCTTCCAGATTGTCAAATTTGTTGACGTAGAGTTGCTCATAGTATGTTCTTATAATAGTTTGTATTTCTTTGGTGTTAGTTGTGATCTCTCCTCTTTCATTCATGATTTTATTTATTTGGGTCCCACAGATTTTGAACCGTTGTATTTTCATTATCATTTCTTTCCATGATATTTTTCAATTCTTTTTAATTTCCTGGTTGACCCATTCATTCTTTAGAAGGATGCTGTTTAGTCTCCATGTTTTTGGGTTCTTTCCAAACTTCCTCTTGTGGTTGAGTTCTAGCTTCAGAGCACTGTGGTCTGAAAATATGCAGGGAATGATCCCAATCTTTTGATACTGGTTGAGTCCTGATTTAGGACCGAGGATGTGATCTATTCTGGAGAATGTTCCATGTGCACTAGAGAAGAATGTGTATTCTGTTGCTTTGGGATGAAATGTTCTGAATATATCTGTGATGTCCATCTCATCCAGTGTATCATTTAAGGCCTTTATTTCCCTGTTGATCTTTTGCTTGGATGATCTGTCCATTTCAGTGAGGGGAGTGTTAAAGTCCCCTACTATTATTGTATTATTGTTGATGTGTTTCTTTGATTTTGTTATTAATTGGTTTATATAGTTTGCTGCGCCCACGTTGGGGGCATAGATATTTAAAATTGTTAGATCTTCTTGTTGGACAGAGCCTTTGAGTATGATATAGTGTCCTTCCTAATCTCTTATTATAGTCTTTGGCTTAAAATCTAATTGTACTGATATAAGGATTGCCACTACTGCTTTTTTCTGATGTCCATTAGCATGGTAAATTCTTTTCCACCCCCTCACTTTAAGTCTGGAGGCGTCTTCGGGTTTAAAATGAGTTTCTTGGAGGTAACATATAGATGGGTTTTGTTTCTTTATCCAATCTGATACCCTGTGTCTTTTGATTGGGGCATTTAGCTCATTAACATTCAGGGTAACTATTGAGAGATATGATTTTAGTGCCATTGTATTGCCTGTAAGGTGACTGTTACTGTATATTGTCTCTGTTCCTTTTGATCTACCACTTGTAGGCTCTCTCTTTGCTTAGAGGACCCCTTTCAGTATTTCCTGTAGAGCTGGTTTGGTGTTTGCAAATTCTTTCAGTTTTTGTTTGTCCTGGAAGCTTTTAATCTCTCCTTCTATTTTCAATGATAGCCTAGCTGGATATAGTATTCTTGGCTGCATGTTTTTCTCGTTTATTGCTCTGAAAATATCATGCCAGCTCTTTCTGGCCTGCCAGGTCTCTGTGGATAAGTCAGCTGCCAATCTAATATTTTTACCATTGTATGTTACAGACTTCTTTTCCCGGCCTGCTTTCAGGATTTTCTCTTTGTCACTAAGGCTTGTAAATTTTACTATTAGGTGATGGGGTGTGGGCCTATTCTTATTGATTTTGAGGGGCGTTCTCTGAACCTCCTGAATTTTGATGCTCGTTCCCTTTGCCATATTGGGGAAATTCTCCCCAATAATTCTCTCCAGTATACCTTCTGCTCCCCTCTCTCTTTCTTCTTCTTCTGGAATCCCAATTATTCTAATGTTGTTTCATCTCATGTTGTCACTTATCTCTCGAATTCTCCCCTCATGGTCCAGTAGTTGTTTGTCCCTCTTTTGCTCAGCTTCTTTATACTCTGTCATTTGTTCTTCTATATCGCTAATTCTTTCTTCTGCCTCATTTATCCTAGCAGTGAGAGCCTCCATTTTTGATTGAACTTCATTAATAGCTTTTTTGATTTCAATTTGGTTAGATTTTAGTTCTTTTATTTCTCCAGAAAGGGCTTTTATATCTCTGGAGAGGGTTTCTCCAATATCTTCCATGCCTTTTTCAAGTCCGGCTATAACCTTGAGAATTGTCATTTTGAACTCTAGATCTGACATATTACCAATGTCTGTATTGATTAGGTCCCTAGCCTTCGGTACTGCCTCTTGTTCTATTTTTTTTTTTTTTTGTGAATTTTTCCACCTTGTCATTTTGTCCAGCTAAGAGTATATGAAGGAGCAAGTAAAATACTAAAAGGGTGGCAACAATCCCAGGAAAATATGCTTTAACCAAATCAGAAGAGATCCCAAATCGTGAGAGGGGATTTCTCCCCCCTCACGATTGGGTGAGGGATCTCCTCTGATTGGGATTTCCTTTGATTGGGATCTCCCAATCTCTTCTGATTGGGATCTCTTCTGATTTTGGGATAAAAAGAGTTTCAAAAAGAAAGAAAGAAAAAAAGAATTAAAAAAAAGAGATTGAATTAAAAATTCAATCAAGAATTTAAAAAAGAATTATGAAAAAATAGATTGAAGAGATTAGGATCTCTTCTGATTTGGGGATAAAAAGAGGTTCAAAAATAAAAAAAAAGAAAAAAAAGTATCAAAAAAAAAGAAAATGAGTAAAGAAAAGTATAAAAAAGGAAAAAAAATATATATATACATATATATATATATATATATATATATTAGATAATCTAGTTAAAAAACGTTAAAAAAGAAAAGGGTAAAAGTTATAAAAAATTTTAGCAGAAGAAAAGAAACAAAAATGAAAAAGAAAAAAATTAAATTAATTGCAAGACTAAAAAATCACAGGCAGAAAGCCATGATTTCCGTGGTTTGTTTTCTCCTCCTCTGGAATTCTGCTGCTCTCTCCTTGGTATTGAATCTGCACTCCTTGGTAGGTGAACTTGGTCTTGCCTGGATTTCTTGTTGATCTTCTGGGGGAGGGGCCTGTTGTAGTGATTCTCACGTGTCTTTGCCCCAGGCGGAATTACACCGCCCTTACCAGGGGCCGGCCAGAGTGATCTGCTCGGCTTTGCTTTCAGGAGCTTTTGTTCCCTGAGCGCTTTCCTTAGAGTTCCGGAGGATGGGAATACAAATGGCGGCCTCCTGGTCTCCGGCCCGGAGGAGCCGAGAGCCCGGGGCCCTGCTCCCCAGTGCGCCCTCAGCGAACAGCTCCTAGTAACTCGCGTCTGCCTAACCTCCGGCCGCGCTCCCAGCTCATTGACCCTGCAACCGGTTCAAGGCAACTCCAAGCTGCGAGATTACTGTGGGCTCTGTCTCTGCAGCCAGCTTTCCCGTTCCAACATCCGCAAGCTCTGCAACACTCAGACACCTCCGATCCTTCTGTGACCCCGTGGGACCTGAGGTCATGCCAACCCCGCGTGGGCTTCGCCCCGGTTTAGCCTCCGGAGCGATGTCCCTAGCGGAACAGACTTTAAAAATCCTAATTTTGTGCTCCGTTGCTCCGCCGCTTGCCGCGAGCCAGCCCCTCCCCCAGGGGTCTATCTTCCCGTCGCTTTGGATTCACTTCTCCGCCAGTCCTACCTTTCAGAAAGTGGTTGTTTTTCTGTTTCTAGAATTGCTGTTCTTCTTCTCTTCGATCTGCCGATGGATTTGCAGGTGTTTGCAATCTTTAGATAAGCTCTCTAGCTGATCTCCTGCTAGCTGAGGTAGTCTCAGCCTGCTACTTCTCCACCATCTTGACCCCTCAAACTGATCCAAGCATTCTTAAGCAAGGTGGTCTTTAGCTTCCAGGTGTTTGAGTTACTTCTGAACTTTTCCTTGTGATTCAGCTCCAGTTACAAAGCATTGTGATCTGAGAATATGCAGGGAATAATCTCAGTCTTTTGGTATCGGTTGAGTCCTGATTTGTGACCCAGTATGTGGTCTATTCTGGAGAAGGTTCCATATTCACTTGAGAAGAATGAGTATTCTGTTGTTTTAGGGTGGAATGTTCTGTATATATCTATGAGGTCCATCTGGTCCAATGTATCATTCAATGCTCTTGTTTCTTTATTGATTTTCTGCTTCGATGATCTGTCTAATTCTGAAAGAGGCGTGTTAAGATCTCCTACGATTAGTGTATTCATATCAATATGACTCTTTATCTTGATTAACAGTTTTCTTAAGTAATTGGCTGCTCCCATATTGGGAGCATAGATATTTACAATTGTTAGATCATCTTGGTGGATAGTCCCTTTAAGGATTATGTAGTGTCCTTCTGTATCTCTGATTACAGTCTTTAGTTTGAAGTCTAATTTATCTGATATGAGAATCGCTACCCCAGCCTTCTTTTGAGTCCCATTGGCATGAAAGATGCTTCTCCACCCCTTCACTTTCAGTCTGCGTGTATCTTTAGGTTCAAAATGGGTCTCTTGTAGACAGCGTATGGATGGGCCCTGTCGTTTTATCCAATCTGCAACCCTGTGCCATTTTATGGATGCATTTAAGCCATTCACATTGAGAGTGATTATTGATAGATACGTTTTTATTGACATCGTGTTACCTTTGAAGTCTTTCTTTCTGTAGACTGTCTCTATATTTCTGTTCAATGCTATTCTTGGGATTTTTCCTCTTTTATAGAACCCCCCTTAATATTTCCTGCAGTGTCGGCTTGGTGGTTGCATAGTCTTTTAAGCATTGCCGGTCTTGAAAACTCTTTATCTCTCCATCCATTTTGAATGTCAGTCTTGCTGGATAAAGTATTCTTGGCTGCATGTTCTTCTCATTTAGTGCCCTGAATATATCTTGCCAGCCTCTTCTGGCTTGCCAGGTCTCTGTGGACAGGTCTGACGTTATTCTGATGGGCTTCCCTCTGTAAGTAAGGAGCCTCTTTGCCCTGGCAGCTTTCAAGAGATTATACCTACAATTATAATTCCTCAATTTGACTATCAGGTGTCGTGATTTTTTTTTTTTTTTTGGAATGTATAATCTTGGGTGGAGACCGTTCAGCCTCTAGTACATGAACGCTGGTTTCATTCGCGAGATTCGGAAAATTTTCATGAAGGACTTGTTCCACGATATCCTCTAGACTTCTTTCTTTCTCCTCCCCTTCAGAGATTCCAATAATTCTGACGTTGAAACACTTCATGGCATCATTTATTTCCCTGATTCTGCTTTCGTGGGATCTAAGCTGTTTGTTCCAGGCTTCCTCCTGATCCTTTCTCTCTATCTGTTTGTCCTCCAGATCACTAATTCTATCTTCTGTCTCAGTTACCCTAGCTTTGAGAGAGTTTAGATTAGATTGGAACTCATTGAGAGCATTGTGGACCTCCTCCCTGGTAGCTTTAAGCTCTGCCCTAACATCGTGAACATCCTGTCTGGTCCCTTTCAGTTCGGCCCTAATCAATTCTGTTTGGTCATCCATGGCTTTCTCCAACCTAGCTATTGCCTGGATAATTGTTAGCCTGAATTCTCTTTCCGACATATTGTCTATGTTGATAGCCATTAGCTCTGTTGCAGAAGGTCCATCCTCTGTATTTTTCTTCTGTTGGGCATTCCTCCTCCTAGTCATTTTGGTGGGAGAAGACTGAACAGATGTAGCTGGATATATCAACTCTGGTGCAGTCAAGGTTCACCCTGGAACACTTCTGAGCAATCAGGATTCCCCACCCTGCTCACTGGCGTCTTCTGCCCCTGTAGAGATCCAGACGTGTCTAATTCTGATCTCAGGCTGATTTCATGGGTGATCGGAGTTCTTTGGTAGGCAATTAGCTCACTTTGGGGTACCAGCTGAGTCCTGATTTAGGACCGAGGCGCCTCTTCCTACTACCCCGCCATCTTGTCCCCCCCCCCCCCCGACATCCACCTTTACTCCAGTCCTGGATATCTGGAATCAGCCACTGCATACTGGAACTGCCTTTCGCTTGGTACTGAAGTGAACCGTAGCTTGGGTTTACAATTCCATCCTCACCCTACTGGTCACCAAGCCCTCTTGATAGGGAATTCTGGAGCCACAAAGCAGCTTTTTGCCTTCCCCTTAGAAAGAAGAAGGGCCTGGTTATTCTGCCCATAAACTCTACATGAGGATCAATCTGATCAGCCCTCGAGGGAACCCCGATTCATAGTCAGACCTGGCCACTAGTTCTGTGTCTGAAAGAGCCTCAGCCCTCAACACATGTCAGCCACTCAGAGAGTCTGGCCAATATCCAACATGTGAGACCAGCCATGTCTCAGGTAACCTCATCTCTACCCATCCTTGGTATTCAGGCATCTGTCCCCAGACATTTGCTAGAATCCCTAACAATGGGGGAACCTGAAGCACAATAGAGAACTCCTCCTTCTCCATGGCAGGAATCCCTATAGTTGGGATGGGTGTCCTGGTGGGAGCCAGCTTCATGTCCAAGGAGACAAGTCCCACTCATGAGGGCTGCCCGAGGCACATCAGACATTGTGACATTCAGACTAGCATTATTTCAAACAAACGCTCTCAGTTGCACCACCAGGTCATGCATTGCAGGCCTCATACTCCCCTATGCCCAAATCCTAACACTGGTGAGGTTTTCCAAGCACCCAGACCCACAGCCTGTCTCTCGAATCCATGTTTGGGGAACCTCTACGATGGAAAACAGCACTCTTCTCTTCAACGAGAAAGCCACCATACTATTGGGAGCTGCCAGGATCCTTAGAGAAGAAAAGACTCCAATGAACACATTAGACCACACCTACATTCCGAGGCCATCAAGGACACACAATCCAGATACAAAAGCCAGTGCTAATGCCTTCGAGACACCTGATTTGCAGTTCCTGACGATCTGCCCTCCATGTCTATGCATTTGGCCTATGATCACCTCGCCACTAAACCTAACACGAGTTTGTGTTTGCAGACATCTCTCTCAAATCCATGGCTCACATGCCCTCCAGGATTTGGCCTCTGGAGCCACACCACAGGACTGTGCCCGCCATCCCCAAGGAAACTGTGCCTGTCAAAGTTGCCCAAACCTTCCAGATTAGGAGAAACCTGCAAGGCCCCAGAGCCCACCCCAATATTGGAGGCCGCTCTGTGTACAGATGCACATTCGGAAACACCCTGTTCACCTACATCTAGGCAGACACCAAAGCAAATGGTCCTTAGTCAGATGATTGAACTGGACATTCCCCTAGGACTTCATTGGAACCCTAGATGAAGTTTTCAGGCATCTGTCCTCAGAGGCCTGTTCTGGAATACCAACTTATGATATAACATTTTGTCCATGAGCCCCACAACAGAACGTCTCTGATCCCCAGAAAGAAACCATGTTCTTCGACTGGTGTCAAACCCTCAGGGTAGATGAATCTTACATGGCCCCTTAGCCACCAGCACATAGTAAGATCTCCCTGGTAGCAAACCTGCATTGTGACCCATCTTCATGAGACTCCATGTCAACTCCAGGCCTTGGTACTTCGCCCCAGAGCCACCAGAACGAACCTGCCATGTTTTACAGCTGCAATGGTCAATGGAGGTGTGCATTCCAGACATCCACGTGGGAGTGCTATGCTACCCAAACTTTTCACATGGGGGAACCGGGCGTAAACAAACCAGACTCCCCCTGTCCGGTAAAAGGAAACCTTGCTGTTTGGAGCATCTCACAAGCCCCAGTGTGTGAAATCCTCCATGACCTCATGACTCTGCTCCTCCTTTTTCAGTTATCATAGACAGAAACTCTGGTGTGAGCAAACATCAGACATCCACCCTTACACTGGTGCTGGATGTCTCGAATAAACCACTGCACACTGGAACTGCCTTACACTTGGCACTAAATTGAACCATAGCTTGTGTTTACAATACAATTCTCACCCGACTGGTCCCCAAGCCCCCTTTATAGGGAAATATGGAGCCACAATGCAGCATTCTGCCTTCCCCATCGAATGAAGATGGTGATTGTGGCCAGAAACAACACATGACAACCCCGATTTATAGGCTGCGATGGCCACTAGTGCTGTGTCTGCCAGAGCCAGAGCCCCCACTGAGTTTCAGCCACCAGAGAGTGGGCGCCATATCCAGGATATGGGATGATCATGGCCCACATACGTCATCTCTACCCATCATTGATATTCAGGCCCCTATCCCCAGACCATTTCTGGAATCCCTGCCAGTGGGGGACCCTGATGCACAATAGAGAATTCCTCCTTCCTCATGGCAATAAACCTGGTTGTTGGGATGGGTGTCCAACCCTCAAAGGGGAGCCAGTTACAAAACCAATGAGACCACGCCCACTCCTGAGGGCCGCCCTGGGTACAAACAGGTATTGTGACCTTCAGCCTGAGAACGCTTTCAAAAAATCCATCTCAGTTGCACAACCATGATCCTGCATTGCAGGCCTCCTAAGCCGCTAGGCACAAATCTTAAAACTCGGTGGGATTTTCCAGTTTCCCAGACCCAGAGGCCGTCTCTGGAATCCCTGTTTTGGGGAACCACTATGATGGAAAACAACACTCTTACCTTCCCCGAAAAAACCACCAAACTATGGGGAGCCACCAGGATCCATAGAGAGGAAAATTCCCCCATGGACGCATGAGAACACACCTGAATTCCGAGGCCTTCCTGGACACAGAATCCAGAGAGAAAAGCCTATGCTACCGCCTTCCAGTCACCCTAATTAAAGTTCCAGATGGGCTGCCCTCCAGGTCGATGCATTCGACCAGCGATCACCAAGCCACTCACCCTAATCCGAATTTGTGTTTGCAGACTCCTCTACCAAAACCATGGCACACATGCCCTCCAGGATGGGGTTTTTGGATCAACACCACAGGACTGTACCTGCCATCCCAAGGAAACAGTGCCCATATCAGTTGCCCAAAAATTCTATATTAGGAGAAACGTGCAAGGCCCCTGAGCCTATCCAAATACCGGTGGCTACTCTGAACACAAATGCACAGTCTGAAATAACCTGATCACCTACATCTAGGCAGACAGCCAAATCCATGGTCCTGCATCAGAATAGTAAACCTAACATGCCCTAAGGCCCTCATTGGAACCCGAGATTCGGTTTTCAGCCATCTGTCTTCAGAGGCCTGTTCTCGTATGCAAACATATGATACAACATGTGGTCCCTGGGCCACACAACAGAACATCTCCTGTCCCCAGAAGGAAACTGTGCCCTTCCATCAGTGCCAAAGCCCAGGTTTTGGAGTCCTGCATGGCACCTTTGCAACCAGAACAACCCCAGGGTACTAGAATTCTGCACAGCACCTTAGCCACCAGCACATTCTAAGATCTACCTGGTAACAAACCATCATTGTGGCCCATCTGCAAGAGATTCCATGTCAACTCAAAGACTTGGTACTTCGCTCCAGAGACACCAGAACGAACCTGCCATTTTCCTCAGCTGAAATGGCCAATGGAGTTGAGATTTACAGGCATCCATGCAGTAGAGCTCTGCTAACAAAACTTTCCACATGGGGGGCCCTGGAGCAAATAAACCAAACTCCACCTGTCCAGTAGAATGAAACCATGTTGTTTGGAGCAGCTCATAAGCCTCAACGTGAAAACGCCTCCATAGCCTCTTGACGTCACCCCTCCGTTTTTCAGTCATCATAGACACAAACACCAGTGTGAGCAAATATCTGACATCCACCCTTACTCAGGTGCTGGATATCTCGAATAAGCCGCTGCACATAGGAACTATCTTCCGCTTGGCACTGAATTGAACCATAGCTTGTGTTTACAATCCCATCCTCACCCGACTGGTCCCCAAGACCTCTTGATAGGGAATTCTGGAGACACAACGCAGCATTCTGCCTTTCCCATCAAATGAAGAAGTGCCTGGTGAGTCTGACCTGAAACAGCACATGAGGATCAACCTGCTTGGCCCTCGAGTCAACCCCGATTTATAATTTGCCATGGCCACTAGTGCTGTGTCTGAAAGAGCCTGAACCCCGACCTAGTGTCAGTCACCAGAGAGTTGGCCCCACATCTAGCATTTGGGATTGCTATGGCCCAAGTATGTCATCTCTACCCATCCTTGGTATTCAGGCATCTGTCCCCACACCTTTGCTGGAATCTGTGCTAATTGGAGAACCTGAAGCACAATAGAGAACTCCTCCTTCCTCATTGCAGGAATCTTGGGTGTTGGGATGGGTGTCCAACCCTCAAAGGGGAAGCCAGTTAGGAGACCAAGGCGACCACGCCCACTCCTGAGGGCCACCCGGGCGCAAACAGGCATTGGGACCCTCAGCCTGAGCATGCTTTCAAACAAGCACTCTCAGTTGCACCACCATGATCCCACATTGCAGGCCTCTTACATACCAAGGCCCAAATCCTAACCCTTAGTGGGATGTCTCAAACTCTCAGACCCAGAGCCCATCTCTGGAATTCCTGTTTTGGGGCTCCCCTAAAATGGAAAATGGCACTCTTCCCTTCCCCGAAAAAGCCACCAAACTATGGAGAGGCGCCAGGATCCATAGCGAGGAAAAGACTCCCATGGACCCATGAGAGCATACATGCATTCCGAGGCCATCCTGGACACAAATTTC
This sequence comes from Neogale vison, assembly GCF_020171115.1. Classification (NCBI taxonomy): domain Eukaryota; kingdom Metazoa; phylum Chordata; class Mammalia; order Carnivora; family Mustelidae; genus Neogale; species Neogale vison. Next base: position 111,319,507 of record NC_058092.1, read on the forward strand.
AGAGAGAAAAGCCTGTGCTATTGCCTTCCAGGAACCCTAATTAATGTTCCTGATGAGCTGCCCTCCAGGTCTATGCACTGGGCATGTGATCACATTGCTTCAAATTCGCTAACCAGAATTTGTGTTTCCAGACGTCTCTCCGAAAACCAAGGCTCACATGACCACCAGAATGGGATCTCTGGAGCCACACCACAGAGCTCTGGCTGCCATCCCCAAGAGCACTGTGCATATGAGAGTTTGCCAAGCCTTCCAGATTAGGAGAAACCTGTAAGGACCTTGACCCCACCCCAGTATTGCCAGCCACTCTGGACGCAAATGTGCAGTCTGACACACCCTGATCACCTACATCCAGGGAGACAGCCAAGTCAATGATCTAGAGTTATAAGATTGAACCTGAAATGCCCCTAGGCCTTCAACGGAACCCCATTAGGTTTCAGGCATCTGTCCTCAGGGGCCTGTTCTGGAATACCATTTTATGGCACATCATGTGGTCCCTGAGCACACGACAGAACATGTCCTGTTCCCAGAAGGATAACATGCACGTTGACCTGTCCCAAACCCTCAGGGTAGGAGAATCCTGCATGGCACCTTAGCAACCAGCACATTCTAAGATCTCCTTGGTAACAGACCTACATTGTGGCCCATCTTCAAGAGATTCCATGTAAACACAAGGCCTTGGTACTTCGTCCCAGAGCCAGTAGAATGAACCTGCCATGTTCCTCAGCTGCAATGGTCAATGGAGATGTGCTTTCCAGGTATCCATGGCGGAGAGCTCTGCTTTGCAAACTTTCCACATAGGAGAACCTAGAGCAAACAAACCAAACTTCACCTGCCCAATAGAAAGAAACCTTATGTTTGGAGCAACTCACAGGCCTCAGCGTGTGAACTCTTCCATGGCCTCTTGACACCACCCCTCCATTGGTCGGTCATAATAGACACAAATTCCAGTGTGAGCAAACATCTGACATTCACCCTTATCCCCGTGCTGGATGTTTTGAATAAACCACTGCAGATAGGAACTGCCTTCTGCTTGGCACTGAATTGAACCGTAGCTTGTGTTTACAATTCCATCCTCACCCGACTATTCCCCAAGCTCTCTTGATAGGAAAATATGGAGCCACAAAGCAGCATTCTACCGTCCCCATCGAATGAAGAAGTGCCTGGTGAATCTGCCCAGTATCCCTACATGAGGATCGATCTGCTCAGCCCTTGAGTCAACCCCGATTTATAGGCTGCCATGGCCACTAGTGCTGTTTCTGACAGAGCCTGAGCCCCGACCGAATTTCAGCCACCAGAGAGCGGGCTCCTTACCTAACATTTAGGATGGTCATGGGCTAAGTACATCATCTCTACCCATCCTTGGTTCAGGCACCTGTCCCCAGACCTTGGCTGGAATCCCTACCATTGAGGGAAATTGAATCACAAGAGAGAACTCCCCTTTTCTCATGACAATAAACCTGGCAGTTGGGATGGGTGTCCAACTCTCAAAGAGGGAGAAAGTTACAACATCAATGAGACCACGCCCACTCCTGCGGGCCGCTCTGGTCACAAACAGGCATTGTGACCCTCAGCCTGAGCATGCTTTCAAACAATCCCTCTCAGTTGCACCAACATGATCCCATATTGCAGGTCTGGTACCCATTTAGGCACATACCTAAAACTTGGTGGGATGTTTCAGGTGCCCACACCCCGAGCCCGTCTCTGGAATCCCTGTTAAGGAGCACCCTTAAGATGGAAAACATCACTCTTCCCTTCCCCGAAAAAAGCCACCAAACTATGGGGAGCCACCAGGATCCATAGAGAGGAAAAGTCTCCCATGGACCCATGAGAACACACCTGAATTCCGAGGCCATCCAGAACACACAGCCCAGAGCGAAAAGCCTTTGCTACCGACTTCCATTCACCCTAATTACAATTCCAGAAGAGCTGCCCTCCAAGTCTATGCGTTGGGCCTGCGATCACCTCGCCACTCACCCTAATCTGAATTTGTGTTTGAAGACTTCTCTACCTAAACCATAGCTCCATGTACTCCAGGATGGGGCCTCAGGATCCACACTACAGGACTGTCCCTGCCATCACCAAGGGAACTGTGCCCGTCCCAGTTGCCCAAAAATTCTAATTAGGAGAAACCTGCAAGGTCCCTGAGTCTACCCCAATATTGGCGACCACTCTGAATGCAAACACACAGTCTGAAATACGCTGATCCCCTACCTCCAGGCAAACAGCCAAATAAATGGAACTGAGTCAGAATAGTGAATCTAACGTGCCCCTAGGACGTCCTTGGAACCCTAGATTCAGTTTTCAGACATCTGTCCTCAGAGGCCTGTTCTGGAATGCGAACTTATGAGGTCCTTGGGCCACACAACAGAACATCTCCTGTCCCCAGAAGGAATTCGTGCCCTTCCATCTGTGCCAAAGCCCAGGGTAGTAGAATCCTGCACAGCACATTAGCCACCAGCACATTCTAAGATCTCCCTGGTAACAAATTAGCATTGTGATTCATCTGAAAGAGATTCCATGTCAAATCAAGGACTTGGTACTTCGCTCCAGAGACACCAGAACAAACCTGCCATGTTCCTCAGCTGCAATGGTCTATGGAGTTGAGCTTTGCAGGCATCCATGCTGTAGAGCTCTGCTATCCAAACATTCCACATGGGGGGCCCTGGAGCGAATAAACTAAACTCCACCTGTCCAGTAGAACGAAACCTTGCTTTTTGGAGCAGCTCATAAGTCTCAACATGAAAACCCCTCCATGGCCTCTTGACGCAACCCCTCCATTTGTCAGTCATCATAGACACAAACTCTAGTTGATCAAACATCTGACATCCACCCTTATTCCGGTGCTGTAGGTCTCAAATAAACCTCTGCACACTGGAACTGCCTTCAGCTTGGCACTGAATTGAACCGTACCTTGTGTTTACAGTTGTATCCTCACCCGACTGGTCCCTAAGCCCACTTGATAGGGAAATCTGGGGCCACAACATAGCATAATGCCTTCCCCATCGAATGTAGAAGTGCCTGGTGAATCTGCCCAGAATCCCCACATGAGGATCAATATGCTCGGCCCTCAAGTCAACCCTGATTATAGGCTGCCTTGGCCACTATTGCTGTGTCTGACAGAGCTGAGCCCTGACCGAGTTTCAGCTACCAGAGAGTGGGACCCATATCTAGCATTTGGGATGGTCATGGCCCAAGTACATCATCTCTACCCGTCCTTGGTCTTCAGGCACCTGTGTCCAGACCTTGGCTGGAAACCCTGCTGATGGGGTAACCTGAAGCACAATAGAGAATTCCTCTGTCCCCATGGCAATAAACCCGGCTGTTGTGATGAGTGTCCAACCCTCAAAGAGGGATCCAGTTATAAGACCAATGAGACCATGCCCACTCCTGAGGGCTGCCCTGGGCACAAACAGGCATTGTGAACCTCTGCCTGAGCATGTTTTGAACATTCCCTCTCAGTTGCACCACCATGATTTTGCATTGCAGGCCTGGCACGCCTCTAGACACAAATCCTAAAATTTGGTGGGATTTTCCAGGTGCCCAGACCCTGAGGCCATCTCTGGAATCCCTGTTTTGGGGCACCCCTCAAATGGAGAACATCACTCTTCCCTTCCCCGAAAAAGCCACCAAACTATGGGGAGCCACCAGGATCCACAGAGAGGAAAAGTCTCCCATGGACCCATGAGAACACACTAGCATTACGAGGCCATCCTGGACACAAATTCCAGAGAGAAAAGCCTTTGCAAACGACTTCCAGTCACCCTAATTACAGTTCCGGACGATCTGCCCTCCAGGTCTATGCATTGGGCCTGTGATCACCTCGCCACTCACCCTAATCCAAATTTGTGTTTGCAGACTTCTCTACCAAAACCATAGGACACATGCCCACCAGGATGGGGTCTTGGGATCCACACTACAGGACTGTGCCTGCCATCCCCAAGGAAACTGTGCCAGTCACAGATGCCCAAACCTTCTACACTAGGAGAAACCTGCAAGGCCCCTGAGCCTACCCCAATATTGGTGGCCGCTCTGAACGCAAATGCGCAGTCTGAAATACCCTGATCCCCTACATCCAGGCAGACAGCCAAATCAATGGTCCTGATTCAGAATAGTGAATCTAACATGCCCCTAGGACATCATTGGAACCCTAGATTCGGTTTTCAGATATGTGTCCTCAGAAGCCTGTTCTGGATTGTGAACTAATGATACAACATGTGGAACCTGGGCCACACAACAGAACATCACCTGTCCCCAGAAGGAATACATGCCCTTCTATCTGTGCCAAAGCCCAGGATAGTAGAATCCTGCACAGCGCCTTAGCCAACAGCACAACCTAAGATCTCCCTGGTAACAAACCAGCATTGTGACCCATCTGCAAGAGATTCCATATCAACTCAAGGACTTGTTACTTTGCTCCAGAGAAAGCAGAACGAACTTGCCATGCTCCTCAGCTGCAATGGACAATGGAGTTGAGCTTTCCAGGAATCCATGCAGTAGAGCTCTGCTACCCAAACATTCCACAAGGGGGGCTCTGGAGCAAATAAACCAAACTCCACCTGTCCAGGAGAACAAAACCTTGCTGTTTGGAGCAACTCATAAGCCTCAATGTGAAAACCCCTCCATGGCCCCTTGACGCCACCCCTCCATTTGTCAGTCATCATAGACACAAACTCCAGTGTGAGCAAATATCTGACATCCGCCCTTACTCAGGTGCTGGATATCTCGAATAAGCCACTGCACATAGGAACTGCCTTCCGCTTGGCACTGAATTGAACCATAGCTTGTGTTTAAAATTCCATCCTCTCCTGACTGCCCCTAGGCCCTCTAGATAGGGAATTCTGGAGCCACAAAGCAGCATTCTGCCTTCCTTATAGAAAGAAATGCCTGTTGAGTCGGGCCAGAAACCCCACATGCAAATCAATCTGCTTGGCCCTCGAAGGAGTCCCGATTTATAGGTTGCCCTGGCCACTAGTGCTATGTGTGAAAGAACCTGAGCCCCGACCTAGTGTCGGAGATTGGGCCACACATGTAGCATTTGGGATAGCTATGGCCAAAGTACGTCATCTCTACCCATCCTTGGTATTCAGGCACCTGTCCCCAGAACTTGGCTGGAATCCTTGCCAATGGGAGAACCTAAAGCACAATAGAGAACTCCTCCTTCATCATGTAAACTTGGATGTTGCGATGGGTGTCCAACCCTCAAAGGGGGAACAAGTTAAAAGAACAAGGAGACCACACCCACTTCTTAGGGCCACCCTGGGTGCAAACAGGCATTGTGACCCTCAGCCTGAGCATGCTTTCAAACAATCTCTCTCAGTTGCATCACCATGATCCCACATTGCTGGCCTCGTACTCCCCTAGGCCCAAATCCTAACCCTTGGTGGGATGTCCCAGATATCCAGAACCAGAGCCCGTCTATGGAATCCCAACTTTGGGGCACCCTTAAGATGGAAAACAGCATTCTTCCCTTCCCCGAAAAAGCCACCAAACTATGGAGAGCTGTCAGGATCCATAGAGAGGAAAAGTATTCCATGGACCCATGAGAACACACCAGCATTCCCAGGCCATCCTGGACACACAATCCAGAGAGAAAAGGTTGTACTACTGCCTTCCAGGAACCCTAATTAAAGTTCCTGACGAGCTGTGCTCCAGGTCTACGCATTGGGCCTGTGATCACATGTGAAATGCCCCTAGGCCTTCAATGGAACCCCATTAGGTTTTCAGGTCCCTGTCCTCAGGGTCCTGTTCTAGAATACCATTTTATGACACATCATGTGGTCCCTGAGCCACATGACAGAACATGTCTGTCCCCAGAAGAATTACGTGCTCTTCGACCTATCCCAAACCCTCAAGGTAGGAGAATCCTGCATGGCACCTTAGCCACTAACACATTCTAAGATCTCCTTGGTAACAAACCAGCATTGTGGCCCATCTGCAAGAGATTCCATGTCAACTCAAGGCCTTGGTACTTCACCCCAGAGACACCAGAACGAACCTGCCATGTTCCTCAGCTGCAATGGTCAATGGAGGTGTGCTTTCCAGGCATCCATGCTGGAGAGTTCTGCTTTGCAAACTTTCCACATAGGGGAACCAAGAGCAAACAAACCAGACTTCACCTGCCCAGTAGAATGAAACATTATGTTTGGAACAACTCACAGGCCTTAGTCTGTGAACTCCTCCATGGCCTCTTGAGGCCACCACTCCACTGGTCGTTCATCATAGACACAAACTCCAGTGTGAGCAATCATCTGACATGCATCCTTATCCCAGTGCTGGATATCTCAAATAAGCCACTCTACATAAGAACTGCCTTCCGCTTGGCACTGAATTGAGCCGTAGCTTGTGTTTACATTCCATCCTCACCTGACTGGTCCATAAACCCTCTTGATAGGGAAATCTGGGGCCACAACGCAGATTTCTGCCTTGCCCACTGAATGACGAAGTGCCTGGTGAGTCTGCCCCGAAACCCCACATGAGGATCAATCTGCGTGGCCCTCAAGTCAACCCCGATTTATAGGATGCCATGGCCACTAGTGCTGTGTCTGACAGAGACTGAGCTCCAACCAAGTTTCAGCAACCAGATGGCAGATCCCATATCTAGCATTTGGGATGGTCATGGCCCAATTTCTTCATCTCTACCCATCCTTGGTATTCAGGCTCCTGTCCCCAGACCTTGGCAGGAATCCCTGCCAATGGGGGAACCTGAAGGACAATAGAGAACTCCTCATTCCCCATGGAAATTAACCTGGATGTTGGGATGGGTGTCCAACCTTCAAAGGGGGAACCAGCACAAAACCAATTAGACCACGACCACTCCTGTGGGCCGCCCTGGGCACAAAAAGACATTGTGACCCTCAGCCTGAGGGTCAAACAATCTCTCTAAGTTGCACCACTATGATCCTGCATTGCAGGCCTGGTACACCTCTAGGCACAAATCCTGAAACATGGTGGGATTTTCCAGGTGCCCAGAACAGAACCCTTCTCTGGAATGCATGTTTTGGGGCACCCCTAAGATAGAAAACAGCACTCATCCTTTACCCAGAAAACCCACCCAACTATGGGGAGCCACCAGGATCCATAGTGAGGAAAAGTCTCCCATGGACCCATGATAACACACCTGCATTCCGAGGCCATCCTGGATACACAATCCAAAGAGAAAAGCCTGTGCTACTGCTTTCAAGTAACCCTAGATACAGTTCCAAATGAGCTGCCCTCCAGGTCTATGCATTGATCCTGTGATCACCTCTCCACTCACTGTAATCTGAATTGTGTTTGCAGACTCCCCTACCTAAACCATGGCACACATGCCCTCCAAGATGGGATCTTTTGATCCATGCCACAGGACTATCAATGTCATCCTCATGGAAACTGTGCCCCTCACAGTTGCCCAAAAATTCTAGATTAGGAGAAATATGCAAGGCCCCTGAACCTAACACAATATTGGCGGCCTCTCTCAAAGCAAATGAGCAGTCTGAAATATCCTGATCCGCCACATCCAGGAAGACAACCAAATCAATGGTCCTGAGTCAGAATAGTGATCCTAACATACCCCTAGGACGTCCTTTGAACCCAAGTTTCAGTTTTCAGACATCTGTCCTCAGAGGCCTGTCCTGGAATGCGAACATATCATACAACATGTGGTCCCTGGGCCACACAACAGGACATCTATCCCCAGAAGGAATCCGTGCCCTTTCATCTGTACCAATTCACACGTCTTATCACTAGGAGACGATTGGAATGTGGGGCGGGCTGCCTAGGCATCCATCATTAGAACCCTGCTTTGGAGTCCTTTCCTATGCGATGTCCTGGAGCCATCCAACAGGTCTCAATTACATGACAGAAGGAATCCTTGCGGTTTGGAGCATCTCATAACTCCCATCGTAGTAAAACATCAATGGCCTCCTGATGCGCCCCGCCCCTTGAAGGGACATCATGGACTGAAACTCCAAATGAGCCAATGTCTGATCCTCGCCCTGCCTTCAGATGCACGAGAATTTGATTCAGCTCTGCAGAGTGTGCCTGCCCTGCCGTTGCCTCGCATACTAAGCCTAGCTTTTGTTATCAGACTTTTGTCCTCACACTCCTGGCCCACAAGCCCTCCAGTTTGGAAATTCCGTAGCCACAATGCAGCAATCTAACTGCCTTCCAGAAGAAAAACATTGCCCTATAGGCATACCCAGAAACCCCAAATTATTATCAATTTGCACGCCACTTGACTGTACCCTATCCTGGGCACTAATGCCCTGTCTGATACTGCCTGAGCCTGGACTTCCCGACTGACACCCAGAGAGCTGGCAGGACACTAAGCACATAGGACCCACCATGGCTTAGGTCGTCATCTCTTCCCAACCTCGGTTTTCAGGCTTCAGAAACTAGACCATATCTCCAAACACTGCCCAAGGTTGAAAGTGATGCAGAAATCAGAACTACATCTTCCCCCTGGCAAGAGAACTTGTGGTGGGCATGTTGTCCAACGTTCAGTGTAGGAGAAACCAGCGTGGCCCATCAGGCCCCGCCATTGCTTGAGGGCCACGTTGGGCATGAACACGCAAACATACGTGAGTCCTGTTCTCAAGTAAGGCTTCTCAGTGGCTGGACCAAGAACCTGCATATGGGGCTTGATATGCCCCTAGGACCCTAATTTTAACCAGAGTTCTGGTCATCCAGTTAGTCCTCCTAAGGCTCTGATCTGGAATCCCTCTTTTGGTGGGACTCCTGAGGTAAAAACACAGCTAGGACTCCTCCCATCGAACAGAATGACCCGAAACACGGGAATGGGCCAAATACCCACAGAAGGAGACTCATCCATGGCCCATGAGGCCACACCGACATTCCATATCCATCATTGACAAAAAATCCAGAGACAAAAGCTGAGCAAGCACTTCACACTCGCCCTTTGTTCATATCCCAAAAAGTCCTCCTCACAGTCTGTAGATTGGGCCTGCCATACCTACATCCCCAAAAATAAGCCGAGATTCTGTTATCAGACTTATGTCCCCACAGCCCTGGTCCACACACCCTCCAGGCTGGGGCACCTGGAGCCACACCTCAGGACTATGTCTGCCCTCTCCAAGAGAATTCTGACCATTCCATTGGCTGCAACTGTACAAATTAGGAGAAATATCCAAAGTCCCCAGGGCCATTCCAATAGTACAGGCCGCTCGGGAAAAACAGGGGTGGTCTGACACCAGCTAAGCAACTACCTCCACTCAGAGCCGTAGACAGATGTCCCCAGAGAAGAAGATTGAACTGAACAAGTCCCTAGGCCCTAATCGGATCCATTGCTTTGGTTTCCAGGCACCTCTCCTCAGAGGCCTCGTTTCCAATAACAGCCTATGGGGGTTTCCTGAGGCACCCATCAGAACAAATCTCGTCTCCACATGGGAAACTTGCTCATTGGAACTGTGTCTAAACCTCCAATTAGGAGAATCCTTCAGGACCCCGGTGCCACCGACCCATTCCAAGGACTCCATGCACACAAACCCACATTATGTCCCATCCACAGGAGAGTCCATTTCAACTCAGCCCCCTCGGTTCCTCCCCTAGAACCAGCAGATCGAACCTGTCTTGTCACTAGGAGACAATTGGAATGCGAGTTGGGCTGCCCAGGCATCCATCCTTAGAACTCTGCTCTGTAGTCGTTCCGTATGGAACGTCCTGGATCCATCCAACAGGTCTCAATTGTCCCGCAGATAAAATTCTTGCGGTTTGGAGCATCTCAATACTCCCATCGTGGGAAAACTTCCATGGCTTTGTGATGCCCCCCACCTTCATGAAGGGGGATCATGGACAAAAACTTCAAGCTGAGCCAACATATGATCCTCACCCTGACTTCAGATGCATGAGTACTTGATTCAGCCCTGCAAAGTGTGCTAGCACTGAAACCTAAGCTTAGCTTGTTCTCAGACTCCCATCCTCAAACTCCTGGCCCACAAGCCCTCCAGTCTGTAATTCTGGTGCCACAATGTAGCACCCTGCCTGCCTTCCAGAAGAAAAATGTTGCCCTATGTGGCTACCCTTAAACACCAAATGAGGATCAACCTGCACGCAACTCGACTGTACCCCAATTATACAGTCTACCCTGGGCCCTAATGCCCTGTCTGACACATCCTGAGCCCAGACCTCCTAACTGACACCAAGACAGCGGGCCACACGCTGAGCACTCGCAACTGACATGGCCTTGTGTCGTCATCTCTTCCCAACCTCGGTTCAGGCTTCAGAATTTAGACGTTATCTCCAACAATTGCTCATGGATGAACGTGATCAGAAATCAAAACGCCTCCTACCCCATGGCAAGAAAACCTGTGGTTGGCATGTTGTCCAACGTTCAGTGTAGGAGATAACAGTGTGGCCCAGGAGGCCCTGCCCATGCTTGAGTGCCACGATGGGCACAAACACTCGTTGTGACCCTCAGCGTGAGCCCTGTCCTCAAGTAAAGCCTCTCAGTCGCTGGACGAAGAGTCCGTTTATGGGGCTTGCCATGCCCCTAGATCCCCTATCTTAACCAGAGGTCGGGTTGTCCAGTCGCCCCCTCCCCAGGGCTCTGGTCTCAAGTCCTTCTTTTGGTGGGATACCTGAGATAAGAAAACAGAATATACTCTTCTCACCCCACAGAATAGCCCCAAACTTTTGGGATTGGGCCAAATCTCCAGAAAGGGAGACTCGTCCATGGCCTATGAGCTCACCCCGACATTCCACGGCCACCATTGACACAAAATACAGAGACAAAAGCCTGAGCAAGCACATCACACTCGCCCTTTGTTTATATCCTGAAGAGTTCTCCTCACCGTCTGTAGATCTGGCCGGTCATACCTCCGTCCCCAAATCTAAGCCTAGTTTGTGTTTTCAGACTTCTGTCCCCACAGCCCTGGCCGACACACCCTCCACCATGAGGCCCCTGGACCCACAACTCAGGACTGTGCCTCCCCTCTCCAAGGGAATTTTTTTCCTTTCCATTGGCCACAACCCTACAGATTAGGAGAAACCTCCAAAGTCGCCGAGGCCATCCCAATAGTATAGTCCACCACAAACAATCAGGGGCGTATCTGACAAAAGCTGAGCAACTACCACCAATCAGACACGTAGACAGATGTCCCCAGAGAAACAGATTGAATCATACAGGCCCCTAGGCCCTAATCGGATCCATTGCTTTGGTTTCTGGGCATCTCTCCTCAGAAGCCAGGTTTCCAATACCAGAATATGGGGTTTCCTGAGTTACCAATCAGAACAAATGTCGTCTCCACATGGGAAACTTGCTCTTCGGAGCTGTGTAAAAACCTCTGGTTAGGAGAATCCTTCAAACCCCATAGCCACCGCCCCATTCCAAGGTCTCCATTGACTCAAAGCCACATTATGACCCATCCTCAGGATAGTCCATTTCAACTCAGCCCCATGGTTGCTCCCCTAGAGCCAGCAGATTGAATTTACATTGTCACTAGGAGAGAACTGGATGGGAGGCGGGTTGCCCATCCATCCATCCTTAGAACCCTTCTCTGGAGTCCCTCCATATGGGACGTCCTGCAGTCACCCAACAGGTGTCAATTGTCCCACAGAAGGAATCCTTGAGGTATGGAGCACCTCAAAACTCCCATCAGGGAAAACCTCCATGGCCTCGTGATGAATCCCCCTTCATGAAGGGGCCATCGTGGAAATAAACTACAACCTGAGCCAACGTCTGATCCTCGCCCTGACTTCAGATGCACGAGATCTCGATTCAGCTCTGCAGAGAGTGCCTGCCTTGCCCTCGCCATGAAACCTGAGCCTAGCTTGTGTTCTAAGACTTCTGTCCTCACTTTCTTGGCACACAAGCCCTTCAGTTTGGGAATTCAGGAGCCAAAATGCAGCACTCTGCCTACCCTCCAGAAGAAAAACTTTGGCCTATGTGGCTACATAGAAACCCCAAATGAGGATCACGCTGCACTCCACTCGACTGTACCCTAATTATACAGTCTGCATTGGGCACTATTGCCCTGTCTGACACAGCCTGATCTCAAACCTCCCGACCGACACTCAATACCTGGCCGTATACTGAGCCATCGTACCCGTCATGGCCTTAGTTTGTCATCTCTTCCCAACCTCGGTTTTCAGGCTTCAGAACCTAGACCTTATCTCTAATCAATGTCCAGGGATGAACGTAATGCAGAAATCAGGACTCCTCCTTCCCCATGGTCAGAAAGCTTTTGTTAGGCATATGGTCCAATGTTCAGTGTAGGAGAAACCAGCATGGCCCATGAGGCTCCACGCATGCTGAGGGCAGTGTCGGGCACAAACATGCTTTGTGACACTCAGTGTGAGCCATGTCCTCAAGTAAAGCCTCTCAGTGGCTGGACCATGAGCTGCATATGGGGTTTGCCATACCCCTTGACTCCCAATCTGAACCAGAGTTAGGTTGTCCAGTCGCCTGTCACCAGGGCTCTGTTCTGCAATCCCTCTTTTGGGTGGGACACCTAAGGTAACAAAACAGAAAGGACTCATCCCATTGAACAGAATGACCTCAGACTCTTATGATTGTGCTCAATCCCCAGTGAGGGAGACTCCTCCATGTCCCATGAGGCCACACCGACATACCAGGGCCATCTTTGACACAAAATCCAGAGACAAAAGCCTGAGCAAGCGCCTGACACTCACCCTTTCTTCATATCCTGAAGAGTTCTCACTGTCTGTAGATCGGGCCTGCCATATCTACATCCCCAAACCTAAGTCGAGTTTGTGTTTTCAGACTTCTGTCCCCACAGCCCTGGAACACAACCTTCAGTCTGTGGAATCTGGAGCCACACCTCAGGACTGTGCCTTCCCTCTCCAAGACAATTCTGCCCATTCCATTGGCCACAACCCTACAGATTAGGAGAAACCTCCAAATTGCCCAAAGTCATCCAAATAGTGTAGGTCACCTGGGACAAATAGGGGAGATCTGACACCAGCTGAACAATTAATTCTACTCAGACCCATAGACAGATGTCCCCAGAGAAGATTGAAATGGACAGGACCCTAGGCCCTAATCGGTTCCATTGCTTTGGTTTCTAGGCATCTCTCCTCAGAGGCCTGCAATCCAATACCAGCATATGGGGGCTACTTGAGGCACCAATCAGAACAAATATCATCTCCACATGGGAAACTTGACCTTCGGAGCTGTGTAAAAACTTCTGGTTAAGAGAATCCTTCAAGCCCTGTAGCCACAGCTCCATTCCAAGGTCTCCATGCACACAAACCCACATTATGACCCATCCTCAGGAGAGTCCATTTCAACTCAGCCCCATGGTTGAGAGCCAGCAGATCTAATCTGCCTTGTCACTAAGAGACAACTGGAATGGGAGGTGGGCTGCCCAGGCATCCATCTTTAGAACCCTGCTCCATAGTTCTTCCATATGGGACATCCTGGAGCCATCCAACATGTCTCGACTGTCCCACAGAAGGAATCCTTGCAGTTTGGAGCATCTCACAGCTCCCATCGTGGGAAAACCTCCATGGCCTCATGAGACGCTCCCCCTTCATGAAGAGGCCATCAGGGACAGAAACTACAACCAGCACAAGGTCTGATCTTCACCCGGACTTCATATGCACGGTATCTCCAATCAGCTCTGCAGAGCCTGCCTGCCGTGCCCACGCCCCGAAACCTAAGCCTAGCTTGTGTTCTCAGACTTTCATCCTCACACTCCTTGCCTACATGCCCTCCAGTTTGGAGCCACAATGCAGCATTCTGACTGCCCTCCAGAAGAAAAATCTTGCCCTATGGGGCTTCCCAAAAACCCCAAATGAGGATAAACCTGCAAACTACTCAACTGTACCCCAATTATACAGTCTACCCTGGGCACTAATACCCTGTCTGAAACTGCCTGAGCCCGGACGTCCCAACCGACTCCAGACAGCTGGCCGCACACTGAGAATATCAGACCCGCCATTGCCGTAGGTCGACATTTCTTCCCAACCTCGGGTTTCAGGCTTCAGAATCTAGACCTTATCTACACCCACTGCCAAGGGGTGACTGTGATGCAGAAATCAGAACTCCTCCTTCCCCATGGCCAGAGACCTTGTGGTTGGCAGGGTGTCCAATGTTCAGTGTAGGAAAAACCAGCATGGCTCATGAGGCCCCGCCCATGCTTGAGGGCCCCGTTGGGCAAAAACAGGCGTTGTGACCCTCTGCGTGAGCCTTGCCCTCAAGTAAGGCTCTCAGTGGCTGGACCAAGAGGCAGCATATGGGGCTTGCCATGCCCCTAGGCCCCCAATCTTAACCAGAGTTCGGGTAGTCAAGTCGCCCCTCCCCAGGGCTCTGCTCTGGAATCCCTCTTTTGGTGGGGCACCTGAGGTATAAAAACAGAAAGGTCTCCTCCCATTTAACAGAATATCCCCAAACTCTTGGGATCAGTCAAAATCCCCAGAGAGAGAGACTCGTCCATGGCCCATGAGGCCACCCTGATTTTCCACGGGATCATTAACACAAAATCCAGAGAGAAAAGCCTGAACAAGCACCTCACACTCGCCCTTTGTTCATATCTTGAAGAGTTCTCCTCACGGTCTATAGATCTGGCCTGCCATACCTACTTCCCCAAAACTAAGTCGAGTTTGTGTTTTCAGACTTCTGTCCCCAAAGCCCTGGCCCACACACCATCCAGGCTGGGGCCCCTGGAGCCACACCTCAGGACTGTGCCTGCTCTCTCCAAGGGAATTCTGCCCATTCCATTGGCCACAACCCTACAAGATAAGAGAAACCTTTAAATTCCCTGAAGCCATCCCAATAGTGTAGGCTGCCCGAACAAATGGGTGATCTGACACAAGCTGAGCAACTACCTCCACTCAGACATGAAGACAGAAGTCCCCAGAGAAGAAGATTGAAGCGGACAGGGCACTAGTCCCTAGACGGATCCATTGATTTGGTTTCCAGGCATCTCTCCTCAGAGGTCTGGTTTCCTATACCAGCATATGAGGGTTTCCTGAGGCACCAATCAAAACAAATATCATCTCCACACGGGAAACTTGCTCTTCAGATCTGGGTAAAAACCTCTGGTTATGAGAATCCTTCAAGGCACCATAGCGACTGCCCCATTCCAAGGTCTCCATTGACTCAAACCCACTTTATGACCCATCCTCAGGAGAGTCCATTTCAACTCAGCACCCTAGGTTGCTTCCCCTGAGCCAGCAGACCGTACCTGCCTTGTCATTAGGAGAAAACTGGAATGGGAGGCAGGCTTCCCAGGCATCCATCCTTAGAATCCTGCTCTGAAGTTCTTCCATATGGGACGTCCTGGGGCCATCCAACAGGTCTCAACTATTCCGCAGAAGGAATCCTTTCGCTTTGGAGGTTCTCACAACTCCCATTGTGGGAAAACCTCCCTGGCCTTGTGAGACCATCCCGCTTCATGAAAGGGCCATTATATACAGAAACTCCAACCAGCACAACGTCTGATCCTCGCCCTGACTTCAGATGCACGAGATCTCCACTCAACTCTAAAGAGGGTGCCTGCCATGCCCTCGCACTGAAACCTAAGCCTATCTTGTGTTCTCGGACTTCCATCCTCACACCACTGCCCCACAAGCCCTCCAGTTTGGGAATTCTGGAGCCACAATGCAGCACTCTGCTGCCCTCCAGAAGAAAAACTTTGCCTCATGGGGCTAACCAGAAACTCCAAAAGAGGATAAACCTGCACGACACTCGACGATACCCTAATATACAGTCTACCCTGGGCACTAAAGCCCTGTCTGACACAGGCAGATCCCGGACGTCCCAACCAACACCCAGACAGCTGGCCGCACACTGAGCACATGGGACGGGCCAGGGCCTTAGAACATCATCTCTTCCCAATGTTGGTTTTCAGGCTTAAGAACTTAGACCTTATCTCCAATCACTGCCCAGGGGTGAAGGTGATGCAGATATCAGTACTACTACTTCCCCATGGCAAGAAACTTTGTGGTTGGCATGTTGTCCAATGTTCAGTTTAGGAGAAACCAGCGTGGCCCATGAGGCCTAGCCCATGCTATAAGGCCAGAATGGGAACAAAGATGCATTGTGACCCTCAGCATGAGCCCTCTCCTCAAGTAAGGCCTCTCACTGGCTGGACCAATAGCCCTCATATGGTGCTTGTCATACCCCTAGGCCCCCAATCTTAACCAGAGGTCGGGTTGTCCAGTCGCCCCTCCCCAGGGCTATGGTCTTTAATCCCTCTTTTGGTGGGACCTGAGGTAAAACAAAAGAACGGACTCCTCCCATCCCGTGCAATGACCTCAAACTCTAGGAAGGGGCCAAATCCCTAGAGTGTGAGACTCTGCCATGGCTCATGAGGCCACTCCAACATATTATGGCCATCGTTGATACAAAATCCAGAGCCAAAATCTGAGCAAGCACCTCACACTCACTCTTTGTTCTTATCCCGAAGAGTTCTCCTCACGGTCTGTAGATCGGGCCTGCCATACCTACATCCCCAAACCTAAGCCGAGTTTGTGTTTTCAGATTTTGGTCCCACAGCCCTGGCGGACACACCCTCCACCATGGGGCCCCTGGAACCACACCTCAGGACTGTGCCCGCCCTCTCCAAGGGAATTCTGCCCATTCCATTGGCCACATCCCTACAGGTTATGAGAAACCTCCAAATTCTCCGAGGCCATCCCATTGTGTAGGCCGCCCGGGACAAAGAGGCGATCTTTCACAAGCTGAGCAACTACCTCCACTCAGACCCGTAGACAGATGTCCCAAGAGAAGCAGATTAAACTGGACAGGTTCATAGGCCTCATAGGCCTGGATCCATTGCTTTGGTTCCAGGCATCTCTCCTTAGAGAGATTGGTTTCCAATACCAGCATTTGGGGGATTCCTGAGGCACCATTCAGAACAAATGTCGTCTCCACATGGGAAACTTGTTCTCAGAGCTGACAAAACCTCCGGTTTGGAGAATCTTTCAAGACCCCGTAGCCACCGTCCCATTCCAAGGTCTCCATGGACTCAAATCCACATTATGACTGATCTTCAAAAGAGTCGATTTCAACACAGCTCTCTAGGTTGCTCCCCCAAAGCCAGAAGATCGAACCTGCCTTTTTGCTAGGAGACAATTGAAATTTGAGGCGAACTGCCCAGGCATTCATCCTTAGAACCCTGCTCTGGAGTGGTTCCATATAGGACATCCTGTAGCCATCCAACAGGTCTCGACGGTCACACAGAAGGAATCCTTGATGTTTGGAGCATTCCCAACTCCCATCATGGGAAAACCTCTATGGCCGCCTGATGCCCCCTTCACCTTCATGTAGGGGCCATCATGGACAGAAATTCCAACCCGAGCCAAGGTCTGATCCTCGCCACAACGTCAGACGCACGAGATCTCCATTCAGCTCTGCAGACCGTGCCTGCCATGTCCTCGTCCAGAAACCTAAGCCTAACTTGCATTCTCAGACTTCCATCATCAAACTCCTGCCCACAAGCCCTACAGTTTGGGAATTCTGGAGACAGAATGCAGCACTCTCCATGCCCTCCAGAAGAAAAATGTTGCCTTATGCGGCTACCCAGAAACACTAATGAGGATCAACCTGCATGACACTCGACTCTACCCCAATTATATAGTCTAGCCTGGGCACTAATGCCCTGTCTGACACAGCCTGAACCCAGACCTCGCGACCGACAACCAGACTGCTGACCGCACACTGAGCACATCGGGCCCACCATTGTCTTAGGTCGTCATCTCTTGCTAACTTCAGTTTTCAGGCTTCAGAACCTGGACCTTATCTCCACTCAGTGCCCAGGGGTGAATGTGATGCAGAAATCAGAATGCCTCCTTCCACATGGTCAGAAACCTTGTGGTTGACATGTTGTCCAATGTTCAGTGTAGGAGAAGCCAGCATGGCACCTGAGGCCCCAACCATGCTTGAGGGCCAAGATGGCCACAAATGCACATTGGGACCCTCAGCGTAAGCCCTGTCCTCAAGTATAGCCTCTCAGTGACTGAACCAAGAACACACATATGGGGCTTGCCATGCCCCTAGTTCCCCAATCTTAACCAGATGTCGAGATGTCTATTCACCCCAAAAAGGCTCTGCTCTGGAATCACTCTTTGGTGAGACACCTTAGGTTAAAAAGAATACATAAAGGACTCCTCCACCCACAGAAGGACTCCAAACACTTGGGATCAGGCCAAATCCCAGAGGAAAAGACTTGTCCATTGCCCATGAGGTCACTCCGACATTCCACGAACACAGTTGACACAAAATCAAGAGGCAAAAGCCTGAGCAAGCGCCTCACACTCACCGTTTGTTCATAGCCCAAAAAATTCTCCTCATGGTCTGTAGACCAGGCCCGTCATACCTATGTCCCCAAACTTAACCCGAGTTTGGGTTTTCAGACTTCTGTCCCTACAGTCCTGGCCCACACACCCTCCAGGCTGGGGCCCCTGGAGCCACACCTCAGGACTGTGCCTGCCCTCTCCAAGGGAATTCTGCCCATTCCATTGGCCACAACCCTACAGATTAGAAGAAACCTCCAAAGTCCATGAGGGCATCCTAATAGTACAGGACGCCCAGGACAAACAGGGGCAATCTGTCACAAGCCGAGCAACTACCTCCACACCGACCCATAGATAGATATCCCTAGAGAGGAAGATTGAATTGGACATGCACCTAGGTCCTAATCAGATCCATTGTTTTTGTTTCCAGGCATCTCTCCTCAGAGGTCTGGTTTCCAATACCTGCATATGGGGGTTTCCGGAGGTACCAATCCGAAAAAATCTTGTCTCCACATGGGAAACTTGCTCATTGGTGCTGTGTCAAAACCTCCAGTTAGGAGAAACCTTCAGGTCCCCGGAGTCACCGCCCCATACCAAGGTCTCCATGGACACAAACCCATATTGTAGCCGATCCTCAGTAGAGTCCATTTCAACTCAGCCCCCTCTGTTGCTCCCCCAGAGAGAGCATATCGAACCTGCATTGTCACCAGGAGACAATTGGAATGCGAGGTAGGCTCTCCGGGCGTCCATCCTTCGAACCCTGCATGGGTGTCGTTCCATATGGTAAGTCCCGAAGCCATCCAACCGGCCTCGACTGTCCCGCAGAAGGAGTCCTTGAGGATTGGAGCATCTCACAACTCCCAATGTGGGAAAACCTCCATGGCCTCATGATGCCCCCTGCCCTTCATGAAGGGGGATCATGGACAGAAACTAAAACCTGAGCCAACAACTGATCCTGGCCCTGACTTCAGATGCACGAAATCTCAATGCATCTCTTCAGCATGTGCCTGCTGTGCCCTCGCCCCGAAAACTAATTTTAGTTTGTGCTCTCAGACTTCAGTCCTCATACACTTAGGCCACAAGTGTCTGCCTGCCCTCCAGAGGAAAAACGATGGCCTATGGGGCTACCCAGAAACACCAAATGAGGATCAACCTGCACGTTACCCGACTGTACCCAAATTATACAGTCTACCCTTGGCACTAATGCCCTGTCTGACACAGACTGCTCTCGGACCTATAGACTGACAACCAGACAGCTGGGGTCACACCTCAGGACTGTGCCTGCCTTCTCCAAGGGAATTTTACCCATTCCATTGGGAAAAACCCTACAGATTAGAAGAAACCTCCAAAGTCCCCAAGACCATCCCAATAGTGTAGGATGCCCGGGACAAACAGGGGCGATCTGACATGAGCTGAGCAATGACCTCCATTCTAACTATAGACAGATGTGACCAGAGAAGAATATTGAAGGGGACAGGCCCCTAGGTCTGAATTAGATCCATTGCTTTGGTTTCCATGCATGCCTCCTCAGATGCCTGGATTCCAATACCAGCTTATGGGGGTGCCTGAGGCACCAATCGTAAAAAAATCTCGTCTCCTCATGGGAAACATGCTCTTTGGAACTGTGTCAAAACCTCCGGTTAGAAGAATTCTTTAAGGGCCCCGGAGCCACCGCCCCATTCCCAGGTCATCATAGACACAAACCCATATTATGACCATGAGAGTACATTTCAACTCAGGCCCCGGTTGCTCCCCCAGAGCCAGCAGATCAAATCTGCCTTGTCACTAGGAGACAATGGAATGTGAGGCAGACTCTCCAGTGATCCATCCTTAGAACCCTGCTCTGGAGAAGTTCCTTATGGATGTCCTGGATCCATCCAACAGGTCTCGACTGTCCCGCAGAAGGAATCCTTGCAATTTGGAGCATCACAAACTCCCACCGAGGGAAAGCCTCATGATGCCCCCGCTCCACCTTCATGAAGAAGCCATCACAGACAGAAACTCCAAACTGAGCCAATATCTGATATTCGCCCTGACTTTAGGTGCATGAGATCTCGATTCAGCTCTGCATAGTGTGCCTGCCCTGACCTTGCCTGAAACATAAGCCTAGCCTGTGTTCTCAGACTTCCGTCCTCACACTCCTGCCCAAAAGCCCTCCAGTTTGGCAATTCTGGAGTCACAATGCAGCACTCTGCCTGCCCTCCAGAAGAAAAACGTTGCCCTATGGGGCTACCCAGAAACACCAAATGAGGATCAACCTGCACGCCACTCAAATGTACTCCAATTATACAGTCTACCCTGGGCACTAATGCCTTGTCTGACACAGCCGAGCCCGGAACTAGGGACAGACACCCAGACAGCTGGCTGCACACTGAGGACATCGGACCCGCCTGGGTTGTCATCTCTTCCCCTCCTCGGTTTTCAGGCTTCAGAACCTAGACCTTATCTCTGCTCACTGCCCAAGGGTCAACGTGATGCAGAAATCAGAACTCCTCCTTCCCCATGGCAAGAAACCTTGTGGTTCGCATCTTGTCCAACGTTCAGTGTAGGAAAAATCAGCGTGGCCCATGAGGCCCCGCCCATACTTGAGGGCCGCAATGGGCATAAACACACATTGCGACCCTCAGCATGAGCCATGTCCTCAAGTAAAGCTTCTCAGTGGCAGGAGCAAGAGCACGCATAAGAGGTTTGCCATGGCCCTAATCCCCCAATATTAAACAGAGGTCAAGATGTCTAGTCACCCCTACTCAGGGCTCTGCTCTGTTACCCGTCTTTGGTGGGACACCTGAGGAAAAAAAATCAGAGTGGACTCCTTCCACCCACAGAATGACTCCAACTACTTAGGATTGGTTCAAATCTCCAGAGAGAAAGACTCATCCATGGCCCATGCGGGCACCCCGACATTCCACAGTTACCATTGACACAAAATCGAGAGACAAAAGCCTGAGCAAGCACCTCATACTTGCCCTTTGATCATAGCCCGAAAAATTCTCCTCTTGGATTATCGTTTGGGCCTGCCATACCTACATCCCCAAACCTAAGCCGAGTTTGTGTTTTCAGACTTCTGTCCAGACAGCCCTGTCCCACACACCCTCCAGACTGGGGCCTCTGGAGCCACACCGCAGGATTGTGCCTGTCCATTCCATTGACCACAACCTTAAAGATTAGGAGAAACCTCCAAAGTCCCAGAGGCCAACCCAATAGTGTAGGATGCCCCGGACAAACAGGGGCAATGTGTCACAAGATGATCAACTACCTCCACTCAGACCTATAGACAGATATCCCCAGAGAAGAATATTGAACCAGAAGGCACCAAGGCCCTAATCAGATCCATTGCTTTTCTTTCCAGACATCTCTCCTAAGAGGCCTGGTTTCCTAAACCAGCATATGGGGGTTTCCTGAGGTACCAATCAGAAAAAATCTCATCTCCACATGGGAAAGTTGTCCTTTGGAGCTGTGTCAAAACCTCCAGTTAAAAGAAACCTTCAGGTCCCCGGAGATAACGCGCCATAACAAAGTCTCCATGGACACAAACCCACATTATGGCCAATCCTAAGGAGAGTCCATTTCAACTCAGCCCCCTCGGTTGCTCCCCCAAAGACAGCAGATCGAATCTGCCTTGTCGCCTGGAGATAATTAAAATGCTAGGCAGGCTCTCCAGGCATCCATCCTTCGAACCCTGCTCTGGAGTTTTTCCACATGGGAAGTCCTGGAGCCATCCAACAGTTCTCAATTGTCCTGCAGAAGGAGTCCTTGAGGATTGGAGCATCTCACAACTCCCAATGTGGGAAAACCTCCATGTCCTCATGATGCCCCTTGCCCTTCATGAAGGGGGATCATAGACAGAAACTAAAACCTGAGGAAACGTCTGATCCTGGCCCTGACTTCAGATGCACTAGATCTCGATTCAGCTTTAAAGAGGGTGTCTGCCATGCCCTCTCCCCCAAAACTAATCCTAGCTTGTGTTCTCAGACTTTGGTCCTCATACTCCTAGGCCACAAGCCCTCCAGTCTGGGAATTCCGGAGCCACAATGCAGAACTCTGCCTTCCCTCCAGAAGAAAAACGTTGCCCTATGGGGCTACCCAGAAATGCCAAATGAGGATCAATCTGCTCGCCACTAGACTGTACCCAAATTACAGTCTACCCTGCATACTAAGCCCAATCCCACACAGCCTGAGTCCGGACCTCCCAACCCACACCCAGACAGCTGGGGCCACACCTCAGGAATGTACCTGCCACAACCCTACAGATTTGGAGAAAGCTCCAAAGTCCCCGAGAACATCCCGATAGTGTAAGCCGACTGGGACAAACAGGGTGATCTGACACAAGCTGAGCAACGACCTCCACTCAGAACCATAGACAGACGTTCCCAGAGAAGAAGATTGAAGAGGACAGGGCCCAGGCCCTAATCGGATCCATTGCTTTGTTTTCCAGGCATCTCTCCTCAGATGCCTTGTTTCCAATACCAGCTTATGGAGGTTCCTGAGGCACCACGTATAACTAATCTCGTCTCCACATGGGAAACATGCTTTTTGGAGCTGTTTCAAAATTTCTGGTTTGGAGAATCCTTCAGGGCCCCAGAGCCACCACACCATTCCAAGGTCTCCATGGACACAAAGCCACATTATG
Organism: Neogale vison; assembly: GCF_020171115.1. NCBI lineage: Eukaryota > Metazoa > Chordata > Mammalia > Carnivora > Mustelidae > Neogale > Neogale vison. Next base: position 111,342,332 of record NC_058092.1, read on the forward strand.
AACCATCCTCAGGAGAGTCCATTTCAACTCAGCCCCCTTGGTTACTACCCCAGAGCCAGAAAATCGAACCTGCCTTGTCGCTAGAGGAAAATTAGAATGCGAGGTGGGCTGTTCAGGCATCCAACGTTAGAACCCTGATCTGGAGAAGCACCTTATGAGGCATCCTGGATCCATCCAACAGGTCTTGACTGTCCCACAGAAGGAATACTTGCGATTTGGAGCATCTCACAACTCCCATAATGGGAAAACCTCCATGGCCTCGTGATGCCACCCCATCTTCATGAAGGGGCCATCATGGACAGAAATTCCAGCTTGAGGCAACGTCTGATCCTCGCCCTGATTTCAGATGCACGAGATCTCAATTCAGCTCTGCAGATGGTGCCTGACCTGTTTTTACCCTGAAACCTAAGCCTAGCTTGTGTTCTAGGATTTCCGTCCTCACACACCTGGACCACAAGCCCTCCAGTTTGGGAATTCAGGAGACACAATGCAGCAATCTGCCTGCCCTCCAGAAGAAAAACATTGCCCTATGGGGCTACCCAGAAACCCCCAAAGAAGATCAAATGCATGCAACATGACTGTACCCCAATTATACCATCCAGCCTGGGCACTAATGCCCTGTCTGACAAAGCCTGAGCCCGGACCCACGGAATGACAACCAGACAGCTGGGGCCACACCTCAGGACTGTACCTGCCCTCGCCAAGGGAATTCTGCCTACTCCATTGGTCACAACCCTACAGATTAGAAGAAACCTCCAAAGTCCCTGAAACCATCCCAATAGTGTAGGCTGCCCAGAACAACAAGGGCCATCTGACATAAGTTGAGCAATGACTTGTACTCAGAACTGTAGACAGTTGTGACCGGAGAAGAAGATTGAAGCGTACAGGTCCCTAGGCCTGAATCGGATCAATTGCTTTGGATTCCAGGCATGTCTCCTCACATGCCTGGATTCCAATACCAGCTTATGGGGGTTCCTGAGGCACCAATCAAAACAAATGTTGTCTCCTCATGGGAAACTTGCTCTTTGTAGCTGTGTCAAAACTTCCGGTTAGGAGATTCCTTCAGGGTCCCGGAGCCACCGCCCCATTCCAAGGTCTCCATGGACACAAACCCACATTATGACCATTCTGCAGGAGAGTACATTTCAACTCAGGCCCCGGTTGCTCCCCCAGAGCCAGCAGATCAAACCTGCCTTGTCATTAGGAGTCAGTTGGAATGTGAGGCGTGCTCTCCAGTGATCCATCCTTAGAACCCTGCTCTGTAGCAGTTCCTTATGGACTTCCTGGATCCATCCAACAGGTCTTGACTGTCCCACAGAAGGAATCCTTGCAGCTTGGAGCATCACACACTCCCACCCTGGGAAATCTTCCAGGGCCTCGTGATGCCCCTCCACACACCTTCATGAAGGACCATCATGGACAGAAACTCCAAACTGAGCCAACATCTGAACCTTGCCCTGACTTCAGATGCACGAGATCTCGATTCAGCTCTGCAGAGTGAGCCTGCCGTGCCCTAGCCGAAACATGAGCCTACCTTGTGTTCTCAGACTTCTGTCCTCACACTCATGCCCCACAAGCTTTCCAGTTTGGGAATTCTGGAGTCACAATGCAACACTCTGCCTGCCCTCCAGAAGAAAAACGTTGCCCTATTCGGCTACCCAGAAACCCCAAATGAGGATCAACATGCACAACACTTGACTGTACACCAATTATACAGTCTACCCTGGGCACTAATGCCCTGTCTGACAAAGCCTGAGCCCAGACATGGAGACAGACACCCAGACAACTGGCCGCACACTGAGGACATCGGACCCGCCATGGCCTGGGTCGTCATCTCTTCCCCTCCTCGGTTTTCAGGATTCAGAATCTAGACCTTATCTCCACTCACTGCCCAGGGGTGAAAGTGATGCAGAAATCCGAACTCTTAGCTCCCCATGGCAAGAAACCTTGTGGTTGGCATGTTGTCTAATGTTCAGTGTAGGAGAAACCAGCGTGGCCCATGAGGGCCCGCCCATACTTGAGGGCCGTGATGAGCACAAACACACTTTGGGATCCTCAGTGTGAGCCCTGTCCTCAAGTAAAGCCTCTAAGTGTCTGGGCCAAGAGCACACATATGAGGCTTGCGATGACCCTAGTCCCCCAATCGTAACCAGAGTTCGAGATGTCTAGTCACCCCTACTCAGGGCTCTGCTCTGTTACCCATCTTTGGGGACACCTGATGTAAAACAAAACAAAACTAAACTAAACTAAAAACAAACAAAAAGAAAACCAGAAAGGACTCCTCCCATCCACAGAATACCCCAACCACTTGGGATTGGTCCAAATCTGCATAGAGAAAGACTCGTCCATGGCCCACGAGGACACCCTGATATTCTAAGGCCACTGTTGACACAAAATCCAGAGACAAAATCCTGATCAAGTGTCTCACACTTGCCCTTGTTCATAGCCCGAAAAATTCTCCTCACGGTCTGTAGATTGGACCTGCCATACCCACATCCCCAAACCTAAGCCGAGTTTGTGCTTTCAGACTTCTGTCCTGACAGCCCTGTCCCACACACCATCTAGGCTGGGGCCCCTGGAGCCACATCTCAGTACTGTGCCTGCCCTCTCCAAGGGAATCCTGCCAATTGCATTGACCACAACTCTACAGCTTAGGAGAAACCTCCAAAGTCCCTGAGGCCATCCCAATAGTGTAGAGCACACAGGACAAACAGAGACGATGTGACAAGCTGAGCAAATACCTCAGACCCGTAGACAGATATCCCCAAAGAAGATTGAACCAGACAGGCACCAAGGCCCTAATCGGATCCATTGCTTTTCTTGCCAGACATCTCTTCTCAGAAATCTGGTTTCCAATACGAGCATATGGGGGATTCCTGAGGTACCAATCAGAAGAAATCTTGTCTCCACATGGGAAACTTGTCCTTTGGAGCTGTGTCAAAACCTCCAGTTAGGACAAATACTCAGGTCCCCGGAGCCACCGTCCCATTCCAAGTTCTCCATGGACACAATCCCACATTATGACCCATCCTCAGGAGAGTGCGTTTCAACTCAACCCCCTTGGTTACTCCCTCAGAGCCAGCAGATCGAACCTGCCTTGTCTCTAGGAGAAAATTGGAATGGGAGGCGGGTTCTACAGGCATCATTCTTAGACCCTTGCTCTGGAATCGTTCTGTATGGGACCTCCTGGAGCCATCCAACAGGTCTCAACTGTCCCACAGAAGGAATCCTTGAGGACTGAAGCATCTCACAACTCCCATCATGGGAAAGCTTCCATGGCCACATAATGCCATCTTCATGAAGGAGGATCATGGACAGAAACTCCAACGTAAGCCAACGTCTGATCCTCACCTTGACTTCAAATGCATGAGATCGCAATTCAGCTCTTCAGAGTGTGCCTGACGTGCCCTTGCCCCATCACCTAAGCCTAGCTTCTGTTCTCAGACTTCTGTCCTCACTCTTCTGGACCACACGCCCTCCAGTTTGGGAATTCTAGAGCCACAATGTGGCACTCTGCCTGCCCTCCGGAAGATAAATGTACACTTCTGGGGCTACCCAGAAATGACAAATGAGGATCCACCTGCGAAACTCGACTGTACCCCAATTATACAGTCTACCCTGGGCACTAATGACCTGTCTGGCACAGCCTGAGCCCGGACCTCTCAACTGCCCCCCAGACAGCTGGGACCACACCTCAGGACTGTGTCTGCCCTCTCCAAGGGAATTCTGCCTATTCTAATGGCCACAAACCTACAGACTAGGAGAAACCTCCAAAGTCCCTGAGACCATCCCAGTAGTGTAGGCCGCCGGACTAATAGGGGCGATCTGACACAAGCTGAGCAACGACCTCCACTCAGAACCATTCACAGATGCGCCCAGAGAAGACTGAAGCATACAGGTCCTTAGGCACGAATAGGATCCATTGCTTTGGATTCCAGGCATCTCTCCTCAGATGCCTGGTTTCTAATACCAGCTTATGGGGGTTCCTGAGGCACCAGTCAGAACAAATCTCATCTCCACATGGGAATCTTGCTCTTTGGAATTGTGTCAAAACCTCCGGTTAGGAGAATCCTTCAGGGTCCCAGAGCCATCGCACTATTCCAAGGTCTCCATGACACAGACCTACATTATGACCCATCTTCAGGCGAGTCCATTTCAACTCAGCAACCTCGGTTGCTCCCCCAGAATTGCAGATCGATCCTGCCTTGTCGCTAGGAGACATTTGGAATGTGAGGAGGGCTTCCCAGGCACCCATCGCTAGAACCCTGCTCTGTAGAAGTTCCTTATGGGACGTCATGGATCCATCCAACAGGTCTCGACTGTTCTGCAGATGGAATCCCTGTGGTTTGGAGCATCACACACTCGCACGATGGGAAAACCTACATGGCCTCGTGATTCCCCACTACCTTCATAAAGGGGCCATCATGCATAGAAACTCCAACCTGAGTCAATGTCTGATCCTCGCCCTGACTTCAGATGCACGAGATCTCGATTCAGCTCTGCAGAGTGTGCCTGCCGTGCCCTCGCCCAGAAACCTAAGCCTAGCTTGGGTTCTCAGACTTCTGTCCTCACAGTATTGGCCCACAAGCCATCCAGTTTGGGAATTCTGGAGACACAATGCAGCACTCTGCCTGCCCTACAGAAGAAAAACTTTGCCCTATGGGGCTACCCAGAAACCCCAAATGCGGATACACCTGCATGCCACTCGACTGTACCCCAATTATAGTCTAGCCTGGACACTAATACACTGTCTGACACAGTCTGAGGCAGGTCCTCGCCACCGACACCCAGACAGCTGGCCCCACACTGAGACCATCAGTCCCACCATGGCCTTAGGTCATCCTCTCTTCCCAACCTCGGTTTTCAGACTTCAGAACCTCGACCTTACCTCCTCTCACTGCCCAGCGGTGTATGTGATGCAGAAATCAGAACTTCTCCTTCCCCATGGCAAGAAAACCTGTGGTTGGCATGTTGTCCAACGTTCACTGCTAGAGAAACCAGCGTGGCCCATGAGGTCCCGCCCAGGCTGGAGGACTGCGATGGGCACAAACGCACACTGGGACACTCAGCGTGAGTCCTATCCTCAAGTAAAGCCTCTCAGTGGCTGGACCAAGAGCATGCATATGGAGCTTGCAATGCCCCTAGTTCCCCAATCTTAACCAGATGTCGAGATCTAGTCACGCTTACTCAGGGCTCGGCTCTGGAATCCCTCTTCGGTGGGACACCTGAGGTTAAAAAAAAATACAGAAAGGATTTCTCCCATCCACAGAATGACCCCAACCACTTGGGATCGATTCAAATCTTTAGAGAGAAAGACTCGTCCATGCCCCATGAGGTCACCCTGACATTCCACGGCCACTGTTGACACAAAATCTGGAGACAAAAGCCTGAGGAATTGCGTCAAACTCGTCCTTTGTTCGTAGCCCGAAAAATTCTCCTCACAGTCTGTAGATCGGGACTGCAATACCTACATCCCCAAACCAAAGCTGCGTTTGTGTTTTCAGACTTCTGTCCCCACAGTCCTGGCCCACACAGCCTCCAGGTTTGGGTCCCTGGAGCTACACCTCAGGACTGTGCCTGCCCTCTCCACGGAAATTCGGCCCATTCCTTTGGCCACAACTCTACAGATTAGTAGAAACCCCCAAAGTCTCCGAGGCCATCCCGATAGTGTAGGACGTCCACGACAAACAGGGGCGATCTGTCACAAGGTGAGCATCTACCTCAACTCAGACCTGTAGACAGATATCCCCAGAGAGGAAGATTGAACCGGACAGGCCCCTAGGCCCTAATCGGATCCATTGCTTTGGTTTCCAGGCATCACTCCTCAAATGCCTGGTTTCTAATACCTGCCTATAGGGGTTTCTGAAGGTCCCAATTAGAACGTATCTCATCTCCACATGGGAAACTTGCTCTTTGGAGCTTTGTCAAAACCTCCAGGTAGGAGAAACCTTCAGGTCCCAGGAGCCACTGACCCATACCAAAGACTCCATGGACACAATCCCACATTATGACATATATTCAGGAGAGTCCATTTGAACTCAAGCCCCTCAGTTGCTCCCCCAGTGCCAGCAGTTCGAACCTGTCTTGTCACTAGGAGATAATTGGAATGCGAGGCAGGCTCTCCAGGCATCCATCCTAAGTACCCTATCTGGCATCATTACATATGGGATGTTCTGGAGCCATAGAACAGGTCTCGACTGTCCCGCAGAGGGAATCCTTGCAGATTGGAGCATCTCACAACTCCCATCTTCAGAAAACCTCCATTGCCTCAAGATGCCACCCACCTTCATTTAGGGGATCATGGACAGAAACTCCAAACTGAGCCAACGTCTGATTCTCGCCCTGACTTCAGATGCATGAGATCTCAATTAAGCTCTTCAGAGTGTGCCTGCCGTGCCGTCACCCCAAAACCCAAGCCTACCTTGTGTTCTCAGACTTCTGTCCTCACACTCCTGGCTCACAAGCTCCCCAGTTTGGGAATTCTGGAGCCACAATGCAGCAATCTGCCTGAACTCCAGAAGAAAAACGTTGCTCTATGTGGCTACCCAGAAACCCCAAATGAGAATCAGCCTGAACACCACTAGACTGTACCCCAATTATACAGTCTAGCCTGGGCAATAAAGCATTGTCTGACACAGCCTGAGCCCAGACCTCCCGACCGACACCCAGACAGCTGGGGCCTCACCTCAGGACTGTGCCTGACCTTGCCAAGGGAATTCTGCCAATTCCATTGGGCACAACCCTACAGATTAGGAGAAACACCCAAAGTCACCGAGACCATCCCAATAGTGTAGGCCGCCCGGGACAAATACGGGCGATCTGACACAAGCTGAGCAAAGACCTCCACTCATAACCTTAGACAGATGTGCCCAGAAAAAATTGAAGTGGACAGGTCCCTAGGCCTGAATAGGATCCCTTGCTTTGGATTCCAGGAATCTCTCCTCAGATGCCTTTTTTCCAATACCAGCTTATGGGGGTTCCTGTGGCACCAATCAGAACAAATCTCGTCTCCACATGGGAAACTTACTCTTTGGAGCTGAGTCAAAAACTCCGGTTAGGAGAATACTTCAGGGCCCCGGAGCCACTGCCCCATTCCAAGGTCTCCATGGACACAAACCCACATTGTGACCCATACTCAGGAGAGTCCATTGCAACTCGCCCCCTCGGTTCTCCCCCAGAGACAGTAGTTCAACCCTTCCCTGTAGCTAGGAGAAAATTGGAATGCAATGTGGTCTGACCAGGCATCCATCATTAGAACCTTGCTCTGGAGAAGTTCCTTATGGGACGTCGTAAATCCATCCAACAGGTCTCGACTGTCCTGCAGATGGAATCCTTGAGGTTTGGAGCATCACACACTTCCACCATGGGAAAACCTCCAAGGCCTCGAGATGCACCCCTACCTTTATGAAGGGCCCATCATGGACAGAAACTCCAATCTGAGTCAACGTCTGATCCTTGCCCTGACTTCAGATGCACAAGATCTGGGTTCTGCTCTGCAGACTGTACCTGCCGTGCCCTCACCCCAAAACCTAAGCCTACTTTGTGTTCTCAAACTTCCATCCTCACACTCCTGGCCCACGAGCCCTCCAGTTTGGGAATTCTGGAGACACAATGCAGCACTCTGCCTGCCATACAGAAGAAAAACTTTGCCCTATGAGGCTACCCAGAAACCCCAAATGAGGATCAAACAGCACACCACACGACTGTACCCCAGTTATACCATCCAGCCTGGGCACTAATGCCCTGTTTGACACAGCCTGAACCCGGACCTCATGACCGACACCAGACAGCTTTCCGCACACTGAGTAGATCAGACCTGCCATGGCCTTAGGTCGTCATCTCTTCCGAACCTTGGTTTTCAGGCTTCAGGACCTATATCTTACCTACACTCACTGCCCAGCGGTAAACGTGCTGCAGAAATCAGAACTCCTTACCCAAGGCAAGAAAACTTGTGGTTGTCATATTGTCCAAGTTCAGTGTACGATAAACCAAGGTGGTCCATTATGCTCCACCCATGCTTGAGGGCTGCGATGGGCACAGACACACATTGGGACACTCAGCGTGAGCTTTATCTTCAGGTAAAGCCTCTCAGTGGCTGAGCCAAGAGCCCACATATGGGGCTTGCCATGCCCCTAGTCCACCAATCTTAAACAGGGTTCGAGATGTCTAGTCACCCCTACTCAGGGCTGTTCTCTAGAATCCCTCTTTGGTGGACACCTGAGGTTAAAATATATATATATATATATATATATATATATATATATATATAGATATAGATATAGATATAGATATAGATATATAGATATATATACCGAAAGGACTCCTCCATCTACAGAATGACCCCAACCACTTGGGATCAGACCAAATTCCCAGAGTGAAAGAGTCGTGCATGGGCCATGATGCTCCGTGACATTCCACAGCCACAGATGACACAAAATGCGGAGACAAAAGACTGAGCAGGCCCCTCACACTTGTCCTTTGTTCATAACCCAAAAAATTCTCATGGTCTGTAGATCGGGCCTGAGATACCTAGGACCCCAAACCTAAGCTAAGTTTCTGTTTCAGACTTCTGTCCCCACAGTCCTGGACACACACCCTCCAGGCTAGGGCCCTTGGAGCCCCACCTCAGGACTATGCCTGCCCTCTCTAAGGGAATTCGCCTGTTCCAATGCTCACAACCCTACAGATTAGGAGAAACCTCCAATGTCCCCTAGACTAACCCAATAGTGTAGGCCACCCAGGACAAATAGCGGCAATCTGTCACAAGCTGAGCAATGATGTCACTCAGAACAGTAGACAAATATCCCCAGAGAAGAAGTTTGAACTGGACAGACCCCTAGGCTTTAATCGGATCCATTGCTTTTGTTTCCAGGCATCTCTCCTCAGAGGACTGGTTTCCAATACCAGCATATGATGGTTTCCAGAGGTACCAATCAGAAGAAATCTCGTCTCCACATGGGAAGCATGGTCTTTGGATCTGTGTCAAAAGCTCCATTTAAGAGCCACCTTCAGGTACCTGAAGCTACCACCCCATTCCAAGGTCTCCAGGGACACAAACCCACATTATGACCCATCCTCAAGAGTGTCCATTTCAACTCAGCCCCCTCGGTTGCTCCCACAGAACCATCAGATCGAAACTGCCTTGTCTCTAGGAGAGAACTGGAATGTGAGGCGGGCTCTCCAGGCATCCATGCTTAGAACCCGTCTCTGGCATCATTCCATATGGAATGTCCTGGAGCCATCCAACAAGTCTCCACTGTCCCACAGAAGGAATACTTGCGGATTGGAGCTTCTCACAAATTGCATTATGGGAACACCTCCTTGGCCTCATGATGACCTCCCCTTCATGTAAGGTGATCATGGACAGAAAATCCAACCTGAGCCAACGTTTGATCCTCGCCCTGGCTTCAGATGCACAAGATCTTGTTTCATTATGCAGAGAGTGCCTGCCGTGCCTTCGCCCCAAAACCTAAGCCTCGATTGTGTTCTTAGACTTCCGTCCTCACATTCCTGGCCCACAAGCCCTCCAGTTTGGGAATTCCGGAGGCACAAGGCAGCACTCCGCCTGTCCTCAAGAAGAAATACATTGCCCTAAGTGGCTACCCAGAAATGCCAAATGAGGATCAACCTGCCTGCCACTTGACTGTACCCCAATGACACAGTCTACCCTGGGCACTAAAGCCTTGTCTGATACAGCCTGAGCACCAACCTCCCGATTGACACCCAGACAGCTGGCCACACAGTGAGCACATTGGACCCGTCAGGGCCTTAGGTCGTCATCTCTTCCCACCCTCGGTTTTCGGGCTTCAGAACCTAGACCTTATCTCCAATCACTGCCCAGGGGTGAACGTGATGAGGAAATAAGAACTACTCCTTCCCCATGTCAGGAAACCTTGCTGTTGGCAGGGAGTCAAACCTTCAGTGTAGGAGAAACGTGCATGGCCCATGAGGCCACGCCCATGCTTGAGGGCAGCCTTGGGCACAAACACGCATTGTGACCCTCAGTGTGAGTCCCATATTCAAGTAACGCCTCTCAGTGGCTGGACCAAGAGCTCCCATATGGGGCTTGCCTTGCCCTTAGGCCCCTAGGCCAAACCAGAGGGCTAATTTTCCAGTTTTCAGTACCCACTGCTCTGCTCTAGAATCCCTCTACTGGGGGGACACCTGAGGCAGAAAACAGGACTCCTCCCTTCCCTTCGAATGACCCCAAACTCTTGGGAGCTTGGCAAATCACCCGAAAGGGAGACTCTTCCATGGCCAATGAGGCCACCCCTACATTAAATGGTCATCGTGAACACAACATCCAGGGACAAAAACCTGAGCGACAGCTTCCCACTCTCCCTCCTTTCATATCCTGATGGAGATCTCTTCACGAACTGTAGATCAGGCCTGCCATAACCTTGACCCCAAACCTGAGCCAAGTTTGTGTTTTCGGACATCTGTCCCCACAGCCCTGTCTCACACACCCTCCAGGCTGGGGCCTCTGGAGCTACATCACAGGACTGTTCCTGATCTCTCCTAGGAAACTGTGCCCATTCCACTGGCCACAACTCTACAGAATAGGAGAAACCTCCAGGCGCCCGAGGACATCCCACTACTGTAAGCAGTCCTGGACATACAGGGGCATTCTGACACAAGCTGAGCAACTACCTCCACGCATACACGCAGACAGATGTCCACAGAGACAGAAGATTGAACCGGACAGTCCCATAAGACCTAATCTGAACTCTTGCTTTTGTTTACAGGTTTCACTCCTCAGAGGCCTGGGTTTGAAGACCAGCATATGGGGCTTCCTGAGGCACCAAACAGAACACCTCTCATGTCCACATGGGAAACTTCCTTGTTGGAGCTGTGTCAAACACTTCGGGTTGGAGAATTCTGCAGTTTGAGCTGTATCAAACACTTTGGGTAGGCGAATTCTGCACACAAACTCCAAGGAAAAACATTGCCCTATGGGGCCCTCCGGAAACCCCAAATGAGGATCAACCTGCTAGGGCCTTGACTGCACCCCAATTGGATAGGCTTCCCTGGGCACTAATGCTCTGTCTGACACAGCCTGAGTCCAGACGTCCCGACAGGCAAGGAAAGAGCTGGCAGCACACCTAGCGCATCAGACCTGCCATGGTCTTAGGCCATCATCTCTTCCCAACCTGGGTTTTCAGACATCTGAACCTAGACATTATATCAAATCCCCGCAGAGGTGGTACCTGAAGCACAAATCAGAACTTCTCCTTCCCCATGGCTGAAAAGCTTGCTGTTGGGATGGAGTCACACCTTCAGGGTAGGAGAAACCTTCACAGACCCTAAAGCCACACCCAAACATGAATACCGCCATGGGCACAAACTTGCATTGTGACCCTCAGCATGAGCCCCATGTTGAAGTAAGGGCTCTCTGGGCCTGGACGAAGAACCCCACATATGGGGCTTGCCAAGCCTCTATGATCCCAAACCGCACCAGAGTTCCAGTTTTCCAGTCGCCCATACCCGGGGCTCTGCTCTGGAATGCCTCTCTTGGAGAGACACCTGAACCAGAGAACAGGACTCCACCCTTCCCACAAAATGGCCCACAAAACTCTTGGGAGCTGGTCCAAATCCCCAGAGATGGAGACTCGTCCATAGCCCCTGAGGCCACCCCTACATTCCACGTCTATCCTGGACACAACATCCAGAGACAAAATCCTGAGGGACCGCCTCCCACTCGCCCTTCTTTCATAAGCCGAGGAGCTCCCCTCATGGTCTGTAGATCCAGCCTGCCATACCCTTGGTGCCACACCATAGGCGAGTTTGTGTTTTTATACTTCTATGCCCACAGCCCAGATCAACACACCCTCCATGCTAGGGCTTCTGGAGCCACACCTAATAACTGTGCCTGTCCTCTCCAAGGAAACTATGCCCAATCCATTGGCCACAACCCTACATATTAGGAGAAATCTCCAAGTCCCGTGAGGCCATCCTGATAGTGTAGGCTGCCCAGGACTAAGAGTGGCACTCTGACATCAGCTGAGCAACTATCTCCCCGTAGACACTCAGACAGTGTCCCCAGAGACAGAAGATTGAAATAATCAGGCCCCTAGTCCCTAATCTGAAGCCTAGCTTTGGTTTCTAGGTGTCTCTCCTCAGAGGACTGGTTTTGAAGACCAGATCTGGGGCTTTTCTGAGGCACCAAACAGAATCTCTCTCATCTCCACATGGGAGGTTTCTTATTGGAGCTGTATCAAACCCTTTGGGTAGGCGAATTCTGCAGGGCCCCTGAGCCACCAGCACATTCCAAGGTCTCCATGGACACAAACCCATATTATGACCCATCCTCAGGAGAGTCCATTTCAACTCAGCCCACTGGGTAGGTCCCTCCAGAGCCAGCAGTTCAAACATGTCTTGTCACTAATAGCCAGTGGGAATGCGAGGTATGCTGTATAGGCATCCATCCTTCGAACCCTGCTCTCCAGTCCTTCAGTCCTGGAGCCATCCAACAGATGGCAGAAGGAAACCTTGTGGTATGGAGTAACTCACAAACTCAGCAATGGAGAACCTCCTTGGCCTCATCAGGCCTCCGCTTCATGAAGGGGCCATCATGGACACAAACACCAGCCTCAGGCAACGTCTGATCCTCACCCTGACTTCAGATGCAGGAGATCCCTATTTAGCCTCTGCTGAGTGGGCCTGTCATGCCCTCGGCCCCAAACCTCATGCTAGCTTGTGTTTTCAGACTTCTGTCCTCACACTCCTGGCACACAAGCCCTCCCAATTGGGAATACTGGGACTACAATGAAGCACTCTGCCTGCCCACCAGAAGAAAAACATTGTCTATGGCTTTGCCCAGAAACCCCAATTTAGGATCAACCTGCTCGGCCCTTGGCAACACCCAATTACATAGGCAACCCTAATCACTAATGCTCTGTCTTACATACCCTGAGCCCAGACCTTCCAACAGACACTGAGAGAGCTGGCCGCACACCCAGCCAATCGGACCCACCATTGTCTTAGGCCATTCATCCCTTCCCATTGAACTGCATGTCTTCCTGGAGGTATGTTCTGAGTCTGTGTCATACTGTGCATTTTTTCTGGAGCAGCCTATGAAATGGGTGGGCTTAGGGGCCTTGCATGTTTCTCCTAATCTGGAGGGTTTGGGAACCTGGCACAGGCAGACTTTCCTTGGGAGAAATTGCCCAGTGATGTGGTGTGGTTCTGAAGGCCCCTTCCTGGAGGACATGTGGGTCAGGTCTTTGGGACCAAAGTCTTCAGACACAAACTCGGGTAAGAGTTAGGGGCGAGGTGATGGCATTCCCGATCTGCAGACCCTGAGGGCAGCTCCTCGGGATTTGAAATTTGGGTGGTTGAGAAGCAGGAGCACAGGATTTTCTGTCTGGATTGTGTGTCTAGGATGGCCACAGAATGGAGGGGTGGCCTCATGGGTTCATGGGAGATTCTACCTCTCTGGGGATTCTGCCTGGCACCCACAGATTGGTGTCTTTCTGTGGGAAGGTGAGAGTGTGGTTTTCCGTGTCAAGGATCCCACCAAAACAAGCATTCCAGAGATGGTTTCTGGTTCTGGGAGCCTGGATAAACTCACCCGGGTTTAGGATTTGGGACTAGGGACCTGACAGGCTCATTCTGTGGCCGTCTGGTCCAACTCCCAAGGGGGCTTGTTGGAAAGGGGTCTCAGGCTGTGGGTCACAATGCCTGTTTTTCCCCAGCTGCCCATATGGGGTGGGCATGGTCTCATGGGTCATGCACGTGCCTCCCACTCTGAGGGTTGGACAGCCATCTCAACATTCAGTTTTCCTGCCATGGGGAAGGAGAAGTACTCTTTTGTGCTTCAGAGTCCCCCATGGGCAGGAATTTGAGCTAAGTTCTGGGACAGATACCTGAATACCCAGGTTGCTTTGAGATGATGGCCTTGGGCCAAGGCAGAACACACCTGCCGGATATGGGGTATGTTCTCTGGGTAGCTGACAGGAGTTCGGGGATCAAACTGTGTCAGACAGAGCATTCGAGCAGAGGCCTATGATAATGGGGTGCTGTTGAGAGCCATGCAGCCGGATCATCATGTGCGGTTTCTGCGCAGACCCATAGGGCAATTCTTCTTTGTGGTGGGTAGGCAAAAGGCTGCGTTTTGGCTCCAGAATTCCCAATATGGAGGGCTTGCAGGCGAGGACTGTTAGGACAGAAGTCTGAAAACACAAGCTATGGGCAAGCTCAGTGCTGAGCTCATGGCTGTTCCAAATTGTAGCAGCTGTTTTGAGATCTCCAGCACCTGAGTATGCACGAGGGTCAGATATCTGCTCACACTGGAGTTTGTAACCATGATGGCCAAGGAATGGTGGTGTGGCCTCAAGAAGCCTTGGAGGTTTTCCTAAGCTGGGGTTGTGAGCTGCTCCAATCAGCAAAGGGTTCTACTGTGGGACAGGGGAAATCTGCTTCGAGGGCTCCAGGGTCCCCCATATGGAAATATTTGATAGCAGAGCTCTCTAAATGGAGTCCTGAGAAGCCCACCTCACATTACCATTGCAGCCGTGGAACAGGGAAGGCTTGATTTCCTGGCTCTGATTCCAATTTCCAAATGATCTGCGTTGACGGAAGTTTTCAGTCTAACGGGTCCCAATGCTGCTTGATGTCCAGGGAGAACTTAGAATGTGACGGTGGCTCTGGGGCCATGCAGGATTCCCTACCTGAGGGTTAGACCCAGTTCCCAGGAGCCAAGTTTCCTTCTCAGGACAGGTGGGGTTCACTTTATGGATCACGCACCACATGTTGGACCATATGTTGGTTTTCAAGAACAGGCCTCTGGGGACAGAGCCCTGAAAACCTTAGCTAGGGTTCTGATGAGGCCCTGGGGCATGGCAGGTTCAATCTTCGGACTCAGCACCATTGACCTGCCTGTCTTCCTGGAGGTAGGTTCTGAGGCCATGTCAGACTGTGCATTTCCTTCAGAGCAGCCTATGAAATTGGGGTGGGCTCAGGGGCCTTGCAGTTTACTCCTATTGGGGAAGGCTTGGGCAACTGAGACGGGCAGAATTTCCTCAGGGAGCAGGCCCACTGATGTGCTGTGGTTCTGGAGGCTCCTTCCTGGAGGGCATGTGGGTCAGGGCTTTGGGACCAAAGTCTTCAGTCACACACTCATGTAAGAGTTAGAGGCGAGGTGATAGCAAGCCCGATCTGCAGACCCTGAGGGCAGATCCTCGGAATTTGAAATTCGGGAGGGTGGGAGGCAGGAGCACAGAATTTTCTGTATGGATTGTGTGTCTAGGATGGCCACGGAATGGTGGGATGGCCTCATGGGTCCATGGGATATTCTTCCTATCTGCGGATTTTGCCCGGCACCCAAGATTTTGATGTCTTTCTGGGGAAGAGGAAAACGCTGTTTTCCGTCTCAGGGTTCCCATCCAAACAGGGATTCCAGAAATGGGTTCTGGGTCCAGGTGACTGGATAATGGAGCCAAGGCTTAGGATTTGGGCCAAGGGGCATGAGAGGCCCGCTTTGTGGGCTCCTGGTCCAGTATCCAAGTGGGCTTGTTTGAAGAGATTCTCAGGCTAAGGGTCACAATGCCTGTTTGTGCACAGCTGCCCATCGTGAGTGGGCGTGGTCTCATGGGCCATGTACTTGTCTCCCATTCTGAGGGTTGGACAACCATCTGAACATTCAGTTTTCCTGCCTTTGGGAAGGAGGAGTACTCTTTTGTGCTTCAGGGTCCCCTATGGGCAGGAATTTGAGCTATGTTCTGGGACAGGTACCTGAATACTCAAGTTGGTTTGAGATGACGTCCTTGGGCCAAGGCAGGACCCACCTGCAGGATGTGGGGCCCGCTATCTGTGTGACTGACAAGAGGTCAGGGAACAGGCGGCTGTAGACAGAGCATTCATGCACAGGACTGCCTATGATATTGGGGTGCCGTTGAGGGCCGTGAAGGTGGGTCCTCATCTTGGGTTTCTGTGCAGAACCATAGGGCACTTCTTCATTCTGGTGGGCTGGCAGAAGTCTGCATTGTGGCTCCAGAATTCCCAATATGGAAGGCTTGTAGGCGAGGTGTGTGAGAACGGATGTCTTAAAACACAAACCTCAGATAAGCTCAGTACCGAGGACATGGCCCTTCCAATGTGCAGCAGTTGTTTTGAGATCTCCAGCACCTGAATATGCACGAGGGTCAGCTCTCTGCTCATGCTGGAGTTTGAATCCATGATGGCCAACCAATGGTGGGGTGGCCTCAAGAAGCCTTGGAACTTTTCCCAAGCTGGAGTTTGTGAGCTGTTCCAAAAAGCAAGGTGTCCTACTGCAGGACAGGGGAAGTCCGCTTCAAGGGCTCCAGGGTCCCCCATATGGAAAGATTCGATAGCAGATCTCTCTGAATGGAGGCCTGGGAAGCTTTTCTTGTGTTACCCTTGCAGCTGAGGAACAGGACAGGCATGAACCCCTGGCTCTCTTCCAAGTACTAGGAGATCTACGTTGACGGTAGTTCTCAGTCTAACGTGTCACAATGCTTCTTGGTGTCCAGGACACCTTACAATGTGATGGTGGCCCTGGGGCCATGCAGGATTCTCCTATCCTGAACTTTAGGCCCAGTTCCCAGGAGCCAGGTTTCCTTTTCGGGACAGGTGGGGTTCTCTTGTATGGCTCATGGACCACAGGTTGGACCATATGTTGGTTTTCCAAAAGAGGCCTCTGGGGACAGAGGCCTGAAAACTTATGCTAGGCTTCCGATGAGGTCCTAGGGTCATGGCAGGTTCAATCTTTGGACTCAGGACCATTGATATGCGTGTCTTCCTGGAGGAGGGTGCTGAGTCTGTTTCAGACTGTGCAATTTCTCCTGAGCGGCCTATGAAATTGGGGTGGGCTCAGGGGCCTTGAAGGTTTCTCATAGTCTGGAGGGTTTAGGCAACTGAGATGGGCAGACTTTCCTCCAGAGAGCAGGCCTAGTGATGTGTTGTGTTTCTGGAAAGCCCATCATGGAGTGAAAGTGGGTCAGGGCTTTGGGACCAAAGTCTTCAGTCACTAATTCGGGTAAGAATTAGGGGTGAGGTGATGGCAGGCCCGATCTGTAGACCCTGAGGGCAGCTCTTCGGGATTGGAAATTCGGTGGCAGGAAGGAAGGAGCACAGGATTTTCTGTCTGGATTGTGTAGGATGGCCATGGAATGGAGAGGTAGCCTCATGAGTCCAGGGGAGATTCTACCTTTCTGGGAATTCTGCCAGGCACCCAAGATTTTGGTGTCTTTCTGGGGTAAGGGGAGAGCGTGGTTTTTGTGTCAGGGATCCCTTCCAAACAGGAATTCCAGAGATGGGTTCTGGGTTTGGACAACTGGATAACCCAACCAAGGCTTAGGATTTGGCCCTAGGGGCATGACAGGACTGCTCTGTGGGCTCCTGGTCCAGCTTCTTGGGGGGCGTGTTGGAAAGGTGTCTCAGGATGAGGGTCACAATGCCTCTTTGTGCCCAGCTGCCCATCGTGAGTGGGCATGGTCTCAGGGGCCATGCACTTGGCTCCCACTTTGTGAGTTGGACACCATCTCAACATTCAGTTTTCCTGCCATTGGGAAGGAGGAATACTCTTTTGTGCTTCAGGGTCCCCCATGGGTAGGAATTTGAGATAAGTTCTGGGAGAGGTATCTGAATACCCAGGTTGGTACGAGATGACAGTCTAGGGTCAAGGCAGGACCCACCTGCAGGATATGGGGCCCGCTATCTGGGTGGTTGACAAGAGGTCGGGTCTCGGGCTGTGTCAGAAAGAGCATTAATGCAGAGAGAGGCCTATGATATTGGGGTGATGTTGAGGGCTGTGCTAGTGGATCCTCACGTTGGGCTACTGTGAAGACCCATAGGACACTTCTTCTTTCTGTTGGGCAGTTAGTAGGCTGTGTTGTGGCTCCATAATTCCCAGTATGGAGGGCTTACAGACGTGGAATGTGAGGTCATAAGTCTGAAAACACAAGGATCGGTTAAGCTCAGTGCAGAGCACATGGCCGTTCCAATATGTAGCGGTTTTTTCGAGATCTCCAGCACCGGATTATGTGCAAGGGTTAGATATCTGCTCATGCTGCACTTTGTATCCATGATGGTCAATGAATGGTTGGGTGGCCTCAAGAAGCCTTGGAGGTTTTCCCAAGCTGGAGCTTGTGAGCTGCTCCAAACAGCAAGGTGTCCAACTGTGGGACGGGGGAATTCCTCTAAGACGGCTCCAGCGACGCCATATGAAAATATTCGATAGCACAGCTCTCTGGATGGAGGCCTGGGAAGCCCACCTAACTTTACCACTGCAGCTGAGGAACAGGGCAGACTTGATCTGCTGTCTTTGTTTCAAGTTCCAGGTGATCTGTGTTGAGGGAAGATCTCAGTCTAATGGGAGCCAATCCTGCTTTGTGTCCAGGGAGAACTTAGAATGTGGCATTGTCCCTAGGGCCATGCAGGCTTTTCCTATCCTGAGCTTTAGGCCTAGTTCCCAGGAGCCAGGTTTCCTTCTCGGGACAGGTGGGGTTCTCTTGTATGGCCCACAGACCACTGGTTGGACCATATGTTGGTTTTCCAGAATGGGCCTCTGGGGACAGAGGCCTGAAAACATAGGCTAGGGTTCTGATGAGATCCTAGGTGCATGGCAGGTTCAATCTTAGGACTCAGTGACATTTACCTGCGTGACTTATTGGAGGTAGGTGCTGAGGCTGTGTCAGACTCTGAATTTTTCTCAAGAGCAGCTTATGAATTTGGGTTGGGCTCAGGGGTCTTGCAGGTCTCTCCTGATCTGGAGGGTTTGGGCAACTGAGATGGGCAAATTTTCCTCGGGAGAAAGGCCCAGTGATGTGTTGTGGTTCTGGAGGCCCCATCCTGGAAGGAATATGGGTAAGGGCTTTGGGACTAAAGTCTTCAAACACGGGGCGCCTGAGTGGCTCAGTGGGTTAAGCCGCTGCCTTCGGCTCAGGTCATGATCTCAGGGTCTTGGGATCGAGTCCCGCATCAGGCTCTCTGCTCAGCAGGGAGCCTGCTTCCCTCTCTCTCTCTCTGCCTGCCTCTCTGCCTACTTGTGATCTCTCTATGTCAAATAAATAAATAAAATCTTTAAAAAGAAAAGTCTTCAAACACAAACTCGGGTAAGAGTTAGGGGCGAGGTGATGGCATTTCCAATCTGCAGACCCTGAGGGCAGTTCCTTGGGATTGGAATTTCGGGTGGCTGTGAGGCAGGAGCATAGGGTTTTCTGTCTGGATTGTGAGTCTAGGATGGCCAAGGAATGGAGAGGTGGTCTCATGGGTCCAGAGGAGGTTCTTCCTCTCTAGAGATTCTGCCCGGCACCCAAGATTTTGGTGTCTTACTGGGGAAAGGAGAGAGCACGGCTTTCCATGTCAGAGTTCCCATTAAAGCAGGGATTCCAGAGATGGGTTCTGAGTCCTGGTGCCTAGATAGCCTTACTGAGGCTTAGGATTTGGGCCTAGGGGCATGAGGAGCCCACTCTGTGGGGTCCTGGTCAAGCACCTGAGTGGGCTTGTTTGAAATGGTTCTCAGGGTGAGGGTCAAAATGCCTGTTTGTGTCCAGCTGCCCATCCTGAGTGGGCATTGTCTCTTATTCAGTACCAAGCGAAAGGCAGACCCAATATGAAGTGGCTTATTCGAGATATCAAGCTCCTGAGTAAGGGCAAATGTCAGATGTTTGCTCACATTGGAGTTTGTGTCTATGATGACTGACAAATGGAGGGCTGTCTTCAAGACGCCATGGAGAATTTCCCATGCTGAGGCTTATGAGATGTTCCAAACAGCAAGGTTTCCTTCCACTGGACAGGTGGAGTTTGATTTGTTTCCTCGAGGTTACCTCATGTGATAAGTTTGGATAGCTGAGCTCTACCGCATGGATGCCTGGAACGTGCACCTCCATTGACGATTGCAGCTGAGGAACATGGCAGGTTCATTCTGGTGGCTCTGGGGCGAAGTACCAAGACCTTGAGTGTCATGGAATCTCTTGCAGATGGGTCACAATGCTTGTTTGATACAAGGGAGATCTTTGGATGTGCTGCTGGATTCTCCTACAATGCACATTTGACACAGGTCGAAGAGCACGGTTTCCTTCTGGGGAAAGGAGATGTTCTGCTGTGTGGCTCACGGACCACTTGTTGTATCATAAGATACTATTCCAGAACAGGCCTCTGAGGACAGATGCCAGAAAACCTAATCTAGGGTCCCAATGAGATCCTAGGGGCTTGTCAGGTTCAATCTGCTGATTCTGGAACATTAAATTTGGAGTCTCTCTGGATATAGGTGATCAGGGCATTTCAGACTACGCATTTGTGTTCAGAGTGGCTTCCAATATTGGGGTGAGCTCAGGGGCCTTGCAGATTTATCCTTATATAGAGTGCCTGGGCAACTCTGACGGACATAGCTTCCTTGGGGACCAAAGGCACAGTCCTGTGGTGTAGCCCCAGAGACTACATTCTGGAGGGTATGTGAGCCATGGTTTTGGGAGAGAAGGCTGCAAACATAAACTCTGGTTAGTGTTAGTGGTGAGGTGATCGCAGGCCCAATGTGTACAAATGGAGGGCAGCTCGTCAGAACCTGTAATTAACGTGACTCGAAGGTGTTAGTACAGGCTTTTTATATCTAGATTGTGTGTTCAGGATGGCCTCAGAATGCAAGTGGGGTCTCATGGCTCCATGGGAGATGTTTTCTCTCTGTGGTTCCTGGTGGCTCCCCATAGTTTGGTGGCATTTTTGGGGAAGGGAATATTGCTGTTTTCCATATTATGTGTGCCCCAGAACAGGGTTTAGAGACTGCCTCTGGTTCTGGGTGCCGGGAAAATCCCACCAAATTTAGGTTTGGGCCCAGGGGCATACCAGGTCTGCAATGCAACGGCCTGGAGGTGCACCTGAGAGGACTTGTTTGAAAGCATGCTCAGGCTGAAGGTCACAATGCCTGCTTGTGCCAATGGTGACCCAAAGGAGTGGGTGTTGTCTTAATTGCCATGCAACTGGCTCTGATTCTGGGGGTTGAACACCAGTCCCAACAGTCAGGTTATCTGCCATGGGGATGGAGGAGTTCCTATTGGGCTTCAGGTTCCCCATTAGCATGTATTCCAGCAAAGGCCTGGGGACATGTGCCTGAATACCAAGGATGTGTAAAGATGACGGACTGGGGCCATTGCTGCTCTCACATGGTGGATATGGGCCAAACTCTCTGGGCGGCTGACATGAGTTTGGTGCTCAGGCTCTGTCAGACACAGCACTAGTGGCCAGGGCAGCATTAAATTGGGATCCCTTGAAGGCCAAGCATTTTGATCTTCATGTGGGGTTTCTGGGCAGACTCACCAGAGAGAGTTCCCCTTTCTCCACATCCCCTCCAATACATGTTGTTTCCTGTATTGTTAATTTTTGCCATTCTAACTGGTGTAAGGTGATATCTCAATGTGGTTTTAATTTGAATCTCCCTGAGGGATAGTGATGATGAACATTTTTTGATGTGTCTGATAGTCATTTGTATGTCTTCATTGGAGAAGTCTCTGTTCTTATCTTCTGCCCATTTTTTATATGATTGCCTGTTTTGTGTGTGTTGAGTTTGAGGAGTTCATTATAGATCCTGGATATCAACCTTTTGTCTGTACTATCATTTGCAAATATCTTCTCCCATTCTGTGGGTTGCCTCAGAATGTGGGTTGTTTTTTTGACTGTTTCCTTTGCTGTGCAGAAGCTTTTGTTTTTGATGAAGTCCCAAGCAGGTTCATTCTGGTGGCTCTGGGGCTTAGTACCATGACCTTGAATTGACATGGAATCTCTTGCAGATGGGTCACAATGCAGGTTTGTTACCAGGGAGATCTTAGAATGTGCTGATGGGTTTGGTGCCATGCAGGATTCTCCTACCCTGAGTGTTTGATACACGTCCAAGAGCACAGTTTCCATCTGGGTACAGGACATGTTCTGCTGTGTGGCTCCGGGACCACATGTTTTATCATAAGGTTGATATTACAGAACAGGCCTCTGAGGACAGATGCCTAAAAACCTAATCTAGGGTTCCAGTGAGGTCCTATGGGCATGTCAGTTTCAATCTTCTGACTCAAGAGCATTGACTTGGCTGTTTGCCGGGATCTAGGTTTCTGGGCAGACTCATCAGGCACTTCTTCTTTCTATGAGGAAGTCAGAATGCTGTATTGTGGCTCCAGAATTCCCTATCAAGAGGGCTTGGTGAACATTAGGGGGAGGATGGAATTGTAAACAAGAGCTATGGATAAATTCAGTGTCAAGCGGAAGGCAATTCCAACGTGCAGCAGCTTATTCAAGCAATCCAGCACCTGAGTAAGGGCGGATGTCAGATGTTTGTTCACAGTGGAGTTTGTGTCTATGATGACTGACAAATGGAGAGGTGGCGTGAAGAGGCCATGGAGGATTTCCCACACTGTGGCTTGTGAGATGTTCCAAATAGAAAGGTTTCATTCTACTGAACAGGAGGAATCTGGTTTGTTTGCTCCAGGGTCCCCCATGTGGAAAGTTTAGGTAGCAGAGCTCTCCTGCATGGATTCCTGGAATGCACATCTCCATTGGCCATTGCACCTGAAGAACATGGCAGGTTCATTCTGATGGTTCTGGGGTGAAATACCAAGGCCTTGAGTTGACTTGGAATCTCTTGCACATGGGTCACAGTGCTGGTTTGTTACCAAGGAGATCTTAGAATGTGCTGGTGGCTATGGAGCCATGCTGGATTCTACTACCCTGAGGATTTGACACAGGTCCAAGAGCACGGTTTCATTCTGGGGACAGGGGATGTTATGGTGTGTGGCTCAGGGGCCACATATTGTATCCTAAGTTGGTATTCCAGAACAGGCTTCTGAGGACAGATGCCATAAAACCTAATCTGGGGTTCCAATGAGGTCCTAGGAGTATGTCAGGTAAAAGCTTCTGACTCAGGACAATTGACTTGGCTGTCTGCCTGGATGTAGGTCATCAGGGTGTTTAAGACTGCGATTTGCATCAGAGCAGCCTCCACTCGTTGGGTGGGCTCAGGGGCCTTTCAGGTTTCACCTAATCTGGAGGGTTTGGGCCACTGTGACGGGTATAGTTTCCTTTGGGATGCAGGCACAGTCCTGTGGTTCAGTTCCAGAAACCCCATACTGGAGGGCATGTGAGCCATGGTTTTGGGAGAGAAGTTTGCAAACACAAACTTGAATTAGGGTTAGTGGTGAGGTGACCGCAGGCCCAGTGCATAGACCTGGAGCGCAGCTCATCAGTAACTGAAATTAGGGTGACTCGTGGCAGAAGCACAGGCTTCTCTATCTGGATTGTGTGTCCAGCCTAGCCTCCGAATGCAGGTGTGGTCTCATGGGTCAATGGGAGATTTTTCCTCTCTAAGGATCTTGGTGGCTACGAATAGTTGGGTGGCTTTTTAGGGGAAGGGAAGAGTGCTCTTTTCCATCTTAGGGATGCCCCAAAACAGGGATTCCAGGATGGGCTCTGGGTCTGAGTGCTTGGAAAATCCCACCATGTATTAGGATATGGGCCTAGGGGTGTCCCAGGCCTGCAATTCGGGATCCTGGTGGTGCAACTGAGAGGGCTTGTTTGAAAGCATGCTCAGGCTGAGGATCACAATTCCTCTTTATGCCCAGGGAGGCCCACAGGATTGGGCGTGTTCTCATTGCCATGCAGCTGGCTCCCACTCTGAGGGTTGGACAACCATCGAAACAGCCAGGTTTCCTGCCATGGGGAAGGAGAAGATCTCTATTGTGGTTCAGGTTCCCTCATTGGCAGGGATTCCAGCAAAGGTCTGGGACAGATGCCTGAATTCCAAGGATGAGTAGAGAGGTCGGACATGGGCCTTGGCCAGTCACAATGCTGGATATGGGCCTCGTTCTCTGGGTGGCAGACACGATGCCGGGGCGCAGGCTCTGTTAGACACAGCACTAGTGGCAAGGGCATCCTATAAATCGGGGTTCCCTTGAGACCAAGCAGATTGATCCTCATGTGGGGTTTTTGGGCAGAGTCAAAAGGCACTTCAAAGTTCTATGGGGCAGGCAGAATGCTGTGTTGTGGCTCCAGAATTCCCTATCACCCTATCAAGAGGGCTTGGGGACAAGTAGGGTGAGGATAGAATTGTAAACAGCAGGTACGGTTAAATTCAGTGCCAAGCGCAAGTCAGTTACAATGTGCAGTGGCTTATTCTAGACATCCAGCACCTGAGTAAGGACGGATGTCAGACGTTTGCTCACACTGGAGTTTCTGTCTATGATGACAGACAAATGGAGATGTGGCATCCAGAGGCCGTGGAGGATTTCCCACAATGAGGCTTGTGAGATGCTCCAAATAGCAAGGTTTCCTTCTACTGCACAAGTGTAGCCTGGTTTGTTTGCTCCGGGTTCCCCCATGTGGAAAGTTTGGGGAGCAGAGCTCTCCCGCATAGATGCCTGCAAAGCACACTTCCATTGACCATTGCAGCTGAAGAACATGGCAGGTTCTTTTGGTGGCTCTGGGGCGAACTACCAAGGCCTTGAGTTGACATGGAAGCTCTTTCAGATGGGCCACAATGCTGGTTTGTCACCAGGGAGGTCTTAGAATATGTTGGTGGCCAAGGTGCCGTGCAGGAATCTCCTACCCTGAGGGTTGGACACACGTCCAAGAGCACGGTTTCATTCTGGGAACAGGATATGATCTGTTTTGTGACTGAGGGACCACATGTTGTATCCTAAGTTGGTATTCCAGAACAGGCCTCTGAGAACAGATGCCATAAAACCTAATCTAGGGTTCCATTGAGGAGCTAGGGTCATGTCAGGTTCAATCTTCTTACTCAGGACCATTGACTTGGCTGTCTGAATGGATGTAGGTCATCAGGGTGCTTAAGACTGCGATTTGCATCCAGAGCAGCCTCCACTCGTTGGGTGGGCTCAAGGGCCTTTCAGGTTTCACCTAATCTGGAGGGTTTGGGCCACTGTGACGGGTACAGTTTTCTTTGGGATGCAGGCACAGTCCTGTGGTTCAGCTCCAGAAACCCCATACTGGAGGGCATGTGAGCCATGGTTTTGGGAGAGAAGTTTGCAAACACAAACTTGAATTTGTGGGGTTAGTGGTGAGGTGATCGCAGGCCCAAAGCATAGACCTGCAGCACAGCTCATCAGTAACTGAAATTAGGGTGACTCGAGGCAGAAACACAGGCTTCTCTATCTGGATTGTGTATCCAGGATGGCTGCGGAATGCAGGTGTGGTCTAATGGGACCCTGGGAGTCC
This sequence comes from Neogale vison, assembly GCF_020171115.1. Lineage (NCBI taxonomy): Eukaryota > Metazoa > Chordata > Mammalia > Carnivora > Mustelidae > Neogale > Neogale vison. The sequence goes on from NC_058092.1 coordinate 111,367,502, forward strand.
TTTCCTCTCTAAGAATCCTGGCGACTCCCCGTAGTTGGGAGGCTTTTTCGGGGAAGGGAAGAGTGCTCTTTTCCATCTTAGGGGTGCCCCAAAACAGGGATTCCAGAGTCAAGGTCAGGGTCTGGGCCTCTGGAAAATCCCTCCAAGTGTTAGGTTTTGTATCTAGGGGTGTCCCAGGCCTGAAATGCGGGATTCTGTTGGTGCAACTGAGAGGGTTTGTTTGAAAGCATGCTCAGGCTGTGGGTCACAATTCCTCCTTGTGCCCAGGGTGGCCCTCAGGAGGGGGCATGTTCTTATTGGCCATGCAGCTGGATCCCACTTTGAAGGTTGGACAACTATCCCAAGAGACAGGATTCCTGTCATGGGGAAGGAGGAGTTCTCTATTGTGCTTCAGGTTGCCCCGTTGGCAGGGCTTCCAGCAAAGGTCTGGGAACAGGTGCCTGAATATCGAGGACTTGGGACATGGCCAGTCTCACATCCTGGATATGGGTCACTCTCTCTGATTGGCTGACACTAGGTCGAGACTCAGGCTCTGTCAGACACAGCCTAATGGCCAGGGGAGCCTAAAAATCGGGGTTCCCTAGGGCCGAGATTATTGATCCTAAAGTGGGGTTTCTGGACAGAATCACCAGGCACTTCTTCTTTCTATGGGGAATTCAGAATGCTGCTATGTGGCTCCAGAATTCCCTATCAAGAGGTATTGGGGACCATTTGGGTGAGGATGGAATTGTAAACAGAAGCTACAGTTCAATTCAGTGCCAAGTGGAAGGCAGTTCCAATGCACAGCGGCTGATTTGAGATATCCAGCACCTGAGTAAGGGAGGATGTCAGATGTTTGCTTACACTGGAGTTTGTGTCTGTGATGATGGAGAAATTCAGGGGTGGTGTCCAGAGGCCGTGGAGGATTTCCCATGCTGAGGCTAGTGAGATTCTCCAAACAGCAAGGTTACCTTCCACTGGACAGTTGGACTCCGGTTTTTTGCTTCAGTGTCCCCCATGTGGAAAGATTGAGTAGCAGAGCTCTCCCGCATGGATGCCTGGAAAACACACCTTCATTAACCACTGCAGCTGAGGAACATGGTAGGTTCGTTATGGTGGCTCTAGGGCAAAGTACCAAGGTCTTCAGTTGACATGGAATCTCTTGCCGATGGGCCACAATACCTGGAGATTTGTTACCAGGGAGAACTTAGAATGTTCTGGTGGCTAAGGTGTTGTGCAGGATTCTCCTAACCTTAGGGTTAGGTACAGGTCGAAGTGCACGGTTTCCTTCTGGGTACAGGAGATCTTCTGTTGTGTGGCTCAGGGACAACATTTTGAATCATAAGTTGGTATTCCAAAACATGCCTCTGAGTTCAGATCCCTGAAAACCTAATGTAGGGTTTCAATGAGGTTCTCGGGTCATGTCAGGTTCAATCCTCTGACTCAGGAACATTGACGTGGCTGTCTGCCTAGATGTAGGTGATTAGGGTGTTTCAGACTGTACATTTTCGTCCAGGGAGGCCATCAATATTGGGGTTGGCTCAGGGGACTTGCAGGTTTCCCCTAATCCGGAAGGATTGGGCAACTGTGACAGGCACAGTTTCCTTGGGGAAGGCAATCACAGTCCTGTTGTGTGGCTCCAGAGACCCCATCCTGGAGGCCCTGTGAACAATGCTTTTGGGAGAGAAGTCTGCAAACACAAATTCAGGTTAGGGTTAGTGGCGAGGTAATCGCAGGCCGAATGCCTAGACCTGGAAGGCAGCTCATCAGGAACTATAATTAGGGTTATGGAAATGTTACAAGTCACAGAAGTAACCTGATTTTCTTGCCAGTTACATTGTAAATTCTCATCTCACCAGCTCTTTACCATATCTGTTCTGAGTTTTTGTCATTTGTAATTGTTTTAATTCTCTTGTAAGATAAATTCCGTCTCAAAGAAAATTCATATGGGAGACTTTCAGGACATATACAGGTCTTTGATATGTTGAAATTCTGAAACTGAAATGGGTAAGAATTTACAGAAGTAAAAGCTGCATTCAGACTAAACCAGAATTATTAACATGGGGCTAGGTGAACTGAAAGACTGTAATGTTGTGTCTCTTGATGTTTTGTCTTATGTTTGCTCTTCCAGACTAGGGAAACTTATTCTTAAGTTATCTGTAACTTATAGAAATAAAATGTAGTAGTTTGTAAACAAATCAAGGTATTCAACTCTTTCTCTCTATTTGAACCCTCTGAAATCATAAGGCCTCAGCAAGTATTCTTTCTCCCATGGCAATCAGTCATTTGCATAAGGTCAATTAGAATACGTTCTTCTTGTAACAGGACACAATTGGAAACATTGGTTATTTTATTTTACCTGGATTTGACTGGAATGCCATATTAGAAAAGACTAGGATATGACTAGACAGCTTAAAGGAACTAAGGTTGACTTTATAAAACCTGGAACCGTAAAGCTCTTTGGAACTGTTGGCCTGATACCTTGCCTACAGAGTTCCCAGCAGCCTCACCAGGTGAGTAAAGGATGTTACTTCCTGGCAGGTGCAGGAACCTCAGGATTATTTGGGGGCCTCAGGAAGAAGAATTCACCCAAATCGACAGGTATTGCAGGCATGTCTGATGGCAAGTATGTAGCTTGGCTTCTGGCCTGGAGAGGCTATCATAAGTTCAACCTAGAGATTCCTTACAAGAAGTTCCAGCAGAGCATATTCTAAAAGGTTTATATGATCCCTCACTGTTATTGAGCTTATGTAAAAATTAGAACAAGCTTATTAAAACTGGCCTTGTTTTTCAAATAAATTAGTCCAGATTTGGCTACCTCTGAAAATGAGGCTTATTTTAGAGAGAAAAATTATGTTTTAATAACACAACTTTATGGATGTTAAATTCTAGATTTGATTGTCTTTAAATGTTTGTTTACTTAAGCTAGACAACCTTATAGGCAAGCAATTCCAGGTACCAAACATGAGATGGCAGGAGTGGTAGGCAAAAAAAGGTTACTAGAAGAAATAATTCCTAGGTTTGGGCTGCCTCTCATGATTGGGTCAGACAGTGGCCCTGCATTTTTTAGCTCAGTGTCACAGACATTGGCCAAGGCTGTGGGCACAAATTGGAAACTACATTGTGCCTATCGGCCCCAGATTTCTGGGCAAGTAGAGAGAATGAACCAGACTCTTAAAGAGACCTTGACAAAGCTAATTCTGGAGACGGGCGGTGGATGGCTGGATATCCTTCCTTCGCCCTCCTCAGGGCATGATGTACACCCTATTTAAACAAGGTGACCCCATTTAAAATGATCTTTGGGAGATCCCCCACCCTGCTCTGTCCTCCACTACAAGAGGTTGCCCTAGCAGAACTTAATGATCAGTCTGACTTCAGTCACTGCAGGCATTACAGTCTGTCTTAAAAAAATAGCCCATGCCAGGATCTGGACTCCCCACACTGGGATGGAGTTGGATGTGGAACCACATCTTTTCCAACACAAGGACTTGGATTGCAAATGTTGCTATTAAGTGGGGAACTTGGACGCTCACTGAAAGGGACCATTTACTGTTATCCTGACCACCCCCACAGCAATAAAAGTAGAAGGCATCAGGGCCTGTATTCACAAGGGTCATGTCAAACGAGCTGAGGATGAAGATGTCCCCCAGAGGTGGAAGCCTCAGCCATTGGACCCCACTGACCACGGACTAAAGCTAAGACTCAAAAGACTATGAGTTTATTGTTGCTCTTATTGTTATCTGTTTAGGTAAAGTATAGGTAGGAAATTAGATGAAGCGGTAAATGGCTAACTCATCAGCAAACTGTGCATTAGTGTCATTTGTACAAAAGAAAACTAGAGCAATAAAAATGTTAGACTTACATGCTCAATATAATCCCTTACAACCAGAGAACATAGAACTGGCTGAAAAGTCAAGGATTTGACTAATCTCCAAAGAAAAGAGGGAATGTAAGGGCCTGGTTGGCCAGAGGGCGTCATTTTGTGTTTATGTAGTGAACTTAGATTGACCCTATGCACTAAACATAGATTGACCCTGCCCCTCCCAGAGGAACTTAATTACAGAGCCTAGATACAAGGGCGGGTCAGGCCAGATGAAGACATCCAATCAGTGGGGCACGCATATATCTCCTAGGGTAAATTGAAATTCAGTTGGACACATGTGTGTTATTTAACTTTTTTTTTTTTCTGTATGAGGCAGACGTACCATGCATGTGCAGTATTCTCTGTGTACTGCAGTCTCATTGGCCACCTGTGTATAGCCTGGCTTAACTACCTCTATAAAAGTTAGTCTGTGAGCCTGGGAGGGGTATCCTCTTTGCAAGAGACACAGCATTAGTGGCCAGGGCAGTCTATAAATCAGGTTTCCCTCAAGGCAGGAGTACATTGAACCTCACGTGGGGTTCCTGGGCAGACTCACCAGGCACTCCTTCTTTTTATGGGGAAGGTAGAATGCTGTGTTGTGGCTCCAGAATTCCCTATTAAGTGGGCTTGGGGACCAGTAGGGTTAGGATGGAATTGTAAACACAAGCTACAGTTAAATTCAGTGCCAGGCAGAAGGCAGTTCCAATGGGCTGCTTCTTATGCGAGATATCCAGCATGTGAGTAAGGGTGGATGTCAGATGTTTGCTCACACTGGAGTTTGTGTCTATGATTGCCAACAAATGGAGGGTTGGCATCCAGAGGCCATGGAGGATTTCCCCTGCTGAGGCTTGTGAGATGCTCCAAACAGCAAGGTTTCTTTCTATTGAAAGGTTGGAGTTTGGCGTTTCCATATGGGTCCCCCATATGGAAATTTTGGGTAACAGAGCTCTCTTGCAAGGATGCCCGGAAAGTGTATCTCAATGGACCACACAGCTGAGGAACATAGCAGTTTCGTTCTGGTTGCTCTGGGGTGAAGTAGCAAGGCCTTGAGTTGACGTAGAATGTCTTGCACAGGGGTTACAATGCTAGTTTGTTACCATGGAGATCTTAGACTGTGCTGGGGGCTAAAGTGCCATTCAGGAGTCTCCTAACTTCAGGGTTTGACACAGGTCCAAGAGCACATTTTTCTTCTGGGGACAGGAGTTTTTCTGCTATGTAGCTTAGGGACCACATGTTGTATCATAAGTTGGTATTCCAGAACAGGCATCTGAGGACAGATGCATGAAAACCTAATTGGGTTCCAATGAGGTCCTAGGGGCATGTGTGTTTCAATCTTCAGACTCCAGACCATTGACCTGATTGTCTGCCTAGATGTAAGGATGAAGCGTGTTTCAGACTACGCATTTGCGTCTAGAGCAGCCTCCAATAATGGGTTGGACTCAGGGGCCTTGCAGATTTTTCTAATCTGGAGGGTTTGGGCAAGTGGGTTGGGCAAAGTTTCCTTGGAAATGGCAGGCAAAGTCCTGTGGTATGGCTCCAGAGACACCATCCTGGAGGGAATGTGATCCATGGTTTGAGAGAGATGTCTACAAACACAAACTAGGGTTAGGGTTAGTGGCGATGTGATCACAGGCCCAGTGCGTAGACCTGGAGGGCAGTTTGTCAGGAACTGTAATTAGGGTGATGCGAGGCAGTAGCACAAGCTTTTATATCTGGACTCTTTTCCCGGATGGCCTCGGAATGCAGATGTTGTCTCATGGGTACTTGGGAGATTTTTCCTCCCTTAGGATCCTAGTGGATCCCAATAGTTGATGCCTTTTTTTGGGGAAGTGAAGAGTGCTGTTTTCCATTTAGGGGTTACCCAAAACAGGGATTCCAGAAACAGGATCTGTGTCTGGGCCCCTGGAATATCCCAACAAGGGTTAGTATTTGTGACTACGAGCATACCAGGCCTTCAATGCGGGATCCTGCTGGTGCAACTGAGAGGTCTTGTTTGAAAGCATGCTCAGGCTGAGGGTCACAATACCTGTTTGTGCCCAGGGTGTCTCCCATGAGTGACCGTGGCTTCATGGGCCACACAACTGGTTCACATTCAGATGGTTAACACCCATGCCAACAACCAGGTTTCCTGTCATTGGGAAAGAGGAGTACTCCTGTGGTTCAGTTTCCCCCATAGGCAGGGAATTGAGCTATGGTCTAGGGAGAGATGCTGAAAATCCATGTTGAGTATATGTGATGGCTTTGGGCCACAACAGGTCCCACCTGCAGAATATGGGGCCCACTGTCTGCTTGGCTAAATGGACGTTGTGTCTCAGGCTGTGTCAGACAGAGCCTGAGTGCCCACGGCAGCCTATGATATTAAGATTCCATAAAGGGTCATGCAGGTGGATCCTCATGTGGTTTTTCTAGTAGACTCACCAGGCACTTCTTTCTGTGAGACAGGCAGAATGCTGCATCATGGCAACAGAATTCCCTATCAAGAGGCCTTAAGGAACAGGAGGGTGAGGATGGAATGGTAAACACAAACTACAGTTCAATCCAGTGCCACTCAGAAGGCTGATTCTAGCTATCCAGCACCTGAGTAAGAGCGGATGTCAGATGTTTGCTCACACTGTAGTTTGTGTCTATGATGACCAACAAATGGAGGGGTGGAACAAGAGGCCATGGAGGATTTCCCATGCTGTGATTTGTGAGATGCTCCAAACAGCAAGATTTCCTTTTACTGGACATGGGGATTTTGGTTTGTTTGCTCCAGGGTCCCCCATATGGAAATTTTGGGTAGCAGAGATCTCCCACGTCGATGCCTAGAAAGCACACCTCCAGGGTCCATTGCAGCTGAGGAAATGGCAGGTTCGAAATGGTGGCTTTGGGGCTAAGTTCTAAGCAGCCTGAGTAGACATGGAGTTTCTTGCTTTTGTACCACAATGCTGGTTGGGATCCATGGAGAAGTTAGAATATTGGTGTGGTCGGAGGACCATGCAGGATTCCTCTACCCTGTGTCTTGGTCACAGCTAGCAGGAGCAATGTATACTTCTGGAGACAGGAGGAATTCTGTAGTGTGGCTTAGGGACCACATGTTGGAATATAATTTGGTATTGGGTAACAGGCCCCTGTGGATAGGCACCTGAAAATCTAAGCTCTGTCAGGTTCAATCTGCTGACTCAGGGCCTTTGACTTGGATGTCTGCCTGGAGGCAGGTGCTCATGGTGTGTCAGAATGTGCATATGGGTCGAGAGCATTCTTCAAAATGGAGGTGTGCTCAGGGGTTTTATACTTTGCTCCTAATCTTCAGGGTTTTGGCAACAGTGAGGATAGAGTTTCCCTCAGGAGGGTAGGCACTGTCGTTCGGTGTGGCTCCAGAGGCCCCATCCTGAGGGCATGTGGGCCAGGGTATTGGGGACAGAAATATCGAAATGCGAACTAGGGTTAGGGAGAGGGCCGAGGTGATCACATGCCGAATCTGCAGACCCTGAGTGCAGCTCATATTGTACTGAAATTAAGGTGTCATAGAGGCGATAGCACAGGCTTTTGTGTCTGGATTGTGTGTCCAGGACGGTCACAAAATGTAGGAGTGTTTCATGGTGCCATGGGAGATTCCTCGTCTCTGGGGATTCTTCCCAGCTCCCAAGAGTTTTGTTTCTTTGAGGGAAGGGAAGATTGCTGTTTTCAGTCTCAGGGGACAACCACAAGAGAGATTCTAGAGACAGATCCTTATTCTGGGCACCTGGAAAACACGGATGTGGGTATGGATTTGGACCTAGGAACTTGGCAGGCCGGCTCTGCAGGCTCTTGATCTAGCTACCTAGGGAGTTTGTTTGAAAGTAGGCTCACGCTGAGAGTCACAATGCCTCTTCGTGCCCAAGGCGGCTCCCATGAGTGGCCCTGGTCTCAGGGGCCATGTAGCTGGTTCCCACTCTGAGGGTTGGACACCCATCTCAACAGCCAAGTTTCCTGACATCGGGAATGAGGAGTACTCTTGTGCTTAATGTTCCCCTATAGGCAGGGATTTGAGCTACGGCCTGGGGAGAGACGCCTGAATATCCAGGTTGAGTAGAGATGATGGCTTTGGGCCACGACATTTCCCACCTGCAGAATACGGGGACCACAGTCTGAATAGCTGCCTGGAGGTTTTGGCTCAGGATGTGCCAGACAGAGTCAGAGTGCCCATTGTAGCCTATGATATTAGTGTGCCTTCGAGGGCCATGCAGGTGGACTCTCTTGTGGGGTTTCTTGGCAGAATTACCAGGCAGGACTTCTTTCTGTGTGGTAGGCAGAATGCTGAGTTCTGGCTCCAGAATTCCCTTTCTTTTTTTTTTCTTTTTTTTTTAAGATTTTATTCATTTATTTGACAGAGAGAGATCATAGTAGGCAGAGAGGCAGGCAGAGAGAGAGGAGGAAGCAGGCTCCCTGCTGAGCAGAGAGCCCGATGCGGGACTCGATCCCAGGACCCTGAGATCATGACCTGAGCCGAAGGCAGCGGCTTAACCCACTGAGCCACCCAGGCGCCCCTCCAGAATTCCCTTTCAAGTGGGTTTGTAGACCAGGAGGTTGAGGATGGAATTGTAAACACAAGCTATGGTTAAATTCAGTGCCAAGCGGTAGGCAGCTCCAGTGTGCTGTGGCTGATTTGAGATATCCAGCACCTGACTGACGGGGGATGTTAGATGCTTGCTCACCCTGGAATTTGAGTCTATGATGACCGACAAATGGCAGGGTGGCGTTCTGAGGCCATGGAGGATTTCCGACGCTGGGGCCTGTGAGATGCTCCTAACAGCAAAGTTTCCTTCTACTGGACAGGGGGAGTCTGGTTTCTTTGCTCCAGGGTGCCCCCATATGGAAAGATGGGTAGCAGAGCAATCTCTCATGGATGCCAGGAAAGCACAACTCCATTTACCTTTGCAGCTGAGAAACATGGCAGGTTTGATCTGGTGCCTCTGGGGCGAAGTTCCAAGAGGACTGAGTTGACATAGAGTTTCATGCTGTTGGATCACAGTGCTAGTTTGCATCCAGGGAGATGTTAGAATGTTGGGGTGGTCAGGGGCCCATGCAGGATTCTTTGACATCGAGCCTTGGACGCAGTGACCAAAAGCAACATATCCTTCTGAGGACAGGAGAGGTTCTGTTGTGTGGCTCAGGGACCACATGTTGGAATATAAGTTGGTATTGGAGAACAGGTCTCTGGCGACAGGCACCTGAAAAGCTAAGCTTGGGTATTGATGAGGTCCTAGAGACATGTCAGGTTCAATCTTCTGACTCAGGGCCTTTGACTTGGATGTCTACATGAAGGCAGGTCCTCATTGTGTGTCAGAATGTGCATTTGGGTGCAGAGTTTTCCTTTGAATTGAGGTGTGCTCAGGGGCTTTGTACTTTGCTCCTAATCTTCAGGGTTTTGGCAATAGTGAAGGGCATAGGTTCCTTTGGGAACATACGCACACTTGTCCGGGGCTCCAGAGACCCCATCCTGGAGGGCATGTGGGTCTGGGCTTTGGGGACAGAAATCTGCAAATGCAAACTAGGGTTAGTGTGAGGGCCGAGGTCATCACAGGCCCTATCTGTAGGCCCTGAGTGCAGCTCATAGTGTACTGAAACTAAGGAGTCATGGAGGCGGTAGCACAGGCTTCTCTGTCTGGATAGTGTGTCCAGGACGGTCGCAAAATGTATGGAAGTCTTTATGGGGCCATGGGAGTTTTTTCATCTCTGGGGATGCTACCCAGCTCCCAAGTGTTTGGTATCTCTGGGGGAAGGGAAGACTGCTGTTTTCCATCTCAGGGGACCAGAGACAGGTTCTGGGACTGGGCGCCTGGAAATCACGAACAAATGTGAGGCTTTTGCCCTAGACATCTGGCAGACCTGCTCTGCAGGCTCCTGGTCCAGCTACCGAGGGGGTGTGTTGGAAAGCAGGCTCACGCTGAGTGTCACAATTCCTGTTTGTGCCCAGGGCAGTTCATATGAGTGACCGTGGTCTCATGGACCATGCAGCTGGTTCCCACTCTGAGGGTTGGGCACCCATCTCAAAAGCCAGGATTTCTGCCATCAGGAAGGAGGAGTACTCCTGTGCTACAATTTCCCCCATAGGCAGGGATTTGTGCTACAGTCTGGGGAGAGATGCCTGAAACACCAAGTTGAGTAAATGTGATGGTTTCGGCCACGGCAGGTCCCACCTGCAGTATATAAGTTCCACTGTCTGTGTGGCTGACTGAAGGTCATAGCTCAGGGTGTGTCAGACAGAGCCCGAGTGCCCATGGCAGCCTAAGATATTAGGGTCCCGTCGAGGGCCATGCTGGTGGATCCTAATGTGGGGTTTCTGGGAAGACTCATCAGGCACTTCTTCTTTCTGTGGGGCAGGCAGAATGCTGCATTGTGGCTCAAGAATTCCCTATCAAGAAGGCGTGGGCAAAAGGAGGGTGAGGATGGAATTGTAAACACAAACTAAGGTTAAATGCAGTGACAAACATAAGACAGTTCTAGTGTTCATCAGCAGATAGGAGATATCCAGCACCTGAGTAAGGGTGGATATCAGATTTTGATCACACTGGAGTTTGTGTCCATGATGACTGCCAAAAGGAAGGGTGGTGTCACGAGGCCATGGAGGATTTTCCATGCTTTAAATTGTGAGATGATTCAAAGAGCAATGTTTCCTCGTACTGGATAGGTGGTGTCTGGTTTGTTTGCCAGAGGGTCCACATTATGGAAAGTTTGTGTAGCTCTCCATCATGGATGCCTGAAAGCACAACTCCATTGACCATTGCAGCTGAGAAACATGGCAGGTTTGTTCTGATGTCTCTGAGGCAAAGTTCCAAGAGGCCTGAGTTGACATGGAGTTGTATGCTGTTGGGTCACAATTCTGGTTGTTATCCAGGGAGATGTTAGAATGTTGGGGTTGTCACAGGGCCATGCAGTATTCTCCTGCACTGAGTCTTGGACACAGTTACCAAGAGCAAGGAATCCTTCTGGGGACAGGAGGGATTCTGCTGTGTGGCTGAGGGACCACATGTTGAAATATAAGTTGGTATTGGAGAACAGGCCTCTGGGTACAGGAGCCTGAAAACCTAAGCTAGGGTATCAATGAAGTCCTAGAGGCATGTCAGGTTCAATCTTCTGACTCAGGGCCTTTTACTTGCATGTCTGTCTGGAGGCAGGTGCTCATTGTGTATCAGAATATGCACTTGGGTCGAGAGTGTTCTTTGAAATTGAGCTGGGCTCAGGTGCTTTGTACTTTACTCCTGAGATTCATGGTTTTGGCAAACGTGAAGGGCAAAGTTTTCTTCAGGAGTGTAAGCACACTCGTATGGTGTGGCACCAGAGGCCCCATCTTGGAGGGCATGTAGGCCAGAAATCTGCAAATGCAAACTATGGTTAGGGTGACAGCCGGTGTGATCACAGGCCAAATCTGCAGGGCGTGAGTTCACCTCATAGTGTAATGAAATTAAGGTGTCATGGAGGCGGTAGTGCTGGCTTTTCTGTTTGGACTGTGTTTCTAGGACAGTCGCAAAATGTGGGGGATTCTTCATGGGGCCATGGAAGATTCTTCGACTCTGGGGATTCTGCCCAGCTCCCTAGAGTTTGGTGTGTCTGGTGGAAGGGAAGACTGCTGTTTTCCATCTCAGGGGACCAGAGACAGGTTCTGGGACTGGGCGTCTGGAAAACATCAAGGGTGAGGATTTGGCCCTAGGGACTTGGCAAGCCTTCCCTGTGTGCTCCTGGTACAGCTAACCAAGGCAGTTTGTTTGAAAGTAGGCTTATGCTGAGAGTCACAATGCGTTTGTGCCCAGGGAGGCTCCCATGAGTGGCTGTGGTCTCATGGGCCATGCAGCTGGTTCCCATGCTGAGGGTTGGACACCCATCTAAACAGCCAGGATTCCTGCCATTGGGTAGGAGGAGTACTCCTTTGCTTCAGGTTCCCCCATAGGCAGGGATTTGAGCTATGGTCTGGCGAGAGATGCCTGAATATCCAGGTTGAGTAGATGTGATGGCTTTGGGCCACGACAGGTACCGCCTGCAGGATATGGAGCAAACTGTCTGTGTGGCTAACTAGAGGTCGTCGCTCAGGCTTTGTCAGACTGAGCCTGAGTGCCCATGGCGACCTATAATATTAGGGTGCCATTGAGGGCCATGCAGGTGGATCCACATGTGGGGTTTCTCGGCAGAATCACCAGGCACTTTGGTCTGTGGGTTAGGCAGAATGCTGCGTTTTGGCTCCAGAATTCCCTGTCAAGAAGGCTTGGTGATGAGGTGGGTGAGGATAAAATTGTAAGCACAAGCTACAGTTAAATTCAGTGCCAAGCGGAAGGCAGTTCGAGTGTGCAGCGTCTGTTTCGAGATACCAGCACCTGAGTAAGGGCTGATGTAAGATGTTTGATTACACCAAACTTTGTGTCTATGTTGGCCACCAAATGGCGGGGTAGCATCACGAGGCCTTGGAGCATTTCCCACACTGGGACTTGTGAGATGCTACAAACAGGAAAGATTCCTTGTCCTGGACAGGGCGAGTCTGGTTTGTTTGCTCCACCGTACCCCATATGGAAAGTTTGGGTAGCAGAGCTCTCCAAAATGGATGCCTGAAAAGCACACAATCAATGGACCATTGTAGCTGAGGAACATGGCACGTTTGTTCTGGTGACTCTGGGGCAAAATTCCAAGCGGCCTGAGTTGACATGGTGTTCCATGCTGTTGGATCATAATGATGGTTTGTATCCATGGATATGTTAGACTGTTGGGGTGGTCAGGGGCCATGCAGAATTCTCCTACACTGAGTCTTGGATATAGCTACCAAGAGCAAGCTATCCTACTGGGGACAGGAGGGATTCTGTTGTGTGGCTCACGAACCTCATGTTGGAATTTAAGTTGTTATTGGGGAAAAGGCCTCTGGGGACAGGCGTCTGAAAATCTATCTATGGTATCAATGAAGTCCTAGGGGCATGTCAGGATCAATCTTCTGACTCAGAGCCTTTGACATGGATGTCTGCCTGGAGGCAGGTGCTCATGGTGTGCCAGAATGCGCATTTCAGTCCAGAGTTTTCCTCGCAATTGAGGTGGGCTCAGTTACTTTGTATATTGTTCCTAATCTTCAGGGTTTGGGCAACAATGAAGGGCAGAGTTTCCTTCGGGAGGGTAGGCACAGTCGTCTGGTGTCTCTTCAGAGGCCCCATCCTGGAGGACATGTGGGCCAGAGCCTTGGGGACAGAAATATGCAAATGCGATCTAGGGTTAGGGTGAGGCCCGAGGGGATCACAGGCCCAATATGCAGGCCCTGAGGGCAGTACATAATGTACTGAAATTAAGGTGTCTTGGAGGCGTTAGCACAGGCTTTTCTGTCTGGATTGTGTGTCCAGGATGGTTGCAAATGGTAGGGGTGGCTTCATGAGGCCATGGGAGATTCTTCTGCTCTGGGGATTCTGCCCAGCTCCTAAGAGTTTGGTGTCTCTGGGGGAAGGGAAGACTGCTGTTTTCTGTCTCAGGGAACACCCAAATGTGGGATTCCAGAGACAGGTTCTGTGCCTGGGCACAATGAAACACGAACTAGGGTAGGCATTTGGCACTAGGGACCTGGCAGGAACGTTCGGCAGGATCCTGGTCTGGCTACCAAGGGTGTTTGTTTCAAAGCAGGCTCACGCTGAGGAACACAATGCCTGTTTGTGTCCAGGGTGCCTACCAAGATTGGCTGTGGTCTCATGGGCCTTTCAACTATTTCCCACTTTGAGGGTTGGACACCGATCTCAAGAGCCAGGTTTCCTGCCATTTGGAAGGAGGAGTACTCTTGTGCATCAGGTTCCCCCATAGTCAGGGATTTGTTGAGCTACAGTCTGGGGAGAGATGCCTGAATATCCAGGTTGAGCAGATGTGACGGGTTTGGGCCAAGTCAGGTCCCACCAGAAGTTTATGGGGTCCACTGTCCTTGTTCCAGACTAGAGGTAGTGGCTCAGGCTGTGTCAGAAAGAGCCTGAGTGCTCTTGGTGGCCTATGATTTTAGGGTGTTGTCAAGGGCCAGGCCGGTGGATCCTCATGTGGGGTTTCTGGGCAGTCTCACCAGGCACTTCTTCTTCCTGTGGGGCATGAAGAATACTGCGTTGTGGCTCCAGAATTCCCTATCAAGATGGCTTGGGGACCAGGAGGTTGAGGATGGAATTGTAAACACAAGCTACTGTTAAATTCAATGTAAAGCAGAAAGCAGTTCCAGTGTGTAGTGGCTGATTCGAGATATTCAGCACCTGAGTAAGGCAGATGTCAGATATTTGCTCATACTGTTGTATGTGTTTATGATGACCACCAAATGGAGGGGTGGTAATCAAGAGGCCATGGAGGATTTCCCACGCTGGGGCTTGTGAGATGCTCCAAACAGCAAGGATTCCTTCTACTGGACAGAGTGAGTCTGTTTTTTTTTTTTCCTCCACCATTCTCCATATAGGAAGTTTGGGTAGCAGATCTCTCCCGCATGGATGCCTGGAAAACACACCTCCATTGACCACTGCAGTTGAGGAAAATAGCAGGTTCGATCTGGTGGTTCTGGGTTAAATTTCCTTCCGGCCTGAATTGACATAGAGTTTCATGCTGTTGGATCACAATGCTGGTTCGTATCCAGGGAGATGTTAGAATGTTGGGGTGGTCAGGGGCCCATGCAATATTCTCCTACATGCGTCTTAGACAAAGTTACCAAGAGCAAGGTATCCTTCTGGGGACAGGAAGGGTTCTGTAGTGTGGCGCAGGAACCACATGTTGGTATATAAGTTGGTATTGGAGAACAGAGCTCTGGGGCTGGCACCTGAAAATCTAATTTAGGGTATTGATGAAGTCCTAGGGGCATGTCACGTCAAATCTTCTGACTCAGGGCCTTTGACTTGGATGTCTCAGGGGAACCAGAAATGATAGATTCCGGAGACAGTTTCTGGGTCTGGGTGCCTTGAAAACACCAACGAGGGAGAAGATTTGGCCGTAGCAACCTGGTAGGCCTGCTCTGCCGACTCCTGGTGCAGCTACTGAGGGGATCTGTTTGAAAGCAGGATCATACTGAGGGTCACAATGCCTGTTTGTGCCCAGGGCATCTCCCATGAGTGACCATGGTCTCAAGGCTGGTTCCCACTCTGAGGGTTGGACACCCATTTCACAGGCCAGATTTCCTGCCATCGGGAAGGAGAAGAACATTTGTGCCTCAAATTCCCCCATAGGAAGGGATTTGAGCTAAGTTCTGGGGACAGATTCCTGAATAACCAGGTTGAGCAGAGATGACGGTTTCAGGCCATGGCAGGTCCCACCTGCAGGATATGGGGCCCAATGTCTAGGTGGCTGCCTGGAGGTCGTGGATCAGGCTATGTCAGACACAACTTTAGTGCCCATGGTGGCCTATGATATTAGGGCGTTGTCGAGGGCCATGCAGGTGGATCCTAACGTGGGGGATCTGGACAGACTCACCAGGCCCTTCTTCTTTCTATGGGGCAGGCAAAATGCTGTGTTGAGCCCCAAGAATTCCCTATTAAGAGGGCTTGGGGACAAGTAGGGTGATGATGGAATTGTAAACACAAGCTATGGTTAAATCAGTGCCAAGAGGAAGGCAGTTCCAATATGCAGCTGCTGATTCAAGAGATCCAGACAATATTTGGTCACACTGGAGTTTGTGTCTATGATGACTGACAAATGGAGGGGTGGCGTCAAGAGGCCATGGAGGATATCCCATGCTGAGGCTTGTGAGATGCTCCAAACAGCAAGGGTTCCTTCTACTGGACAGGTGGAATCTGATTTGTTTGCTCCAGGGTCCCCCATGTCAAAATTCTGGGTAGCAAAGCTCTCCAACATGGATGCCTGGAAAGCACACCACCAGTCTCCATTGCAGCTGAGGAACATGGCTGGTTCATTTTGGTGGCTCTGGTGTGAAGCACCAAGGGCGATGAGTTAACATGGAATCTCTTTCAGATGGGTCAAACTGCTGGTTTGTTACCAGGGATATCTTAGAATGTGCTGGTGGCTAAGGTGTGGTACAGAATTCTCCTCTTCTGAGGGTTTGGAACAGGTTGAAGAACACAGTTTCCTTCTGGGGACAAGAAACGTTCTGTTGTGTGGCTCAGGGAACCACATGTTGTATCATAAGTGTCGGGGTGCCCGGGACCCCAAAAGGCAAGCCAGACAAGATGGCGGCTGGCAAGGAGCCAGTGCGGTCAGGCTCCAAGGTAAACAAGCTCAACTTGAATGAGGAAGTGATCCCCATTGGACCGGGCACTGCATGCTTTCTGTGTGAGCTCTGCATGCCCTATATGCCTTGGTGTAGTGTCCACGCGCTTGACTCATGTACTTCTTCTTGATTGGTTAGCTATGCATATATAACTGTGCGTTCTTCCTCACGAAAAGAAGGATCCTCCGGAGTGTAAGAAGCTAGCATGCAAGAATAAAAGAGCTCTCCTCAATTACGTGTCGTGTCTCTCTGCGAGCAGAGTAAACGCGATAAGTGGTGCCAAAACCCGGGAATTCGAAACTACATTAAGGTAAGCAAATAATAAGGTAAGCAAATAAAACTAAGGAAAGGCAGCCTTGACGTTCGCGGTATTGCGACTATCCGAACACGCGAAACGCGATTCAGTAACTTTAAAACTAAGCACGCGAAAAGCGGCCATTAAAACTGAAACTAAACTAGGCACGTGAAAAGCGGCCACTAAAACTGAAGCGATACATAAGTGAAGAGAAATTATGGGCTCAGAGATATCCAGAGCCCGTATGGAAGGGGCCCTAAAGACTCTGTTAATGGCTAATGGGACGCCCCTAAAAACCTCCGCAAGGAGATTTTTACAAACAGTAGAGGATATTGCCCCTTGGTTTTTAGATGAGGGACTATTAAATATCCCACAATGGGAACATTTGGGTGAAGACTTACAAAAGGCTAACAAAAAAAAACTCCTCTGCCTTCTGGTACCATGGCTATATGGACTCTAGTAAAAGGTTGTTTAACTTCACCCAAAGAAAAATATAAACCCCCTTTAGAAGAGGGAAATACAATTCTAGAGGAAGCAAAAGAACAGCGGTCATACTCTCATAAAACTGATACCAGCAGTAGTTCAGAAGAGGAACTCTCAGATGATGTACTAGAACGAAGGGCAAGGAGGTTACATGTTAAGTACTCCTCTGTACCAACAGCGCCACCTCCTGCATACAATTCAGAGTATCAAGCCTGTAAAAATTCTCGAAGGTGGGAAGATTTAGAACTCCCCGGGGCTTCCTGCTTTCCAGTCTTTGAGGACTCACAAAATGCAAGATATCACCAACCATTAGATTTTAAATTAGTTAAACAGTTGAAAGAAGCAGTCAACACTTACGGTCCTCAGGCTGCATTCACTGTTTCTTTTTTGGAAACCATCTCATCATTGAATTTAACTCCACGCAATTGGGAAAATCTAGCCAGAGCCACCCTTTCAGGTGGTCAAGATTTAATGTGGAAAACAACCCATCGCGAGCTCTGTTTAGACAGCTCTAGGCGAAATGCGGCAGCAGGTAAACCTGCATGGAACCTAGATATGCTGACAGGACAAGGTCAATATGATAATATACAAGCTCAAACCCAATATCCACCAGCTGTATACTTACAGATTGCCGTGGCAGCATCCAAAGCTTGGAAAACCTTACAAGGCGTGGTGATTTACAGGGTCAGTTATCCAAAGTGATACAAGGTTCTAATGAACCCTATGCAGATTTTGTGGACAGACTGATACAAACTGCAGGCCGTATTTTTGGGGAAGAAGAACAGGCTATGCCATTGATTCAATAATTAGCCTATGAACAGGCTAATAAATGGTGCAAAGAAGCCAACAGACCTTGGAAAAGTAAAGATTTAACAACCTATTTAAAGGTCTGCAAATATATTAATGATTCTGTTATACAAGGCCAAGTTCTAGCCTTGGCAATAATGCAAGGGTTTAGCGGAGCTATCCAACCTAAGACACACCCCGGTGCATGCTTTTCATGTGGGCAGATGGGGCATAGAAAGGCCAATTGTCCAAACTCAAAACCTGATTCTAGTAAGGAGCCAGGGCTTTGTCCCAGATGTAAAAAGAGAAATCACTGGTCTAGTGTATGCCAGTCTGTCAAACACAAGGACGGAAGTTACTTAGGTACTAACCCTAGACTGTCAAAAAACGGAAAACAGGGCCCAGCCTGGGGCCCTCAACAAATATACGGGATGATTAAGCAAGTTCCCCGAGCATGGTACCCTCCAACCCAAAAGGGGGAACACGTAGAGCAACCACTGGAAGAGCAGAATTGGACATCTGTGCTACCTCCCGACTGGTGCTAACTCCAGAAATGGGCATTCAAACTATAGACTCTGATTGGGATGATTTTATACCAGAAGATTCAGTAGGATTATTATTAGGAAGGAGTTCCACTACCTTAAAAGGTCTTATTGTGCATCCTGGAGTAATAGACTGATTTCAAAGGTAAATTTAAAAATCTAGTATCGTCACCTAGAGGAATTACTGTTATCTCCCCAGGTGATCGCATTGCTCAAATGCTCATACTGCCTAGTAACCATTCCCAGTGGCCTAGTAAAAGAAATCAAAGGGGAACCCAAGGATTTGGCTCGACAGGGGACCCTCTTACCTGCTTTACCATGGATTTAGGCAATCGACCTTTATTAGATCTTACCATAGGAAGAAAAAGATTCAAAGGACTTCTGGATACTGGAGCTGATAAAAGTATTATAAATTCTACTGATTGGCCAAAAGGCTGGCCACTAGTTACTGCTAATCATACCCTCAGAGGACTAGGCATGGCTTCCAGTCTGAGCCAAAGTGCCGCTTCCTTGCAATGGAAAGATGATGAAGGACATAAGGGAATCTTCCAGCCATATGCTCATAACCTACCTATTTCCTTATGGGGAAGGGATGTTTTACAACAAATGGATATAAAACTCACTACTGATAAATCTATCTAAGAACCCCTGTTAATGAAATGCTACAAAATATGGGGTATGAGGGAGGAAAAGGCCTAGGCAAAAAACAACAAGGCCACGTCCATCCTACCTCTATCCCTGTCCCAAAGAGTGATACCTCAGGTTGGGTTTTTCTTAGGGGCCACTGATAAAGATGCCATCCTAATAGTCTGGAAAGATAATAAACCTCGCTGGATTCATCAGTGGCCCCTAACAAAAGAAAAACTAGAGGCTGCTCATACTCTAGTCAAGGAACAAATAAATGCAGGACATCTCCAGCCTTCTACTTCCCCTTGGAATACACCTATTTTTGTAATTAAAAAGAAATCTGGAAAATGGAGACTATTACATGATCTCAGAGCTGTAAACAACCAGATGCATCCCATGGGCCCTATTCAATGTGGACTACCCTTAGTCTCCGCTCTTCCAAAAAAATTGGCCCACTATTATTGTGGATCTAAAGGATTGTTTTTTTTTATCCATCCCCTTACATAAAAATGACTGTTGGAGATTTGTCTTCACCTTGCCTGCTATAAATCATTCCCAACCTGATCAAAGATATGAATGGACAGTATTGCCCCAGGGCATGACTAATAGTCTTACATTATGTCAAATTTATGTAGACAAGGCCCTACATTCCACCTAAACACGATATAAAAACCTATTGATTTATCATTACATGGATGATATCCTCTTATGTCATCAAAACATATCCATCTTACAAGATGCATTACAGTTCATGACTAAAGAACTAAAAACCTGGGGCCTTACCATAGCTCCAGAAAAAAATACAAACAAATGAGTTGCAAAATTATCTAAGGACTGTGTTATCAGCTACTACAGTCCGACCATTTAAACTCACTATTAGATTGGATCATTTATCAACCTTAAATGATTTTCAAAAATTACTAGGAGACATAAATTGGATTAGACCATATCTGAAACTTTATACAGGAGAATTAAAACCTGTATTTGATATCCTCAAAGGAGATCCAGATTTAAACTCAAAAAGAACACTAACATCAGAGGCCAGGCAAGCTATTGAATTAACCCAAACAAGACTACAATCTTGTCAAATAGTTTGCCGCGATCCAAAACAACCTTTAGTATTAATTATTCTCCCAGAAAACCATAGCCACTCAGGTATTATATGGCAAGGTGGTCCTCTGCAAAGTATTCATTTGGCAAGCTCTCCCTCAAAAATGTTACAGCCTTACCCTGTTGCAATGTCACAACTTATATTTAAAGGTATAGAAACCTGTCTATCCACATTCGGTACACAGCCCACTACCATCATTACACCATATACTGCGAGCCAGATACAGTGGTTGATAAACAATAATTCAGACTGGGTCATCCTTTGCTGCACAACCACCGCGGAATTTGATAATCATTATCCTAAACACCCATGGATCCAATTTTATAAAAAAATACTCCCATTATCTTCCCCAAGATAACTAAATCCATCCCCAAACAAGGATGTATAACTGTCTTCACCGATGGGTCCAAAAATGGAGTTGGCTCTGTTCTCATGAATAAGGATGTATTTACCACCATCATTCAATCTTCATCTGCTCAAGTTTCCGAATTAGCTGTGGTAATCCTAGCTTTTAAACTGTTACATAAAACGCCATTCAACCTACTCACAGATAGTAACTATATTGTCAATTCACTAACTGTACTGGAAACTGTACCATATATTTCCCCACAGTCTACCATAGCCCCTTATTTCTCTAGTCTGCAAACATTAATTCTTAAACGCTCCCACACCTTTTTTGTAGGGCACATCAGAGCTCATACAAATCTGCCTGGGCCCCTAACTAAAGACAATGACATAGCAGATCAAGCCACCAAAACTGTCTTTGCCTTTTCAGCTCAAGAGCAGGCAAAACTTTTCCATGAAAAAATTCATGTTAATTCCACCACCCTAACCAGAAAATTCCCAATACCAAAAGTCCTCGTGAGACAAATAGTCAAAGCCTGTCAACTCTGTGCACCTCTTATCGCTATTCAATCCTTTGGGGTTAACCCCCGGGGCCTCTTACCTAATCATATTTGGCAGATGGATGTCACTCATATCCATGAGGTTGGAAATCTTAAATTTATCCCTGTCTCAGTTGATACTAGTTCAGCGATCATTATGGCTTCCCCTCTGACCGGGGAAAAGGTAAGTAACGTTATTCAACATTGTTTACAGGCATTCGCATGTTGGGGCATCCCCAAAACCATCAAAACAGACAACAGCCCTGCCTACACTTCCAAAGCCTTTAAAGAATTCGCCACCACCTTTGGCATACAATTAATAACCAGTATTCCCTATAATCCCCAGGGGCAAGGAATTGTAGAAAGAGCACACCTAACCTTAAAAAACTGTTTATTAAAACAAAAAGGGGGAATAGGAACATCCTTTAGATCCCCAAAAGACAAACTTAACCTAGCCCTTTTTATCTTAAATTTTTAAACTTTGGACAACCACAGACGCTCAGCTGCTGACCGTCATAGTTCCCCCAACCAAGCACCACAACAGTGGGCACAATGGAAGGATATTCTCACGGGGCAATGGAGAGGTCCAGATCCCATGTTACGTTGGGCCTGAGGGTCTGTTTGTGTTTTCCCACAGGATCAACAAACTCCTATCTGGGTGCCGGAGCGACTGACACGAATGGTGCAAAATGCGGACCCTACTGATCACACTGAAACTCCTGATGGTGGCGAAAGCAGCCCTGGAAACGAATGAAGAGACACAACATCTGCTGTGGGCCTTAGTAAAGTCTTGGCCTTTTCCCATGCCTCTAGGAAATAGCTCCCAATTATTGCCATTCTTCTTTAGTACTAATGCCACTTCTCAATGGCCAACATTACGCTTTGATCCTACTACTGCCACTAACAACTTTTCAAAAATCCTTTTACCTGGAAGCTTCTGTCTCCTCAAGCGCTTCAACTTCTCCAACAGTTCGGGTGGCTCTCCCCCTCCATTTCACCTTCTCCCCCAAAATTCCTACTTTCACTAATTCTTCTTTCTCTGGATATAACTTCTTCTTTGGGAACCCCACACAGGGTGTTCCCGCCAATCCTTTTGACTCCTGGTTGCTCTGCTCCAAGAGGGGTGCTTGCACTCAACTCAATGGTTTGGCCTTCCTAAACGGAGGCAGTTTTAAAAATTGTAGTTATGTATATAATACTAGTAACCCTTTTGAAACTGATGTAAATGTCAACTGCTCTAAGGGCCCAACAATTCCATTTTCTCCTACCCCAGTATGTGTTTGGGCTCCGTTTGTCTTCATTTTATCCAATTATTCTCATGTCGGTAATAATAGCTTGGATTTTACCCAGAATAATGATTCTTGTGTTATATCTGGTTGCTGGAACGGTTCCGTATATGATTTAGCTATACTTGCTCGCATTCCAACCTATATTCCCTTCCCAGTAAAGGTACACAACAGAGACTTAACAGTAATGATACGAGCAAAAAAAGACTTTGGAATCACTGCTGCTGTTATTATGGCAATCGCCGTAGCGGCCACCTCAGCGGCAGCTGCCAGAACAGCTCTGGCACTGTCTGTGTCCACTGCTCAAGCGCTCAACAATCTTACCAGCTCCACGGGAGCGGCCCTCTCTACACAAAGTGCCATTAATCAACACCTCCATAGGGGCATCATGCTACTGTACCAACAGGTGGACCTCCTACAAGAACAAATGTACATCATTTCAGAGGTCCTGACTTCTACATGTGTGACCTCTATGACAGGACTTTGTATCACCAGCACACAATATACCAACCTATCTCGGGCAGCCAGTATTTCCAAACATCTCAGAACTTTGCTCAACGGTACATGGACCTTTGAGTTTGATAACATTACTCAAACCTTACAGCAGGAGATATCCTCCCTCAATGCCTCAAGGGTTGATATAGCCAAAGCCATGGACTTCATATCATGGGTGACTCATGCGACCAGCTTTGCGAAACAATGGGCGGGCATTGGGGCCTTGTTTATATTATTTGGCCTGGGTTTTCTCCTTTTAATCCGTTTCATTACAAGCACACGAGCATCAGTTCGGCGAGACCGCCTAATATTCCAATAAGCCATGGTTGCCTTAGAAACAGGCAGCTCCCCTCAAGTCTGGCTTAGTATGCTAGACCGGTAGTCAAAGATGGGTAATGTAGGAGGTGGCCGTATACCAACCTAAGACAGAAGCTGTAGCATGCTCTACAGTCTTTGAGGACAGGTAAGGATATGAGCTGACCCCTCAACCTAAGACAGCCCTTAAAACAAAATGAAAAGGGGGAGCTGTTGGGGTGTCTGGGACCCCACAAGGCAAGCCAGACAAGATGGCAGCTGGCAAGGAGCTAGTGCGGTCAGGCTCCAAGGTAAACAAGCTCCACTTAAATGAGGAAGTGATCCCCATTGGACCAGGCGCTGGATGCTCTCTGCGTGAGCTCTGCATGCCCTATATGCCTTGGTGTAGTGTCCACGTGCTTGACGCATGTACTTCTTCTTGATTGGTTAGCTATGCATATATAACTGTGTGTTCTTCCTCACGAAAAGAAGGATCCTCCGAAGTGTAAGAAGCTAGCATGCAAGAATAAAAGAGCTCTCCTCAATTATGTGTCGTGTCTCTCTGCGGGCAGAGTAAACGTGATAATAAGTTGGTTTTCCAGAACAGGCCCCTGAGGAAAGATGCTTGAAAACCTAATCAATGGTTCCAATGAGGTCCAAGGGCATGTCAGGTTCAATCTTCTGACTCACGACCATTAACGTGGCTGTCTAGCTGAATGTAGCTGATCAGGGTATTTCAGACTGAGCATTTGTGTCCAGAGCAGCCGCCCAAATTGGGGTAGGCTCAGGGGCCTTGCAGGTTTCTCTTAATCTGTAGGGTTTGGGCAACTGTGATAGGCACAGTTTCCTTGGGGAATGCAGCCACAGTCCTATGGTTCACCTAGAGTGACCCCATCCTGGAGGGGATGTGAGCCATGGTTTTGGGAGAGAAGTCTGCAAACACAAATTCATGTTCGGGTTTGTCGCGAGGCGATTGCAGGCCAAATGCATAGACCTTGGGGGCAGCTCGTCAGTAACTGTAATTAGTGTGACTGGAAGATAGTAGCACAGACTTTTCTATCTGGATTATGTGTCCAGAATGACCTTGGAATGTAGGTGAGGTCTCATAGGTCCATGGGAGAATTTTCCTCTCTATGGATCCTGGCAGCTCCCCTTAGTTTGGTGGCTTTTGTGGGGAAGATAAGACTGCTGTTTTCCATCTTAGAGGTGCCCCAAAACAGGGATTCTAGAGACAGGCTCTGGGTCTGGGCGCCTGGAAAATCCCACCAAGGGTTAGGATTTGGGCCTAGGGGCGTACCAGGCCTGCAATGCGGGAAACTTGTGGTGGAACTGAGAGGGTTTGTTTGAAAGCATACTCGGGTGAGGGTCACAATGCCTGTTTGTGACCCGGGAAGCCCTCAGGATTTGGCGTAGTCACATTGGCCATGTACCTTGCTCCCACAATGAGGACTCGACATCCACGTGCACAGTGTCCTTGGGGATGGCAGCAGTCCTATGGTGTGGTTCCAGAGACCCCATCCTGGAGGGCATATGAGCCATGGTTTTTGGAGAGAAATCTGCAAACCCGAATTCGGGTTAAGGTTAGTGGGGTGGAATTCACAGGCCCAATGCATAGACCTGGAGGGGACCTCGTTAGGATCTGTGATTAAGGTGATGGGAGGGCGGTAGCACAGGCTTTTCTATCTGGATTGTGTATCCAGGATGGCCTCGGTATGCAGGTGTGGTCTAATGGGTCCATGGGACACTTTTCCTATTTATGGATCCTGGTGGCTCACCATAGTTTTGTGGCTTTTTCAGGGAAGGGAAGAATGCTTTTTTCCATCTTAGGGGTGCCACAAAACAGGAATTCCAGAGACCGGCTATGTATCTAACTCAGAATTCTGCATGCCCCACAGAAAGAAGAGTTGTGTGGTGAGTATGCCCAGAAACCCACATGGGGATCCACCTGCATGGCCCTCAACGGCACCATAATATCATAGACCACCAGAGCTCAGGCTCTGTCTGACAGAGCCTGAGCCACGACCTATAGTCTGGCTTGTGGTCAGTGGGCCCCATAACCTGCTGATGGGACCTGCCTTGTCCCTATGCCATCACATCCACTCAACCTGGATATTCAGGCATCTCTCCCCAGACCGTAGCTCAAATTCCTGAATATGGGGGAACCTGATGCACAAGCGTACGCCTCATTCCAGATGGCAGAAAACCTGTCGGGTGAGATGGGTGTCCAACCCTCAGAGTGGGAAACAGCTGCATGTCCCATGAGACCACGGCCACTTTTGGTAGCCGCCCTGGGCACAAACAGACATTGTGACCCTCAGCGTTTGCCTGCTTTCAAACAAATGCCCTCGGTAGCTAGACCAGGAGCCCGCCGAGCATTCATGCAAGGTCCCTAGAGCCAAATCCTTACCCTCATTCATGTTTCATGGCACCCAGACCCCGAAACTGTCTCTGCAATCCTACATTTGGTATTCCCTGAGACGGAAAACAGCAATCTTCCCTTCCACCAGAGACACCAAACTCTTAGGAGCTGGGCAGAATCCCCATAGACGAAGAATCTCCCATGGCCTCATGAAGCCACCGGTACAATTTGCGACTGTCCTGGACATACAATCCCGACAGAAAAGCCAGCGCTACTGCCTCCAAGACACAGTAATTTCAGTACACTATGCACGGCCCTCAGGGCCTGCATATCGGGCCTGTGATCACCTCGGACCTCACCCTAACCCTAGTTCGCGTTCACAGATTTCTGTCCCCAAATCCCTGGCGCACATGCTTTCCAGGATGGGGACTCTGGAGACACACCAGACAACTGTGCCTAACCTCCTGAAGGAAACTCTGCCCTTCACTGTTGCCCAAATCCTGAAGTTAGGAGCAATGTACAAAGCCCCTGAGCCTACCACAATTGTGAGGAAAACTCTGGACCAAAATGTGCATTCTAGCACACCATGAGCACCTGCCTCCAGGCAGACATCCATGTCAAAGGCCCTGAGTCAGAAGATTGACCCTGATATGCCCCTAGGACTTCATCAACACCATAGATTAGATTTTCAGGTGCCTGTCCCCAGAGGCCTTTTCTCCAATACCAACTTATATTCCAACATGTGGTCCTTGAGCCACACAACAGAACCCTTCCTGTCCCCAGTAGGATAGATTGCTCTTGGTAGCTTTGTCCAAGACTCAGTGTAGAATTCTGCAAGTCCCCTGACCACGCCAACATTCTACATCTCCCTGGATAAAAACCATCATTATGATCCAAAAGCATGAAACCCAATGTCAACTCGGGCCACTTGGAACTTCGCCCCAGAGTCACCAGAATGAACCTTCCATGTTCCTCAGGTGCAAAGGTCAATGGAGGTCTGCTTTCTAGGCATCCATTTTAGAGAGCTTTACTACCCAAACATTCCATATGGGTACCCTGGAGCAAACAAATCAGACTCGCCCTGTCCAGTACAAGATAAACTTGCTGTTTGGAGCATCTCACAAAACCCAGCGTGGGAAATCCTCCATGGCCTCGTGACGCCACCCGTCCATTTGGTGGTCATCATAGACACAAAGTCCAGTGTGAGCAAGCATCTGACGTGAGCCCTTACTCAGGTGCTGGTATCTCAAATCAGTCGCTACACACTCGAACTGCCTTCCACTTGGCACTGAATTTAACCGTAGTTTGTGTTTACAATTTTATCCTCACCCTCCTTGTCCCCAAGCCCTCTTGACAGGGAATTCTGGAGCCAAAATACAGCATTCTGCCTACCCCACAACAGAAGACGTGCCTGGTGAGTCTACCCAGAAAACCCACATGAGGATCCACCTGCATGGACCTTGATGGCACCCTAATATCATAGGCCGCCATGGACAATCAGGCTCTGTCTGACACAGCCTGAGCCTCGACCTTTAGACAGACACACAGTTCACCCCATATCCTGCAGGTGGGACCTGTTGTGGCCCAAAGCCGTCACATCTACTCAACCTAGATATTCAGGCATCTGTCCCCAGACCGTAGCTCAAATCCCTACCTATGGAAGAACCTGAAGCAAAGGAGTACTCCTCCTAACCTATGGCAGGAATTCTGGATGCTTAGATGGGTGTCCAACTCTCAGAGTGGGAACTGGCTAAATGACCCATGAGACCACGGCCACTCATGGGAGCCGCCCTGGGCAAAAACAGGCATTGTGACCCTCAGCGTGAGCCTGTTTTCAAACTAACCGCCTTGGTAGCTGGACTAGGAGCACACAGGGCAGGCCTGGCAAGTCCCTAGGGCCAAACCTTCACACTCGTTCGTGTTTTCCAGGCGCCCAGACCCCTAAAATATCTCTAGAATCCCTCTTTTGGGGGTCCCCTGAGACAGAAAACAGCAGTCTTTGCTTCCCCCAGACACACCAATCTCTAGGGAGCTGGGCAGAAACCCCAGAGACGAAGAATCTCCCATGGACCCATGAAGACCCCCTACATTTTGCGACTGTCCTAGACACACAATCCAGACAGAAAAGTCTGTGCTACCGCCTCCATGAAACCTTAATTTCAGTACACTATGAGGTTCACTCACGCCCTGCAGATTAGGCCTGTGATCACACCGGCCCTCACACTAACCATAATTTGTGTTTGCAGATTTCTATCCCCAAAGCCCTGGCCCACATGCCCTACAGGATGAGGCCTCTGGTGCCACACTGATTGAGTGTGCCTACCCTCGTGAAGTAAACTCTGCCCTTCACGGTTGCCAAAACCATGAATATTATGAGCAAAGTACAAAGACCCTGAGCCCAGCTCAATTTCGAAGAATGCTCTGGACCCAAGTGCATATTCTGACACACAATGAGCACCTGTCTCCAGACAGACATCCAAGTAAAAGGCCCAGAGTCAGAAGTTTGAACCTGACATGCCTCTAGGACTTTATCGACACCCTAGCTTAGGTTTGTAGGCTCCTGTACCCAGAGTCCTGTTACCCAGTACCAACTTATATTCCAACATGTGGTCCCTGAGCCACACAACAGAACCCTTCCTGTCCCCAGGAGGACACCTTGCTCTTGGTAGTTGTGTCCAAGATTCAGTGCAGGACAATCCTGCATGGCCCCGTGACTACCCATACATTCTAACGTCTCACTGGATAACAACCAGCATTGTGACCCAAAAGCATGAAACTCCATGTCAACTAAGGTCTCTTGGAACTTCGCCTCAGAGGCACCAGATAGAACCTGCCAGGTTCCTCAGCTGCAATGGTCAATGGAGTTGTGCTTTCAGGCATCCATGAGGGAGAGCTCTGCTACACAAACTTTCCATATTGGGGACCCTGGATCAAACAAACCAGATTCCACCTGTCCAGTAGATGTAAACATTGCTGTTTGGGGCATCTCACATGTCACAGAGTGGGAAATCCTCTATGGCCTCATGATGGCACCCTTCCATTTGGCAGTCATCATAGAAATTCCAGTGTGAGCAAATATCTGATATCCACACTTACTCCAGTGCTGGATATGTTCTTTCAGCTGCTACACACTGGAACTGCCTTCTTCTTGTCACTGAATTGAACCGTAGCTTGTGTTTACAATTCCATCCTCACCTTCCTTTTGCACACGCCCTCTTGATAGGGAATTTTTGAGCCACAACACAGCATTCTGCCTGTCCCACAGAAGAAGAAGTGCTTGGAAATCTGCACAGAAAACCCACATGAGGTTATGCTGAGTGAAATAAGTCAAGCAGAGAGAGTCAATTATCATATGGTTTCACTTATTTGTGGAGCATAACAAATAGCATGGAGGACAAGGGGCGTTAGAGAGGAGTAGGGAATTTGGGTAAATTGGAAGGGGAGGTGAACCATGAGAGACTATGGACTCTGAAAAACACTCTGAGGGGTTTGAAGTGGCGGGGGGGGGGTGGGAGGTTGGGGGTACCAGGTGGTGGGTATTATAGAGGGCACGGCCTGCATGGAGCACTGGGTGTGGTGAAAAAATAATGAATACTGTTTTTCTGAAAATAAATAAATTGGAAAAAAAAAGAAAACCCACATGAGGATCCACTTGCATGGCCCTCGACGGCACCCATATATCATAGGCTGCCATGGGCACTGGGAATATGTCTGACACAGCCTGGGCCATGACCTCAAGATAGACACTTAGACAGTGGACCCCATATCTGCAGGAGGGACCTGCCGTGGAATGAAGCCATCACATCTATTCAACTTAGATATTCAGGCATCTCTCCCCAGACAGTAGCTCAAATCCCTGCCTATGGGAACCTGAAGCCCAGGTGTACTCTTCCTTCCCGATGGCAGGAAACCTGGCTGATGAGATGGGTGTCCAACCTTCAGAGTGGAGCCAGCTGCATAGGCCATAAGACCACGGTCACTCACGGGAGCCGCCCTGGGCACAAACAATCGTTGTGACCCTCAGTATGAGCCTGATTTCAAACAAACCCCCTCAGCAGCTCTGCCAGGAGCCTGCAGAGCAGGCCTCCCATGTTCCTAGGGCAAAATCCTCACTGCTTTTCATTATTTCCATGCTCCCACCCAGAACCTGTCTCTGGTATACCTCTTTTGGGCGTCCCCTGAGACCGAAAACAGCAGTCTTCTCTTCCTACAGAGAAACCAAACTCTTGTGATCCGAGCAGAATCCCCTGAGATTAAACATCTCCCATGATGGCCCCATGATACACCCCTATATTTGCGACCGTCCTCGACACACAGTCCAGACAGAAAAGCCTGCGCTACTGCCTCCATGACACCTTAATTTCAGTAAAATATGAGCTGCACTCAGGGACTGCAGATTGGGCCTGTGATTACCTCGGTCCTCACCCTAACCCTAGTTTGCATTTGCAGATTTCTGTCCCCAAAGCCCTAGCCCACATGCCCTCAGCAAGGGGACTTTGGAGCCACACTAGACGACTGTACCTATCCTTCTGAAGGAAACTCTGCCCTTCAATGTTGCCCAAACTCTGAAGATTAGGAGCAAAGTACAAAGACCCTGAGTCCACCGCCATACTGAAGAACGTTCTTGACCCAAGTGCACATTCTGACACACAATGAACACCTGCCTCCAAGCAGACATTAAAGTCAAAGGCCCCGAGTCAGAAGATTGAACCTGACGTTTCTCTAGGACTTCATCAATCCCCGAGATTAGGTTTTCAGGTGCCTGTCCACAGGTGGCTCTTCCCCAATACCAACTTATATTCCAACATGTGGTCCCTAAGCAACACTAAAGAACCCCTCCTGTCGCCAGTAGGATACCTTGCTCTTGGTAGCTTTGTCCCAGAAACAGTGTAGGAGAATCCTGCATGGCCCTCTGACCAACCAACATTCTAATTTCTCCATGGATACCAACCAGCATTGTGATCAGACAGCATGAAACTCCATGTCAATTCAAGCCGGAAGGAACTTTTTCCCAGAGCCATCAGATCGAACCTGCCATGTTACTCAGGTAAAATGGACCATGGAGGAGTGCTTTCCAGGTATCCATATGGGAGAGCTCTGGTACGCAAACTTTCCATATGGGGGACAGTGGAGGAAACAAACCAGACTTGCTCTGTCCAGTAGAAGGAAACATTGCTGTTTGGAGCATCTCACAAGCCCCAGTGTGGCACATCCTCCATTAACTCCAGACCACACCCCTCCATTTGGTGGTCATCATAAACACAAACTCCAGTGTGAGCAAACATCTGACATCTGCCCTTACTCAGGAGCTGGATATCTCGAATCAGCCACTACACACTGGAACTGCCTTCTGCTTGGCACTGAATTTTACCGTAGCTTCTGTTGACAATTCCAATCTCACGCTCCTGGTTCCCAAGTCCTCTTGATAGGGAATTCTGGAGACACAATGCAGCATTCTGCATGCCCCACAGAAAGAAGTGCCTGGTGAGTCTGTCCATAAACCACACATGAGGATCCACCTGCATTTCCCTTGATGGTACCCTAATATCATAGGCTGAAATGGCATGCAGGCTCTGTCTGACACAGCCTGAGCCAGGACCTCGTCAGGCATGCGGACAGTGGGCCCCATAACCTGCTTGTGGGACCTGTCTTGGGCCGAAGTTGTCACATCTTCTCAACCTGGATATTCAGGCATCTCTCCCCAGACCGTAGCTCAAATCCCTGAGTATGGGGGAACCTAATGCACAAGAGTACTCCTCCTTCACGATGGCAGGAAACCCGACTGTTGAGATGGGTGTCCAACCCTCAGAGTGGGAAGCAGCTGCATGGACCATGAGACCACGGAGCTTCCCTGAGCACAAACAGGCATTGTGACCCTCAGCATGATCCTGCTTTCAAACAAACCCCCTCAGTAGCTGGACCAGCAGCCCACAGAGCGGGCCTGCCAGGTCCCTAGGGGAAAATCCTCACCCTAATTCGTGTTTGTCAGGTGCCCAGACCTAGAACCTATCTCTGGAATCTCTCTTTTGGGGTGTCCTCTTAGACTGAAAACCACAGTCTTCCCTTCCCCCAGAGACACCAAACTCTAGGGAGCTGGATAGAATCCCCAGAGACGAAGAATCTCCCATGGCCCCATGAAGCCAACCCTGTTTTTTGAAACCATCCTGGACACAGTCCAGACAGAAAAGCCTGTGCTATTGCTTCCATGAAGCCTTGATTTCAGTACACTATGAGCTGCCCTCAGGGCCTGTAGTTCGGGCCTGTAATCACCTCAGCCCTCACCCTAACCCTCGTTAGATTAGCTGGGTCTTGGCGCCAAGTGCCCGGCGCTAACCCCAGTTAACAGATTTATGTCCCCAAAGCCCTGGCCCACATGCCCTCAGGAAGGGGACTCTGGAGCCACACCGGATGACTATGCCTAACCTCCCAAAGGAAACTCTGCCCTTCACTGTTGCCCAAATCCTGAAGATTAGGAGAAATGTACAAAGCCCCTGAGACCATCTCAATTGAGAGGAAAATTCTGGACTGAAATGTGCATTCTGTCACACCATGAGCACCTGCCTCCAGGCAGATATCCATGTCAAAGGGCCTGAGTGAGAATATTGACCCTGACATGCCCCATGACTTCATCAATACCCTAGCTTAGATTTTAAGGTTCCTGTCCCCAGAGGCCTTTTCTCCAGCACCAACATATATTCTAACATGTGGTCCATAAGCCACACATCAGACCCCTTCTGTCCCCAGTAGGATACCTTGCTCTTGGTAGCTATGTCGAAGACACAGTGTAGGAGAATCCTGCATGGCCCCTGACCACCCCAACATTCTAACGTCTCCCTGGATACAAACCATCATTATGATCCAACAGCATGAAACTCCATGTCAACTCAGGCCGCTTGGAACTTCGCCCCAGAGCCTCGAGATCGAACCTGCTATGTTCCTCAGGTGCAATGGTCAATTGAGGTGTGTTTTCCAGGCATCCATTTTAGAGAGTTCTGCTACTCAAACTGTCCATATGGGGACCCTGGAGCAAACAAACCAGACTCACCCTGTCCGGTACAAGGAAACCTTGCTGTTTGGAGCATCTCACAAGCCCCTGCATGGGAAATCCTCCATTGCTTCATGACGCCACCCCTCCATTTGGTGGTCATCATAGACAGAATGTCCATTGTGAGCAAGCATCTGACATCCACCCTTACTGAGGTGCTGGTATCTCGAATCAGCCTGTTCACACTGGCTGCCTTCTACTTGGCACTGAATTTAACCATAGCTTGTGATTACAATTCCATCCTCATCCTCCTGGTCACAAAGCACTCTTGACAGGGAATTCTGGACTTAAAACAAAGCATTCTGCTTACCCCAAAGACAGAAGAAGTGCCTGGTGAATCTGCCTAGAAACCCCACATGAGGATCCACCTGCATGGCCCTTGAAGGCACCCTAATATCATAGGCTGCCATGGGCAATCAGGCTCTGTTTGACACAGCCTGAGCCATGACCTCCAGACAGCCACGCAGACAGTGGGCCCCATATCTTGCAGGTGGGACCTACCGTGGATCGAAGCCATCAGCTCTACTCAACATGGGTATTCATGCTTCTGTTCCCAGACCGAAGATCAAATCCCTGCCTATAGGGGAACCTAAAACACAAGAGTACTCCTCCTTCCCGAAACCAGGAAACCTGGCTGTTGAGATGGGTGTCCAACCCTCTTAATGGGAACAAGTTGCATTGCCCATTAGCCTACGGCCACTCATGGGAGCCGTCCTGGGCCCCATTGTGACCGTCAGTTTGAGCCTGTTTTCAAAAAATCCCCTCGGTAGCTGGACCAGGAGACCACCGAGTGGGCCTGCCATGTCCCAAGGGCCAATCACCGTTGTCGTGATTTCCTGGCGCCAAGACCAAGAACCTGTCTTTGGGTGCCCACTTTTGGGGTTCCCCTGAGACAGAAAACAGCAGTATTCCCTTGCCCCAGAGACACCAAACTCTTGGGAGCTGGGCAATATCCACAGAGATGAAGAATCTCCCATGGACCCATGAAGACTCCCCTATGTTTTATGGTCGTCCTGGACACATATTCAGGAAAAAAAGCCTGTGCTACCGCCTCCATGACATCTTAATTTCAGTTCACTATGAGCTGCAATCACGGCCTGCAGATGGGCCTGTGATCACCTTGGCCCTCACCCTAACCCAGGTTCACATTTGCAGATTTCTGTCCCCAGAACCCTGGCCCAAATGCCCTCCAGGATGGGCCCTCTGGTGCCACAACAAAGAGTCAGCCTACCCACCCAAAGGATACTCTGCCATTCACTGTTGCCCAAACCATGAAGATTAGGAGCAAAGTACAAAGCCCTTGAGCCGACCTCAATTTCAAAGAACGCTCTGGACCCAAATGCATGCTCTGACACACAATGAGCACCTGCCTCCAGGAAGACATCTAAGTCAAAGGCCCTGAGTCAGAAGATTGGACCTGACAGGCCTCTAGGACATCATTGATACCCTAGTTTATGTTTTCAGGCGCCTGTCCCCAGAGGCCTGTTCTCCAATACCAACTTATATTCCATCATGTGGTCTCTGAACCACACATTAGAACCAAACCTGTCCCCAGAGGGATACCTTGCTCTTGGTAGCTGTGTCCAAGACACAGTGTAGGAGTTTCCCGCATGGAACCCTGACTACACCAACATTCTAACATGGATACTAACATACATGCATGGTATCCATGCTTGCATCCATGAATACATGCATGGATACCAACCAGCATTGTGATCCAACAGCATGAAACTCCATGTCAATTCAGGCCACTTGGAACTTCGCTCCAGAGCCACCATATTGAACCTGCCATGTTCCTCAGCTGCAATGATCAATTGCTTTCCAGGCATCGGTAAGGGAGAGTTCTGCTACGCTAACTTTCCATATGGGGGACCGTGGAGCAAACAAACCAGACTCCCCCTGTCCAGTAGAAGGAAACCTTGCTATTTGGAGCATCTCACAAACCCCAGTGTGGGAAATCCTTTATGGGCTCATGATGCCACCCCTCCATTTGGTGGTCATCAGAGACACAAACTCCAGTTTGAGCAAACATCTGGCATCTGCTCTTACTCAGGTAAAGGATATCTCGAATAAGCCACTGCACCCTGAAACTGTCCTCCGCTTGGCACTGAATAACCATAGCTTGTGTTTACAATTCCATCCTCACCCTCCTAGTCACCAAACCCTCTTGATATGGATTTCTGGAGCCACGATGCAGAATTTGCCTGTCCAACAGAAAGAAGAAGTGCCTGGTGAGACAGTCCAGATACACTACATGAAGATCCACCAGCATGGCCCTCAACTGCACCCTAATATCATAGGCCGCCATGGGCACTCAGGCTCTGTCTGACACAGCCTGAGCCACGACTTCCAGTCAACCATGCAAACAGTGGGCCCCATAACCAGCAGGTGGGACCTGCCGTGGCCCTAAACCATCACATCTCCTCATCCTGGATATTCAGGCATCTTTCCCTAGACCGTAGCTCAAATCCCTGCTTATGGTGGAGCCTGAAGCACAAGAGTATTCCTCCTACCCGATGGCAGGAAACCTGGCTGATGAGATGGGTGTCCAACCCTCAGAGTGGAAACCAGCTGCATGGCCCATAAGACTACTGTCACTCATGGGAGCCTCCCTGGGCACAAACAAGCATTGTGACCCTCAGCGTGAGCCTGCTTTCAAACAAATCCCCTTGGTGACTGGACCAGGAGCCTGCAGAATGGAACTGCCATGTCCCTAGGGCCATATCTTCACCTGCATTCGTGTTTTCTAGTCATCCACACCCAGAACCTATCTCTTGAATCCCTCTTTTGGGGGTCTCCTGAGACCGAAAATAGCAGTCTTCCCTTCCCCCAGAGACACAAACTCTTGGGATCTGGGCAAATTACCAGAGATGAAGAATCTCCCATGGCACCATGAAGACTACCCTACATTTTGCGACCGTCCTAGAGACACAGTCCAGACAGAAAAGCCTGCCCTACTGCCTGCATGACACCTTAATTTCAGTATTCTATGAGCGGCCCACAGGGCCTGCAGATCGGGCCTGTAATCACCATGGCCCTTACTCTAACCCTAGTTTGCTTTTGCAGATTTCAGTACCCAAAGCACTGGCCCACATGCCCTCCAGGATGCGGTCTCTGGTGCCACAGCAGACGACTGTCCCTACGTTCCCAAAGGAAATTCTGCCCTTCACGGTTGCCCAAACCCTGAAGATTAGGAGCAAAGTTCAAAGTCCCTGAGCCCAGCTCAATTTTGAAGAACGCCCTGGCCCTAATGCACATTCTGACACACAATGAGCACCTGCCTCCAGGCAGACATCCATGTCAAAGGGCCTGAGTCAGAAGATTGACCCTGACATGCCTGTAGGACTTCATCATTACCCTAGTTGAGATTTTCAGGCGCCTGTCCCCAGAGGCCTTTTCTCCAAAACCAACTTGTATTCCAACATATGGTCCCTAAGCCACACTACAGAAGCCCTCCTGTCCCCAGAAGCATTCCTTGCTCTAGGTAGCTGTATCCAAGACTCAGTGTAGGAGAAACCTGCATGGCCCCCTGACTACCCCAACATTCTAACGTCTCCCTGGATAACAACCAGCATTGTGATACAACAGCATGAAACTCCATGTCCACTCAGGCCGCTTGGTACTTCGCCCAAGAGCCACAAGATTAAACCTGCCATGTTCCTTGGCTGTAGTGGTCAATGGAGTTGTGTTTTCCAGGCATCCATGCGGGAGAGCTCTGCTACACAAACTTTCCATATGGGGGAACAAACAAACCAGACTCCCCCTGTCCAGTAGAAGGAAATCTTGCTGTTTGAAGCATCTCACAAGCCCCAGGGTGGGAAATCCTCCATGGCCTCATGATGCCCCCCCTCCAATTGGCAGTCATCATAGACAAAGACTCCAGAGTGAGCAAACATATGACATCCACCCTTACTCAGGTGCTGGATATCTCAAATCAGACGCTACACACGGAAACTGCCTTCCGCTTGTCACTGAATTGAGCCGTAGCTTGTGTTTCCAATTTCATCCTCACCCTCCTTGTCCCCAAGCCCTCTTGATAGGGAATTCTTGAGCCACAACACAGCACTCTGCCTGCCCCACAAAAGAAGAAGTGCCTGGTGAGTCTGCACAGAAAACCTACATGTGGATCCACCTGCATGGCCCTCAATGGCACCCTAATATTATAGGCCACCATGGGCACTCAGACTCTGTCTGACACAGCCTGGGCCACAAACGCCAGACAACCGCTTAGACAGTGGACCCCTTATCCTGCAGGAGGGACCTGCCATGGCCCGAAGCCGTCACATCTACTCAACCTGGATATTCAGGCATCTCTCCCGAGACCATAGCTCAAATCCCTGCCTGTGGGGGAACCTGAAGCCCAGGTGTACTACTACTTCCCGATGGCAGGAAACCTGGCTGATGAGATGGGTGTCCAACCCTCAGAGTGAAAAAAGCTGCATGGGCCATAAGACCACGGTCACTCATGAGAGCCGCCCTGGGCACAAACAAGCTTTGTGACCTTCAGCATGAGCCTGCTTTCAAACAAACACCCTCAGTAGCTGGGCCAGGAGCCTGCAGAGCAGGCCTCCCAGGTTCCTAGGGCCAAATCCTCACCGTCTTTCGTTATTTCCATGCTCCCACTCAGAACCTATCTCTGATATCCCAATTTTGGGGGTCCCCTGAGACCGAAAACAGCAGTCTTCCCGTCCCTCAGAGAAACCAAACTCTTGTGATCTGAGCTGAATCCCCTGAGACGAAGAATCTCCCATGGCCCTATGATACACCC
Source organism: Neogale vison (assembly GCF_020171115.1). NCBI lineage: Eukaryota > Metazoa > Chordata > Mammalia > Carnivora > Mustelidae > Neogale > Neogale vison. The sequence goes on from NC_058092.1 coordinate 111,404,478, forward strand.
CTACATTTTGCAACCGTCCTGGACACACAATCCAGACCGAAAAGTCTGTGCTACTGTCTCCATGACACCTTGATTTTAGTACAATATGAGCTGCACTCAGGGACTGCAGATCGGGCCTGTGATTACCTTGGCCCTCACCCTAATCCTAGTTCGCATTTGCATTTTCTGTCACAAAAGCCCTGGCCCACATGCCCTCAGGAAGGGGCCTCTGGAGCCACACCGGACAATTGTGCCTATCCTCCTGAAGGAAACTCTGCCCATCGCTGTTGCCCAAACTCTGAAGATTAGGAGCAAAGTACAAAGCCCCTGAGTCCACCTCCATATTGAAGAACGTTCTGGACCCAAGTGCGCATTTTGACACACAATGAGTACCTGCCTCAAAGCAGACATTTAAGTCAAAGGCCCTGAGTCAGAAGATTGAACCTGACACTCCTCTAGGACTTCATCAATACCCAAGCTTAAGTTTTCAGGTGCCTGTTCACAGGTGCCTCTTCCCCAATACCAACTTATATTCCAACATGTGGTCCCTGTGACACACTAAAGAGCCGCTCCTGTCGCCAGTAGGATACCTTGTTCTTGGTAGCTGTGTCCCAGATACAGTGTAGGAGACTCCTGCATGGCCTTCTGATCAATCAACATTCTAATTTCTCCATGGATACCAACCAGCATTGTGATCCAACAGCATGAAACTCCATGTCAACTCAGGCTGCTTGAACTTATCTCCAGAGCCACCAGATCGAATCTGCCATGTTACTCGGCTTAAATGGACCATGGAGGTGTGCTTTACAGGCATCCATCTGGGCGAATTCTACTACCTAACTTATCACCTGGGAGACCCTGGACCAAACACACCAGACTCCATCTGTCCAATAGAAGGAAACCTTGCTGTTTGGAGCATCTCACAAGCCCCAGCGTTGGAAATCCTCCATGGCCTCTTGACGCCACCTCTCCATTTTTCTGTCATCATAGATACAGACTCAAGTGTGAGCAAACATCTGATACCCTCCCTTACTCAGGTGCTGGATATCTCACATAATACTCTGCAAATGGGGAGAGCCTTCCACCTTACACTGAATTTAAACATAGCTTGTGTTTACAATTCCATTCTCACCCTACTGGTCCCAAGCCTTCTGGATACAGAATTCTAGAGTCACAACACGGTATTCTGCCTTTCCCATAGGAGGAGGAAGTGCCTGGTGAGTCTGCCCAGAAAACCCACATGAGGGTCAATCTGCGAGGCCCCCGAGGGTACCCCCATTTATAGGCTGCCCTGGCCTCTCGTATGGTATCTGTCAGAACCTGAGCCCCAACCTAGTGTCAGCAACACAGAGAGCGGGGCCCGTATCTAGCATATGGGACTGAACATGGCCTTACTCCATCATCTCTACTCATCCTTTGTATTCAGGTATCTGTCCTCAGACCTTTGCTGGAAACCCTGCCAATTGGGTAACCTGAAGCACAGCAGAGAACTCCACCATTTCCATGGCAGGAATCCTAACTGTTGGGATGGGTGTCCAACTCTCAGAGTTGGAGCCAGCTGCATGGCCAATGAGACCACAACCACACATGAGGGCCACCTAGGGACCAAACAGGCATTGTGACCCTCAGCCTGAGCATGCTTTCAAACAAGCCCTCTCAGTTGCACCACCAGGATCCCTCTTTGTAGGCCAGGGACACCCCTAGGCCCATATCTAACCCTGGTGGGATATTCCAAGCATTCAGACCCAGAGCCCGTCTCTGGAATCCCTGTTTTGGGGCTCCCCTAGGATGGAAAATAGCACTCTTCCCTCCCCGAAAAACCCACAAAAATATTGGGAGATGCCAGGATCCTTAGAGAGTAAAATCTCCCATGGACTCATGGGACCACACCTGCATTCCCAGGCCATCCTGGATACAGAATCCAGATATAAATGTCTGTGCTACCACCTTCACGTCATTTGAATTACAGTTCCTGATGAGCTGCCCTCCAGGTCTATGCATTGTGACTGTGATCACCTCGCCATTATCCCTAACCTGAGTTTGTGTTGCAGATTTCTCTCCATAATCATGTCTCACATGCCCTCCAGAGTGGGGTCTTGGAATCACACCACAGGACTGTGCGTGCCATACCCTAGGAAACTGTACACGTCAGTTTCCCAAACCTCCAGATTAGGAGAATCCTGGAAATCTCCTGAGCACACTGCAGTATTGGAGGCCGCTCTGGACACAAATGCACAGTCTGAAACACTCTGATCACCTACATCTAGGCAGACACCCAAGTCAACTGTCCTGAGTCTGAAGATTGAACCTGACATACCCTTAGGACTTCATTGGAACCCTACATTAGGTTTTCAGGCATCTGTCCTGTTCTGGAGGCCTGTTCTGGAATATGAACTTATGACACAACTTATGATATCCCTGAGCCACGCAACACTACATCTCCTGTCCCCAGAAGGGGACACAGCTCTTCGACCTGTGTTAAGCCCTCAGGGTATTAGAGTCCTGCATGGCGCCTTAGCTACCAGCACATTCTAAGATCTCCCTGGTAACAAACCAGCATTGTGACCTATCTGCAAGAGGTTAAATGTCAACTCAAGGACTTGGTACTTCGCCCCAGAACCACCAGAAGGAACCTGCCATGTTCCTCAGCTGCAATGGTCATTCGGGCTGTGATTTCCAGGCATCCATGTGGAAGAGCTATGCTATCCATACTTTCCACGTGGGGGACTCAGGAGCAAACAAACCAGACTCCACCTGTCAGTAGAAAGGACAACCTTGCTTTTTGGAGCATCTCACAAGCATCAGCATGGGGAAACCTCCATGGCCTCTTGATGCCACCTATCCATTTGTCGGTCGTCATAGACACAACCTCCAGTGTGAGCAAACATCATTCATCTGCCCTTATTCAGGTGCTGAATATCTTGTTTGTTGGCCATCATAGATACAAACTCCAGCATGAGCAGACAACTGACTTCGCCCATACTCAGGTGCTGGAGATCTCGAAAAAAACGCTGCACATTGAAATGGCAATGTGCTCGGCAATGAGTTTAATGTAACTTGTTTATTCTGACTTCTGTCCTCACACTCCTCACCTGTAGTCCCCAGTGCAGCCTTCTGCCTGCCTACCAGAAAGAAGAAGTGCCCTGTGGGTTTGCACAGAAAATCCACATGAGGATCCACCTGCATGGCCCTCTATGGCACCCCAATATAATAGGCTACCCTGTGCACCAATGCTCTGTCTGACACCGCCCGAGCCCCGACCACCTGGCAGCCACACAGATAGTGGTCCCCATATCCTACAGGTGTGAGCTGCCCTGACCTGAGTCTTTTATCTCGAGCCAACCTGGGTATTCAGGTACCTGGTCCAGAACATAACTCAAACTCCTGCCCATGGGGGACCTGAAGCACAAAAGAGTACTCCTCCTTCCCCATGGCAGGAAAACTAAATGTTGAGATGGTTGTCCAACCCTCAGATTGGGATCCATGTGCATGGAACAAGAAACAGCGCCCACTCAGGATGGGGAGCTTGGCACAAATAGGCATTGTGACCCTCACCCTGAGACCCATTTCCAACAAGCCCCTCCAGGATCTGGACCAGGACCCCACAGAGCGGGACTGTCAGGCCCCTAAACCCAAATCCTAAGCCTTGGTGGGGTTACCCAGGCACCAGGACCCAGAACCCATCATGGATTCCATGTTTTGACAGGAACCCGGACACGGTAAAATGCAGTCTCCCGTTCCCGAGTAAGACACCAAACTCATGGGTGCCAGGCAGAAACCCCAGATAGGAGGAAACTCCCATGGGCACATGAGAACACCCATCCATTCTGTGGCCATCCTAGACACAATCCAGACAGAAAAGCCTGTGCTCCTGCCTCCCCACTGCCCGAATTTCAAATCCGAGGAGCTGCCCTCAGGGTCTGCCAATCGGGCCTGCCATCACCTTGCCCCGAACTTGTACCCAATTTTGTGTCTGAAGATTTTGGTCCCAGAGCCATGAACCAAATACCCTCCAGGATGGGGTGTCCAGAAACACAGCACATCACTGAGCCTGCTCTCCGGAGGAAACTCTGCCCATCTCAGTTGCCCAAACCCTCCAGATTAGGAGAAACCTGCAAGGCCCCTGAGCTCACCCCAATTTCATAGGCTGCTCTGGAAAAAAAGGCACTGTCTGACACAGTCTCAGCACCTACCTCCAGGAAGACACTCAGGTCAATGGCGCTGAGTCCGAAGATTAAATCTGCCATGACCATAGGAACTCATCAGAAACCTAGCTTAGGTTTTCAGGTCTCTGTCCCTAGAAGTCTGTTCTGGAAAACCAATATATGGTGCAACCTGTGGTCCGTGAGCCATACAAGAAAACGCCTCCTGTCCCGAGAAGGAAACCTTTCTCCTGGGAACTGGGTCTAACAACTAGAATAGGAGAATCCAGCATGGGCCCAGGGCCTCCGCCACATTCTAAGATCTCCCTGAACACGAGGCAGCATTGGGACCCATTATACTGAAAACTTCCATCAACTCAGATCACTTAGAACTTGGAACCAAAGACAGAGGATCAAGCCTACCCTGTTCCTCAGCTGTAATGGTAACTCGAGGTGGCTTCCCAGGCCTCCATTCAGAGACCTGTGCTATTGAATCTTCCATATGGGGAACCTGGAGCTCTCTAAGAGGACTTCCCCTGTCTCACAGTAGGACACCTTGCTGTTTGGAGCAGCTCACAAACTCCAGCTTGAGAAAACCTCCAAGGCTTCTGGAGAAAACCCCACCATTCGTTGTCCATCTTGGATACAAAGTCCAGCTTGAGCAGACATCTGACCCTCGACCATACTCAGGTGCTGGAGATCTCGAAACAAACGTTGTACACAGGAACGACCATGTTCTCGGCACTGAGCTTAACCATAGCTTGTGTTTTCAGGCTTCTGTCCTCACAGTCCTCACCTGCAAGTCCTCCATATTGGGAGTTCTGGAGCCACAACTCAGCCTACTGCCGGCCCACCAGAAAGAAGAAGTGCCCTAAGTGTCTGCACAGAAACCCCACATGAGGATCCAGTTGCACAGCTCTCAATGGCACCCCAATATCATAGGCTGCCCTCTGCCCGAATGCTCTGTCTGACACACCTCGAGCCCCAACCTCTGGTCAGCCACCCAGACAGTGGGCCCCATATGCGGCAGGTGGGTCCTGCCTTGGCCCGAGGCCTCATCTTGAAGCAATCTGTAATCAGGTACCTGTCCCAAAACGTAGAACAAATTCCTGCCCATGGGGGACCCTGAAGCAGAAATTAGTATTACTCCTTCCCCATGGCAGGAAAACTGAATGTTGAGATGACAGTCCAACCCTCAGAGTGGGAGCCAGGTGCATGGTGCATGAGACCACGCCGACTCAGGATGGGCAGCTGGGCACAAACACGCATTGTGACCCTCACCCTAAGACCCTTTCCAACAAGTCCCTTCACGAGCTGGACCAGGAGCCCACAGAGCAGGCCTGTCATGCTCCTAGGTCCAAATCCTAAGACTTGGTGGGGTTATCCAGTTGCCTGGACACAGAGCAAATCTCTGGAAAGCCTGTTTGGATGGGACCTCTGAGATGGAAAACCGCACTCTCCCCTTCCCCCAGAAAGACACCAAACTCTGGGGTGCTGGGCAAAATCCCCAGAGAGGTAGAATCTCTCATTGAAACCATGAGGCCACTGCTCCATTTTGTGGCCATCTTAGACACACATTCCAGACAGAAAAGCCTGTGCTCCTGCCTCCCAGCCGTCCGAATTTCAAATCCTGAGCAGCTGCCCTCAGGGTCTGCAGATCGGGCCTGCCATCACCACCCCCCTAACTCTTACTTGAGTTTGCGTCTGAAGACTTTGATCCCAAAGTCCTGACCCACAAGCACTCCAGGAATGGGCCTCCAACACCACATCACATCACTGGGCTTGCTCTTTTGAGGAAACTCTGCCCATCTCAGTTTCCCAAGTCCTTCAGATTAGCAGAAACCTGCAAGGCCCCTAAGACCACCCCTATTCCATAGGCCACTCTGGAAAAATGCACAGTCTGACACAGCCTCAGAACATACCTCCAGGAAGACATGCAGGTCAATGGGAAGGGATGAATTCCCTAAGACCATGGTGGGTCCAAGGTGCCCGGTGTGCGGCCAACTGTCTCAGTATATGTTGGAAGGTCTTGGCTCACGCTATGTAAGACAGAGCATTAGAGCTTAGGGTAGCCTATGCAATTGGGTTGTTGCCGAGGGCCGAGCAGGTTGATCCACATTTTGGGTTTCTGGGCAACGCCATAGATAATGTATTTCTTCCAGTGGGCAGGCAGAGTGCTTCGTTTTGGCCCCAGTATTCCCAATCAGGAGGGCTTGTGGTCCAGGAGTGTGAGGACGAAAGTCTGAAAACAAGCTAGGGTGAGGTTTTGGGTCAAGGGCATGGTAGGTGCACTCTGCAGAGGCTGAATTGGGATCTTCTGCATCTGACGTCAGGGTTAGGGTCAAACGTTGGTTGAGGCTGGAGTTTGTTTTCATGATGGCCCCTTCATGAAGTGGGTGCCTCCTGAGGCTAAGGAGGTTTTCCCACGCTGAGTTTGTGAGTTGCTCCAAACCACAAGGTTTCATTCTGCAGGACAGTCGAGTCATGTTGGATGGCTCCAGGATGTCCCATATAGAAGGACTGGAAAGCAGGGTTTGAAGGATGGATGCCTGTACAGCATAGCTCTCATTCCCATTGGCTATTTGCGACTAGACATGTTTGAACTGCTGGCTCTGGGATGAGCTACCCAGGGGACTGAGTTGAAAAGGACTCTCCTGAGGATAGATCATAATGTGGGTTTGTGTCCGTGGAGACCTGGGAATGTGCTGGTGGCTGAGGGGCCCTTCAGAATTCGCCTACCTGAAGGGTTTGATACAGCTCCAATAAGTAAGCTCCCAATGTGGAGATGAGAGAGGTTCTGTTTGGTGCCTCAGAAAAGTCACAGACACTGGTCTTAAAAACCAGTCCTCTGAGGAGAGACACCTGGAAACCAAAGCTAGGGTTCAGATTAGGGCCTAGGGGCCTGTCTTTTTCAATCATCTGTCTCTGGGGACAGTGTCTGAATATCTAGCTGGAGATACTTGCTCAGCTGGTGTCAGAGTGCCCCTGTTAGTCCAGGGCAGCCTACACTATCCAGATGGCCTTGGGAGCCTTGGAGATTTCTCCTAATCTGTAGGGTTGTGGCAAATGGATTGGGCACAATTTGTCTGGAGAGGACAAGCACAATCTTTCAGTGTGGCTCCATAGACTCTAGCCTGGAAGGTGTGTGGGTCCATACTGTGAGCACAGAAGTCTGAAAACAGAAAGTCGGGTCAGGTGTGGCACCAAGGGTAGGCAGGCGAGATCTACAGAGCATTACGGGAGCTCCTCAGCTATTAAAAGAAGGGCAAATGGAAGGCAGTCACTCAGGCTTTTGTCTCTGGATGTTGTGTCCAGGATAGCCGTGGATTGTAGGGTGGCCTCAGGGGCTATGGATGAGTCTCCCTCTCTGGGGATCTGGCCCAGCTTCCAGGACTTTGGGGTCATTTTGTGGGAAGGGTGGAGTCAAGTTCTCTGGCTCAGGTGCCTCTCCAAGAGAGGGATTCCAGAGCAGAGCCCCTGGTACAGGCGACAGGAAAACTCGAAATCTCGTGAGGATTGGGAACATAGGGGCTTGGTAAGCCCCATATGTGGGCTCTTAGTCCAGCCTCTGAGAGACCTTACTTTGACATGGGGCTTACGCTGAGGGTCACAATGCGAGTTTGTGCCCAAGTCGGCACTAAAGTTTGGGCGTGACCTCAGGAGCTATGAAGGTTTCTCCTACCGTGAAGGTGTGACTCCATGCCAAAAGCAAGCTTTACAGCCATGGGGAAGGAGGAGTTCTGATTTGTGCTTCAGGTACCCACCTGTGTCGGGATTTGATATAATGTCTAGGTTCACTTGTCTGAAAACCCAGGTTGGGAAGAGATGATGGTAGGCCATGGCGTGTCCGATGTGCTGGGTGTGAGGTCAGCTGCCTCTTTGTCTTTCAGGACGTCTGGACTCAGGCTGTGTCAGACAGAGCATTATTGCCCAGGGCAGCCTATCCAATTGGGGTGCGGCCGAGGCCTGAGCAGGTTGATCCTCATTTGGGGTTGCTGGAGAGCCCCATAGGGCAACGTTTTTCTTCTGGTTGGCAGGCACAGGGCTGCATTGTGGTTCCGGAATTCCCAGTCTGCAGGGCTTGTTTGCCAGGAGTGTGAGGAAGAAAGTCTGAAAATACAAGCTAGTATGAGATTCGGTCTGAGAGCACAGCAGGCCCACTCTGCGGAGGCTGAATCAAGATATCCTGCATCTGAGGTCAGAGCGAGTATCAGACAATGCCTCAGGTTGGAGTTTGTGTCAATGATGGCCTCTTCCTGAAGAGGGTGGGGCTGTCATGAGGCCAGAGACGTTTCCATAGGCTGGGAATTGTGAGCTGCTCCAAACCTCAAACTTTCCTTCTGCAAGACAGTCGAGTCCTTTGGATGTTTCTAGGACGCCCAATACGGTAAGACTTGAGAGCAGGTGTCTAAGCATGGATGCCTGGAAACGCTACCTCACATTCCCAATGACTGGATGGGATAAGGCAGGCTCAATCTGCGGGATCATGGGCGAGCTACCCAGAGGACTGATTTGTAATGGACTCTCCTAAGGATGCGTCATAATGTTGGTTGGTGGCCATGTCGACCTTGGAATGTGGTGGTAGCTCAGGGTCTTTGCAGGATTCTCCAACCCGAAGCGTTTGACACAGCTTCAACAAGGAAGCTTCCCATGTGTAGACCAGAGGTGTTCTGTTTGGTGGTCAAGAAAGCCCCATATGCTTGTCTTCGAACCCAGGCCTCTTAAGAGTGACACCTGGAAACCAAAGCAAGAGTTCAGATTAGGGCCTAGGGGCCTTTCTGGTTCAATCTACTTTCTCTGTGGACATATTTCTGTGTTTCTGCATGGAGGTAGTTGCTCAGCTTGTGTCAGAATGCCCCTGTTTGTCCAGGGCAGCTTACAGTAGTGGGATGTCTTCGGGGACCTTGAGGTTTCTCCTATTCTATAGGTTTGTAGCCAAAGGAATGGGCACAGTTTCTTAGGAGAGAGCAGGCACAGTCCTTTGGTATGGCTCCAGAAGCCCCAGCCTAGAGGATCTGTGTTCCAGGGCTGTGGGGACAGATATCCGAAAACACAAACTCGGCTCAGGTTTGGGACCGAGATTATGGCAGGCCTCATCTACAGTCCGTGAAGAGATCACCTCGGGATATAAAAGGGGGGCGAGTGGGAGGTGGTCCCTCAGGCTTTTGTCTCTGGATGTTGTGTCCACTATGGCCATTTAAGGTAGGGGTGGACTCATGGGCCGAGGAAGAGTATTCCCTCTCTGGTGATTTACCCAGATCCCTAGAGTTTGGGATCATTGTGTGGGAAGGTAGGAGCTCTGTTTTCTGCTTCAGCTCTCCCCCCCAGTAGAGGGAATATAGAGCAGAGCAGTGGGTACTGACAACTGGAATACCCACCCTCTGGTTAGGATTGGGGTCCTATGGTCATGGTAAACCCCATATGCGAGCTATTGGTCCAGCCACTGAGTGGATTTACTTGAATACGGAACTCACGCTGAGGGTCACAATGCGTGTGTGTGCCCAAGGCGGCCCTCAAGCATGGGCGTGGCCTCATGGGCCATGCAAGTTTCTACTACACTGAAGGTTTGACTCCCTGCCAACATCAGGTTTTTCCATGGGGAAGGAGGAGTTCTGGCTTGTGCATCAGATACCCCCCTGTGCAGGGATTGGAGATAAGGTCTAGGTGCCGATGCCTGAAAACCCAGGTTGGGAAGGGATGATGGCCTAAGGCCATGGCGGGTCAGAAGTGCTGGCTGTGGGGCAAGCTGTCTATGTCTGTTGGAAGGTCTGGGCTCAGGCTATGTAAGACAGAGCATTAGTGCTTAGGGTAGCCTATGCAGTTGGTGTGTTGCCAAGGGCTGGGGAGGTTGATCCTCATTTAGAGTTTCTGGGTAACCCAGAATATGTGAGCTATTGTTCCAGCCACTGAGTGGCTTTACTTGAATACGGAACTTACGCTGAGGGTCACAATGCGTGTGTGTGCCCAACGCGGCTCTCAAGGACTGGCCTGGCCTCTCAGACCACACAGGTTTTCCTATACTGAACATTGGACAACATGCCAACCACAAGGTATCTTGCTATGGAAAAAGAATAATTCTGATTTTTGCATCATGTTCACCCCTGTGCAGTGATTGGAGATAAGGTCTGGGTTCTCAAGCCTGAAAACAGAGGTTGGGAAGAGATGACGACCTAAGGCCATGTCAGGTCCGATGTGTTCAGTTTGGGGCCAGCTGACTGGGAGTCGTTTGAGATGTTTGGTGTCAGGCTGTGCCAGGCAGGGCATTAGTACACAGGGTAGGCTGTATAATTGCTTTACAGTCTGGTGGCGTGCACTAGATAATTATTTGTGGTTTCTTATTAGCAGCATAGGGCAAAGTTTTTCTTCTGGAGGGCAGGCAGAGGGCTGCATTGTGCTCTGGAATTCCCAAACTGGAGGGCTTGTGGGCCAAGAGAGTGAGGATGGAAGTCTGAGAACACAAGCTAGGATTGGGTTTTGGGGCAAGGGCACGGCAGGCACACTCTGCAGAGCTGGATCGAGATCTCATGCATCTGAAGTCAGGACGAGGATCAGACATTGGCTCAGGCTGGAGTTTCTGTCCATGTTGGTCCCTTCATGAAGGGGTGGTGTGCATTACGAGGCCATGGAAGTTTTCCCACGATGGGAGTTGTGAGATGCTCTACACAGCAAGGATTTCTTCTACGGGACAATTAAGACCTGTTGGATGGCTCCAGAATGTCATTTAAGGAAGTTCTCCAGAGCAGGGTTCTAAGGATGGATGCCTGGGCAGCTGGCCTCACATTCCAATTGTCTCCTAGTGACAAGACACGTTTGATCTGCTGGCTCTGGGGTAGCAACCGAGGGGGCTGATTTGAAATGAACTCTCCTGAGGATGGGTCATAATGTGGGTTTGAGTCCATGGAGACTTTGGAATGCGGCAGTGGCACCAGGACCATGAAGGATTCTCCTAACCAGAGGTTTTGACACAGCTCCAACGAGCTAGGTTTCCATGGGGAGACGAGATTTCTTCTTATTGGTGCCTCAGGAAACCACCGTATGTTGGTATTGGAAACCAGGCCTCTGAGGACTGATGCCTGGAAACCAACGCAATGGATCGGATTAGGGCCTAGGGGCCTGTATGGTTCAATCTTCTTCTCTGGGGACATCTGTCGACAGGTCTGAGTGGAGGTAGCTACTCAGCTAGTGTCTGATCACCACTGTTTGTCCTGGGCAGCCTATAATATTGGAATGGCCTCGGGACTTTGGAGTTTTCTCCTTATCTGTATGGTTGTGACCAATGGAATGGGCAGAATTGGCATGGAGAGGACAGACACAGTCCTGAGGTGTGGCTCTAGGGGCCCCAGACTGGGAACCCCACCTTGAGGTTCCCACTTCTGTGTGAATAGAAGTCTGAAAACACAAACTCCGCTTGGGATTTGGGACGTAGGTAAGGCACACCCGATCTACAGGAGAACTCTTCGGGATATGAAAAAGTGTGAGTTTGAGGTGCTTGTTCAGGTTTTGTCTCTGGATTTGTGTCAACAATGTGGGTGGAATGTTGGTTTGGCCTCATGGGCCATGGACATTTTTCCTTCTCTGAGGATTCGGCCTGATCCCAAGAGTTTGGGTACATTCTGTGGGATGGAAGGGGTCCTTTCTTTCTTTCTTTCTTTTTTTTTTTTTTTTTTTACCTCCTGTGTCCCACCAAAAGAGGGATTCCAGAGCAGAGCCCTTGGGAGGGACAACTGGACAACCCCACCTCTGGTTACGTTTGGGGGCCTAGGGGCATGGCAAGTCCCATATGCATGCTCTTGGTATAGGCACTGAGAGGCCTTCCTTGAGGACAGGGCTTACACTGAGGGTCACATTGCCTATTTGTGCCCAATGAGGCCCTCAAGCATGGGCAGGGCCTCATGGGCCATGCTGGTTTCTCCTACAGTGAATGTTGGAGAACATGCCAACCACATGATTTCTGGCCATGGGGAAGGAGGAGTTCTGATTTCTGCATCACATTCACCCCTGGACAGTGATTGGACTTTAGGTCTAGGTTCTGAAGCCTGAAAACCGAGGTTGGGAAGAGATGAAGATCTAAGGACCTGGTGCGTCCGATGAGCTGTGTGTGGCTAGCTGTTGAGTGTAGGTCCGGAGGTGCAGGCTCAGGCTATGTCAGAGAGGGCATTAGACAGGGTAGACTGTATAATTGGGGTGCAGTCCAGTGGCGTTCAGGTTGATCCTCATTTGGGGTTTCTGGGTAGTTCCATAGGGTAAAGTTTTTCTACTGGAGGGCAGGGAGAGTGCGGCATTGTGTCTCCAGAATTCCCAAACTGGAGGGCTTGTGGGCCAGGAGTGTGAGGACGGAAGTCTGAGAACACAAGCTAGGCTTAGGTTTCAGGGCGTAGGTCATGGCAGGCACGCTCTGCAGAGCTGAAACGAGATCTCATGTACTGAAGCCAGGAGTTTCTGTCCGTGATGGCCCCTTTATAAAGTGGCATTGCAAGAGGCCATGGACATTTTCCCATGATGCGAGCTGTGAGATGCTCCAAACCACAAAGATTCCTTCTATGGGACACTCCAGACCTGTTGGATGGCTCCAGGATGTCCCATATGGAACAACTCCAGAGCAGGGCTCTAAGGATGGATGCCTGGGCAGCCTGCCTCCCATTCCAGTTGTCTCCTAGCAACAAGGCAGGTTCTATCTGCTGGCTCTGGGGGAGAAACCAAGGGGGTTGAGATGAAATGGACTCTCCTGAGGATGGGTCATAATGTGGGTTTGTGTCCAAGGGGACCTTGGAATGATGCGCTTGATCCGGGGCCCTTAAATATTATCCTAACTGGAGGTTTTGACAGAGCAACAAAGAGTACGTTTCCTATGTGGAGATGAGAATTTTCTGTTGAGTGACTCAGTATCCCCCATATGCTGGTACTGGAAACCAGGCCTCTGAGGACAGATGCCTGGAAACAAAAGCAATGGATCCAATTAGGGCCTAGGTGCCTGTCCAGTTCAATCTTCTTCTATGGGGATATCTCTCTCTGGGTCTGAGAAGAGGTAGTTGCTTAGCTTGTGACCGATCACCCCTGTTTGTCCTGGGCGGCCAACACTATTGGGTTGGCCTCAGGAAGTTTGGATGTTTCTCCTAATCTGTAGAGTTGTGCTCAATGGAATGGACATAATTTCCCTGGAGAGGGAAGGCACAGTCCTGAGGTGTGGCTTCAGGGGCCCAAGCTTGGAGGTTGTGTGGGCCAGGACTGTGGGGACAGAAGTCTGAAAACACAAACACGGCTTATGTTTGGGGACGTAGGTATGGCAGGCACGGTCTACAGACCTTGAGGAGAACTCTTGGGTATATGAACAAAGGGCAAGTGTGAGGCGCTTGCTCAAGTTTTTGTCACTGGATTTTGTGTCGATGATGGCCGTGGAATGTCGGGGTGGTACCAATCAGGACAAATTAGGAGAAACCTCCAACGTCCCTGAGGGATGGACACCCATTCCAATGGCCAGGTTTCCAGCCATGGGTAAAGAGGAATTCTCTATTGTGCTCAGGTTCCCCCATTGGCAGGGATTCCAGAAAAGGTCTTGAGACAGATACCTGAATACCAAGGATGCATAGAGATGACAGATTTGGGCCATGGCCATTCTCACATGCTGGATACGGACCCCACTCTCTTGGTGGCCGACACGAGGTCTGGGCTCAGGCTCTGTCAGACATAGCACTAGTGGCCAGAGAAGACTATAAATAGGGGTGCTCTCAAGGGCCAAAAAGATTGATCCTCATGTGGGGTTTCTGTGCAGACTCACGAAGCACTTCTTTCTATGGGGCAGACAGAATGCTGCATTGTGCCTCCAGAATTCCCTATCAAGAGGGCTTGGGGAAAATTAGGGTGAGAATGCAATTGTAAACACCAGCTATGCTTAAACTGAGTGTCAAGCAGAAGTCAGTTCCAATGTGCAGCAGCTTATACGAGATATCTAGCACCTGAGTAAGGGCAGATGTCAGATGTTTGCTCACACTGGAGTTTGTGTCTATGATAACCGACAAATGGAGGGGTGGCTTCACGAGGCAATGGAAGATTTCCCATGCTAAGGATTCTGAGATGCTCCAAACAACAAGGTTTCCTTCTAATGGACTGGAGGAGTCTGGTTTGTTTCCTCCAAAGTCCCCCATGTGGAAAGTTTGGGTAGCAGAGCCCTCCCGCATGGATGACTGGAAAGCACACGAACAATGACTATTGTAGCTGAATAACACAACAGGTTCGTTTTGGTGGTTCGGGGCCAAGTACCAAAGCCTTGAGCTGACTTGGAGTCTCTTGAAGAGGTGTCCCAATATTGGTTTCTTACAAGGGATGTCTTATAATGTGCTGGTGACTAAGGGGCCATGAAGGATTCTCCTATTCTGAGGGTTTGGCCATGTCAATGTGCACAGTTTCCTTCTTGGTAATGGAGACGCTCTGTTTTGTGGCTCAGGGTACATATGTTGTATCCTAACTTGGTATGCAAGAACAGGCCTCTGAGGACAGATGCTTGAAACCTAATCTAGGGTTTCAATGATGTCCTAGGTGCACGTCAGGTTCAATTTTCTGACTAAGGACCATTGTCTTTGATGTCTGTCTGGATTTAGGTGATCAGGGTGTTTCATTCTGTGTATTTGCATCCAGAGACACTTCCAATATTGGGGTGGGCTCAGGGGCCTTGCAGGTTTATCCTAATTTGGAGGCTTTGGGGAACTGTGATGGGCACAGTTTCCTTGGGGATGGAAGGCCCAGTCCTGTGGGAAGGCTCTTGAGACCCCATCCTGGAGGGCATGAGAGCCATGGTTTTGGGAGGGAAGTCTGGAAACACAAATTTGGGTTAGGGATAGTGCCAAGGTGATCACAGGTCCAATGCATAGACCTAGAGGGCAGTATATCAAGAACAGTAATTAGGGTGACTTGAAGCTGGTAGCACAGGCGTTTCTATCTGTATTGTGTGTCCAGGATGGGTTCAGAATGTAGGTGTGGTGTCATGATTCAATGGGAGACTTTTCCTCTCTAAGGATCCTGGTGGCTGTCCATAGATTGGTAGCTTTTTGGAGAAGAAAAGAGTGCTCTTTTCCATCTTAGGGGTGTCCCAAAACAGGGAAGAGTGTTGTTTCCATCTTAGGGGTACCCCAAAACAGAGATTCCAGAGATGGGCTCTGGGTCTGGGCACCTGGAAAATCCCACCAAGTGTTAGGATTTGGGCCTAGGGGAATTCCAGGCCTGCAATGCAAGATCCTAGTGGTGTAACTGAGAGGGCTTGTTTGAAAGCATGCTCAGGCTGAGGGTCACCATGCCTGTTTGTACCCAGAGGGGCCCTCAGGAGAGGGTGTGGTCTCATTGGCCATAGAGCTGGCTCCCACTTTGAGGGTTGTACACCCATTGCAACAGCCAGGCTTCCTGCCATAGTAAGAGGAGTTCTCTATTGTGCTTCAGGGACCCCCATTGCCAGGGTTTCCAGCAAAGTTCTGGGGAAAGGTGCCTGAATACCAAGGATGTGTAGAAATGACAGACTTGGGCCATGGCCGGACAACATGCTGTTAATGGGGCCTGTTCTTTTGGTGGCTGACACTATGTCAGGGCTCATGCTCTGTCAGACACAGCACTAGTGGCCAGGGCAGTCTATGAATCGGGGTTCCCATGAGGGTTGAGCATATTTATCCTCATGTGGGGTTTCTGGACAGACTCACCAGGCACCTCTTCTTTCTATGGGTAAGTCATAATGCTGCATTGTGGCTCCAGAATTCCCTATCATGAGGTCGTGGGGACTAGTAGGTTGACGATGGATTTGTAGACACAGGCTATGGTTCAATTCAGTCCCAGGTAAAAAGCAGTTCCAATGTGCAGTGGCTTATTCGAGATATCCAGCAGCTGAGTAAGGGCAGATGTCAGATCTTTGCTCACACTGAATATGTGTCTATGATGACCAAGAAATGGAGGGTGGCACCAAGAGGCCATGGAGGATTTCCCACGCCAAAGCTTGTGAGATGCTCCAAACAGCAAGGTTTCCTTCTACAAGACAGTTGGAGTCTGGTTTGTTTGCTCCAGGGTCCCCCATGTGGAAAGTATGGGTAGCAGAGCCCTCCCACTTGGACGCCTGGAAAGCACAACTCTATTGACATTTGTAGCTTAGGAACATGTCAGGTTCCTTCTGGTGGCTCTGGGACGAAGTACCCAGGCCTTGAGTTGATAGGAATCTCTTGCAGTTTGGTCACAATGCTGGTTTGTTATGAGGGAGATCTTAGAATGTGCTGGTGGCTAATGTGCCATGCAGGATTCTCATACACAGAGGGTTTGGCACAGGTCAAAGAGCACGGTTTCCTTCCTGGGACAGTAGATGTTCTGTTGTGTGGCCCAGGGACAACGTGATGTATCCTAACTTGGTATTCCAGAACAGACCCCTGAGCACAGATGCCTAAAATCCTAATCTAGGGTTCGAATACAGTCCTAGAGGCATGTCAGGTTCAATCTTCTGACTCAGGACCATTGACTTGGCTGTCTGCCTGGATGTAGGTGATCAGGTTGTTTCAGACTGTGCATTTGCGTCCAGAGTGGCTGCCAATATTGGGGGTGCCTTGTAGGTTTCTCTTAATCTGGAAGGTTTGGCAACTGTGACGGGCACAGTTTCCTTGGTGATAACAGCACAGTCCTGTAGTGTGGCTGTAGAGACCCAATCCTGTTGAGCATGTGATCCATGGTTTTTGGAAAGATATCTGCAAACACAAATTTAGGGTAGGGTTAGTGGCGTGGTGGTCGCAGGCCTAATGTGTAGACCTGGAGTGCAGCTCATCAAGAACTGTAATTGAGGTCACAAGAAGGCGGTAGCACAGACTTTTCTATCAGGATTGTATTTCCAGGATGGCCTCGGGATGCAAGTGTGTTCTCATGGGTCCATGGGACACTTTTTCTCTCTAAGGATCCTGGCAGCTCCCCATAGTTTGATGGAATTTTTGTGAAAGGGAAGAATGCACTTTTCCATCTTAGAGGTGCCCCAAAACAGGGATTACAAAGATGGGCTCTGGGACTGGGCACCTTGAAAAGCCCACCAAGTGTTAGGATTTGAGCCTAGGGGTGTAATGGAACTGCAACGCAGGATCCTAGTAGTGTAACTGTGAGGGCTTGTTTGAAAGCATGATGAAGGGCCTGGTGAGTCTGCCCAGAAACTCCCCATGAAGACCATTCTACTTGGCCCTCGAGGGAACCCAGATTTATACAATGCCCTGTCTACTAGTGCTGTGTCTGACAGAGCCTGAGCCCTTCTGTCATGTCAGCAAACCACAGTACGGGGTTCATATCCAGCATGTGAGACCAGCCATGGCCCAGGGCCGTCATCTCTACCCATCCTTGGTATTCATGCAACTTCCCCAAACCTTTGCTGAAATCCCTACCAATGCGGGAACCTGAAGCACAATAGAGAACTCCTTGTTCCAAATGGTAGGAATCCTGACTGTTGGGATAGGTGTCAAGCCCTCAGAATGGGAACCAGCTGCATGGCCAAGGAGACCAAGCCCACTCCTGAGGGTCACCCTGAACACAAGCAGGCATTGTGACCCTCAGTTTGAGCATGCTTACAAACAAACACTCTAAGATGCAATGCCAGGATCCCACATTGCACGACTGGTATGCACCTAGGCCCAAATCCTAATTCTTAGTAGGATTTTCCATGGGCCCATTCCCAGAGTCTGTCACTGGAATACCTGTTTTGGGGCACCCCTAAGATGGAAAACAACACTCTTTGCTTCCCTTAGAAAGCAACCATACTATTGGGAGCCGCCGGGATCCTTCAGAGAAAAAATCTCCCATGGACCCATGAGACAACACCTGCATTCAAGGCCATCGTGGATACAAAATCCCGATACAATAGTCTGTGATACTGCCTTCGAGTCACTGATTTACCATTCCTGATGTGCTGCCCTTCAGGTCTATGCATTGGACCTATGATCACTTCACCACTAACCCTAAGCTGAGTTTGTGTTTGCAGACTTCTCTCCCAAAACCATGGCTCACATGCCCTTCAGGATGGGGTCTCTGGAGTCACACCGCAGGACTGTGCCTGCCATCCCCAAGGAAACTGTGCCCATCACAGTTGCCCAAACCACCCCGATTAGGAGAAACCTGCAAAGCCCCTTAGCCCAACCCAATAATGGAGGCCACTCTGGATGCTAATGCACAGTCTGAAACACCCTGATCATCTCCATTCAGGCAGACACCCAAGTCAATGGTCCTGAGTCAGAAGATTCAACCTGACATGCCCCGAGGACTTAATTGGCACACTAGATTAGCTTTTCAGGTATCTGTCCTCAGAGGCCTGTTTTGGAATACCAAATTATGATACAACATATGGTCCCTGAGCCACAGAACATAACATCTCCTCCCCGAGAAGGAAGCCGTGCTCTTGGACCTGTGTTAAACCCTCAGGATAGTTAAATCCTGCATGGCCCCTTAGCAACCAGCACATTCTATGATATCACTGGTAAGAAACCAGCATTGTGACCCATCTTCATGAGACTCCATGTCAACTGAAGGCCTCGATATATTCGCCCCAGAGCCACCAGAACGAGCCTGCCATATTCCTCATCTGCAATGGTCAATGGAGGGGTGCTTTCCAGGCATCCATGCAGGGTGCTCTGCTACACAAACTTTCCACATGGAGAAACCAGAGAAAACGAACCAGACTGCCCCTGTCTGGTAGAAAGAAACTTTGCTACTTGGAGCATCTCACAAGCCCAAGCGTGGGAAATCCTCCATGGTCTCTTGACACCACCCCTCCATTTGTGGCTCATCATAGACACAAACTCCAGCATGAACAAACATCTGACATTCGCCCTTACTCAGGTGTTGGATATTGGAAACAGCAGCTGCACAGTGGAACTGCCTTTTGCTTTGCAATGAATTTAATCATAGCTTTGTATTACTATTCCATCCTCACCCTACTGATCTGCAATATCTATTGATAGGGAATTCTGGAGTCACTACACAGTATTCTGCCTTCCACATAAAAAGAAGAAGGACCTGTTGAGACTGCCCAGAAACTGCACATGAGGATCAATCTACTCAGTCCAAGAGGCAACCCCGATTAATAGTATTCCCTGGCAACTAGTGCTGCGTCTGACAGAGTCTGCGCCCCGTCCTCCTGTCAGCCACCCAGAGGTCGGGGCCCATATACATCATGAGAGATAGGCTACAGCACTGGGCCCTCATCTCTACCCATCCTTGATATCCAGGCATCTGTCCCCCGACATTTCCTGGAATCCCTACCAATGGGGAAACCTGAAGCACAATAGAGAACTCCTCCTTCCCCATGGCAGGAATCCTGGCTGTTGGGATAGTTGTCCAACCCTCAGCATGGGAGCCAGCTGCATGGCCAATGAGACTACACCCACTCCTGAGAGCCGACCCGGGCACAAGCAGGCATGGTGATCATCAGCCTGAGCATGCTTTCAAGCAAATGCTCTCAGTTGCTCCTACAGGATCCCGCATTGCAGTCCTGGTATACCCCTAGGCCCATTCCTAACCCTTGGTGGGATTTTCCAGGTTCCCAGACCCAGAGCCTGTCTCGGAATCCCTGTTTGGGGCACCCGTATGATGGAAAACAGCACTCTTCCCTTCCCCGGAAAGACATCAAACTGTTGGGAGCCGCCAAGATCCTTAGAGAGGAAAATTCTCCCATGGACCCATGAGAACAAACCTGCATTCAGAGGCCATCCTGAACACCCAATCCAGAGCAAAAAGCCTCTGCTACCGCCTTCGTGTTACCGTATTTACAGTCCCTGATGAGCTGCCCTCCATGTCTATGCATTGGGCCTGTGATCATCTCATCACTAACCCTAGCCCCAGTTTCTGTTTTCAGACTTCTCTCTCAAAACCATGGCTCACATACCCACCAGGATATGGTCTCTGGTGCTACACCTCAGAAAAGTGCCTTCCATCCCCAAGTAAACTGTGCCCATCACAATTGTCCCAAACCTCCAGATTAGGAGAAACCTGTCAGGACCCTGAGCCCACCCCAATACTGGAGGCTGCTCTGGACGCAAACGTGCAGTCTGAAACACCCTGAGAACCTCCATCTAGGCAGAGAGTCAAGTCAATGGTTCTGAGTCAAATAATTGAAACTTACATGCCCCTAGGACTTCACTGGAACCCTAGATTGGGTCTTCAGACATCTGTTATCAGAGTCCTGTTCTGGAATACCAAATTATGATACATCATGTGGTCCCTGATACCCACAACAGAACATCTCCTATCCCCAGAAGGAAACGGTGCTCTTGGACCTGTATCCAACTTTCAGGTTAGATGAACCCTACACGGCGCATTAGCCCGAGCACATTCTATGATCTCCTTGGTAACAAACCAGAATTGTAACCTATATTCATTTGACTCCATGTCAACTCAAGGTGTTGGTACTTTGCCCAAGAGCCACGAAACGAACCGGCCATGTTCCTCAGCTACAATGGTCAATGGATGGGTGCTTTCCAGGCATCCATGAGGTAGTTCTCTGCTACCCAAAAATTCCACATGGGGCACCCTAGAGCAAACAAACCAGACTGCCCCTGTCAGGTAGAAGGAAACCTTGCTCTTTGGAGCATCTCACAAGCCCCAGTGTGGGAAGTCCTCCATATTCTCTTGACACCACCCCTCCATTTGTCAGTCATCATAGACACAAATTCCAGCATGAGCAAACATCTGAAGACTGCCCTTACTCAGGTGCTGGATATTCGAATCAGTCGCTGCACACTGAAAATGCTTTTCACTTGACACTGCATTCATGCATAGCTTGGGTTTACAATTCCATCCTCACCCTACTGGTCCACAAGCCTCTTTATAAGGAATTCTGGAGCCAAAACGAAACATTCTGACTTCCCCATAGAAAGAAGAAGGTCCTTGTGAGTCTGCCCAGAAACTCCCCATGAAGATCAATCTACTCGGCCCACGAGGGAACCCCAATGTATACCTTGCCCTGGCCACTAGTGCTGTGTCTGACAGAGCCTGAGCCCTGACTTCATGTCAGCCACCCAGAGTGTGGGGCCCTTATCCAGCATGTGAGACTAGCTATGGCCCATGTCCGTCATTTATACCCATCCTTGGTATTCAGGCAACTATCCCAGACCTTTTCTTGAATCCCTACCAATGGGGGAACCTGAAGCACAATAGGGAACTCCTCCTTCCCCATGGCAGGAAGCCTCGCTGTTGCGATGGGTGCTTAACCCTCAGAATGGGAACCAGGTGTATGGCCAATGAGACAACACCCACTCCTGAGGGCCGCTCTGGGCATAAGCAGGCATTGTTTCCCTCAACTTTAGCATGCTTTCAAACAAACGCTCTCAGTTCCATCTCCACGATCCCGCATTGCAGGCCTGGTACGCCCTTAGGACCATACCTAACTCTTCGTGGGATTTTGCATGCCACCATACCCAGAGCCCGACTCTGGAATCTCTGTTTTGGAGAACCCCTATGATGGAAAACAGCACTCTTCCCTTCCCCGAGAAAGTTCCAAACTATTGGGAGCTGCCAGGATTCTAAGAGAGGAAAAATCTCTCATGGACCCATGAGACCACACCTGCATTCCGAGGCAATACTGGACACACAATCCAGATACAAAAGTCTGTGCTACTGCCTTCGATTCACCTGATTTACATTTTCAGATGAGCTTCCCTACCGACCTACGCATTGGGCCTGTGATCACCTCGCCATTAACCCTAACCCAAGTTTGTGTTTGAAGACTTCTCTCCCAAAACCATGGCTCACATGCCTTCCAGGATGGAGTCTCTGGAGCACACCACAGGAAAGTTCCTGCCATCCAGAAGGGAACTGTGTCCATAACAGTTGCCCAAACCCTCCAGATTAGGTTGAACCTGCAAGTCCCCTGAGCCCACACCAATATTGGAGGCCGCTCTGGATGCAAATGCACAGTCTGTAACATCCTGATCACGTCCATCCAGGCAGACACCCAAGTCAATGGTCGTGAATCAGATGATTCAAACTGACATGCCCGTAGGACTTCATTGGAAGCCTAGATTAGCTTTTCAGGCATTTTGCCTCAGCGGCCTATTCTGGAATACCAATATGATACAACATATGGTCCCTGAGCCCCACAATAGAATATCTCCTGTCCCCAGATGGAATCCGTGCTCTTTGACTCGTGTCAACCCTCAGGTTATATGAATTCTGCACAACCCCTTAGCCACCAGCACATTCTAAGATCTCTCTGGTAACAAACCAGCATTGTGACCCATCTTCATGAGATTCCATGTCACATCAAGTCCTTGATATTTAGCCCCAGAGCCACTAGAATGTACCTGCCATGTTCCTAAGCTGCAATGGTCAGTGGAGGTGTGCTTTCCTGGTATCCATGTGGGAGTGCTCTTCTTCCCAGTCTTTCCACATGTGGGACCCTGGAGCGAGCAAACCAGGCTGCCACTGAGTGGTAGAAGGGAACCGCCTGTTTGGAGCATCTCAGAAGCACCAGCGTGAGAAATCCTCCATGGCCTCTTGACACAACCCCTCCATTTGTTGTTCATCATAGACACAAACTCCAGCATGAGCAAACATCTGACATCCGCCCTTATTTAGGTTCTGGATTTTCTTTACCGCCGCTCCACACTGGAACTGTGTTTCGCTTGACACTGAATTTAACCATAGCTTGGGTTTAGAATTCCATCCTCAGCCTCCTGGTTCGCAAGCCCTTTTGAAAGGGAATTCGGTAGCCACATAGCAACATTCTGCATTCCCAGTAGAAAGAAATAGGGCCTGGTGAATCTGCCCAGAGACTCCACATGAGGATCAATCTGCTTGGCACTCGAGAGAATCTTGATTTATAGGCTGTCCTGGGCACCAGTTCTGTGTCTGACAGAGCCTGAACCAAGACCTAGTTTTAGCCACCAAGAGATCTGAGTCCATATTCAGCATGTGAGATCGGCCAGGGCCTAAGTCCGTCACCTCTATCCATCCTTGGTATTCAGGTATCTGTCCCCAGACCTTTGCTGGAATCCCTGCCAATGGGGGAACCTGAAGCACAATAGAGAACTCCTCCTTCCCCATGGCAGGAATACTGGCTTTGATATGGGTGTCCAAACCTCAAAGTGGGAGCCAGGTGCATGGCCAAGGATACAATGCCCACTCATGAGGGCTGCCCTGGGCACAAGCAGCCATTGTGACACTCAGCTTGAGCATGCCTTCAAAGAAACGCTCTCAGTTGCACCTCCAGGATTCCACATTGCAGGCCTGGTACGCCCTTCGGACCAAATCCTAACTTGGTGGAATTTTCCATGTGCGCATACCCAGAGCCCGTCACTGGAATCCCTGTTTTGGGGCACACCTAAGATGAAAAACAGCACTCTTTGCTCCCCTGAGAAAGCCACCAAACTATTGGGAGCCCCCAGTATCCTTGAGAAGAAAAATATCCCATGGTCCCATGAGTCCACACCTGCATTCCAAGGTCATCGTGGATACACCATCCAGATAAAAGATACTGTGCTACTACCTTCGAGTCACCTGATTTACAGTTTCTGACATGCTGCCCTCCAGGTCTATGGATTGGGACTGTGAACTCCTCACCACTAACCCTATCCTGAGTTTGTGTTTGCAGACTTCTCTCCCCAAACCATGGCTCACATGCCCTCCAGGATGGCGCCCCTACAGTCACACCACAATACTGTGCCTGCCATCCCCAAGGAAACTGGGCCCATCAGAGTTGCCCAAACTCTCCTGATTCGGAGAAACCTGCAAGGCTCCTGAGCCCACCCCAACATTGGAGGCTGCTCTGGATGCAAATGCACACTCTGAAACACTCTGATCATCTCCATCCTGCAGACACACAAGTCAATGGTCTTGAGTCAGATAATTGAACCTGACATGGCCCTAGGACCTCACTGGAAGCCTAGATTAGCTTTTCAGGCATCTGTCCTCAGAGTCCTGTTCTGGAATACCAACTTATGATACAACATATGGTCCCTGATCCCCACAACAAAAAATCTCCTGTCCCCAGACGGAAGCTGTGCTCTTGAACCTATGTCCCACCCTCAGGGTATATGAATTCTGCACAGCCCCTTAGCTACCAGAACATTCTAAGACCTCCCTGGTAACAAACCTGCATTGTGACCCATCTTCATGAGGCTCCATGCCAACTCAAGGCTCTGGTACTTCGCCTCAGAGCCACCAGAACAAACCTGCCATGTTCCTCAGCTGTAATGGGCAATGGAGATGTGCTTTCCAGGCCTCCATATGGGAGTGCTCTGCTGCACAAATTTTCCACATGAGAAACTGGAGCAAACAAACCAGACTCCCCTTGTCCAGTAGAGAGAAACATTGATGTTTGGAGCATCTCACAAGCCCCAGGGTGGGAAAGCCTCCATGGCCTCTTGACGCCACCCCTCCATTTGTTGGTCATAATAGACACAAACTCCTGCCTGAGCAAACATCTGACCACTGCCCATACTCAGGTGCTGATATTGGAATCAGCTGCTGCACACTGGAACTGCTTTCGCTTGGCACTGAATTTAGCCCCAGCTTTGTATTACAATTTTATCCTCACCCTACTGGTCCACCATATCTCTTGATAAAGAATTCTGGAGCCACAGCACAACATTCTGCCTTCTGCATAGAAAGAAGGACTTGGTGAGTCTTCCCAGAAACTGCGCATGAGGATCAATATACTCATCCCAGGAGGGAACCCCTATTTATAGTTTTTCCTGGCCACTAGAGCTGTGTCTGACAGAGCCTGAGTCCCGACCTCATTTCAGCCACCCAGAGGGTGGGGCCCATATCGAGTATGTGAGACTGGCCATGGCCCATGGCCGTCATCATGGCCCTTTGTATTCAGGCATCTGACCCCTAGATCTTAGCTGGAATCCCTACCAATGGGGGAACCTGAAGCACAATATAGAACTCCTCCTTCCCCATGGCAGGAATCCTGGCTTTCAGATGGGTGTCCAATCCTCAGAATGGGAACAGGCTGCATGGCCAAGTAGACAACACCCATTCCTGACGGCCTTCTGGGCACAAGCAGACATTGTGACCATCAGCTTGAGCATGCTTTCAAACAAATGCTCTCAGTTGCACTTCCAGGATCCCGCATTGTAGGCCTGGTATGGCCCTAGGCCCAAATCCTAATCCTTGGTGGGATTTTCCAAGTGCTTAGACCCAGATCCCATCTCTGGAATCTGTTTTGGGGCACGCCTAAGCTGGAAAACAGCACTCTTCCCTTCCCTGAGACATCCACCAAACTATTGGGAACTGCCAGAATCGTTGAGAGGAGAAATCTCCCATGGACCCATGAGACCACACCTGCATTCCAAGGCCATCCTGAAAATTAAATCCAGATACAACAACCTGTGCTACCACCTTCGAGTCACCTGATTTACAGTTCCAGACTTTCTGTCCTCCACGTCTATGGATTGGGACTACGATCACCTCGCCACTAACCCTAACTCAAGTTTGTGTTTGCAGACTTCTCTGTCAAAACCATGGCACACATGTCCTCCAGGATGGGGTCTCTGGAGTCAAACCACAAGACTGTGCCTGCAATCCCCAAGGAAACTGATGGTCACAGTTATCCAAACCCTCCAGGTAAGGAGAAGCTTGCAAGGACCCTGAGCCTCCCCTAGTATTGGACTCTACTCTGGACGCAAATGCACAGTCTGAAACACCCTGATCACCTGCATCCAGTCAGACATCAGAGTCAATGGTCCGGAGTCACGCGATTGAACCTGACATTCCCCTAGGACCTCATTCGAACCTTAGATTAGGTATTCAGGCTTCTGTCCTCAGAGGCCTGTTCTGGAATACCAACTTATGATACAACATATGGTCCCTGAGCCCCACAATAGAACATCTCCTGTCAAGTAGAAGGAAGGAAACCTTGCTGTTTGGAGCAGCTCATAAGCCTAAACGTGAAAACCCCTCCATAGCTTCTTGATGCCACACCTCCATTTGTCAGTCATCATAGACACAAACTCCAGTGTGAGCAAATATCTGACATCCACCCTTATTCTGGTGCTAGATGTCTCAAATCCACCAATGCACATTGGAACTGACTTCCACATGGCACTAAATTGAACAGTAGCTTTGTTTACAATTCAATCCTTACCCGACTGGTCCACAAGCCCTCTTGATAGAAAATTCTGGAGCCACAATGCAGCATTCTGCCTTCCCCATCGAATGAAGAAGTGCCTGGTGAGTCTGCCCAGAAACCCCACATGAGGATCACTCTGCTCAGCCCTTGAGTCTACCCCGATTTATAGGCTGCCATGGCCACTAGTGCTGTGTCTGACAGAGCCTGAGCACCGGCCGAGTTTCAGCCTCAAGAGAGCAGACAACATATCTACAATTTGGGATGGTCATGGCCCAAGTACTTCATCTCTACCCATCCTTGGTATTCAGGCCCCTATCCCCAGACCTTTTCTGGAATACCTGCCAATGGGGAACCTGAAGCACAATAGAGAATGCCTCCTTCCCCATGGCAATAAAGCTGGCTGTTGGGATGGGTGTCCAACCCTCAAAGAGGAGACAGTTACAAGACCAATGAGACCACACCCACTCCTGAGAGTCACCCTGGTCACAGACAGGCATTGTGACCCTCAGCCTGAGCATGCTTTCAAAAAATCTATCTCAGTTGCACCACCATGATCCCTCATTGCAGGCCTGGTAAACCTCTAGGCACAAATCCTAAAGCTTGGTGGGATTTTCCAGGTGCCCAGACCCAGAACTCGTCTCTGGAAACCCTGTTTTGGCGCACCCCTAAGATGGAAAACAGCACCCTTCCCTTCTCCAAAATGCCACCAAACTATGGGGAGCCACCAGGACCCATAGAGAGGAAAAGTACCTCATGGACCGATGAGAACACACCTGCATTCCGAGGCCATCGTGGACATACAATCCAGAGAGAAAAGCCTATGCTACTGCCTTCCAGTCACCCTAATTACAGTTCCAGACGAGCTGCCATCCAGGTCTATGCACTGGGCCTGCGATCTCCTCGCCAAGCACCTTAATCCAAATTTGTGTTTGCAGCCTTCTCTACCAAAACCATGGCACACATGCCCTCCAGGATGGTGTCTCTGTTCCACAGCACAGCACTGTCCCTGACATCACCAAGGACACTGTGCCCATCCATTTGCCCAAAAATGTTAGATTAGGAAAAACCTGCAAGGCCCCTGGGCCTACCCCAATATTGGCGGCTGCTCTAAACGCAAATGCACAGTCTGAAACACCCTGATCACATACATCCAGGCAGAGAGTCAAGTCAGTGTTCCTGAGTCAGAATAGTGAACCTAACATGCCTTAAGGACGTCATTGGAACCCTAGATTCGGTATTCAGACATCTGTCCTCAGAGGCCTGTTCTGGAATGCAAACTTATGATACAACATGTGATCCCTTGGCCACACAACAGAACATCTCCTGTTCCCAGAAGTAAACTGTGCCCTTCCCTCTCTGCCAAAGCCTAGGTTGACAGAGTCCTGCACAGCAAATTTACCACCAGCACAACCCCAGGGTAGGAGAATCCTGCACAGCACCTTAGCCACCAGCACATTCTAAGATCTCCCTGGTAACAAACCAGCATTGTGGCCCATCTGAAAGAGATTCCATGTCAACTCAAAGACTTGGTACTTCTCTCCAGAGAAACCAGAACGAACCTGCCATGTTACTCAGCTGCAATGGTAAATGGAGTTGACCTTCCAGGAATCCATGTGGTAGAGCTCTGACACCCAAACTTTCCACATGGGGGACCGTTGAGCAAATAAACCAGACTGCACATGTTCAGTAGAATGTAACCCTGCTGTTTGGAGCAGCTCATAAGCCTCAACGTGAAAATACATCCATGGCCTCTTGACACCACCCCTCTGTTTGTCAGTCATCATAGACACAAACCCCAATGTGAAGAAATATCTGACATCCGCCCTTACTCAGGTGCTGGATATCTCTAATAAGCCGCTGCACATAGTAACTGCCTTCCGCTTGGCACTGTATTGAACTGTAGCTTGTGTTTACAATTCCATTCTCACCCGACTGGACGCCAAGCCCTCTTGAGAGGGAAATCTGGAGCCACAATGCAGCATTGTGCCTTCCCTATAGAAAGAAGTTCCCAGTTAGCCTGTCCAGAAACCCCACATGAGGATCAATCTCTTCGGCCCTCGAGGGAACTTCGATTTATAGGTTGCCCTGGCCACTAGTGCTTTGTCTGACAGAGCCTGAGCTCCGACATAGTGTCAGTCACCAGAGGGTGGGCCCCACATCTAGCATTTGGGATTGCAATGGCCCAGGTACGTCATCTCTACCCATCCTTGGTTTTCAGGCACATGTCCTCAGGCTTTGCTGGAATCCCTGCCAATGCGGGAGCCTGAAGCACAGTAGAGAATGCCTCCTTCCTCATGGCGGGAAACTTGGCTGGTGGGATGGGTGCTCAACCCTCAAAGAGGGAGTCAGTTATAAGACCAATGAGACCATGCCCACTCCTGAGGGCTGCCCTGGGCGCAAACAGGCATTGTGAACCTCAGCCTGAGCATGTTTTCAAACAATCCCTCAGTTGCACAATCATGATCCTGCATTGCAGGCCTCCTATGCCCCTAGGCCCAAATCTTAACCCTTGGTGGGATGTTCCAGATGCCCAGAACCATAGCCCGTCTCTGGAATCCCTGTTTTGGGGCACCCCTAAGATGGAAGACACCCCTCTTCCCTTCCCCTAAAAAGCCACAAAACTATGGAGAGCCGCAAGGATCAATAGAGAGGAAAAGTCTCCCATTCACCCATGAGACCACACCTGCATTCCTAGGCCATCCTGGACAAACAATCCAGAAGGAAAAGTCTGTGCTACTCCCTTCAAGTCAAGCTCATTAAAGTTCTTGATGAACTGCCCTCGAGGTATATGTATTGGGCCTGCGATCACATCGCCACAAAATCACTAACCCGAATTTGTGTTTCCAGACTTCTCTCCCTAAACCATGGCTCACATGACGACCAGAATGGAATCTCTGGAGCCACACCACAGAACTCTGGCTGCCATCCCCAAGGACACTGTGCATATCAGAGTTGCCCAAACCTTCCAGATTAGTAGAAACCTGGAAGGTCCCTGAGCCCACCCCAATATTGCCAGCCACTCTGACACAAATGTGCATTCTGAAACACCCTGATCACCTACATCCAGGGAGACAGCCAAGTCAATGTTCGTGAATTAGAAGAATGAAACTGAAATGCCCCTAGGCCCTCAATGGAACCTCAGTAGGTTTTCAGGCATCTGTTCTCAGGGGCCTGTTCTGGAATACCAACTTATGACACACTATGTGGTCCCTGAGCCACACAGCAGATCATCTCCTGTCCCTAGAAGGATACTGTGCTCTTCGACCTGTTCCAAACACTCAGTGTAGGAGAATCCTGCATGGCACCTTAGCAACCAGCACATTCTAAGATCTCCTTGGTAACAAACCAGCATAGTGACCCACCTGCAAGAGATTCCATGTCAACACAAGACCTTGGTACTTCACCCCAGAGCCACCAGAAAAACCTGCCACGTTTCTCAGCTGCAATGGTCAATGGAGGTGTGATTTCCAGGCAGCCATTCCAGAGAGCTCTGCTTCACAACTGTCCACATAGGGGAACCTAGAGCAAACAAACCAGATTGGCCTGCCCAGTAGAAGAAAATCTCACTGTTTGGAGCAGCTCACAGGTCTCAGTGTGTGACCTCCTCCATTGAATCTTTTTTTTTTTTAATTTTTTTTTAATTTTTTATAAACATATATTTTTATCCCCAAGGGTACAGGTCTGTGAATCACCAGGTTTACACACTTCACAGCACTCACCAAAACACATATCCTCCCCAATGTCCATAGCCCCACCCCCCTTCTCCCAACCCCCCTACTCCCAGGAACCCTCAGTTTGTTTTGTGAGATTAAGAGTCAATTATGGTTTGTCTCCCTCCCAATCCCATCTTGTTTCATTTATTCTTCTCCTACCCACTTAAGCCCCCATATTGCATTCCACTTCCTCATATCAGGGAGATCATATGATAGTTGTCTTTCTCTGCTTGACTTATTTCACTAAGCATGATATGCTCTAGTTCCATCCATGTTGTCACAAATGGCAAGATTTCATTTCTTTTGATGGCTGCATAGTATTCCATTGTGTATATATACCACCTCTTCTTTATCCATTCATCTGTTGATGGACATCTAGGTTCTTTCCATAGTTTGGCTATTGAGGACTTTGCTGCTATAAATATCCAGGTGCACGTGCCCCTTCAGATAACTACATTTGTATCTTTAGGGTAAATACCCAGTAGTGCAATTGCTGGGTCATAGGGCAGTTCTATTTTCAACATTTTGAGGAACCTCCATGCTGTTTTCCAGAGTGGTTGTACCAGCTTGCATTCCCACCATCAGTGTAGGAGTGTTCCCCTTTCTCCGCATCCTCGCCAGCATCTGTCATTTCCTGACTTGTTGATTTTAGCCATTCTGACTGGTGTGAGGTGATATCTCATTGTGGTTTTGATTTGTATTTCCCTGATGCCGAGTGATATGGAGCACTTTTTCATGTGTCTGTTGGCCATCTGGACGTCTTTTTTGCAGAAATGTTTGTTCATGTCCTCTGCAAATTTCTTGATTGGATTATTTGTTCTTCGGGTGTTGAGTTTGCTAAGTTCTTTATAGATTTTGGACACTAGTCCTTTATCTGATATGTCGTTTGCAAATATCTTCTCCCATTCTGTCAGTTGTCTTTTGATTATGTTACCTGTTTCCTTTGCTGTGCAAAAGCTTTTGATCTTGATGAAATCCCAATAGTTCATTTTTGCCCTTGCTTCCCTTGCCTTTGGATATGTTCCTAGGAAGATGTTGCTGCAGCTGAGGTCGAAGTGGTTGCTGCCTGTGTTCTTCTCAAGGATTTTGATGGATTCCTTTCTCACATTGAGGTTCTTCATCCATTTTGAGTCTATTTTTGTGTGTGGTGTAAGCAAATGGTCCAGTTTCATTTTTCTGCATGTGGCTGTCCAATTTTCCCAACACCATTTATTGAAGAGGCTGTCTTTTTTCCATTGGACATTCTTTCCTGCTTTATCGAAGATTAGTTGACCATAGAGTTGAGGGTCTATTTCTGGGCTCTCTATTCTGTTCCATTGATCTATGTGTCTGTTTTGTGCCAGTACCATGCTGTCTTGATGGTGACAGCTTTGTAATAGAGCTTGACGTCCGGAATTGTGATGCCACCAACTTTGGCTTTCTTTTTCAATATCCCTTTGGCTATTCGAGGTCTTTTCTGATTCCATATAAATTTTAGAATTATTTGTTCCATTTCTTTGAAAAGGATGGATGGTACTTTGATAGGAATTGCATTAAATGTGTAGATTGCTTTGGGTAGCATAGACATTTTCACAATATTTATTCTTCCAATCCAGGAGCATGGAACATTTTTCCATTTCTTTGTGTCTTCCTCAATTTCTTTAATGAGCACTTTATAGTTTTCTGAGTGTAAATTCTGTGCCTCTTTGGTTATGTTTACCCCTAGGTATCTTATGGTTTTGGGTGCAATTGAAAATGGGATTGACTCCTTAATTTTTCTTTCTTCTGTCTTGTGGTTGGTGTAGAGAAATGCAACTGATTTCTGTGCATTGATTTTATATCCTGACACTTTACTGAATTCCTGTACAAGTTCTAGCAGTTTTGGAGTGGAGTCTTTTGGGTTTTCCACATATATCATATCATCTGCGAAGAGTGATAGTTTGACTTCTTCTTTGCCTATTTGGATGCATTTAATTTCCTTTTGTTGTCTGATTGCTGAGGCTAAGACTTCTAGTACTATGTTGAATAGCAGTGGTGATAATGGACAGCCCTGCCGTGTTCCAGACCTTAGCAGAAAATCTCTCAGTTTTTCTCCATTGACAATGATATTTGTGGTGGGTTTTTCACAGATGACTTTGATGATATTGAGGCATGTGCCCTCTATCCCTACACTTTGAAGGGTTTTGATCAGGAAGGGATGCTGTACTTTGTCAAATGCTTTTTCAGCATCTATTGAGAGTATCATATGGTTCTTGTTCTTTCTTTTATTGATGTGTTGTATCACACTGACTGATTTGCAGATGTTGAACCAACCTTGCAGCCCTGGGATAAATCCCACTTGGTCGTGGTGAATAATCCTTTTAATGTACTGTTGAATCCTATTGGCTAGTATTTTGGTGATAATTTTTGCGTCTGTGTTCATCAGGGATATTGGTCTATAGCTCTTTTTTGATGGGATACTTGTCTGGTTTTGGGATCAAGGTGATGCTGGCCTCATAAAATGAGTTTGGGTGTTTTCCTTCCATTTCTATTTTTTGGAACAGTTTCAGGAGAATAGGAATTAGTTCTTCTTTAAATGTTTGGTAGAATTCCCCCGGGAAGCCATATGGCCCTGGGCTTTTGTTTTTTTGGAGATTTTTAATGACTGTTTCAATCTCTTTACTTGTTATGGGTCTGTTCAGGCTTTCTATTTCTTCCTGGTTCAATTTTGGTGTTGTTGTTTTTATTTCATTGATTTCTGCTCTGAGCTTTATGATTTCTCTTCTCCTGCTGGACTTAGGGTTTCTTTCTTGTTCTTTCTCCAGCTCCTTTAGGTGTAGGGTTAGGTTGTGTCCTGAGACCTCTCTTGTTTCTTGAGAAAGGCTTGTACCGCTATATATTTTCCTCTCAGGTCTGCCTTTGTTGTGTCCCACAGATTTTGAACTGTTGTGTTTTCATTATCATTTGTTTCCATGATTTTCTTCAGTTCTTCTTTAATTTCCCATTTGACCCATTCATTCTTAATTTGGATGTTGTTTAGTCTCCATGTGTTTGGGTTCTTTCCAAACTTCCTCTTGTGGTTTAGTTATAGCTTCAGAGCATTGTGGTCTGAAAATATGCAGGGAATGATCCCAATCTTTTGATACCGGTTGAGCCCTGGCTTAGGACCGAGGATGTGATCTATTCTGGAGAATGTTCCATGTGCACTAAAGAAGAATGAATATTTTGTTGCATTGGAATGAAATGTTCTGAATATATCTGTGATGTCCATCTGGTCCAGCGTGTAGTTTAAGCCCTTTATTTGCTTGTTGATCTTTTGCTTCGATGATCTGTCAATTTCAGTGAGGGGAGTGTTAATGCCCCCTACTATTATTGTATTATTGTTGATGTGTTTCTTTGTTTTTTTTTTTATTAATTGGTTTATATAGTTGGCTGCTCCCATGTTGGGGGCATAGATATTTAAAATTGTTAGATCTTCTTGTTGGACAGATGCTTTGAGTATGATATAGTGTCCTTCCTCATCTCTTATTATAGTCTTTGGCTTAAAATCTAATTGATCTGATATAAGGATTGCCACTCCTGCTTTCTTATGATGTCCATTAGCATGGTAAATTCTTTTCCACGCCCTCACTTTAAATCTGGAGGTATCTTCGATCTTAAAATGACTTTTTTGGAGGCAACATATAGATTTTTTTTTAATCCATTCTGATACCCTGTCTTTTTTGATTGGGGCATTTAGCCCATTAACATTCAGGGTAACGTTTGAGAGCTATGAATTTAGTGCCATTGTATTGCCTGTAAGGTGACTGTTACTGTATATTGTCTCTGTTCCTTTCTGATCTACCACTTGTAGGCTCTCTCTTTGCTTAGAGGACCCCTTTCAATATTTCCTCTAGAGCTGGTTTGATGTTTGCAAATTCTTTCAGTTTTTGTTTGTCCTGGAAGCTTTTAATCTCTCCTTCTATTTTCAATGATAGCCTAGCTGGATATAGTATTCTTGGCTGCCTGTTTTTCTCGTTTAGTGCTCTGAAAATATCATGCCAGCTCTTTATGGCCTGCCAGGTCTCTGTGGATAAGTCAGCTGCCAATCTAATAGTTTTACCATTGTAAGTTACAGACTTCTTTTCCCAGGCTGCTTTCAGGATTTTCTCTTTGTCACTAAGACTTGTAAATTTTACTATTAGGTGACGAGGTGTGGGCCTATTCTTATTGATTTTGACGGGCGTTCTCTGAACTTCCTGAATTTTGATGTTCGTTTCCTTTGCCATATTGGGGAAATTCTCCCCAATAATTCTCTCCAGTATACCTTCTGTTCCCCTCTCTCTTTCTTCTTCTTCTGTAATCTCAATTATTCTAATGTTGTTTCATTTTATGGTGTCCCTTATCTCTCGAATTCTCCCCTCGTGGTCCAGTAGCTGTTTGTTCCTCTTTTGCTCAGCTTCTTTATTCTCTGTCATTTGGTCTTCTATATTGCTAATTCTTTCTTCTGCCTCATTTATCCTAACAGTGAGAGACTCCATTTTTTATTGTACCTCATTAATAGCTTTTTTTTTGATTTCAACTTTGTTAGATTTTAGTTCTCTTATTTCTCCAAAAAGGGCTTTTATATGTCCCGAGAGGTTTTCTCTAATATCTTCCATGCCTTTTACGAGCTCGGCTAGAACCTTGAGAATTGTCATTCTGAACTCTAGATCTGACATATTACCAATGTCTGCATTGATTAGGTCCCTAGCCTTCGGTACTGCCTCTTGTTCTTTTTTGTGTGTGCCAAATTTTTCTGCCTTGTCATTTTGTCTAGATAAGAGTGTATAAAGGAGTAAGTAAAATACTAAAAGGGTGGCAACAACCTCAGGAAAATATGCTTTAACCAAATCAGAAGACATCCCAAATCGTGAGGGGGGAGAAAGGGGATAAAAAGAGGTTCAAAAAGAAAGAAAGAAAAAAAAAGAATTAAAAAAAGAAAAAGAATAAAGAAAAGTAATATATATATATATATTAGATAAACTAGTAAAAACATTAAAAAGGAAAAGGGTAACAGTTAAAAAATTTAGCAAAATAAGAGAAAAAAATGAAAAAGAAAAAAAATTACTTTAACTGCAAGACTAAAAAATCACAGGGAGCTAGCCATGAGTTTCGTGCTTTGCTTTCTCCTTCTGTGGAATTCTGCTCTCCTTGGTATTGAAACCGCACTCCTTGGTAGATGAACTTGGTCTTGGCTGGATTTCTTGTTGATTTTCTGGTGGAGGGGCCTGGAGTAGTGATTATCAAGTGTCTTTGCCCCAGGCGGAATTGCACCGCCCTTACCAGGGGCCGAGCTGAGTAATCCACTAAGGTTTGCTTTCAGGAGCTTTTGTTCCCTGAGTGCTTCCCGTAGAGTTCTGGAGCACGGGAATACAAATGGTGGCCTCCTGGTCTCTGGCCCGGAGGAGCCAAGAGCCCGGGGCCCCACTCCTCAGTGCGCCCTCAGAGAACAGCGCCCAGTAACTCCCGTCTCCTGACCTCCGAGCACGCTCCAAGCTCACCGAGTCTGCGACCAGTTCAAGGAAACCTTGAGCTGTGAGCTTACTGTCAACTCTGTCTCTGTAGCCGGCTTTCCCGTTCCAATACCCGCTAGCTCTGCGACACTCAGACACCCCCGATCCTTCTGTGACCCTGCAAAACCTGAGGCCACGCTGACCCCGCATGGGCTTCGCCCTGGTTTAGCCTCTGGAGCGATGTACCTCAGCGGAACAGACTTTTAAATGTCCCGACTTTGTGCTCCGTTGCTCTGCCGCTTGCAAGGAGCTGGCCCCTCCCCCCCCCAGGGTCTATCTTCCCTTTGCTTTGGATTCACTTCTCCGCCAGTCCTACCTTTCAGAAAGTGGTTGTTTTTCTGTTTCTAGAATTGCTGTTTTTCTTCTCTTCAATCTGCCGATGGATTTGCAGGTGTTTTCAATCTTTAGATAAGCTCTCTAGCTGATCTCCTGCTAGCTGAAGTAGTCTCAGCCTGCTACTTCTCCGCCATCTTGACTTCTCTCCTCTCCAACATGGATTCTTGATGCCACCCCTCCATTGGTTAGTCATCATAGACACAAACTCTAGTGTGATCAAACCTCTGACATGCACCCTTATTACAGTGCTGGATGTCTTGAATAAACTGCTGCACACTGGAACTGCCTTCTGCTTGGCACTGAACTGAACCGTAGCTTGTGTTTAAATTCCATCCTCACCCTACTCTTCCCCAAGCCCTCCTGTTTGGTAAATCTGGAGCCACAATGCAGCATTCTGCCTTCCACATCGAATGAAGAAGTGTCTGGTGAGAAACCCCATATGAGGTTCAATCTGTTCGGCCTTTGATTCAACCCCGATTTATAGGCTGCCATGTCCACAAGTGCTGTGTCTGACAGAGCCTGAGCCCCGACCTAGTGTCAGTAACCAGAGAGTGTGACCTACATCTAGCATTTGGGATTGCCATGGCCCAAGTACATCATCTCTACCCATCCTTGGTATTTAGGCACCTCTGTCCAGACCTTGTTGGAATCCCTGCCAATGGGGAACCTGAAGCACAATAGAGAACTCCTCTTTCCCCATGACAATAAACCTTGATATTGGGATGGGTGCCCAATCCTCAAGGGGGAGCCAGATACAAGACCAATGAGACCATGCACACTCCTGAGAGCCGCCCAGGGCAAAATCAGTCATTGTGAAACTGAGCCTGAGCATGCTTTTCAATAATCCCTCTCTGTTGCACCACCATGAT
The DNA here is from genome assembly GCF_020171115.1 of Neogale vison. Lineage (NCBI taxonomy): Eukaryota > Metazoa > Chordata > Mammalia > Carnivora > Mustelidae > Neogale > Neogale vison. The sequence continues at coordinate 111,441,069 of NC_058092.1, forward strand.
ACCGCATTGCAGGCCTGGTACAACACTAGTCACAAATCCTAAAACTTGTTGGGATTTTCCAAGTGCCCAGACCCAGAGCCCATCACTGGAATCCTTGTTTTGGGGCACACATAAGATGGAATATAGCACTCTCCCTTCCCTGAAAAAAGCATCAAACTATGGGGAGACGCCAGGATCCATAGAGAGGAAAAGTCTCCCATGGACCCGTGAGAACACATCTGCATTCCGAGGCCATCCTGGACACACAATCCAGAGAAAAAAGCTTGTGCTACTGCCTTCCAGTCACCCTAATCACAGTTCCAGACTAGCTGCCCTCTAGGTCTATGCATTGGGAATGCGATGTTCTCTCCACTCACCGTAAACCAAATTTGTGTTTGCAGACTTCTCTACCTAAACGATGGCACACATGCCCTCCAGGAAGGGGTCTCTGGATCCACACCACAGGACTGTCAGTCCTATCCCCAAGGAAACTGTGCCCGTCACATTTGCCCAACCTTCTAGATTAGAAGAAACCTGCAAGTCCCCTGAGCCTACTTCAGTAATGGTGGCAGCTTTGAACGCAAATGTGTTGTCTGAAACATCCTGATCATGTACATCCAGGCAGACAGCCAAATCAATGGTTCTGAGTCAGAATAGTGAACCTAACATGCCCTAGGACGTCATTGGAACCCTATATTCAGTTTTCAGACATCTGTCCTCAGAGGCCTGTTCTGGAATTCGAATTTACAATACAACATGTGGTCCCTGGGCCGTGCAACAGAATATCTCCTGTCTTCAGAAGGAAACTGTGCCCTTCCATCTTTGCCAAAGCCCAGGGTAGTAGAATCCTGCACAGCACCTTAGCCACCAGCACATTCTAAGTTCTCCCTGGTAACAAACCAGCACTGTGGCCCATCTGAAAGAGATTCCATGTCAACTCAAGGACATGGTACTTTGCTCCAGAGACACCAGAACGAACCTGCCATATTCCTTAGCTGCAATGGTCAATGGAGTTGAGCTTTCCAGGCATCCATGCAGTAGAGGTCTGCTTCCCAAGCTTTCCACGTGGGGGACACTGGAGCTAATCAACCAGACTCCATCTGTCCAGTAGAAGGAAACCTTGCTGTTTGGAGCAGCTCATAAGCCTAAACGTGAAAACCCCTTCATGGCTTCTTGATGCCACCCCTCCATTTGTCAGTCATCATAGACACAGACTCCAGTGAGAGCAAATATCTGACATCCACCCTTACTCAGGTGCTGGATATTCTAATAAGCCCCAACACATAGGAACTGCCTTCCAATTGGCACTGAATTGATCCATAGCTTGTGTTTACAATTCCATCCTTACTCCACTGGTCCCCAAGCCCTCTTGATAGGGAATTTTGGAGCCACAACACAGCATTCTGCCTTCCCTATAGAAAGAAGTGCCTGGTGAGTCTGGCCAGAAATCCCATCTGAGGATCAATCTGCTCAGCCCACGAGGGAACCCCTATTTAAAGTTTGCCCTGGTGCTGTGTCTGACAGAGCCTGAACCCTGACCTAGTGTCAGTCACCAGAGAGTGAGCCCCACATCTAGCATTTGGGATTGCCATGGCGCAAGTAGATCATCTCTAGCCATCCTTGGTATTCCGGCACTTGTTCCCAGATCTTGGCTGGAATCCCTGCCAAGGGGGAACCTGAAGCACAATTGTAAACTCCTCCTTCCTCATGGCAGGACATTTGGCTATTGGGATGGGTGTCCAAACCTCAAAGGGGGAGCCAGTAACAAGACCAATGAAACCACGCCCACTCTGAGGGCCGCCCTGGGCGCAAACAATCAATGTGACCCTCAGCCTGAGCATGCTTTCAAATAAACCATCTCAGTTGCAGCACCATTGTCCCGCATTGCAGGGCTCATACACCCCTAGGCCCTAATCCAAACCCTCAGTGGGATGTCCCAGACACCTAAACCAGAGCCTGTTTCTGGAATCCCTGTTTTGGGGCACCCATAAGATGGAAAAAAGCACTCTTCCCTTCCCGTCATAGCCACCAAACTATGGAGAGCTGCCAGGATCCATACATGGGAAAAGTGTCCCATGGACCCATGAGACCACACCTGCATTCTGAGGCCATCCTGGACACACAATCCAGAGAGAAAAAGCCTGTGCTACTGCCTTCCAGTCACCCTAATTAAAGTTCCTGACAAGCTACCCTCCAGTTGTATGCATTGGGTCTGCGATCACATCTCCACAGATTCGCTAACATGAATTTGTGTTTCCAGACTTCTATCCCAAAACCATGGCTCACATGCCCGCCAGAATGGGATCTCTGGAGTCACACCACAGAACTCTGGCTGTCATCCCCAAGGAGACTGTTCATATCTGAGGTGCCCAAATCTTCCAGATTAGGAAAAACCTGTAATGCCCCTGAGCCCACCCCAATATTGCCGGCCACTCAGGACGCAAATGCGCTCTCTGAAACACTCTGATCACCTACATCCAGGGAGACAGCCAGGTCAATGATTGTGAGTTAGAAGATTGAACCTGAAATGCCTCTATGCCCTCAATGAAACCATTAGGGGTTCAGGCGTCTATCCTCAGGGGCCCTAACTGAGTTTCAGCCACCAGAGAGTGGGCCATATATCTAGCATTTGGGATGATCATGGCTCAAGTACGTCATCTCTACCTTTCCTTGGTATTCAGACACCTGTCCCCCAACCTTGGGTGGGATCCCCGCCAATGGGGAAACCTGAAACACAATACAGATCTCCACCTTCCTCATGGCAGGAAACTGGGCCCTTGGGAAGGTTGTTCAACCCCCAAAGTGGGAGCCAGCTACGTGGACAATGAGACCACGGCCAGTCCTGAGGGCCGCCCTGGGCACAAACAGGCATTGTGACCCTCAGCCTGAGCATGATTTTAAACAAGCCCTCTCATTTGCACCAACATGATTCTGCATTATATGCCTGGTACGCCCTTAAGCCCAAATCCTAAACCTTGGTGGGATTTTCCAGGGACACTGATCCATAGCTCGTCTCAGGAATCCCTGTTTTTGTACACCCCTAAGATGGAAAACTGCAATCTTCCCTTCCAGGGAAAAAGCCACCAAACTATGGACAGCAACCAGGATCCTAAGTGAGGTAACATCTCCCATGGTGTACACAAGAGAACACACTTGCATTCAGAGTCTATCCTGGACACACAATCCAGATAGAAAAGCCTGTGTTATCGCCTTCCAGTCACACTAATTACAGCTCCTGACGAGCTGCACTCCAGGTGTACGCATTAGGCCTGTGATTACCTTTTCCTTACCCTAACCTGCATTTGTGTTTGCAGACTTCCCTCCCAAAACCATGGCTCATATGCCCTCAAGGATAGGGTCTCCTGATCCAGGCGACAGGACTGTGCCTGCCATCCACAAGGAAACTGTGCCCGTCAAAGCTGACCAAACCTTCCAGATTAGGAGATACATGCAAGGCCCCTGAGCCCACCTCAATATTTTCAGCAGCGCTGGACGCAAATGCCCGTCTGAAACACTCTGATCACCTACATCCAAGCAGAAAGCCAAGTCAATGTTTCTGAGTCAGAAGATTTAAATTGACATGCCCCTAGGACTTCATGGGAACCCTGGATTAGGTTTTCAGGCATCTGTTTTCAGGGTCCTGTTCTGGAATACCAATTTAGGATACAACATGTGGTCCCTGAGCCACACAACAGAACATCTCCTGTCCCCAGAAGGAAACTGTGACCTTCGACCTGTGACAAACCCTCAGGGTTGGAGAATCCTGCACATCACCTTAGACACCAGCACATATGCTAGTTTGTGATTTGCTCCAAACCACAAGGTTTCCATCTGCAGGACAGTTGAATCCTCTTGAATGGCTCCAGGATGTCCCATACGGAAGGACTGGAGAGCAGGGTTCAAAGGATTGATGCCTGCACAGCATACCTCGCATTCCCATTGGCTATTAGTGACAAGACATGTTTGAACTGCTTGCTCTGGGGCAAGCTACCCAGGGGGATGTGTTGAAATGGACTTTTCTAAGGATGGGTTGTAATGTGGGTTTGTGTTCATGGAGACCGTGGAATGTGCTGGTGGCTCAGGGGCCTTGCAGAATTTGTCTAACTGAAGGGTTTGATATGGCTCCAATAAAAAAAAAAAAACTCCCCCCTGTAGAGATCAGAGAGGTTCTGTTTGGTGCCTCAGAATAGCCCCAGATGCTGGTCCTCAAACCAGTTGTCTCAGGCACCTGGAAACCAAAGCTAGGCTTCAGATTAGTGCCTAGGTGCCAGTCCGTTTGAATCTTCTGTCTCTGGGGACACTGTCTGAGTGTCTAAGTGGAGATAGTTGCTCAGCTGGTGTCAGAGTGCCCCTCTTAGTCCAGGTCAGCCTATACTATTGGCATGGCCTCGGAGGCCTTGGAGGTTTCTCCTAATCTGTAGGGTTCTGTCCAATGGATTGGGCACATTTTTCTTGTAGAGGACAGGCACAGTCCTTCAGTGTGTCTCCATCGGTCCTAGACTGGAGGGTGTGTGGATCCGGCCTGTGGGCACAGAAGTCTGAAAACACAAACTCGGCTTAGTTGTGGCGCCAAGGGTATGGCAGGCTAGATCCACAGACCATGAGGGGAGCTCCTCGGCTTACGAAAGAAGGGTGAATGGGAGGCAGTTGCACAAGCATTTGTCTCTGGATGTTGTGTTGCTCATTGCCGTGGAATGTAGGGGTGGCCTCAGGGGCTATGGAAGAGTCACCCTCTCTGAGGAGTTGGACCAGCTCCAAAGATTTTGGGGTCATTCTGTGGGAAGGGTGGAGTCCTGTTGTCTGGCTCAGGTGTTTCTCCAGGAGAGGGTCTCCAGATCACAGCCCTGGGTATGAGCGACTGGAAAACTCAAACTCTGGTGAGGATTGGGAAAATAGGGGCTTGGCCAGTCCCATATGCGGGCTCTTGGTCCAGGCCATGAGAGGCCTTACTTCAACATGAGGCTCACGCTGACGGTCACAATGGGAGTTTGTGCCCAAGGTGGCACTCAAGTTTGGGCTTGGCCTCAGGGGCCATGAAGGTTTCTTTTACCCTGAAGGTGTGATTTCAAGCCAACAGCAAGCTTTAAAGCCATGGGGAAGAAGGAGTTTTGATTTGTGCTTCTAATCCCTGTGCAGGGATTAAATATAATGTCTATGTTCAGATGTCAGAAAACCCAGGTTGGGAAGAGATGATGGCCTAAGGCCATGGCGTGTCAGATGCGCTGGGTGTGAGGCCAGCTGTCTGTCTCCTTGTCTGTCAGGACATCTGGCCTCAGGCTGTGTCAGACAGAGCATTAGCAACCAGGGCAGGCTATCTAATTGGGGTGCAGTCGAGGCCCGATCAGGTTGATCCTCATTTGGGGTTTCTGGAGAGCCCCATAGGGCAACGTTTTTCTTCTGGTGGGAGGGAGAGGGTGGGGTTGTGGTTCCAGAATTCCCAGTCTGGAGGGCTTGTTTGCCAGGAGTCTGAGGATGGAAGTCTGAAAACACAAGCTAACGTTAGGTTGGGGGCCGAGGGTATGGCAGGCCTACCCTGCAGAGGCTGAATTGAGATCTGCATGTGAGGTCAGGGTGAATATCAGACGTTGCCTCAGGCTGGAGTTTGTGACCATTATGGTCCCTTCCTGAAGGGGGTGGGAGCCTCATGAGGCCAGGGATGTTTCCCTAAGCTGGGAGTTAAGAGCTGCTCCAAACCTCAAGGTTTCCTTCTGCAGGACAGTCGAGTCCTATTGGATGGTTCCAGGACGCCCCATATGGAAAGACTTGAGAGTAGAGGTCTAAGCATGGATGCCTGGAAACACCACCTCACATTTCCACTGGCTGCTCGGGGAAAGGCGGGCTCAATATGTGGGCAGTTGGGCGAGCTACCCAAAGGGCTGAGTTGAAATGGACTCTCGTGAGGATGAGTCATAATGTGGGTTGTTGGTCATGGAGACCTTGTAATATGGTGGTAGCTCAGGGACTCTGCAGGACTCTCCAACCAGAAGGGTTTGACGCAGCTCCAAGAAAGCTTCCAATGTGGAGACCCGAGGTTTTCTGTTTGGTGCCTCAGGAAAGTCCCATATGTTGGTCTTCGAACCCAGGCCTCTGAGGAGTGACACCTGGAAACCAAAGCAAGAGTTCAGATTAGGGCCTAGGGATGTGTCCATTTTAATTTTCTGTCTCTGCAGACATCTGTCTGCATGTCTGTGTGGAGGTAGTTGCTCAGCTTGTGCTGGAAGCCCCTGTTTGTCCAGGGTGGCTGATAGTAGTGGGATGTCCTCGGGGGCCTTCAGGCTTCTCCTATTCTGTGGGGTTGTAGTCAGTGGAATGGGCACAGTCTCCTGGAAGAGAGAAGTCCTGTGGTGTGGCCCCAGAGGCCTCAGCCTGGAGGCTGTGGGGGCCAGGGCTGTGGGGACAGACATCCAAAAACACAAACTCGGCTGAGGTTTGGGGCCGAGGTTATGGCAGGAGTGATCTACAGTCCATGAGGGGAGCTCCTCACGATTAGAAAGGAGGGCGAGTGAGAGGCGGTCGTTCAGGTTTATGTCTCTGGATGTTGTATTCACGATGGTCATTTAATGTAGGGGTGGCCTCATGGGCCGTGCAAGAGTCTCCCTCTCTGGTGATTTGACCAGGTCCCAAGAGTTTGGGGTCATTCTGAGGGAAGGGAGGAGTCCTGTTTTCTGCCTCATGTGTCCCCCCAATAGAGGGATTCTAGAGCAGAACACTAGGTACAGACAACTGGAATACCCGCCCTCTGGTTAGGCCTGGGGGCCTATGGGCATGGCAAGCCCCATATTAAGGATCTTGGTCCAGCCACTGAGAGGCTTTACCTGAATAGGGGACTCACGCTGAGGGTCACAATGTGTGTTTGTGCCCAAGGCGGCCCTCAATCATGGGAGGGGCCTCACTGAGCTTGCAGGTTTCTCCTACACTGAACCTTGGACATGCCAACCTCAAGGTTTCTTGCCATGGGGAAGGAGGAGTTCTGATTTCTACATCACATTCACAATCTGGGTAGTCATTGGAGATAAGGTCTAGGTTCAGCAGCCTGAAAACTGAGGTTTTGGAAGAGATGACAACCTAAGGCCATAGCAGGTCCAATGTGTTCAGTTTGGGGCCAGCTTTCTATGTGTCATTCAGGAGGTCTGTGTTCAGGCTGTGCCATACAGGGCATTAGTGCCCAGATAGGGTGTATAATTGGGGTCAGTCGAGTGGTGTGCAGAAGATAATCATTTGTTGTTTCTCGATAGCCCCATAGGGCAAAGTTTTTCTTTGGAGGGCAGGCAGAGTGATGCATTCTCTCTCTGGAATTGCCAAACTGGAGGGCTTTTGGGCCAGGAATGTGAGGAAGGAAGTCTGAGAACACAAGCTTGGCTTCGTTTTGGTGCGAGGACATGGCAGGCACACTCTGCAGACCTGAATTTTGATTTCGTGCATCTGATGTCAGGTCGAGGATCAGACGTTGGCTCAGGTTGGAATTTCTGGCCATCATGGCCCCTTCATGAAGGGGGATCATCACGAGACCATGGGGGTTTATCCATGATGGGAGTAGTGAGATGCTCCAAACCACAAGGATTTTCTGCAGGTCAATTGAAACACATTGGATTACTCCAACACATCCCATATGGAATGACTCCAGAGCAGGGTTCTAAGGATGGATGCCTTGGCAGCCCACCTCACATTCCAATTGTCTCTTAGTGACAGGCACGTTTGATCTGCTGGCTCTGGCGTAGCAACCGTTGGGTCTGAGTTGAAATGGATTCTCCTGAGGATGGGTCATAATGTGGGTTTGTGTCCATGGAGACCTCAGAATGAGTCGGTGGCACCGGGGCTCTGAAGGGTTCTCCTAACCAGAAGCATTGACACAGCTCCAGTGAGCAAATTTCCAATGGGGAGACAAGACTTGTTCTCATTGGTGCTTCAGTAATCCCCATAAGCTGGTATTGGAAACCAGAACTCTGAGGAGAGATGCCTGGAAATCAAAGCAATGGATCTGATTAAGACCTAGGGTCCTGTCTGTTTTAATATTCTCCTCTCGGGTCATCTGTCTACGGGTCTGAGTGGAGGTAGTTCCTCAGCTGGTTTCAGATAGCCCCTGTTCATCCCGGGTGGTCTGTACTATTGGGATGGCCTCTGTGACATAGGAGGTTTCTCCTAATTTGCAAGTTTGTGGCCAATGAAATGGGCAGAATTTCTTTGGGGAGGGAAGGCACAGTCCTGAGGTGTGGCTCCAGGGGCCCTACCGTGGAGGGTGTGTGAACCAAAGCTGTGGGGACAGAAGTCAGAAAACAGAAGCATGGCTTAAGTTTGGGGACGTAGTTATGGGAGACTCCATCTACAGACCTTGAGGAGAACTCTTCAGGGTATGAACAAAGGGTGAGTGTGAGGCATTTGCTCAGGATTTTGTCTCTGGATTTTGTGTCACTGATGGCCATGGAATGTAGGGGTGGCCTCATTGGCCATGGACGAGTCACCCTCTCTGGGGATTTGGACCGATCAAAATATTTTGGGGCCATTCTATGGGATGGGAGGAGTCTGTTATGATTTTTTACCTCAGGCGTGCCACTAAAAGAGGAATTCCAGAGCAAAGCCTTGGCGAGGGGCGAATGGAATGAGGTGGTGGCTCTGGGACCCTGAAGGGTTCTCCTAACTAGAGGCTTTGACACAGCTCCAAATGCGCAAGTTTCCCATGTGGAGACGAGATTTGTTCTGATGGGTGCCTCAAGAAACAGCCATATGCTGGTATTGGAATCCAGTCCTCTGAGGACAGATGCCTGGAAACCAAAGCAAAGGATCCGGTTAGAGCCTAGGGGCCTACTTCTTCCAATTTACCTTTGGGGACATCTGTCTACAAGTCTGAGTTCAGTTTGGTGCTCAGATGGGCTCAGATTACCCCTGTTTTTCCTGGGCAGCCAACACTATTGGGATGGCCTCGGGGACTTTGGGGGTTTATACTATTTGTAGGGTTGTGGCCAATGGAATGGGCAGAATTCCCTTGGAGAGGGCAGGTAGAGTCCTCAGGTTTGGCTCCAGGGGCCTGAGCCTGTAGGGTGTGTGGGACAGGGCTGTGGAAACAGTTGCCTGAAATCACAAACTCAGCTTAGGTTTCAGGTCATAGGTATGGCAGGACTGATCTACAGACCATGAGGAGAACTCTTTGGGATATGAACAAAGGGCGAGTGTGATGCACTTGTTCAGGCTTTTGTCTCTGGATATTGTGTCACCGATGGCCGTGGAATATCCGGGTGACCTCATAGGCAATGGGCAAGTCTTCCTCTCTGGGGATTTGGCCCGATCCCAAGAGTTTGGGATCATTCTGTGGGATGGGAGGAGTCCGTTTTTTTTTTTTTTTTTTTTTTTTTTTTTTTTTTTTTTTTACCAAAAGAGGGATTCCAGAGCAGAGCCCTGGGGAGGGGTGACTGGACAACCAGAAATCTGGTTAAAAATTGGGGCCTAGTGAATGACAAGCCCGTTAGGACGTCTAATGGTCCAGCCACTGAGAGGACTTAATAAAGGACAGGACTCACGCTGAAGGTCACAATGCTTGTTTATGCCCTCACAGCACTCAAGCATGGGCGGGGCCTCATGGTGAACGCTGGATTCTCCTACACTGAATGTTGGACAACATGCCAACCACAAGGTTTCTTGCCATGGGTAAGGAGGAGTTCTGATATCTGCATCACGTTCACACCTTTGCATGGTTTGGAGTTAAGGTTTAAGTTCTGAAGCCTGAAAATATAGGTTGGGAAGAGATGACAAGCTAAGGCCATGGCAGGTCCAATGTGGTCAGTGTGCAGTCAGCTGTCAGGGTGTTGGTCAGGAGTTCCGGACTCAGGCTGTGTCAGATAGTGTATTAGTGCCCAGGTAAGACTACATAATTTGGGTACAGTCAGTGCAGTGTAGGTCTATCCTCATTTGGGGTGTCTGGGAAGCTCCATAGGGCAATATTTTTCTTCTGGAGGGCAGGAAGAGTGCTGCATAATGGCTCTGGAATTGCCACACTTGAGGGCTTGGGGGCCAGGAGAGTGAGGATGGAGTCTGAGAACACAAGCTAGACTTAGTTTTCAGGGCGAGGCAAGGCAGGCACATTCTGCAGAGCTGAATCGAGATCTCGTGCATCTGAAGTCAGGGCGAGGATCAGACGTTGGCTCAGGTTGGAGTTCCTGTCCATGATTTCCCCTTCATAAAGGGGGGGGGGCATCACAAAGCCATTGAGGTTTTCCCACATTGGGATTTGTGAGATGCTCCAAAACACAAGGATTTCTTCTGCAGGACATTTGAGACCTGTTGGATGGCTCCAGGACATCCCATATAGAATGACACCAGAGCAGGGTTCTAAGGGTGGATGCCTGGGCAGCCCGCCTCGCATTCCAGTTGTCTCCTAGCAACAAGGCAGGTTCGATCTGCTATCTCTGGTGGAGCAACCAAGGGGGCTGCGTCGAAATGGAATCTCCTGCAGATGGGTCCTAATGTGGGTTTGTGTCCATGGAGACCTTGGAATGGGGTGGTGGCACTGGGTCCCTGAAGATTCTCCTAACAGGAGATTGAGACAGCTCCAAAGAGCAAGTTTCCCATGTGGAGACAAGATTTGTTCTGATTGGTGCTTCAGGAAACCCCCATATGCTGGTATTGGAAACACAGGCTCTGAGGAGAGATACCTGGAAACCACAGCAATGGATCTGATTAGGGCCTATGGGCCTGTCTGGTTCAATCTTCTTCTCTGGTTATATCTGTCTATGGTATGAGTGGTGGTAGTTGTTCAGCTGGTGTCAGACCACCTCTGTTTGTCTGGGCAACCTACACTATTGGGATGGCCTCATCCCAATAGAATGAGGAGGAGGTTTCTCCTAATTTGTATGATTATGGACAATGGAATGGGCATAATTCCTGTGGAGTGGGCAGGCACAGACCTGATGTGTGGCTCCAGGGCCCCATCCTGGACGGTGTGTGGGCCAGGACTTTGGGGACAGATGTCTGAAACACAAATTCAGCTTAGGTTTGGGGACATAGGTATGGCAGGCCCTATCTACAGGCCATGAGGAGAACTCTTTGGAATACGAAGAAAAGGAGAGTGTGAGGCACTTGCTCAGGCTTTTGTCTCTGGATTTAGTGTCAACTATGGCCGTGGAATGTCGGGAAGTCCTCATGGGCCATGGACGAGTCTTCCTTTCTGTGGATTTGGCACAATCCCTAATATTTTGGGTCAATCTGTGGAATGGGAGGAGTCCTTTCAGTTTTGTTACCTCAACTTTCCCACCAAAAGAGGGATTCCAGAGCAGAACCCTGGGGAGGGGCGACTAGAAAACCAGAAATCAGGTTAAATATTGGGGCCTAGGGGCATGGCGAGCCCAATATGCCTTCTAATGGTCCAGCTACTGAGAGGCCTTCCTTGAGGACAGAACTCACGTTGAGGGTCACAATGCGTGTTTATGCTCTCGTGGCGCTCAAGCATGGCCGGGGCCTCATGGTGCATGCTGGTTTCTCCTACACTGAACGTTGGACAACATACCAAACACGTGTATTCTTGCCATGAGGAAGTAGTAGTACTAGTTTCTGCATCTCATTCACCCCTGGGCAGTGATTGGAGATAAGGTCTAGGTTGTGAAGTCTGAAAACCGAGGTTGGGAAGAGATGATGACCTAAGGCCATGGCGGGTCTGATGTGCTCAGTGTGGAGCCAGCTGACTGTGTGTTGGTCAGGAGGCTCAGGCTCAGGCTGTGTCAGAAACGGCATTAGTGCCCCGGGTAGATTGTATAAATTGGGTACAGTTGAGTGCCGTGCAGGTTGATCCTCATTTGGCATTTCTGGGTAGCCCCAAGGGCAACGTTTTTCTTCTGGAAGGCAAGAGAGTGCTGCATTGTGGCTCCAGAATTCCCATACTGGATGCCTTGTGGGCGAGGGGTGTGAGGACAGAAGTCTGAGAAAATATGTTAGGCATAGGTTTCCGGGCGAGGGCACGGCAGGCACCCTCTGCAGATCTGAATCGGGATTTCATGCAACTGACCTCAGGGCGAGTTTCAGACCTAGGCTCAGGTCCATTATAGCTCCTTCATGAAGGGGGCAGCATCTCGAGGCCATGGAGGTTTTCCCATTATGGGAGTTGTGAGATGCTCCAAACCGCAAGGATTCCTTCTAATCGACAGTTGACACCTGTTGTATCACTCCCGTACGTCCCATACGGAACGACGCCAAAGCAGGGATATAAGGATGGATGCCTGGGCAGCCCGCCTTGCATGCCAATTGTCTTCTAGCGAATAGACAGGTTTGATATGCTGGCTCTGGGGGAGCAACCGAGGCGGCTCAGTTGAAATGGAATCTCCTTCGGATGGGTCCTAATGTGGGTGTGTGTCCATGGAAACCTTGGAATGGGGCAGTGACACACGGGCCCTGAAGGATTCTCCTCACTGGAGGATTTTTAGACATCTCCAAAGGACAAGTTTCCCATGTGGAGAGGAGATTTGTTCTGATTGGTGCCTCAGGAAACCCCCATATGCTGATATTGGTAACCAGGCCTCTGAGGAGAGATACATGGAAACCAAAGCAGTGGATCAGATTAGAGCCTAGGGGTCTTCCCATTTCAATCTTCTTCCTTGGGGACATCCATGTATGGTATGAGTGGAGCTTGATGCTCAGCTGGTTTCAGACCACCCTTGTTTGTCCTGGGTGGCCTACACTATTGGGGTGACCTCTGGGATTTTGGAGGTTTCTCCTAATTTGTACGATTGTGGACAATGGAATGGACAGAATTCCCATGGAGTAGGCAGGCCCAGACCCGATGTGTGACTCCAGGGGCCCCAGCCTGGAAGGTGTGTGGGCCAGGATTCTGGGGACAGAAGTCTGAAAACACAAACTCGGCTTAGGTTTGGGGATATAGGTATGGCAGGCCCGATCTATAGACCGGGAGGAGAACTCTTCGGGATACGAAGAAAGAGTGAGTTTGAGGCACTTGCTCAGGCTTTTGTCTTTGGATATAGTGTCAAAGATGGCCGTGGAATGTCGGGCAGGCCTTATGGGCCATGGACGAGTCTTCCTCTCTGTGGTATTGGCCCAATCCCAATTCTTTTGTGTCAATTTGTGGGATGGGAGGAGTCCGTTCAGTTTTGTTACCTCAGGTGACCCACCAAAGGAGGGATTTCAGCAGAGCCCTGGGGAGGGGCTAATAGACAACCTGAACTATGGTTAAAAATTGGGGCCTAGCGGCATAGCAAGCCCAATATACTGTTTCTTGGTCCAACCACTGAGAGGCCTTACTTGAGAACTGGGCTCACGCTCCTTGTCACAATGTGTGTTTGTGACCGACACGACCCTCAAGCATCAGCGGGCCCTCATAGGCCACACTGGTTTGAATGACACTGAACGTTGGACAACATGCCAGCCACAAGGTTTCTTGCTGTGGGGAAGGAGTACTGATTTCTGCATCATGTTCAACACTGTGCAGTGATTGGAGTTATGGTCTAAGTTCTGAAGCCTGAAAAGCGAGGTTGGGAATAGATGACGACCTATGGCCATGGCGGGTCTGTTGTGCTCAGTGTTCAGCCAGCTGGCTGGGTGTGCGTTGGGAGGTCCAGGCTCAGACTGTGTCAGAAAGGGCATTAGTGCCCACAACAGGCTGTATAATAGGGGTATAGTCAAGTGGTGTGCAGTTTGATCCACATTTGGGGTTTCTGGGTAGCTCCAGAGGGCAATATTTTTCTTCTGGAGGGCATGCAGAGTGCTGCATTGTAGTTCTGGATTTGCAAAACTAGAGGGCTTGTGGGCCAGAAGTGTGAGGACAGAAGTTGAAAACACAAGGTAGGCTTAGGATTCTGGGCAAGGGCATGGCAGGCACACACTGCAGAGCTGAATTGAGATCTCATGCATCTGAAATCAGGGCGAAGATCAGATGATTGCTCAGGTTGGAGTTTCTGTCCCTGATGGCCCCTTCATGAAGGGGGGAGGATCACAAGGCCATGGAGGTTTTCCCACGATGGTAGTTATGAGATGCTCCAAACTGCAAAGATTCTTCTGCAGGACCATTGAGACCTGTTGGTTGGATCCAGGACTTCCCATACATAACGATTCCGAGCAGGGTTATAAGGATGGATGGCTGGGCCGCCTGCCTCTCATTCCAATTGTCTCCTAGCGACAAGACAGGTTAGATCTGTTGGCTCTGGGGTAACAACTGAAGGGGCTGAGTTGAAATGGACTCTCCTGAAAATGGATTCTAAAGTGGCTTTGTGTCCATGGAGACCTTGTAATGAGGTGGTGGCACTGGGGCCCTGAAGGTTCTCCTAACCAGAGACTTTGACACAGCTCCAATGCACAAGTTTCCTATGTGGAGATGAGATTTGTTCTGATGGGTGCCTCAAGAAACCGCCATATGCTGGTATTGGAATCCAAGCCTCTGAGGACAGATGCCTGGAAACCAAAGCAATGGATCTGATTAGAGCCTATGGGCCTGTCCATTCCAATTTACCTCTGAGGATATCTGTCTAAGAGTCTGAGTGCAGGCAGGTGCTCAGAAGGGCTCAGATTGCCCCTGTTTGTCTTGGGCAGCCAACACTATTGGGATGGCCTCGGGGACTTTGGAGGTTTATCCTTTTTGTAAGGTTGTGGCCAATGGAATGGGCAGAATTCCTTCAGAGGGGGCAGGTACAGTCCTCAGGATTTGCTCCAGGGGCCTGAGCCTGTAGGGTGTGTGGGACAGGGCTGTGGGGACAGTTGTCTGAAAACACAACCTCGGCTTAGGTTTCAGGTCATAGGTATGGCAGGACTGATCTATAGACCATGAGGAGAACTCTTCAGGATATGAACAAAGGGCGAGTGTGAGGAGCTTGCTCAAGCTTTTGTCCCTGGATATTGTGTCACTGATGGCCGTGGAATCTCCCGGTGACCTCATGGGCAATGGACGAGTCTTCCTGTCTGGGGATTTGGCCCGATCCCAAGAGTTTGATGTCATTCTGTATGAATGGAGGAGTTCGTTTTATTATTATTATTATTATTATTATTATTATTATTATTTACCTCAGGTGTCCCAGCAAAAGAGGAAGTCCATAGAAGAGCCCTGAGGAGTGGCAAATGGACAAACTGACCTCTGATTAAGAATGGGAGCTATGGGCATGGTAGCCCATATGCGGGCTTTTGGTCCAGCCACTGACTGACCTTACTTGAGGAGAGGACACATGCTGAGGGTCACAATGCATTTTTGTGCCCAATTCAGCACTCTAGCATGCTCATGGGCCATGCTTGTGTCTCCTACAATGAACGTTGGATAACATGCCCACAGAATTTGTTGCCAAGGGGAAGGAGGGTTTGATTTCTGCATCATGTTCACCCCTGGACAGTGATTGGAGATAATGCATAGGTTCTGAAGCCTGAAAAACGAGGTTGGAAGAGATGACGACTTAAGGCCATGGCAGGTCCAATGTGCTCAGTGTGTGGCCAGCTGTCTGATTTTCGGTTAGGAGGTCTGGGCTCAGGCTGTGTTAGACAGGACATTAGTACCCAGGGTAGACTGTATAATTGGAGTCTAGTCGAGGTGAATGCAGGCTGATCTTCATTTGGGGTTTCTGGATAGCCCCATAAGGCAACGTTTTTCTTCGGGAGAGCAGGCAGAGTGCTGCATTGTGGCTCCAGTATTGTCAAACTAGAGGGCTTGTGGGCCAGGAGTGTGAGGATGGAAGTCTGAGAACAGAAGCTAGGCTTATGTTTTTTGGGGGGCAAGGTAGGCACACTCTGCAGAGCTGAATCGAGATCTCATGCATCTGAATCAGGATGAGGATCAGATGTTGGTTCAGGTTGGAGTTTCTATCCCTGATGGCCCTTTCATGAAGGGGACTGGGCATCACGGTGCAAAAGAGGTTTTCCCATGACGGGAAATTTTAGATGCTCCATGCAGCAAGGATTTTTTCTGCGGGACAATAGAGACCTATTGGATGGATTCAGGACGTTTCATACGGAATGACTGCAGAGCAGGGTTCTAAGGATTGATGCCTGGGAAGCCTGCATCACATTTCGATTGTCTTCTTGTGACAAGTCAGGTTTGATCGGCTGGTTGAGAAGGAGTAGAGAGGATTCTGCAATTTGCTAAAATGTGGGTTTGTGTCCATGGAGACCTTGGAATTTTGGGGTGGTACCAGGTCCTGGAAGGATTCTCCTAACCGTATGTTTTGACACAATTCCAATGAGCATGTTTCCCATGTGGAGATTAGATGTGTTCTGATGGGTCTCTCTGGAAACCCCCATATGCTGATATTGGAAACCAGGCCTCTGGGAAGAGATGCCTGGAAACAAAAGCAATGGATCTGATTAGGGCCTAGGGCCCTGTCCACTTCAATCTTCTTCCCTGGGGACATCTGTCTATGGGTTGGAGTGGAGGTAGTTGCTCAGCTAGTGTCAGATCACCCCTATTTGTCCTGGGCAGCCTACATTATTGGGCTGGCCTCGGGACTTTGGACATTTCTCCTAATTTATATGGTTGTGGCCAATGGAATGGGCAGAATTCCCTTGGAGAGGGCATACACAGTCCTGTGGTGTGGCTCCAGGGTCCCAGCCAGGAAGGTGTGTGGGCCAGGGCTGTGGGGACAGAAGTCTGAAAAGACAAACTCGGCTTAAGTTTCAGGACATAGGCATGGCAGGCCCGATCTACAGACCATGAGGAGAACTCTTTGAGATATGAACAAAGGGCGAGTGTGAGGCGCTTATTCAGGCTTTTGTCTCTGGATTTTGTGTCAATGATAGCCGTGGAATGTCGGGGTGGTCTCATGTGATATGGACGTGTGTCCCTCTCTGGGGATTTAGCCCGATCCCAAGAGTTTGGGGTCATTTTGTGGGATGGGAAGAGACATTCTGTGTTTGTTTGATTTTTCTTGTTTTTGTTGTTCTGTTGTTTTGCTTTTGTTTTTGTTTTTTTACCACAGGTGTCCCACCAAAAGAGGAATTCCAGAGCAGAGACCTGAGCGGGGCGACTGGACAACCCAACCTCTAGTTAAGATTGGGGGCCTAGGGGCATGGCAAGCCCCATGTTCGGGCTATTGGTCTAGACATTGAGGGCCCTTAATTGAGGACAGGGCTCACGCTGAGTGTCACTATGTGTGTTTGTGCCTAAAGCTACCTTCTAGGATGGACGGAGCCTCATGGGCCATGCTGGTTTCTCCTACACTGTACATTGGACAACATAACAAACACAAGGTTTCTTGTCATGGGGAAGGAGGAGTTTTGATTTCTTCATCACGTTCACCCCTTGGCAGGGTTTGGAGATAACGTTTAAGTTCTGAAGCCTGAAAAGCTAGGTTGGAAAGAGATGATGAGCTAAGACCATGGCGGGTCCAATGTGCTCAGTGTGCGGTCTGCTGTCTGGGTGTCGGTCGGGAAGTCCGGGTATAAGCTGTGTCAGACAGGGCACTATTGCCCAGGGTGGACTATATAATTGTGGTACAGTCGAGTGGCGTGCAGGTTGATCCTCATTTGGGGTCTCTGGGTAGTCCCAGAGGGCAATGTTTTTCTTCTGGAGGGCAGGTAGAGTGCTGCATAATGGCTCCAGAATTGCCAAACTGGAAATACCAAGGAGAGCAGCAGAATGCCAGAGGAGGAGAAAGCAAAGCACGGAACTTATGGCTTTCTCCCTGTGATTTTTTAGTCTTGCAGTTAAAGTAATTTTCTTCTTTTTCATTTTTTCTCTTCTTTTGCTAAAATTTTAAAACTTGTAACCTTTTCCTTTTTAACGTTTTTTAACTAGTTTATATAATATATATATATTTTTTCTTTTTTATACTTTTCTTTATTCGTTTTCTTTTTTTAATTCTTTTCTTTCTTTTTTTTCCTTTCTTTCTTTTTGAAACTCTTTTTTATCCCCTCTCACCCCCCTCACGATTTGGGATCTCTTCTGATTTGGTTAAAGCATATTTTCCTGGGGTTGTTGCCACCCTTTTAGTATTTTAGTTGCCTCTTCATATATTCTTATCTGGACAAAATGACAAGGCAGGAAAATTTCACCACAAGAAAAAAGAACAATAGGCAGTACCGAAGGCTAGGGACCTAATCAATAAAGAAATTGGTAATATGTCAGATCTAGAATTCAGAATGACAATTCTCAAGGTTCTAGCCAGGCTCGAAAAAGGCATGGAAGATATTAGAGAAACCCACTCGGGAGATATATAAGCCCTTTCTGGAGAAATAAAAGAACTAAAATGTAACCAAGTTGAAATCAAAAACGCTATTACTGAGGTGCAAACAAAAATGTAGGCTCTCACTGCTAGGATAAATGAGGCAGAAGAAAGAATTAGCGATATAGAAGACCAAATGACAGAGAATAAAGAAGCTGAGCAAAAGAGGGACAAACAGCTACTGGACCACAAGGGGAGCATTCGAGAGATAAGGGACACCATAAGACGAAACAACATTAGAATAGTTGCGATTCCAGAAGAAGAATAAAGAGAGAGGGGAGCAGAAGGTATACTGGAGAGAATTGTTGGGGAGAATTTCCCCAATATGGCAAAGTGAACGAGCATCAAAATTCAGGAGGTTCAGAGAATGCCCCTAAAAATCAATAAGAATAGGCCCACACCCCGTCACCTAATAGTAAAATTCACAAGCCTTAGTGACAAAGAGAAAATCCTGAAAGCAGCCCGGGAAAAGAAGTCTGTAACATACAATGGTAAAAATATTAAATTGGCAGCTGACTTATCCACAGAGACCTGGCAGGCCATAAAGGGCTGGCATGATATTTTCAGAGAACTAAACGAGAAAAACAGGCAGCCAAGAATACTATATCCAGCTAGGCTATCATTGAAAATAGAAGAAGAGATTAAAAGCTGGCAGGACAAACAATAACTGAAAGAATTTGCAAACATCAAACCAGCTCTAGAGGAAATATTGAAAGGGGTCCTCTAAGCAAAGAGAGAGCCTACAAGTGGTAGATCAGAAAGAGACAGAGACAATATACAGTAACAGTCACCTTACAGGCAATACAATGGCATTAAATTCATATCTCTCAATCGTTACCCTGAATGTTAATGGGTTAAATGCCCCAATCAAAAGACACAGGGTATCAGAATGGATAAAAAAAAAATCTATATGTTGCCTCCAAGAAAGTCATTTTTTTTCCAATTTATTTATTTTCAGAAAAACAGTATTCATTATTTTTTCACCACACCCAGTGCTCCATGCAAGCTGTGCCCTCTATAATACCCACCACCTGGTACCCCAACCTCCCACCCCCCCACCACTTCAAACCCCTCAGATTGTTTTTCAGAGTCCATAGTTTCTCATGGTTCATCTCCCCTTCCAATTTACCCCAAAGCACATACCCTCCCCAATGTCCATAACCCTACCCCCCTTCTCCCAACCCCCCTCCCCCCAGCAACCCACAGTTTGTTTCGTGAGATTAAGAGTCACTTATGGTTTGTCTCCCTCCCTATCCCATCTTGTTTCATGGATTCTTCTCCTACCCACTTAAGCCCCCATGTTGCATCACCACTCCCTCATATTAGGGAGATCATATGATAGTTGTCTTTCTCCGCTTGACTTATTTCGCTAAGCATGATATGCTCTAGTTCCATCCATGTTGTCGCAAATGGCAAGATTTCGTTTCTTTTGATGGCTGCATAGTATTCCATTGTGTATATATACCACTTCTTCTTGATCCATTCATCTGTTGATGGACATCTAGGCTCTTTCCATAGTTTGGCTATTGTGGACATTGCTGCTATAAACATTCGGGTGCACGTGCCCCTTTGGATCACTACGTTTGTATCTTTAGGGTAAATTCCCAGTAGTGCAATTGCTGGGTCATAGGGCAGTTCTATTTTCAACATTTTGAGGAACCTCCATGCTGTTTTCCAGAGGGGTTACACCAGCTTGCATTCCCACCAACAGTGTAGGAGGGTTCCCCTTTCTCCGCATCCTCGCCAGCATCTGTCATTTCCTGACTTGTTGATTTTAGCCATTCTGACTGGTGTGAGGTGATATCTCATTGTGGTTTTGATTTGTATTTCCCTGATGCCGAGCCAAGAAAGTCATTTTAAGCCTGAAGACACATCCATATTTAAAGTGAGAGCGCTGAAAAGAATTTACAATGCTAATGGACATCAGAAAAAAGCAGGAGTGGCAATCCTTATATCAGATCAATTAGATTTTAAGCCAAAGACTATAATAAGAGATGAGGAAGGACACTATATCATACTCAAAGCATCTGTCCAACAAGAAGATCTAACAATTTTAAATATCTATGCCCCCAACGTGGGAGCAGCCAACTAAATAAACAAATTAATAACAAAATCAAAGAAACACATCAACAATAATACAATAATAGTAGGTGGCTTTAACACTCCCCTCACTGAAATGGACAGATCATCGAAGCAAAAGATCAACAAGCAAATAAAGGCCTTAAACTACACGTTGGGCCAGATGGACATCACAGATATATTCAGAACATTTCATTCCAAAGCAACAGAATATTCATTCTTCTCTAGTGCACATGGAACATTCTCCAGAATAGATCACATCCTCGGTCCTAAGCCAGGACTCAACCGGTATCAAAAGATTGGGATCATTCCCTGCATATTTTCAGACCACAATGCTCTGAAGCTATAACTAAACCACAAGAGGAAGTTTGGAAAGAACCCAAACACATGGAGACTAAACAACATCCAAATTAAGAATGAATGGGTCAAATGGGAAATTAAAGAAGAACTGAAGAAAATCATGGAAACAAATGATAATGAAAACACAACAGTTCAAAATCTGTGGGACACAACAAAGGCAGACCTGAGAGGAAAATATATAGCGGTACAAGCCTTTCTCAAGAAACAAGAGAGGTCTCAGGACACAACCTAACCCTACACCTAAAGGAGCTGGAGAAAGAACAAGAAAGAAACCCTAAGTCCAGCAGGAGAAGAGAAATCATAAAGCTCAGAGCAGAAATCAATGAAATAAAAACAACAACAACACCAAAAAAAAAAAATAATAAAAAAATAAAAACAGAACAAATCAACGAAACTAGGAGCTGGTTTTTTGAAAGAATTAATAAAATTGATAAACCCCTGGCCAGACTTATCAAAACGTAAAGAGAAAGGACCCAAATAAATAAAATCATGAATGAAAGAGGAGATATCACAACTAACACCAAAGAAATACAAACTATTATAAAAACATACTATGAGCAACTCTACGCCAACATTTTTGACAATCTGGAAGAAATGGATACATTCCTAGAAACATATAAACTACCACAACTGAACCAGGAAGAAATAGAAAGCCTGAACAGACGCATAATCAGTAAGGATATTGCAGCAGTCATTAAAAATCTACAAACAAACAAAAGTCCAGGGACAGACGGCTTCCCCGGGGAATTCTACCAAACATTTAAAGAAGAACTAATTTCTATTCTCCCAAAACTGTTCCAAAAAATACAAATGGAAGGAAAACTTCCAAACTCATTTTATGAGGCCAACATCACCTTGATCCCAAAACCAGACAAGGAACCCATCAAAAAAGAGAGCTATAGACCAATATCCTTGATGAACACAGATGTGAAAATTCTCACCAAAATACTAGCCAATAGGATTCAACAGTACATTAAAAGGATTATTCACCACGACCAAGTGGGATTTATCCCAGGGCTGCAAGGTTGGTTCAACATCTGCAAATCAGTCAGTGTGATACAACACATCAATAAAAGAAAGAACAAGAACCATATGATACTCTCAATAGATGCTGAAAAAGCATTTGACAAAGTAAAGCATCCCTTCCTGATCAAAACCCTTCAAAGTGTAGGGATAGAGGGCACATACCTCAATATCATCAATGCCATCTATGAAAATCCCACCGCAAATATCATTGTCAATGGAGAAAAACAAAGCTTTTCCACTAAGGTCAGGAACATGGCAGGGATGTCCATTATCACCACTGCTATTCAACATAGTACTAGAAGTCCTAGTTTCAGCAATCAGACAACAAAAGGAAATTAAAGGCATCTAAATAGGCATAGAAGAAGTCAAACTATCACTCTTCGCAGATGATATGATACTATCTGTGGAAAACCCAAAAGTCTCCACTCCAAAACTGCTAGAACTTGTACAGGAATTCAGTAAAGTGTCAGGATATAAAATCAATGCACAGAAATCAGTTGCATTTCTCTACACCAACAACAAGACAGAAGAAAGAGAAATTAAGGAGTCAATCCCATTTTCAATTGCACCCAAAACCATAAGATACCTAGGAATAAACCTAACCAAAGAGGCTAAGAATCTATACTCAGAAAACTATAAAGTACTCATGAAAGAAATTGAGGAAGACACAAAGAAATGGAAAAATGTTCCATGCTCCTGGATTGGAAGAATAAATATTGTGAAAATGTCTATGCTACCCAAAGCAATCTACACATTTAATGCAATTCCTATCAAAGTACCATCCATCTTTTTCAAATAAATTGAACAAATAATTCTAACATTTATATGGAATCATAAAAGACCTCGAATAGCCAAAGGGATATTGAAAAAGAAAGCCAAAAGTTGGTGGCAACACAATTCCGGACTTCAAGCTCTATTACAAAGCTGTCACCATCAAACAGCATGGTACTGGCACAAAACAGACACATAGATCAGTGGAACAGAATAGAGAGCCCAGAAATAGACCCTCAACTCTATGGTCAACTAATCTTCGATAAAGCAGGAAAGAATGTCCAATGGAAAAAAGACAGCCTCTTCAATAAATGGTGTTGGGAAAATTGGACAGCCACATGCAGAAGAATGAAATTGGACCATTTCCTTACACCACACACAAAAAGACTCAAAATGGATGAAGGACCCATTTGTGCCCAATGCAGTTCTCAAGCACGCCTGGGGCCTCATGGGCCATAATGGTTTCTCTTACATTGAATGTTGGAAAACATGCCAACCTCTAGGATTCTTGCCATGGGGAAGGAGGAGTTCTGATTTCTGCATCAAGTTCACCCCTGGGCCTTGATTGGAGTTAAGGTCTAGGATGTGAAGCCTGAAAAACGATGTTGGGAAGAGATGACGACCTAAGGCCATGGTCTGATCTGATGTGCTCAGTGTGTGGCCAGCTGTATGGGTGCACGTTGGAAGTCTGGGCTCAGGCTGTGTCAGACAGGGCATTAGTGCTCAGGGTAGACTGTATAATTGGGGTACAGTAGAGTGGCGTGCAGGTTGATCCTCATTTGGGGTTACTGAGTAGCCCCATAGGGCAAAGTTCATTTTCTGGAATGCAGGCAGAGTGCTGCATGGTGGTTCCGAAATTGCCATCCTGAGGGCTTGTGGGCCAGGATTTTGAGGACAGAAGTCTGAGAACACAAGCTAGGCATAGATTTTCGGGCGAGGGCACGGCAGGCACACTCTGCAGAGCTGAATCGAGATCTCGTGCATCTGAAGTCAGGGCGAGGATCAGACATAGGCTCAGCGTGGAGTTTCTGTCCATGATGGCCCCTTCATGAAAGGGGTGGGGCATCACGATTCCATTGATGTTTTCCTTGAATGGGAGTTGTGAGA
The DNA here is from genome assembly GCF_020171115.1 of Neogale vison. Classification (NCBI taxonomy): domain Eukaryota; kingdom Metazoa; phylum Chordata; class Mammalia; order Carnivora; family Mustelidae; genus Neogale; species Neogale vison. The sequence goes on from NC_058092.1 coordinate 111,464,519, forward strand.
TTCTCCAAATCACAAGGATTCCTTCTGCGGGACCATTGAAACCTGTTGGATGGCTCAAGGACATCCCATAGGGATGACTCCAGAGCAGGGTTCTAAGAATGGATGCCTGGGCTGCCCACCTAGCATTCCAATTGTCTCCTTGCAATAATACAGGTTCGATCTGCTGGCTCTGGGGGAGCAACCGAGTGCACTGAGCTGAAATGGACTCTCCTTTGCATGAGTCATAATATGGGTTTGTGTTCATGGGGACCTTGGAATTGGGTGGTGGAACCAGGGTCCTGAAGGTTTCTACTAACCAGAGGTTTTGACACAGCTCTCATGTGTACGTTTCCAATATAGAGACGAAATTTGTTCTTATTGGTCCTGCAGTAAAGCCCCATATGCATCTATTGGAAACCAGGCCTCTGAGGAGAGATGGATGGAAACCAAAGCAATGGATCTGATGAGGTACTAGGGGCCTGTCCGGTTCAATCTTCTCTGGGGACATCTGTCTCCGAGTCTGAGTGGAGGTAGTTGCTCAGCTGGTAGCAAATAGCCCCTCTTTGTCCCAGGTGGCCTACACTCTTAGGATAGCCTTGGGAACATTGGAGTCTTCTCCTAATTTTTTCTGAAGGTGCCACCCAGACATTCCATGGCCATTGTTGACACAAAATCCAGACAAAAACCTGAGCAAGCACCTCACACTCGCCCTTTGTTCATATCCCGAAGAGTACTCATGATCTATAGATCAGGCCTGCCATACCTACGTCCCCAAACCTAAGCCAAGTTGCTGTTTTCAGACTTCTGTCCTCACAGCCTTGGCCCACACAACCTCCAGGATGGGACCCCTTGTGCCACACCTCAGGACTGTGCCTGCCCTCTCCAAGGGAATTCTGTCCATTCCATTGGCCACAACTCTACAAATTAGGAGAAACCTCCAAAGTCCTTGGGGCCATCCCAATAGTGTAGGCTGCCCGGGACAAACAGGGGCGATCTGACACATGCTGAGCAGCTAGCTCCACACAGACCCGGAGACAGATGTCCACGGAGAAAAAGATTGAACCGGACAGGCCCCTAGGACCTAATCAGATCCATTGCTTTGGTGTCGAGACATCTCTCCTCAGAGGCCTGGTTTCCAATACCAGCATATGGGGGTTTCCAGAGGCCACCATCAGAACAAATCTCGTCTCCACATTGGAAACGTAATCTTTGGAGCTCTGTCAAAACCTCTGGTTAGGAAAATCCTTCAGGGACCCGGATCCACCGCCCCATTCCAAGGTCTCCATGGACACAAACGCACAATATGACCCATCCTCAGGAGAGTCCATTTCCACTCACTCCCCTCGGTTGCTCCCCCAGAGTCAGCAGATTGAACCTGCCTTTTCGCTAGGAAATAATTGAATGTGAGGTGGGCATACCACGCATCCATCCTTAGAATCCTGCTCTGGAGTCATTCTGTATGGGACCTCCAGAAGCCATCCAACAGTTCTCGAGGGTCCTACAGAAGGAATCTGTTCTGTAGCAGCTCACAACTCCCATCGTGGGAATACCTACATGGACTCTTGAGAACCTCCTCCTTCATGAAGAGGCCATCATGTACAGAAACTCCAACCTGAGTAAAAGACAGATCCATGCCCTTAGTTCAGATGCACGAGATCTCGATTCAGCTCTGCAGAGTGTGCCTGCTGTGCCTTTGCCCCGAATCCTAAGCCTAACTTGTGTTCTCAGACGTCCGTCCTCACAATCCTGGCCCACAAGCCCTGCAGTTTGGGAAATCTGGAGCCACAATGCAGCTCTCTGCCTGCCTCCAGAAGAAAAACTTTGCCCTATGGGGTTACCCAGAAACCCCAAATGAGGATCAACCTACACGCCACTCGACTGTACCCCAATTATACAGTCTACGCTGGGCACTAATGTTCTGTCAGACACAACCTGTGTCTGGACCTCCCGACCTACACCCAGACAGTTGACCGCACACTGAGCACATCGTACCCAACCATGGCCTTATATCATCATTTCTTCCCAACCTCATTTTACAGGCTTCAGAACCTAGACCTTATCTCCAATCACAGACCAGGGTTGAACCTGATGCAGAAATCAGAGCTCTTCCTTCTGCATGGCAAGAAACCATGTGCTTAGCATGTTGTTGAACATTCAGATTAGGAGAAACCAGCGTGGCCCATGAGGCCCCACCCATGCTTGAGGGCCAGGTTGGGCACAAGCTCACACTATGACACTCAGTGTGAACCCTGTCCTCAAGTAAGGCCTCTCAGTGGCTGGACAAGGAGCCAGCATATGGGGCTTGCCATGCCCCTAGGACCCCATTTTAAACCAGTGGTCGGGTTGTCCAGTCTCCCATCCCCAGGGCTCTCCTCTGGAATCCATCTTTCAGCGGGACACTTGAGGAAAAAAAACCCAGAAAGGTCTCTTCCCATCCAAAAGAATGACAACTAACTCTTGGGATCAGGCCAAATTGCCAGAGAGGGATACATGTACATAGCCAATGAAGCCACCTCGACATTCAACAGCTATCATTGACACAAAATCCAGAGAAAAACTTGATGAAGCGCTTCACATTCGCCCTTTGTTCAGATCATGAAGAGTTCTCCTCACCATCTGTAGAACGTGCCTGCCATACCTACATCCCCAAACCTAAGCCAAGTTTGTGGTTTCAGACTTCTGTCCCCACAGTCCTGGCCCACACACCCTCCAGAATGGAGCCCTCCCCCAACCCTCCAGGATGGAGCCCTTGAGCCACACCTCAGGTGTGTGCCTGTCCTCTCCACAGGAATTCTGCCCATTTCATTGGCCCCAACACTACAGATTAGGAGAATCCTCCAAAGACCCCGAGGCCATCCCAATACTGTGGGCCACACAGAATAAACAGGGGCGATCTGACACAATTTTAGCAACTACCTCCACTCAGACTGGTAGATAGATGTCCCCAGAGAAGATTGAACCAGACCTGCCCTTAGGCCCCAATCAGATCCACTGTTTTGGTTTCCAGGCATCTCTCCACAGAAGCCTGGTTTCCCATACCAGCATATGGGGATTTCCTGAGGTACCAAACAGAAAAAATGTCCTCTCCAAATGGGAAACTTGCTCTTCAGAACTGTGTCAAAACCTCCACTTAGGAGAATCCATCAAGGCCCCATAGTCACCGCCCCATTCCAAGGTCTCCATGGACACAAACCTACATTATGACCCATCCTCCAGAGAGTCCATTTTAACTCAGCCTACTCAGTTGCTCCCCCACATCCAGCAGATCGAACCTACCTTGTCGGTAGTAGATAAATGGAATGTGAGATGGGCTGCCCATGCATCCATCCTTAGATCCCTGCTCTGGAATTGATCTCTTTGGGACGTCTTGGAGCCATCCTACAGTCTCAACAGTCCCACAGAAGGAATTAATGCAGTTTGGAGCATCTCAAATCTCCCATTATGGGAGTATCTTCATGGCCTCATGAGATCCTCCCCTTCATGAACGGGCCATCATGGACGGAAACTCCAACCTGAGCCAATGTCTGATCCTCGCCCTGAGTTCAGATGCACAAGATCTCGATTCAGCTCTGCAGAGTCTGCCTGCCATGCCCTTTCCCTAAAACCTAAGTCTAGCTTGTATTCTCAGACTTCCATCCTCACACTCCTGACCCACAAGACGTCCAGTTTGGGAATTCTGGAGCCACACTGCAGCACTCTGCCTGCCCTCCAGCAGAAAAACATTGGCAGAAACCCCGAATGAGGATCAACTTACACGTCACTCAACTGTACCCCGATTTTACAGTCTACCCTGTGCACTAATGCCCAGTCTGACAGCGCCTGAGCCCAGACCTCCCTACTGAAACCCAGACAGCTGGCCACACACTGAGCACATCGGACCCACCAAGGCCTTAGGTCTTCATCTCTTCCCAACCTCGGTTAGCTAGCTTCAGAAACTAGACCTTATCTCCAATCACTGCCCAGGGGCGAAGGTGATGCAGATATCAGTACTCTGCCTTCCCCATGGCCAGAAATGTTGTGGTTGGCATATTGTCCAACGATAAGTGTAGGAGAAACCAGCATGGCCCATGAGGCCTTGCCCATGCTTGGGTGCCAGGTTTGGCACAAACATGAATTGTGAGCCTCAGTGTCACAATTACTTGAGGAAAGGGATCCTCAGTGTCCCTTCCCTCAAGTAAGACCTCTCAGTGGCTGGAACAAGAGCCTGCATATGGCGCGTTCATGCCCCTAGGCCTCCGATCTTAATCAGAGGTCAGGTTGTCCAGTTGACCCTCTCCAGGGCTCTGTTCTGGAATCCCTCTTTTGGTAGGTCTCCTGAGGTGAAAAAACAGGAAGGACTCCTCCCATCCCACAGAATTACACCAAACTCTTGGGATTGGGCCAATTCGCCAGAAAGGGAGATTCTTCCATGGCGCATGAGGCCACCTCAACATTGCACGGCCATCTGTGACACAAAATCTAGAGAGAAAAGCCTGAGTAAGCGCCTCACAGTTGCCCTTTGTTCATATCCCAAAGAGTTCGCCTCATGGTCTGTAGATGGGGCCTGCCATATCTATGTCCGAAACCTTAGCTGAGTTTGTGTTTTCAGACTTCTGTCCCCACAGCCACACACCCTCCAGACTGGGGCCCCTGGAGCCACAACTCAGGACTGTGCCTGTCCTCTCCAAGGGAATTCTGCCCATTCCATTGGCCAAACCCTAAAGATTAGGAGGAACCTCCAATGTCCCCGAGGCAATCCCAATAGTGTAGGCCAACTGGGAGAAACAGGGGTGATCTGACAACAGAGGAGCAACTACCTCCACTCAGATCAATGGACAGATTTCCCCAGAGAAATAGATTGAACTAGACAGGCCCCTAAGTCCTAATCGAATCCATTGCTTTGGTTTCCAGGCATCTCTCCTCAGAGGCCTGGTTTTCAATACCAGCATATGGGGGGTTTCCTGAGGCACTGATCAGAACAAATCTCATCTCCACCTGGGAAACTTGCTCATTGGAGCTGTCGCAAAACCAGCTGTTAGGAGAAACTTTCAGTGCCCCTGTCCCACCGCCACATTCCAAGGTCTCCATGGACACAAACTCACATTAGGACCCATGCGCAGGAGAGTCCATTTCATCTCAGCCCCTTCAGTTGCTCCCAGAGCCAACAGATCGAACCTGTCTTATTGAGAGGACACAATTGGATTGCGAGGAAGGCTGTCCAGGCATCCATACTTAGAACCCTGCTCTGGAGTCATTCTTTATGGGAGGTACTTGAGCCATTCAACAGGTCTCAATTTTCTCTCAGAAGGAATCCTTGCAGTTTGGAGATTCTCACAACTCCCATCAAAGGAAAATCTCCATGTCCTCGTGATGCCCTACCCCCATCATGAAGGGGCCCTTATGGACAGAAACTCCAACCTGAGCCTACGTCTGATCCTCGCCCTGACTTCAGATGCACGAGATCTTGATTCAGCTCTGTAGTGTGTGCCTGCCATGCCCTCGCCCCGAAACCTATGCCTAGCTTGTGTTCTCAGACTTCTGTCTTTACACTCCTGGCCCATAAGCCCTCCTGTTTGGTAATTCTGGAGCCACAATGCAGCACTCTGCCTGCCCTCCAGAAGAAAAACATTGCTTTATGGGGCTAACCAGAAACCACAAATGAGGATCAACCTGCACGCCCCTCAACTGTACCCCAATTATACAGTCTAGCCTGGGCACTAATTCCCTGTCTGACACAGCCTGATGCCAAACCTCACGACCGACACCCAGACAGCTGTCCTCACACTGAGCACATCGGACCCACCATGGCCTTAGTTCGTCTTCTCTTCCCAACCTTGGTTTTCAGCTTCAGAACCTAGACCTTATCTCCCATCTCTGCCCAGGGGTGAACGTGATGCAGAAATCAGAACTCCTCCTTCCTCATGGCAAGAAACCTTGCGGTTGGCATGTTGTCCAAGTTCAGTGTAGGATAAACCAGCGTCTTCCATGAGGCATTGTGCATGCTTGAAGGCCCCATTTGGCACAAACAAGCATTGCGACCCTCAGCGAGAACTCTGTTTTCAAATAAGTCCTGTCAGCGCATGGAAAATGAGCCTGCATATGGAGTTTACCATGCTCCTAGGCCCTCAATCTTAACCAGAGGTCGGTTTGTCCAGTCTCCCCTCCCCAGGGCTCTGTTATGGAATCCCTCTTTTGGTGGGACACCTGAGGTATAAAAACAGAAATACGTTTCCCATCCCATAGAATGAACCCAAGCTCTTGGGATACAGGCAGATTTCTAGAGAGGGAGACACGTCCATGGCCCATGAGGCCACACCGACATTCCACGGCCATCTTTGATACAAAATCCAGACAAAAGCCTCAGCAAGTGCCTCACACTCGCTCTTTGTTCATATCCTGAAGAATTCTCCTCACGGTCTGTAGATCGGGCCTGCCAACCTTCGTCCCCCAATCTAATCCGAGTTTGGGTTTTCAGGCTTCTTCTGTCACCACAGCCCTGGCCCACACACCCTCCAGGCTGGGGTCTCTGCAGCCACAACTCAGGATTGTGCCTGCCCGCTCCAAAGAATTCTGACCATTCCATTGGCCACAACCATACAAAATAGAGGAACCTCCGAAATCCCCAAAGTTATCACAATGGTGTGGGTTGCCCGGGACAAACAGGGGCCATCTCTCACCAACTGAACAACTACCTCCACTCAGCACCGTAGACAGATATGACCAGAGGAAAACATTGACCCGACAGGCCCCTAGGCCCCAATCAGATCCATTGCTTTGGTTTCCAGTCATCTCTCCCCAAAGGGCTGGTTTCCAATAAAAGCATATGGGGATTCTTGAGTCACTGATCAGAACAAATGTCATTTCCCCATGTTAATCATATTCTTTGGAGCCATGTCAAAACCTCTAGTTAGGAAAATCTTTCAGGGCCCCAGTGCCACCGCCCCTCTCCAAGGTCTCCATGGACACAAATCCACATTATGACCCATCTGCAGGAGAGTCCATTTCGACTCAGCCCCCTCAGTTACTCCCCCAAATGCAGCAGATCGAATATATCTTTTTGCTAGGAGAAAATTGTAATGTGAGGCTTTCTGCCCAGGCATCCATCCTTAGTACACTGCTCTGGAGTCGTGTCCTATGGTGTCCTGGAGCCATCCAGCAGGTCTCAATTGTACAACAGAAGGAATCCTTGCAGTTTCGAGCATCTCACAACTCTCATAATGGTAAAACCCTCCTGCCCCATGATGCCTGTCCCCCCTTCTTAAAGGGGACATAAGGGACAGAAACTCCAACTCGAGCCAACATCTGATCCTCCCGCTGACTTCACATGTATGAGATCTCTATTCAGCTCTGCAGAGTGTGCCTGCTGTGACCTCGCCCCAAAACCTATGCATAGCTTGTGTTCTCAGACTTCTTTCCTCACACTCCTGGCCCACAAGCCCTCCAGTTTGGGAATTTCAGACACACAAGGCAGAACACTGCCTGACTTCCAGAAGAAACACGTTGCTTTATGGGGCTACCCAGAAACCCAAATTGAGGATCAACCTGAAGGCCACTTGACTCTATCCCCATTATAGTGCCTACAGTGAGCACTAATGCCCTTTCTGACACAGTCTGAGCCCAGACCTCCCATTCGACATACAGAGAGCTGGCCGCACACTGAGCACAATGGACCCACCATGGCCGTAGGTCGTCCTCTCTTCCCAACCTCAGTTTTCAGGGTTCAGAACCTTGACCTGATCTCCATTCACTGCCCAGTGGTGAACGTGATGCAGAAATCAGAACTCCTCCTTCCCCGTGGTGAGAAACCTTGTGGTTGGCATGTTGTCCAAAGTTAATTGTAGGAGAAACCAGCGATGCCCATGAGGACCCGCCCATGACTGACGGCCGCGATGGGCACAAATACGCATTGTGACCCTCAGCGTGTGCTCTGTCCTCAAGTAAGGCCTCTCAGTGGCTTGAACAAGAGCCCGCATATGGGGCGTTCATGCCCATAGGCCCCCATTCTTAACTGGAGTTCGGGTTGTCCAATTGCCCCTCCCCCATGCTCTGCTCTGGAATCCCTCTTTTGGTGGGACAACTGAGGTATAAAAACAGAAAGGGCTCTTCCCATCCCACAGATGATCTCAAACTTTAGGGATTGGGCCAAATCCCCAGAGAGAAAGACTCGTCCATGGTCCATGAGGCCTCCCCGAAATTCCACGCTCACCGTTGACGCAAAATACAGAGACAAAAGCCTGAGCAAGTGGCTCACACTCGCCCTTTGTTAATAGCCCGAAAAATTATCCTCACGGTCTGTAGATCGGTCCTGCTATAGCTATATCCCCAAACCTAAGCCTTGTTTGTGTTTTCAGACTTCTGTCCCTACAGCTCTAGTCCACATACCCTCCAGGCTTGAGCCCCTGGAGCCACATCTCAGGACTGTGCCTGCCCTCTCCAGGGGAATTCTGCCCATTCCATTGTCCACAACCCTACAGATTAGGAGAAAACTCCAAAGTCCCCAAGGCCATCATAATAGTGTTGGCCCCCCAGGACAAACAGGGGCGATCTGTCACAAGCTGAACAACTACTTCCACTCAGACCCATAGACAGATATCCCCAGAGAAGAAGATTGAACTGGACAGGCACCTAGGCCATAGTAGGATCCATTGCTTTTGTTTCCAGGCATCTCTTCTCAGAGTCCTGGTTTCCATTACCAGCATATGGGGGTTTTCGGAGGTACCAATCAGAACAAATCTCATCTCCACATGGGAAACCTGCTCTTTGGAGCTGTGTCAAAACCTCCAGTTAGGAGAAACCTTCAGGTCCCCGGATCCTCCGCCCCATTCCAAGGTCTCCATGGACACAAACCCAGACTATGACCCATCCTCAGGAGAGTCCATTTCAACTCCGCCGACTAGGTTGCTCCCCCAGAACTAGGAGATCGAACGAACCTTGTTTCCTGAGACAATTGGAATGCCAGCTGGGCTCTCCAGGCATCCACCTTAGAACACTGCCCTGGCGTCGCTCCGTATTGGACACCTGGAGTCATCCGACAGGTCTCAACTGGCCCGCAGAAGTAATCGTTGCCGATTAGATCATCTCACAACTTCCATTGTGGGAAAACCTCCATGGCCTGATGATGCCACCCCCATTCATAAAAGGGGATCATGGAAAGAAACAACAACCTGAGCCAACGTCTGATCCTTGACCTGACTTCAGATGCATAAGATCTCGATTCAGCTCTGCAGAGTGTGCCTGCTGTGCCCTCGCACCAAAACACTGGCCTAGCTTCTGTTCTGAGACTTCCGTCCTCACAGTCCTGGGCCACAAGCCCTCCAGTCTAGGAATTCCGGAGACACAGTGCAGCACTCTGCCTTCCCTCCAGAAGTAAAACATTGCCATATGAGGCTACCCAGAAAACCCAAATGAGGATCAAAATGCACGCCACTCACCTGTACCCCAAATATACAGTCTAGCCTGGGTAATAATGCGCTGTCTGACACAGCCTGAGTGCAGACCTCCCGACCGACACCCATGCAGCTGGGGCCACACCTCAGGACTGTGCCTGCCCTCTCCATGGGAATTCTGCCCATTTCATTGGCCACAACCCTGCAGACTAGGAGTAACCTCCAAAGACTCTGAGACCATCCCAATCATTTCGGCCACCCGGGACAAACAGGGGCGATCTGACACAAGCTGAGCAACGACTTCCACTCAGAACCATAGACAGATGTTCCCAGAGAAGAATATTGAACTCGTCAGACCCCTAGGCCCTAAATGGATCAAATTCTTTGGTTTCCAGGTATCTCTCCTCAGATGCCTGGTTTCTAATACCACCTTATTGTGGTTCCTGAGGCACCAATCATAACAAATCTCGTATCCACATTGGAATCTTGCTCTTTGGAGCTGTCTCAAAACCTCTGGTTAGGAGAATCCTTCAGGGCCCCGGAGCCGCTGCCCCATTCCAAGTTCTCCATGGACACAAACCCACATTCCAACCGATCCTCAGGAGAGTCCATTTCAATGCAGCCCCCAGAGTTGCTTCCCCAGAGCCAAGAGATTGAACCTGCCTTGGAACAATTGAACATTCCAATTGTTCCTCTCTAGGGAACAATTGGAATGCACGTTGGGCTGCCCAGGAATCCATCGTTGGAACCACGCTCTGCATAAGATCCTTATGGGACGTCCTGGATCCATCCGACAGGTCCCGGCTGTCCCACAGAAGGAATGTTTGCGGTTTGGAGCATCACACAATCCTACCATGGGAAAACCTCCATGGCCTCGTGATGCCAACCCACTTTCATAAGGGGCCATCTTGGATAGAAACTCCATTCTGAACCAATGTCTGATCCTCGCCCTGACTTCAGATGCACGAGATCTCAATTCATCTCTGAAGAGTGTGCCTGCCGTGCACTCATCCCAAAACCTAAGCCTAGCTTGTGTTCTCAGACTTCCGTCCTCTCACTTCTGGCCCACAAGCCCTATAGTTGGGAATTATGGAGACACAATGCAGCACTCTGCCTGACATCCAGAAGAAAAACGTTGCCCTATGGGGCTACCCAGAAACACCAAATGAAGATCAACCTGCACGCCACTTGACTGTACCCCAATTATACAGTCTAGCTTGGGCACTGAAGACCTGTCTGACACAGCCTGAGCCCAGACCTCTCGAATGACACCCAGACAGCTGGATGCACACTGAGCACATTACACCTGCCATGGCCTTATGTCGTCATCTCTTCCCAACCTCGGTTTTCAGGCTTCAGAACCTAGACCATATCTCCACTCACTCCCCAGGGCTAGCTGGTGCATCACGTATACGTGATGCAAAAATGAGAACTCCTTCTTCCCCATGCCCTGAATCCTTGTGGTTGGCATGTTGTCCAATGGTCAGTGTAGGAGAAACCAGCGTACCCAGGTGGCCCCCTCCCATGCTTGAGGGCCACGTTGGGCACAAACAAGCATTGTGACCCTCAGCGGATTCCCTGTCCACAAGTAAGGCCTCTCAGTGGCTGGAACAAGAGCCCACCTATGGGGCTTGAAATGCCCCTAGTTCCACAATCTTAACCAGAGTTCGAAATGTCTAGTCAACCCTACTCAGGACTCTGCTCTGGAATTCCTCTATGGTGGGACACCTGAGGTAAAAAAATACCGAAAAGACTCCTCCCATCCACAGAATGAGCCAAACACTTGGGATCAGGCCAAACCCCCAGAGAGAAAGACTGGTCCATGGCCCATGAGGCCACATCGACATTCCACGGCCACGGCTGACACAAATTCCAGAGACAAAAGCCTGATCAAGCACCTCACACTGGCCCTTTGTTCATAGCCCGAAAAATTATTTTCATGGTCTGTAGATCGGGCCTGCCATACCTCCATTCCCAAACCTAATCCAAGTTTACGTTTACAGACTTCTGTCACCATAGCCCTGGCCCACACACCCTCCAGGCTGGAGGCCCTGGAGCCACACGCAAGGACTGTGCCTGCCCTCTCCGAGGGAATCCTGCCCATTCCATTCACCACAACCGTACAAATTAGAGGAACCTCCAAAGTCCCCGAAGCTATCCCGATGGTGTAGGTCACCCGGAACAAACAGGGGCGATCTGCCACCAGCTGAACAACTACCTCCACTCAGACAGGTAGGCAGATGTCCCCAGAGAAAAACATTGAACCTGACAGGCCCCTAGGCCCTAGTCAGATCCATTGCTTTGGTTTCCAGTTATCTCTCCCCAGAGTCCTGGTTTCCAATACCAGCATATGGGGTTTCCTGAGGCACCGGTCAGAACAAATGTCATCTCCACATGGGAAACTTGCTTATTGGAGCGGTGTCAAAACCTCAGGTTAGGAGAATCCTTCAGGGCTCCAGTGCCACCAACCCATTCCAAGGTCTCCATGGACACAAGCCCACATAAGGACCCATCTGCAAGAGAGTTCATTTCAACTCAGTCTCCTCGGTGGCTCTGCCTGAGCCAGTAATCGAACCTGTCTTTTTGCTAGGAGACATTTGGAATGCAAGGCGGTGTGCACAGGCATCCATCCTTAGAACCCTGCTCTGGAGTTGTTTCCTATAGGACATCCTGGACCAATCCAACAAGTCTCAATTGTACTGCAGAAGGAATCCTTGCAGTTTGGAGCATCTCAAAATTCCCATCATGGGAAAACCTCAATGGCCCCTGATGTCCCCCCCTCTTCATGATGGGGCCTTCGTGGAAAGAAACTCCATCGTGAGCCAACGTCTGATACTCGCCCTGAGTTCTGATGCACGAGACTCGATTTAGCTCTGGAGGGTGTGCCTGCCCTCCCCTCTCACCTAAACCTAAGACTAGCTTGTGCTCTCAGATTTATGTCCTCACACTCCTGGCCAACTCACCCCCAGTTTAGGAATTCTGGAGCCACAATTCAGCACTCTGCCTGCCCTCCAGAAGTAAATCTTTGCCTTATGAGGCTACCCAAAAACCCCAAAAGAGGATCAACGTGCACGCAACTCAACTGCAGCCCAATTATACAGTCTACCCTAGGCCCTAATGAACTGTTTGACACAGCATGAGCCCGGACCTCCCAACCAACACGCAGACAGCGTGCCTCACACTGAGCACTTAGAACCACCATAGCCTTGGGCCGTCATATCTTCCTAACCTTAGTTTTCAGGCTTCAGATACTAGACCTTATCTCCAATCACTGCCCAGTGGTTAATGTGATGCAGAAATCAGAACTCCTCCTTCCCCATGCCCAGAATCCTTGTGGTTGGCATGTTGTCCAATGTTCAGTGTAGGAGAAACCAGCGTGCCCAGGTGACCTCACCCATGTTTGAGAGCCGTGTTGGACACAAGCACGCATTGTGACCCTTAGCGTGTGCCCTGTCCTCAAGTAAGGACTCTCAGTGGCTGGAACAAGAGCCCACATATGGGAATTGCCATGGCCCTAGGCCCCGAATATTAATCAGATGTCAGGTTGTCCACTTGCCCCTCTCCAGGGTTCTGCTCTGGAATCTCTCTTTTGGTAGGACACCTGAGGTAAAATAATAATAATAATAATAATAATAATAATAATAATAATAAACAGAAAGGACTCCACCATCCCACAGAATGAACCCAAACTCTTGGAGTCTGGCCAAATCCCTGAGAGGGAATCTCATTCATGGCCCATAAGGCCACTCGGTCATTCCACAGCCATCGTTTACACAAAATCCAGTGACAAAAGACTGAGCAAGTGCCTCACACTTGCCCTTTGTTCATTTCCCAAAGAGTTCTCCTCAAGGTCTGTAGACCATGCCTGCAATACCTAAGTCCCTCAATCTAAGCCGAGTTTCTGTTTTCAGACTTCTGTCCCCACGGCCCTGGCCCACACACCCTCCAGGCTGGGACCCCTGGAGCCACACCTCAGGACTGTGCCGGCTCTCTCCAAGGGAATTCTGTCCATTCCATTGGCCACAACCACACAGAGTTGGAGAAACCTCCAAAGATCCCGAGGACTTCCCAATAGTGTAGGCCATCCGGGACAAACAGGAGTGATGTGACACAAGCTGAGCAACTACCTCTAATAAGACCCGTAGACTGATGTCCCCAGAGAATCAGATTGAACCGGACAGGCCCCTAGGCCCTAATTGGATACATTGCTTTGGTTTCCAGACATCTCTCCTCAGAGGCCTGGATTCCAATACCAGCATATAGGGGATTCCAGAGGCACCCATCAGAAAAAATCTCGACTCCATATTGGAACATAATCTTTGGAGCTCTGTCAAAACCTCTGGTTAGGAGAATCCTTCAGGGCCCCAGATCCACCGCCCCATTCCAAGGTCTCCATAGACACAAATGCACAATATGGCCCAACCTCAGGAGAGTCCATTTCAAATCAGCCCCCTCAGTTGCTGCCCCAGAGCCAGTAGATTGAACTTGCCTTGTCGCTAGGAAACAATTGGAATGTGAGGTGGGTACACCACAAATCCATCCCTAGAATCCTGTTCTGTAGTCGTTCCATATGGGACCTCTGGAAGCCATGCAACTGTTCTCGAGGATCCTACAGAAGGAATCCTTGCGGTTTGGAGCATCTCACAACTCCCATCGTGGGAATACTTACATGGCCTCTTGAGACCCTCCCCCTTCATGAAGGGGCCATCATGGACAGAAACTCCAGCCTGAGCCAAAGTCAGATGCTCTCCCTGAGTTCAGATGCACAAGATCTCTATTTAGCTCTGCAGAGTGTGCCTGCCATGCCCTCGCCCCGAAACCTAAGCCTAGCTTGTGTTCTCAGATTTCAGTCCTCACACTCCTGGCCCACAAGCCCTCCAGACTGGCAATTCCGGAGCCACGATGCAGCACTTTGCCTATGCTCCAGAAGAAAAACGTTGGCCTATGGGGCTTCCCAGAAACCTCAAATGAAGATCAACCTACACGCCACTTGACTGTACCCCAATTATACAGTCGACGCTGGGCACTAATGCCCTGTGTGACACAACCTGAGTCCGGACCCCACGACTGACACCCAGACAGCTGGCCGCACACCGAGCACACATGACCTGCCATGGCCTTAGGATGTCATCTCTTCCCACCCTCTGTTTTTCAGGCTTCAGAACCTAGACCTTATCTCCAGTCACTGCCCAGGGATGAACATGATGCAGAAATCAGAACTCCTCCTTCTGCATGGCAAGAAACCATGTAGTTGGAGTGTTGTAGAACGTTCAGAGTAGGAGAAACCAGCTTGGCCTATGAGGCCACATCCATGCTTGAGGGTCAGGTTGGGCACAAACTCGCATTGTGATACTCAGAGTGAGCCCTGTACTCAAGTAAGGCCTCTTAGTGACTGGACCAGGAGCCAGCATATGGGGCTTGCCATGCCCCTAGGCCCCCATTCTAAACCAGGTTGTCCATTCGGCCCTCCCCAGCGCTCTCTTCGGGAATCAGTCTTTTGGTGGGACACTTAAGGAAAAAAAAATGGACACCTCCCATCCCAAAGAATGACCCCAAACTCTTGGAATCGGTCTAAATCCCCAGAGAGGGATAATCATTTGTGCCCAGTGAAGCGACCTCGACATTCAATGGCTATCACTGAAGCAAAATCCAGAGACAAAAGCTTGAGGAAGCACCTCACATTCACCCTTTGTTCATATCATGAAGAGTTCCCTCACTGTCTGTAGATCGTGCCTGCCGGACCTACAACCCCAAACCGAAGCTGAGTTTGCATTTTCAGATTTCTATCCCCCCAGCACTAGTCCACACACCCTCCAGGATGATGCCCCTGGAGCCACACTTTAGGACTGTTCCTTCCCTCTCCATGTGAATTATGCCTATTTAATTGGGCCCAACAATAAGATTCAGAGAAACCTCCAATAACTCCGATGTCATCCCAGTACTGTGGGTCACCCGGTACAAACATGAGCGATATGACACCAGCTGTGCAACTACCTACACTCAGACCCATAGACAGATGTCCCCAGAGAAGCAGATTCAAATGGACACGCCACTAGGCCCTAATCGGATCCATTGTTTTGTTTCCAGACATCTCTCCTCAGAGTCCTGGTTTCCAATACCAGCATATGGGGCTTTCCTGAGGCACTGATCATAACAAATCTCATCACCACATGGGAAACTTGCTCGATGGAGATGTGTCAAAACCTCCAGTTAGGAGAATCCTTCAGTGCCCTGGTGACACTGCCCCATTCCCAGGTCTCCATGAACAAAAACCCATATTATGACTGATCCTCAGGAGAGTCCATTTCAATTCAGCCCCCTCGATTGCTCCCCCAGAGCCAGCAGATTGAACCTGTCTTATCGAGAGGATACAATTGGAATGTGAGACAGGATGCCCAGGCATATATCCTTAGAACCCTGCTCTGGAGTCATTCCGAATAGGAGCGCCTTGAGCCATCCAACAGGTCTCAATTGTCCCACAGATGGAATTCTTGTGGTGTGGAACTTCTCACAACTCCCATCGAAGGAAAAACTCTATGGCCACATGATTCGCCACCCCCTTTCATGAAGGGACCATCATGGACAGAAACTCCAACCTGAGCCGATGTCTGATCCTCGCCCTGCCTTAAGATGACGAGATCTCGATTTAGCTCTGCAGAACGTACCTTCCATGCTCTCACCCCGAAAATCTGGCCTAGCTTGTGTTCTCAGACTTCTGTCCTCACACTCCTGGGCCACAAGCCCTCCAGTTTGGGAATTCTGGAGCCACAATGCAGCAGTCTGCCTGCCCTCCAGAACAATGTTGCCCTACTGGGCAACCACATATGAGGATCAACCTGCACGCCACTCAACTGTACCCCAATTATAGTCTAGCCTGGGCACTAATGCCCTGTCTGACACAGCCTGAGCCCGGATCTCCCGACCAAAACCAAGACAGCTGAGGCCACACCTCAGGACTGCGCCTGCCCTCTCCAAGAAATTTTTGCCCATTCCATTGGCCACAACCCTACAGATTAGGAGAAACCTCCAAAGACTCTGAGACCATAACAATAGTGTAGGACTCCCTGGAGAAACAGGGGCGATCTGACACCAGCTGAGAAATGCCTGCCAATCAGGACCATAGACAGATTTTCCCAGGAAGAAGATTGAAGTGGACAGGCCCCTAGGCCATAATCGCATCCATTGCTTTGGTGTTCAGGCATCTCTCCTCAGAAGCCTGGTTTCCAATACCTGCTTATGGGGGTTCCTGAGGCACCAATCAGAACAAATCTCGTCTCCACAATGGAAACGTGCTCTTTGGGGCTGTGTCAATACCTCCGGTTAGGAGAATCCTTCAGGGCACCGATGCCACTGCCCCATTCCAAGTTCTCCATGGACACAAACCCACATTATTACGGATCCTCAGGAGAGTCCATTTAAACTCAGCCCTCTCCTTTGCTCCCCCAGAACAAGCAGATTAAACCTGCCTCATCACTAGGAGACGATTGGAATGCGAATTGGCTGCCCAGGCATCCATCGTTAGAACCCTGCTCATGAGAAGTTCCCTATGGGACATCCTGGATCCATCCAACAGGTCTCGACTGTCCCACAGAAGGAATCCTTGTTGTTTGGAGCATCAGACTATCCCACCATGAGAAAACCTCCATTGTCTCATGATGCCCCCCCACTTTCATTATGGGGCCATCATGGAGAGAAACCCAACCTGAGCAAACGTCTGATCCTGCCCTGACTTCAGATGCACGTGATTTCGCTTCAGCTCTGCAGAGTGCACTTGTCGTGCCCACGCCTCGAAACCTAGCCTAGCTTGTGTTTTCAAACTTCTGTCCTCATAGTACTGGCCCACAAGCCCTCCAGTTTTGCATTCCAGAGACACAATGCAGCACTCTGCCTGCCCTCCAGAAAAAAATGTTGCCCTATATGGGTACCCAGAAACGCCTAATGAAGATCAACCTGCACGCCACTTGACTGTTCCCCAATTATATTGTCTGACCTGGGCACTGAACCCCAGACTGACACAGCCTGAGGCTGGACCTTGTCACTGAGACCCAGACAGCTGGACGCACACTGAGCACATAGGACTCGCCTTGGCCTTAGATCATCTCTTCCCAACCTCGGTTTTCAGGCTTCAGAACCTAGACCATGTCTCCTCTCACTGATCAGGGGTGAACGTGATGCAGAAATCAGAACTCCTCCTTCCCCAAGGCAAGAAACCTT
Source organism: Neogale vison (assembly GCF_020171115.1). Classification (NCBI taxonomy): domain Eukaryota; kingdom Metazoa; phylum Chordata; class Mammalia; order Carnivora; family Mustelidae; genus Neogale; species Neogale vison. The sequence goes on from NC_058092.1 coordinate 111,482,077, forward strand.
GTGCCTGGCATGTTGTCAAAAATTCAGTGTAGGAGAATCCAGCATGGCCCATGAGGCCCCGCCCATGCTTGAGGGCCAAAATGGGCACAAACACACATTGTGACCCTCACCGTGAGCCCTGTCCTCAAGGAAAGCATCTCAGGGGCAAGAACAAGAGCAGGCATATGGGGCTGCCATGCCCCTAGTCCCCCAATCCTAACCAGAGGTTGAGATATCTAGTCACCACTACTCAGGGCTCTGCTCTGGAATCCTTCTACAGTGGGACCCCTGAGGAAAAACAAACAAACAAACAAACAAACAAACAAAACCACGAAAGGACTCCTCCCATCCACAGAATGAACCCAAACACTTGGGATCAGGCCAAATCCACAGAAAGAAAGACTTGCCTATGGCTCCTGAGGCCATCCCGACATTCCATGGCCACTGTTGACACAAAATCCAGAGACAAAAACCTGGGCAAGCGCCTCACACTCGCCCTTTGTACATAGCCCGAAAAATTCTCCTCAAGGTCTGTAGATTGGGCCTGTCATACATACGTCCCCAAACCCAAGCCAAGTTTGTGTTTTCAGACTTCTGTCTCCACAGTCCTGACCCACACAACCTCCAAGCTTGGGCCCCTGGAGCCCACCTCAGGACTGTGCCTGCCCTCTCCAAGGGCATTCTTCCCATTCCATTGGCCACAACCCTACAGATTCGGAGAAACCTCCAAAGTCCCCGAGGCCATCCCAATAGTGTTGGCCACCCAAGACAAACAGGGGTGATCTATCCCAAGCTGAGAAACTACCTCCATTCATATGTAGGCAGATATTCCCAGAGAAGAAGATTGAACCGGACAGGCACCTAGGCCCTATTCAGATCCATTGCTTTTGATTCCAGGCATCTCTCCTCAGAGGCCTGGTTTACAATACAAGCATATGTAGGTTCCCGGAGGTATCAATCAATATAAATCTCGTCTCCACATGGGAAACTTGCTCTTTGGAGCTGTGTCAAAACCTCCAGTTAGGAGAAACCTTCAGGTCCCTGGAGCCACCTCCCCATTCAAAGGTCTCCATGGACACAAACACACATTAAGACCCATCCTCAGGAGAGTCCATTTCAACTCAGCACCCTCGGTGGCTTCCCCAGAGCCAGCAGATCGAACCTGCCTTATCGCAAGTAGATAATTGGAATGTGAGGCGGGCTGCTCAGGATTCCATCCTTATAAATTTGCTCTTGTGTCCTTCTGTATGGGACGTCCTGGAGCCATCCAACAGGTCTCGAATGTCCCGCAGAAGGAATCCTAGGGGATTGGAGCATCTCACTACTCCCATCTTGGGAAAACTACCATGGCCTCATGATGCATCCCGCCCTTCATGAATGGCTAAATGAACAGAAACTCCAACCTGAGCAAAAGAGTGATGCTTGTCATGATTTCATATGCACTGATTCAGCTCAGCAGATTGTGCCTGCCGTGCCCTCGCTCTGAAACCTATGCCTAGCTTGTGTTCTCAGACTTCCATCATCACACTCCTGGGCCCCAAGCCCTCCAGTTTGGGAATTATGGATCCACAATGCAGCACTCTGCCTGCCCTCCAGAAGAACAACGTTGCCTATGGGTTTACCCAGAATCCCCAAATGAGGATCAACCTGCATGCCACTCGACTGTACCCCAATTGTACACTGTACCCTGGGCACTAATGTGCTGTCTGACACAACCTGAGCCCAGAACTCCCGACTGACACCCGGAGAGCTGGGGCCACACCTCAGGACTGTGCATGCCCTCTCCAAGGGAATTCTGCCCATTCTATTGGCAACAACCCTACAGATTAGGAGAAACCTCCAAATACCCCAACACCATCCCAATAGTGTAGGCCACCCGGGACAAACAGGGGAGATCTGACGCAAGCTGAGCAACGACCTCCACTCAGAACCATAGGCAGATGTTCCCAGAGAAGAAGACTGAAGTGGACAGGCTTCTAGGCCTTAATCGGATCCATTTCCTTGGTTTCCAGGCATCTCTCCTCAGAGACCTGGTTTCCAATACCAGCTTATGGGGTTTCCTGAGGCAACATCAGAAAAAATCTCATCTCCATATGGGAAACTTGCTCTTTGGAGCTGTGTCAATACCTCTTGTTAGGAGAATCCTTCAGGGCGCAGGTGCCACTGCCCCATTCCAAGTTCTCCATGGACACAAACCCACATTAAGACTGATCCCCAGGAGAGTCCGTTTCAACTCAGCACCCTCAGTTGCTCCCCTACAGCCAGGAGATTGAACCTGCGCTGTCACTAAGAGACAATTGGAATGCGAGTTGGGCTGCCCAGGCATCCATCGATAGAACCCTGCTATTGAGAAGTTCCTCATGGTAAATCCTGATCCATCCAACCCAACAGGTCTCGACTGTACCACAGAAGGAATCCTTGTGGTTTGGAGAATCAGACAATCCCACCGTGGGAAAACCTCCATTGCCTCATGATGTCCCCCCTTTCATTAAGGGGCCATCATGGACAGAAACTCCAACCTGAGTCAATGTCTGATTTTGCTCTGACTTCAGATGCATGAGATCTCAATTCAGCTCTGCCGAGTGTACCTGTCGTGCCCACGCCTCAAGCCTAAGCCTAGCTTGTGTTCTCAGACTTCCGTCCTCACATTCCTGGCCCACAAGGCCTCCAATTTGGGAATTCCAAAGCCACAATGCAGAACTCTGCCTGCCTTCTATAAGAGAAACATTGCCCTATGGGGCTACCCAGAAACGCCAAATGAGGATCAACCTGCACGCCACTCAATTGTACCCCAATTATACAGTCTATCTTGGGTACTAATGTCCTGTCTGACACAGCCTGATCCCGGAATTCACAACCTACCCTCAGACAACTGGCCACACACTGAGCACATCGGGCCCGCCTTGGCCGTAGGTCATCATCTCTTCCCAACCTTGGTTTTCAAGCTTCAGAACCTAGACCTTATCTCCAATCACTGGCCAGTGCAGAACGTGATGCAGAAATCCGAACTCCTCTTTCCCCATGGCCAGAAACCTTGTGGTTGGCATGTTGTCCAACGTTCAGTGTAGGAGAAAACAGCGTGGCACATGAGGACCCGCCCAGGCTTCAAGGCTGCCATGGGCACAAAGACACATTTTGACACTTAGCCTCATCCCTATCCTCTAGTAAAGCCTCTCAGTGACTGGACCAAGAGCTCGGATATGGGGCTTTCCATGAGCCTAGTCCCCCATCTTAACCAGAGCTCAAGATGTCTAGTCACCCCTACTCAGGGCTCTGCTCTGGAATCCCTCTTTGGTGGGACACCTGAGGTAAAAAAAAAAAAAAAAAAAAAAAAAAAAAAAAAAAAAAAAAAACCAACCAGAAAGGACTCTTCCCATCCACAGACTGACCCCAAACACTTGGGATCGGGCCAAATCCACAGAGAGAAAGACTCTTCCATGGCCCATGAGGCCAGCGCGACATTCCATGGCCACTGTTGACACAAAATCCAGCGACACCAGCATGAGCAAGCCCCTCACACTCGCCCTTTTTTCATAGCTGAAAAATTTTCCTCACAGTCAGTAGATCAGTCCTATCATACATACGTCCCCAAACCTAAGCCGAGTTTGTGTTTTCAGACTTCTGTCCCCACAGTCCTGGCCCACATACACTCCAGGCTGACACCCCTGGAGCCACACCTCAGAACTGTGCCTGCCCTATCCAGGGGAATTTGCCCATTTCATTGGCCACAACCCTACAGATTAGGAGAAACCTAAAATTCTCCAAAGCCATCCCAATTGAGTAGGCTTCCCAGGACTGACAGCGGTGATCTATCAGAAGCTTATCAACTACCTCCATTCAGACCCGTAGACAGATATCCCCAGAGAAGAAGATTGAACTAGACAGGAACCTAAGCCCTAATTGGATCCATTGCTTTTGTTTCCAGGCTTCTCTCCACAGAGATCTGGCTTCCAATACCAGCATATAGGTTTTTCCAGAGTTACTAATCAAAACAAATCTCGTCTCCCCACAGGAAACTTGCTCTGGACCTGTGTCAAAACCTCCAGTTAAAAGAAACCTTCAGGTTCCCGAAGCCACCGCCCCATTCCAAGGTCTCCATGGACACAAACATACATTATGACCCATCTTCAGGAGAGTCCATTGCAACACACCCTCCTCGTTGCTCCCCCAGTCTCAGCAGATCTAACCTGCCTTGTCACAAGAAGACAATAGGAATGTGAGTCGGGCTTTTCAAGCATACATCCTTAGAAATCTGCTCTGGCATCATTCCATATGGGACGTCCTGGAGCCATCTGACAGGTCTCAACTCTCCCACAGAAGGAATCCTTGCCGATTGGAGCATGTCACAACTCCCATCGTGGGAAAACCTCCATGGCCCCATGATGCCCCTCCACCATCATGATGAGGCCGTCCTGAACAGAAACTCCAACCTGAGCCTATGTCTGATCCTCGACCTGACTTCAGATGCATGAGATTTCAATTTAGCTCTGCAGAGTGTGCCTGCCATGCTCTCACCCAGAAACCTAAGTCTAGCTTGGTGTTCCAGACTTCTTTCCTCACACTTCTGGCCCACAAGTCCACCAGTTTGGGAATTCCGGAGCCACAATGCAGTACTATGGCTGCCCTCCAGAAGAAAAACATTGCTTTATGGGGCTACCCCGAAACCCCAAATGAGGATCAATCTGCATGCCACTCGATTGTACCCCAATTATACAGTCTAGTCTCGGTAATAATGCCCTGTCTAACACAGACTGAGCCCGGACCTCCCGTCCGACACCCAAACAGCTGGGGCCACACCTCAGGACTGTGCCTGCCCTCTACAAGGGAGTTCTTAGCATTTCATTTGCCACAACCCTACAGATTAGGAGAAACCTCCAAAGCCCCCGAGACCAGCCAAATAGTGTTGGTCTACCGGGACAAACAGGAGTGATCTGACACAAGCTGAGCAATGACCTCCAATCAGAACTGTAGACAGATGTTCTCAGAGGAGAATATTGAAGAGGACAGGCCCATAGACTCTAAAGAGCCATTGCTTTGGATTCCAGGCATCTCTCCTCAGATGCCTGATTTCCAATATCAGTTTACGGGAGTTCCTGAGGCAACAATCAGAACAAATCTCATCTCCACATGGGGAACTTGCTCTTTGGAGCTGTCTCAAAACCTCAGGTTAGGAAAATCCTTCAGGGCACTGGTGCCACTGCCACATTCCAAGGTCTCCATGGACACAAACCCACATTATGACCGATCCTCAGGAGAATCCATTTCAATTCAGCCCCCTAGGTTTTTTCCCAGTGCCAGCAGATCGAACCTGCCATGTCACTCGGAGACAATTGGAATGCAGGCTGGCCCACCCAGGCATCCATCGTTAGAACCCTGCTCTTGAGATCCTTATAGAACATCCTGGATCCATCCAAAAGGACTCGACTGTCACACAGAAGGAATCCTTGCAGTTTGTGCATCAAACAATCCCACCGTGGGCAAGCCCCCATTGACTCGTGATGCCCCCTCCCACCTTCATATAAGGGACATCATGGACAGAAACTCCAACCTAAGCCAAAGTCTGATCCTCGCCCTGACTTCAGATGCACGAGACCACAGAGAGCGCCTGCCGTGCCCTCACTCCGAAACCTAGGCCTAACTTGTATTCTCAGAATTCTGTCCTCAAACTCCTGGTTCACACGCCCTCAAGTTAGGAATCCTGGAGACACAATGCAGCACTTTCCCTCCCCTCCAGAAGAAAAACATTGCCCTATGGGGCTACTCAGAAACACCAAATGAGGATCAACCTGCACTCCATTCGACTTTACCCCAATTATAGAGTCTAGCCTGGGTACTAATGCCCTGTCTAACACAGCCTGAACTCGGACCTCCTGACCGACACCCAGACAGTTGGATGCACACTGAGCACATCAGACCCGCCATCTCCTTAGGTTGTCATCTCTTCCCAACCTCGGTTTTCAGGCTTCAGAACCTTGACCTTAACTCCACTGACTGCCGAGGGGTGAACATGATGCAGAAATCATAACTTTTCCTTACCCATGGCCAGAAACTTTGTGGTTGGCATATTGCCCAATGTTCAGTGTCGGAGAAACCAGCGTTCACCATGAGGACCCGGTCATGCATGATGATCGTGATGGGCACAAACACGCATTGTGACCCTCAGCGTGAGTACTGTCCTCTAGTAAGTCCTCTAAGTGGCTGAACCATTAGACGTCATATGGGCTTGCCATGCCACTAGGCCCCAATTTTTTACCTGATTTCTGTTTGTCCAGTCGTCCCTCCCCAGGTATCTGCTCTGGAAACCCTTTTTGGTGGGTCACCTGAGGTAAAAAAACAAAACAGACTCCTCCCATCCAACAGAATTACCCCAAACTCTTGGGATAGGGCCAAATCCCGAGAGGAAGACTCCTCAATTGCCCATGAGGCCACCCGGACATTCCACGGCCATTGTTGAAACAATATCCAGAGACAAAAGCCTGAGCAAGTGCCTCACACTCGCCCTTTGTTCATATCCTGAAGAGCTCTCCTCACAGTCCGTAGATCAGTCCTACCATACCTACGACCCAAAACCTAAGCCGTGTTTGTGTTTTCAGACAACTGTCCCCAAAGCCCTGGCCCACACACCCTACAGGCTCAGGCCCCTGGAGCCAAACCTGAGGACTGTACCTGCCCTCTCCAAGGGAATTCTGCCCATCCATTGGCCACAACCCTACAATTAGAATAAACCTCCAAATCCCCGAGGCCATCCAAATAGTGTTGGCTACCCAGGACAAACAGGGGCAATCTGAGCCCATCTGAGCACCTACAGCACTCAGACCCGTAGACAGATATCCCCAGAGGTAAATTGGGATGAAAATGCCCCTAGGCCTTAACCAGATCCATTGCTTTGGTTTCCAGGAATCTCTCCTCAGAGGCCTAGATTCCAATACCAAAATATGGCTGTTTCTTGAGGCACCCATCAGAAAAAATCTCGTCTCCACATGGGAATTTTGTGTACTGGAGCTGTGTCAAAGACTCTGGTTAGGAAAACCCTTCAGGGCCCTGGTGCCACCGCCTCATTTCAAGGTCTCCATGGACACAAACCCACATTAGGACCCATCTGCAAGAAAGTCCATTTCAATTCAGCCCCCTTGGTTGCTCACCCAGATCCAGCAGATCTAACCTGTCTCGTCGCTAGGAGACAATTGGAATGAGAGGTGGGCTGCCCAGACATCCATTCTTAGAACCCTGCTCGGAATCATTCTGTATGGGAAGTTGTAGAGCCAACCAACGGGTCTCAATCGTCCCACAGAGGAATATTTGTGGTTTGGAGCATCTTACAACTCCCATCGTGGGAAAACCTCCATGGCCTCGTGACCCACCCCTCTTCATGAAGGGGCCATCAGGGACAGAAACTCCAACCTGAGCGATCATCTGATCCTTGCCCTGATTTCAGATGCACAAGATCTCGATTCTGCTCTGCAGAGTGTGCCTGCCATGCCCTCACCCAGAAACCTAAGCCTAGCTTGTGTTCTCACACTTCCGTCCTCACACTCCTGGACCACAAGCCTTCCAGTTTGGCAACTCCAGAACTACAAAGCAACACTCTGCCTGCCCTCCAGAAGAAAATCATTGCACTCTGGAGCTACCCAGTAACCCCTAATGAGGATCAACCTGCATGCCACTTGACTCTACCCCAATTATTCAGGCTGTCTTGGGCACTAATACCCTTTCTGACACAGCCTGAGCCTGGACCTCCCGACTCACACCCAGACAGCTGGCCGCACACTGAGCACATCGGACCTGCCATGGCCTTAGGTCGTCATCTCTTCCCAACCTCGGTTTTCAGGCTTTAGAACCTAGACCTTATCTCCAAACACTGCCCATGGTTGAACATGATGCAGAAATCAGAACTCCTTACCCATGGCAAGATCTCTTGTGGTTGGCATGTTGTCCAATGTTCAGTGTCATTGAAACTAGTGTGACCCATGAGGCCCCGCCCATGATTGAGGGCCGCATTGGTCACAAACATGCATTGTGACCCTCAGTGTGAGCCCAGTCCTCAAGCAAGGTCTCTCAGGGGCTGGACCAAGAGATGGCATATTGGGTTTGCCATGTTCCTAGAGCCCAATTTTTAACCATAGTTCAGGTTGTCCATTCATCCCTCCTCAGGGCTCTGCTTTGGAATCCCTCTTTTGGTGGGACACCTAAGGTAACAAAACTGAAAGGACTCCTCCCATCCCACAGATTGAACCAAAACAATTGGGATAGGGTCAAATCTACAGAGAGGAAGACTCGTCAATGGCCCATGAGGCCTCCCCGACATTACACAGCCATCGTTGACTCAAAATCCAGAGCCAAAAGCCTGAATAAGCACCTCACACTCGCTCTTTCTTCATATCCCGAAGAGTTTTCCTCACGGTCTGTAGATCGGTCCTGCCATACCTACGTCCCCAAACCTAAGCCGAGTTTGTGTTTTCAGACTTCTCTCTTCATAGTCCTGGCCCACACACCCTCCAGGCTGGGGCCTCTGGAGCCACACTTCAGTTTTATGCCTGTCCACTCCATGGGAATTCTGCCTATTCCATTGTCCACAATCGTACAAATTAGGAGAATCCTTCATAGTCCCCGAGGCCATCTCAATAGTGTAGGCCACCTAGGACAAACAAGGGCGGTCTGCCACCAGCTGAGCATCTATCTCCACTCATACCATAGATGGATGTCCCCAGAGAAGAATATTGAACTGGACAAACCGCTAGGCCCTAATCGGATCCATTGCTTTGTTTTCAAGTTATCTCTCCTCAGAGGCCTGGTTTCCAATATCAGAGAGAATCCTTCATGGCTTGTGTGCCACTGCCTCATTTCACGAGTTTGTGTTTTCAGACTTCTGTCCCCACAGCCCTGACCCACACACCCTCCATGCTTGGGCCCTTGGAGCCACACCTCAAAACTTTGCTTTCCCTTTCCAAAGGAACTCTTCCAATTCCATTGGCATATTAACCTTGCATATTAAAAGAAACCTTCAAAGAAAGTCACAGAGGCGATCCCAATAGTGTAGGCCGCCCAGGACAAACAGGGGTGATCCAACAACAGCTGAGCAACTACCGACACTCAGACCCATAGACAGATGTCCACAAAGAAAAATATTGAACTGGATAGGACCCTAAGGACACCCCACTACTGTAAGCTGCCTGGGCAAACAGGGACATTCTGACACAAGCTGAGCAACTACATCCATGCAGACATACAGACAGATGTCCGCAGAGACAGAAGTTTGAACCAGACGGGCCCCTAGTCTTAATCTGAACTCTTCCTTTGGTTTCTAGGTATCACTCCTCAGAGGCCTTTGTTCAAAGAGCAGCATATGGGGCTTTCTTGAGGCACCAAACAGAACCTCTCTCATCTCCACATGGGGAGCTTTCTTATTGGAGCTGTATCAAACCCTTAAGGTAGGAGAATTCTGTAGGAACCCTGAAACACCAGCACATTCTAAGGTCTCCATGGACACAAACCCATATTACGACCCATCCTAAGGAGAGTCCATTTCAACTCAGCACCCTGGGTATCTTGCCCCAGAGCCAGCAGATCAAACATGTCTTGTCGCAAATAGCCAATGGAAATATGAGGTATGCTGTTCAGGCACCCATCCTTCAAACCCTGTTCTCCATTCTTTCCGTATGGGACGTCATTTTAGCCATCCAAAAGGACTCGACTGTCCTGCAGAAGGAAGTCTTGTGGTTTGGAACAACTCACAAAAAGTGTGGAAAAACCTCCTTGGCCTCATGAAGCCCCTGCTTCATGAAGGGGCCATCACGGACATAAACTCCAGCATCATCTAACGTCTGATCATCACCCTGAATCCAGATGCAGGAGATCCCGATTCAGCCTCTGCACAGTGGGCCTGCCGTGCCCTTGGCTCTAAACCTCACCGTAGCTTGTGTTTTCAGACTTCCGTCCTCACACTCATGGCCCACAAGCCCTCCCTACTGGGAACTCTGGGGCCACAATGAAGCACTCTACCTGCCCCCCATTAGAAAAACATTGTCTATACCTTGTGCAGAATCCCCAAATGAAGATCAAACTGTTTGGCCCTCGGCAATACCCCAATTGCATAGGCTACCCTAAGCACTAATGCTCTGTCTTACATAGCCTGATCCCAGACCTTCCAACAGACACCGGAACATCTAGCTGCAAACGCAGCACATTGGACCCACCACAGCCTTATGCCATCATCCCTTCCCAACCTGGGTTTATAGGCATAGGAACCTAGACCTTATCTCCATTCCCTGCACAGGGGGGATCCTGACGCACAAGTCAGATCTCCTCCTTCCCCATTGCAAGAAACCTTGCTGTTGGCAGTGAGTCAAACCTTCAGTGTAGGAGAAACCTGCATGGCCCATGACTCCACCCTTCCCACAAAATGACCCCAAACTCTTGGGAGCTGGGCCTAATCCCCAGAGAAGGATACATATCTATAGTCCCTGAGGCTACTCCTACAATCCACGGCTATACTGGACAGAACATCCAGAGACAAAAGCCTGAGGGAACGCCTCCCACTCGCCCTTCTTTCATAAGCTGAGGAGCTCCCCTCATGGTCTGTAGATCTGGCCTGCCATACCCTTGGCGCCACACCTAAGCCGAGTTTGTGTTTTCAGACATCTGTGCCCTCAGCCTGGATGCCCAAAACCTCCAGGCTAGGGCCTCTGAAGCCACACCGAAAGACTGTGCCTGTCCTCTCCAAGGAAACTGTGCCCAATCCATTGACCACAACCCTACAGGTTAGGAAAAACCCTCAAGGCCCCTATGGCCATCCCGATACTGTAGGCTGCCCTGGACTAAGAGGGTCACTCTGAAACCAGCTGAGCAACTATCTCCACTTAGACACTCAGACCGTGTCCCCAGAGACAGAAGATTGAAACGGACAGGCCCTTAGGCCCTAATCTGAACCCTAGCTTTGGTATCAAGGTGTCCCTCCTCAGAGGACTGGTTTCGAAGACCAGCATATGGGGCTTTTCTGAGGTACCAAACTGAACTTCTCTCGTCTCCACATGGGGAGATTTCTTATTGGATCTGTATCAAACCCTTCAGGCAGGCGAATTCCGCAGGGCCTCTGAACCACCAGCACATTCCAAGGTCTCCATGGATACAAACCCACATTATGGAGCATCCTCAGGAGAGTCCATTTCAACTCAGGCCCTGTGTAGCTTGCCCCAGAGCCAGCAGATCAAGCATGTCTCGTCGCTAGTGGCCAATGGGAATGCGAGGAATGTTATACAGGGATCCATCCTTCGAACCCTGCTCTCCAGTCCTTCTGTATGGGACGTCCTGGGGACATCCAACAGGACTCGACTGTCCTGCAGAAGGAAACCTTGCGGTTTGGAGCAACCTCCAAACTCAGCGTGGGAAAACTTCCGTGGCTTCATCAGGCCCCCGCTTCATGAAGGTGCCATCATGGACACAAACTCCAGCCTCAGCCAACGTCTGATCCTCACCCTGACTTCAGATGCAGGAGATTTTGATTCAGCCTCTTCAGAGTGGGCTTGCTGTGCCCTTGGCTCCAAACCTCACCCTAGCTTGTGTTTCCAGACTTCCGTCCTCACACTCTTAGCCCACAAGCCCTCCTTATTGGGAATTCTGGGGCCACAATGAAGCACTCTGCCTGCCCCCCCAGAAGAAAAACATTGTCTATGGCATTGCCCAGAATCCCCAAAGGAAAATCAACCTGCTCAGCCCTTGGCAACACCCCAATTGCATAGGCTACAGTAAGCACTAATGTTCTGTCTTACATAGCCTGAGCCCAGACCTTCCGACAGACACCGAGACAGCTGGCCGCACACCCAGCACTTCGGAACCACCATGTTCTTAGGCCATTCATCCCTTCCCATTGACCTGTGTGTCTTCCCATTGACCTGAGGTATGTTCTTAGGCCATGTCAGACTGTGCATTTTTTCCAGGGCAGCCTATGATATATGGGTGGGCTTAGGGGCCTTGCAGGTTTCTCCTAAACTGGTGGGTTTGGGAAACTGACCCAGGCTGAGATTCCTGGAGAGAGCAGGCCCAGTGATGTGGTGTGGTCCTGGAGGTCCCATCCTGGAGGGCATAAGAGTCAGGACTTTGGGTCCAAAGTCTTTACACACAAACTCGGGTAAGAGTTCGGGGCGAGGTGATGGCAGACCCGATCTGCAAACCTTGACGGCAGCTCCTCGAGATTTTAAATTCGAACGGCTGGGAGGCAGGAGCACAGATTTTTCTGTCTGATTTGTTTGTCTAAGATGGCCACGAAATGGAGGGGTGGCCTCATGGGTCCATGTGGGATTCTACCTCTCTGGGAATTCTGCCTGGCATCCAAGAGTTTGGTGTCCTTCTGGGGGATGGGGGAGCACGGTTTTCTGTGTCAGGGGTCCCGTTCAAACAGGCATTCCAGTGATGGGTTCTGGGAACAGGAGCCTGGATCACCCCAACAAGGCTTAGGATTTGGGCCTAAGGGCATGACAGGCCTGCTCTATGTTCTCCTGGTACAGCTCCTGAGGGGGTTTTTGGAAATGGGTCTCAGGCTGAGGGTGACAATGCCTGTTTGTGCCCAGATACCAATGCTGAGTGCACGTGGTCTCGTGGGCCATGCTCTTGGCTCCCACTCTGAGGGTTGCACAGCCATCTCAACATTCAGTTTTCCTGCCATTGGGAAGGAGGTTTACTTTTTTGTGCTTCAGGGTCCCCCATGGGCAGGAATTTGAGCTAAGTTCTGGGACAGGTAACTAAATACCCAGGTTCTTCAAGATGAGGTCCTCGGCCAAGGCAGGATCCACCTGCAGGAAATGGGGCCCACTGTCTGGGTGGCAGACAGGGGGTCGGGCTCGAGCTGTGTCAGACTGAGAATTTGGGCAGAGGGCTGCCTATGATATTGGGGTGCCGTTGAGAACTGTGCAACTGGATCCTCATGTGGGGTTTCTGGGCAGACCATTAGGGCACTTCTTCTTTCTGGTGAGCAGGCAGATGGCTGCATTATGGCTCCAGAATACCAAGATGGAGGGCTTGAGTACAGAAGTCAGAAAACACAAGCTACAGTTAAGCTCAGTGCAGAGCACATGTCCATTCCAATGTACAGCAGTTGTTTCGAGATCTCCAGCACCTGGGCGAGATTCAGATGTCTGCTCACACTGGAGTTTGTATCCATGATAGCCAACGAATGGTGGGGTGGCCTCAAGAATTGTTGGAGGTTTTTATAAGCGGGAGCCTGTGAGCTTCTCCAAACACCAAGATGTCCTTCTGTGGGACAGGAGAAGTCGCCTTACAGGGCTCTAGTGTTCCCCATATAGAAGATTCGATAGCAGAGGTCTCTGTATGGAGGCCTGGAAAGCCCATCTCGTGTTACCATTGCAGCTGAGGAACAGGGAAGGTTTGATCCAATGACACTGATTCCAAGTTCCAAGTGATCTGTGTTGACGGAAGTTCTCAGTCTAACGGGTCTCAAAGCTGCTTGCTGTCCAGGGAGACCTTAGAATGTAGTGGATGCTCTTGGGCCATGAAGGATTCTCTATCCTGAGGATTAGACCCAGTACCCAGGAGCCAGGTTTCCTTCTCAGGACAGGAGGTGTTCTCTTGTATGGCTCACGGACCACAGGTTGGACCATATGTTGAATTTCCAGAACAGGCCTCTGGGAAGAGAGGCCTCAAAACCTAAGCTAAGGTTCTGATGAGGTTGTAGGGGCATGGAAGGTTCAATCTTCGGACTCAGTGCCATTGGCCTGCGTGTCATCCAAGTGGTAAGTGATGAGGCTGTGTCATACTGTGCATGTTTTCCAGAGCGGAAAAAAAAAAATATTTTTTCCATGAATTTGGGGTGGACTCAGGGGCCTTGCAGTTTTCTCCTAATCTGGACATTTTGGGAAACTGAGATGGGTAGAGTTTCCTTATGAGAGCAGGTCTAGTGATGTCGTGTGGTTCTCGAGGCCACATCCTGGAGGGCATGTGTTTCATGGCTCTAGGACCAAAGTCTTCAGATACAGAATTGGTAAGAGTTAGCGGTGAGGTGATGACATGCCAGATCTGTAGACCCTGAGGGAAACTCCTCGGAATTTGAAATTCAGGTGGCTGGGACGGAGGAGCACAGGCTTTTCTGTCTGGATTTTGTGTCTAGGATGGCCACAAAATGGAGGGGTGACTCATGGGTCCATGGGATATTCTTCCACTCTGGGGATTCTGCTTGGCACCCAAGAGTTTGATGTCTATCTGGGGAAGAAGAAAATGCTGTTTTCCATCTCAGGGGTCCTGTCTAAACAGGGATTCCAGAGATGGGTTCAGGTACAGGCACCTATAAAACCCAACCAAGGCTTTGGTTTTGGGTCTAGGGTCATGACAGGCCCTCTCTGTGGGATTCGGGTCCAGCTCCCAAGGGGACTCTAGGGAAAGGGGTCCCATTCTGAAGTTCGCAATGACTGTTTGTGCCTAGCTGTCCATCCTGTGTGGGCGTAGTCTCATGGGTCATGCACTTGGCCCCCACTCTGAGGGTTGGACAACCATCTCAACATTCAGTTTTCTGGCCATGGGGAAGTAGGATTACTCTTTTTTACTTCAGGGTTTCCTATGGGCAGCATTTTGAGCTAAATCTGGGACAGGTACCTGAATACCCAGGTTGCTTCAATATGATGGCCTTGGGCCAAAGCTGGACCCACCTGAGGATATGGGGCCCACTATCTGGGTGGCTGAAAGGAGGTCAGGGATCGGACTGTGTCAGACAGAGCATTTATGCAGAGGTCGGCCTATTATATTGGGGTGCCCTTGAGGGCCATGCAGGAGGATCCTTGTGTGGATTTCTGCAAAGACCCATAGGGCACTTCTTCTTTCTGGTGGGCAGGCAGAAGGCTGTGTTGTGGCTCCAGAATTCCCAATATGGAGGCTTGCAGGCGAGGAGTGTGAGGACAGAAGTCTGAAAACACAAGCCACAGAGAAGCTCAGTGTCGAGCACATGGCCATTCCAATGAGCAGTGGTTGTTTCGAGATCCCCAGCACCTGAGTATGGGCGAGGGTCAGATGTCTGCTCACGCTGGAGTTTTGATCCATGGTGGTCAACGAATTGTGGGGTGGCCTCAAGAATTCTTGTAGGTTTTCCCAAGCAGGACCTTGTGAGCTGCTCCAAACAGCAAGGTGTCCTACTGTGGGACAGGGAAGTCCACATAGAGGGTTCCAGGGTCCCTCATATGGAAAGATTCGATAGTAGAGCTCTCTGAATGGAAGCCTAGGAAGCCTTCCTTGCATTACCATTGCAGCCGAGGAACATGGCAGGCTTGATCCCCTGGTTCTGGTTCCAATTTCCAAGTGATCTAAGTTGACAGATTTTCTCAGTCTAATGAGTCACAATTCTTCTTGGTGTCCTGGGAGACCTTAGAATGTGGTGGCAGGTCTGCGGCCATGCAGGATTCTCTCACCTGAGGGTTAGACCCAGTTCCTAGGAGCCAGGTTTCTTTCTCGAGACAGGAGGGGTTCTTTTGTATGGCTCAGGGACCACATGTCGAATCATATGTTGAATTTCAAGAACAGGCCTCTGGGTACAGAGTTTTGAATACCTAGGCTAGGGTTCTGATGAGTTTGTAGGGGCATGTCACATTCAACCTTCAGACTCAGGGCCTTAGACCTGCATATGTTTCTGGAGGTAGGTGCTAAGGCTGTGTCAGACAGTACATTTTTTCCAGAGTGGCCTATGAAATTGGGCCAGGGCTCCAGGGCCTTGCAGGTTTCTCCTAATCTGGAGGGTTTGAGAAACTGAGACAGCAGAGTTTGCTCCAGAGAGCAGACCCAGTGATATAGTGTGGTTCTGGGGGCCCCATCCTGGAGGTCATGTGGTTCAGGGCTCTGGGATTAAAGTCTTCAGACCCCAAATTGGTAAGAGTTAGGGGCGAGGTGATGGCAGACCAGATCTGCAGACCCTGAGGGCAGATCTTTGGGATTTGAAATTTGTGCGGCTGGAGGCAGAAGCAAAGGCTTTTCTGTCTGGATTGTGTCTAGGATGGCCTCGGAATGATGGAGTGTCCTCATGTGTCCATGGGATATTCTACCTCTCTGGGGATTTGCCCAGCAACCAAGAGTTTGGTGTCTTACTGGGGGAAGGAGAGAGCGTGGTTTATTGTTTCAGGGTTACTGTCAAAATAGGGATTCCAGAGATGGGTTATGGGTCCTTGTGCCTGGATAACCCCACAAAGGCTTAGGATTTGAGCCTAGGCGCATGACAGGACTGCTCTGTGGGGCCCTGGTCCAGCTCCCACATGGACTTGTTGGAAATGGGTCTCAGGGTGAGGGTCACAATGCCTGTTTGTGCCCAGCTGACCATCCTGAGTGGGCATTGTTTCTTGTTCCATACACCTGGATCCCAATCTGAGGGTTGGTCCACAATCTCAACATTTAGTTTTCCTGCCATGGGGAAGGAGGAGTACTCTTTTGTGCTGCAGATTCCCCCATGCACAGGAATTTGAGCTATGTTCTGGGATAGGTACGTGAAGACCCAGGTTGGTTAGAGATGAAGGACTCAGGTCAAGGCAGGTCACACCTGTCAGATATGGGGCCCGCTATCTGGGTGGCTACCTGGAGGTCGGTTCTCATGCTGTGTCAGACAGAGCATTAGTGCACAGGGTGGAATATGATTTGTGGTGCCATAGAGGGCAGTGCAGTTGGATCCTCATGTGGGGTTTCACGCAGACCCATAGGGCACTTCTTCTTTCTGATGGGCAGGCAGAAGGATGCATTGTGGCTCCAAATTCCCAATATGGAGGGCTTGAAGGCGAGAAGTGTGAGAATGGAAGGCTGAAAACACAAGCTATGGTTAAGCTCAGTGCCGACCACGGGCTGTTCCAATGTGTATCGGTTTTTTTAGAGATCTCCAGCACCTAAGTACGGGCGAGGTTCTTATGTCTGCTCACGATGGAGTTTGTATCTATGATGGCCAACAAACGAAATATCCAGCACCTGATTAAGGGTGGATGTCAGATGTTTGCTCACACTGGAGTTTGTGTCTATGATGACCAAGAAATGGAGGAGTGGCATCAAGAGGCCATGGAGGATTCCCCACGCTGGTGCATGTGAGATGCTCCAAACAGCAAGGTTGATTTTTCTACTGGACAGGTAGAAAAACATCAAATAGGACCCTGTTTGCTCGAGAGTCCCCCATGTGAAAAGTATGGGTAGCAGAGCTCTTCCGCATGGATGCCTGGAAGGTACACCTCCATTGACCAGTGCAGCAAAGGAACAGGTTCTTTAGGGTGGCTTTGGGGCAAGGTACCAAGGCCTTGAGTTGACATGGAATCTCTTGCAGATCGGTCACAATGCTGGTTTTGTTACCAGGTAGATATTAGAATGTTTTGGTGGCTAAGGTGCCATGTAGGAGTCTCCTACCCTGAGGGTTTAACACAGGTAGAAGAGCATGGTTTCCTTCTGGGGACAGGAGAAGTAGTGTGTGGCTCAGGGACCACATGTTGTATCATAAGTTTGTATTCAAGAACAGGCCTCTGAAGTCAGATGCCTGACAACCTGATCTAGGGTTCCAAAGGTCCTAATGGCATGAGAGGTTCAATCTTCAGACTCAGAACACTTGACTTGGGTGTCTTCCTGGATGTAGGTGATCAGGGTGTTTCAGACTGTGCACTTGTGTCCAGAGTAGACTCCAATATAGGGGTGGCTTCAGGGGCCTTGAGTGTTTCAACCTACTCTGGAGGGTTTGCATAACTGTGACAGGTAACAGGCACAATTTCCATGGGGATGGCAGGCACAGTCCTGTGGTGTGGCTCCAGAGACCCCATCCTGGAAGGCATGTGAGCCATGGTTTTGGGAGAGAATTCTGCAAACACAAACTCGGGTTAGGGTTAGTGGCGAGGTTATCGCAGGGCAATGTGTAGACCTGGAGGGCTACTCATCAGCAACAGTAATTTGAGTGACTGGAAGGTGGAAGCACAGGCTTTTATATCTGGATTGTGTTTACAGGATGGCCTCAGAATGCAGTTGTGGTCTCATGGGTCCATGGGAGATTTTTCCTGGTGGCTCACAATAGTTTGATGGCTTTTTGGGATGGGAAGAGTGCT
This sequence comes from Neogale vison, assembly GCF_020171115.1. Taxonomy (NCBI): domain Eukaryota; kingdom Metazoa; phylum Chordata; class Mammalia; order Carnivora; family Mustelidae; genus Neogale; species Neogale vison. Next base: position 111,500,100 of record NC_058092.1, read on the forward strand.
ATTTTCTATCTTAGGGGTGCCCCAAAAAAGGGATTCCAGAGACTGGTTCTGGGTCTGAGCACCTGGAAAATCCCACCAAGTGTTAGGATTTGAGCCTGCGGGCATACCAGGCCTGCAATGCGGGATCCTGGTGGTGGAACTGAGAGGGCTTTTTTAAAAGCAAGATCAGGCTCAGCATCACAATGCCTTTTTGTGCCCTGGGCGGACCTCAGGAGTGGGCATGGTCCCATTGCCCATGTGCTGGCTCTCACCATGAGGGATGGATATCCATTCCAATGGCCAGGTTTCCATCCATGGGGAAGGAGGAATTCTCTACTGTGCTTCAGGTTCCCCCATTGGCAGGGATTACAGAAAAGGTCTGGGGACAAATGCCTGAATACCAATGATACATAGAGATGACAGATTTGGGCCAAGGCCGTTCTCACATGATGGATACGGGCCCCGCTCTCTGGGTGGCTGACACGAGGTCTGGGCTCAGGCTCTGTCAGACACAGCACTAGTGGCCAGAAAGCCTATAAATCGGGGTTCTGTCAAGGGCCGAGCAGATTTATCCTCATGTGGGTTTTCTGTGCAGACTCACGAAGCACTTCTTTCTATGGGGCAGGAAAAATGCTGTGTTTTGTCTCCAAATTTCCCTATCAAGAGGGCTTGGGGACAAGTAGGGTGAGAATGAAATTGTAAAGATCAGCTATGCCAAAATTGAGTGCCAACCGGAAGTCAGTTCCAATGTGCAGCAGCTTATACGAGATATCCGACACTTGAGTAAGGGCAGATGTCAGATATTTGCTCACAGTGGTTTTTGTGTCTATGATGACCGACAAATGGAGGGATGGCTTCAAGAGGCCATGGAGAATAACCCACACTTAGGACTGTGAGATGCTCCAAACAACAAGGTTTCTTCTAATAGACAGGAGGAGTTTGGTTTGTTTCCTCCAGGGTCCCCCATGTGGAAAGCTTGGGTAGCAGAGCCCTCCCTCATGGATGACTGGAAAGCACACATCCAATGACCATTGAAGCTGAGTAATATGACAGGTTCATTTTGGCGGTTCTGGGGACAAGTACCAAGGCCTTGATTTGACGTGGAATCTCTTGCAGAGGTGTCCCAATACTGGTTTGTTACAAGGGAGGTCTTAGAATGTGCTGGTGGCTAAGGGGCCATGAAGTAATCTCCTAACCTGAGTGTTTGGCACAGATCGATGTGCACAGTTTCCTTCTTGGGAGAGGAGATGTTCTGTTTTGTGGCTCAAGGTACATATGTTGTATCCTAACTTGGTATTCAAGAACAGGCCTCTGAGGACAGATGCTTGAAACCTATTCTAGGGTTCCAATGATGTCCTAGGTGCACGTCAGGTTCAATTTTCTGACTAAGGACCATTGACATGGGTGACTGTCTGGATGTAGGTGAATAGGGTGTTTCAGTCTGTGCATTTGCATCCAGAGTCACTTCCAATATTGGGGTGGGCTCAGGGGCCTTGAAGGTTTCTCCCAATTTGGAGGCTTTGGACAACTCTGATGGGCACAGTTTCCTTGTGGATGGCAGGCCCAGTCCTGTGGGAAGGCTCTTGAGACCCCATCCTGGAGGGCATGAGAGCCATGGTTTTGGGAGGGAAGTCTGCAAACACAAATTTGGGTTAGGGGTAGTGGCGAGGAGATCGCAGGTCCAATGCATAAGCAGGTCAGGAACTGTAATTAGGGTGATTAGAAGCTGGTAGCACAGGCTTTTCTATCTGCATTGTGTGTCGAGGATGGGCTCGGAATGTAGGTGTGGCCTCATGGTTCAATGGGAGACATTTCCTCTCTAAGGATCCTGGTAGCACTCCATAGATTGGTGGCTTTTTTGGAGAAGAAAAGAATGCTCTTTTCCATCTTAGGTGTGCCTCAAAACAGGGAAGAGTGCTTTTTTCCAACTTAAGGGTGCCAAAAACAGGGATTCCAGAAACGGGCTCTGGGTCTGGAAGCCTGGAAAATCCCACCAAGTGTTAGGATTTGGGCCTAGGGGAATTCCAGGCCTGCAATGCAAGATCCTAGTCGTGTAACTGAGAGGGCTTGTTTGAAAGCATGCTCAGGCTGAGGGTCACCATGCCTGTTTGTGCCCAGGGGGGCCCTCAGGAGAGGGTGTGGTCTCATTGGCCAAAGAGCTGGCTCCCACTTTGAGGGTTGGACACCCATCGTAACAGCCAGGCTTTCTGCCATGGAAAGAGGAGTTCTCTATTGTGATTCGGGTACCCCATTGGCAGGGTTTCCAGCAACGGTCTGGGGATAGGTGCCTGAATACCAAGGATATGTAGAGATGACGAACGTGGGCCATGGCCGGTCTCACATGCTGGTAATGGGGCCCATTCTCTTGGTGGCTGACACTATGTCAGGGCTCATGCTCTGTCAGACATAGCACTAGTAGCCAGGGCAGTCTTTAAATTGGAGTTCCCTTGAGGGTCAAGCATATTTATCCTCACGTGGCGTTTCTGGGCAGACTCACCAGGTACCTCTTCTTTCTATGGGAAAGTCATAATGCTGCGTTGTGGCTCCAGAATTCCCTATCATGAGGGCTTGGGAACTAGTAGGCTGATGATGTATTTGTAAACACAAGCTATGGTTCAATTCAGTCCCAAGTAAAAAGCAGTTCCAATGTGTAGCAGCTTATTCGAGATATCCAGCAGCCTAGTAAGGGCAGATGTCAGATCTTTGCTCACAATGAATTTGTGTCTATGATGACCAACAAATGGAGGGTGGCACCAAGAGGCCATGGAGGATTTCCTACGCCAAAGCTTGTGAGATGTTCCAAAAAGCAAGGTTTTCTTCTACAGGACAGTTGGAGTCTGGTTTGTTTGCTCCAGGGTCCCCCATGTGGAAAGTATGGGTAGCAGAGCCCTCCCACTTGGACACCTGGAAAGCACAACTCCATTGACATTTGTAGCTTAGGAACATAACAGGTTCATTCTGGTATCTCTGGGATGAAGTACCCAGGCCATGAGTTGACAGGAATCTCTTGCAGTTTGGTCACAGTGCTGGTTTGTTATGAGGGAGATCTTAGAATGTGCCGGTGGCTAATGTGCTGTGCAGGATTCTAGTACACAGAGAGTTTGGCACAGGTCAAAGAGCACGGTTTCCTTCCTGGGACAGGAGATGTTCTGTTGTGTGGCCCAGGGACAACGTGATGTATCCTAACTTGCTATTCCAGAACAGACCCCTGAGCACAGATGCCTAAAATCCTAATCTAGGGTTCCAATACAGTCCTAGGGGCATGTCACGTTTGATCTTCTGGCTCAGGACCATTGACTTGGTTGTCTGCCTGGATGTAGGTGATCAGGTTGTTTCAGACTGTGCATTTGCGTCCAGAGTGGGCAACAATATTGGGGCTGGCTCAGGGGCCTTGCAGGTTTCTCCTAATCTGGAAGGTTGGGACAACTGAGACGGGCACAGTTTCCTTGTTGATAGCAGCACAGTCCTGTGTTCTGGCTGCAGAGACCCCATCCTGTTGGGCATGTGATCCATGGTTTTTGGAGAGAAATCTGCAAACATAGATTCAGGTTAGGGTTAGTGGCGTGGTGGTCGCAGGCCTAATTTTTAGACCTGGATGGCAGCTCCAGGAACTGTAATTGAAGTGACAGGAAGGCGGTAGCACAGACTTTTCTATCAGGATTGTGTGTCCAGCATGGCCTCGGAATGTAGGTGTGTTCTCATGGGTCCATGGGACACTTTTCCTCTCTAAGGATCCTGGCGGCTTCTCATAGTTTGATGGCATTTTCGGGGAAGGGAAGAATGCATTTTCCATCTTAGGAGTGCCCCAAAACAGGGATTCCAGAAATGGTCTCTGGGTCTGGGCACCTGCAAAAGCCCACCAAGTGTTAAGATTTGGGCTTAGCGGCATAACGGAACTGCAATGCAGGATCCTGGTGGTGTAACTGAGAGGGCTTGTTTGAAAGCATGAAGAAGGGCTTGGTGAATCTGCCCAGAAACTCCCCATGAAGATCAATCTACTCGGCGCTTGAGGGAACCCGGATTTATACTTTGCTCTGGCCTCTAGTGCTGTGTCTGACAGTGCCCGAACCCTGACTTCATGTCAATGACCCAGAGGGCAAGGCCCATATTCAGCATGTGAGACCACCTGTAGCCCATGGCCATCATCTCTACCGATCCTTGGTATTCATGCAACTTCCCCAAACCTTTGCTGAAATCCCTACCAATGGGGTAACGTGAAGCACTAGAGAACTCCTCATTCCACATGGCAGGAATCCTGACTGTTAGGATAGTTGTCAAGCCCTCAGAATGGGAATCAGCTGCATGGCCAAGGAGACCATGCCAACTCTTGAGGGCCGCCCTGAACACAAGCAGGCATTGTGAACCTCAGTCTGAGCATGCCTTCAAACAAACACTCTCAGTTGCAACTCCAGGATCCGGCATTGCATGACTGGTACGCACCTAGGCCCAAATACTAACTCTTGGTGGGGTTTTTCATGTGCCCATTATAGAGTCCGTCCCTGGAATCTGGAATCCCTGTTTGGGGCAACCCTAAGATGGAAAACAGCACTCTTCGCTTCCTTTAGAAAGCAACCAAACTATTGGGAGCCACCGGGATCCTTCAGAGAAAGACTCTCCCATGGACACCTGCATTCCGAGGCCATCCTGGATGCAAAATCCAGGTACAATAGCCTGTGCTACTGCCTTCGAGTCACCTGATTGACTGTTCCTGACGTGCTGCCCTCCAGGTCTTTGCATTTTTCCCATGATCCCCTCACCACTAACCCTAACCTGAGTTTTTTGTTTGCAGACTTCTCTCCCAAAACCATGGCTCAAAATCCCTTCAGGATGGGGTCTCTGGAGTCACAACACAGGACTGTGCCTGCTATCCCCAAGGAAACTGTGCCCTTCACAGTTACCCAAACCCTCCAGATTAAAATAAACCTGTAAGGCCCCTGAGCCTTCCCCGGTATTGGAGGCCACTCTGGACGCAAATGCACAGTCTGAAACATCCTGATCGCCTCCATCCAGGTAGACACCCAAGTCAATGGTCCTTAGTCACATGATTGTACCTGACATGCACCTAGGACCTCATTGGAAGCCTAGATTAGCTTTTCAGGCATCTGTCCTCTGAGGCCTCTTCTGGAATAACAACTTATGATAAAACATATAGTCGCTGTGCACCACAACAGAACATCTTCTTTCCCAGATGAAAGCCGAGCTCAGGACCTTTGTCAAACCCTCAGGGTATATGATTCCTGCACAGCCCCTTAGCGACCAGAACATTCTAAGATCTCCCTGGTAACAAACCAGCATTGTGACACATCTTCATGAGACTCCATGTCAACTCATGGTCTTGGTACTTTGACTCAGAGCTACAAGAACAAACCTGCCAGGTTCTTCAGATGCAATGATCAATGCACGTGTGCTTTCCAGGCATCCTTGCTGAAGAGTTCTGCTATCTAGACTTTCCAAATGGGGGAACCTCGAGCAAACAAACCAGACACTACCTGTCCAGTAGAAGGACACCTTACTGTTTGGATCATCTCACAAGCCTCATTGGGGGAAATCCTCCATGGCCTCTTGACGCCACCCCTCCATTTGTCGGTCATCACAGACACAAAACACAGCATGAGCAAACATTTGACATCCGCCGTTACTCATGTGTTGGATATTTGAATCAGTCACTGAACACTGGAAATGCCTTTCACTTGACACTGTATTCATGCGTAGTTAGGGTTTACAATTCCATCCTCACCATACTGGTCCACAAGCCCTCTTGATAGGGAATTCTGGAGCCACAACACAACATTCTGCCTTACGCATAAAAAGAAGGGCCTGGTGCATCTGCCCAGAAACTCTACATGAGGATAGATCTGCTCAGCCCTCGAGGGAACCCCGATTTATACGCTGCCTTGGTCACTAGTACTGTGTGACAGTGCCTGAACACTGACCTCGTGTCAGCCACCCAGGGGTTGGGGCCCATATCCAGCATGTGAGACCAGCCATGGACCAGGGCCATCATCTCTACCAATCCTTGGTATTCAGGCATCTGTCCCCAGACCTTTCATGGAATCTCTACCAAAGGGAGAACCTAAAGCACAATAGAGAACTCCTCCTTCTCCATGGCAGGATTCCTGGGAGTTGGGATGGGTGTCCAACCCTGAGTGGGAGCCAGCTGCATGTCCAATGAGACCAAGCCCACTCCGGAATGCTGCCCTGGGCACAAGAAGGCATTGTGACTCTCCGCCTGAGCATGCTTTCAAACAAACACTCTCAGTTGCACCTCCAGGACCCGCATTGCAGGCCTGGTAGGCCCCTAGGACCAAACCTTAAAACTTGGTGGGATTTTCCAGGTGACCAGACCAAGAACTCGTCTCCGGAATCCCTGTTTTGGGTCACCCCTATGTTGGAAAACATCACTATTCCCTTCCTCGGTTAAGGGACAAAACTATTGGGAGCCACCAGGTTCATTAGAGAGGAATAATCTCCCATGGACCCATGAGACCACACTTGCATTCTGAGGCCTTCCTGGATGCATTATACAGACACAAAAGCCTGTGCTTCTGCCTTCGAATTATCTGATTTACTGTTCCAGACGAATTGCCTTCCAAGTCTACACAATAGCCTGTGATCACCTTGCCATTAACCCTAACCCGAATTTGTGTTTGAAGAGTTCTCTCCCAAAACCATGGCTCACATGACCTCCAGGATAGGGTCTCTGGAGCCACACCACAGAAGAGTGCCTGCCATTCCCAAAGAAAAAGTGTCCATCACAGTTGCCCAATAATCTCCATATTAGAGGAGAAACCTGCAAAGATCCTGAGCCCAGCCCATTATTGGAGGCCACTCTGGACGCAAATGCACACTCTGAAACACCCTGATCACTTCCTTCCAGGCAGATGCTGAGTCAATGGTCCTGAGTCAGAAGGTTGAACCTGACATGCTCCTACGACCTCACTGGAACCCTAGATTAGGTTTTAGGCATCTGGCCTGAGAGGCCTGTTCTGGAATACCAATATGATACAACATATCATAATCAAATAGAACATTTCCTGACCCCAAATGGAATATGTGTTCTTGGACCTGTGTCAAACCCTCAAGATAGATGAATCCTGTACGGCCCCTTAGCCACCAGCGTTTCTAAGATCCCCCTGGTAAAAACCAGCATTGTTAGCCATGTTCATGAGATTCCATGTCAAAGTAAGTCCTTGGTACTTCTCCCCAGAACCATCAGAATGAAGCTGCCATGTTCTTAAGCTGCAATAGTCAGTGGAGGTGTGGGTTCCCGGCATCCATACGGGAGTGATCTGCTATACAAACTTTCCACATGGGGGACCCTGGAGGCAACAAACCAAAATGCCCCTGTCAGGTAAAAGGAAACCATCTGTTTGGAGCATCTCACAAGCCCCAACGTGGGAAATCCTCCATGGCTTCTTGATGCCATTCCTCCATTTGTCGGTCATCATAGACAAAAATTCCAGCATGAGCAAACATCGGACATCCGCCCTTACTCAGGTGCTGGATTTTCGATTCAGCCACTGCATACTTGAACTGACATTCTCCTGACTGAATTTAATCATAGCTTGGGTTTACAATTCCATCCTCAAACTCCTGGTCAGCAAGCCATCTTGAGAGGGAATTCTGGAGCTACAACACAACATTCTGCTTTTCCCATAGAAAGAAGAAGGGTGAGTCTGCCCAGAAACTCCACATGAAGATCGATCTGCTCAGCGCTCAAGGGAACCCCGATTTATAGGCTGCCCTGGGCACTAGTGCTGTGTCTGACAAAGTCTGAGTCAAAACCTAGTTTCAGCCACCCAGAGGTCCAGGCCAATATCCAGCATGTGAGATCAGCCATGACCTTGGGCCATCATCTCTACCCATCCTTGGTATCCAGGCAACTGTCTCCAGACCTTTGCTGGAATTCCTGCCAATGGGGGAACCTGAAGCACATAGAGAACTCCTCCTTCCCCATGGCAGGAATCTTGACTGCTGAGATGGGTGTTCAACCCTCAGCGTGGGAGCCAGCGGCATGGCCAAGGAGACCACGTGCACTCATGAGGGCAGCTCTGCACACAAGTAGGCATGGTGATCCTCAGCCTGAGCATGCTTTCAAACAAATGTTCTCAGTTGCACCACCAGGATCCCGCATTGCAGGCCTGGTACACACCTAGGCCAAAATCCTAACTCTTGGTGAGATTTTCCAGGGGCCCAGACACAGAGCCTGTCTCGGAATCACTGTTTGGGGCACCCATAATATGGAAAACAACACTTTTCCCTTCCCCGAGAAAGTCACCAAACTATTAGGAGCCAACAGGATCCTTAGAGAGGGATTATCTCCCATGGACACATGAGAACAAAACTGCATTCCAAGGCCATCCTGGACACACAATCCAGATAGAAAAGACTGTGCTACTGCCTTCGAGACACCCTATTTACAGTTTCTGACGAGCTGCCCTCCTTGTCTATGTCTATACACCTCCTTGTCTGTGATCATCTCGCCACTAACCCTAACCCCAGTTTGTGTTGCAGACTTCTCTTCCAAAACCATGGCTCACATGCCCACCAAGATGTGGTCTCTGGAGCCACACCACAGGAAAGTGTCAGCCATCCCCAAGAAAACTGTGCCCATCACAGTGGCCTAAACTCTCCAGATTAGGAGAAAGCTGACAAGGCCCTGAACCCAATCCAATATTGGAGACCACTCTGGACGCAAACGTGCAGTCTAAAACACCCTGAGAACCTCCATCCAGGTAGAGAGCCAAGTCAATGGTTCTGAGTCAGATGATTGAAACTGACATGTCACTAGGACTTCACTGGAACCCTAGATTAGGTTTTCAGACATCTGTCCTCAGAGTCCTATTCTGGAATGCCAAATTATGATACAACATGTGGTCCCTGATCCCCACAACAGAACATCTCCTGTCTCCAAAAGAAAACGGTGGTCTTGGACATGTGTCCAACTTTCCGGGTAGATGAATCTGGCATGGCCCATTAGCCCCAGCACATTCTATGATCTCCCTGGTAACAAATCAGCATTGTGACCCATCTTCATGAGACTCCATGTCAACTCAATGTGTTGGTACGTTGCCCAAGAGCCATGAAATGAACCGGCCATGTTCCTCAGCTACAATAGTCAATGGATGGGTGCTTTCCAGGCATCAATGAGGTAGTTCTCTGCTACCCAAAAATTCCACATGGGGCACCCTAGAGCAAACAAACCAGACTGCCCCTGTCAGGTAGAAGGAAACCTTGCTCTCTGGAGCATCTCACAAGCCCCAGCGTGGGAAGTCTTCCATATTCTCTTGACGCCTCCCCTCCATTTTTCGGTCATCATAGACATAAATTCCAGCATGAGCAAACATCTGACATCCGCCCTTACTCAGGTGATGGACATTCGAATCAGTCTCTGCATACTGAAAATGCCTTTTACTTGACACTGTATTCATGCATAGTTAGGGTTTACAATTCCATCCTCACCCTACTGGTCTGCAAGCCCACTTGGGAGGGAATTCGGGAGCCAAAATGGAATATTCTGCCTTCCCATAGAAAGAAGATGGGCCTGGGGAGTCTGCCCAGAAACTCCCCATGAAGATCAATCTACTCGGCCCTCGAGGGAACCCGGATTTATACTTTGCCCTGGCCACTAGCGCTGTGTCTGACAGAGCCTGAGCCCCGACCTCATGTCAGCCACGCAGAATGTGGGGCCCTTATCCAGCATGTGAGACCATCCGTGGCACATGTCCATCATCTCTACCCATCCTTGGTATTCAGGCAACTATCCCAGACCTTTGCTGGAATCCCTACCAATGGGGGAGCTTGAAGCACAATTGAGAACTCCTCCTTCCTCGTGGTAGGAAGCCTCGCTGTTGCGATGGGTGCCCAAACCTAAGAATTGGAACCAGCTGCATGGCCAATGAGACAACGCCCAGTTCTGAGTGCCACGATGGGCAAAATCAGGCATTGTGTCCCTCAACTTTAGCATGCTTTCTAACAAACGCTCTCAGTTGCAGCTCCAGGATCCCGCATTTCAGGCCTGGAATGCCCCTAGGACCAAATCCTAACACTTGGTCGGATTTTCCATGCCACCATACCTAGAGTCCGTCTCTGGAATCTCTGTTTTGGAGCACCCCATAATGGAAAACAGCACTCTTCCCTTCCCCAAGAAAGTTTCCAAACTATTGGGAGCCGCCAGGATGCTTAGAGAGGAAAAATCTCACATGGACCCATGAGACCACACCTGCATTCCGAGGCCATCCTGGACACACAATCCAGATACAAAAGCCTGTGCTACCGCCTTCGAGTCACCTGATTTACAGTTCCAGATGAGCTGCCCTACAGACGTATGCATTGGGCCTGTGATCACCTTGCCATTAACCCTAAACCAAGTTCATGTTTGCAGCATTCTCTCCCAAAACCATGGCTCACATGCCCTCCAGGATGGGGTCTCTGGAGCCACACAACAGGAAAGTTCCTGCCATCCCCAAGGAAACTGTGTCCGTCACAGTTGCCCAAACCCTACAGATTAGGAGAAACCTGCAAGTCCCCTGAGCCCAGTCCAATATTGGAGGCCGCTCTGGATGCAAATGCACAGTCTGAAATACCGTGATCACCTCCATCCAGGCAGACATCCATGTCAATGGTCCTGAGTCAGATGATTGAACCTGACATGTCCCTAGGACCTCATTGGAAGACTAGACTATCTTTGCAGGCATTTAACCTCAGAGTCTTATTCTGGAATACCAATATGATACAACACATGGTCCCTGAACCCCACAATAGAATATCTCCTGTCACCAGACCAAATACGTGCTCTTCGACTTGTGTCAACCCTCAGGGTATATGAATTCTGCACAGCCCCTTAGCCACCAGCACATTCTAAGATCTCCCTGGTAACAAACCAGCATTGTGACCCATCTTCATGAGATTCCATGTCACATCAAGTCCTTGATAATTTGCCCCAGAACCACCAGAATGGACCTTCCATGTTCCTAAACTGCAATTGTCAGTAGAAGTGTGCTTTCCAGGCATTCTTGTGGGAGTGCTCTGCTACCCAGTCTTTCCACATGTGGGACCCTGGGGCAAACAAACCAGACTGCCACTGACTGGTAGAAGGGAAACCTCTGTTTGGAGCATCTCAGAAGCACCAGCAAAGAAATCCTCCATGGCCTCTTGACACACCCCTCCATTTGTCGTTCATCATAGACACAAACTCCAGCATGAGCAAACATCTGACATCCGCCCTTATTTAGGTTCTGGATTTTCTTTTCCACGACTGCACACTGAAACTGCGTTTTGCTTGGCACGGAATTTAACCATAGCTTGGGTTTAGAATTCCATCCTCAGCCTCCTGGTCCGCAAGCCCTTTTGAGAGGGAATTCGGGAGCTGCAAAGCAACATTCTGCATTCCCAATAGAAAGAAATAGGGCCTGGTGAATCTGCCCAGAAACTCTACATGAGGATCAATCTACTTGGAGCTCAGGGAAACCTTGATTTATAGGCTGTCCTAGGCACTAGTTCTGTGTCTGGACGAGCCTGAGCCAAGACCTAGTTTCAGCCACACAGAGATCTGAGCCCATATCCAGCAGGTGAGATTGGCCAGGCCCAATTCCGTCACCTCTACCCATCCTTGGTATTCAGGAATCTGTACCCAGACCTTTGATAGCATCCCTGCCAATGGGGGAACCTGAAGCACAAAAGAGAACTCCTCCTTCCCCATGGCAGGAATCCTGGCTGTTGATATGGGTGTCCAAACTTCAAAGTGGGAGCCAGCTGCATGGCCAAGGAGACAAGGCCCACTCATGAGGGCTTCCCTGGACACAAGCAGCCATTGTGATCCTCAGCTTGAGCATGCCTTCAATCAAACATTCTCAGTTGCACCTCCAGGATCCTGCATTGCATTCCTGGTACGCCCCTAGGACCAAATCCTAAACCTTGGTGGGATTTTCCATGTTCCCATACCCAGAGTCCGTCAGTGGAATCCCTGTTTTGGGGCACCCCTAAGAAGGAAAACAGCACTCTTCGCTTCCCTGAGAAAGCCACCAAACTATTGGGAGCCCCCAGGATCCTTGAGAAGAAAAATCTTCCATGGTCCTATGAGTCCACACCTGCATTCAGAGGCCACTGTGGATACACAATCCAGATACAAGAGACTGTGCTACTGCCTTCGAGTCACCTGATTTACAGTTCCTGATGTGCTGCCCTCCAGGTCTATGGATTAAGACTGGGAACACCTCGCCACTAACCCTATCCTGAGTTTGTGTTTGCAGACTTCTCTCCCAAAACCATGGCTCACATGCCCTCCAGGATGGGGCCCCTAGAGCCACATCACAGGCCTGCGCCTGCCATCCTCAAGGAAACTGGGCCCATATCAGTTGCCCAAACTCTCCTGATTAGGAGAAACCTGCAAAGCTCCTGAGCCCATCCAAATGTTGGAGGCCGCTGTGGATGCAAATGCACAGTCTGAAACACCCTAATCACCTCCATCCTGCAGACACCCAAGTCAATGGTCCTGAGTCAGATAATTGAACCTGACATGGCCCTAGGGCCTCAATGGAAGAGGGATTAGCTTTTCAGGTATCTGTCCTCAGAGACCTCTTCTGGAATACCAACTTATGATACAACATACGGTCCCTGAGCCCAACAACAGAAAACCTCCTGTCCCCAGACTGAAGCCGTGTTCTTGGACCTATGTCCAACTCTCAGGGTATATGAATTCTGCACAGCCCCTTAGCCACCAGAACATTCTAAGATCTCCCTGGTAACAAACCTGCATTGTGACCCATCTTGATGAGGCTCCATGTCAACCTAAGGCCCAGGTACTTCGCCCCAGAGCCACCAGAACGAACCTGCCATGTTCCTCAGCTGCAATGGTCAATGGAGATGTGCCTTCCAAGCCTCCATATGGGAGTGCTCTGATGCACAAATTTTACACATGAGAAACTGGAGCAAACAAACCAGACTTCCCCTGTCCGGTACAAAGAAACCTTGCTGTTTGGAGCATCTCACAAGACCCAGGGTGGGAAATCCTCCATGGCTTCTTGACGCCACACCTCCATTTGTCAGTCATCATAGACACAAACTCCAGCCTGAGCAAACATCTGACAACTGCCCATACTCAGGTGCTGATATAGGAATCAGCCGTTGCACACTGGAACTGCCTTTCGCTTGGCACTGAATATAACCCTATCTTTGGATTACAATTTCATCCTTACCCTACTGGTCTGCCATATCTCTTGATAGGAAATTCTGGAGCCACAACGCAACATTCTGCCTTCCACATAGAAAGGAGGACCTGCTGAGTCTGCCCAGAATCTGAACTTGAGGATCAATATACTGAGCCCAGGAGGGAACCCCTATTTTGAGTTTGCCCTGGCCACTAGTGCTGTGGCTGACAGAACCTGAGCCCTGACCTCGTGTCAGCCACCTAGAGGGTGGGGCCCATATCGAGCATGTGAGATTGACCATGGCCCAAGGTCGTCATTACTACCCATCTCTGGTATTCAAGCATTGTTTCCCTAGACATTTGCTGGAATCCCTACCAATGGGGGAACCTGAAGCACAATAAATAACTCCTACTTTCCCATGGCAGGAATCCTGGATTTTGATGGGTGTTCAACCCTCAGAATGGGATCCAGCTGCATGGCCAAGTAGACATTGCCCACTCCTGATGGCCTCCAGGGCACATGCAGTCATTGTGACCCTCAGCTTGAGCATGCTTTCAAACAAATGCTCTCAGTTACACCTCCAAGATCCCGCATTGCAGGCCTAGTATGGCCCTAGGCCCAAATCCTAACCCTTGGTGTGATTTTCCAAGCACTTAGACCCAGAGCCCATCTCTGGAATCCCTGTTTTGGGACACGCCTAAGTAGGAAAACAGCATTCGTCTCTTCCCCGAGAAATCCACCAAACTATTGGGAACCGCCAGGATCCTTGAGAGGAAAAATCTACCATGGACGCATGAGACCACACCTGCATTAAAGGCCATCCTGGAAATTAAATCCAGATACAATTGCCTGTGTTACCACCTTTGAGTCACCTGATTTACAGTTCCAAACTTGCTGCCCTCCGCGTCTATGGATTGGGTCTACGATCACTTCGCTGCTAACCCTAACCTGAGTTTGTGTTTTCAGACTTCTCTCTCAAAACCATGGCATACGTGCCCTCCAGGATGGGGTCTCTGGAGTCACACCACAGGACTGTGCCTGCAATCACCAAGGAAACTGCCAATCACAGGTGTCCAAACCCTCCATGTAAGGAGAAACCTGCAAGGACCCTTAGCACACCATAGTATTGGACGCCACTCTGGACGCAAATGCGCAGTCTGAAACATTCTGATCACCTGCATCCAGTCAGACACCAGAGTCAATGGTCCTGAGTGAGAAGATTAAACCTGACATTCCCCTAGGACTTCATTGGAACCCTAGATTAGGTTTTCAGACATGTGTCCTCAGAAGCCTGTTCTGTAATACCAACTTATGATACAACATATGGTCGCTGAGCCTCACAACAGAGCATCTCCTGTCCCCAGACGGAATCCAGGCCCTTGGACCTGTGTCAAATCCTCAGGCTGATGAATCCTGAATGGCCCCTTAACCACCAGCACATTCTAAGATCTCCCTGATAAAAAACCAACATTTTGACCCATCTTCATGAGGTTCCATGTCCAATCCGGTCCCTGGTTCTTCGCCTCAGTGCGACCAGAATGAACCTGCCATGTTCCTCCGCTGCAATGGTCAATGGAGGTGTGCTTTCCAGGAATCCATGCAGGAGAGCTATGCTATCCAATCTTTCCACATGGGGAACCCTGGAGCAAACAACCCAGACTGCTCCTGTCCTTTAGAAGGAAACCTTGCTGTTTGGAGCATCTCACAAGTCTCATCCTGGGAAATCCTCCATGGCTTCTTGATGCCACCCCTCCATTTGTCACTCATCATAGACACAAACTCCAGCATGAGCAAATATCTGACATCTGCCCTTACTCAAGTGCTAGATATTCGATTCAACCACTGCACACTGGAAGTGCCTTTCACTTGACATTGAATTTAACCATAGCTTGGGTTTAAAATTCCATCCTCAGCCTCCTGGATCACAAGCCCTATTGGTAGGGAATTCTGGAGCCACAACTCAGCATTCTGCCTTCCCAGTAGAAAGAAAAAGGGCCTGGTGATTCTGTCCAGAAACCCCACATGACAATCAATCTGCTCGGTGCTCAAGGGAACCCCGATTTATAGGCTGCCCTGGACACTAGTGTTGTGTTTGACAGAGCCTGAGCAAAGACCTTGTGTCAACCACCCAGAGATCGGTGCCCATATCCAGCATGTGAGACCGGCCATGTCCCAAGTCCGTCACCTCTACCCATCCTTGGTATTCAGGCATCAGTCCCTAGACTGTTGCTGTAATCCCTTTCAATGGGGGAACCTGAAGCACAATAGAGAACTCCTCCTTCCCCATGACAGGAATCCTGGCTTTTGGGATGGGTGTCCAACCTCACAATGGGTGCTGGCTGCATGGCCAAGGAGATTACGCCCACAGATGAGGGCAGCCCTGGGCACAAGCAGGCAATGTGAACCTCAGCATGCTTTCAAACAAGTCGTCTCAGCTGAACCAAAAGTATCCCGCAATGCAGGCCAGGTATGCCCCTTGGCCCAAATCCTAACACGTAGTGGGATTATCCAGGGGCCCAGACCCAGATCCAGTCTCTGGAATTCCCTATTTTGGGGAACCTCCAAGAGGAAAACAGCACTTTACCCTTCCCCGAGAAAGCCACCAAACTATTGGGAGCCACCAGGTAACTTAGAAAGGAAAAACCTCCATGGACCCATTAGACCACACCTGCATTCCGTAGCCATCCTGGACACACAATGAAGATATAAAAGCCTGTGATACCCCCTTCGAGTCATCTAATTTACAATTCCTCAAGAGTTGCTTTCCAAGTTTATGCATTGGGTTTGTGATCACCTTGCCACTAACCCTAACCCGAGTTTGGGTTTGCAGACTTCCCTCCCAATACCATGGCTCACATGCCTTCCAGGATGTGGTATCTGGAACCACACTATGCCTGCCTTCCTCAAGGAAACTGTGCCCAATCACTCTTGCCCCAAATATCTAGATTAGGAGAATCCTGTAAGGCCCCTGATCCCACCTCAATATTGGAGGCCACTCTGGACTCAATATCTCAGTCTGAGACACCCTGATCACCTCCATCAGTCAGACACCCAAGTAAATGATCCTGAGTCAGAAGATTGAAGCTGACATGCCCCGAGGACTTCATTGGAACACTAGATTAGGTTTTAAGGTATCTGTCCTCAGAGGCCTGTTCTGGAATACCTATTTATGATACAACATGTGGTCCCTGAGCCACAGAACAGAACATCTTCTGCACCCAGAAAGAAGCCGTATTGTGGATCTGTGTCAAACCCTCAGGGTAGATGAATCCTGCACGGCCAATTAGCAACCACCACATTCTAAGAGTTCCTTGGTAACAAAGCAGCATTGTGGCCCATCTGCAAGAGTTTATATGTCAACTCAAGGCCTTGATACTTCTCCCCAGAGGCACCAGAATGAACCTGCCATGGTCCTCAGCTGCTATGGTCAATGGAGTTGTGCTTTCCAGGCATCCATGCCAGAAAGCTCTGCTTTACAAACTTTCCACATGGGGAAACCTTGAGCAAACATACCAGACTTCACCTGCCCAGTATAAGGAAAACTTACTGTTTGGAGCAGCTCACAGGCCTCAGCGTGTGAACTCCTCCATGGCCTCTTGACGTCACCCCTCCATTAGTCGGTCATCATACAAACAAAATCAAGTGTGAGCAAACATCTGACATCCGCCCTTACGCCAGTGCTGGATGTCTCGAATAAACCGCGACACACTGGAACTGCCTTCTGCTTGGCACTGAATTGAACCGTGGCTTGTGTTTACAATTCCATCCTCACCCGACTGGTCCCCAAGACCTCTTGATAGGGAAATCTGGAGCCACAATGCAGCATTCTGCCTTCCCTATAGAAAGAAGTGCCTGGTGAGTCTGGACAGAAATGCCACATGAGGATAAATCTGCTCGGCCCTTGAGGGAACCCCGATTTATAGGTTGCCCTGGCCACTAGTGCTGTGTCTGACAGAGCCTGAGCTCTGATCTAGTGTTAATCACCAGAGAGTGGAACCCACATCTAGCATTTGGGATTGCCATGGCTCAAGTACGTCATCTCTAGCCATCCTTGGTATTCAGGCTTCTGTCCCCAGACCTTTGCTGGATTCCCTGCCAATGGGGGAACCTGAAGCACAATAGAGAATTCCTCCTTCACCATGGAAATAAACCTGGCAGTTGGGATGGGTGTCCAACCCTAAAAGGGGGAGCCAGTTACAAGACCACTGAGAATATGCCCAGTTCTGAGGCCGACCTGGGAACAAACAGGCATTGTAATCCTCAGTCTGAGCATGCTTTCAAACAATCCCTCTCAGTTGCACCACCATGATCCCGCATTGCAGGCCTCATACACCCCTAGACTGAAATACTTACACTTGGTGGGATGTCCCAGATGCCCAGAACCAGAGCTCGTCTCTGGAATCCCTGTTTTGGGGCACCCATAAGATGGTAAACAGCACTCTTCCCTTCTCCGAAAAAGCCACCAAACTATGGAGAGCCGCCAGGATCCATAGAGAGGAAAAGTCTCCCATGGACCCATGGCACCACACCTGCATTCCCAGGACATCCTGGACACACAATTCAGAGAAAAAAGCCTGTGCTACTGCCTTCCAGTCACCCTAATTAAAGTTCCTGATGAGCTGCCCTCCAGGTCTATGCATTAAGCCTGTGATCACTTCTCCACAAAGTCAGTAACCCGAATTTGTGTTTCCAGACTTCTCTTCCAAAAGCATGGCTCACATGCCCACCAGAATGGGATCTCTGGAGCCTCTGGCTGCCATCCCCAAGGACACTGTCCATATCAGAATTGCCCAAACCTTCCAGTTTAGGAGAAACCTGTAAGACACTTGAGGTCACCCCATTATTGCCGGCCACTCTGGATGCAAGTGCGCAGTCTGAAACACCCTGATCACCTACATCCAGGGAGACAGCCAAGTCAATGATGGTGAGTTAGAAGATTGAACCTGAAATGCCGCAAGGCCCTCAGTGGAACCACATTAGGTTTTCAGGCATCTGTCCTTAAGGGTCCCTGACCGAGTTTCAGCACCAGAGAGCAGGCCCCATATCTAGCATTTGGGATGGTCATGGCCCAAGTACGTCATCTCTACCCCTCCTTGGTATTCAGGCACCTGTCAGCAGACCTTGGAGGGAATCCCTGCCAATGGGGCAACCTCAAGCACAATAGAGAACTATTCCTCCCTCATGGCAGGAATCTTGGCTGTTGGGCTAGGCATCCAACCCTCAAAGGGGGATCCAGTTTCAAGACCAATGAGACCGTGCCCACTCCTGAGGGCCACCCTGGGCTCAAACAGGCATTGTGACCCTCAGCCTTAGCATGCTTTCAAACAATCCCTCTCAGTTGCAACAACATGATCCCGCATTGCAGGACTCGTACTCATCTAGGCCCAAATCCTAACCCTTGGTGGGATGTCACCAATGCCCAAACCAGAGCCTGTCTCTGGAATCCCTGTTTTGGGGCATCCATAAAATGGAAAACAGCACTCTTCCCTTCCCCAAAAAAGCCAACAAACTATGGAGAGCCACCAGGATCCATAGAGAGGGAAAGTCTCCCATGGACCCATGAGACCACTCCTGCATTCCCAGGCCATCACCTACACACAATCCAGAGAGAAAAGCCTGTGCTACAGCCTTCCAGTCTCCCTAATTAAAGTTCCCGATGAGCTGCCCTCCAGGTCTCTGCATTGGGGCTGCAATCACATCGCCACAAAGTCGCTAACCCGAACTTGTGTTTCCAGATTTCTCTCCCAAAACCATGGCTCACATGCCCACTAGAATGGTATCTCTGGATCCACACCACAGAACTCTGGCTGCCATCCCCAAGGACAATGTGCATATCAGAGTTGCCCAAACCTTCCAGATTAGGAGAAACCTGTAAGGACCCTGAACCTACCCCAATATTGCCGGCCACTCTGGACGCAAATGCGCCTTCTGAAACACCCTGACCACCTACATCCAGGGAGACTGCCAAGTCCACGATCCTGAGTTAGAAGATTGAACCTGAAATGCCCCTTGGCCCTCAATGGAACCCCATTAGGTTTTCGGTCATCTGTCCTAAGGGGTCTGTTCTGGAATACCAATTTATGACACATCATGTAGTCCCTGAGCCACATGACAGAATGTCTCCTGTCCCCAGAAGGATACGGTGCTCTTCGACCTGTTGCAAACCCTCAGGAGGATAGGAGAATCCTACATGGCACCTTAGCAACCAGCACATTTCCTTGGTAACAAAACAGCATTGTAACCCATCTGAAAGAGAACCCGTTTCAACTCAAGGCCTTGGTACTTCGCCCCAGAGCCACCAGAATGAACCTTCCATGTTCCTCAGCTGCAATGGTCAATGGAGGTGTGCTTTCCAGGCATCGATGCCAGAAAGCTCTGCTTCACAAACTTACCACATGGGGGAACCTAGAGCAAACAAACCAGACTTTATCTGCCCACCACAAGGAACCTTACTGTTTGCAGCAACTCACAGGCCTCAGCGGGTGAACTCCTCCATGGCCTCTTGATGCCACCCCTCGATTTCTCGGTCATCAAAGACACAAACTCCAGTGTGAGCAAACATCTGACTTTACCCTTATTCTGGTGCTGGATGTCTCGAATAAACTGCTGCACATTGGAACTGCCTTCCGCTTGAAACTGAATTGAACCATAGCTTGTGTTTACAATTCCATCCTCAACTGACTGGTCCACAGGGCGCTAGACAGGGAAATCTGCAGCCACAACTCAGCATTCTGCCTTCCCCATCGAATGAAGAAATGCCTGGTGAATCTGCCCAGAAACCCCACATGACGATCAATCTGTTCGGCCCTTGAGGGAACCTCGATTTATAGTTTGCACTGGCCAGTAGTGCTGTATCTGACAGAGCCTGAGTCCCGACTTTGTGTCAGTCACCAGAGTATGGGCCCCACATCTACCATATGGGATTGTCATGGCTCAAGTGCATCATCTCTACCTATCCATGGTATTCAGACACCTGTCCCCAGACCTTGACTGGAATCCCTGCCATTCGGGGAACCTGAAGCACAATAGAGAACTCCTTCTTGCTCATATCAGGAAACTTGGCTGTTGGGATGGGTGTCCAACCCTCAAAGGTGGAGCCAGTTACAAGACCAATGAGACCACTCCCACTCCTGAGATTCACCCTGGGCGCAAACAGACATTGTTACACTCAGCCAGAGCATGCTTTCAAACAATCTCTCTCTGTTGCACCACCATGAACCCACATTGCAGGCCTTGTACACCCCAGGCCCAAATCCTAACCCTTGGTGGGATGTCCCAGACGCCATGAACAAGATCCCGTCTATGGAATCCCTGTTTTGGGGCCCCCCTATGATGGAAAACAGCACTCTTCCATTCCCCAAAAAAGCCACCAAACTATGGAGAGCCACCAGGATCCATGGAGAGTAAAAGTCTCCCATAGACCCATGACACCACTCCTGCATTCCCAGGCCATCCTGGATACACAATCCAGAGAGAAAAGCCTGTGCTACTGCCTTCCAGTCCCCCTAATTATAGCTCCTGATGAGCTGTCCTCCAGGTCTACACATTGGGCCTGTGATCACATTGCCACAAAGTTGCTAACCTGAATTTGTGTTTCCAGTCTTCTCTTCCAAAACCATGGCACACATGCTCACCAGAATGGGATCTCTGGAGCCACACCATAGAACTCTGTCTGCCATCCCAAAAGACACTGTGCATATCAGAGTTTCCCAAACTTTCCAGATTACGAGAAACCTGTGTGGTCTCTGCGCCACCCCAATATCGCCGGCCACTCTGGACTCAAATGCACAGTCTGAAACACACTGATAACCTACATCCAGGGAGACAGGTCCATGATCCTGAGTTAGAAGATTAAACCTGAAATGCCCCCTCGGCCCTCAATGGATCCCCATTAGGTTTTCAGGCATCTTTCCTCAGGGACCTGTTGTGGAATACCAATTTATGACACATCATGTGGTCCCTGAGCCACACGACAGAACGTCTCCTGTCACCAGAAGGTTACCATGCTCTTCGAACTGTGCCAAACCCTCAGGGTAGGAGAATGCTACATGGCACCTCAGCAACCAGCACGTTCTCAGTTCTCCTTGGAAACAAACCAGCATTGTGGTCCATCTGCAAGAGGTCCATGTCAACTGAATGCTTTGGTACTTCACCCCAGAGTCACCAGAATGAACCTGCCAGGTTCCTCAGCTGCATTGGTCAACACAGGTGTGCTTTCCAGGCATCCATGCCAGAGAGCTCCACTTCACTAACTTCCCACATGGGGGAACCTAAAGCAAACAAACTAGAATTCACCTGCCCAGTAGAAGGAAACCTTACTGTTTGGAGCAGCTCACAGGCCTCACCGTGTGACTCCTCCATGGGCTCTTGATGCCACCCCTCCATTGGTTGGTCATCATAGACACAAACTCTAGTGTGAGCAAACATCTGACATCCATTCTTATTCTGGTACTGGATGTCTTAAATAAACTGCTGCACATTGGAACTGCCTTCCATTTGGCACTGAATTGAACCGTAGCTTGTGTTTACAATTCCATCCTCATGCGACTGGTCCCCAGACCCTCTTGATAGGGGATTCTGGAGTCATAACGCAGCATTCTGCCTTCCCTATAGAAAGAAGTGTGTGGTGAGTCTGGTCAGAAACCCCACATGAGGTTCAATCTGCTTAGCCCTCGAGGGAACCCCAATTTATACGTTGCCCTGGCCACTAGTGCTGTGTCTGAGAGAGTCTGATCCCTGACCTTGTGTAAGTCACCAGTAAGCGGGCCCCACATCTAGCATTTGGGATTGCCATGGTCCAAGTACATCATCTCTACCTATCCTTTGTATCCAGGCACCTGTCTCCTGAACTTTGCTGGAATCCCTGCCTATGGGGGAACTTGAAGCACAACAGAGAACTCCTCCTTCCACATGGCAGGAGACCTGGTTGTTGGGATGGGTGTCCAACCCCCAAAGTAGGATTAAGCTACATGGCCAATGAGACCGTGGCCACTCCTGAGGGCCACCCTGTTCACAAACAGGCATTGTGACCCTCAGCCTGAGCATGCTTTCAAACAAGCCCTCTCAGTTGCACCAACATGATTCCTCATTGTAGGCCTGGTATGCCCTTAAGCCCCAATCCTAAACCTTGGTGGGATTTTCCAGGGACCCAGATCCAGATGTCGTCTCAGGAATCCCTGTTTTGGGGCACCCCTAAGATGGAAAATAGCAGTCTTCTCTTCCCCAAAAAAGCCACCAAACTATGGAGAGCCCCAGGATCCTAAGTGAGGTAACGTCTCCCATGGACCCAAGAGACCACACCTGCATTCAGAGTGCATCCTGGACACACAATGCAGATAAAAAAGCCTGTGTTATCGCCTTCCAGTCACCCTAATTACAGTTCCTGACGAGCTGCACTCCAGGTCTACGCATTTAGCCTGTGATCACCTTTCCACTAACCCTACCCCACATTTGTGTTTGCAGACTTCTCTCCCAATACCATGGCTCATATGCCCTCCAGGATAGGGTCTCTGGATCCACACCACAGGTCTATGCCTGCCATCCCCAAGGAAACTGTGCCCGTCAAAGTTGCCCAAACCTTCCAGTTTAGGAGAAACATGCAAGCCCCCTGACCTCACTCCAATATTGTCAGCAGCGCTGGACGCAAATGCCAGTCTGAAACACCCTGATCAACTACATCCAAGCAGACACTCAAGTCAATGTTCCTGGGTCAGAAGATTGAACCTAACATGCCCCTAGGACCTCATTGGAATCCTAGATTAGGTTTTCAGGCATCTGGCCTCAGGGGCCAGATGTTCTGGAAAACCAAATTAGGATACAACATGTGGTCATTGAGCCACACAACATAACATCTCCTGTCCCCAGTAGGAAACCGTGCCCTTCGATCTGTGCCAAACCCTCAGGGTTGGAGAATCCTGCACAGCACCTTAGACACCAGCACATACGCTAGTTTGTGCGTTGCTCCAAACAACAAAGTTTCCACCTGCAGGGCAGTCAAGTCCTGTTGAATGGCTCCAGGACGTTCCATACAGAAGGACTGGAGAGCAGGGTTCGAAGGATGGATGCCTGTACAGCACACCTCGCATTCCCATTGGCTCTTTGCCACAAGATATGTTTGAACTACTGGCTCTGGGGAGAGCTAACCAGGGGACTGAGTTGAAATGGACTCTCCTGAGGATGGGTTGTAATGTGGTTTTGTGTCCATGGTGACCTTGTAATGTGCTGGTGGCTCAGGGGCCTTGAAGAATTCGCCTAACGGAAGGGTTTGATATGGCTCCAATAAAAAAGCTCCCCATGTGGAGATGAGAGAGGTTCTGTTTGGTGCCTCAGAAAAGCCCCACATACTGGTCTGAAAACTAGTTCTCTGAGGAGATACACCTGGAAACCAAAGCTAGAGTTCAGATTAGGGCCTAGGGGCATGCCCATTTCAATCTCCTGTCCACCGTAGGTTTCTGGGGACACTGTCTGAGTGTCTAAGTGTAGATACTTGCTCAGCTGGTGTCAGAGTGCCCCTCTTAGTCCAGGGCAGTCTACACTGTTGGCATGGACTCGGAGGCCTTGGAGATTTCTCCTAACCTATAGGGTTGTGTCCAATGGATTTGGCAGTTTTCTTGGAGAGGACAGGCCCAGTCCTTCAGTGTGTCTCCATAGGCCCTAGCCTGGAGGGTATGTGGGTCCGGGCTGTGGGCACAGAAGTCTGAAAACACAAACTCGGCTTAGGTGTGGTGCCGAGGGTATAGCAGTTCGGATCCACAGACCATGAGGGGAGTTCCTCGGCTTATGAAAGAAGGGCGAATGGGAGGCAGTCACACAAGCTTTTGTCTCAGGATGTTGTGTCCCCAATAGCCGTGGAATGTTGGGGTGGCCTCAGAGGCTATGGAAGAGTCTCCCTTTCTGAGGAGTTGGGCCAGCTCCAAAGGTTTTGGGGTCATTTTGTGGGAAGGGTGGAGTTCTGTTGTCTGACTCAGGTGTTCCTCCAGGAAAGGGACTCCAGATCACAGCCCTGGGTACGAGTGACTGGAAAACTCGAACTCTGGTGAGGATTGGGAGCATAGGATCTTGGCCAGTCCCATATGCGGGCTCTTGGTCCAGGCCCTGAGAGGCCTTACTTTGACATGGGGCTCATGCTGATGGTCACAATGCGAGTTTGTGCCCAAGGAGGCACTCAAGTTTGGGCTTGGCCTCAGGGACCATGAAGGTTTCTCCTACCCTGAAGGTATGACTCCATGCCAACAGCGAGCTTTACAGCCATGGGGAAGGAGGAGTTTTGATTTGTGCTTCAGATACCCACGTGTGCCGGGATTTGATATAATGTATAGGTTCAGATGCTGAAAACCCAGGATGGGAAGAGAAGACGGCCCAAGGCCATGGCGTGTCTGATGTGCTGGGTGTGCGGCCAGCTGTCTCCTTGTCTGTTGGGATGTCTGGCCTCAAGCTGTTTCAGACAGAGCATTAGTGCACAGGGCAGCCTATCCAATTGGGGTGCGGTAGAGGTCCAATCAGGTAGATCCTCATTTGGGGTTTCTGGAGAGCCCCATAAGGCAACGTCTTTCTTCTGGTGGACAGGCAGAGGGCTGTGTTGTGGTTCCAGAATTCCCAGTCTGGAGGGCTTGTTTGCCAGTAGTGTGAGGAAGGAAGTCTGAAAACACAAGCTAGCATTAGGTTTGGGGCCGAGGGCATGGCAGGCCCATTCTGTAGAGACTGAATCAAGATCTCCTGCATCTGAGGTCAGGGCGAGTATCAGACATTGCCACAGGCTGGAGTTTGTGACTATCATGGCCCCTTCCTGAAGGGGTGTGTGCGTCATGAGGCCAGGGAGGTTTCCCTATGCTGGGAGTTGTGAGCTGCTCCAAACCTCAAGGTTTCTTTCTGCACGACAGTCAAGTTCTATTGGTTGGTTCCAGGACACCCCATACAGAAAGACTCGAGAGCAGGATTCTAAGCATGGATGTCTGGAAACGCCACCTCACATTCCCATTGGCTGGTCGGGGCAAGGCAGGCTCAATCTCCGGGCTCTTGGGCGAGCTACCCAGCGGGCTGAGTTGAAATGGACTCTCGTGAGGATGAGTCATAATGTGGGTTGGTAACCATGGAGAACTTGGAATGTGGCAGTGGCTCAGGCACTCAGCAGGATTCTCCATCCCGAAGTGTTTGACACAGCTCCAACAAGGAAGCTTCCTATGTGGAGATGAGAGGTGTTTTGTTCGGTGCCTCAGGAAAGCCCCATATGCTGTTCTTCGAACCCAGGCCTCTGAGGTGTGACACCTGGAAACTAAAGCAAGAGTTCAGATTAGGCCATAGGGGCCTGTCCAGTTCAATCTTCTGACTGTGGACATCTGTCTGCATGTCTGTGTGGAGGTAGTTGCTCAGCTTGTGTCAGCATGCCCCTTTTTGTCCAGGGTGGCTTACAGTAGTGGGATGTCCTTGAGGGCCTTGAGGTTTCTCCTATTCTGTGGGGTTGTGGACAATGGAATGGGCACAGTCTCCTAGGAGAGAGCAGGCACAGTCCACTGTTGTGGCTCCAGAGGCCCCAGCCTGGAGGCTGTGTGGGGCAGGACTGTGGGGACAGACGTCCAAAAACACAAATTCGACTGAGGTTTGGGGCCGAGGTTATGGCAGGAGTGATCTACAGTCCGTGAGAGGAGCTCTTCGGGATTAGAAAGGAGGGTGAGTGAGAGGCGGTCATTCAGGTTTATGTATATGGATGTTGTATTCATGATGGTTGTTTAATGTAGGGGTGGCCTCATGTGCCAAGGAAGAGTAACCCTTTCTGGTGATTTGCCCAGCTCCCAAGAGTTTGGGGTCATTCTGTGTGAAGGGAGTCATCCTGTTTTCTGCCTCATGTGTCCCCCCAATAGAGGGATTGTAGAGCAGAACACTGGGTACAGATAACTGAAATACCCGCCCTCTAGTTAGGCCTGGGGGCCGATGGGCATGGGAAGCCCCATATGCGGGCTCCTGGTCCAGCCACGGAGGGGCGTTACTTGAAAAGTGGACTCACGCTGAGGGTCACAATGTGTGTTTGTGCCCCAGGCGGCCCTCAATCATGGGTTGGTCCTCATTGAGCATGCACTTTTCTCCAACACTAAACCTTGGACATGCCAACCTCAAGGTTTATTGCCATGGGGAAGGAGGAGTTCTGATTTCTGCATCACGTTCAACTCTGGGCAGTGTTTGGAGATAAAGTCTAGGTTCTGAAGCCTGAAAACCGAGGTTGGAAAGAGATGAGGACCTAAGGCCATGGCAGGTTTAATGTCAGTGTGAAGCCAGCTGTGTGGTGTCCATCGGGATTTCCAGTCTCAGGCTGTGTCATACAGGGCATTAGTGCCCAGAGATAGACTGTATAATTGGGGTAGAGTCTAGTGGCATTCAGGTTTAGAGTCACTTGGAGTTTCTGGGTAGCCTCAGAGGGTAGAATTTTTCTTCTGGAGGGCAGGCAGAGTGCTGCATTGTGGCTCCACTACTGCCAAACTGGAGCTCTTGAGGGTCAGGAGTGTGAGGACAGAAGTCTGAGAACACAAGCTAAGCTTAGTTTTCAGGGCCAGGGCAAAGAAGTCACCCTCTGCAGAGCTGAATCGAGATCTCATGCATCTGAAGTCAGGGCAAGGATCAGATGTTGGCACAGTTTGGTGTTTCTGTCCATGATGGCCCATTCATGAAGGGGGAAGCATCATGAGGCCATGGAATTTTTCCCAGGATGGAACCTGTGAGATGCTCCAAACCCCAACGATTCCTTCTGCGGGACAATTGAGACCTGTTGGAATGCTCCAGGACGTCCCGTATGGAAGGACTCCAGAGCACGGTTCTAAGGATGGATGCCTGGGCAGCCCGCCTTGCATTCCAATTTTCTCCTAGTGATAAGACAGCTTCGATCTGCTGGCTAAGGGGGAACAAGTGAGGGGGCTGAGTTGAAATGGACTCTCCTGCAGATAGGTCCTAATGTGGGTTTGGGTCCATGGACACATTGGAATGAGGAGAATTTCCTCAGAGGAACAGGAGATGTTCTGTTGTGTGACTCAGGGAACAGATGTTGTATCATAAGTTGGTTTTAGGGAACAGCCATCTGAGGACAGATGTCTGAACACCTATTCTTGGGTTCCAATGATGTCCTAGGGGCACGTCAGGTTTAATTTTCTGACTCAGGATCATTAACTTTGGTGTCTGCCTGATTGTAAGTGATCAGGTTGTTTCAGACTGTGCATTTGCATCCAGAGCAGCTTCCAATATTGCGGTGGGACCAGGGGCCTTGGAGGTTTCTCCTAATCTGCAGGGTTTGGGCAATTGTGATGGGCAAAGTTTCCTTGGGGATGGCAGACACAGTCCTGTGGTGTTGCTCCAGAGACCCCATCCTAGAGGACATGTGAGGCATGGTTTTGGGAGAGAAGTCTGCAAACAAAAACTAGGTTTAGGCTTAGTGGCATGATGATCGCAGCCCAGTGTGTCGATCTGGAGGGCAGCTCTTCAGGAACTGTAACTAGGGTGACTCGATGATGGTAGCACAGCCTTTTCTATTGTAATTGTGTGTCCAGAATGACTTCGGAATGGAGGTGTGGTCTCATGGGTCCATGGGAGGTTTTTTTTTTTTTTTTCAATTTATTTATTTTCAGAAAAACATTATTCATTATTTTTCACCACACCCAGTGCTCCATGCAAGCCGTGCCCTCTATAATACCCACCACCTTGTACCCCAACCTCCCACCCCCCCACCACTTCAAACCCCTCAGATTGTTTGGAGGTTTTTCTTCTCTAA
The DNA here is from genome assembly GCF_020171115.1 of Neogale vison. Taxonomy (NCBI): domain Eukaryota; kingdom Metazoa; phylum Chordata; class Mammalia; order Carnivora; family Mustelidae; genus Neogale; species Neogale vison. The sequence continues at coordinate 111,527,976 of NC_058092.1, forward strand.
GGATCCCAGTGGTTCCCAATACTTTGTTGGCTTTTTCAGGGAACTGAAGAGTGCTGTTTTCCATCTTGGGGTGCTTCAAAACAGTGATTCCTAAAAAGGGTTCTGGGTTTGGGCACCAAGAAATTCCCACCAAGGGTTAGGATTTGGGCCTAGGGACATACCAGGCCTGCAATGTGGGATCCTGTTGGTGCAATAGAGAGGGCTTGTTTGAAAGCATGCTCAGGCTGAGGGTCACAATGCCTGTTTGTTCTTAGGGTTCCCCTCAGGAGTGGGCATGGTCTCAATTCCCATGCAGCTGGCTCCCTTTATGAGGGTTGTATAACCATCCCAAGCGCTAGGTTTCCTGTCATGGGGAAGGAGCAGTTCTCTATTGGACTTCAGGTTCCCCCATTGGAAGGGATTCCAGCAAAGGTCTGGAGACAGATGCCCAAATACCAAGGATGTGGAGAGAGTACGGATTTGGTCATGACCAGTCTCACATGCTGGATATGGTGCCCGCTTTCTGGGTGGCTGACACAAGGTTGGGTGTCAGAATCTATCAGACACAGCACTAGTGGACAGGGAAGCCTATAAATTGGGGATCCTCGAGGGCCAAGCAGATGATCCTCATGTGGGTTTTATGGGCAGTCTCACCAGGCACTTCTTCTTTCTATGGGGACGGCAGAATGCTGTGGTGTGGCTCCCGAATTTCCTATCAAGAGGGCTTGGGGAATAGTACAGTGAGGATGGAATTGTAAACACCAGTTATGGTTAAATTCAGTGCCAAGCAGAAGGCAATTCCAATGTGCAGCAGCCTTTTCGAGATATCCAGCACCTGCGTAAGGGCAGATGTCAGATGTTTGCTCACACTGGAGTTTCTGTCTATGATGGCCAACAAATGGATGGGTGGCTTCAAGAGGCCATGGAGGATTACCCATGCTTAGGATTGTTAGATGCTCCAAACAACAAGGTTTCCTTCTACTGGACAGGAAGAGTCTTGTTTGTTTGCACCGGGGTCTCCCATGTGGAAAGTTTGGGTAACAGACTTTCTCCTGCATGGATGCCTGTAATGCACATGTCCAATGAACATTGCAGCTGATGAACATGAAATGTTAGTTCTGGTAGCTCTGGGGCCAAGTGCCAAGGCCTTGAGTTGACATGGAATCTCTTACAGATGGGTCCCAATGCTGGTTTGTTACATGGAGATTTTAGAATGTGCTGGTGGCTAAGGTGCAATGCAGGATACTCCTACCCTGAGGTTTTGGCACAGGTCGAAGAGCACAGTTTCTTTCTTGGGACAAGAGATATTCTGTTGTGTGGGTCAGGGTCCTCATGTTGTATCCTTACTTGGTATTCCAGAACAGGACTCTGAGGTCAGATGCCTAAAGCCTAATCTAGGGTTCCGAGTATGTCCTAGGGGCATGTCAGGTTCAATTTTCTGACTTGGGATCATTGACGTGGGTGTCTGCCTGGATGTATGTTATCAGGATGTTTCAGACTTTGCATTTGCATCCAGAGAGGTTTCCTATATTAGGGTGGGATCAGGGGCTTCTGAGGTTTCTCCTAATCTGGAGGGTTTGGGCAAATGTGATGGGCAAAGTTTCCTTGGGGATGGAAGGCACAGTCCTGTGGTGTGGCTCCAGAGACCCCATCATGGAGGACATGTGAGGCATGGTTTTGGGAGATAAGTCTACAAACGAAAACTAAGTTTAGGCTTAGTGGCGCGGTGATTGCAGTTCAATGAGTCAACCTCGAGGGCAGCTCTTCAGGAACTATAATTAGCGTGACTCAATGGCGGTAGCATAGCCTTTTCTATCGGCATTTTGTGTCCAGGATGGCCTCGGAAAGCAGGTGTGGTCTCATGGGTCCATGGGAGATTTTTCTTCTCTAAGGATCCTGGTGGATTCCCATAGTTTGGTGGCTTTTTCAGGGAAGGGAAGAGTGGTGTTTTCCATCTTAGGGGTGCCCAACAACAGGGATACCAGAGATGGGCTCTGGGTCTGGGCACCAAGAAATTCCCACCAAGGGTTAGGATTTCGGCCTAGAGGTCTACCGTGCCTGCAACGAAGGATCCTGGTGATGCAACTGAGAGTGATTTTTTGAAAGCATGCTCAGGCTGAGGGTCACAGTACCTGTTTGTGCCCAGGACACTCTTCAGGAGTTGGAATGGTTTCACTGCCCATGCAGCTGGATCCCTCTCTGAAGGCTGGACACCCATCCTAACAGCTAGGTTTCCTGCCATGGGGAAAGAGCAGTTCTCTCTTGGGCTTCAGGTTCCCCCAGTGGCAGGGATTCCAGAAAAGGTCTGGAGACAGATGCCCGAATACCAAGGATGGGTAGGGAGGATGGACTAGGCCATGGCCGGTCTCACATGCTGGATATGGGTCCTGCTCTCTGGGAGGCTGACATGAGATCGGGGCTCAGGCTTTGTCAGACACAGCATTAGTGGCCAGAGCAGCCTATAAATCAGGGATCCGTGAGGGCCGAGATGATGATACTCATGTGGGTTTTTGTGCAGTCTTACCAGGCACTTCTTCTTTATATGGGGAAGGCAGAATGCTGCATTTTGGCTCCATAATTCCCTATCAAAAGGGCTTCAGGACCAGTAAGGTGAGGATGGAATTGTAAACACAAGCTAGGATTAAATTCAGTTCAACACAGAAGGCAGTTCAAATATGCAGTTACTCATTCGAGACATCCAGCACCTGAGTAAGGGCTAATCGAAGATGTTTGCTCACACTTGAGTTTGTGTCTATGATGACCGAAATATGGAGAGGTGGTGTCAAGAGGCCATGGAGGATTTCCCATGCTGAGGCTTGTGAGATTCTCCAAATAGCAAGTTTTCCTTCTACTGGACAGGTGGAGTCTCATTTGTTTGCTCCAGGTCCCTCATGTGGAAATTTTTGGTAGCAGAGTCCTTCCTCATGGATGCCTGGAATGCACAAGTGCAATGACCATTGCACCTGACGAGCGTGGCAGGTTTGGTGGCTCTTGGGCCAAGTGCCAAGGCTTTGACTTGACATGGAATCTCTTACAGATGGGTCCCAATACTGGTTTGTTACCCAGAAAGTCTTAGAATGTGCTGATGGCTCTGGGGCCATGAAGGATTCTCCTATGGCTTTGACACAGGTCGAATGCACGGTTTCCTTCTGGGGACAGGAGATGTTCTGTTGTGTGGCTCTGGGTACACATGTTGTATCTTAACTTGGTATTCATGAAGAGGCCTCTGAGGTCAGATATTGAAAACATAATCTAGGATTCCTATGATGTCCTAGGTGCACGTCAGGTTCAAATTTTCTGACTCAGGACAATTGACGTGGGTGTCTGCCTGGATGTAGGTGGTCAGGGTGTTTGAGACTGTGCATTTTCATCCAGAGCAGCTTCCAATATTGGGGTGGGATCAGGGGCCTTGGAGGTTTCTCCTAATCAGGAGGGTTTGGGGAAATGTGATGGGAAAGTTTCCTTGGAGATTGCAGGCACAGTCCTGTTGTGTGGCCCCAGAGACCCCACCCTGGAGGGCATGTGAGCCATGGTTGAAGTCTGCAAACACAAATTCAGTTTAGTGTTAGTTGCAAGGTGGTTGCAGCCCCAATCTGTAGACGTTGAGGGAAGCTCATCAGGAATTGTAATTAGGATGATTGGAAGTCGGTATCATAGGCTTTTCTATCTGGATTGTGTTTCCAGGATGGCTTCAGAATGCAGGTGTGGTCTCATGGGTCCATAGGAGACTATTCCTCTCTAAGGATGCTGGGAGCTCCCCATAGTTTGGTTACATTTTCGGGGAACAGAAGAATGCTGTTTTCCATCTTAGGGGTGCCCAAAACAAGGATTCCAGGGACAGGCTCTGAGTATGGGTGCCTGGAAAATCCCACCAAGGGTTAGGATTTGGGCCTAGAGGCCTATCAGGCCTGCAATGCGGGATCCTGGTGGTGCTACTTAGAGGGCTTGTTTGAAAGCATGCTCAGGCTGAGGGTCATAGTGCCTGTTTGTGCCCAGGGCGGCCCCTAGGAGAAGGCATTAGCTCATTGGCCATGGAGCTGGCTCCCACTTTGAGGGTTGGACACCCATCCCAACAGCCAGGTTTCCTGCCATGGGAAGGAGAAGTTCTCTATTGTGCTCCAGGTTCCCCCAATGGCAGGGTTTCCAGCAAACATCTGGGGACAGGTGCCTGAATAACAAGGATTTGTAGAGATGATGGAGTAGGGCCATGGTTGGCCCCACCTCTTAGATATAAGTTCTGCTCTCTGGGTGACTGACAATAGGTCGGGGCCAAGCCTCTCTCATAAACAGCATTAGTGGCCAGGACAGCCTATTAATCGGGGTTTCCTCCAGTGCCGAGCCATTTGATCGTCATGTGGGTTTTCTGGGCAGACTCACCAGGCACTTCTTATTTCTATGGGGAAGGCAGAATGCTGAGTTTAGGCTCTAGAATTCCTTATCAAGAGACCTTGGGTACCAGTAGGGTGAGGATGGAATTGTAAACACCAGCTAGGGTTCAATTCATTGCCAAGCAAAAGGCAGTTCCAGTGTGCAGTGGCTTATTCAAATATCTAGCACCTGAGGAAGGGTGGATGTCTGATATTTGCTCACACTGGAGTTTGTGACTATTATGACTGACAAATGGAGGGGTGGTGTCAAGAGGCCATGGAGGATTTCCCACGCTGAGGCTTGTGGGATGCTCCAAACAGCAAGGTTTCCTACCACTGGACAGGTGGGGTCCGGTTTGTTTGCTCAAGGTTTCCCCACATGGAAAGTTTAGGATGCAGAGCTCTCCCGCATGGATGCCTGGAAAGTACACCTCAATTGGCGGTTGCAGCTGAGGAACAAGGCAGGTTCTTTCTGGTGGCTGTGGGGCGAATTACAAAGGCCTTGATTTAACATGGAATGTCTTGTAGATGGGCCACAATGCACGTTTCTTACCAGGGATATCTTAGAATGTGCTGGTGCCTAACGTTATGTGCAAGATTATCATGCACTGAGGATTTGGCACAGGTCGAAGGGCATGGTTTCCTTCTGGGGACAGATTTTCTGTTTTGTGGCTCAGGGACCACATGTTGAATCATAAGTAGATATTCAGAACAGATCCCTGAGCGCAGGTGCCTGACAACCCAATCTAGGGTTCCAGTGAGGTCCTAGGGGTATGTCAGGTTCAATCTTCTGACTCAGGACCATTGACTTGGCTGTCTGCCTGGATGGAGCTGTTCAGGTTGTTTCAGACTGCACATTTGCTTCCAGAACGGCCTCCAATATTGAGGTGGGCTCAGGTGACTTTCAGTTTTCTCCTAATCTGTAAGGTTTGGAAAACTGTGATAGGTAAATTTTCCTTGGGGATGGCAGGCACAGTCCTGTGGTGTGCCTCGAGAGACCCAATCCTGGAAGAAATGTGAGCCATGGTTTTGGGAAAGAAGTCTGCAAACACAAATTCAGGTTTGGGTTCATTATAAGGCGATCACAGGCCAAGTGCATAGACCTGGAGAACAGCACATCAGGAACTGTAATTAGGGTGACTGGAAGGTGGTAGCACAGGCTTTTCTATCTGGATTGTGTGTCCAGAATGACATCGGAATGCAGGTGTGTTCTCATGGGTCCATGGGAGACTTTTCCACTCAAGGACCCTGGCGGCTCCCCATAGTTTGGTAGCTTTTTCAGGGAAGGTAAGATTGCTGTTTTCCATCTTAGAGGTGCCCCAAAACAGGGATTACAGAGACGGGCTCTGGGTCTGGGCGCCTGTAAAATCCAAGCAAGGTTTACAATTTGGGCCTAGCGGCGTACCAGGCCTGCAATGTGGGAACCTTGTGGTGGAACTGAGAGGACTTATTTGAAAGCATATTCAGGCAGTGGGTCACAATGCCTGCTTGTGCCCAGGGCATCCCTCAGGAGTGAGCATGGTCACATTGGCCATGCTCCTGGCTCCCACTTTGAGGGTTGGTCACCCATCCCAACATTCCAGGTTTCCTGCCTCGGTGAATGAGTAGTATTCTATTGTGCTCCAGGTTCCCCCATTGCAAGGATTCCAGCAAAGTCTGGGGAAAGAAGCCAGAATACCAAGAATGGGTATAGATGACAGACTTGGGCCATGGCCAGTCCCACATGCTAGATATGGGACCTGTCTCTGGTTGGCTGACACTAGGTCTGGGCTCCGGCTCTGTCAGAAACAGCACTAGTGGCAGAGCAGCCTACAAATCGGGGTTCACTCGAGAGCCGAGCCAATTGATCCTGTTGTGGGGATTCTGGGCAGACTCAGCAGGCAATTCTCCTTTCTATGGGGAAGGTAGAATGCTGCATTGTGGCTCCAGAATTCAATATCAAGAGGCCTTGGGGACAGGTACGGTGAGGATAGAATTGTAAATCCAAGCTACGGGTAAATTCAGTGACAAGTGAATGACTCAGGGCCTTTGTCTTGGATGTCTGCCTCATTGTGTGTCACAATGTGCCCTTGGGTCCAGAGTTTTCAGAATTGAGGTGGGCTCAAGGGCTTTGTACTTTGCTCCTAATCTTCAGGTTTTGGGCAACCGTGAAGGGCAGAGTTTCCTTTGAGTTTGTAGGCACACTCGTTTGATGTGGCTGCAGAGGCCCAATCCTGATGGGCATGTGGGCCAGGGCTTTGGGAAGATATCTGCATATGCAAACTAGGGTTAGGTTGAGGGCTTAAGTGATCACAGGCCCTGTTGAAGCTCATAGTGTATTGAAGTTAAGGTATCATGGAGGCGGTAGTGCAGGCTTTTCTGTCTGCATTGTGTGTCCCGGACTTTCGCAAAATGTAGGGTTGGCTTCATAGGGCCGTGGGAGATTCTTCAGCTCTGGGGATTCTACTCAGCTCCCAAGAGTTTGTTGTCTCTGGGAGAAAGGAACATTGCTGTTTTCCTTCTCAGGGAACGCTCAAAAGAGGAATTCCAGAGACAGGTTCTGGGTGTGGGTGCCTGGAAACACCTACGAGGGTGAGTGTTTTGACCTAAGGTGGTAGGCCTGCTCTGTGGGCTCCTGGTCCAGCTACCGAAGGGTTTTGTTTGAAAGCAGTCTCACACTGAGGGTAACAATGCAAGTTTGTTCCCAGCGTGGCTCCCACATGTGGCCGTGGTCTCATGGGCCATGCAGCTGGTTCCCACTCTGAGGGTTGAACACCTACCTCAACAGCCAGGCTTCCTGCCTTCGGGAAGGATGAATACTCTTGTGCTTCAGGTTCCTCCATAGTCAGGGATTTGAGCTACAATCTTGGAAAGATGCATGAATATCCAGGTTGAGTAGAGATGGCGGCTTTGGGCAACAACAAGTCCAACCTGAGGATATAGGGCCCACTATCTGCATGGCTGACTCTAGGTCATGGCTCAGGCTGTGTCAGGCAGAGTCTTAGTGTCCATCTCAACAACCAGGTTTCCTGCCATTGAGAATAAGGATACTCCTAGGCTTCAGGTTCCCCCATACAGGGATTTGAGCTACAGTTTGGGAAAGATGCCTGAATACCAAGGTTGAATAGAGATGATGTCTTCCACCCATGGCAGGTCTCACCTGCAGGATATGGGGCCCACTGTATGCATGGCTGCCCGGAGGTCGTGGCCCTGGCTGTGCAGACAGAGCCTGAGAAACCATGGTGGCCTAAGATATTAGGGTGCCATCGAGGGCCATGCAGGTGGATCCTAATGTGGGGTTTCTGGGAAGACTCACCAGGCACTTCTTCTTTCTATGGGGAAGGCAGAATGCTGTGTTGTGACTACAGAATTCCCTATCAGGAGGGCTTGGGGACCAGGAGGGTGAGGATGGAATTAAAAACACAAGTTACGGTTGAATTCAGTGACAAGCAGAAGGTACTTCCAGCGTGCAGCGGCTGATTCGAGACATCCAGCACCTGAATAAGGGCGGATGTCAGATACTTGCTCACACTGGTGTTTGTGTCTAGGATGATGGACAAATGGTGGGTTTGCATCAAGAGGCCATGGAGGATTTCCTACTCTATGGCTTGAGAGATGCTCCAAACAGTAAGGTTTCCTTCTACTGGACAGGGGGAGTCTGGTTTGTTTGCTCCAGGGTCCCCCATATGGAAAGGTTGGTAGCAGAGCTCTCCCTCATGGAAGCCTGGAAAGCACTACTCCATTGACCATTACAGCTCAGGAACATGGCAGGTTCGATCTGGTGGCTCTGGGGCGAAGTTCCAAGGGGGCTGAGTTGACATGGAGTTTGATGCTGTTCGATCACAATGCTGGTTTGTATCCAGGGAGACACTGGAATGTTGGGGTGGTCATGGGCAATGCAGGATTCTCCTACACTGAGTCTTGGTCACAGCTACCAAGATAAAGGAATCCTTCTGGGACAGGAGGGGTCTGCTGTGTGGCTCAGGGAGAAAATGTTGGACTATAAGATGGTATGGGGGAACAGTCCTCTCGGGACAGGCACCTAAAGACCTAAGCTAGGGCATCAATGAAGTCCTAGGAGCATGTCAGGTTCAATCTTCTGACTCAGGACCTTTGACTTGGATGTTTGCCTGGAGGCAGGTGCTCACTGTGTGTCACAATGTACACTTTTTTCCAGACTGTTCTTGGAAATTGAGGTGGGCTCAGGGGCTTTGTACTTGCTTCTAAGCTTCAAGATTTTGGCACCAGTGAAGGGCAGAGTTTCCTTCGGGAGGGTAGGCACCGTCGTACGGTGTGGCTCCAGAGGCCCCATCCTGGAAGGCATGTGCGACAGGGTTTTGGAGATAGAAATCTGCAAACGTGAACTAGCGTTAGGGTGAGGCCCGAGGTGATCATAGCCCCTATCTGCAGGCTCTGAGGGCAGCTCATTGTGTAGTGAAATTAAGGTGTCATATATTCGGTTGGTCAGACTTTTCAGTCTGGATTGTGTGTCCAGAATGGTCGCAAAATGTGGCTTCATGGGGCCATGGAACATTCATCCCTGTGGACTGTGTCCATTTCTTAAGAATTTGTTGTCTCTGGGTGAAGGGAAGACTGCTGTTTTCCGTATCAATGGACCCCCACAAGAGGGATTCCAGGGACAGTTTCTGGGTCTAGGTGACTGAAAAACACCAACCAGTGTGAGGATTTGCCCCTAGGGGCCTGGATGTCCCACTTCTCGGGCTCCTGGTCCAACTACCGTGGGCGTTTGTTTTGAAGCAAGTTCACGCTGATGGTCACAATGCCTGTTTGTGCCGAGGGCGGCTCCCATGTGTGGCCTTGGTCTCATGTCCATGGAGCTGGTTCCCACTCTGAGGGTTGGACACCCTTCCCAACAGCCAGATTTTCTGCCATCAGGAAGGAGGAGTACCCTTGTGCTTCAGGTAACCCATAGGCAGGGATTTGAGCTATGGAGTGGGCACAGAGGCTTGAATATCCAGGTTGAGTAGAGATGACGGCTTTGGGCCACAAGTCCCACCTGCAGGAAATGGGGCCCACTATCTGAGTGGCTGACTGGAGGTCGTGGCTCAGGCTCTGTCAGAGAGAGTTTTAGTTCCCATGGTGGCCTAAGATATTAGGGTGTCGTTGAGGGCCCTGCAAGTGGATCTCATGTGGGGTTTCTGGGAAGAATCACCAGGCAATTTTTCTTTCTTGGGGCAAGCAGAATGCTGCATTGCTGCTCCAGAATTCCCTATCAAGAGGGCTTATGGACCAGGAGGGTGAAATGGAATGGTAAACACATGCAACTGTTAAAGTCATTACCAAGTGGAAGGCAGTTCCAGTGTGCAGCGGCTGATTGGATACATCCACCACCTGACTAAGGGTGGATGTCAGCTGTTTTCTCACACAAGAGTTTGTGTCTATGATGACCAACAAATGGATGGTGATGTCAAGTGGTCATGGAGGATTTCCCATACTCGTTCTTGTGAGATGCTCCAAACAGTAAGGTTTCCTTCACCCGGACAGGGAGATTCTGTTTTTTTTTTTTTGTTTTTTTTTTTTTTTTGTTTGTTTTTTTTTTTTTGCTCTAGGGTCCCCCCTGAGGAAAGTTTGTGTAGCAGAGCGCTCTTATATGGATGCCTGGAAAGTACACCTCCATTGTCCATTGCAGCAGAGGAACATGGCAGGTTCGTTCTGGTCACTCTAAGGTGAAGTACCAAGGCTTTGAGTTGACATGGAGTCGAATGAAGAGGGGTCTCGATGCTGATTTGTTACCAGGGAGATCTTAGAATGTGCTAGTGGCTAATGGGCCATGCAGGATTCATCTACCCTGAGGGTTTGACAGAGGTCCAAGAGTATGGTTTCCTTCTGGGGACAGGAAATGTTCTGTTGTGAGGCTCAAGACCACATGTTCAATCATAAGTTGGTATTCCAGAACAGGCCTCTGAGGACAGGTGCCTGAAAACCTAATCTAGGGTTCCAATGAAGTACTAGGGGCATGTCAGTTTCAAACATCTGACTCAGGCCCATTGACTTGGGTGTCTGCCTGGATGTAGGTGATCAGGGTGTTTCAGACTGTGCATTTGAGTCCAGAGCGTCCTCCAAAATTGGGATGGGCTCAGGGGCCTTGCAGATTTCTCCCATCTAGTGGATTTGGGCAACTTGGACGGCACAATTTCCTTGGGGATGGCAGGCACAGTCCTTTGGTGTGGGTATAGAGACCCCATCCTGGAGGGCATGTAAGTCATGCTTTTGGGAGGGGCGTCTGCAAGGACAAACTCGGGTTAGGGTTAGTGGTAAGGCGATTTAAGTGGTAAGGTGATTAAGTGGTAAGGCCCAATGCGTACACCTGGAGGATAGATCATGAGGAACTGTAATTAGGGTGACCGAAGGTGGCAGCACAGGCTTTTCTATGTGGATTGTGTTTGCAGGATGGCTTTGGAATGTAGGTGTGGTCTCATGGGTCCATGGGAGATTTTTCCCCTCTTAGGATCCTGGCGGCTCCCCAAGTTTGGTGGCTTTATCAGGGAAAGGAATTGCGCTGTTTTCCATCGTTGGGTTGCCCCAAAACAGGGATTCCAGAGATGGGCTCTCAGACTGGGTGCCTGGAAAATCACACCAAGGGTTAGGATTTGGGCCTAGGGGTATTCCAGGCCTGCAATGTGGGATTCTAGCCATGCCACTGAGAGGGCTTGTTTGAAAGCATGCTCAGGCTGAAGGTCACAAATGCCTGTTTGTGCCCAGGGTGGCCCTCAGAAGTTGGCATGATCTCAATGTCCATGAAGCTGGCTCCCACTTTGTGGTTTTGACAAACATCCCAACTGCCAGGTTTCCTGTCATGGGGAAGGAGAAGGTCTCTATTGTGCTTCATGTTCCCCTATTGGCAGGTATTCCTGAAAAAGTCTAGGGAAAGGTGCCTGAATCCAAAGATGGATAGAGATGACGGACTTGGGCCATGGCTGCTCTCACGTGCTGGATATGGGGCCCGCTTTCTGGGTGGCTGACACTAGGTCATGGCTTAGGCTCTGTCAGACACAGCACTAGTGGCCAGGACAGCCTATAAATCAGAATCCCTTCGAGTGACAAGCAGATAGATTCTCATGGTGGTTAGTTACCTCAGAGATCTTAGAATGTGCTTGTGGCTAAGGGGCCATGCAGGATTCTCCTACCTTGAGGATTTGACACAGGTCCAAGAGCACAGTTTCCTTTTGGGGACAAGAGATGTATTGTTGTGTGGCTCAGGAACCACATGTTCTATCATAAGTTGCTATTCCAGGGAAACAATGCTCTTCGACCTGTGCCAAATCCTCAGGGTAGGAGAATCCTGCTGGGCACATTAGCCACCAGCACATTCTAAGATATCCCTGGTAACAATTCAGTATTGTGACCCATTCCTGAGGACAGGTTCCTGGAAACCTAATCTAGGGTTCCAATGAGGTCCTAGGGGCATGTCAGGTTCAATTGTCTGACTCAGGAACAGTGACTTGTGTGTCTGCCTGGATGTAGGTGATCAGGTGTACAGACTGCACAATTGCGACCAGAGAAGCCTCCAATAAGGGGGTGGGCTCAGGGGCCTTGCAGGTTTCTCCTATTCTGGAGGGCTTGGGAAACTGTGACAGGCAAATTTTCCTTGGCCATGGCAGGCACAGTCCTGTGATGTGGCGCTAGAGAGCCCATCCAACAGGGCATTTGAGCCATGGTTTTGGGAGAGAATTCTGCAAACACAAACTCAGGTTAGGGTTAGTGGCGAGGTGATCGCATGCTCAATGTATAGACCTGGAGGGCAGTTCGTCAGGAACTGTAATTAGGGTGACTCGAAGACAGTAGCAAAGGATTTTCTATCTGGATTGTGTGTCCAGGAAGGCCTCGGAATGTAGGTATGGTCTCATGGGTCCATGGGAGACTTTACCTCTCTAAGGATCCTGGAAGCTCCTAATAGTTTAGTGGCTGTTTCAGGAAAGGGAAGAGTGCTTCTTTCCATCCTAGGGGTGGCCCAAAACAGAAATTACATAGATGGGCACTGGGTCAGGGTGCCTGGAAAATCCCACCAAGGGTTATGATTTGGGCCTAGTCGCGTACCAGGATTACAGTGCAGGGTCCTGCTGGTGAAACTGAGAGGGCTTGTTTGAAGTCATGCTCAGGCTGAGGGTCACAATGCCTGTTTGATCCCAGGCCCTCAGGAGTGGGCGTGGTCTCATTGGTGATACTGCCGGCTCCAACTCTGAGGGTTGCACGCCCATTCCAACAGCCAGGTTTCCTGCCATTGGAAGGAGGAAATCTCTATTGTGTTTCAGGTTCCCCCATTGACTGGGATTCCAGCAAAGGTCTAGGGACAGATTCCTAAATACCAAGGATCTGTAGATATGACGGACTTGAGCCATGGCCAGTCTCACATGCTGGATATGTTTCCCAGTCTCTTGGTGGCTGACACGAAATCGGGGCTCAGGCTCTGTCAGACACAGCACTATTGGCCAGGGCAGCCCACAAATTGGGGTTCCCTCGCGGGTCGAGCAGATGGATCCTCATGTGGGCTTTCTTGGAAGACTGACCGGCACATCTTCCTTCTATGTGGAAGGCAGAATGCTCTGATGTGGCCCGAGAATTACCTATTAAGAGGCTGTGGAGTCCCTGAGGGTGAGGATAGAATTGTAAACACAAGCTATGGTTAAATTCAGTGCCAAGCAGAAGGCAGCTCCAGTGTGCAGTGACTGATTCGAGATATCCAGCACTTGAGTAAGGGTGGATGTCAGATGCCTGCTCACACTGGAGTTTGTCTATATTATGACCAAATAAAGGAAGGGTGGCATCAAAAAGCCATGGAGGATGTCCCACACTGGCGCTTGTGAGATTCTCCAAACAGCAAGGCTTTCTTCTACTGGAGCTGTGGAGTCTGGTTTGTTTGCTCCAGTGTCCTCCATGTGGATAGTTTGAGTAGTACAACTCTCCCACATGGCTGCCTTGAAAGCCCACATCCATTGTCCATTGCAGGTGAGGAATATGGAAGGTTTGTTCTGGTGGCTCTGGTGTGAAATATCAAGGGCGATGAATTAACATGGAATCTCGTTCAGATGGGTCACTATGCTAGTTTGTTACCAAGGAAATCTTAGAATGTCCTTGTGGCTAAGGGGCCATGCAGGATTCTCCCACCCGGAGGGTTTGATACAGGATGAAGGGCATGGTTTCCTTTTGGGGACAAGAGATGTTCTGTTCTGGGGCTCAGGAACCACATGTTGTATCATAAGTTGGTATTCCAGAACAGGCCTCTGGAATACCAACTTATGATACAAATTCCTGAACACCTAATCTAGGGTTCCAGTGAGGTCCTAGGGGCATGTCAGTTTCAATCTTTGACTCAGGTCAATTAACGTGAGTATCTGCTGGATGTAGGTCATCAGGATGTTTCATAATACGCATTTACTTCCAGAGCAGCCTCCAGTATTGTGGTGGGCTCAGGGGCCTTGCAGGTTTCTCCTAATCTGGAGTGTTTGGGAAACTGTGACGGGCAAATTTTTCTTGGTGATGACAGGCACAGTCCTGTGATTTGGCTCAAGAGACCCCATCCTGGAGGGCATTTGAGCCATCATTTTGGGAGAGAAATCTGCAAATATAAACTCGGGTTAGGGTCAGGGGCGAGGTGTTCACAGGCTAAATGCATAAACCTGAATGGCAGCTCGTCAGGAACTGTACTTAGGGTGACTTGAAAGAAGTAACACAGGCTTTTTTATCTGCATTGTGTGTCCAGGATGGCCTCGGATTGCAGGTGTGGTCTCATGGGTCCATGGGTTACAATGTTGGTTTTTTACCAAGGAACGCTTAGAATGTCATGGTGCTAAGGGGCCAAGCAGGATTCTAATACCCGAAGGGTTTGACAGAGGTCGAAGAGCATGTTTTCTTTCTAGGGACAGGAGATGTTCTTGTTATATCATGTTATATCATAAGTTGGTATTCCAGATCAAGCCTCTGAGGACAGTACCTGTAAACCTAATCTAGGATTCCAGTGAGGTCCTAGGGGCATGTCAGGTTCAATCTTCTGACTCAGGACCATTGACTTTGGCGTCTTCCAGATGTAGGTGATCAGGGTGTTTCAGACTGTACATTTGTGTACGGAGCAGCGACCAATATGGCTGTGGACCCAGGCGCCTTTGAGGTTTCTCCTAATCTAGATGGTTTGGGAAACTGCGACGGGCAAATTTTCCTTGGGGATGGCAGGCACAGTCCTGTGGTGTGGCTCCAAAACCCCATCCTGGAGGACATATGTGCCATGGTTTTGGGAGAGTAGATTGCAAACTCAAATTTGGGATAGGCTTAGTGGTGAGGTGATCACAGGCCCAAATCGTAGACCTGGAGGAGAGCTCATCAGGAACTGTAATTAGGGTGACTGGAAGGCAGTAGCACAGGCTTTACTATCTGTGTGTTTGGATGGCCTCAGAATGCAGGTGTGGTCTCATAGGTCCATGGGAGATTTTTCTTCCTTAAGGATCCTGGTGGCTCCCAATAGTTTAGTGGCTTTCTCCGGGAAGGGGAGAATGCTGTTTTCCATCTTAGGGGTGCCCCAAAACAGGGATTCTGGAGACGGGCCTGGGCACCAGGAGATTCCCACCAAGGATTAGTATTTGGGCCTATGGGCATACCAGCCCTGAAATGCGGGATCCTGGTGGTGCAATAGAGAGGCATTTTTTGAAAGCATGCTCAGGTTGAGGGTCCCAGTGCCTGTTTTTTCCGAAGGCGACCCATAGGAGTGGGCATGGTCTCATTGCCCATAAAGCTGGTTCCCTCTCTGAGGGTTGGACACCCATCCCAATAGCTAGGTTTCATGCCATTGGGAAGGAGCTGTTCACTATTGGACTCAGGTTCCCACATTGGCAGGGATTCCAGGAAATATTTGGGGACAGATGCCCGAATGCTAAGGATAGGTAGAGAGAAGGGATTGAGCCATGGCTGGTCTCACATGCTGGATATGGGAACCACTCTCTGAGTGGATGACATGCAGTCATGGCTCAGGCTCTGTCAGACACAGGACTACTGGTCAGGGCAGGTGACAAATCAGGGATGCTCGAGGGCTGAGCAGATGATCCTCATGTGGGGTTTGTGGACAGTCTCACCAGGCAATTCTTCTATCTATGGGGAAGGCAGAATGCTGCGTTGTGGCTCCAGAATTCCCTATCAAGAGGGCTTGGGGACCAGTCGGGTGAGGATGGAATAGTAAACACTAGCTACGGTTCAATTCAGTGCCATGTGGTAGGCAGTTCCAAAGGGCAGTGGCTTATTCGAAATGCCAGCACCTGAGTAAGGGGGGATATCAGATATTTGCTCACACTGGAGTTTGTGTCTATGATGTCTGACAAATGGAGTGGTGGTGTCAAGATGCTACAGAGAATTCCCCATGCTGAGGCTTGTGAGATGCTCCAAACAGCAAGGTTTCCTTCTACTGGACAGGTGGAGTCTGCTTTGGTTGCTCCTCAGTCCTCCATGTGGAAAGTTTGGGTAGCAGAGCTCTCCAGCATGGATGCCTGGAAAGCACAAGTCTTTTAATCATTGCACCTGAGGATCATGGCATGTTCCTTCTGTTGCCTCTGGGGCAAAGTATCAAGGCCTAGAGTTGACATGGAATCTCTTGCAGATGTTTCACTATGCTGGTTTGTTACCAGAGAGATCTTAGAATGTGCTGGTGGCTAAGGGGCCATGCAGGATTCTCCCACCTTGAGGGTTTTATACAGGTCCAAGGGTACGGTTTGCTTCTAGGGACAGGAGAAGTTCTGTTGTGTGCCTCAGGGACCACATGTTGTACCTTAAATTGGTATTCCAGAACAGACGATAAATGCCTGAAAACCTAATCTAGGGTTCCAATGAGGTCCTAGGGGCATGTCAAATTCAATCATCTGACTCAGGCCCATTGACTTGGGTGTCTGCCTCGATGGAGGTCATCCTGGTCTTTCAGACTGCGCATTTGCAACTAGACCGGCCTCCAATAATGGGGTGGGCTCAGGGGCCTTCCAGGTTTCTCCTAAACTGGAGGTTTTGGGAAAATATGACGGCCATAGTTTCCTTGGGGAATGCAGGCATGGTCCTCTGGTGTGGCTACAGAGACCCCATCCTGGAGGGCATATGATCAATGGTTTTGGGCGAGAAGTCTGCATACACAAACTTGGGTTAGGGTTACTGGAGAGGTGATCACAGGCCCAATGCATAGACATGGAGGGCAGCTTATCAGGAACTGTAATTAGGGTGCCTCAAAAGCAGTAGCACAGTCTTTTATATCTGGATTGTGTATCCAGGATGGCCTCGGAATGCAGGCGTGTTCTCATAGGTCCATGGGAGACTTTTCCTCTCTATGGAACCTGCTGGCTCCCTGCAATTTGGTGGCTTTTTCGTGGAAGGGAAGTGTGATATTTTCCAACTTATGTGTGCCCCAAAATAGGGAATCCAGAGATGGGATCTGGGTCTGGGCTCCTGAAAAATCCCACCAAGGGTTAGGATTTGTGTCTAGGGGCGTACCAGGCCTTCAAAACCCGATCCTGGTGGTGCAACTGAGAAGCCTGGCTTGAAATAATGCTCAAGCTGAGGGTCACAATGTCTGTTTGTCCCCAGGGCGGCCCTCAGGAGTGGGCGTGGTCTCATTGGCCATGCACCTGGTTCCCACTCTGAGGGTTGGAAACCCATACCAAAAGCCACATTTCCTGCCTTGGGGAAATAGGAGTTTTCTATTGTGCTTCAGGTTCCCCCATTGTCAGGGATTCCAGCAAAAGTCTGGGAACAGATGACTGAATACTAAGGATGGGTAGAGATGACGACCATGGGCCATCTCTGGTATCACATCCTGGATATGGGCCCGGCTCTCTGGGTGGCTGACAAGAGGTCGGTGCTCAGGCTCTGTCAGACACAGCAGTAGTGGCCAGTGTACCTATAAACTGGGTTTCCCTTGAGGTCCGAGCAGACAGATCCTCATGTGGGATTTTCTGGCAGTCTCACCAGGCACATCTTTCTATGGGGAAGACAGAATGCTGTGTGTGGCTCCAGAATTCCTCATCAAAAGAGTATGAGGACGAGTATGGTGAGGATGGAATTGTAAACCCAAGCCATGGTTATATTCAGTGCCAGGCGGAAAACAGTTCCAATGTGCAGTGTCTTATTTGAGATATTCATGGCGTGAGTAAGGGCGGATGTCATATGTTTGCTCACACGGCAGTTTGTGTCTATGATCACCAACAAATGGAGGGTGGCATCAAGCGGCCCTGTAGGATTTCCCACGCTGAGGCTTGTGTGATGCTCCAAACAGAAAGGTTTCCTTCTACTAGACAGATGGAGTCTGGTTTATTTGCTCCAGTGTCCCCCATGTGGAAAGTTTGGGTAGCAGATCTCTCTGTATGGATGCCTGGAAAGCATACCTCCATTGAGCATTGCAGCTGAGGAACATGACAGCTTCATTCTGGTGGCTCTGGGGCGAAGTAACAAGGCCTTGAGTTGACATTGAATGTCTTGCTAAAAGGCCACAATGATGGTTTGTTATTAGGGAGATATTCGAATGTGCTGGTGGGTAAGGTGCCATACAGGATTCTCCTACCCTGAGGGATTGGCACAGTTCGAAGAGCACGGTTTCCTTCTGGGGACAGGAGATGTTCTCTTGTGTGGTCCAGGGCCCAAATGTTGTAACATAACTTGGTATTCCAGAACAGGCCCCTGAGGACAGATTCCTGAAAACCTAATTGAGGGTTCCAATGTGGTCCTAAAGGCATGTCAGGTTTAATCTTCTGACTCCGGATCATTGACTTGGCTGTCTGCCTGGATGTAGGTGATCAGGTTTTTTCAGACTGTGCATTTCTGTCCAGAATGGCTGCTGATATAGGGGTGGGATCAGGGCCTAGCTGCTTTCTCCTAATCTGGAAGGTTTGGGCAACTGTGACGGGCATAGCTTCTTTGGGGATGGAAGGCACAGTCCTGTGGTGTGTCTCCAGAGACCCCATCCTGGAGGGCATGAGAAACATGGTTTTGGGATTGAAGTCTACATACAAAAATTCGGGTTAGGGTTAGGGAGTGGTGGTCTCAGGCACAATGCATAGACCTAGAAGGAAACATGTCAGGAAAAGTAAATAGGGTGACTGGAAGGTGGTAGCACAGGGTTTTCTAACTGAATTGTGTGTCCAGAATGGGTTGGGAATGCAGGTGTGGTCTAATTGGGCCATGGGAGACTTTTCCTCTCTAAGGATCTTGGTGGCTCTCCACAGATTGGTGTCTTTTTCAGACAAGGGAAGAGTGTTCTTTTCCATCTTCAGAGTGCCACAAAAACAGGGATTCCCAAGACGGGCTCCAGGTCTGGGCTCCTGCAAAATCCCACCATATGTTAAGATTTGGGGCTAGGCCGTACCAGGCAACCAGGTAGTGCAACTGAGAGGGCTTGTTTGAAAGCATGCTCAGGCTGACGGTCACAATGCTTCTTTGTGCCTAGGGCGGCCCTCAGGAGTGGGTTGTGGTCTCATTGTCCATGCAGCTTTCTCCCACTTTAAGGGTTGGACACCCATCCCAAGAGCCAAGCTTCCTGCCATGGGAAAGAAGAATTCTCTGTTGTTCTTCAGGTACCCTCATTGGCAGTGTTTCCTCAAAGGTCTGGGGACAAGTGCCTGAATACCAAGGATGTATAGAGATGACGGACTTGGGCCATGGCCTTTCTCACATGCTGGTAATGGGGCCCACTCTCTGTGTGGCTGACACTCTTTTGGGGCTCATGCTCTGTCATACACAGCACTAGTGGACAGGGCACCCTTTAAATTGGGGTTCCCTCGAGGGCTAAGCAGATGATCCTCATGTGGGGTTTCTGGGTAGATTCACCAGACACTTCTTTCTATATGGCTGGCAGAATCTTACGTTGTGGCTCAAGAATTCCCTATCAAGAGGGCTAGGGAACCAGTAGGGTGAGGATGGATTTGTAAACACAAACTATGGTTCAATTCAGTGCCATGCGGAATCCACTTACAATGTGCAGCTGCTTATTTGAGATATCCAACAGCCGAGTAAGGGCAGATATCAGATGTTTGCTCACACTGGAGTTTGTGTCTATGATGACCGTCAAAAGGAGGGGTGGCGTCAATATCCCATGTAGGATATCCCACGTCGAGGCCAGTAATAAGCTCCAAATCGCAAGGTCCTTCTCCTTGACAGGTGGAATCTTGTTTGTTTGCTCCAGGGTCCCCCATGTGGAAATTTTGGGTAGCAGAGATCTCCAAAAGTGATGCCTGCAAAGCACACCTCCATTGAACTTTGACGCTGAGAAACATGACAGGTTCATTCTGGTGGCGCTGGGGCGAAGTTCCAAGGCCTTGAGTTGACATGGATTCTCTTGCAGATGGGTCACAATGCTGGATTGTTACCAGGGAAATCATCAAATCTGCTGGTGGCTAAGGTGCTGTGCAGGATTCTCCTACCCTGGGGGTTTGCAAAGGTCAAAGATCACGGTTTCCTTTTAGGGACAGGAGATGTTCTGGGGTGTGGCTCAAGAGAAAACCTGTTGGTATTCCAGAACAGGCCTCTGAGGACAGATGCTTGAACACCTAATTTATGGTTCCAATGAGGTCCTAGGGGTATGTCAGTTTCAATCTTCTGACTCAGGACCATTGATTTTGTTGTCTGCCTGGATGTAAGCAGGGTGATTCAGATTGCACATTTGCGTCCAGAGCAGCCGACAATATTGGGGAGGGCTCAGGAGCCATGCAGGTTTCTCCTAATTTGGAATGTTTGGGCAACTGTGACGGGCACAGTTTCCTTGGGGATGGCGGTCATGGTCCTGTGGTCTGGCTCCAGGGACCCTATCCTAGAGGGCATGCAAACCATGGTTTTGAGAGCAAAGTCTGTAAACAAAAAATCAGTTTAGGGTTGGTGGTGAGGAGATCACAGGACCAATGCATAGACATGGAAGGCAGCTCATCAGGAACTGTAAATCGGATGACTCGAAGGTGGTAGCACAGGCTTTTGTATCTTGATTGTGTGTTTCCAGAATGGCCTCTGAAGGCAGGTGTGGTCTCTTGGGTCCATGGCAGATTTTTCCGCTCTATGTTTCCTGGCAACTCCCAATAGATCGGTGGCTTTCTCTGGGAAGGGAAGAGTGCTGTGCACCACTTAGTGGTGCCCCAGAACAGGGATTCAAGGAAGGGCTCTGGGTCTGGGCCCTTGGAAAATCCCACCACGTGTTAGGATTTGGGTCAAGGGGCGTAGCAGGCCTGCAATGCAGGATCCTGAAGGTGCAACAGAGAGCGTTTGTTTGAAAGCATGCTCAGGCTTTGGGTCACAATGCCTGTTTGTGCCCAGGGCGGCCCTTATCAGTGGGCGTGATCTCATTGGCCAGACAGCTGACTCCCACACGGAGGGTTGGACACCCTTCCCAACAGCTAGGATTCATGCCATGGAGAAGGAGGAGTTCTCTATTGGGCTTCAGGTTCCCCCATTGGCAGCGATTCCAGCAAAGGTGTGGAGGCAGATGCCTGAATAGCAAGGATGCGTAAAGGTGATGGTGTAGGGCCATGGCTGGTCCCACATGATAGATATGGGTCCCGCTCTCTGGGTGGCTGAGACTAGGTTGGGGCTCAGGCTCTGTCAGACACAGCACTAGTGTCCAGGGAAACCTATAAACTGGGGTTCCCTCGAGGTCTGAGCAGATTGATCCTCATGTGAGGTTTGCGGGCAGACTCACCAGGCACTTCTTATTTCATGGGGGAGGCAGAATGCTGCGTTATGACTCGAGAATTCACTATCCAGAGGCCTTTGGTACCAGTAGGGTGAGGGTGGAACTGTAAACACATGCTATGGTTCAACTCAGTGCTAAGCTGAAAGCAGTTCCAATGTGCAGCAGCTTATTTGAGATATTCAGCACCTGAGTAAGGGTTGCTGTCAGATATTTGCTCACAACGGAGTTTGTGTCTATGGTGACTGAGAAATGGAGGGGAGGCGACAAGATGTCTTGGAGGATTTTCCATGCCAAGGCTTGTGAGATGCTCCAAACAGCAAGGTCCTTCTCCTGGACAGGTGGAGTCTGGTTTGTTTGCTCAAGTGTCCCCCATGTAGAAAGTATGGGTAGGAAAGCTCTCCCACATGGAGGCCTGGAATGTACACCTCCATTGCCCTTTGCAGCTGAGGAGCATGACATGTATGTTATGATGGCTCTGGGGAAATGGACCAAGGACTTGAGTTGACATGGAATCTCTTGAATATGGGTCACAATGCTGGTTTGTTACCAGGGAGTTTTTAGAATGTGCTGGTAGCTAAGGTGCCTTACAGGATTCCCCTACCCTTAGGGTTTGGTACAGGTCAAAGAGCACGGTATCCTTCTGGGGAAAGGGCATGTTCTGTTGTGTGGCTCAGGGACAACATGTTGTATCCTAAGTTGGTATTCCAGAAAATACCACTGAAGACAGATGCCTTAAATCTTAATCTAGGGTTCCAGTGCGTTCCGAGGGGCATGTCAGTTTCAATATTCTGACTCAGTACCATTGACATGGGTGTCCGTCTGGATGTAGGTGATCAGGTTGTTTCAGACTGTGCATTTGCATCCAGAGTTGCCGCCAACATTGGGGTGGGCTCAGGGGACTTGCAGGTTTCTCATTATCTGGAAGGTTTGGGCAACTGTGACGCACACAGTGTCATTGGGGATGGCAGCAGTCCTATGGTGTGACTCCAGAGACCCCATCCTGGAGGTCATATTAGCCATGGTTTTTGGAGAGAAATCTGCAAACACAAATTTGGGTTAAGGTTAATGGTGTGGAGGTCTCAGGCCCAATGCATAGACCTGGAGGGGACCTAGTCAGGAACTGTAATTAGGGTGATGGGAAGGTGGTAGCACAGGTTTTCCTATCTGGATTGTGTGTACAGGATGGCCTCGGTATGCAGGTGTGGTCTCATGGAGCAATGGGACACTTTTCCTCTCTAAGGATCCTGGTGGCTCCCCAAAGTTTTGTGGCTTTTTTGGGGAAGGGAAGAATGCTGTTTTGCATCTAAGTGGTGCCCCAAAGCAGGAGTTCCAGAGACGGGCTCTGGGTCTGGGCCCCTGGAAAATCCCACCCTATCTTATGATTTAGGCATAGGGGCATACCAGTACTGCGATGCGGGATCATGGTGGTGCAACTGAGAGGGATTGTTTGAAAGCATGCTCAGGCTGAGGGTCACCATGCCTGTTTGTGCCCAGGGCGGTCCTCAGGAGTGGGAGTGGTCTCATTGGCCATGCAGCTGGCTCCCACTTTGAGGGTTGGACACCCATCTCAGCAGCCCAGTTTCCTGCCATGGAGAAGGAGGTTTTCTCTATGGGGCTTCAGGTTTCCCCATTGGCAGGGATTCCAGCAAAGTTCTGGGGAAAGATGCCCAAATTTCAAGGATGGGTAGAGATGAGGAAGTAGGGCCATGGCCCGTCCCACTTGCTAGATATGGGTCTAGTTCTGTAGGTGGCTTACACTAGGTTGGGGCTCATTCTCTGACTGACACAGCACTAGTGGCTAGGGCAGCCTATAAATCGGCGTTCCCTTGAGGGCTGAGCAGATTGATCCTCATGTGCGGCTTCTGGCCAGACTCACCAGGCACTTCTTCTTTCTATAGAAAAGGCAGAATGCTGCATTCTGGCTCTAGAATTACCTATCAAGGGGCCTTGCGGACCAGTAGAGTGAGGATAGCATTGTTAACACAAGCTATGGTTCAATTTAGTGCCAAGCGGAAGCTAGTTCCAATGTGCAGCAGCTTATTAGAGATATCCAGCACCTGAGTAAGGGCAGATGTCAGATATATGCTCACACTGGAGTTTGTGTCTATGATGACTGACAAATGGAGTGGTGGCATCAAGAGGCCATGGAGGGTTTGCCACGCTGAGGATCCTTAGAGAGAAATGTCTCCCATGAACCCATGAGACCACACCTGCATTTGGAGTCCATCCTGGACACACAATTCAGATAGAAAATCCTGTGCTACCACCTTCCCATCACACTAATTACAGCTCCTGATGAGCTACCCTCCAGGTCTATGCATTGGGCCTGCAACCTCCACGCCACTAACCCTATCCTGAATTTGCATTTTCAGATTTCTCTCCAAAAACCATGGCTCACATACCCTCCAGAATATGGGTCTCTGGATCCACACCACAGGACTGTGTCGACCATCCCCAAGGAAATTGTACCCATCACAGTTGCCCAAATCTTCCAGATTAGGAGAAACCTGCAAGGCCTCTAAGCCCATGTCAATACTGTCGGGCACTCTGGACGCAAATACACAGTCTGAAACACCCTGATCACCTACATCCAGTCAGACAGCCATGTCAATGTTCCTGAATCAGATGATTGAACCTGACATGCCTCTATGACCTCATTCGAACCGGGATTAGGTTTTCAGGCATCTGTCCTCAGGATCCTGTTCTGGAATAACAACTTATGATACAACAAGTGGTCACTGAGACACACAAAAGAACATCTCCTGTCCTCAGAAGAAAACCGTGCTCTTCGACCTGTGCCACACCCTTAGGTTAGCAGATTCTTGCACGGCACCTTAGCCACCAGAACATTTTATGATCTCTCTGGTAACAAACCAGCATTGTGGCCAATCTGCAAGAGATTCCATGTCAACTCAAGGCATGGTCCTTCACCCCAGAGCCAACAGAACGAACTTGCCATGTTCCTCAGGTGCAATGGTCAATGGAGGTGTGCTTTCCAGAGATCCTTGCAGGAGAGCTCTGCTACCCAAACTTTCCACATGGGGGACCCTGGAACAAACAAACCAGACTCCACCTGTCCAGTAGAGGGAAATCTTGCTGTTTGGAGCATCTCGCAAGCCTCAGCATGGGAAATCCTCCATGGCCTCTTGACAGCATCACTCCATTTGTCGGTCATCAAGACACAAACTCCAATGTGAGCCAATATCTGACATCCGCCCTTACTCTGGTGCTGGTTATCTCGAATAATCCTCTGCACATTGGAACTGCCTTCTGCCTAACACTGAATTGGACCATAGCCTGTGTTTACAATTCCATCCTCATCCTACTGGCCCCCAAGGCTGCTTGATAGGTAATTCTAGAGCCAGAATGCCGCATTCTGCCTTCCCATAGAAAGATGTGCCTGGTGAGTCTGCCCACAAACCCCATATAAGAATCAATCTGCTCGGACCTCGAGGAAAACCTGATTTATATGCTGCCCTGGACACTAGTGCTGTGTCTGACAGATCCTGAGCCTCGAACTAGTGTGAGCCACCCAGTGAGTGGGCCCCATATCTAGCATGTGGGACCGGCCATGGCCTTACTCCATCATCTCTACCCATGCTTGGTATTCAGGCACCTGTCACCAGACCTTTGCTGGAATCCCTGCCAATGGGGGAACCTGAAGCCCAAGGGAGAACTCCTCCTTCCCCAAGGCAGGAAAATCTGGCTATTCAGATGGGTGTCCAACCCTCAAAGTGGAAGCCAGCTGTATGGCCAAAGAGACCACGTCCTCTCCTGAGGGCCGCCCTTAAAACAAAGAGGCATTGTGACACATACCTTGAGTATTTTTCAAAAAAGCCATCTCAGTTGCCCCAGCATGATCCTGCATTGCAGGCCTGGTACGCCCCTCTGCCCAAATTCCAACCCTAGGTGGGATTTTCCAGCCACCCAGACCCAGAGCCATTCTCTGGCATCCCTGTATTGGGGCACCCCTAAGATGGTAAACAGCACTCTTCCCTCCCTCAAAAAAGCCACCAAACTATGGAGAGTCACCAGGATCCTTAGAAAGGAAATGTCTCCCATGGACCCAAGACACCATACCTGCATTCCGAAGCCATCCTGGACACATAATCCAGATAGAAAAGCCTGTGCTACGGCCTTCCAGTCACCCTAATTACAGTTCCTGATGAGCTGCCCTCCAGGTCTACACATTGGGCCTACGATCACCATGCCACTAACCTTAATCCAAATTGGTGTTTACTGAATTCTCTCCCAAAACAATGGCTCACATGCCCTCCAGGGTAGGGTCTCTGCATCCATACCACAGGACTGCGCCTGCCATTCCCAAGGAAATTGTGCCCATCACAGTTTTCCAAACCTTCCAGATTAGGAGAAACATGCAAGGCCCCTGAGCCCACAACAATATTGGGGGCCGCTCTGGACTCAAATGTGCAGTCTGAAACACCCTGTTCACCTACATCCAGGCAGACAGCCAAGTCAACGGTCCTGAGTCAGAAGATTGATCCTTACATGCCCCTAGGACCTCAATGGAACCCTAGACTAGGTTTTCAGGCATCTGTCCTCAGAGGCCTGTTCTGGAACACCAACTTATGATAGAACATGTGGTCCCTGAGCCACACAACAGAGCATCTCCAGTCCCCAGAAGGAAACCGTGCTCTTCGACCTTTGCCAAACCCTCAAGATAGGAGAATCCTGCATGGCACCATAAACACCACCACATTCTAAGATCTCCCTGGTAACAAACCAGCATTGTGATCCATCTACAAGAGATTCCATGTCAACTCACGGCCTTGGTACTTCGCCCCAGAGCCAGCAGAACGAACCTGCCATGTTCCTCAGCTGCAATGCTCAGTGGAGGTGTGCTTTCCAGGCTTCCATGCGGGAGTGCTCTGTTACCTAAACTTTCCACATGGGGAACCCTGCAGCAAACAAACCAGGCTCCACCTGTCCAGTAGAAAGAAGCTATGCAGATTGGAACATCACACAAGCCTCAGCGTGGGAAATCCTCTAAGGCCTCTTGATGCCACCCCTCCATTTGTCCTTCATCAAAATCACAAACTCCAGTGTGAGAAAATATCTGACATCCGCTCTTTGCTCAAGGGCTGGATATCTCGAATAAGCCACTGCACATGGGAACTGCCTTCCGCTTGGCACTGAATTGAATCATAGTTTGTGTTTACAATTCCTTCCTAACCCTACTGGTCCCAAAGCCCCCTTGATAGGGAATTCTGGAGCCACAACGCCACATTCTGCCTTCCCCATAGAAAGATCAAGTGCCTGGTGAGTCTGACCAGAAACAGCACATGATAATCAATCTGCTCTGCCCACGAGGGAACCCTGATTTATAGGCTGCCCTGGCCACTAGCACTGTGTCTGACATTGCCTGAGTCCCGACCTAGTGTCAGCAATCCAGAGAGGGGGCCCCATTCCGTCATGTGAGACCCGCCATGGGACAAGTCCATCATCACTACCCATCCTAGGTATTAAGGCACATTTTCCCCAGACTTTTGATGGAATCCCTGCCAATGGGGGAACATGAAGCACATAGAGAACTCCTCCTTCCATATGACAAGAAACCTGGATATTGGGATGGGTGTCCAAACCTTAAAGTGGGAGATGGCTGCATGGCCAATGAGACCATGCCCCCACTTGAGGGACGCCCTGGGTACAAACAGGCATTGTGACCCTCAGCCTGAGTGAGCTTTCAAGCAAGCCCTCTCAGTGGCACCACGAGGATCCCTCATTGCAGAACTTGTAAGCCCCTAGACCCAAATCCTAACCCTTGGTGGTTTTTCCAGTCCAAGAGACTGGAAGCCCATCTCTGGAATCCCTGTTTTGGGGCACCCCTAAGGTGCAAAACAACACTCTTCCCATCCCCGAAAAAGCCACCAAATTATGGGGAGCCACCTGTATCCTTAGAGATGAGAAATCTCCCATGGACCCATGAGACCAAAACTGCATTCTGAGGCCATCCTGGACAAGCAAACCAGATAGAAAAGCCTGGGCAACCGCCTTCCAGTCACCCTAATCACAGTTCCAGATGAGCTGCCCTCCAGGTCTCCTCATAGGGCCTCCAATCACCTTGCCACTAACCCTAACCAAATTTGTGTTTGTAGACTTCTCTCCCAAAACCATGGTTCACATGCCCTCCAGGATGGGGTCTCTGAGGCAACACCACAGGACTGTGCCTGCCATCCCCAAAGAAACTATACCCATCACAGTTGCTTAAACCTTCCAGATGAGGAGAAACCTGCAAGTCCCTAGAGCCCACCCTAAGATTGGCGTCTGCTCCGGACACAAATTTGCAGTCTGAAACACCCTGATCACCTACATCAGGGAGACATCCAAGTCCATGGTCCTGAATCAGAAGATTTAATCTGACATGCCCCTAGGAACCCTAGATTAGGTTCTCAGGCATCTGTCCTGAGGAACCTGTTCTGGAATACCAACTTATAATACAACATGTGGTCCCTGAGCCTCAAAACATAACATTTCCTGGACCCAAAAGAAAACTGTTCTCTTTGTCCTGTGCCAAACCATCAGTGTAGGAGACTACTGCACAGCACCTTAGCCACCAGCACATTCTAAGATATCGCTGGTAACAATCCAGCATTGTGATCCAACTTTATGAGATTCCATGTCAACTCAAGGTCTTGGTACTATGCCCCAGAGCCACCAAGACATACCTGCCATGCTCCTCAGCTGCAATAGTCAATGGAGGTGTGCTTTCCAGGTTTCCGCGCGGGAGAGCTCTGCTCCCAAACTTTCCACATGGGGAACCCTGGAGCATAAAATCCAGGCTCCACTTGCCCAGCAGAAGAAATCCTTGATGTTTGGAGCATCTCACAAGAAATCCTTGCTGTTTGGAGCATCTCACAAGCACTTCACATCCCTCAGCGTGGGAAATCCTCCATGGCATCTTGAAGACACCCCTACATTTGTAGGTCACCATCGACACAAACTTCAGTGTGAGCAAACATCAGACATCCGTCCTTACTCAAGTGATGGATATCTCTAATCAGCCACCTCACATTGGAACTGATTTCCGCTTGGCACTGAATTGAACCGTAGCTTGTGTTTACAATTCCAACCTCACTCTGGTAGTCCCCAAGCCCACTTGATGAGGGATTCTGGAGCCACAAGGCAGCATTCTGCCTTACACATAGAAGATTGAAATCCCTGGTGTGTCTGCCCAGAAACCCCACATGAGGATCAATCTTCTTGGCCCTCGAGGGAACCCCGATTTATAGGCTGCCCTGACAAGTAGTGCTGTGTCTGATAGAGCCTGAGTACCAACCTAGTGTCAGCAACCCAGAGTGGGACCCATATCCATCATATGAGACCCGCCATGGGACAAGTCTGTCATCTCTACCCATCCTTGTTATTCGGGCACCTTTCCCCAGACTTTTGGTGGAATCCATGCCAATGGACGAACCTGAAGCACATAGAGAACTCCTCCTACCCCCTGGCAGGAAACCTGGGTATTGGGATGGTGTCCAACCCTCAACGTGGGAGACAGCTACATGGCCAATGCAACCATGCCCACACTTGAGGGAAGCCCTGGGTACAAACAGGCAATGTGACCCTCAGTCTGAGCAGGTTTTCAAACATGCCCACTCATTTGCACCACCAGGATCCCGCATTGCAGGTCTGATATGCCCCAGGCCCAAATCCTAACCCTTGGTGGGATTTTCCATGCAAGCACACCCAGAGCCCTCCTCTGGAATCCCTGTATTGCAGCACCCCTAAATTGGAAAACAGCAGTCTTCCCTTCCTGAAAAAGTCACCAAATTATGGGGACCTGCCAGGATCCTTAGAGAGGAAATGTCTCCCATGAATCCATGAGACCACACCTGCAATCTGACGCCATCCTGGACACACAATTCAGATAGAAAAGCTTGTGCTACATTCTTCCAGGAGCCAAAACTACAGTTCCTAATAAACTGTCCTCCTGGTCTATTCATTGGACCTGTGATCACTTTGGCACTCACCCTAACCTGAATTTGTCTTTGCATACTTCTCTCACAAAACCATCAGTCACATGCCCTCCAGGATAGGGTCTGTGGATCCACACCACAGTACTGTGCCTGCCATCCCCAAGGAAACTGTCCCCTTCACAGTTGCCCAAACCTTCCAGATTAGGAGATAGCTGCAAGACGCCTGAGCCCACCCCTATATTGGCGGGCTCTCTCTACGAAAATGTGCAGTCTGAACCTCCCTGATCACCTACATCCAGGCAGACAGCCAAGTCAATATTCCTGAGTCAGAAGAATGAACCTGATATGCCCCTAGGACCTCAATGGAACCCTAGATTAGGTTTTCAGGCATCTGACCTCAGGGGCCTGTTCTGGGATACTAACTTAGGATACAACCTGTGGTCCCTGAGCCACACAACAGACCATCTCCTGTCCCCAGAATGAAGCCATGCCCTTCAATCTGAGCCAAACCCTCAGGGTAGGAGAATCCTGCACAGCATTTTAATTACCAACACATTCTAAGATCTCCCTGGTAACAAACCAGCATTGTGGCCCATCTGCAAGAGATTCCATGTCAACTCAAGGCCTTTGTACTTCATCCCAGAGCCACTAAAACGAACATGCCATGTTCCTCAGATGAAATGGCCAATGGAGGTGTGTTTTCCAGGCATCTATGCGGGAGAGCTCCGCCATCCAAACTTTCCATATGGGGGACCCCGGAGCAAAAAAACAGACTCCACCTGTCCAGTAGAAGGAAACCTTGCTGTTTGGAGCATCTCACAAGCCTCAGCATGGGGAATACTCCATGGCCTCTTGACGCCACCCCTGCATTTGTCCGTCATTATAGACACTAACTCCAGTGTAAGCAAACATCTGACATCTGCCCTTACTGAGGTGCTGGAAAGCTCGAATCAGCTGCAACACATTGGAACTGACTTCTGCTTGCCACTGAATTGAACCATAGGTGGTGTTTACAATTCCGTCCTCAACCTACTGTTCCCCAATCCCTCTTGATTGGGAATTCTGGAGCCACAAGGCAGCATTATGCCTTCCTCATAGAAAGAAGAAGCTCCTGGTGAGTCTACCCAGAAACCCCACATGAGAATTAATCTGCTCGGCCCTCGAGGGAACCCCAATTTATAGGCTTCCCTGGCCACTATTGCTGTGTCTGATAGAGCCTGAGCCCAACCTAGTGTCTGCCACACAGAGAGAGGGACCCATATCTAGCATGTGAGACTGGTCATGGCCCATGTCCGTCATCTCTACCCATCTTTTGGTATTCAGGCACCTATTCCCAGACTTTTGTTGGAATCCCTGGCAATGGGGGACCTGAAGCACAACAGAGAACCCATCCTTCCCATGGCAGGAATGCTGGTAGATGCAATGGGTGTCCGATCCTCAAATAGGGAGCCAGCTGCATGGCCAATGAGACAACGCCTACTCCTGAGAGCCGTCTTAGGCAAAAACAGGCATTGTGATCCTTATACTGAGCATGCTTTCAAACAAACCCTCTCAGTTGCACTATCAGGATCACGCATTGCAGGCCTGTTATGCCCCTAGGCCCAAATCCTAACCCTTGGTGGGATTTTCCAGAGGCCACGACCCAGTACCCATCTCTGGATTCCCTGTTGTGGGGCGCCCCTAAGATAGAAAACAGCACTCTTCCCTTCCCCAAAAAAGCCACAAAACTATAGGAGCCACCAGGATCATTGGAGAGGAAAAGTCTCCATGGACTCATGAGACCACATCTGCATTTCGAGGCCATCAGGAACACACTAGATATAAAAGCCTGTGCTACTCCCTTTCCGTTACCTTAATTACAATTCCTGACGATGTGCCATCCAGGTCTATGCATTGGACCTGAGATCACCTCGCCACTAACCCTAACCCGAATTTGTGTATGCAGACTTTTCTCCAAAACCATGGGTCACAGACACTCAAGGATGAGGTCTGTGAATCTACACTACAAGACTATTCCTACTATCCCCAAGGAAACTGTGCCCATCACAGTTGCCCAAACCTTCCAGATTAGGAAAAACCTGGAAGACGCATGAGCCCACCCCAATATTGGCGGATGCTCTCTACAAAAATGCTCAGTCTGAAACACCCTGATCACTTACATCCAGGCAGAGAGCCAAACAAATGGTCCTGAGACAGTAGATTTACTCTTAATGCTCCTAGGAACACATTGGAACACTAGATTAAGGTCTCAGGCATCTGTCCTCAGGGTTCAGTTCTTGAAGGCCAACTTATGATACAACATATGGTCCCTAAGCCAAACAACAGAACATCTCCTGTCCCCAGAAGGAAACTGTGCTCTTTGACCTGTGCCAAACCCTCAGGATAGGAGAATCCTTCATGGCACCATAGCCACCAACACATTGTAAGATCTCCCTAGTAGCAAACCAGCATTGTTGCCTATCTTCAAGAGATTCCATGTCAACTCAAGGCCTTGGTCCTTCGCCCCAGAGCCACCAGAACGAACCTGCTATGTTCCTCAGTTGCAATGGTCAATAGAGGTGTGCTTTCCAGGCATCCATGCCGGATAGCTCTGCTAACCAGACTTTCAACATGGGGGACCCTGGAGCAAACAAACCAGACTCCACCTGTCCAGTAGAAGGAAACCTTGCTGTTTGGAGCATCTCAAAAGCCTTAGCGTAGGAAATCCTCCATGACCTCTTGAGGCCACCCCTCCATTGGTCCGTCATCATAGACACAAACTCCAGTGTGTGCAGACATCTGACATCTGCCCTTACTCAGGTGTTGGATATCTAGAATAAGCCGATGCACATTCGAACTCCCTTCCACTTGGCACTGATTTGAACTGAAGCTTGTGTTTAGAATTCCATCCTCACCTCACTGGTCACCAAGCCCTCTTGATAGGGAATTCTGGAGCCACAGTGCAGCATTCTGCCTTCCCCATAGAAAGAAGAAATGCCTGGTGAGTCTGTCCAGAAACCCCACATAACGATCAACACGTTTGGCCCTCGAGGAACCCTGATTTATTGGCTACCCTGGCCATTAGTACTGTGTCTGACAAAGCCTGAGCCCTGACCTACTGTAAGCCACCCAGAGATCCGACTCCTTATCCAGCATGTGAGATTGGCCATTGCCCAATCGGTCATCTCTACCCATCCTTGGTATGCAGGCACCTGTCCCCAGACCTTTGCTGGAATCCCTGTCAATGGGGGAACCTGAAGCACAATAGAGAACTCTTCCTTCCCCATGGCAGGAAACCTGGCTGTTGGGATAGAGGTACAACTCTCAAAGTGGGAGCCAGTTGCATGGCCAATGAGACTACGCCCACTCCTGAGGTCCACCCTAGGCACAAACAGGTATAGTGACCCCCAGCCTGAGCATGCTTTCAAACAAGCCCTCAGTTGCACCACCAGGATCCCACATTGCAAGTCTGGTATGCCCATAAGCCAAAATCCTAACCCTTGGTGTGATTTTCCAGGCACCCAGACCCAGAACACGTCTCTAAAATCCCTGTTGTTGGGCACCCCTAAGATTGAAAACAACTCTCTTCCCTTCCCGGAACAACGACCTAACTATGGGGAACCACCAGGATCCTTAGGGAAGAAAAATCTCCAAGGACACAGGAGAATACACCTGCATTCTGAGGCTATCCAGGACACACAATCCAGATAGAAAAGCCTGTGCTATCCCCTTCCAGTCACGTTAATTA
Source organism: Neogale vison (assembly GCF_020171115.1). Lineage (NCBI taxonomy): Eukaryota > Metazoa > Chordata > Mammalia > Carnivora > Mustelidae > Neogale > Neogale vison. Next base: position 111,560,616 of record NC_058092.1, read on the forward strand.
CAGTTCCTGATGAGCTGCCCTCTAGGTCTAAACCTTGGCCCAGCAATCACCACACCACTAACCCTAACCTGAATTTGTCTTTGCAGACTTCTCTCCCAAAAGCATGGCGAATATGCCCTCAAGGTTGGGGTCTCTGGATTCACACCACAGAACTGTGCCTGCCATCCCCAAGGAAACTATGCCCGTCACAGTTGCCCAGACCTTCCAGATTAGGAGAAACCTTCAAGACCCCTGAGCCCACCCCAACATTGGCTCCACTCTGTATGCAAATACAGTCTGAAACTCCCTGATCATCTATATCCAGGTATATAGCCAATTCAATGGTCCTAAAACAGAAGATTGAACCTGACATGCCCTTGGACCTCATTGGAAACCTTGATTAGGTTTTCATGCATCTGTCCTCAGAGTTCTGTTCTGGAACACCAACTTATGATATAGAATGTGGTCCCTTAGCCACACAACAGCACATCTCCTGTCCCCAGAAGAAAACTGTGCTCTTCGTCCTGTGTCAATCCCTCAGGATAGGAGAATCCTGCACGGAGCCTCACCCACCAGGACATTCTAAGATCTCCCTTGTAACAATGAAGCATTGTGGCCCCTCTGCAAAAAACTCCATTTCAACTCAAGGTCTTGGTCCTTCACCCCAGAGCCACCAGAACTAACCTGCCATGTTCCTCTGCTGCTGTGGTCAATGGAGGTATGCTCTCCAGGCATCCATGCCAAAAAGTTCTGCTATCCAGACTTTCCACATTGGGGACCCTCACGCAAATAAACCAGACTCCACCTATCCAGTAGAAGACACCTTACTGTTTGGAGCATCTCAAAAGCCTCATCGGGGGAAATACTCCATGGCCTCTTGACGCCACCCCTCCATTTGTGAGTCATCAAAATAGAAACTCTAGTGTGAGCAAAAATCTGACAACTTCCTTACACAGGTGCTGGATATCTTGGAAAAGATGCTTCACATTGGAACTGCGTTCCACTTGGCACTGAATTGAACCTTAGCTTGTGTGTACAATTCCATCCTCACCCTACTGGTCCCCAAGGCCTCTTGATATTGAATTCTGGAGCCGCAACGCAGCATTCTGCCTTGCCCATTGAAAGAAGAAGTGCCTTCTGAGTCTGTCCAGAATCCCCACATGAGGATCAGTCTGCTCAGCCCTGGAAGAAACCCTGATTTATAGGTTGCTCTTGCCAATAGTGTTGTGTCTGACAAAGGTTGAGCCATGAACCAGTGTCGCTTTCACCATCAAGAATGACCCGGGGGCACACAGGGTGGCAAGCTTCTTTATTGTGCTCTCTTCATAGCCTCTCCTCCTGCGCCACGATCTGGGGGCAGCCCTGTCCCTGGGACGCCCCGCTCGAAGCAGCCCCGTCTGGGGGCCCCGGGGGTCTCCACCGCGTGCACCGCGCCACAGTGCCGGGAACCCGTGCTGGTCCACCGCTCCCGCGGCCCCGCGCTCCTCCCCTACACGGAAGTTCACGCATATATATACAGTTTGTAACAGCCAATGAGCAGCCCTTACATGCAGCGCGCGCATGATCATTCCCTTCCACCACCTAAGGGTCCCGCAGTGTTCATGCACCTCTTACATAAGCTGTCAGCCAATCACATCTAGTTCCTCAAAAGCGCATGCGCCATTTTGTTCTTATTCTGCCAGCGTGGCTCCCGACAGCTCCCCCTTTTTTATTTTATTTATATGTGATGGCTGAGACCGTGCCTGTCTTAGGCTGCCGATCCTTACTACCCATGCTTACCCATCATCGGGTACTCCTCCTGGTCGAGGGGCCCCTGTCTTAGGTTGCTATGGTGTGGGATCAGTCTTACCCGTCTTTGACTACCAGTCTAGCATGCCTAGCCATACATGGGGGGAGGTACCAGCCTCGAGAGCCATCATGGCCTGGGCCATGAGTTGTTGCTGTCGACGTTGTCGACGACCGAGGCTACAAAACCAGCGTATCATAAATACATTGGCTATCACTAGCAGGATGGCCAAAGCTCCCAGGCCGGCCCATTGTTTGAGGAACGAGACTGATTGCTGCAGCATGTTAAGCCAATCTTGGACTGAGGCAATGGGCACCTTAGTGGCATTTAGGGTGACAGTTTGGGCTCTCAACTGTCGGGTTAAATTCTGGAACTTGAGATTCCAGGTACCATTGAGCATATGTCCCAGCTGTTTGGAGAGATTTGCCGCAATAGTTAAATTACTATAAGTTACTGGGGTAACACAGAGTCCTGGCATGTTGCTTATGCATCCAACAGCCAATAATGACCCCAGGATATCAACCTGTTCTACTAGATCTACTCTCTGATTTACAATGAGAATCCCTGCATGTAAATGTCCATTGATTTGGTCTTGTGTTGCGAGAGCCTCGGCCACCAGTCCTGTGACGTTGTTGACAGTTGCAGCAGTTTGTACTGATGTTGTTAGCGCCATTGCTGCAGCGGCTGCAGCGGCCGTAGACGCTGCAATGGCTGCAATTATGGCTGAGTGATCCCAAAGTCTCGTTTGTGGCGAAGCAACACCGGCAAATTGTTCGAGTCCACTTGTAGAATATCTGATTCATTTGTCAGGGGCAGTGGGAACGGTCACGCTTTCACGAGAGCCCACAGCTAACTGGCTCCGCCGTTGTCTTGGTGTTGGGATGTAGATTTATCATCATCATCATCCACAGGGTCCACAGGATCCATGACCTCCATCCTCGTGAGCCTCTCCGGCACCCAGATTGGAGTTGGCGCATCCTGAGGAAAAACACAGAGAGATCCTCGGTGCCATCGGAGCACCGGGTCCGGGCCTCTCCAGAGACCTGTAAGTATATCTTTCCATTTGACCATCATTTGCATCTTTTTTTGCTGGCCCAATGTCGCTCTGCAGCGGAAAGGCCATCTTTGTCCAGGGTTAGAAAAGAAGATGTGGTATATATACACAATGGAATTATATGCAGCCATCAAAAGAAACGAAATCTTGCCATTTGCGACAACATGGATGGAACTAGAGCGTATCATGCTTAGCGAAATAAGTCAAGCAGAGAAAGACAAATATCATATGATCTCCCTGATATGAGGAAGTGGTGATGCAACATGGGGGCCTAAGTGGGTAGGAGAAGAATCCATGAAACAAGATGGGATAGGGAGGGAGACAAACCATAAGTGACTCTTAATCTCACGAAACAAACTGTGGGTTGCTGGGGGGAGGGGGGTTGGGAGAAGGGGGGTAGGGTTATGGACATTGGGGAGGGTATGTGCTTTTGGGTAAATTGGAAGGGGAGATGAACCATGAGAGACTATGGACTCTGAAAAACAATCTGAGGGGTTTGAAGTGGCGGGGGGGGTAGGAGGTTGGGGTACCAGGTGGTGGGTATTATAGAGGGCACAGCTTGCATGGAGCACTGGGTGTGGTGAAAAAATAATGAATACTGTTTTTCTGAAAATAAATAAATTGGAAAAAAAATTAAAAAAAGAAAATTTAAAATGAAGTTTACTAGGTTAGTGAGATCATTAGGTGTGTTGTAGTCCTCCCCTATTCCCCCTTTTTTTAAATTTTTTGTAGGGTTGTTTTAAATGTTAGGTGGGCTCTCTCCACTACTCCTTGACCTTGTGGATTATATGGTATTGCAGTGCTATGTTGAATATTGTAGCATGCTAAAAAACTCTTAAGAGTTTTGGAGGTTTAAGCAGGTGCGTTATCTGTTTTTAGGTTTTTAGGTACTCCCCAGCATGCAAAACTGCGCAAGCAATGGGTCATCACATTCTTTGCATTTTCACCCCTTAGGGGGGTTGCACTGATTATTCCAGAGCAGGTGTCAACACTTAAGTGTAAATATTGTTGCTGACCAAAGGATGGTATGTGAGTTACATCCATCTGCCAAAGATGATTAGGCAACAAACCTTTTGGGTTTACTCCTAAGGAGGGTGTAGGAAGGTGCACAGTGCAATTACCACATCCTTTCACTATATCACGTGCGTCTGCTCTTGAAATATTAAATCGCGTTTTTAGGGTTAGGGAGTTCACATGCCATTTTTTATGATATTCTCTAACCTCTTCTATTGTCCCACAGAAATCAAATTTTGCATTAGCATCGGCTATTTTATTTCCTTCTGCCATAGACCCTGGCATTTCTGAATGAGCTCTAATATGTCCAATGTAGAAGGGTGCGTGCCTAGCCAACACTGCCTCCTGTAAACTTGTCAGCAAAGAAGAGATAGGTGATTGATTGGTGGAGATAATGGCTGTTTCTATCAGCCGAGTGGCGGCAACTGCATATTTACTGTCTGAGATTATATTGATGGGTTGATCACCAAATCTTTGTAAGACTATGATGACCATTAGCAATTCAGTTCGTTGGGCTGAGTTTGCAGGCACCACCACAGATGTAACTTGTCCATTAATGACGTAAGCACCCGTTCCTTGCTTACTGCCGTCAGTGAATATTGTGGTGGCACCAGCTAAGGGTTCTAGCCTGCATGTCTTTGGCCAAATGAGTTGGGTATCCTTACAGAAATCAATTAATGGGTGTGATGGGTAATGGTTATCAAATCTGACAGGATAGGAGGTTGTTACAATGGCCCAATCATCGACAGTGTTTGTAAGGATGTCTAGCTGGTTCTTGTCATAAGGGACTACACATATGTCAGGCAGCCTTCCGAGAATTCGTATGCTTGCCTTAAGGACTTTGTTAGCTACAGTAGCCACCGCAGTGGTGTAAGGGGTAATGACCCGGGTAAGGTTATGTGGTAAATAAATCCACTGTAGGGGTCCTCCTTGCCATAACACTCCCGTAGGCGATCCCGGGGATGGGATGACTATGGCATATACAGGTTTTTCTAGATCACATCTGTCTGCTGTCGTTAGGGCTAACCTATTTTCAACTAACTGTAAAGCTTTGATGGCATTCGGGGTGAGTGCTCTTGGAGAATCCAATTTAGGGTACCCAGGCAGGATTTCAAATAATGGCTTCAACTCTGATGTAGTTATTTTTAAGTATGGTCATATCCAGTTAATATCGCCTAAAAGTTTTTGAAAATCATTTAATGTTTTGAGCTGGTCTTTACGGATATGCATTCTCTGTGGTGTTACTATAGAATTGGAGACTTGTAAGCCTAGGTATTCCTTTAAATTTCCCATTTGAATTTTTTCTGGGGAGATTGTTAACCCCCATATAGCCAATTGTTGCTGTAAATAGGTCAGCGCAGCTGGGAGAGTCTGCGCATCATTACCACAAATTAGAATATCATCCATATAGTGATAACAGTAAACATTTGGGAACGCATTTCGGAATGACTTTAGAGCCCTGCTGACATATATCTGACACATGGTCGGACTATTGGCCATACCTTGAGGGAGCACTGTCCACTCATATCTGCGATCAGGCTCAGTATGATTGATGGCTGGCAAGGTAAAAGCAAATCTTTTTGTGTCATCTTGATGTAGGGGTATGGAAAAGAAACAATCCTTAATATCAATTACTATAGAAGGCCAATCTTTAGGCAAGGCAGTGACAACTGGGAGACCTAGTTGGATGGGTCCCATTATTTGCATCTGGCTATTTATTCGTCTTAAATCATGTAATAATCTCCATTTTCCTGATTTTTTTCTTTATAACAAATATGGGGGTATTCCAGGGAGATACTGATTCACGTAAGTGCCCAGCTTTAAGCTGTTCCTCAACCAAATGTTTTGCAGCTGTTAATTTTTCTTTTGTCAATGGCCACTGAGGCACCCATCGTGGTGTGTCATCCTTCCATTCAATCTTTATTGCCTCAGTGGCCACTGGGAAAAACCCTGGCCTCCCATGGGTGTTGGTTCAGGAGTCCCCTGCCCTTTTGGGCCCAGGCCGTGACCAGGTTTATAGTCCATGGCTTTCATCATATTTCTAGCGTTGTCACTATAAATTCTTTCTGTGGTTAATACAACATCCATTTGTCCAAGTACATCTCGTCCCCAGAGGGTTATTGGGAGAGAACATACATAGGGCTGAAAAACCCCCTTATGGTCTTCCTCATCCTCCCAATCTAGTGAGGAGGCACTGATATCTGGGCTGGTGGCTACTCCTAACCCTCTCAGAGTTTGGTTGGCCTTAACGAGTGCCCATTGTTTTGGCCAATCTACTAGATTTATTATACTCTTATCTGCTCCTGTATCCAATAGTCCCCAGAATTGTTTTCCTCTTATTTTTAGAAATGTCATAGGCCTATCTTTCATGTCCATTGTTAAACAGGCTAGAGAAGTCCCTGTTGATCTGAACCCTCCACTCCTTTGCCTGCCTGTAGATTCATAATTGTCATGTTTACTAGGCAGTATCAAAAGTTGAACAATTCTATCCCCTGGATTGATAACTGAGATGCCCTTTGGGGATGACACTAGGATTTTTACCTCCCCTGTAAAATCTGGATCTATCACCCCAGGGTGGACAATAAGGCCTCGCAGGGTGGAAGAGCTTCTGCCTAGAAGTAGTCCTACTGTGCCCTCCGGTGGGCCCCTGTGAAAGTCAGAGGGCAGTGCCTGCACTCCCATTTCTGGGGTTAAGACCAATCTGGTGGTGGCACAGATGTCAAGTCCTGCTGAGCCTGAGGTGGCTCTTCTGGGCCTGTCGGTGGGTACAATTGTCTCGGCACTTGTGGCAGCGTCATAACTGCCCCGTACATTTGATTCGGGCCCCAGGGGGATGGGCCCTGCTTCCCGTTTTTTGCATTTCCCCAGTTATTTGTGGGAAGGACGTTTCCTTCAATATCAGCCACAGAGCGACATTCACTAGCCCAGTGATTTCCTTTTCTGCACCTCGGGCAAAGTTGCGGTTTAGGGCCTCCCTGCAGTTTAGCCAAGGGTGCTCCTTCTGGCCTTACAAACTTCACTGGCTGCGGCTGTTTCTGTCCCCCCGCTTGGGTCCCTCGTTTTGGGCAATCCCTTTTCAGATAGCCTTCCTGGCCACACAGGAAGCACCCTTTGGGACGAGTCCCCCCAGTGCCTTGTAAGGCCTGTGTGAAGGCGGCGGCCATAACTTGACCTTGGACCATTGGTCCCGAGATGTCTCTGCAGACTTTAATATATGCTGACAAATCCTTCGCCCTCCAAGGCCTAATGGCTTCTCTGCACCATTTATTAGCTTTCTCAAAGGCTAGCTGCTTGACCAATGGCATAGCTGTGTCCGCGTCCCTGAACATTCTGCCTGCTGTTTGCATTAATCTGTCCACAAAGTCTGCATAAGGTTCATTTGGTCCTTGTATCACCTTGGACAGTTGCCCCTGTAAGTCTCCTGCCCCCCGCAGAGTCCTCCAAGCCCTTAAAGCTGCATTTGCTACCTGCTGATACACTCCAGGTGGATAATTGCTCTGTGCATGGGATCCGAGGTATTGTCCTGTGCCTGTTAACATGTCTATGTTCCATTGAGGATTACCTGCAGCTGTATTTCTCCACGCTGTGTCCTGACATTTATCCTGATTTTGGATCTTCCACTCCAAATATTGACCTCCGGTCAAAACCGCTTTAGCTAGGTTGCCCCAGTCCTCAGGAGTGAGGAAAAGGCTCCCTATAGTTTCTACCAGGGACAAAGTAAAGGCAGCCTGGGGCCCATAAGACATGACTGCCTCCATTAATTGCTTTACTAGTTTAAAGTCCAGAGGTTGGTGATATCTCTGTTGATTCTGATCCTCCATAACGGGGAAAAACCCCCTTTCTGGACCAAGAACCTCCCTCCAGTTTTGAGCAGTGCAAGTTGGACAATGGCAAGTTCTGGAACAGCTAGATCTATAAGGTGGAGGCCACTCATAAGGTGGAGCGGTTGGGCCGGGTTGCGGAAAAGTAGGATCCACCATCGCTGTAGCTTCCACTTTTAATTTTAACTGCACCACAGCTTCCTCTTGCAATTTTTACTCCGCCATGGCCTTTCTTAGTGCTTCCTCTTTTTTCTCAAGCTGTTTTGTAAGCTCCTCTAAGGCCTGTAGACCTTGTGATTCCTCCCTTCTATTTTTCTCCTTTTCTTCTATGTCATTTAGCTCACTGTCCAAGAGCCCTTCTGAGCTTTCACTTTCGGAATCAGAGTCTCGTGAGGACCCTTTACGGGACTCCTCCTTCACCTGCTCAAAAACTTTCTCTCCCTGTTGCACTGCTTGCCTTAAGGGCTCTCGTGTAGATTGTAAGCAGACCCTCACCAAAGACCACACGGCAAGATTTCCAGGTGCGATATTTGGACTGCGCCTGAGATCTTCCCCTAAATGCTCCCATTGCGGAATATTCAGCAGCCCCTCCTCTAGGAACCAGGGAGCGACCTCCTCCACCTCTCTTAAAAATGAGAGGGCCGTTTTCGCTTTCAAGGGTGTGCCATTTGCCTTAAGAAGGTCCCTTAACGGCCCCTCCATTCTATACCTAGCCATCTCGTTTCCCATTCCGGAAACCTTTACTTTTCTCATCCCTAAGGAACTTCCCTGTCATAAGACAGAAATGGGTGCACTCTTACCTTATCGTTGCCTAGCTCCCGTGTGTCCTCCCGCCACATAAGCGCTACCGGGTTTCGGCACCACGTGTCGATCTCACCATCAAGAACGACCCGGGGGCACACAGGTGGCAAGCTTTTTTATTGCGCTCTCTTCATCTCTCCTCCTGCGCCGCGATCTGGGGGCAGCCCTGTCCCTGGGACGCCCCGCTTGAAGCAGCCCCGTCCGGGGGCCCTGGAGGTCTCTGCCGCACGCACCGCGCTGCAGCGCCGGGAACCCGTGCTGGTCCACCGCTCCCGCGGCCCCTCGCTCCTCCCCTACACGGAAGTTCATGCATATATATATATACAGTTTGTAACAGCCAATGAGCAGCCCTTACATGCAGTGCTCGCATGATCATTCCCTTCCACCACCTAAGGGTCCCGCAGTGTTCATGCACCTCTTACATAAGCTGTCAGCCAATCACATCTAGTTCCTCAAAAGCGCATGCGCCATTTTGTTCTTATTCTGCCAGTGTGGCTCCCGACAAACCAGTGCTGGCCACTCAGAGAGTAGGCCCTTAATCCAGGATGTGAGATTACCCATGGCCCAAGTCCGTCCTCTGTACCCATCCTTGATATACTGGCACCTTTCCCCAGACTTTGCTGGAATCCTTCCAATGAGGGAACCTGAAGCACAATTGAGAACTACTCCTTCTGCATGGAAGTAAACCTGACTGTTGGGATGGGTGTGCAACCCTCAGCGTGGGAGCCAGGTGCATGCGTAAAGTGACCACGCCTCCTCCTTCAGTCCACTCTGGGCACAAACAGGCATTGTGACTTTCAGTCTGAGCATGCCTTAAAACAAACCCTCTCTTTTGCACTACCACGATCCCGCATTGCAGGCCTAGTATGCCCCTAGGCCCAAATCCTAACCCTTGGTGGGATTTTCCAGGCACCAATACCCAGAGTCCATCTCTGGAATCCCTGTTTTGGGGCACCCCTAAGAAGGAAACAAACACTTTTCCCTTCCCCCAAAAAAAACACCAAACTATGGGGAGTCACCAGGATTCTTAGAGAAGAAAAATCTCCCATTGACACAGGAGACCATGTCTGCATTCCGAGGCCATCCTGGACACACAATCGAGATAAAAGAGCATCTACTACCGCCTTCCAGTCACCTTTACATTTCCTGACAAGCTGCCATCCAGGTCTACGCATTGGCCCTGCGATCATCTCGCCAATAACCCTAACACGAATTTGTGTTTGCAGACTTCTCTCCCAAAAACATGTGTCACATGACCTCCAGAATGGGGTGTCTGGCTCAAACCACAGGACTCAAACCACAGGACTGTGCCCGCCATCCCCAAGGAAACTGTGCCCATAACAGTTGCCCAAACCTTACAGATTAGGAGAAACCTGCAAGGCCCCTGAGCCCACCCTAATATAGGGGGCTGCTATGGACGCAAATGTGCATCTGAAAAACCGTGATCACCTACATCTAGGCAGAAAGCCACATCAATGGTGCTAAGTAGGAGATTGAAACTGTCATGCCCCTAGGACTTCATTGGAACCCTAGATTAGGTTTTCCATCATCTGTCCTCCGGGTTCTGTTTTGGAATACCAGTTACGATACAACAGGTGGTCCCTGAGCCTCACAAAAGAACATCTCACGTCCCCTGAAGGAAATCGCACTCTTCGACCTGTGCCAAACCCTCAGTGTAGGAGAATCCTGCAGGGCACCTTAGCAACCAGCACATTCTAAGATCTCTCTAGTAACAAACCAGCATTTTGGCCCATCTGCAAGAGATTCCATGACAACTCAAAGCCTTGGTCCTTCGCCCCAGAGTCACCAGAATGAACCTGCCATGCTCCTCAGCTGCAATGGAGAATGGAGGTGTGCTTTGCAGACATCCATGCCGAAGAGCTCTGCTAGCTGAACTTTCCACATGGGGTACCGTGGAGCAAACAAATCAGACTCCATCTGTCCAGGAGAAGGAAACCTTGCTGTTTGGAGCATCTCACAAGCCACAGCGGGGGAAATCCTCCATGGGCTTTTGATGCCACCCCTCCATTTATTGGTCATAATAGACACAAACTCTAGTGTGAGCAAACATCTGACATTTGCCCTTACTCAGGTGCTGGATATCTCGAAAAAGACGCTTCACATTGGAACTACGTTCCGCTGGCACTGAATTGTACAGTAGCTTATGTTTACAATTCCATCCTCACCCTACTGGTCCCCAAGGCCTCTTGATATTGAATTCTGGAGCCAACATCCAGCATTCTGCCTCCTCCATAGAGAGAAGAAGTGCCTGCTGAGTCTGTCCAGAACCTCACATGAGGATCAATCTGCTCAGTTCTCAAGGCAACCCTGATTTGTGGACTTCCCTGGCCACTGGTGTTGTGTCTGACAGACCTTGAGGCCCGACTTAGTGTCAGTCACCCAGAAAGCAGTCCCCATATCTAGCATGTGGGAATGGCCATGGCCCATACCCATCATCTCTACCCATCCTGGTATTCTGACACCTTTTCCCTGACTTTGCTGGAATCCTTCCAATGGGGGAACCTGAAGCATAATTGAGTACTACTCCTTCCCCATGGAAGGAACCTGCCTGTTGGGATGGGTGCCCAGCCCTCATAGGAGGATCCAGGTACATTTCCAATGTGACCACACCGACTCCTGAGGGCTCCCCTGGGTACAAACAGGCATTGTGACTTTCACCTGAGTATGCTTTCAAACAAACACTCTCAGTTCCACCACAAGGTTCCCACATTACAGGCCTGGTACGCCCCAAGGCCCAGATCTTAATCTTTGGGGGGATTTTCCAGGTGCCCAGACCCAGAGCCCGTCTCTGGAATCCCTATTTTGTGGCACCTCTAAGATGGAAAACAGCACTCTTATCTTCCCCGAAAAGGCCACCAAACTATGTGGAGCTGCCAGAATCCTTAAAGCGGAAAGTCTCCCATGAACCCATGAAACCTCACCTGCATTCCGAGGCCATTCTGGACACACAATCCAGATTGAAAAGGCTGTGCTAACATCTTCATGTCATCCTAATTAGAGTTCCTGTCGAGCTGCCCCCCAGGTCTACACATTGCCCTGCGATAACCTCGCCACTAACCCTAACCCGAGTTTGTGTTTGCAGACTTCTCTCCCAAAACCATGGCTCACATGCACTCCAGGATACGGTCACTCGAGGTGCACCAAAGGACAGTGGCTGCTATCCACAAAGAAACCGTGCCCATCACAGTTGCCAAAATCTTACAGATTAAGGCAAACCTGCAAGACCCCTGAGCCCACCCCAATATTGGCTGCCGCTATGGATGCAAATGCACAGTCTGAAACAACCTGATTCCCTCCATCCAGGCAGACAGCCACATCAATGGTCCTGAGTCAAAAGATTGAACCTGAAATGCCTTGGACCTCATTGGAACCCTTGATTAGGTTGTCAGGCATATGTCCTCAGGGGCCTATTCTGGAATACCAACTTATGATACAACATGGGGTCCCTGAGCCACACAACAGAACATCTCCTGTCCCCAGAAGGGAACTGTGCTCTTTGACTTGTGTCAGACTCTCAGCATAAGAAAATCCTACACGGCAACTTAGCCACCAGCACATTCTAACATCTTCCTGGTAACAAAGCAACATTGTGACCCATCTGAAGGAGATTCCATGTTAACTCATCATCCTTGGTACTTCGCCCCAGAGCCAACAGAACGAACATAACATGTCCCTCAGCTATAATGGTCAATGGAGGTGTGCTCTTTAGAAATCCATGTCGGAGAGCTCTGCTATCCAGAATTTCAACATGGGGGACCCTGGAGCAAACAAACCAGATCCCACCTGTCCAGTAGAAGGAAACCTTGCTCTTAGGAGCATGTCACAAGTCTAAGCATGGAAAATCCTCCATGGTGCTTGACGCCACTCCTTCATTTTTCAGTCATCATAGACACAAACTCCAGTGTGAGCAAACATCTGACATCTGCCCTTACTCAGGTCTGGATATCTCTAATAAGCCCCTGCACATTGGAACTGCCTTCCGCTTGGCACTGAATTTAACCGTAGTTGTGTTACAATTCCATCCTCACCCTAATTGTCCCCAAGCCCTCTTTAATTGCATTCTGGAGACACAGCGCAGCATTTTGCCTGCCCCATAGAAAGAAAAAGTGCCTGGTGAGTTTTCCTAGATCCCCCACATTAGGATACACCTGCATGGCCCTCAACAACGCCCTAATATCATAGGCCACCATGGGCACTAAAGCTCTGTCTGACATTTCCTGATCCACAACCTCCAGTCAGCCACCTAGACACTGGGCACCATATCCTGCAAGTGGGACCTGGTGTGGCCCAAAACCGTCATCTCTGCTCAACCTGGCTATTCAGGCATCTGTCCCCAGAACTTAGCTCAAAACCCTGCTTATGGGGGAACCTGAAGCACAAGAGTACTCCTCCTTCCCAATCGTAGGAAATCTGGCCTGTGTAATGGGCCACTCCACATTAAGAGAACCCTGCCGGGACCTGAGCTCACCCCAATTTCATAGGCCGCTCTGGAAAAAATGCACTTTCTGACACATCCTCAGCACCTACCTTCAGGAACACACAGGTCAATGGTGCTGAGTCTGAATATTGAATCTGCCATGACCCTAGGACCTCATCAGAATCCTAGCGTAGGTTTGCAGGCATCTGTCCCCAGAGGCCTGTTCTGGAAAACCAATATATGGTCCAACCTGTGGGCCATGAGCCATAAAAGAGAACCCCTCCTGTCCTGAGAAGGAAACCTTTCTCCTGGGAACTGGGTCTAACCCTTAGTATAGGAGAATCCAGCATGGCCCCAGGGCCTCTTCCACATTCTAAGGTCTCCCTGGACATGAAGCAGCATTGGGATCCATTAGACTGAGATCTTCCATCAACTCAGATCGCTTGGAAATTGGAACCAGAGACAGCCGATCAAGCCTGCCCTGTTGCTCAGCTGTAAAGGTAATGCGAGGTGGGTTTCCCAGGGCTCCATCCAGAGAGCTCTGCTATCGAATCTTCCATATGGGGGAACCTAAACCTGGAGCCCTCTAAGTGGACTTCCCCTGTCCCGCATTAGGACACCTTGCTGTTTGGAGCAGCTCACAAGCTCCAGCTTGGGAAAACCTCCAAGGCTTCTTGAGAAAACCCCACCATTCGTTGGCCATCATGGATACAAACTACAGTATGAGCAGACATCTGACCCTCGAATATATTCAAGTGCTGGAGATCTCGAAACAACTGCTGTACATTGGAACGGCCATGTGCTCGGCACTGAGCTTAACCATAATTTGTGTTTTCAGCCTTCTGTCCTCACAGTCCTTGCCTGCAAGCCCTCCATATTGGGAATTCTGGAGCCACAATGCAGCTGCTGCCTGCCCACCAGGAAAAAAAGTGCCTTATGGGTCTGCACAGAAACCCCACATGAGGACCCAGAAGCACAGTTCTCAACAGCACGCCAATATCATAGGCTGCCCTGTGCCCGAATGCTCTGTCTGACATAGCTTGAGCCCTGACATCTGGTCAGCCATCCAGACAGTGGGCCCCATATCTGGCAGGTGGGTCCTGCCTTGGCCCGAGGCCATCATCTTGAAGCAACCTGGGTAATCAGGTACCTGTCCCAGAACTTAGCTCAAATTCCTGCCCATGGGGGACCCTGAAGCAGAAATGAGTACTACTCCTTCCCCATGGCAGGAAAGCTAAATGATGAGATGACAGTCCAACCCTCAGAGGGGGAGCCAGGTGCATGGCCCATGAGACCACGCCAACTCAGGATGGGCAGCTGGACACACACAGGCATTGTGACCCTCACCCTAAGACCCTTTCCAACAAGCCCCCTCACTAGCTGGACGAGGAGCCCACAGAGTGGGCCTGTCATGCTCCTAGGCCCAAATCCTAAGACTTGGTGGGGTTATCCAGGTGCCAGGACCCAGAACAAATCTCTGGAATGCCTGCTTGCATGGGACCCCTGAGATGGAAAACAGCACTCTCCCCTTCCCCCAGAAAGACACCAAACTCTGGGGTGCCGGGCAGAATCCCCAGATAGGAAGAAGTTCCCATGGACCCATGAGGTCACCCCTCCATTTTTTGGCCATCCTAGACACAGTCCAGACAGAAAAGCCTGTGTCCCTCCCTCCCAGCCACCTGAATTACAAATCCCGGGGAGCTTCCCTCAGGGTCTGCAGATCCAGCCGGCCATCACTTCGCCCAAAATCTTACCCGAGTTTGTGTCTGAAGACTTTGGTTCCAAAGTCCTGACCCACATTCACTCCAGTATGGGGCCTCCAGAACCACATCACATCATAGGGCCTTTTTTTTCTGAGGAAGCTCTGCCCATCTCTGTTTCCCAAGCCCTCCAGATTAGCAGAAACCTGCAAGGCCCCTAAGCCTACCACAATTCCATAGGCCTCTCTGGAAAAATGCAGTCTGACACAGCCTCAGAACATACCTCCAGGAAGACATGCAGGTCAAAGGGAAGGGATGAATGCCCTAAGACCATGGTGGGTGCAAGGTGCTGGGTGTGCGGCCAGCTGTCTCGGTTTCTGTTGGAAGGTCTGGGCTCAGGCTATGTAAGACAGAGCATTAGTGCTTAGGGTAGCCTATGCAATTGATGTGTTGCTGAGGGCCAAGCAGGTTGATCCTCCTTTTGGGTTTCTGGGCAATGGCTTAGACAATGTATTTCTTCCAGTGGGCAGGCAGAGTGCTTCGTTTTGGCCCCAGTATTCCCAATCAGGAGGGCTTGTTGGACAGGAGTGTGAGGATGAAAACACAAGCTAGTGTGAGGTTTGGAGCCAAGGGCACGGCAGTCACAATCTGCAGAGGCTGAATTGAGATCTCCTGCATCTGAAGTCAGAGTTAGGATGAAACGTTGGCTGAGGCTGGGGTTAGTGTCCATGATGGCCCCTTCATGAAGTGGGGGCCTCATGAGGCTAAGGAGGGTTTCCCACACTGAGTTTGTGAGTTGCTCCAAACCACAAGGTTTCCTTCTGCAGGACAGTCGAGTCCTGTTTGATGGCTCCAGGACGGCCCATATGGAAGGACTGGGGAGCAGGGATTGAAGGATGGATGCCTGTACAGCATAGCTCGCATTCCCATTGGCTATTTGCGACAAGACATGTTTGAACTGCTGGCTCTGGAGTGAGCTACCCAGGGGGCTGAGTTGAAATGGACTCTCCTGAGAATGGGTCATAATGTGGGTTTGTCTCCTTGGAGACCTTGGAATGTGCTGGTGGCTCAGGGGCCCTGCAGAATTCGCCTACCTGAAGAGTTGGATACAGCTCCAATAAGAAAGCTCCCCATGTGGAGACGAGAGAGGTTCTGTTTGTTGCCTCAGAAAAGCCCCAGATGCTGATCTTCGAAACCAGCCCTCTGAGGAGAGACACTTGGAAACCAAAGCTAGGGTTCAGATTAGGGCCTATGGGCATGTGTATTTAATCTTCTGTCTCAGGGGACACTGTCTGAGTATCTAGGTGGAGATAGTTGTCAGCTGGTGTCAGAGTTTTTCTCCTAGTCCAGGGCAGGCTACACTATCTGGATGGCCTTGGGGGCCTTGGAGATTTCTCCTAATCTGTAGGGTTGTGGCCAATGGGTTGGGCATAGTTTCCTTGGAGAGGACAGGTGCAGTCTTTCGGTGTGGCTCCATAGGCCTTAGCCTGGAAGGTGTGTTGGTCCATGCTGGGAGCACAAAAGTCTGAAAACAGAAACTCGGGTTAGGTGTGGCACCGAGGGTATGGCAGGCCGGATCTACAGACCGTTAGGGGAGCTACTCATCTATTGAAAGAAGGGCGTGTGGAAGGCAGTCCCTCAGGCTTTTGTCTCTGGTTGTGTCCAGGATAGCCGAGGATTGTAAGGTGGACTCGGTAGCTATGGACGAGTCTCTGTCTCTGGGGATTTGGCCCAGCTCCCAAGAGTTTGGGGACATTTTGTGGGAAGGGTGGAGTCCTTTTTTCTGGTCAGGTGTCTCTCCAAGAGAGGGATTCCAGAGCAGAGCCCCAGGTACAGGTGACTGGAAAACGTGAACTCTGGTGAGGACTGGGAACATAGGAGCTTGGTAAGCCCCATATGTGGCCTCTTTGTCCAGGCTCTGAGAGGCCTTAATTTGACATAGGGCTTATGCTGAGGGTCACAATGCGAATTTGTGTCCAAGAGGGCACTCAAGTTTGGGCGTTGCCTCAGGAGATATGAAGGTTTCTCCTACCCTGAATGTGTAACTCCATGCCAACAGCAAGCTTTCCAGCCATGGGGAAGGAGGAGGTCTGATTTGTGCTTCAGGTACCCACCTGTGCGGGGATTTGATATAATTTCTAGGTTCATATGTCTGAAAACCCAGGTTGGGAAGAGGTGATGGCCTAAGGCCATGACGTGTCCGATGTGCTGGTTGTGAGGCCAGCTGTCTCTTTGTCTGTGGGGCCTACTCTCTGGTGACTGACATTAGGTCTGGGATCAGTCTCTGTCAGACACCACACAAGTGGCCAGGGCAACCTATAAATTGGGGCTCCCTCAAGGGCCGAACAGATTGATCCTCATGTGGGGTTTCTGGCCAGACTCACCAGGCACTTCTTTCTATAGAAGGCAGAATGCTGCGTTGTGGCTCCAGAATTCCCTACCAAGAGGACTTGGGGAACAGTCGGGTGAGGATGGAATTTTAAAAACAAGCTATGGTTCAATTCAGTGCCAAGGGGAAGGCAGTTCCTATGTGCAGCGGTTTATTTGAGATATCCAGTACTTGAGTAAGGGAGGATGTCAGATATTCGCTCACTCTGGCATTTGGGTCTATGATGACTGACAAATGGAGGGGTGGCGTCAAGAGACCATGGAGGGGTTTTCACATTGAGGCTTATGTGCTGCTCCATACAGCAAGGTTTCGTTCTACTGGACATGTGGAGTGGGGTTTATTTGCTCCAGGGACCCCCATGTGGAAAGTTTGGATAGCAGAGCTCTCCTGCATGGATGCCTGCAAAGCTCAACTCCATTGACCATCGCAGCTGAGGAACATGGTATGTTTGTTCTGCTGTCTCTGGAGCGAAGTACCAAGTCTTTGATTTGATGTGGAATCACTTGCAGATGGGCCACAATGCTGGTTTGTTACCAAGGAGATCTTAGAATGTGCTGGTTGCTAAGGTGCCATGCAGTACTCTCCTACTCTGAGGGTTTGGCACAGGTCGAAGTGCACAGTGTCCTTCTGGGGACAGGAGATGTTCTGTCGTGTGTCTCAGAGACTATATAATGTGTCATAAATTGGTATTCCAGAACAGGCCCCTGAGGACAGATGCCTGAAAACATAATGGGGTTCCATTGAGGGCGTAGGGGCATTTCAGGTTCAATCTTCTAATTAACGATCATTGACTTGGCTGTCTCCCTGTATGGAGGGGATCATGGTGTTTCAGACTATGCAATTGCGTCCAGAGTGGCCAGCAATATTGGGGTGGGCTCAGGGACCTTACAGGTTTCTCCTAATCTGAACGGTTTTTGTAACTCTGATATGCACAGTGTCCTTGGGGATGGCAGCCAGAGGTCTGTAGTGTGTCTACAGAGACCCCATTCTAGTGGGCATGTGAGCCATGGTTTAGGGAAAGAAGTCTGGAAACAAAAATTTGGGTTTGTGAATTTGTGGGAATGTGAACGCAAGCCCAATGCGTAGACCTTGAGGGCAGCTCATGAGGAACTTTAATTAGGGTGCCTGGAATGCAGTAGCACAGACTTTTCCTTCTGGATTGTGGTCCAGGATGGCCTCGGAATGCAGGTGTGGTCTCATGGGTCCATGGGAGACTTTTCTTCTCTATGGATACTGGCGGCTCTCCATAGTTTGGTGACTTTTTTGGGGAAGAGAAGAGTGCTGTTTTCCCTCTGAGGGGTGCCACGAATCAGGAATTCCAGATACGGGCAGACTCACCAGGCCCTTCTTCTTTCTATGGGGAAGGCAGAATGCTGGGTTGTGGATGCAGAATTTCCTATCATGAGGGCTTGCGGTAGGTGAGGACGGAACTGTAAACCCAAGCTACGAATGAATTCAGTGACAAGCGAATGGCATTTCTAGTGTGCAGTGGCTGATTCCAATATTCAGCACCGGAGTAAGGGCGGACATCAGATATTTGCTCATGTTGGAGTTTGTGTCTATGATGACCGACAAATGGAGGGGAGGTGACAAGAGGCCATAGAGGATTTCCCACACTTGGGCTTGTGAGATGCTCCAAACAGCAAGGTTTCCTTCTACCAGACAGGGGCAGTCAGATTTGTTTACTCGAGAGTGCCCGATGTGGAAAGTTTGGGTAGCAGAGCACACCCACATGGATGCCTGGAAAGCACACCTCCACTGAACATTGCATCTGAAGAACATGGGAGGTTAATTCTGGAGACTCTGGGGTGAAGTACCAAGGCCTTGAGTTGACATGGAATCTCATGAGGATGGCTCACAATGCTGGCTTGTTACCAGTGAGATCTTAGAATCTGCTGATGGCTACGGACCAAGTAGGATTCATGTACCCTGAGGGTTTCACACAGGTCCAAGAGCACGGCTTCCATCTGGAGAAAGGAGATGTTCTGTTGTGGAGCTCAGGGACCATATGTTGTATCATAAGTTGGTAACCCAGAACAGTCTCTGATTACAGATGCCTGAAAACTTAATCTAGGTTTACATGAGGTCATAGGGGCATGTCAGGTTCAATCTTCTGACTTAGGACCATTGACTTGGGTGTCTGACTGGATCCAGGTGATCAGCATGTTTCAGATTGCGCATTTGTGTCCAGAGCGCCCTCCACTATTGGGGTGGGCTCAGGGGCCTTGCAGGTTTCTTCTTATCTCAAAGATTTGGGCAAATGTGAGGGACACATTTTCTTTGGGGATGGCAGGCACAGTTCAGTGGTGTGGCTCCAGAGACCCCAGCCTGGAGGACATATAAGTCATGGTTTGGGGAGGGAAGTCTGCAAACACAAACTCGGGTTAAGGTTAGCGTCGAGGTGATCACAGCCCCAATTCATAGACCTGGAGTGCAGCTCGTCAGGAACTGTAAATCAGGTGTCTCGAAGGTTCTAGCACAGGCTTTTGTATCTGGCTTGTGTGTCAAGGATGGCCTTGGAATGCAGGTGTGGTCTTATGAATCCATGGGAGATTTTTCCTCTCAAGGATCCTGATGGCTCCCTATGGTGGCTTTCTCGGCAAAGGGAAGAGTGCTATTTCCCATCTTAGTGGTGCCTCGAAACAGGGATTCCATAGACGGGCTGTGTTTCTAGGCCCCTGAAAAATCCCACCAGGGGTTAGGATTTTGGCTTAGGGGCATATCAGGCCTGCAAATCAGGATCCCGGAGATGCAACTGAGAGCGTTTGTTTGAAAGCATGCTCAGTTTGGGGGTCACAATGCCTGCTTGTGTCCAGGGTGGCCCTCATGAGTGGGAGGGGTCTCTTTGGCCATTCACCTGGCTACCACTCTGAGGTTTGGACACCCATCCCAAAAGACAGGATTCCTGCCATGGGGAAGGAGAATTTCTCTATTGTGCTTCCAGTTCCCCCATTGGCAGGGATTCCAGCAAAGGTCTGGGGACAGATGCCTGGACCAAGAATAGGTAAAGGTGACAGGCCTGGGCCATGGCCAGTCTCACATTCAGGAGATGGGGCCCATCCTCTGGGTCCTGACACGAGGTCAGAGATGAGGTTCTGTCAGACACAGCAATAGTGGCCAGGGCAACCTGTAAATTGGGGTTCCCTCGAGGGTCGAGTAGATTTATCCTCATGTAGGGTTTCTGGGCAGTCTCACCGGGCCCTGTTTCTTACTATGGGGAAGGCAGAATGCTGTGTTGTGGCTAAGAATTCCCTCCCTATCAAGAGGGCTTATTGAACGCTAGGGTGAGAATGGAATTGTAAACCCAAGCTGCTTTTAAATACAGTGCCAAGCAAAAGGCAATTCCAGTGTGTAGCAGCTGATTCAAATATCCAGCACTTGAGTAAGCACAGATGTCAGTTGATTGCTCATGCTGGAGTTTGTGTCTATGTTGACCAATAAATGGATGGGTGGCCTCAAGAGGCCATGGAGGATTACCCACACTCGGGCTTGTGAGATAATCCATACGGCAAGGTTTTTCTTTTACTGTATAGGGGAGTCTGGTTTGTTTCCTCCAGGGTTCCCCAAGTGGAAAGTTGGTATCAGAGTACTCCCGCTGGATGCCTGGAAAGTACACCTACATTTACCATGGCAGCTGAGGAACATGGCAGTTTCATTCTGGTGGCTCTGGGGCATAGTACCAATGGCTTGAGTTGTCATGGATTCTCATGAAGATGGGTCACAATGCTGGTTTGTTGTCAGGGAGATCATAGAATGTGCTGGTTACCAGGGGGCCTTGCACGATGCATCTACCCAGAGTGTTTGACACAGGTCCAAGAGCACGGCTTCCTTCTGGGGACAGGGGATGTTCTGTTGTGTGGTTCCAGGACCATGTTGTATCATAAGTTGATATTCAGAACAGCCCTCTGAGTACAGATACCTGAAAACCTAATCTAGTGTTCCAATGAATCCTTGGGGCATGCCACGTTCAATCTTCTGTATCAGGACCATTGACTTGGCTATAAGCCTTGATGTAGGTGATAGGGTATGTCAGACTGTGCATTTGCATCCAGAGTGGCCTCCAGTACTGGGGTGCACTCAGGGGCTCCACAGGTTTCTCCTAATTTAGAGGGTTTGTGCAATAGTGACAGGCACAATTTCCTTGGGGAAGACAGGTACAATCCCAAGGTGTGGCTCCAGATACCACATCCTGGAGGGCATGTGAGCCAAGGTTTTTGGAGGGAAGTCTGCAAACACAAACTCAGGTTAGGGTTAGTGGCAAGGTGATCATAGGCCCAGTGCATAGGCATGGAGGGCAGCTCGTCAGGAACTGTTAATCAGAAGACTCAAAGGCAGTAGCACAGGCTTTTCTCTCTGGATTGTGTGTCCAGGATGGTCTCGGAATGCAGGTGTGGCCTCATGGGTCCATGGAAACTTTTCCTCTCGAAGGATCCTGGTGGCTCCCAATAGTTGGTGGCTTTCTCGGGGAAGGGAAGAGTGCTGTTTTCCATTATAGGGGTGCCCCAAAATAGGGATTCCAGAGACGGGCTCTGGGTCTGGTCCCCTGGAAAATCCCACCAAGGGTTAGGATTTGGGCCTAGTGGCTTACCAGACCTGCATGTGGGATCCTGCAGGTGCAACTGTGAGGGCTTGTTTGAAATCACTCTCAGGCTGAGGGTCACAATGCCTGCTTGTGGCCAGGATGGCCCTCATGAGTGGGCTTGGTCAACTTGGCCATGCAGCTGGATCCCACTTTGAGGGTTGGACACCCATCCCAACAGCCAGAATCCTGCCATGGGGAAAGAGGAGTTCTCTATAGTGTTTCAGGTTCCCCCATTAGCAGAAATTCCAGCAAAGGTCTGGGGACAGATGCCTGAATACCAAGGATGGGTAGAGATCACGGACATGGGCCATGGCCAGTCTCAAATCGTGGATATGGGCTCCGATCACTGGGTGGCTGACACAATTTCTTGGCTCAGGATCTGTCAGACACAGCACTAGTGCCCAGGGCAGCCTATAAATCGGGGTTCCTTCGAGTGCTGAGCAGATTGATTCTCATGTATGGTTTCTGGGTAGACTCACCAGGCCCTTCTTGTTTCTATGGGGAAGGCAGAATGATGCGTTGTGGCTCCACAATTCCCTATCAAGAGGGCTTGCGGACCAGGAGGCTGAGGATGGAATTGTAAACCAAAGCTATGGTTACATTCTGTATCAAGCAAAAGGCACTTCCAGTGTGCAGCGGTTGAATCGAATATTCAGCACCTGAGTAAGGGTGGATGTCAGATATGTGCTCATGCTGGAGTTTGTGTCTACAATGACCCACAAATGGAGGGATGGCATCAAGAGGCGATGGAGGAATTCCCATGTTGGGGCTTGTGAGATGCTCTAAACAGTAAGTTTTCCTTCTACCGGACAGGGACAGTCTTGTTTGTTTGCTCCATGGTCCCACATGTGGAAAAAATGGGTAGCATAGCTCTCCCACATGGATGGCTGGAAAGCACACCTTCATTGACCATTGCTGCTGAGGAACATGGCAGGTTCATTCTGGTGTCACTGAGGTGAGTACCAAAAACTGGATTGGACATGGAATCTCATGAAGGTAGGTCACAATGCTGGTTTGTTACCAGGGAGATCTGAGAATGTGCTGGTGGCTAAGGGCCCATGCAGGATTCATCTACCCTGAGGATTTGATACAGGTCTAAGAGCCCAGATTCCGTCTGGGGACAGGAGATGTTCTGTTGTGTGGCTTAGGGACCATATGTTGTATCACAAGTTGGTATTCCAGAACAGGCCTCTGATGACACATGTCTGAAAATCTAATCTAGGGTTCCAATGAAGTCCTAGGGGCATGTCAGGTTCAGTCTTCTTACTCAGGAACATTGACTCTGGTGTCTGCCTGGATGGAGGTGATCAGGGTATTTCATACTGCACATTGGTGTCCAGAGTGGCATCCAATATTGTGGTGGGCTCATGGTCCTTGCAGTTTTCTCCTTTTTTGGAGGGTCGTGGCAACTGTGACAGGCACAGTTTCCTTGGGGATGACAGGTACAGTCCTTTTGTGTGGCTGCAGAGACCCCATCCTGGAGGGCATGTGAGCCATGCTTTAGGGAGAGAAGTCTGCAAACACAAACTCGGGTTAGGGTTAGCGGCACAGTGAACGCAGGTCCAATGCATAGACCTAGAGTTCAGCAAGTCAGGAACTGTAAATCAGGTGACCTGAAGGCGGTAGCACAGGCTATTGGATCTGGATTGAGTTTCCAGGATGGCCTTGGAATGCGGGTGTTGTCTCATGGGTCCATGGTAGATTTTTCCTCTCAAGGATCCTGGCAGGTCCCAATAGTTTGGTGGCTTTCTCAGGGAAAGGAAGAGTGTTGTTTTCCATCATACGGGTGCCCCAGGACAGGGATTCCAGAGACAGGCTTTGGGTCTGGGCTCATGGAAAATCCCCCCAAGGGTTAGGATTTGGTCCTAGGGGAGTACAAGGCCTGCAATGCGGGTCCTAGATGTGCAACTGAGAGCATTTGTTTGAAAGCATGCTCAAGTTGAGGGTCACAATGCCTGCTTGTGCCCAGGCAGCCATCAGGAGTGGGTGTGGTCTCATTGCCCATGCAGCTGGATCCTATTCTGAGTTTTGGACAACCATTCAAAAGCCAGGATTCCTGTCAAGGGGAAGGAGGAATTCTCTATTGTGCTTCAGGTTTCTCCATTGGTAGGGATTCCAGCAAAGGTCTAGGGGACAGATGCCTGAATAACATGGATGGGTAGAGATGACGGACAGGGGCCATCACCGGTCTCACATGCTGGATATGGGCACCGCCCTCTGGTGGCTGACACGAGGTCGGGGCACAGGCTCTGTCATCCACAAGACTAGTGGCCAGGGCAAACTATAAATCAGGGTTTCCTCTTGGGTCGTGTGGATTGATCCTCATGTGCAGTTTCTGGGCAGACTCATCAGGTCCTTCTTCTTTCTATGGGGAAGGGAGAATGCTGCATTATGGCTCCAGAATTCCCTATTAAGAGGGCTTGCACACCAGTAAGGTGAGGATGGATTTGTAATCCGAAGCTAGGGTTATATTCAGTGCCATCGAAAGGCAGTTCCTGTGTGCAGCAGCTGATTCCAATATCAGTACCTGAGTATGGGCAGAGGTCAGATGTTTGCTCAGGCTGAAGTTTGTGCCTATGGTGACCAACAAATGGAGGGGTGGCGTCAAGAGGCCATGGAGGATTTCCCACCCTAGGGCTTGTGAGATGTTCCAAATAGCAAAGTTTCTTTCTACCGGATAGGAGGAGACTGGTTTGTTTGATCAGGTTTCCCCATGTGGAAAGTTTGTGTAGCAGAGCACTCCCACATGGATGCCTACAAAGCACATCTCCATTGAACATTGCAGCTGAGGAACATGGCAGGTTCGTTCTGGCGGCTCTGACGTGAGTGGTGGCTCTGACGGAGTCTCATGAAGATGGGTGACAATGCTGGTTTGTTACCAGGGAGATCATAGAATATGCTGGTTGCTAAGGGGCTTTGTAGGATTCATCTACCATGAGGGTTTGACACAGGTCCACAAGCACGGCTTCCTTCTGGGTCCAGGAGATGTTCTGTTGTGGGTTCAGGGACCACATGTGTTATCATAAGTTGGTATTCCAGAAGAGGCCTCTGAGGACAGATGCTTGAAAAGCTAATCCCTCTTCCATTGAAGTCCTAGGGCCATGTCAGGTTCAATTATCTGACTCAGGACCATTGACTTGGGTGTCTACCTGAATGGAGGTGAGCAGGGTGTTTCAGACTGTGCATTTCCATCCAGAGCGGCCTCCAATATTGGGGTGGGCTTAGGAGCCTTGCAGGTTTCTCCTAATCAGGAGGATTTGGGCAACTGTGATGGGCCCAGTTTCCTTGTGGATGGCTGACACAGTCTTGTGGTGTGACTCTAGGGGCCCCATCCTGGAGGCCATGTGAGCCATGGTTTTGGGAGAGAGATCTGCAAACACAAACTCGGGATAGGGTTAGTGGAGAGGTGTTTGCAGTCCCAATCCATAGACCTGGAGGGCAGCACGTCAGGAACTGTAAATCAGGTGACTCAAAAACAGTAGCACAGTCCCTTGTATCTGGACTGTGTATCCATGATGGCCTCGGAATGCAGGTGTGGACTCATGGGGCCATGGGAGATTTTTCTTATCAAGGATGCTGGGGGCTCCAAATAGTTTGGGGGCTTTCTCATGGAAGCGAAGAGTGCTGTTTTCCATCTTAGGGGTGCCCCAAAACAGGATTCCAGTGACGGGCTCTGGGTATGGGCACATGGAAAATTCCACCAAGTGTTAGGATTTGGTCCGAGGGGCGTAACAGGCCTGCAATGCGGGATCCTGGAGGTGCAACTGAGAACGTTTGATTGAAGGCATGCTCAAGCTGAGTGTCACAATGGCTGCTTGTGACCAGGGTAGCCCTCATGAGTGGGTATTGTATCCTTGGTCATGCAGTTGGCTCCCACTTTGAGGTTTAGACACCCATATCAACAGCCAGCATTCCTGCCATGGGGAAGGAGGAGTTCTCTATTGTGCTTCAGGTTCCCCCATTGGCAGGGATTCTAGCAAAGGTCTGGAGACAGATGCCTGAATACCAAGGATGGGTCGAGGTGATGAACGTGGGCCCTGGCCGATCTCACATGCTGTATATGGGCTCAGATCTCTGGGTGGCTGAAACTAGGTGTTGGCTCAGGCTCTGTCAGACACAGTTGTAGTGCCCAGGACAGCCTATAAATCAACGTTCCCTCTAGTGCCAAGTAGATTGATCCTTATGTGGAGTTTCTGGGCAGATTCCCAAGGCCCTATTTCTTTCTATTGGGAATGCAGAATGTTGTCTTGTGGCTCCCAAATTCCCTCTCAAGAGGGCTTGCGGACCAGGAGGCTGAGGATGAAATTCTAAACCCAAGCTATGGTTAAATTCAGTGTTAACAAAACGCAGTTCCAGTGTGCAGCAGTGGAAATGAAAATCCAGAACCAAAATAGGGGCGGATGTCAGATGTTTGCTCATGCAGAATTTTCTGTCTATTATGACCAAAAAATGGAGGGGTTGTGTCAAGAGGCCATGGAGGATTTGTCACGCTGGTGCTTCTGAGATGCTCCAAACAGAAGGCTCCCTTCTACCGGTCAGTGGCAGTATGGTTTGTTTGCTACAGGGTCCCCCATGTGGAATCACTGGGTAGCAGAGCACTCCCACATGGATGCCTGGAAAGCACATCTCCTCTTACCATTGCAGCTTAGGTACATGGCAGGGTCATTCTGTTGGCTATGGGGCGGATTACCAAGGACTTGATGTGACATGGAATCTCATGAAGATGGGTCACAATGCTGGTTTGTTACCAGGGAGATTTAGAATGTGCTGGTGGTTAAGGGGTTGTGCAGAATTCATATACTCTGAGGGTTGACACAAGTCGAAGATCACGAATTCCGTCTGGGGACAGGAGATATTCTAATGTTGGGCTCAGGGACCACATGTTGTATCATATTGGTATTACAGAATAGGACTCTGAGACGAAATGCTTGAAAAGCTAATCTAGGCTTCCAGTGAGGTCCTAGGGGAATGTCAGGCTCAATCATCTGACTCAGGACCATTGACATGGGTGTCTGCCTGGATGGAGGTGTGTATTTGCGTTAGAGCGGCCTCCAATATTGGACTGGGCTCAGGGGACTCGCTGGTTTCTCCTAATCTGTAGGGTTTGGGCAACTGTGATGGACACAGTTTCCTTGGGGATGGCAGGAACTTTCCTGTGGTGTGGCTCCAGAGACCCCATCCTGGAGGGCATGTGAGCCATGGATTTGGGAGAGAAGTCTGCAAACACAAACATGGGTTAGAGTTAATGGCGAGGTGATCACAGGCCCAATGTGTAGGTCTGTAGGGCAGCTCATCTGGAAATGTAAATCAGGTGACTCGAAGGCAGTAGCACAGTCTCTTGTATCTGGATTGTGTGTCCGGGATGGCCTCGGAATGCAGGTGTGGTCTCCTGGGACCATGGGAGATTTTTCCTCTCCAAGCATCCTGGTGGCTCCCAATAGTTTGGAACCTTTCTCATGGAAGGGAAGAGTGCTGTTTTCCATCAGAGGGATTCTCCAAAACAGAAATTCCAGGGACAGGCTCTGGGTATGGTGGCATGGAAAATCCCACCAAGTGTTGGGATTTGGTTCTAGGGGTGTACCAGGCCTGCAATGTGGGATCCTGGAGATGCAACTGAGAGCATTTCTTTGAAAGCATTCTAAAGTTGAAAGACACAATGCTTGCTTTTGCCCAGGGAGCCCTCAGGAGTGGGCATTATCTCATTGGCCATGCAGCTGGTTCTAATTCTGAGGGTTGGGGCCCCATAGCAACAGCCAGGCTTCCTGCCATAGGGAAGGAGGAGTTCTCAATTGTGCTTCAGGTTTCCCCACTGGTAGGGATTCCAGCAAACATTTGGGGTAGTTGCCTGAATACCAAGGATAGGTAGAGATGACTTACATGGCCACAGCCGGTCTCACATGCTGGATAAGGGCCCCTCACTCTGGGTGGCTGGCACGATATCGGGGCTCAGGCTCTGACAGACTCAGCACTAGTGACCAGGGCAAAGTATAAATCAGGATTCCCTCGAGGGCCGAGTATTGACCTTCATGGGGAGTTTCTGGGCAGAATCACCAGGCCCTTCTTCTTTCTATGGGGAAGGCAGAATGTTGCATTTTGGCTCCCGAATTCCCTCTCAAGAGGGCTTGCAGACCAGTGTGGTGAGGATGAAATTGTAAACCCAAACTACACATGAATACAGGGTCAAGTGAAAGGCATTTCCAGTGTGCAGTGACTGATTCGAATATCCAGCACCTGAGTAAGGGCAGACGTCAGATGTTTGCTCACACTGGAATTTGTGTCTATGATGGCGGACAATTGGAGGGGTGGCATCAAGAGAATATGGAGGACTTCCCATGCTGGGGCTTGTAAGAGGCTCCAAACAGCAAGGTTTCCTTCTACCAGACAGGGGCAGTCTGGTTTGTTTGCTCTAGGGTTCCCCATGTGGAATTTTTGTGTAGCAGAGAACTACCTCATGGATGCCTGGAAAGCACACATCCATTGACCATTGTAGCTAAGGAACATGACAGGTTCGCTTTGTGGCTCTTGGGCAAAGTACAAACACCTTGAGTTGACATGGAGTCTCATGAAGATGGGTCACAATGCTGGTTTCTTACCAGGGAGATCATAGAATGTGCTGAAGCTAATGGACCATGCAGGATTCGTCTACACTGAAAGTTGGACACAGGTCCAAGAGCACCGTTTCTTTTGGGAGACAAGAGATGTTCTGTTGTGGGGATCACGGACCACATGTTGTATCATAACTTGGTATTCCAAAACAGGACTCTGAGAACAGATGTCTAAAAACCCAATCTAGGGTTCCGGTGAAGTCCTAGGGGCATGTCAGTTTCAATAATCTGACTCAGAACCATTGACTTGGCTGTCGGCCTGGATGGAGGTACTCAGGGTGTTTCAGACTGAATGTTTGCGTCCAGAGCGGTCTCCAATATTGGGGTGGTACAGGGGCCTGGCAGGTTTCTCCTAATCTGGAGGGTTTGGCCAACTCTGATGGGTAGTTTTCTTGGGGATGGCAGGCACTTTTCTCTGGTGAGGCTCCAGAGACCACATCCTGGTGGGCATGTAAGCCATGGTTTTGGGAGAGAAGTCTGCAAACACAAACTGGGGTTAGGGTTAATGGCGAGATGATTGCAGGCCCAGTGCATAGACATGGAGGGCAACTTGTCAGGAACTGTAAATAGGGTGACTCGAAGGTGGTAGCACAGGCTTTTCTCTCTGGATTGTGTGTCCAGAATGGAATGCAGGTTTATTTTCATGGGTCCATGGGAGATTTTTCCACTCTAAGTATCCTGGCGGCTTCCAATAGTTTGGTGCCTTTCTTGGGGAAGGGAAGAGTGCTGTTTTCCATCTTAAGGGTGCCCCAAACAGGGATTCCGAGATGGGCTCTGGGTCTGGGCACCTGGAAAATCCAGCCAAGGGTGAGCATTTGGGCCTAGGGGCATACCAGGCCTGCAATGAGGGTACTGGAGGAGCAACTGAGAGCGTTTGTTGGAAAGCATGCTCAGGCTGAGGATCACCATACCTGCTTGTGCCCAGGTCGGCCCTCACGAGTGGGCATAGTCTCATTGGCCATGCAGCTGGCTCCCACGCTGAGGTTTGGACAACCATCCCAAGAGTCAAATTCCTGCTATGGGGAAGGAGGAGTTCTCTATTGTGCTTCATGTTGCCATTGGCAGGAATTCCAGCAAAGGTCAGGGGACAGATGCCTGGATACCAAGGATGGGTACAGATGACGGCCCAGGGTCATGGCCGATCTCTGACGCTAAATATTGGCCCTGACCTCTGGGTGGCTGATGTGAGGTGGGCCTCAGGCTCTGTCAGACACAGCACTAGTGTCCAGGGAAAACTATTAATCGGGGTTACATCATGGGCTGAGTAGATTGATCCTCATGTGCAGTTTCTGGGAAGACTCAACAGGTCCTTCTTCTTTCTATGTGGAAGGCAGAATACTGTGCTGTGTCTCCAGAATTCCCTATCGAGAGATATTATGGACCAGTAGGTTGAGGATGGAATAGTAATACAAAGGTATGGTTAAATTCAGTGTGAAGCGAAAGGCAGTTCCAGTGTGCAGCTGCTGTTTCGAATATCCAGCACCTGAGTAAGGGTGGATGTCAGATGTTTGCTCACCCTGGAGTTTGTGTCTATGATTACCCACAAATGGAGGGGTGGCATCAAGAACCATGGAGGATTTCCAGCACTGGGGCTTGTGAGATGCTCCACATAGCAAAGTTTCTTTCTACCGGACAGGGGGAGTCTGGTTTGTTTTCTCTGGTTTCTCCATGTGAAAAGTTTGTGTAGAAGACTACCCCTCATGGATGCTTGGAAAGCACACCTCCATTGACCATTGCAGCTGAGGAACATGGCAGGCATACTCTGGTGGCACTGGGGTGATGTATCGATGCCTTGAGTTTACATGTAGTCTCATGAAGATGGGTTACAATGTTACCAGGAAGATCATAGAATGATCTGGTTTGTTACCAGGAAGATCATAGAATGTGCTGGTTGCTAAGGGGCCATGCAGTATTTAACTACCCTGAGGGTTTGACACATGTCCAGGAGCACGACTTCCTTCTCGGGGAGGAGATGTTCTGTTCTGTGGCTCAGGGACCATATGTTGTATCATAAGTTGGTATTCCAGAACAGGCCTCTGAGAACAGATACCTGAAAACCTAATCTAGGTTTCCAATGAAGTCCGTGGGGCATGTCAGGTTTTTCTGACTCAGGACCATTGACATGGGTGTCTGCCTGGATGGAGGTGATCAGGGAGTTTCAGACTGTGCATTTGCATCCAGAACGGCCTCCATTATTGGGCTGGGCTCAGGGGCCTTGCAGGTTTCTCCTAATCTAGAGGTATTGGGCAAAAGTGATGGGCACAGTTTCCTTGAGGATTGCAGGCACAGTCCTGTGGTGTGGCTTCAGATAACAGAACCTGGAGGTCATGTGAGCCATGGTTTTAGGAGGGAACTCTGCAAGCACAAACTTATGTTAGGGTTAATGGCGAGATGATTGCAGGCCCAATGCATAGACCTGGAAGGCAACTCTTAAGGAACTGTAAATCAGATAATTCGGAGGTGGTAACACACGATTATTATCTGGATTGTATATCCAGGATGACCTCGGAATGCAGGTGTGGTCTCATAGGTCCATGGCAGATTTTTCTTCTCAAAGATCCTGGTGGCTACCAATAGTTTGGTGGCTTTCTCGGGGAAGGGAAGAGTGCTGTTTTCCATCTTAAGGGTGCCCCAAAATAGGGATTCCAGAGATGGGCTCTGTATCTGGGCCCCTGGAAAATCCCACCAAGGGTAAGGATTTGGGCCTAGGTATGTACCAGGCCTGCAATGTGGGATCCTGCTGGTGCAACTGAGAGCGTTTAACGGAAAGCATGCTTAGGCTGAGGGTCACAATGCCTGCTTGTGCCCAGGGTGGCCCTCATGAGTGGGCATGGTCTCCTTGGCCATGCAGCTGGCTCCCACGCTGAGGGATAAACACCCATCCCAACAGCCAGGATTCCTAACATGGGGATGGAGGAGTTCTCTATTGTGCTTCAGGTTCCCCCATTGGCGGGAATTCCAACAAAGGTCAGGAGACAGATGCCTGGATACCAAGGATGGGTAGAGATGATGGCCCAGGGCCATGGCCGATCTCTCATGCTAAATATGGGCCCTGACCTCTGGGTGGCTTACATGAGGTCAGGGCTCAGGCTCTGTCAGACACAGCACTAGTAGCCAGGGAAAATTATTAATCGGGGTTGCCTCGTTGGCCGAGTAGATTGATCCTCATGTGCAGTTTCTGGGAAGACTCAACAGGTCCTTCTTCTTTCTGTGTGGAAGGCAGAATACTGAGTTGTGGCTCCAGAATTCCCTATCAAGAAATATTGTGGACCAGTAGGGTGAGGATGGAATAGTAGTACAATGCTATGGTTAAATTCAGGTCAAAGCGAAAGGCAGTTCCAGTGTGCAGCTGCTGTTTCGAATATCCAGCACCTGAGTAAGGGCGGATGTCAGATGTTTGCTCATGCTGAAATTTGTGTCTATGATGACCGACAATGGAGGGATAACATCAAGAGGCCATGGAAGATTTCCCCGCTGGGCTTGTGAGATGCTCCAAACAGAAGGTTTCCTTCTACCGGATAGTGGCATTCTGGTTTGTTGTCTCCAGGGTCCCCCAAGTGGAAAGTTTGTGTAGCAGAGCACTCCCGTACGGATGTCTGGAAACCACACCTCCACTGACCATTGCAGCTTAGGAACATGGCAGGTTCATTCTGGTGGCTGTGGTGCGAAGTACCAAGGACTTATTTTGACATGGAATCTCATGAACATGGGTAACAGTGCTGGTTTGTTACCTGGGAGGTCTTAGAAACACTGGTGGCTAAGGGGCCATGCAGGATTCATCTAACGTGAGGATTTGACACAGGTCCAAGAGCATGTATTCCGTCTGGGGTCAGGAGATGTTCTGTTGTGTGGCTCAGGGACCATATGTTGTATCACACTGGTATTCCAGAACAGGCCTCTCAGGCCAGATGCCTAAAAGCCTAATCTAGGGTTCTAATGAGTTCCTAGGGGCATGTCAGGTTCAATCTTCTGACTAAGGACCATTGACTTGGCATCTTCCTGGAAGGAAGTGATCAGGGTGTTTCAGACTGCATTTGCGTCCAGAGTGGCCTCCAATATTGGGCTGGGCTCAGGGGCCTTGCAGGTTTCTCCTAATCTGGAGATTATTGGACAACTGTGATGGATACTTTTTCCTTTGGAATGGCAGGCACTCTCCTGTGGTGTGGCTCCTGAGACCCCATCCCGGAGGGCATGTGAGCCATGGTTTTGGGAGAGAATCTTCAAACACAAATTCGGGTTAGGGTTAATGGCAAGGTGATCGCAGGTCCATTGCATAGACCTGGAGGGCAGTTCGTCTGGAACTGTAAATCGAATGATTCGAAGGCAGAAGCACAGGCTTTTGTGTCTGTATAATGTGTCCAGGAAGGCCTCGGAATGCAAGTGTGGTCTCATGGATGGGAGATTATTCCTCTCTAATGATCCTTGCGGCTCCCAATAGTTTGGTGCCTTAACCGAGGAAGGGAAGAGTGCTGTTTTCCATCATAGGGGTGTCCCAAAACAGGGATTCCAGAGACGGGTTCTTGGTCTGGGCACCTGGAAAATCCCACCAAGATTTAAGATTTGGGCCTAGGGTCCTACCAGGCCTGGAATGCGGGTCCTACCAGGCCTGAAATGCGGGTCCTGGAGGTTTAACTGAGAGCATTTGTTTAAAGCATGCTCAGGCAGAGAGCCACAATGCATTTTTGTGTCCAGGGCAGCCCTCTGGAGTGGGCGTGACCTCATTGGGCATGAAGCAGGCTCCCACTCTGAGGGTTGGACACCCATCCCAACATCCAGGAATCCTGCCATGGGGAAGGAGGAGTTCTCTATTGTGCTTTAGGTTACCCCATTGGTAGGGATTCCATGAAAGGTCTGGGGACAGATGCATGAATACCAAGAATTGGTAGAGATGATGGACCTGGTCCATGTCCATGGCCGGTCACACATGCAGGATATGGGCCCCGCCCCCTGGGTGGCTGACACGAAGTCAGGCCTCAGGGTCTGTCAGACAGCACTAGTGGCCAAGCATATAAATAGGGGTTCCCTCGAGGGCTGAGCAGATGTATCCTCATGTAGAGTATCTGGGAAGACGAACCAGACCCTTCTTCTTTCTATGTGAATGGCAGAATGTTGTGTTGTGGCTCCAGAATTCCCTATCAAGAGGTCTTTCGGACCAGTAGGGTGAGGATGGCATTTTAAACACAAGCTACGGTTGAATTCAGGGACAAGCAAAAGGCAGTTCCAATGTGTAGCGCCTTATTCGAGATATTTAGCACCCGAGTAAGGGCGGATGTCGGATGTTTGCTCATGCTGGGGTTTGTGTCTATGATGACTGACAAATGCATGGGTGGCGTCAAGAGGCCATAGAGGATTTCCCCCGATGAGGCTTGTGAGATACTCCAAACAGTAAGGTGTCCGTCTAATGGACAGGTGGAGTCTGGTTTGTTTGCTTGAGTTTCCCCCATGTGGAAATCTGGATAACAGAACTCTTTGGCATGGATGCCTGGAAAGCACACCTGCATTGACCATTGCATCTGAGGAACATGGCAGGTTCGTTCTTGTGGCTCTGGGGTGAAGTACTAAGGACATAAGTTGACATGGAGTCTCATGAAGATGTGTCACAATGCTGGTTTGTTACCAGGGATAATTTAGAATGTTCTGGTGGCTAAGGGGCTATGCAGGATTCATATACCCTGAGGATTTGACAAAGGTCCTGAGTGCGGCTTTCATCTGGGGAGAGGAGATGTTCTGTTGTGGGGCTCAGGGACCATATGTTGTATCATAAGTTGGTATTCGAGAAGAGGCCTCTGAGGACAGATGCCTGAAAAGATAATCCAGGCTTCCAATGAGGTCCTAGGTGCATTTCAGGTACAATCATCTGACTAAGGACCATGGACTTGGTTGTCTGCCTGGATGGATGTCACCTGGATGGAGGTGATCAGGATGTTTCAGACTGTGCTTTTGCATCCAGAGCGGCCTCCAATATTGGGGTGTTCACAGGGGTCTTGCAGGTTTCTCTTAATCTGGAGGGTTTGGACAACTGTGACGGGCACAGTTTCATTGGCGATGGCAGGCACAGTCTTGAGGTGTGACTCCAGAGAACCATTCCTGAAGGGCATTGGAGCCATGGTTTTGGGAGAGAAGTCTGCAAACAAAAACTCGGGTTAGGGTTAGTGGGGAGGTGATCACAGGCCCAATGCATAGACCTGGAGGGCAGCACATCAGGAGCTTTAAATCAGGTGACTCAAAGGCAGTAGCACAGGCTACTGTACCTGGATTTTGTATCCACGATGGCAATGGAATGCAGGTGTTGTCTCATGGGTCCATGGGAGATTTTTTTCTCTGAAGGATCCCGGCGGCTCCCAATAGTTTGGTTGCTTTCTTTTTTTTTTTTTTTCCCAATTTATTTATTTTCAGAAAAACAGTATTCATTATTTTTTCACCACACCCAGTGCTCCATGCAAGCTGTGCCCTCTATAATACCCACCACCTGGTACCCCAACCTCCCACCCCCCCGCCACTTCAAACCCCTCAGACTGTTTTTCAGAGTCCATAGTCTCTCATGGTTCACCTCCCCTTCCAATTTACCCAAATTCCCTACTACTCTCTAACGCCCCTTGTCCTCCATGCTATTGGTTATGCTCCACAAATGAGTGAAACCATATGATAATTGACTCTCTCTGCTTGACTGATTTCACTCAGCATAATCTCTTCCAGTCCCGTCCATGTTGCTACAAAAGTTGGATATTCGTCCTTTCTGATGGAGGCATAATACTCCATAGTGTATATGGACCACATCTTCCTTATCCATTCATCCGTTGAAGGGCATTTTGGTTCTTTCCATAGTTTGGCGACTGTGGCCATTGCTGCTATAAACATTGGGGTACAGATGGCCCTTCTTTTCACGACATCTGTATCTTTGGGGTAAATACCCAGGAGTGCAATTGCAGGGTCGTAGGGAAGGTCTATTTTTAATTTATTGAGGAATCTCCACACTGTTCTCCAAAGAGGCTGCACCAACTTGCATTCCCACCAACAGTGTAAGAGGGTTCCCCTTTCTCCACATCCTCTCCAACACATGTTGTTTCCTGTTTTGTTAATTTTGGCCATTCTAACTGGTGTAAGGTGATATCTCAATGTGGTTTTAATTTGAATCTCCCTGAGGGCTAATGATGATGAACATTTTTTCATGTGTCTGATAGCCATTTGTATTTCTTGATTGGAGAACTCTCTCTCTTCCCAGATGACATGATTCTTTATATAGAAAACCCAAAAGACTCCACCCCCAAACTACTAGAACTCATACAGCAATTCAGCAGCGTGGCAGGATACAAAGTCAATGTGCAGAAATCAGTGGCTTTCTTATACACTAACAATGAAAATACAGAAAGGGAAATTAGAGAATCGATTCCATTTACTATAGCACCAAGAACCATAAAATACCTGGGAATAAACCTAACTAAAGAGGTAAAGGATCTATACTTGAGGAACTATAGAACACTCATGAAAGAAATTGAAGAAGACACAAAAAGATGGAAGACCATTCCATGCTCTTGGATCGGAAGGATAAACATTGTTAAAATGTCTATACTGCCTAGAGCAATCTATACTTTTAATGCCATTCCGATCAAAATTCCACCGGCATTCTTCAAAGAGCTGGAGCAAATAATCCTAAAATTTGTATGGAATCAGAAGAGACCCTGAATCGCTAAGGAAATGTTGAAAAACAAAAATAAAGCTGGCGGCATCACCTTACCGGATTTCAAGCTTTATTACAAAGCTGTGATCACCAAGACAGCATGGTACTGGCATAAAAACAGACACATAGACCAGTGGAACAGAGTAGAGAGCCCTGATATGGACCCTCAACTCTATGGTCAATTAATCTTCGACAAAACAGGAAAAAATATACAGTGGAAAAAAGACAGTCTCTTCAATAAATGGTGCTGGGAAAACTGGACAGCTATATGTAGAAGAATGAAACTCGACCATTCTCTTACACCGTACACAAAGATCAACTCAAATGGATAAAAGACCTCAACGTGAGACAGGAATCTATCAGAATCTTAGAGGAGAACATAGGCAGTAATCTCTTCGATATCAGCCACAGCAACTTCTTTCAAGATACGTCTCCAAAGGCAAAGGAAACAAAAGCGAAAATAAACTTCTGGGACTTCATCAAAATCAAAAGCTTCTGCACGGCAAAGGAAAGAGTCAACAAAACAAAGAGGCAACCCACGGAATGGGAGAAGATATTTGCAAATGACAGTACAGACAAAAGGTTGATATCCAGGATCTATAATGAACTCCTCAAACTCAACCCACATGAAACAGACAAACACATCAAAAAATGGGCAGAAGATATGAACAGACACTTCTCCAATCAAGTTTGGTTGCTTTCTAAGGGAAGCGAAGAGTGCTGTTTTCCATCTTAGGGGTGGCCCAAAACAGGGATTCCAGTGACAGACTCTGGGAATGGGCCCATGGAATATTCCACCAAGTGTTAGGATTTGGGCCTAGGTTCGTACCAGTCATGCAATGCCGGATCCTGGAGTTGCAGCTGAGAGCGTTTGTTTGAAAGCATGCTCAGACTGAGGGACACAATACCTGTTTGTGTTCAGGGCAGCCCTCAGGAGTGGGCGTGGTCTCCTTGGCCATGCAGCTGATTCCCATTCTGAGGGTTTGACACCTATCCCAGCAGTCAGGATTCCTGCCATATGGAACGAGGAGTTCTCTATTGTGCTTCAGGTTCCCCCATTGGTACTGATTTCAGCAAAGGTCTGGGGCAGTTACATGAATAACAAGGAAGGGTAGAGATGACGCCCTTGAGCCATGGCTGGTCTCACATGCTGGATATGGACCCCGCACTCTGGGTTGCTGACACGAATTCAGGGCTCAGGCACTGTCAGACACAGCACTAGTAGCCAGGGCAAAGTATAAATCTGGGTTCCCTCGAGGGCCGAGTAGATTGATCTTCATGGGGGAGTTTCTGGGCAGACTCACCAGGTTCTACTTCATGCTTTCAAACAAGCCCTCTCAGTTACACCACCAGGATCCTGTATTGCAGTTCCATTATGACCCTAGGCACAGATCCTAACACTTGGTGGGCTTTTCCAGGCACCCAGACCCAGGGCCCATCTCTGGAATCCCTGTTTTGGGGCACCCCTGTGATGGAAAAGTGCATTCTTCCCTTCCCCAAAAATGCCATCAAACTATGGGGAACCGCTAGGATCTTTAGAGAGGAAAAGTTTCCCATGGACTCATGAGAACACACCTGCATTCCAAGGCTATCCTGGAAACACAATCCTGATAGAAAAGTCTGTGATACCACCTTCCCATCACCCCAATTACAGTTCCTGACGAGCTGCCCTCCAGGTCTATGCATTAGGCCTGCGACCACCACGCCACTAAACCTAACCTGAATTTGTGTTTGCAGATTTCTCTCCAAAAACCATGGATAACATCCCCAATACGATGGGGTCTCTGGAGCCTGACCACAGGACTGTGCTGCTATCAACAAGGAACTGCCCGTCACAGTTTTCCAAACCTTCCAGATTAGGAGAAACCTGCAAAACCCTGGAGCCAACCCCAATATTGGCACCCACTCTGCATGCACATGCACAGTCTGAAAAACCTGATCACCTATATCCAGGCAGACAGCCAAGCCAATGGTTCTGATTCAGAAGATTGAACCTGACACGCCCCTAGGACTGTATTGGAACCCTAGATTAGGATTTTAGGCAACTGTGCTCAGGGGCCTATTTTGGAATACCAAATTAGAATACATC
Organism: Neogale vison; assembly: GCF_020171115.1. NCBI lineage: Eukaryota > Metazoa > Chordata > Mammalia > Carnivora > Mustelidae > Neogale > Neogale vison. Next base: position 111,598,552 of record NC_058092.1, read on the forward strand.
ACATTGTCCCTGGGCCCCACAACAGAACATCCCCTGTCCCAGGTAGGAAACCGTGCTCTTTGACCTGTGCCAAACCCTTTGTGTATGAGAATCCTGCACAGCACATTAGCCACCAACACATTCTAAGATCTCCCTCATAACAAACCAGCATTGTGACCAAACTGCAAGAGATTTCTGTCAACTCAAGGCCTTGGTACTTCGTCCCAGGGCCACCAGAACGAACCTGTTATGTTCCTAAGCTGCAAATGTCAATAGAGTTGTGCTTTCCAGGCATCCAAGTGGGAGGGCTCTGCTACCCTTACTTTCCACATGGGGGACCCTGGAGCAAACAAACCAGATTCCAACTGTCCTGTAGAAGAAAAACTTGCTGTTTGGAGCTTCTCCTAAGCTTTGGCATGGGAAATCCTCCATGGCCTCTTGGTGCCACCCTCCATTTTTTGGTCATCATAGGCACAAATTCAGTGTGAGCAAAGATCTGACATCTGCCCTTACTTGGCTTCTGGATATCTCGAATAATTTGCTGCACATTGGAATTGCTTTCTACTTGGGACTGACTTGAACGACCGCTTGTGTTTACAAATCCATTGTCAACCCACTAGTCCCCATGCCCTTATGATAGGGAATTCTGGAGCCACAACGCAGCATTCTGACTTACCCATAGAAAGAAGAGGTGCCTGGTGAGTCTGCCCAGAAACGCCACGTGAGGATAAATATGCTTGACCCTCAAGGGAACTCCAATTTAAAGACTGCCCTGGCTACTAGTGCTATGTCTGACAGAGCAAGAGCCCCGACATAGTGTCAGCCACCAAGAGAGCAGGCCCCATTACCAGCATGTTGTCCGGCCATGGCCCAAGTCCGTCATCTCTACATATCATTGGTATTCAGGCACCTTTCCCCAGACCTTTGCTGGAAACCCTGATAATGGGTGTACCTGAAGCACAATAGAGAACTCCTCTTTCCATTGCAAGAAGCCTGGCTGTTGCAATGGGTGTCCACCCCTCATAGTGGGAGCCAGCTGTATGGCCAATGAGACCACGCCCTCTCCTGAGGGCACCCCTGGGCACAAACAGGCATGGTGACCCTCAGCCTGAGCATGCTTTCAAACAAGCCCTCTCAGTTACACCACTAAGATCCAGCATTGCAGGACTGGAATGGCCCTAGGCCCAAATCCTAACATTTGGCGGGATTTTCCAGGGGACAAGACCCAGAGCCCGACTCTGGAATCCCTGTTTTGGGGTACCCCTAAGTTGGAAAACTGCACTTTTCCCTGTTTTAGGGCACCCCTAAGATCGAAAAGAGCACTCTTCTTCTCCGAAAAGCTACCAATCAATGGAGAGTCACCAGTATCCTTAGAGAGGAAAAGTCTCCTATTGAACCATGAGACCACACCTACATTCCGAGCCCATCCTGGACACACAATCAAGATAGAAAAGCCTGTGCTACCAGCTTCTAATCACCCTAATTACAGTTCCTGACATGCTTCCCTCTAGGTCTATGCATTGGACCTGCGATCACATCGCCACTATCCCTAACCCAAATTTGTGTTTGCAGACTTCCCTCCCAAAACCATGGCTCTCATGCCTTCCAGGATGGGGTCTCTGGAGCCTTCACACAGGACTGGAACTGCCATCCCCAAGGAAACTGTGCCCATCACAGTTGCCCAAAGCCTGCAGTTTAGGAGAAACCTGCAAGGCCTCTGAGCCCACCCCAATATTGGAAGTGGCTGTGGATGCAAACACACATTATGAAACACCCTGATCACCTACATCCAGACAGACACCCATGTCAATGATCCATAGTCAGAAAATTGAACCTGACATCCACCTAGGACATCATTTGAACCCTAGATTAAGTTTCAAGCATCTGCCCTCAGAGGTCTATTCTTGAATACCAAGTTAAGATACAACATATATACCCTGATCCACAAAACAGAACATCTCATCTCAAAGAAGGGAACTATGCACATCGACCTGTGCCAAACTCTCAGGGTAGGAGAATCCTTCATGGCCCCTTAGCTACCAGCACTTTCTAAGACCTCCCTTGTAACTAACCAGTATTGGGACACCTCTGCAAGAGATTCCAAGTCAATTCAAGGCTTTGGTACTTGGCCCGAGAACCACCAAAATGAACCTGTCATGTTCCTTAGCTGCAATGGTCATTGGACATGTGCTTTCCAATCATCCATGCTGGAAGCCTCTGCTACCCACACTTTCCACATGGGGGACCCTGGAGGAAACAAACCAGAATGCTCCTGTCCATTAGAAGGAAACCTTGTTGTTTGGAGCATCTCACAACACTAAGCGTGGGTAATCCTCCATGGCCGCTTGAAGCACTCCCTCCGTTTGTCGGTCATCATAGACACAAACTCCAGTGTGAGCAAACATCTGACATCTGCCCTTACTCAGGTCCTGGATATCTCGTATAAGCTGCTTCACATTGGAACTGACTTCCGCTTCACACTCAATTTAAGCATAGCTGGTGTTTATAATTGCATTCTCACCCTACTTGTCCCCAAGTCCCCTTGATAGGGAATTCTGAAGCCACAACCCAGCATTCTGCCTGCCCATAGAAAGAAGTGCTTCGTGAGTCTGCCCAGAAACCCCACATGAGGATAAATCTGCTCGGCCCATGACATAACCCCAATTTATAAGCTTTTCTGGCCACTAGTGCTGTGTCTGACAGAGCCTGAGCCCAGACTTCGTGTCAGCCACCCAGAGAGTGGGGCCCGTATCCAGCATGTGAGAACGGCCATGGCCCAAATATGTCATCTCTACACATCTTTGGTATTCAGGCATCTATCCCCAGACCTTTGCTGTAATCCCTGCCAATGGGGGAACCTGAAGCACAATAGAGAATTCCTCCTTCTCCATGGCTGGAAACCTGGCCATTGGAATGGGTGTCCATCCCTCAGGGTGGAAGCCAGCACATGGAAAATGGGAACACGCCCACTCCTGAGGGCCGCCCTGGGCACAAACGGGCATTGTGATGCTGAGCATGATCATGCTTTTAAAAAAGCCCTCTCAGTTGCACCACCAGGATCCCACATTGCAGGCCTGGTATGTGCGTAGGCCCAAATCCTAACACTTGGTGGGATTTTCCAGGCGCCTAGACCCAGAGCCCATCTCTGGAATCCCTTTTTTGGGGCACCCCTAAGATAGAAAATAGCACTTTTCCCATCCCGAAAAGCCATCAAACTATTGGGAGCCACCAGGATCCTTAGAGAGGAAAAATCTCCCATGGACCCATGAAACCACAACTGCATTCTGAGACCATCCTGGACACACAATCCAGATATAAAAGCCTGTGCTTCCACCTTCCAGTCACTCAAATTACTGTTCCTGATGAGTAGCCCTCCAGGTCTATGCATTGCCCTCTGATAACCTCACCACTAACCCTAACCCGAGTTTGTGTTTGCAGACTTCTTTCCCAAAACCATGGCACACATGCCTTCCAGGATGGTGTCTCTGGAGCCACACCACAGGACTGTGCCTGCCATCCCCATGGTATTTGTGTCTGTCACAGTTACCCAAACCCTCCAGAGTAGGTTGAAACACTCAAGGCCCCTGAGGCCACCCCAATATTGGAGTCTACTCTGGACACAAGTGCACAGTCTGAAACACCCTGATCACCTACATCCAGGCAGACAACCAAGTCAAGTGTCCTGAAAGTGAAGATTGAACCTCTCATGCCCCTGGGACCTCATTGGAACCCTCGAATAGGTTGTCAGGCATCTGTCTTCAGAGGCCTATTCTTGAATATGAAAGTATGATACAACATGTGGACCCTGAGCCACACAACACTACATCTCCTGTCCCCAGAAGGAAACCGTGCTCTTCGATCTGTGTTAAACCCTCAGGGTAGGATAATCCTGCATGGCACCTTAGCCACCTAAACATTCTAAGATCTACCTGGTAACAAACCAGCATTGTGACCCATCTGAAAGAGATTCCATGTCAACTCAAGGCCTTTGTACTTCTCCCCAGAGCCACCCTAAAGAACCTGGCATGTTCCTAAGCTGCACTGATCAACGGAGATGTGCTTTCCAGGCATCCATGTGGAAGAGCTCTGCTACCCATACTTTTCACATGGGGGACCCTGGAGCAAACAAACCAGATACCACCTGTCCCATAGAAAAAGAAACCTTCTTGTTTGGAGCATCTCATTTGCATCAATGTGGGGAATCCTCCGTGGCCTCTTGATGCCACGCCTCCATTTCTCGGTCATCATAGACACAAACTCCAGTGTGAGCAAACATCTGACATCCACCCTTAATCAGGTGCTGGGTATTTCGTTTGTTGGCCATCATAGATACAAACTCCATCATGAGAAGACATCTGACCATCGCCCGTACTTAGGTGTTGGAGATATTGAAACAACCACTACACATTGGAATGGCCATGTGCTCTACACTGAGCTTAACCGTAGCTTGTGTTTTCAGCCTTCTGTTCTCACACTCCTCGCCTTAAAGCCCTTCATATTGGGAATTTGGGAGCCACAATTCAGCCTTCTGCCTGCCTACCAGAAAGAAGAAGTGCCCTATGGGCCTGCATGAAACCCCACATGAGGATCCACCTGCACGACCCTCTATGGTACCCCAATATCATAGGCCACCTTGTGCACTAATGCCTTGTCTGACACAGCCCGAGCTCTGACCTCCTGGCAGCCACCCAGATAGCGGGCCCCATATCCGACAGAAGTGACCTTCCTTGACCTGAGTCCCTCATCTCGAACCAACCTCGATAGGTATTCACGTACCTATCCCAACATAGTTGAAATTCTTGTTCATGGGGGATCCTGAAGCACAAAAGAGTACTCCTTCTCCATGGCAGGAAAACTAAATGTTGAGATGGTGGCCCAACCCTCAGATGAAGGTCCAGGTGAATGGAACAAGAGACAACGCCCACTCAGGATGGGAAGCTGGGCACAAACAGGCATTGTGACCCATACCTGAGACCCATTTCCAACAGTCCCCATGGAAGCTGGACCAGGGCCCCACAGAGCGGGCCTGTCATGCCCCTAGGCCCAAATCCTAAGCCTTTTGGGAGTTATCCAGGCACAAGGACCCAGAACCCATCTCCGGAATCCCGGTTTTGACAGGAACCCAGACAAGGTAAAACACGCTCTCTCCTTTCCCCAGTAAGACACCAAACTCTTGGGTGTCAGGCAGAATCCCCAGAGAGGTAGAATAATACATGGACACATGAGGACACCCCACCATTCTGAGGCCATCCTAGACACAATCCAGACAGAAAAGTCTTTGCACTTGCCTCCCAGCTGAACGAATTTCAAATCCCGAGGAGCTGACCCCAGGGTCTGCAGACTTTGGTCCCAGAGCCCTTAACCACATGCCCTCCAGGATGCGGCCGCCAGAACTACATTACCTGGCCTGCTCTCTGGAGGAAACTCTGCCATCTCAGTTGTCCAAACCTTCCAGATTAGAAGAAAACTTCACGGCCCCTGAGCCCACCCGAATTTCATAGACCGCTCTGGAAAAACAAAAACAAAAACAAAAACAAAAACAAAAACAAAACAGCCAAAGCAACTACCTCCAGGAAGATACACAGTTCAAAGGCCCTGAGTCCGAAGGTTGAACATGACATGCCCCTACAAGCTCATCAGAACCCTAGCCTAGGTATTCAGGCCTCTGTGCCCAGAGGCCTGTTCTTGAAATCCAACATATGATCCGACATGTAGTCCCTGAGCCACACAAGAGAACCCCTCCTGTCCCAAGAAGGAAACCTGGCTCCTGGGAACTGGGTCTAATTCTCAGGTAGGAGAATCCTGCATGCCCACAGACCACCACCATATTCTAAGGTCTCCCTGGACACCAAGCAGCGTTGTGACTCGTTAGACTGAGAACATCTGTCAACTTAGATCACTTGGAAATTGGAACCAGAACAAGCAGATCAAACCTGCCATGTTCCTCGGCTGCAATTGTAATGCAAGGAAGGCTTCCCAGGCCTCCATTCAGAGAGCTCTGCTATTGAATCTTTCCGTATGGGGGACCCTGGAGCCCTCTAAGTGGACTTCCCCTGTCCCGCAGTAGGACACCTTAATGTTTGGAGAAGCTCACAAGGTCCTGCTTGGGAAAATCTCCAAGAATTCTTGAGGCCACCCCACAATTTGTTGACCATCATGGATACAAACTCTCACGTGAACAGACATCTGACCCTCGCCCATACTCAGGTGCTGGGGATCTCAAAACAACCACTGCACATTGGAATGCCCATGTGCTCGGCACTGAGCTTATCCGTGGCTTGTGTTTTCAGCCTTCTGTTCTCACACTCCTCGCCGTAAAGCCCTCCATATTGGGAATTCTAAAGCCACAATGCAGCCTTCTGCCTGTCCACCAGAAAGAAGACGTGCCCTATGTGTCTTCGCAGAAACCCACATGAGAATCCTCCAGCACAGCCCTAAAGGGCACCCCAATATAATAGGCCGACCTCTGCACAAATGCTCTGTCTGACACAGCCCGATCTCCGACCTCCTGTCAGCCACCCAGATAGTGGGCCCCATATCCTGCAGGTGAGTCCAACCTTGGCCCGAGGCCATCATATCAAACCAACCTGGGTATTCAGGTACCTGTCCCAGACTTAGCTCAAATTCCTGCTCATAGAGGACCCTGAAGCACAAAAGAGTACTCCTCCTTCCTCGTGGCCAGAAAATTGAATGTTGAGATGGCTGTCCAACCCTCAGAGTGGGAGCCAAGTGCATGGCCCATGAGACCACGCCCACACAGAATGGGCAGCTGGGCACAAACAGGCATTGTGACACTCAGAATGAGACCCCTTTCCAAAGAGCCTCCTTGGGAGCTGGACCAGGACCCCAAAGAGCGGGCCTCTCATGCCCTGAGGCCCAAAACCGAAGTCTTGGTTGGGTTTTCCAGGTTCCTTGACCCAGAACCCATCTCTGGAATCACTGCTGAGAGAGGACCCCTGAGATGGAAAACAGCGTTTTCTTCTTCCCCAGAAAGACATCAAACTCTTGGATGCCGAACAGAATCCCCAGAGTGGAAGAATATGATGAGGTCACCCCTCCATTTTGTGGCCATCCTAGACACACAATTCAGACAGGAAAGCCTGTGTTCCTCCCTCTCAGCCACCTGAATTTCAAATCCCGAGGAGCTTCCCTCAGGGTCTGCAGATCGGGACTGCCATCACCTCGCCCTTAAGTCTTAGCCGAGTTTGTGTCTGAAGTCTTTGGTCCCAAAGTCCTGACACACATGCCCTCCAGGATTTGGCCTCGAGAACCACACGACATCACTGGGCCTGCTCTCCCAAGGAAACTCTGCCTGTCTCAGTTTCCCAAAACGTCCAGATTAGGAGAAAACTGCAAGGCCCCTGAGCCCACCTAAATTTCATAGGCCGCTCTGGAAAAAATGCACAGCCTCAGCACCTACCTCCAGGATGACACGCTGGTCAATGGCACTGAGTCTGAAGATTGAACCTGCCATGCCCCTACAACCTCATCAGAACCCTAGCTTAGGTTTTGAGGCCTCTCTCTCCAGAAGCCTGTTCTGGAAATTCAACATATGATCCAACCTGTGGTCCGTGAGCCATACAAGAGAATACTTCCTGTCCCGAGAAGGACACCTGGTTCCTGGGTACAGGGTCTAATCCTCAGGATAGAGAATCCTCCATGGCCGGAGAGCCACCAGCACATTCTAAGGTCTCCCTGGACACCAAGCAGTATTGGGACCCATTAGACTGAGAACTTCCATCAATGCAGATAAATTATAACTTGGAATCAGTGTCATTGGATCAAGCCTGCCCTGTTCCTCAGCTGCAATGGTAACATGAGATGGGATTCCGAGGCCTCCATTCAGAGAGCTCTGTATCGAATCTTCCATATAGGGGAACCTGGAGCCCTGTAAGTGGACTTCCCCATCCCGCAGTAGGACACCTTTATGTTTGGAGCAGCTCACAAGCTCCAGCTTGGGAAAACCTCCAAGAATTCTTGAGGCCACCCCACCATTCGCTGGCTATCTTGGATACAAACTCCCGTGTAAGCAGACATCTGATACTCGCCCAGGTGCTGAAGATCTTGAAACAACTGCTGTACATTGGAACGAACATGTGTTCGGCACTGAGCTTAACCATACCTTGTGTTTTCAGACTTCTGTCCTCACACTCCTCGCCGGCAAGCCCTCCATATTGGGTATTCTGGAGCCATAATGTAGCCATTTGCCTGCTCACCAGAAAGAAGAAGTGCCCTAAGGGTCTGCGTAGAAACCCCACATGAGGATCCGGTTGCACAGCTCTCAATTGCACCCCAATATCATAGGCTGCCCCTTGCACAAATTCTCTGTTTGATACAGTTCGAGCCCGACCTCCTGTTAGCCACCCAGACTGCGGGCCCCATTTCCTGCAGGTGGGTCCTGCCTTGTCCCTAGGACCTCATCTTGAAGCAACCTGGGTATTCAGGTACCTGTCCCAGAACATAGCTCAAATTCCTGCCCATGGGGGACCCTGAAGCACAAAAAAGTATACCTCCTTCCCCATGGCAGGAAAACTGAATGTTGAGATGGCTGTCCAACCATCAGATTGGGAGCCAAGTGCATGGCCCGTGAGACCAAGCCCACTCAGTATGGGCTACTGGGCACAAACAGGCATTGTGACCCTCAGCCTGAGAACCATTTCCAACAAGCCCCCTCGGGAGCTGTACCAGGAGAACATAGAGTGGGCCTGCCATGCCCTTAGGCCCATATCCTAAGCCTTGTTGGGGTGATCCAGGCTACTGGACCCAGAGCCCATCTCTGTAATGCCTGTTTGGACGGGACCTCTGACACAGAAAACCACGCTCCCCTCCATCCCCCAGAAAGACACCAAACTCTTGGGTGCCAGGCAGAATTCCCAGAGAGGTAGAATCTCACATGGACCCATGAGGCCACCCCTCCATTTCGTGAACATCATAGACAAACTAATCAGACAGAAAAGCCTGTGCTCCTCCCTCCCAGCAGTCCGAATTTCAAATCCCTAGGAGCTGCCCTCAGGGTCTGCAGATCAGGTCTGCCATCACCTCACCCCTAACTCTCACCCGAGTTTGTGTCTGAAGACTTTGGTCCCAAAGTCCTGACCCACATGCCCTCCAGAATGGGGCCTCCATGACCACACCACTTCACTGGGCCTTCTTTCCCGAGGAATCTCAGCCCTTCTCAGTTTCCCAAACCCACCAGGTTAGGAGAAAACTGCAAGGCCTCTAAGTCCACCCCACTTTCATAGACCGCTCTGGATAAAATGCACAGTCTGACACAGCCTCAGAATATACCTCCAGGAAGACACACAGGTCAATGGGAAGGGATGAATGGCTTAAGACTATGGCGGGTCCGATGTGCTAGGTGTGCAGCCAGGTGTCTCAGTGTCTGTCGGAAGGTCTGGGCTCAGGCTATGTAAGACAGAACATTAGTGCTTAGGGTAGCCTATGCAATTGGGGTGTTGCCAAGGGCCGAGCAGGTTGATTTTTATTTGGGATTTCTGGGAAATGCCATAGACAATGTTTTTCTTCTGGGGGGCAGGCAGAGTGCTTCATTGTGGCCCCAGAATTTCCAGTTAGGAGGGATTGTGGGCCAGGAGTGTGAGAACGGAAGTCTGGAAACAAAAACTAGGGTGAGGTTTGGGGCCAAGGATAGGGCAGGCCCACTCTGCAGAGGCTGAATCGAAATCTCCTGCATCTGAAATCAGGGTGAGGATCAGACGTTGGCTGAGGCTGGAGTTTGTGTCCATGTTGGCACCTTCATGAAGTGGGGCCATCATGAGGCCAAGGAAGTTTTCCCACGCTGAGTTTGGAGGTTGCTCCAAACCACAAGGTTTCCATCTGCGGAACAGTTGAGTCCTGTTGGATGGCTCCAGAACGTCCCATATGGAAGGACTGTAGAGCAGGGTTCGAAGGATGGATACCTGTACAGAATGCCTCGCATTCGCATTGGCCATTAGCGACAAGACATGTTTGATCTGCTTGTTCTGGAGCACTCTACCCAGGGGGCTGAGTTGAAATGGACTCTCCTGAGGATGCATGATAATGTGGGTTTGTGTCCATGGAGACCTTGGAATGTGCAGGTCGTTCAGGGGCCCTGCAGAATTCTCCTACCTGAATGGTTTGATATAGCTCCAATAAGAAAGCTCCCCATGTGGAGATGAGAGAGGTTCAGTTTGGTGCCTCAGAAAAGCCCCATATGCTGGTTTTTGAAACCAGTCCTCTGAGGAGGGACACCTGGAAACCAAAGCTAGGTTTCAGATTAGGGCCTAGTGGCCTGTCCATTTCAATCTTCTGTCTGTCTCTGGGGACACTGTCTGAGTATCTAAGGGGAGATAGTTCCTCAGCTGGTGTCAGAGTGCCCCTCTTAGTCCAGGGCAGACTACACTATTGGGATGGCCTCAGGAGCCTTGGAGGTTTTTCCTAACCTGTAGGGTTGTGGTCAATGGATTGGGCACAGTTTCCATGGAGAAGACAGGCACAGTCTTTCGGTGTGGCTTCAGAGGCCCTAGCCTGGAGGTTTTGTGCGTCCAGGCTGTGGGCCTAGAAGTCTGAAAACACAAACCTGGCTTAGGTGTGGCGCCAAGTGTATGGCAAGCCGGATCTACAGACCAAGAGGGGAGCTCCTGGGCTTATGAAAGAAGGACGAGTGGGAGGTGTTCCCTCAGGCTTTTGTCTCTGAATGATATGTTCAGGATAGCCGTGGATTGTAGGGGTGGGCTCAAGGACTATGGATGAGTATCCCTTTCTGGGGATTTGGCCCATCTCCCAAGAGTTTGGGGTCATTTTGTGAGCAGGGTGGAGTCCTGTCTTCTGGCTCAGGTGTCTCTCCAAGAGAAGGATTCTAGAGCAGAGCCCCAGGTACAGGCAATTGGAAAACTCCAACTCTGGTGAGGATTGGGAGCATAGGGCCTTGGCAAGAACCATATGCAGGCTCTTGGTCCAGGCCCTGAGAGGCCTTACTTCGACATGTAGCTCACACGGAGGGTCACAATGCGATTTTGTGTCTAAGGTGGCACTCAAGTTTGGGCATGGCCTCAGGGGCCATGAAGGTTTCTCCTACCCTGAAGGTGTGACTCCCTGCCAACAGCAAATTTTACCGCCATGGGGAAGGAGGAGTTCTGATTTGTGCTTCAGGTACCCAACTGTGTGGTGATTTGATATAATGTCTAGGTTCAGATGTCTGAAAACCCAGGTTGGGAAGAGATGACGTCCTAAGGCCATGGCGTGTCTGATGTGCTGGTTGTGCTGCCAGCTGTCTCCTTTTCTGTCAGGACATCTGGCCTCAGGCTGTGTCAGACAGAACATTAGTGCCCAGGGAATCCTATCCAATTGGGGTGCGGTTGAGGCCTGAGCAGGTTGATCCTCATTTGGGGTTTCTGGAGAACCCCATAGGGCAATGTTTTTCTTCTGGTGGGCAGGCAGAGGGCTGCCTTGTGGTTCCGGAATTCCCAGTCTAGAGGGCTTTTTTACCAGGAGTGTGAGGAAGGAAGTCTGAAAACACAAGCTAGCATTAGGTTTGGGGCCAGGGGCATGGCAGGCCCACTCTGCAGAGGTTGAATCGAGATCTCCTGCATCTGAGGTTAAGGCGTGTATAAGACATTGCCTCAGGCTAGAGTTTGTGTCCATTATGGCCCCTTCCTGAAAGGGGTGGGGGCTTCATGAATCCAGGGAGGTTTGAGCTACTCCAAAACTCAAGGTTTCCTTCTGCAGTACAGTCGAGACCTTTTGGATGGTTCCAGGATGCCCCAATCGGAAAGACTCGAGAGCAGGGGTCTAAGCATGGATGCCTGGAAACGCCACCTCACACTCCCACTGTTTGGTCAGGACAAGGCAGACTCAATCTGTGGGCTCTTGGGCGAGCTTCCCAGAGGGCTGAGTTGAAATGGACTCTCCTGAGGATGGGTCATAATGTGGGTTGGTAACCATGGAGAACTTGGAATGTGGCGGTGACTCAGGGACTCTGCAGGATTCTCCAACCTGAAGGGTTTGGCACAGCTCCAACAAGGAAGCTTCCCATAGGGAGATGAGAGGTGCTCTGTTCGGTGCCTCAGGAAAGCCCCATATGCTGGTCTTCAAACCCTGGCCTCTGAGGAGTGACACCTGGAAACCAAAGCAAGAGTTCAGATTAGGGCCTCGGGTCCTGTCCTATTCAAACTTTGTCTCTGTGGACATCTGTCTGCATGCCTGCGTGGAGGTAGTTGCTCAGCTTGTGTCAGGATGCCCCTATTTGTCCAGGGTGGCTGACAATAGTGGGATGTCCTCGAGGGCCTTGAGATTTCTCCTATTCTGTAGGGTTGTGGCCAATGGAATGGACACAGTTTCCTAGGAGAAAGCAGGCACAGTCCTGTGGTATGGCTCCAGAGGACCAAGCCTAGAGGCTGTGTTTGCCGGGGCTGTGGGGACAGATGTCCGAAAACACGAACTTTGCTCAGGTTTGGGGCCGAGGTTATGGCAGGCCTGATCTCTAGTCCGTGAAGGGAGCTCCTCTGGATATGAAAGGAAGGCGAGTGGAAGGTGGTCGCTCAGGCTTTTGTCTCTGGGTGTTGTGTCCACAATGGCCGTTTAATGTAGGGGTTGCCTCATGGGCCATGGAAGAGTCTCCATCACTGGGAAATGGCCAAGCTCCCAAGTGTTTGGGGTCATTCTGTGTGATGGGAAGAGTACTGTTTTCTGCCACAGGTGTACCCGCAGTAGAGGGATTCTAGAGCAGAGCAGTGGGTATTGACAACTGGAATACCCGCCGTCTGGTTAAGCCTGGGTGCCTATGGGCATGGCAAGCCCCATATGCGGGCTCTTGGTCCAGCCACTGCGAGGCGTTACCTGAACAAGGGACTCACGCTGAGGATCACAATGTGTGTTTGTGCCCAAGGCGGCCCTCAAGCATGGGCGTGGTCTCGTGGGCCCTGCAGGTTTCTCCTACACTGAAGGTTTGACTGACTGCCAACAGCACATTTTCTTGCCATGGGGAAGGAGGAGTTTTGACTTGTGCATCAGGTTCCCCCCTGTGTAGGGATTGGAGAAAAGGTCTAGGTTCCGATGCCTGAAAACCCAGGTTGGGAAGGGATGATGGCCTAATGTCATGGCGGGTTCAATGTGCTGGGTATGCAGCCAGCTGTCTCGGTGTCTGTCGGAAGTCTGGGCTCAGGCTATGTAAGATAGAGCATAGGTGCTTAGGGTTGGCTATGCAATTGGGGTGTTGCGGAGGGCCAAGCAGTTTGACCCTCATTTGTTGTTTCTGGGAAATTGTATAGACAATGTTTTTCATCAGGGGGGCAGGCAGAGTGCTTTGTTGTGGTCCCAGAATTCCCAATCAGGAGGGCTTGTGGGCCAGGAGTATGAACATAGAAGTCTGAAAACACAAGCTAGGGTGAGGTTTGGGTCCATGGGCTCGGCAGGCCCACTCTGCAGATGCTGAATCAGGATCTCCTGCATCTGGATTCAGGTTGATGATCAGACGTTGGATGATGCTGGAGCTTGTGTCCGTGATGGCCACTTCATGAAGCGGGGGCTTCATGAGGCCAAGGAGGATTTTCCACACTGAGTTTGTGAGTTGCTCCAAACCACTAGGTTTTCTTCTGGAGGACAGTCAAGTCCTTTTGGATGGCTAAAATGATGTCTCATACGGAAGGACTGGAGAGCAGTGTTTGAAAGATGGATGCCTGTACAGCGTACCTCTCATTTCATTTGGCTATTTGCTACAAGACATGTTTGATCTGCTGGCTCAGGGGCAAGCTACTCAGGGGGCTGATTTGAAATGGACTCTCTTGAGGATGGGTCGTAATGTGGGTTTGTGTCCATGGAGACCTTAGAATGTGCTGGTGTTTCAGGGGAACTACAGAATTCTCCTACCTGAAGGGTTTGATACAGCTCCAATAAGAAAGCTTTCTATGTGGAGATGAGAGAGGTTCTGTATGATGCCTCAGGCCTCTGAGGAGTGACACCTGGAAACCAAAGCAAGAGTTCAGATTAAGCCTAGGGACCTGTCTGGTTCAATCTTCTGTCTCTGTGTACCTCTGTCTGCGTGTCTACATGGATGAAGTTGCTCAGCTTGTGTCAGAATGTCCTTGTTTGTCCAGGGCGGCTTACAGTAGTGGGATATCCCTATGGGCCTATCCGGTTCAATCTTCTTCTATGTGGACATCTGTCTACAGATCTGAGTGGAGGTAGATGCTCAACTGTTGTCAGATCGTCCCTGTTTCTCCTGGGCAGCCTACACTATTGGGATCACCTCAGTGGCTTTGGAGGTTTCTCTTAATTTGCAAGGTTGTGGCCAATGGAATGGGCAGAATTCCTTTGGAAAGGGAAGGCACAGTTTTAAGGTGTGGCTCCAAGGACCCAAGAGTTGAGGGTGTGTTGGTCAGTTCTGTGGGGACAGAAGTCTGAAAACACAAACTCGGCTTAGGTTTGGGGACGTAGGTATAGCAGGCCCAATCTACAAACTGTGAGGAGAACTCTTTGGGATATGAACAAGAGGCGAGTGTGAGGCACTTGCTCAGGCTTTTGTCTCTGGATTTTGTGTCCACGATGGAAGTGGAATGTCAGGGAAGCCTCATGGGTCATGGATGAGTCTCCCTCTCTGTGTATTTGGCCCGTTCCCAAGAGTTTTGGGTCCATCTGTGGGATGGGATGAGTCATTTCTGTTTTGTTACCTCAGGGGTCCCACCAAATGAGGGAATCCAGAGAAGAGCCCTGGTTAGGGGCGACTGGACAACCCGACATCTGGTTAAAGACTGGGGCCTAGGAGGATGGCAAGTCCAATATGCCATCTCTTGGTCCAGCCAATGAAAGGCCACACTTGTGCACAGGCCACTCGCTGAGGTTCCCAATGCGTATTTGTGCCCTCACGGCACTCAAGCAACGAAGCCTCAGAAATCCCACATATGCTGGTATTGGAATCCAGGCCTCTGAGGAGAGATACCTGGAAACCAAAGAAATGGATCTGATTAGGGCCTAGGGGCCTTTCAGGTTCAACCTTCTTCTCTGGGGACAACCATCTATGGTAGGAGTGGAGGTAAATGCTCAGCTGGTGTCAGACCACCCTTGTTTGAATCGAGCATCCTGCACTATTGGGATGGCCTCGGGGACTTTGGAGGTTTCTCCTAATTCGTACGATTGTGGACAATGGAATGGGCAGAATTCCCGTGGAGTGGGCAGACACAGACCTGATGTGTGGCTACAGAGGCCCCAGCCTGGAGGTTGTATGGGCCAGGACTGTGGGGACAGACGTCTGAAAACACAAACTCGGCTTAGGTTTGGGGACGTAGGTATGGCAGGCCCGATCTACAGACTGTGAGGAGAACTCTTCGGGATATGAAGAAAGAGCACATGTGAGGCACTTATTCAGGTTTTTGTCTCTGGATTTTGGGTCAACGATGGCCATGGAATGTCGGGGAGGCTTCATGGGCCATGGACGAGTCTTCTTCTCTGTGTATTTGGCCTGATCCCAATTTTTTGGAGTCAATCTGTGGAATGGGAGGAGTCTTTCAGTTTTGTTACCTCAGGTGTCCCACCAAAAGAGGGATTCCAAAGCAGAGCCCTGGGGAGGGGCTGATGGACAACCTGAAATATGGTTAAAAATTGTCTCCTAAGGGCATGGCAAGCCCAGTATGCTGTCTCTTGTTCCAGCCACTGAGAGGCCTTACTTGAGGACTGGGCTCACGCTGACAGTCACAATGCATGTTTGTGACAACACGGCCCTCAAGCCTGGGCAAGGCTTCATGTGCCACACTGGTGTCAACTTCACTGAACGTTGGACAATATGCCAATCACAAGGTTTCTTGCCATGGAAAAGGAGTTCTGATTTCTGTATCATGTTCTACCCTGTGCAGTGATTGGAGATAAGGTCTAGGTTCTGAAGCCTGAAAACAGAGGTTGGGAAGAGATGACAACCTAAGGCCATGGCGTGTCCAATGTGCTAAGTATGCGGCCAGCTGGCTGGGTTGGGGCCGGGAGGTCCAGGCTCGGGCTGTGTCAGAAAGGGCATTAGTGCTCAGGACAGCCTGTATAATTGGGTTACAGTCAAGTGACGATCAGGTTGATCCTCATTTGGTGTTTCTGGGAAGCCCCAGAGGACAATATTTTTCATCTGGAGGGCAGGCAGAGTGCTGCTTTGTAGTTCTGGAATTGCCAAACTGGAGGGCTTCGGGGCCAGGAGTGTGTGGACGGAAGTCTGAGAACAAAAACTAAGCTTAGGTTTCTGGGTGAGGGCACGGCAGGCTCTGTCTGCAGAGCTATATCGAGTTCTTGTGCATCTGAAGTTAGGGCGAGGATCAGATAATCACTCAGGTTGGAGTTTCTGTCCCTGATGACCCCTTCATGAAGGGGGGAGGGATCACGAGGCCATGGAGGTTTTCCCACGATGGGAGTTGTGAGATGCTCCAAACCGCAAATCTTCTTCGGTAACATTGAGACCTGTTGGTTGGATCCACGACTTCTGATAAGGAACAATTCTGAGCAGGGCCTAACGATGGATGGCTGTGCAGCCCGCCTCTCATTCCAATTGTCTCCTAGTGACAAGACAGGTTAGATCTGCTGGATCAGGGGGAGCAACCGAGGGGGCTGAGTTGAAATGGACTCTCCTGCGGATGTGTCCTAATGTGGGTTTGTGTCCATGGAGACTTTGGAATGAGATAGTGGCACCGGGGCCCTGAAGGGTTCTCCTAACCAGAAGCTTTGACACAGCTCCAACACACAAGTTTCCCATGTGAAGACGAGATTTGTTCTGATGGGTGCCTCAAGAAACAGCCATATGCTGGTTTTGGAATCTAGGTCTCTGAGGAGAGATGCCTGGAAACCAAAGAAATAGATCCGATTAGGGCTGAGGGGCCTGTTCGTTCCAATTTACCTTTGGGGACATCTGTCTGTGGGTCTGAGTGCAGGTATGTGCTCAGATGAGCTCAGATTGCTCCTGTTTGTCCTAGGCAGCCAACACTATTGGGATGGCCTCGGGGATTTGGAGGTTTATCCTAATTGTAGTGTTGTGTCCAATGGATTGGGCAGAATTCCCTTGTAGAGGGCATGTACAGTCCTCAGGTTTGGCTCCAGGTGCCTGAGCCTGTAGTGTGTGTGGGCCAAGGCTGTGGGGACATTTGTCTGGAAACATAAACTCGGCATAGGTTTCAGGTCGTAGGTATGGCAGGATGGATCTACAGACCCTGAGAAGAACTCTTGGGGATATGAATAAAGGGCGAGTGTGAGGCACTTTCTCAGGCTTTTGTCTCTGGATATTGTGTCACTGATGGCCGTGGAATGTCCGGGTGGCCTCATGGGCAATGGACGAGTCTTCCTCTTGGGATTCGGCCTGACCCCAAGTGTTTGGGGTCATTCTGTGGGATGGGAGGATTCCGTTTTGTCTTTTTACCTCAGGTGGCCCACCAAAAGAGGGTTTCCAGAGCAGATCCCTGGCGAGGGGCAACCATAAATCTGGTTAAAAATTGGGGCTTAGGGGCATGGCAAGCCCAATATGCCTTCTAATGATCCAGCCACTGAGAGGCCTTCCTTGAGGACAGAACTCACACTGAGGGTGACAATGCGTGTTTATGCCTTCGTGGTGCTCAAGCATAGGCGGGGACTCATGGTACATGCTGGTTTCTCCTACACTGAACGTTGGACCACATGCCAATCACATGTATTCTTGCCATGGGGAAGTAGTAGTTCTGATTTCTGCATCTCAATCACCCCTGGGTAGTGATTGGAGTTAAGGGCTAGGTTGTGAAGTCAGAAAACCGATATTGGGATGAGATGATAAGGCCATGTCGGGTCCGATGTGCTCAGTGTGCTCAACGACGGCCATGGATTGTCAGGGAGGCCTCATGGTCCATGGACGAGGCTCCCTCTCTGAGGATTTGGCCCTTTCCCAAGAGTTTTGGGACAATCTGTGGGATAGGATGAGTCATTTCTGTTTTGTTACTTGAGGTGTCCCACCAAAAGGGGGATTCCAGAGCAGAGCCCTGGTGAGGTGCGACTGGACCACCTGACCTCTGGTTAAAGATTGGGTCCTAGAAGGATGGCAAGTCCAATATGCCATCTCTTGGTCCAGCCACTGAAAGGCCTTACTTGAGGACAGGCCTCAGACTGAGGGTCCCCATGCGTGTTTGTGCCCTCGCGGCACTCAAGCATTGGCGGGTCCTCATGGGCCACACTGGTTTCTCATAAACTGAATGGTGGACATCATGCCAACCACAAGGTTTCTTGCCATAGGGAAGAATGAGTTCTTATTTCTGCATCACATTCACCCCTGGGCCTTGATTGGAGTTAAGGTCTAGGTTCTGAAGCCTGAAGGCTAGTTTCGAAAGAGATGACGACCTAAGGTCTTGGCGGGTCTGATGTGCTCAGTGTGCGGCCCTCTGTCTTGGTGCCAGTCGGGAGTGTCGGGCTCAGGCTCTGTGAGACGGGGCACTAGTGCCGAACGTAGGCTGCATAAATGGCGTACAGTCGAGTGGCGTTCAGGTTAATAATCTTTTGTGGTTTCTGGGTAGCCCCATAGGGCAATGTTTTCTTCTGTAGGGCAGGCAGAATGCTGCACTGTAGCTCTGGAATTCCCAAACTGGAGGGCCTGTGGACCAGGAGTGTGAGGATGGAAGTCTGAGAACACAAGAGAGGCTTAGGTTTCGGGGCGAAGGCACGGCAGGCACACTCTGCACAGCTGAAGCAAGATCCCGTGCATGTGAAGTCAGGACAAGGATCATACGTTGGCTCAGTTTGGTGTTTCTGTCCACGATGGCCCTTTCATGAAGGGGACGGGGCAACACTAGGCCATGGAGTTTTTCCCTCAATGGGAATTTTGAGATGCTCCAAACCTCCAGTTTTCCTTTTGCTGGACAATTGAAACCTGTTGGAGGGCTCCAGGACGCCCCATACGGAATGACTCCAGAGCTCGGGTCTAAGGATTTATGCCTGGGCATCCCACCTAGCATTCCAATTGTCTCCTAATAACTAGACAGGTTTGATTGGTTGGCTCTTGTAGAGAAAGCTAGGGAGTTGAGTTGAAATGGACTCTCCTGAAAATGGGTCTTAATGTGGTTTTGTGTCCATGCAGACCTTGGAATGGGGCGGTCCACTGAGGCCCTGAAGGATTCTCCTAATCGGAGGGATTGACACAGCTCCAATGCACAAGTTTCCCATGTGGAGATGAGATTTGCTCTGATGGTGCCTTAGGAAACCCCCATATGCTGGTATTGAAAACCAGGCCTCTGCCAGGAAAACAAAGCAATGGATCCGATTACAGCCCAGGGGCCTGTCCGGTTGAATCTTCTTCTCTGTGGACATCTGTCTATGGTTCTGAGTGGAGGCTGTTGCTCATCTGGTGTCAGATCACCCCTGTTTTTCCTGGGTGGCCTACACTATTGGGATGGCCTCGGGAACTTTGGAGTTTTCTCCTAATTTGTACGGTTGTTGCCAATGGAATGGGCAGAACTCCCTTGGAGAGGACAGGCACAGTCCAGAGTTGTGGCAGCAGGGGCCCCAGCCTGGAGGGTGTTTGATCAGGGCTGTGGGGACAGAAGTCTGAAAACACAAACTTTGCTTAGGTTTGGGGACGTAGGTATGGCAGGCCCGATCTAAAGATCGTGAGGAGACATCTTCAGGATATGAACAAATGGCGAGTGTGAGGCGCATGCTCAGGCTTTTGTCTCTGGATTTTGTGTCACTGATGGCCATGGAATGATGGGGTGGCCTTATGGGACATGGACGAGTCTCCAAACTGTTGAGATTTGGCCCAATCCCAAGAGTTAGGGATCATTCTTCGGATGGTAGAAGTCCTTTTTTTTTTTCCTAACCAGGTCCCACCAAAAAAGGGATTCTTGAGCAGAGCCCTGGCGAGAGGCGACTGGACATCCTGACCTTTGGTTAAGATTGCGGGCCTAGGGGCGTCACAAGCCCCATATGCGGGCTCTTGCTCTAGCCACTGAGAGGCCTTACTTGGGGATGGGGCTCACGCTGAGGGTCACAATTCGTGATGTGCCCAACGCTGCCCTCAAGCATGGGCAGGGCCCCATGGGCCACAAAGTTTCTCCTTGGCAGTGATTGGAGATAAGGTCTAGGTTCTGAAGCCTGAAAACCGAGGTTGGAAAGAGATGACGACCTAAGGCCATGGCGGGTCCGATGTGCTCAGTGTGCGGCCAGCTGTCTGGGTGTAGGTCTGGAGTTCCAGGCTCAGACTGTGTCAAACAGTGCATTAATGCCCAGGGTAGACTGTATAATTGTGGTACAGTCGAGTGGCGTGGAGGTTGATCCTCATTTGGAGTTTCTGGGTAGCCCCATAGGACAACGTTTTTCTTCTGGAGGGCAGGCAGAGGGCTGCATTGTGGCTCCAGTATTGCTAAACTGGAGTGCTTTTGGGCCAGGATTGTGAGGATGGAAGTCTCAGAACACAAGCTAGACTTAGGTTTCTGGGTGAGGGCACGGAAAGCACCCTCTGCAGAGCTGAATCGAGATCCCGTGCATCTGAAGTCAGGGTGAGGCTCAGACGTAGGCTCAGGTTAGGGTTCCTGTCCATGATAGCCCCTTCATGAAGGGGCCGGGTGTCTCAAGGCCATGGAAGTTTTCCCATGGTGGGAGTTCTGAGATGCTCCAAACCACAAGGATTAATTCTGCAGGACAGTCAGGACCTGTTGGATGGCTCCAGGATGTCCCGTATGGCACGACTCCAGAGCAAGTTTCTAAGGATGGATGCCTGGGCAGCCTGCCTCTCATTCCAATTGTCTGCTAGTGACAAGACGGGTGAGATCTGCTGGCTCTGGGGGAGCAACCAAGGGGACTGAGTTGACATGGACTCTCCTGCATATGGGTCCTAATGTGGGTTTGTGTTCATGGAGACCACGGAATGGGGCTGTGGCACTGGGGCCCTGAAGGATTCTCCTAACCGGAGATTTTGAGACAGCTCCAAAGAGCAAGTTTCCCATGTGGAGATGAGATATGTTCTGATAGGTACCTCAGGAAATCCCATATGCTGGTATTGGACAACAGGCCTCTGAGGAGAGATGCCTGGAAACCAAAGCAATGGGTTCAATTAGGGCTTATGGTCCTGTCTGGTTCAATCTTCTTCTCTGTGGACATCTGTCTACGGTTCTGAGAGGAGGCTGTTGCACAGCTGGTGTCAGATCACCCTTGTTTGTTCTGGGCGGCCTACACTATTGGGATGGCCTTAGGGATTTTGGATGTTTCTCCTAATTTGTATGGTTGTTGCAATGGAATGGGCAGAATTCCCTTGGAGAGGACAGGCACAGTCCTGAGTTGTGGAAACAGGGGCCCCAGCCTGGAGGGTGTTTGTTCAGGGCTGTGGGGACAGATGTCTGAAAACACAAACTTGGCTTAGGTTTGGGAACATAGGTATGGCCGACCCGATCTACAGATCGTGAGGAGAACTCTTCGGGATGTGAACAATGGTGAGTGTGAAGTGCTTGCTCAGGCTTTTGCCTCTGGATTCTGTGTCAATGATGGCCGTGGAATGTCGGGCATTCCAAGGGCCATGGACGAGTGTCCCTCTGTGGGGATTTTGCCTGATTCCAGAGTTTGGGCGTATTTTGTGGGATTTTATTTATTTATTTATTTATCTATCTATTTATTTATTTATAACCTTAGTTGTCTCACCAATGTAGGTTTCTAGAACAGAACACTGGGAAGGGGCGACTTGACAGCCCACACTCTGGTTAAGGATGGGGCGTAGGAGCACGGCAAGCCCCATAAGCGGTCTCTTGTTCCAGCCACTGAGAGGCCTTACCTGAGAACAGGGCTCATGCTGAGGGTCACAATGCATGTTTATGCCGAACACTGCCCTCAAGCATGGGCGGAGCCTCATGGGCCACACTGGTTTCTCCTACACTGAATGTTGGACAACATGACATCCACAATATTTCTTGCCATGGGGAAGGATGAGTTCTGATTTCTGCATCACGTTCACCCCTTGGCAGTGATTGGAGATAAGGTCTAGGTTCCAAAGCCTGAAAAACGAGGTTGGGAAGAGATGAGGACTTAAGGCTGTGGCGGGTGTAATATGCTCTGTGTGCGACCAGCTGTCTGGGTGTCGGTCAGGAGTTCCAGGCTCAGGCTGTGTCAGACAGGGCATTAGTGCAAAGGGATAGACTGTATAATTGGGGAAGAGTCTAGTGGAGTGCAGGTTGATAGACACTTGGCATTTCTGGGTAGCCCCAGAGGGTAACATTTTTTTTCTTGAGGGCAGGCAGAGCACTGCATTGTGGCTCTAGTACTGCCAAACTGGAGCGCTTGAGGGCCAGGAGTGTGAGGATGGAAATCTGAGAACACAAGCTATGATTATGTTCGAGGAGAGGGCATTGAAGGCACCCTCTGCAGAGCTGAATCGAGATCTCATGCATCTGAAGTCAGGGCGAGGAACAGACGTTGGCTCACTTTGGTATTTATGTCCTTGATGCCCCCTTCATGAAGGGGGGGTATCATGAGGCCATGGAATTTTTCCCACGATGGGAGCTGTGAGAAGCTCCAAACAGCAAGCATTCTTTCTGCATGACAATTGAGACCTGTTGGAATGCTCCAGGACGTCCCATATGGAAGGACTCCAGAGCACGGTTCTAAGGATGGATGCCTGGGCAGCCCGCCTTGCATTTCAATTGTCTCCTAGTGACAAGACACTTTCGAACTGCAGGCTCAGGGGGAGCAACAGAGGGGGCTGAATTGAAATGGACTCTCCTACGGATGGGTCCTAATGTGGGTCTGGGTCCATTCAGACATTGAAATGGGGAGAATTTCCTTCTAGGGACAGGAGATGTTCTGTTGTGTGACTCAGGGAACACATGTTGTATCATAGGTTGGTTTTAGAGAACAGCCATCTGAGGACAGATGCCTGAAAAACTATTCTTGGGTTCTAATGATGTCCTAGGGGCATGTCAGGTTCAATTTTCTGATTCAGGATCATTGACTTTGGTGTCTGCCTGGATGTAGGTGATCAGGGTGTTTCAGACTGTGCATTTGCATCCAGAGCCACTTCCAAGATTGTGGTGGGATCAGGGGCCTTGGAGGTTTCTTTTAATCAGGAGGGTTTGGGAAAATGTGATGGGCAAAGTTTCCATGGGGATGGCAGGCACAGTCCTGTGGTGTGGCTCCAGAGACCCCATCCTGGAGGACATGTGAGGCATGGTTTTGGGAGAGAAGTCTGCAAACGAAAACTGGGTTTAGGCTTAGTGGCATGGTGATCGCAGCCCAATGCATCGACCTGGAGGGCAGCTCGTCAGGAACTGTAACTAGGGTGACTCGGTGACTGTAGCACAGCCTTTTCTATTGGCAATGTGTGTCCAGGATGACTTCAGAATGGAGGTGTGGTCTCATGGGTCTATGGGAGATTTTTCCTCTCTAACGATCCTGTTGGCTCCCAATTGTTTGGTGGCTTTTTCAGGGAAGGGAGGAGTGCTGTTTTCCATCTTGGGGTGCCACAAAGCAGGGATTCCAGAGAAGGGTTCTGGGTTTGGGTATCAAGAAATTCCCACCAAGGGTTAGGATTTGGGCCTAGGGCCATACTGGGCCTGCAATTTGGGAGCCTGGTGGTGTAATAGAGAAGGCTTGTTTGAAAGCATGCTCAGGCTGAGGGTCACAATGCCTGTTTGTTCCCTGGACACCCTTCAGGAGTGGCAATGGTCTCATTGCCCATGCAGTTGACTCCCTCTCTGAAGGTTAGACACCCATCACAACAGCTAGGTTTCCTGTCATGGGGAAAGAGCAGTTCTCTCTTGGGCTTCAGGTTCCCCCATTGTCAGGGATTCCAGCAAAGGTCTGGAGACAGATGCCCGAATGCCAAGGATGGGTAGTGAGGACGGATTGTGCCATGGCTGGTCTCACATGCTGGATATGGGTCCTGCTCTCTGGGTTACTGACAGGAGTTCGGTGCTCAGCCTCTGTCAGACACAGCATTAGTGGTCAGAGCAGCCTATAAATCGGGGATCCATGAGGGCCGAGCAGATGATACTCATGTGAGTTTTTTGGGAAGTCTTACCAGGAACTTCTTCTTTCTATGGGGAAGGCAGAATGCTGCGTTGTGGCTCCAGAATCCCCTATCAAGATGACTTCGGGATCAGTAGGGTGAGGATGGAATTCTAAACACAAGCTAGGGTAAAATTCAGTTCAAAGCAGAAGACATTTCAAATGTGCAGCGACTCATTTGAGACATCCAGCACCTGAGTAAGGGCAAATGAAAGATGTTTGCTCCCACTCGAGTTTGTATCTATGATGACCAACATACGAAGAGGTGGCGTCCAGAGGCCATGGAGCATTTCCCATGCTGAGGCTTGTGAAATGCTCCAAATATCAAGGTTTCCTTCTTCTGGACAGGTGGAGTCTGGTTTGTTTGCTTCGGGATCCCTCATGTGGAAATTTTTGGTAGCAGTCCTTCCGCATGGATGCCTGGAATGCACAAGTGTAATGACCATTGCTGCTGATGAACATGGCAGGATCGTATTGGTGGCTCTTGTGCCAAGTGCCAAGGCCTTTGCTTGACATGGAAACTCTTACAGATGGGTCCCAATACTGGTTTGCTAGCCGGTAGGGCTTAGAATGTACTGGTGGCTAAAGGGTCATGAGAGATTCTCCTACCCTATGGGTTTGACACAGGTCGAAGTGCAGAGTTTCCTTCTTGGGACAGGAGATGTTCTGTTGTGTGGCTCAGGGTCCACATGTTGTATCCTAACTTGGTATTCCGGAAGAGGCCTCTGAGATCAGATACCAGAAACATAATCTAGGGTTCCTATGATGTCCAAGTGCACGTCAGGTTCAATTTTCTGACTCAGGACCATTGACGTGGGTGTCTGCCTGGATGTAGGTGATCACGGTGTTTCAGACTGTGCATTTGCATCCAGAGCAGCTTTCAATATTGGGGTGGGCTCAGGGGCCTTGGAGGTTTCTCCTAATCAGGAGGGTTTGGGGAAATGTGTTGGGTAATGTTTTCTTGGTGATTTCAGGCACAGTACTATTGAGTGGCTCCAGAGACCCCATCCTGGAGGGCATGTGAGCCATAGTTTTGGGAGAGAAATCTGCAAACAAAAATTCGGTTTAGTGTTAGTTGCAAGGTGGTTGCAGTCCCAATCCGCAGATGTTGAGGGTAGCTCGTCAGGAACTGTAATTAGGGTGATTGGAAGTCGGTAGCATATGCTTTTCTATCTGGATTGTGTGTCGAGGATGGGCTCGGAATTTAGGTGTGGTCTCATGGGTTAATGGGAGACTTTTCCTCTCTACGGATCCTAGTGGCTCCCCATAGTTTGGAGACCTTTTCTGGGAACTGAAGAGTGCTGTTTTCCATCTTAGGGGTGCCCAAAACATGGATTCCTGGGACGGGCTCTAAATCTGGGTGCATGGAAAATCCCACCAAAGGTTAGGTTTTGGGCCTCTGGGCATACCAGCCCTTCAATGCGGGATCATGGTGGGGCCACTGAGAGGGCTTGTTTGAAAGCATGCTCAGGATGAGGGTCACAATGCCTGTTTGTGCCCAGGGCGACCCCTAGGAGAGGGTTTTGGCTCACTGGACATGGAGCTGGCTCCCACGTTGAGGGTTGGACACCCATCCCAACAGCCAGATTTCCTGCCATGGAAGGAGTTCTCTATTGTGCTTCAGGTTCCCCCAATGGCAGGGATTCCAGCAAAGGTCTGGGGACAGGTGCCTGAATACCAAGGATTTGTAGACATGATAAAGTAGGGCCATGGTCATCCCCACCTGCTAGATATAGGTCCCGCTCTCCGGGTGGCTGACACTAGGTCGGGGTTCAGCCTCTGTCAGAAACAGCACTAGTGGCCAGAACAGCCTATAAATTGGGGTTCCCTCCAGGGCCGAGCAGATTGATCCTCATGTGGGTTTTCTGGGCAGACTCACCAGGTACTTCTTATTTCTATGGGGAAGGCAGAATGCTGAGTTTAGGCTCTAGAATTCCTTATCAAGAGAACTTGGGAACCAGTAGGGTGAGGATGGAATTGTAAACGCTAGCTAGGGTTCAATTCAGTGCCAAGCAAAAGGCAGTTTCAGTGTGCAGCGGCTGATTCAAATAACCAGCACCTGAGGAAGGGCGGATATCAGATATTTTCTCACACTGGAATTTGTGTCTATTTTCACTGACAAATGGGGTGGTGGTGTCAAGAGGCCGTGGAGGATTTCCCACGCTAAGGCTTGTGAGATGTTCCAAAGAACAAGGTTTCCTACTGCTGGACAGGTGGAGTCTGGTTCGTTTGTTCAAGGGTTCCCCATGTGGAAAGTTTAGGATGCAGAGCTCTCCTGCATGGATGCCTGGAAAGCACACCTCAATTGATGATTGCACCTGAGGAATATGACAGGTCCTTTCTGTTGGCTGTGGGGTGAATTACAAAGGCCTTGATTTGACATGGAATATCTTGCAGATGGGCCACAATGCACGTTTGTTACAAGGGATATCTTATAATGTGCTGGTGCCTAACGTTACGTGCAAGATTCTCCTACACTGAGGGTTTGGCACAGGTTGAAGAGCATGGTTTCCTTCTAGGAGATTTTCTGTTTTGTGGCTCAGGGACCACATATTTTATCAAAAGTAGGTATTCAGAACAGGTCCCTGAGGGCAGGTGCCTGAAAACCCAATCTAGGGTTCCAATGAGGTCCTAGGGGCATGTCAGGTTCATTCTTCTGACTCAGGACCATTGACTTGACTGTCTGCCTGGATGGAGCTGTTCAGGTTGTTTCAGACTGCACATTTGCATCCAGAGTGGCTGCCAATATTGGGGTGGGCTCAGGTGACTTTCAGTTTTCTCCTAATCTGTAAGGTTTGGGAAACTGTGATTGGTACATTTCCCTTGGGGATGGCAGACACAGTCTTGTGGTGTGCCTCGAGAGACCCCATCCTGGAGGGCATATGAGCCATGCTTTTGGGAGAGAAGTCTGCAAACACAAATTCGGGTTCGGGTTAGTCGCAAGGTGATCGCAGGCCCAGGGCATAGACCTGGAGGGCAGCACATCAGGAACTGTAATTAGGGTGACTGGAAGGTGGTAGCACAGTCTTTTCTATCTGGATTGTGTGTCCAGAATGGCATCGGAATGCAGGTGTAGTCTAAAGGGTCCATGGGAGACTTTTCCTTTCTAATGACCTTGGCGGCTCCCCATAGATTGGTAGCTTTTTGGGGGGAAGGTAAGATTGCTGTTTTCCATCTTAGAGGTGCCCCAAAACAGGGATTCCAGAGACGGACTCTGGGTCTGGGTGCCTGTAAAATCCAACTGAGGTTTAGAATTTGGCCTAGGGGCATACCAGGCCTGCAATGCAGGAACCTTGTGGTGGAACTGAGAGGACTTGTTTGAAAACATACTCAGGCTGTGGGTCACAATGCCTGCTTGTGCCCAGGGCAGCCTTCATGAGTGGGCGTGGTCACATTGGCCATGCACCTGGCTCCCACTTTGAGGGTTGGATACCCATCCCAAAAGCCAGGTTTCCCTGCCTTGGGGAAGGAGTAGTATTCAATTGTGCTTCAGGTTCCCCCACTGGAAGAATTCCAGCAATATCTGGGGAAAGAAGTCAGAGTACCGAGGATGGATAGAAATGATGGACTTGGGTCATGGCCAGTCCCACATGCTAGATATGGGGCCCACTGTCTCGGTGGTTGACACTAGGTCTGGGCCCAGGCTCTGTCAGAAACAGCACTAGTGCCCAGAGCATCCTACAAATCGGGGTTCCCTCAAGAGCTGAGCCGGTTGATCCTCTTGTGGGGATTCTGGGCAGACTCAGCAGGCACTTCTTCTTTCTATGGGGAAGGTATAATGCTTCGTTGTGGCTCCAGAATTCAATATCAAGAGTCCTTGGCAGCCAGTACAGTGAGGATGGAATTATAAAAACAAGCTACTGTACAATTCAGTGCCAAGCAGAAGGCAGTTCAAATGTGTAGCATCTTTTTCGAGATATCCAGCACCTGAGTAAGGGTGGATGTCATATGTTGGCTCACACTAGAGTTTGTGTCTTGATGACCAACAAATGGAGGGGTCGCATCAAGAGGCCATGGGGAATTTCCCACATTGAGGCTTGTGAGATGCTCCAAATAGCAAGATTTCCTTCTACTCGAATGGTGGAGTCTGGATTGTTTGCTTCCAGGGTCCTCCATGTGGAAAGTTTGTGTAGTAGAGCTCTCCCGTATGGATGCCTGGACAGAGCACCTCCATTGAGCATTGCAGCTGAGGAACATGGCAGGTTCCTTCTCATGGTTCTGGGCAAAGTACCAAGGCCTTAAGTTGACAGGGAATCAATTACAGATGGGCCACAATGCTGGTTTGCTACCACAGAGATCTCATAATGTGCTGGTCGCTATGGTGCTCTGCAGCATTCTTCTACCCTGAGGGTTTGGCACAGGTCTAAGATCCCTGTATCCTTCTGGGGACAGGATTTGTTTTATTGTGTGGTTCAGGGACCACATGTTCTATACAAAGCTGGTATTCCAGAACAGGTCCCTGAGGACAGATGCCTGAAAACCTAATATTGCATTCTAATGAGGTCATAGGAGCATGTCAGTTTCAATCATCGGACTGACGACCATTGACGTGGCCTTTTTCCTGGATGTGTGTGATCAGGGTGTTTCTGACTGTGCATTGCACCAAGATCGCTGCCAATATTGGTGTGGGCTCAGGGACATTAAGGTTTCTCATACTCTGGAAGGTTTGGAAAACTGTGACAGGCACAGTTGCTTTGAGGATGGCAGCCACAGTCCTTTGGTGTGGCTTCAGAGAACCCATGCTGGAGGGCATGTGAGCCATTGTTTTGGGAGGGGAGCTGCTAATTCAAATATGGGTGTGGTTTAGTGGTGATGTGATTGCAGGCCCAGTGCATAGACCAAGAGGGTAGAATTTCAGGAACTTTAATTAGCATGACTAGAAGGCGGTAGCACAGGCTTTTCTATCTGGATTGTGTGTCCAGGATGGACTCCAAATGCAGGCGTGGTCTCATGGGTCCATGCAGACTTTTCCTCTCTAAGGTTCCTGGTTGTTCCCCATAGTTTGGTGGCTTTTTCGGTGAAAGGAAGAGTGCTGTTTTCCATATTCAGGGTGCCCAAAACAAGGATTCCAGAGACGGTATCTGGGTCTGGGCCCCTGGAAAATCCCACCAAGTTTTATGATTTGGGTCTAGGGGCATACCAGGCCTGCAATGCTGGATACTGGTGGTTCAACTGAGAGGGCTTGTTTGAAAGCATACTCAGGATGAGAGTCACAATGAGTGTTTGTGCCAAGGGCAGCCTTTAGGAGTGGGCGTGGTCTCATTGGCCATGCAGCTAGCTCCCACTTTGGGGGTTGGACACCTATCCAACACCCAGGTTTCATCCCATGGGAAAGGAGAAGTTCTCGATTATGCTTTAGGTTCTGCCATTGTCAGGGATTCCAGCAAATGTCTGGGGACAGGTGCCTGAATACCAAGGATGGGGAGAGATGACAGATTTGGGCCATGGCCAGTCTCACATGCTGGATATGGGGCCCGCTTTCTGGGTGGTTGAAACAAAGTCTGGTCTCAGGTTCTGTCAGACACAGCAATAGTAGCCAGCACAGCCTATACATCAGTGTTCCCTCGAGGACCGAGCAGATTGATATGAATATGGGGTTGCTGGGAAGACTCACCAGGCACTTATTCTTTCTATGGGGAAGGCAGAATGCTGCGTTGTGGCTCCATAATTCCCTATCATGAGGTCTTGGGAGCCAGTAGGTTGAGGATGGAATTGTAAACACAAGCTACAGTTCATTTCAGTGCCAAGCAAAAGGCCGTTCCAATGTGCATTGTTGGATTCAAGATATCCAACACTTGAGTAAAGGTGGATGTCAGATATTTGCTCACACTGGAGTTTGTGTCTATGATGGCCGACAAGTGGAGGGGTTGTGTCAAGAAGGCTTGGAGGGTTTCCCATCCTGAGGCTTGTGAGATGCTCCAAAAAACAAGGTTTCTTTCTACCAGACAGGGGGAGTCTGGTTTGTTTGCTCCAGTGTCCCCCAGGTGGAAAGTTTGGGTAGCAAATCTCTCCCACATGGATGCCTGGAAAGCACACCGCCATTGACCTTTGCAGTTGAGGAACATGGCAGGTTCATTTTGGTGGTTCTGGGCGAAGTGTGAAGGCCTTAAGTTGACAGGGAATCTATTACAGATGGAGCACAATGCTGGTTTGTTACCAGGGAGATCTTAGAATGTGCTGGTGGCTAGGGTGCCTTGCAGGATTCTGCTACCCTGAGGGTTTGGCACAGGTCGAATGCACCATTTCATTCTGGGGAAAGGACAAGTTCTGTTGTGTGGCTCAGGGACCAAAAGTTGTATTTTATGATGGTATTCCAGAACAGGCCTTGGAGGACAGATGCCTGAAAACGTATTCTAGGGTTCCAATGAGGTCCTAGAAGCATGTCTGGTACAATCTTCTGCCTCAGGCCCATTGAGTTGGGTGTTTGCCTGCATTTAGGTAATCAGGGTCATTCAGGCTGTGCATTGCTTCCAGAATGGCCTCCAATAATGGAGTTGCCTCAGGGTCCTTGCAGATTTCTCCTAATCTGGTGGGTTTGTGCAACTGTGATTGGCAAAGATTCCTTGGGGATGGCAGGCCCAGTCTTGTGGTGTGGCTACAGAGACCCCATCCTGGAAGGCATGTGAGCCATGGTTTTGGGAGAGAAGTCTGCAAACGCAAACTCGGGTTAGGGTTAATGGCGAGGTGATCTCAAGCCCAATGCATAGACCTGGAGGGCAGCTGTCAGGAACTGTAATTAAGGTGACTGGAAGGAGGTAGCACAGACTTTTTTTATCTGGATTGTGTGACCAGGATGGCCTCGGAATGCAGGTGTGGTCTCATGGGTCCTTGGGAGATTTTTCCTCCCTAAGGATCCCCTCTTCTCCCAATATTTTGGTGATTTTTTCGGGGAAGGGAAGAGTGCTGTTTTCCATCTTAGTCAGGCCCCAAAACAGGGATTCCAGAGATGGGTTCTGGGTCTGCATGCCTGGAAAATCCAACGAAGGGTTAGGATTCAGGCCTAGGGGTGTCCCAGGCCTGCAATGCGGGAAACTGGTGGTGCAACTGAGAGGGCTTGTTTGAAAGCATACTCTGGCTGAGGGTCACAATGCCTGTTTGTTCCCAGGGCAGCCCTTAGTAATGGGCGTGGTCTCATTGGCAATGTAGCTGGCTCTCAATGTGAGGGTTGGACACCCATCCCTACAGCCAGGTTTCCTGCAATTAGGAAGGAGGAGTTATCTGTTGTGCTTCAGGTTCCCCCATTGACAGTGATCCCAGCAAAGGCCTGAGAACTGGTGCCTGAACACCAAGGATGGGTAGAGTTGACGGACTTGGGCCATGGCTGGTCTCACATGCTGGATATGGTGCCCTCTCTCTGGGTGGCTGACATGAGTTCAGGGCTCAGGCTCTGTCAGGCACACCAGTAGTGGCCAGGGTAACCTGTAATTTGAAGCAGCCTATAAATCCCTCGATGGCTGAGCAGATTGATCCACATTTGCGTTTCTGGGCAGATTCACCAGGCACTTCTTCTTTCTATGGGGAATACAGAATGCTGCAATGTGGCTTGAGAATTCCCTACCAAGAGGGTTTTGGGTCCATGGAGGTGAGGATGGATTTATAAACCCAAGCTACAGTTAAATTCAATGCCACGCAGAAGGCAGTTCTAGTGTGCAGCATCTTATTCGAGATATTTATCACCTGTGTAAGGACAATGTCAGAGTTTTGTTCACACTGGAGTTTGTGTCTTTGATGACCAACAAATGGAGGGGTGCTGTCAAGAGGCCATGGAGGATTTTGCTCGCTGGGGCTTGGGAGATGCTTCAAACAGTAAGATTTCATTCTACTGGACAGGTGGAATCTGGTTTGTTTTCTCCAGTGTCCTCCATGTGGAAAGTTTGGGTAGCAGAGTACTTCCGCAAGGATGTGTGGAAAGCACACCCCCAATGACCATTGAAGCTGAGGAACATTGCAGGTTTGTTCTGGTGGCTATGGCACGAAGTATCAAGGCCTTGATTTGACATGGAATCTCTTGCAGATCTCAATGCTAATTTGTTACTAGGGAGATCTTAGAATGTGCTGGTCGCTAAGGGGCCATGCAGGATTCTACCACCGTGAGTGTTTGACATAAGTCCAAGAGCATGGGTTCCTTCTGGGGACAGGTTAAATTCTGTTGTTTGGCTCAGGGAACACATGTTGTATTATAAGTTGGCTTTCCAGAACAGGCCTCTGAGGAGAGATGCCTAAAAACCGAATCTAGGGTTTCAATGAGGTCCTAGGAGCATGTCAGTTTCAATCTTCTGACTCAGGACCTTTGATTTGTGTTTCTGCCTGGATGGAGGTGATCAGGGTGCTTCAGACTGGGCTTTTGCATCCAGAGCTGCATCCCATATTGGGGTGAGCTCCGGGGCCCTTCAGGTTTATCCTAATCTAGAGAGTATGGGCAACTGTAACAGGAACGGTTTCCTTGGGGATGGTAGGCACAGTCCTGTGCTGTGGCTCCAGAGACCCCATTCTGGAGGACATGTGAGCCATGGTTTTGGGAGAGAAGTCTGCAAACACAAATCGGGTTATATTTAGTGGTGAGGTGATCACAGGCCCAATGCATAAACCTGAAGGGCAGCTCATCAGGAAATCTAATTATGGTGACTGGAAGGCAGTAGCACAGGCTTTTCTATTAGGATTGTGGGTCTAGGATGTCCTCGGAATGCATGTGTGGTCTCATGGGTCCGTGGGAGATTTTTTCCTCTCTAAGGATCCTGGCGGCTTCCCATAGTTTGGTGGCTTTTTCACGGAAGGGAAGAATGCTGTTTTCCATCTTAGGCGTGCCACAAAACATCCATTCCAGAGCCAGGCTCTGGGTCTGGGCACCTGGAAAATCCCACTAAGTGTTATGATTTGGGCCTAGGGGCATACCAGGCCTGCAATGCGGGATCTTGGTGGTGCAACTGAGAGGGCTTGTTTGAAAGCCCTCTGAGGCTGAGGGTCACAATGCCTGTTTGTGCCCAGGGCTGCCTCAGGATTGGGTGTGGTCTAATTGTCCATGCAGCTGGCTCCCACTCAGAGTGTTGAACACCAGTCTCAACAGACAGGTTCCTGCCATCTGGAAGAAGGAGTTCTCTATGGTGCTTAAGGATCCTCTGTAAGGGTCTGGTTGGCCAGAGGGAGTCATTTTGTGTTTATGTAGTGAACTTAGATTGACCCTATGCAGTAAACTTCGATTGACCGCGCCCTTCCCAGAGGAACTTACTTGCAAAGTCTAGATACAAGGGCGGTTCAGGTCAGGTGAAGACATCCAATCAGTGGGGCATGCATATATCTACTAGTGTAAATTGAAATACAATTGGGAACCTGTGTGTTACCTAGCAATTTTTTTTTTCTGTGTGTGGTGATTTAGCATGACTGTGCAGTGTTCTCTGTGTATTGCAATCTCATTGGCCATGTATGTATAGCCCGGCTAAATACCTCTATATAAGTTAGTCTGTGAGGCTGGGAGGGGTCGCCTCTTTGCAGGAGACGGCCCTGACCAGTCAGTTTGATTCTCAATGCTGGCACAAAATAAAGCTTTGCTTGACCTTCATTTTGTATCAGTCTTGTTCCTTTGATTACGGACCCTAACATTGGAAGGGGCACCCAGATTCAAACGATGAGAACTGAGTCAATATTAGAATTTTTGGGAAAAGCCTCCGGAAGTAAGATCGCGGGATCCTATCTGTCTGTCTGGTTAGAGCTCCAGGGTATGTCCCACCAGGGAAAAGATGGATGAAGCCATGCCCCCCAGATCTGGAGTGGATGCGGGGGTGCCCCATCCCTCTGCTGGTAGATCGCTGGTGGGGTTCGAGTCCCCGGGGAGGTCGGGGGATTTGAGTCCCCCTAGGCTGTTGCTGGAATATTCAATTCCCCCAGTAAGTCAGGGGACTGCCAAGGGGTTCGAGTCCCCCTAGGCGGTTGGGGGGTTTGATTCCCCCTAGATGGCCAGGGGGTTCGAATCCCCTTAGATGGTAGGGGTTTCGAGTCCCCTTTGGTTGTTGGGGGGTTCGAGTCCCCCTAGACAGCCAGGGGCTTCAAGTCCCCCTAGATGGTCAAGGGGTTCCAGTCCCCCAGCTGGTTGCGGGATTCGAGTCCCCCTTGGTGATTGAGGGGTTCGAGTCCCCCTAGGTGGTCGGGGGATAAAGCCCCCACCAGTGGCAGGTTATGGGTAAGAATCCTTGGGCGTGCAGTTGTCTTTGCCTGGTCCTTTTGTTGTCTGTTGTGTTGCTTGTTATGATTTAAGGAATGGGGCAAGCAGAGAGTAAGGGGACTCTGAATTCATCTCTCCGTCCTTCATAATAGATATAAGGCTGCTCGATCACTCATTTTGTGTGCTAAGGGCTAAGACTGGAGTCAACTGGAGTTAGTTGAATGCCGGTTTAAGGTGCCCAATGCTGGCTCATTGGAGCCGGGCATGGAATATATTGCCTAGTGGGCCACTTTTGGTAAGCAGAGCTGGCACTGTGGGATGAACCGACCTCGAGACAGAGACTTTAAGGAATATTCCAAGCAGATGCAGAAACTCCCTTTGTTTTGGGTAATTCCTTGCCTTTTCTGGCCCAGTGTGGACTGCATAGCCCCTCCCCCTTGCTGGCAGGAGAGCATGGCGTCTGACGTGGAGATTGCTATTTGTCTGTCTCAAGGTTTTAATGGGTAATTGTTAAAGTGGCTTCTGAAGCCTTTGGTAACCTGAAACTCTGAAGGGTTGCTTGAATGACAAATGGAATTACAATTGTTGGACATGTAGATCTTAACCAAATGGAATAAAATGCTAGAGCATTGGCTGCTGGAACTGGGTTTGTGCTTTTGAAATCTGCTGGTGAACACG
This sequence comes from Neogale vison, assembly GCF_020171115.1. NCBI lineage: Eukaryota > Metazoa > Chordata > Mammalia > Carnivora > Mustelidae > Neogale > Neogale vison. Next base: position 111,633,308 of record NC_058092.1, read on the forward strand.
TTCTATGCTTAACTGATTGATAAATTTGCCATCTAAAGAATTCTGTTTTACTGACTCACAATTGGTTTATATTTATTCTTCAGTAGAGGTTCAGGTATTTCTAAGAGTACAAAATTCTGTTAACTGTAAATAAGACTGAAGGAAATAAGAAAAGCAACTCTGTAAATAAAAAGTAGGAGATATGTAAAAGTTTGAATCTGAAAAGTGCCTGACAGTGTGAATGTGTCTGTATGGCTCCACTTCTGCTACGGAGTCTGAGTGGGCTGCACCCTGAGTCTCATGGGGCGTCACATGGCATAACGATCATCTACTCCACGGAATGTCCTGGTCCGGGGTTTATACGGACAGACGTTAGCTTAGATGCTCCTAAATTCCTTGAGATTGATGAGAGCAGGACAGCATCTGAAAGATCCCCCTCCCTTTGTCTGCAACATCATTCACGATGGGAAGGAATCCTAGTAAACTCATTTTCTGCTTATTTAAAAAAAAAAGATACTGGTTTTCTCTCTGTTTAAAAAGACGAAGTTTTCTTAAATTAATTGATCTGTTATGGTTTTCTCTTTGCCTGCCCAGAAAATTCAGGTTCTGTGTTTTTTTTTTATCAGGTGTTTATCATCCCTAATTCTATTTAGGCATGTATTTAAAACTTTCTAGGCCCCCGGCTAGATCAGTCGGTAGAGCATGAGACTCTTAAAACTTTCTAAGGTTTTAGCAGTTGTTGACAGGATTTAAACCAATGATAAACCTTGGGTTACATTTCAGAAAATGCCATGCATTTCCTAATGTTTTAATACATTGATAGATCACCACTTAATATTGTGATTATGGAAATGTTACGTGTCACAGAAGTAACCTGATTTTCTTGCCAGTTACATTGTAAATTCTCATCTCACCAGCTCTTTACCGTATCTGTTCTGAGTTTTTGTCATTTGTAATTGTTTTAATTCTCTTGTAAGATAAATTCCGTCTCAAAGAAAATTCATATGTGAGACCTTCAGGACAAATACAGGTCTTTGATATGTTGAAATTCTGGAACTGAAGTGGGTAAGAATTTACTGAAGCAAAAGCTGCATTTGGACTAAACCAGAATTATTAACATGGGACTAGGTGAACTAAAAGACTGTAATGTTGTATCTCTTGATGTTTTGTCTTATGTTTGCTCTTCCAGACTAGGGAAACTTATTCTTAAGTTATCTGTAACTTATAGAGATAAAATGAAGTCATCTGTAAACAAATCAAGGTATTCAAATCTTTGTTTCTATCTGAACCGTCTGAAATCAAAAGGCCTCAGCAAGGATTCTTCCTTCTATGGCAATCAGTCATTTGCATAAGTTCAATAAGAATCCTTTCTCCTTGTAACAGGACACCACTGGAAACATTGGTTATTTTATTTTACCTGGCTTTGACTAGAATGCCATATTAGAAAAGACTCAGATATTACTAGACAGCTTAAAGGAACTAAGGTTGACTTTATAAAACCTGGAACCATAAAGCCCTTTGGAACAGTTGGCCTGATACCTTACTTACAGAGTTCCCAGCAGCCTCACCAGGTGAGTAAAGGAAGTTACTTCCAAGTAGGTTCAGGACCCTCAGGATTCTCTGGGGACTTCAGGAAGAGGAATTCACCCAAATCAACAGGTATTGCAGGTCTGATGGCAAGTATATAGCTTGGCTTCTGGCCTGGAGAGGCTATCATAAGTTTAACCTAGAGATTCCTTATGAGAAGATCCAGCAGAATAGATTCTAAAAGATTTATAGGATCTCTCAATGTTCTTGCTGAGCTTATGTAAATAATTAGGCCAAGCTTGTTAAAACTGGACTTGCTTTTCAAATAAATTAGTCCAGATTTGGCTATCTCTGAAAACGAGGGTTATTTTAGAGAGAAAAATTATATTTTAATAACACACCTTTATTGATGTAAAATTCTAGATTTGATTGTCTTTAAATGTTTGTTCACTTAAGATAGACAACTTGAGGTAAACTTCAGGGAAGTTGCACAATAGCTCACTTACAGGATCTTGCTTTGTCAGTCAGTCACACCCAATATAGGGAACTTCAGAAAATTGAAGGATTTGAAGGGAAGAATCTGACTGAGTTAGTGGGAATAACAGAAAAGGTGTTTAACACCAGGGATGCACAGGGGGATGAAAAACAGACAAAAGGAATGGTTAAGGTTTTGGCAGTACATGAGGCAGAGTGGAGATGGGCAGGGGATAGCAAATGGAAGGAAAAGCCTAAGCACAGAGAAGGCAGGCGATAAGATATAGATTCAGATCAGTGTACTTACTGTAAGGAAAGTGGACATTGGGCCAGGGAGTTCCCCAAAATGAAGACAACAATGCTTGCCACCAGAGATTGAAGGGGTCATGGTTCGGAGCCCCTCCCTGAACCTGAGGTAAAAATTGAAGTGGAGGGGAAATCAGTTTAGCTTTTGGTGGGCATGGGAGCCCAATTTTTATCATTACTTAAACCTATTGGAACACTACTTGGAGAGGAAATCTGGGTACAAGGAGCAAATGGCCCAGAGAGACATAATTGGGCAACAGAAAGGACTTTAAACTTGGCCTTAGGAATAGTTAAAAATCAATTTTTGTCCTACCTAATGCCCCATATAACTTGATGGGAAGAGATCTCCTCCACAAGTTAAGAGCTGGCATTCCGTTCTCAAAAGGAGGCATGACTATAACCTTGAGACATCCCACTGTACAAGTGCTTATAGCATTAGTAGATGAATACCTCCTTTATGAGCCCATCTCAAAACCAGAGGAAACAAAGTTGGAGTAGCCTTCTCCAAATCCTACAGGAGGAGTTTACCTAGGCTTGGGCAGAAGGGAAGCCCCCTGGCTTGACCAAGGAATGACCTCCAGTGGTGGTGCGATTTAAGGTGACAGCTATGGCTGTTCACATTTGGCATACCCACCTTCCCTGGGAAGCAAATGAATGGATCAGAAAACAGATTAACCAACTCCAAGGGGAGGGGATCCTAGTTCCTTACAAATCTCCATGGAACACACCTTTGTTGTCCGTCAAAAAGGTCGAGACTGGGGAGTACCAACAGGTCCAGGACTTGCGGGAAGTTGATAAATGGGTTGAAGATATCCCCCGATGGTGCCTAACCCCCCCTATACCTTACAATCCCTCCTGGGCCCCAAAAGAACTGTGTATACCGTCTTAGAGCTCAAGGATGCGTTTTTTATGCATGTCTTTAGCAAAGGAATTCTCAGCACCTTTTTGCTTTTGAGTGATCTGATCCACAGGAAGGATTCCAAGTAGAGCTCACCTGGACAAGACTTCCACAAAGGTTTAAGAATTCACCCACTATCTTTGACGAGGCCCTACATGAGCATTTGCGCGAGTACAGAACCTCCAACCCAGGACTTACTCTGTTACAGTACGTTGATGACTTGCTAGTAGCCACTGAGGACTAAGATTCATGTTTGCGGGGGATGAGAGCTCTCTTACAGACTCTGCACGAAAAAGGGTATTGGGTGTCAGCAAAGAAAGCACAGCTCTGTCAAAGCCATGCCACTTAAAGGCTTTGATCTCCATGAGGGAGTACATTCACTGTCTGAGTCCAGGAAACAGGTGATCACCCGAAATGCCTGTCCCACCACGTCGTGACAAGTGAGGGAGTTTCTTGGGATAGTGTGCTACTGTAGGCTGTGGATACTGCAGTTTGCAGAGACTACCTGACCGCTCTACAAACTGGCAAAAGGAGGGCTCACTATGATAGAGTGGACAGCTGAGGCAGAAGGAGTATTTCAGGAATTACAAACAGCCTTACTGAGTGACCCAGCACTGGACATCCCAGATGTTACCAAGCCCTTCCACATTGCCCAGGACACCAAAAGGACACTATCTGATTTCAAAATGAAACCACTTAGCAGAACAAGTCACAAAGCAAGCAGCCTGAGAAACAGTGCAAGAGCTGGTTACACTCCCGACTCTTGCCCTACCAGAAAAACTGGACTATTCAGAGGAAGATTTAAACTATTTACCAAAATGGGATAAATTAGACTATGAAGGAGACTGGGCTAAGACTAAAGAGAAATTTAATTCTTCTTCCATTCCTAAGTAAGAAGTTAGTAGATCAGATACATCAGGGTACTTATTTGGGGATACACAAACCCAAGGATCTTATAGGCAAGCTATTCCAGGTTTCTAAATTAGGGCACTGATTTCTGCACATTGACTTTGTATCCTGCCACGTTGCTGAATTGCTGTATGAGTTCTAGTAGTTTGGGGGTGGAGTTTTTTGGGTTTTCCATATAAAGAATCATGTCATCTGCGAAGAGAGAGAGTTTGACTTCTTCATTACCAATTTGGATACCTTTTATTTCTCTCTGTTGTCTGATTGCTGTTGCTAGGACTTCTAATACTATGTTGAACAAGAGTGGTGAAAATGGTCATCCTTGTCTTGTTCCTGATCTCAATGGGAAGGCTGCAAGCTTTTTCCCATTGAGGATGATATTTGCTGTGGGTCTTTCATAGATAGATTTGATGAGGTTCAGGAATGTTCCTTCTATCCCTATATTTTGAAGCGTTTTAATCAGGAACGGATGTTGGATTTTGTCAAATTCTTTTTCTGCATCAATTGAGAGGACCATGTGGTTCTTCTCTCTTCTCATATTAATTTGTTGTATCACATTGATTGATTTGCGAATGTTGAACCATCCTTGTAGCCCAGGGATGAATCCCACCTGATCATGGTGGATAATCTTTTTAATGTGCTGTTGGATCCTGTTGGCTAGGATCTTGTTGAGAATCTTAGCATCCATATTCATCAGTGATATTGGTCTGAAATTCTCCTTTTTGGTAGGGTCCTTGCCTGGTTTGGGGATCAGGGTAATGCTGGCTTCATAGAAAGAGTCTGGAAGTTTTCCTTCTGCTTCAATTTTTTGAAACAGCTTCAGGAGAATAGGTGTTATTTCTTCTTTGAAGGTTTGGTAGAATTCCCCAGGGAATCCGTCAGGTCCTGGGCTCTTGTTTTTTGGGAGGTTTTTGATCACTGATTCAATCTCGTTATTAGATATCGGTCTATTCAGGTTGTCGATTTCTTCCTGGTTCAATTTTGGTAGTTTATATTTTTCCAGGAATGCATCCATTTCATCTAGGTTGCTAAGCTTATTGGCATATAACTGTTCGTAATAACTTCTGATGATTGTTTCTACTTCCTTGGCGTTAGTTGTGATCTCTCCCTTTTCATTCATAATTTTATGAATTTGGGATTTCTCTCTTTTCTTTCGGATTAGTGTAGCCAGTGGCTTATCGATCTTATTGATTCTTTCAAAAAACCAGCTTCTAGTTTCATTGATACGTTCTAATGTATCTCTGGTTTCTCCCTCATTGATCTCAGCTCTAATCTTGATGATTTCCCTTCTTATGTGTGGAGTTGGTTTGATTTATTGTTGATCCTCCAGTTCTTTAAGGTGTAGAGACAGCTGGTGTGTTCTGGATTTTTCAATTTTTTTGAGCAAGGCTTGGATGGCTATATATTTTCCCCTTAGGACCGCCTTTGCTGTATCCCATAGGTTTTGGACCAAAGTGTCTTCATTCTCATTGGTTTCCATGAATTGTTTCAGTTCTTCTTTGATCTCCTGGTTGATCCAAGCATTCTTAAGCAAGGTGGTCTTTAGCTTCCAGGTGTTTAAGTTCCTTCGGAACTTTTCCTTGTGATTGAGCTCCAGTTTCAAAGCATTGTGATCTGAGAATATGCAGGGAATAATCTCAGTCTTTTGGTATCGGTTGCGTCCTGATTTGTGACCCAGTATGTGGTCTATTCTGGAGAAGGTTCCATGTGCACTTGAGAAGAATGAGTATTCTGCTGTTTTAGGGTGGAATGTTCTGTATATATCTATGAGGTCCATCTGGTCCAACGTGTCATTCAATGCTCTTGTTTCTTTATTGATTTTCTGCTTCGATGATCTGTCTAATTCTGAAAGAGGCGTGTTAAGATCTCCTACGATTAGTGTATTCATATCAATATGACTCTTCATCTTGATTAACAGTTTTCTTAATTAATTGGCTGCTCCCATATTGGGAGCATAGATATTTACAATTGTTAGATCATCTTGGTGGATAGTCCCTTTAAGGATTATGTAGTGTCCTTCTGTATCTCTGACTACAGTCTTTAGTTTGAAGTCTAATTTATCTGATATGAGAATCGCTACCCCAGCCTTCTTTTGAGTCCCATTGGCATGAAAGATGCTTCTCCACCCCTTCACTTTCAGTCTGCGTGTATCTTTAGGTTCAAAATGGGTCTCTTGTAGACAGCATATGGATGGGTCCTGTCGTTTTATCCAATCTGCAACCCTGTGCCGTTTTATGGGTGCATTTAGGCCATTCACATTGAGAGTGATTATTGATAGATACGTTTTTATTGACATCGAGTTACCTTTGAAGTCTTTCTTTCTGTAGACTGTCTCTATATTTCTGTTCAATGCTATTCTTGGGATTTTTCCTCTTTTATAGAACCCCCCTTAATATTTCCTGCAGTATCGGCTTGGTGGTTGCATAGTCTTTTAAGCCTTGCCGGTCTTGGAAACTCTTTATCTCTCCATCCATTTTGAATGTCAGTCCTGCTGGATAAAGTATTCTTAACTGCATGTTCTTCTCATTTAGTGCCCTGAATATATCTTGCCAGCCTCTTCTGGCTTGCCAGGTCTCTGTGGACAGGTCTGACGTTATTCTGATGGGCTTCCCTCTGTAAGTAAGGAGCCTCTTTGCCCTGGCGGCTTTCAGGAGATTATACCTACAATTATAATTTCTCAATTTGACTATCAGGTGTCGTGATGTTTTTTTGGAGTGTATAATCTTGGGTGGCGACCATTCAGCCTCTAGTACATAAACGCTGGTTTCATTCGCGAGATTCGGAAAATTTTCATGAAGGACTTGTTCCACGATATCTTCTAGACTTCTTTCTTTCTCCTCCCCTTCAGGAATTCCAATAATTCTGACGTTGGAACGCTTCATGGCATCATTTATTTCCCTGATTCTGCTTTCATGGGATCTAAGCTGTTTGTTCCAGGCTTCCTCCTGATCCTTTCCCTCTATCTGTTTGTCTTCCAGGTCACTCATTCTATCTTCTGTCTCAGTTACCCTAGCTTTGAGAGAGTTTAGATTAGATTGGAACTCATTGAGAGCATTGTGGACCTCCTCCCTTGTAGCTTTAAGCTCCGCCCTAACATTGTGAACATCCTGTCTGGTCGCTTTCAGTTCGGCCCTAATCAATTCTGTTTGGTCATCCATGGCTTTCTCCAACCTAGCTATTGCCTGGATAATTGTTAGCCTGAATTCTCTTTCCGACATATTGTCTATGTTGATAGCCGTTAGCTCTGTTGCAGAAGGTCCATCCTCTGTATTTTTCTTCTGTTGGGCCTTCCTCCTCCTAGTCATTTTGGTGGGAGAAGACTGAACAGATATAGCTGGACGTATCAACTCTGGTGCAGTGAAGGTGCACCCTGGGACACTTCTGAGCAATCAGGATTCCCCACCCAAATAAGAGACAAAAGAAAAGAAAAAGAATAAAAGGAAAAGAAGAAAAAGAAGAACAAAAAAAGATAAAAGAGAGAGAGAGAGAAAGGAAAGAAAGGGAAGATGAAAGAGAAGGTTCAGCCCAGATGGGCCCCAAGGTAAGATTTATGAAGTAGACAAACAAAAAGAGATAGAAAGACTGATACAATTATATGGCAAGAGAAAGAAGAAAAGAAAAAATATATATATATGCAAATAAAGAAAGAACCTCGTCAAAAAGAACCGCAAGTGTAAAATTTATATGCTATCAGGACAAACTCAAAAAACACAGAAACACTGGTGGAAGAAGATGGGAGAGTTCTTATAAATTCTCAGTGTGTGCGAGGAAGGTTGTTTTGATTCTTCCTGGATGTGTCTTGATATCTTTGTTAAAGGACTCAACTTTCCTAAGATAAAGGGGATTAAAAATTGGTTTACCTATAGGGGTAGTATTGACTGGGGAAAGGGGATTACTTTGAAGTTAACTCTATATGAATATTAGAGGTTAAAAATAAAAAGGAATATACTAGACTAAACTAAACTAAAATTTTAAAAAAAGGAATTCAAAAAATAAAAATGCAAAAGAAAAACATAGGTGTATGTATCAAAAAGTTCAGGTTAGAAAGGTATTATGGAATTTGATGTACTGTGCAGCTTGCTGTGGTGGTAAATAGGTTAAAAAATTACCTATGTGTAATATATATATATATATATATATATATATATATATATATATATGAACCTTAATAGTGGAAACGATTGAATAATACAAGTTTTCCTATGAAGTAGTGGTGGTTCTCTTGTAGTCCTTTTTTTTTTCTTTCTTTCTTGGTTTGTTTTCTGGGGGAGGGGCCTGCCACGTGGGTTGTCAGTCAATGATGTTTCCTGAGTTGAGTCCCCCCGCCCCACTCAAGGGGGTGGGCTCTGGGGAAACTGGTTTTTTTCAGGCTTTTGTTCTCTGGCGGTTTTTTTTTTTTTTTTTTTTGCTTGTTCACTTTTTTTCCTCTCACCTTGACCGCCTTTGATGGTTTTTGTAGTATTAAAAGAAATCAAAGCGCACCCTGATCTCCGTCTCAGAGAGAAGCCTCAGTCTGGGTGCAGAAGCTGAATAAATTCCCCCTTAGCCGCTGGCGGAGCAGGTTCCAAGTTGCAGACCCTGGGGGCGCAGGATCTTTTGCTCGTCCCCAAAGCCAAGGCAGTGGCGGCTGTCCGGGAGCTCCCGACCGCCAGAGAGGCTCCAAGTAGCGATCGCACACCGAGACCTTGCCGCCGGCCCGGGCTGGGAGTGCCCGGAATGCGCGCACCTCTTTTCAGAGGCGGCTGTGGGTCGGGCGCGCGTCTGGGGCACTGAGAACGGGGCGCTGGTCCGTAAGCCGCAGGCTGGGCTTTTGCGCGCCTCTGTCCGGAGAAGAGTTTCGCGCGCGCGCGGCTTAGACTTTGAAACAATGGCGCAGGTCAAGAAGCGCCCCCGGGCCTTAGAAACCCAGGAGAGCTGGAGAGACGTGCGCGCAAGCACAAGATTTTATATCTGGATTCTGTGTCCCGGATGGCCTCAACATGCAGATGTTGTCTCATGGGTACATGGAGATTTTTCCTCTCTCAGGATCCTAGCAGCTCCCAATAGTTTGGGGGCTTGTTTGGGGAATGGAAGAGTGCTATTTTCCATCCTAGGGGTGCCTCAAAACAAGGATTCCAGAGACGGGCTCTGGGTCAGTGTGCCTGGAATATTGCAACAAGGGTTAGTATTTGGGACTAGGAGCCTACCAGGCCTGCAATGTGGAATGCTGGTGGTGCAACTGAGAGTGCTTGTTTGAAAGCATCCTCCATCTTAGGGCCACTATGCCTGTTTGTGCCCAGGGTTGCTCCCATGAGTGACCGTGGTCTCCTGGGCCAAGCAGCTGGTTCCCCCTCTGAGGGTTGAACACCCATCCCAACAGCAAGGTTTCCTCCCATTGGGAAGGAGGAGTACTCCTGGGTTTCAGTTTGCCCCATAGGCAGGGATTTGAGCTATGGTCTGGAGAGAGATGCCTGAATATCCATGTTGAGAAGATGTGACGGCTTCGGGACACAACAGGTCCCACCTGCAGAATATGAGGCCCACTGTCTGCGTGGCTGAATGGAGGTCGTGGCTTAGGCTGTGTCAGACAGAGCCTGAGTGCCCACGGTGGCCTATGATATTAGGGTGCCATCAAGGGCCATGCAGGTCAATCCTCATGTGGGTTTTCTGGGCAGACTCACCAGGCACTTCTTTCTGTGCGACAGGCAGAATGCTGCATCATGGCTCCAGAATTCCCTATCAAGAGGGCTTTGGACCAGGAGGGTGATGATGTAATGGTAAACACAAACTATGGTTCAATTCAGTGCCAAGCAGAAGGCAGTTCCAGTGTGCAGCAGCTGATTCGAGCTATCTAGCACCTGAGTAAGGGTGGATGTCAGATGTTTGCTCACACTGTAATTTGTTTCTATGATGACCGACAAATGAAGGGGTGGCACAAGAGTCCATGGAGTTGTTTCCCATGCTGTGATTTGTGAGATGCTCCAATAAGCAAGGGTTCCTTCTACTGGACAGGGGGATTTTGGTTTGTTTTCTCCAAGGTCCACCATATGGAAAGTTTGGGTATCAGAGCTCTCCTGTGTGGATGCCTGGAAAGCAGAGCTCCATGGTCCATTGTAGCTGAGGAAATGGCAGGTTCGATCTGGTGTCTTTGGGATTAAGTTCCAAGCGGCCTGATTTGACATGGAATTTCATGTTGTTGGATCACGATGCTGGTTGGGATCCATGGAGAAGTTATAATGTTGGTGTGGTCAGAGGGCCAAGCAGGATTCTCTGGCACTGAGTCTTGGACACAGCTACCAAGAGAAAGGTATCCCTCTGGGGACAGGAGGGGTTCTGTAGTGTGGCTCAAGGACCACATGTTGGAAATTAAGTTGGTATTGGGTAACATACCCCTGGGGATAGGCACCTGATAATCTAAGCTTGGGTATTGATGAAGTCCTAGAGGCATGTCAGGTTCAATCTGCTGACTCAGGGCCTTTGACTTGGATGTCTCCCTGGAGGCAGGGGTCATTGTGTGTCAGAATGCACATTTGGGTTCTGAGCATTCTTCAACATGGAGGTGGCCTCAGGGACTTTGTACTTTGCTCCTAATCTTCATGGATTTGGCATCAGTGAAGGCAGAGTTACCTTCTTGAGCATAGGCACAGTCGTCTGGTGTGGCTTGAGAGGCCCCATCCTGAGGGCATGTTGGCCAGGGCTTTGAGAAAAGAAATCTGGAAACGTGAACTTGGGTGAGGGGGAGGGCCGAGGTGATCACAGGCCCGATCTGCAGGCCCTGAGGGCAGCTCATATTGTACTGAAATTAAGGTGTCATGGAGGCGGTAGCACAGGCTATTCTGTCGGGATTGTGTGTCCAGGCCAGTGGCAAAATGTAGGGGAGTCTTCCTGGGACCATGGGAGATTCTTCGTCTCTGGGGATTCTGATCAGATCCCAAGAGTTTGGTGTCTCTGGGGGAAGGGAAGACTGCTGTTTTCTGTCTCAGGAGACCCCTAAAAGAGGGATTACAGAGACAGGTTCTGGGTGGGTGCCCGGAAATCACAAACGAGGGTGAGAATGTGGCCCTAGGAACCTGAGAGTTCTACTCTGCGGGCTCCTTATCCAGCTACCGAGGGGGTTTGTTTGAAAGCAAGCTCATGCTGAGGGTCAAAATGCCTGTTTGTGCCCAGGGAAGCTCCCATGTGTGAGTGTGGTCTTATGGCCCATGCAGCTGGTTCCACTTGGAGGGTTGAACACCCATCTCAACAGCCAGGTTTCCTGCCACTGGGAAGCAGGAGTACTCCTGGGCTTCGGGTTCCCCCATAGGCAGGGATTTGAGCTACGGCCTGGGGAGAGATGCCTGAATATCCAGGTTGAGTAGATGTGACGGCTTCAGGGCATGGCAGGTCCCACCTGCAGGATATCGTACCCTCTGTTTGCATGCCTGACTGGAGGTCGTGGCTCAGGTTGTGTCTGACAGAGCCTGAGTGCCCTTGGCAGCCTATGATATTAGGGTGCCGTCGAGGATCATGCAGGGGGATCCTAATGTGGGGTTTATGGACAGATGCACCAGAACTATTTCGTTCTGTGGGGTAGGCAGATTTCTGCGTTGTGGCTCCAGAATTCCCTATCAAGTGGGTTTGTTGATGAGGAGACTGTGGATGGAATTGGAAACACAAGGTTCAGTTATTCAGCGCCAAGCAGAAGGTAGTTCCAGTGTGCAGTGGCTGATTTGAGATATCGTGTACCTGAATAATGGTGGATGAAGATGTTTTCTCACCCTGGAGTTTGTGTCTATGATGACAACCAAATTGAGGGTGACGTCACAAAGCTATGGAGGATTTCCCACACTGGGGCTTGTGAGATGCTCCAAAAAGCAAGTTTTCATTAACTGGGCAGGGGAATTCTGGGTTCCCCATGTGGAAAGTTTGGTAGCAGAGCTCTCCTGCATGGATTCCTAGAAAGCACAACTCCATTGACCATTGCAGCTGAGGAACATGAAAAGTTTGATCTCGTGGCTCTGGGGCGAATTTCCAAGCAGCCTGAGTTGACATGGAATTTCATGCTGTTGGATCACAATGCTGGTTTGTATGGATGGAACTAGAGCGTATCATGCTTAGGGAAATAAGTCAAGCGGAGAAAGACAACTATCATATGATCTCCCTGATATGAGGGAGTGGTGATGCAAATGGGGGCTTAAGTGGGTAGGAGAAGAATCCATGAAACAAGATGGGATAGGGAGGGAGACAAACCATAAGTGACTCTTAATCTCACGAAACAAACTGTGGGTTGCTGGGGGGAGGGGGGTTGGGAGAAGGGGGGTAGGGTTATGGACATTGGGGAGGGTATGTGCTTTTGGGTAAATTGGAAGGGGAGATGAACCATGAGAGACTATGGACTCTGAAAAACAATCTGAGGGGTTTGAAGTGGCGGGGGGGTGGGAGGTTGGGGTACCAGGTGGTGGGTATTATAGAGGGCACAGCTTGCATGGAGCACTGGGTGTGGTGAAAAAATAATGAATACTGTTTTTCTGAAAATAAATAAATTGAAAAAAAAAAACAATGCTGGTTTGTATCCAGGGAGATGTTAGAATGTTAGGGTGGTCAAGGGCCATGCAGGGTTCTCGTACACTGAGTTTTGGACATAGCTACCAAGTCCCCTACTGGGGACAGGAGAGGTTCTGTTGTGTGGCTCAGGGACCACATGTTGAAATGTAAGTTGGTATTAGAGAAGAGACCTCTGGGAACAGATGGCTGAAATTCTAAGCTAGGGTATTGATGAAGTCCTAGGGGCATGTCAGGTTCAATCTTCGGACTCAGGGCCTTTTACTTGTATGTCTGCCAGGAGGCAGGTGCTCATTGTGTGTCAGAATGTGCATTTGGGTCCAGAGCATTCTTCAAAATTGAGGTATGCTCAGGCGCTTTGTACTGTGCTCCTAATATTCAGGGCTTGGGCAACAGTGAAGTGTAGACATTCCTTCAGGAGGGTAGGCACATTCGTCCGGTGTTGCACCAGAGGCCCCATCCTGGAGGGCAGGAGGCCAGAGATTTGAGGACAGAAATCTGGAAACACGAAAAAAGTTATGGTGAGGGCTGAGGTGCTTACAGACCCGATCTTCAGGCCCTGAGTGAAGCTCATAGTTTACTGAAACTAAGATGCCATAGAGGCAGTAGCACAGGCTTTTCTGTCTGGATTTTGTGTCCAGGACGGTCGCAAAATGTAGGAGTGTCTTCATGGTGCCATGGAACATTCTTTGTCTCTGGGGATTCTGCCCAGCTCCCAAGAGTTTGGTGTCTCTGGGGGAAGGGAAGACTGCTTTTTCCTCTCAGGGGACCTCCACTAGAGGGATTCCAGAGAGAGATCCTGGGTCTGGGTGCCTGGAAAATACAAATGAGGGAGAGGATTTGGGCCTAGGAACCTGGCAGGCCCGCTCTGCGGGTTCCTGGTCCAGCTACCGAGGGCGTTTGTTTGAAAGTAGGCTCACGCTGAGAGTCACAATGCCTCTTTGTGCCCAAGGCAGCTCCCATGAGTGGCTGTGGTCTCATGGGCCACGTAGCTGGTTCCCACTCTGAGGGTTGGACACCCATCTCAGTAGCCAGGTTTCCTGCCATTGGGAATGAGAAGTACTCTTGTGTTTCAGATTCCCCCATAAGCAGGGATTTGAGCTACAGTCTGCAGACAGATGCATGAATACCCATGTTGAGTAGAGATGACGGCTTTGGCACAAGGCAGGACCCACCTGCTGTATAAGGGGTCCACTGTATGCATGGCTGTCTGGAAGTCGTGGCTCGGGCTGTGTCAGACAGAACCTGAGTGCCCATGGCAGCCTATGATATTAGTGTGCCATCGAGGGCCATGAAGGTGGATCCTCATGTGGGGTTTCTGTGCAGAATTACCAGGCAGGACTTCTTTCTCTGTGGTAGACAGAATGCTGCATTGTGGCTCCAGAATTCCCTGTCAAGAGGGTTTGTGGACCAGGCAGTTGAGGACGGAATTGTAAACACAAGCTCCTGTTAAATTCAGTGCCAAGCAGTAGGCAGGTCCAGTGTGCAGTGGCTGATTCGAGATATCCAACACCTGACTAAGGGCGGATGTCAGATGCTTGCTCACACTGGAGTTTGTGTCTATGATGACCAACAAATGGCAGGATGACGTCCCAAGGCCATGGAGGATTTCCCACGCTGTGACTTGTGAGATGCTTCAAACAGCAAGGTTTCCTCCTACTGGACAGGGGGAGTCTGGTTTCTTTGTTCCAGAGTCCTCCATATGGAAAGTTAGGGTAGCAGAGCAATCCCGCATGGATGCCAAGAAAGCACAACTCCGTTGACCATTGCAGCTGAGGAACATGGCAGGTTTGATCTAGTGCCTCTGGGGCAAAGTTCCAAGAAGCCTGTGTTGGCATGGAGTTTCATGCTGTTGGATCACAGTACTGGTTTGTATCCAAGGAGACGTTAGAATGTTGGGGTGGTCAGGGGCCCATACAGGATTCTCCTTTACTGAGTCTTGGACACAGCTACCAAAAGCAGAGTATCCTTCTGGGGACAGGAGAAGTTCTGGTGTGTGGCTCAGGGACCACATATTGGAATATAAGATGGTATTGTGTAACAGGACCCTGGGATAGGCACCTGAAAACCTAAGCTCGAGTACAGATGAAGTCCTAGAGGTATGTCAGGTTCAATCTGACTCACGGCCTTTGACTTGGATGTCTGCCTGGAGGAAGGTCCTCATTGTGTGTCAGAATGTGCATTTGGGTCCAGAGTTTTCCTTTGAATTGGGGTGGGCTCAGGGGCTTTGTACTTTGCTCTAATCTTCAGGGATTTGGCAACAGTGAAGGGCAGAGTTTCCTTGGGGACTATACACACACTTTCCTGTATGGCTCAAGAGACCCCATCCTGGAGGGCATGTGTGCCTGGTCTTTGGGGACAGAAATCTGTGAACGCAAACTAGGGTTAGTGTGAGGGCCGAGGTGATCACCGGCCTGATCTACAGGACCTGAGGGCAGCTCATAGTGAACTGAAGCTTAAGTGTACTGAATCATAGTGTACTGTATCATAGTGTACTGAAATTAAGGAGTCAAGGAGACGTTAGCACAGGCATTTCTGTCTAATGTATGGGAGTCCTCATGGGGCCATGGGAGATTCTTCGTCTCTGGGGATTCTACCCAGCTCCCAAGAGTTTGGTGTCTCTGGGGGAAGATAAGACTGCTGTTTTCTGTCTCAAGGAACCTCCAAAAGAGGGATTCCAGAGACAGATTCTGGGTCTGGGCGCCTGGAAAACATGAACGAGTATGAGGCTTTGGCCCTAGGAACCTGGCAGGCCCACTCTGCAGGCTCCTGGTCCAGCTACCGAGGGGGTTTCTTTGAAAGCAGGCTCATGCTGAGTGTCACAATGCCTGTTTGTGTCCAGGGCGGCTCCCATGAGTGACCGTGGTCTCGTGGGTCATGCAGCTGGTTCCCATTCTGAGGGTTGGACACCCACCTCAACAGCCAGGTTTCCTTCCATCGGGAAGGAGGAGTAGTCCTGTGCTTCAGATTCCCCCATAGGCAGGGATTTGAGCTACGGTCTGGGGAGAGATACCTGAATATCCGGTTGAGTAGATGTGATGGCTTCAGGCCACGGCAGGTACCACTTGCAAGATATGAGGCCCACTGTCTGTGTGGCTGACTGGAGGTCACGGCTCAGGCTTTGTCAGACAGAGCCTGAGTGCCCATGGCAACCTATGATATTAGGGTCCCATTGAGAGCCATGCTGTTGGATCCTAATGTGGGGTTTCTGGGAAGACTCACCAGACAGATCTTCTTTCTGTGGGGCAGGCAGAATGCTGCAGAATTCCCTATCAAGAGGGCGTGGACAAAAGGAGGGTGAGGATGGAATTGTAAACACAAGCTATGGTTAAATGCAGTGCCAAGCAGAAGGCAGTTCCAATGTGCAACAGCTGATACGAGATATCCAGCTCCTGGGTAAGGGTTGATACCAGATGTTTGCTCACACTGGAGTTTGTGTCTATGACATACTGCCAAATGGAAGGGTGGCGTCATGAGGCCATGGAGGATTTCCCACGCTGACTTGTGAGATGCTCCAAACAGCAAAGTTTCCTTCTACTGGAGAGGTGGAGTCTAGTTTGTTTGCTACAGGGTCCACATTATGGAAAGTTAGTGTAGCAGAGCTCTCCCTCATGGATGCCTGAAAGCACAACTCCATTGACCATTGCTGCTGAGGAACATGGCAGGTTTGATCTGGTGTCTCTGAGGCGAAGTTTCAAGAGGCCTGAGTTGACATGGAGTTTCATGCTGTTGGGTCACAATGCTGGTTGTTATCCAGGGAGACGTTAGAATGTTGGGGTTGTCATGGGAACATGCAGGATTCTCCTACACTGAGTCTTGGACACAGCTACCAAAAGCAAGGCATCCTACTGGGGACAGGAGGGGTTCCCTTGTGTCTCAGGGACCACATGTTGGAATATAAGTTGGTAATGGAGAACAGGCCTCTGGGTATAGGAGCCTGATAACCTAAGCTAGGGTATCGAAGAAGTCCTAGTGGCATGTCTGTTTCAATCTTCTGACTCAGGACTTCTTACTTGGATGTCTGTTTGGAGGTAGGGGCTCATTGTGTATAAGAATATGCACTTGGATCCTGAGTTTTCTTGCAATTGAGCTGGGCTCAGGTGCTTTGTACTTTGCTCCTAATATACATGGTTTTGGGAACTGTGAAGGGCAGAGTTTTCTTCCGGAGGGTTGGCACACTCGTCCGGTGTGGCACCAGTGGCCCCATCCTGGAGAGTGTTTTGGCCAGGGCTTTGGGGACAGAAATCTGGAAATGCAAACTATGGTTAGGGTGAGGGCTGGTATGATCACCGGCCAAATCTGCAGGGCATGAGTGCACCTCATAGTGTACTGAAATTAAGGTGTCATGGATGTGGTATCACTGGCTTTTCTGTCAGGACTGTGTGTCTAGCACAGTCAAAAAATGTAGGGGAGTCTTCATGGGGCCATGGGAGATTTGTCATCTCTGGGGATTCTGGCCAGCTTCCAAGAGTTTGCTGTCTCTGGGGGAAGGGAAGATTGCTGTATTCTGTCTCAGGGGACCCCCAAAGAGGGAATCCAGAGAAAGATTCTGGGACTGGGCGTCTGGAAAACATCGAGGGTTAGGATTTGGCCCTAGGACTTCACAGGTCTGCCCTGTGTGCTCCTGGTCCAGCTACCAAGGCAGTTTGTTTGAAAGCCGGCTCATACTGAGGGTCACAATGCCTGTTTGTGCCCAGGGATACTCCCATGAGTGGCCATGGTCTCATGGGCCATGCAGCTGGTTCCCATGCTGTGGGTTGGACACCCATCTAAACAGCCTGGATTCCTGCCATTGGGTAGAAGGAGTACTCCTGTGCTTCATAGGCAGGGATTTGAGCTACGGTCTGTGGAGAGATGCCTGAATATCCAGGTTGAGTAGATGTGACAGCTTTGCTACCACCTGCAGGATATGAAGCAAACTGTCTGTGCGGTTGACTAGAGGTCATGGGTCAGGCTGTGTCAGACTGAGCCTGAGTGCCCATGGCGGCCTATGATATTAGGGTGCCGTTGAGGGCCATGCAGGTGGATCGACATGTGGGGTTTCTGGGCAGACTCGCCAGGCACTTCGTCTGTCTGTGGGGTAGGCAGAATGCTGCGTTTTGACTCCAGAATTCCCTGTCAAGAAGGCTTGGTGACGAGGAGGTTGAGGATAAAATTGTAAACACAAGCTATGGTTAAATTCAGTGCCAAGTGGAAGGCAGTTCGAGTGTGCAGAGACTTATTCGAGATACCAGCACCTGAGTAAGGGCTGACATAAGATGTTTACTTACACTGGACTTTGTGTCTATTTTGGCCACCAAATGGAGGGGTGGTGTCATGAGGCCTTGGAGAATTTCCCACACTGGGACTTGTGAGATGCTCCAAACATCAAGGATTCCTTCTACTGGACAGGGCGAGTCTGGCTTGTTTGCTCGACCATACCCCATAAGGAAAGTTTGGGTAGCAGAGCTCTCCAACATGGATGCCTGGAAAGCATACATCCATTGACCATTGCTGCTGAGGAACATGGCAGGTTCATTCTGGTGACTCTGGGGCGAAGTTCCAAGCAGTCTGAGTTGACATGGAGTTTCATGCCTGTGGATCATAATGATAGATGGTATCCAGGGAGATGTGAGAATATTGGGGTGGTCAGGGGCCATGCAGGATTCTCCTAAACTGAGTCTTGGACATAGCTACCAAGAGCAAGCTATCTTACTGGACACAGGAGGGATTCTGTTGTTTGGCTCATGGACCACATGTTGGAATTTAAGTTGTTATTGGAGAAAAGGCCTCTGGGGACAGGCGCCTGAAAGTCTAATCTATGGTATCGATGAAGTCCTAGGGGCAAGTCAGGATCAATCTTCTGACTCAGGGCCTTTGACATGGATTTCTGCCTGGAGGCAGGTGCTCATGGTGTGCCAGAATGCACATTTCAGTCAAGAGTTTTCCTCGCAATTGAGGTGAGCTCAGTTACTTTGTACATTGCTCGTAATCTTCAGGGTTTGGGCAACAATGAAGAGCAGATTTTCCTTCGGGAGGGTAGGCACAGTGTTCTGGTGTGACTCCAGAGGCCCCATCCTGGAGGGCATGTGGACCAGGGCTTTGGGTATGGAAATCTGCAAACGCGAACTAGGGTTGGGTGAGAGCCGAGGTGATCACAGGCCTGATATGCAGGCCCTGAGAGCAGTGCATAGTGTACTGAAATTAAGGTGTCTTGGAGGCGTTAGCACAGGCTTTTCTGTCGGGATTGTATGTCCAGGATGGTCGCAAATGGTAGGGGTGTCTTCATGAAGCCATAGGAGATTCTTCGTTTCTGGGGATTCTGCCCAGCTTGTAAGAGTTTGGTGTCTCTGGCCGAAGCGATGACTACTGTTTTCTGACTCAGGGAACACCCAAATGTGGGATTCCAGAGCCAGGTTCTGTGTCTGGGCACAATGAAACATGAACTAGGATAAGCATTTGGTACTAGGGACCTGGCAGGCATGCTCAGCGGGCTCCTGGTCTAGCTACTAAGGGTGTTTGTTTCAAAGCAGACCTACACTGAGAATCACAATGTCTGTTTGTGCTCAGGGCGGCTACCAAGAGTGTGGTCTCATGGGCCTTGCAGCTATTTCCCACTTTGAGGGTTGGACACCGATCTCAACATCCAGGTTTCCTGCAATCTGGAATGAGGAGTACTGTTGTGCATCAGGTTCCCCCATACTCAGGGATTTGAGCTACAGTCCAGAGAGAGATGACTGAATATCCAGGTTGAGCAGATATGCTGATTTCGGGCCAAGGCAGGTTCCACCAGCAGTTTAAGGGGTCCACTGTTCACATGCCAGACTAGAGGTCGTGGCTCAGCCTGTGTCAGGCAGTGTCTGAGTGCTCTTGGTGACCTATGATATTAGGGTTCCATCAAGGACCAGGCAGGTGGATCCTCATGTGGGGTTTCTGGGCAGTCTCACTAGGCACTTCTTTCTGTCGGGCATGAAGAATGCTGCATTGTGGCTCCAGAATTTCCTATCAAGAGGGATTGGGGACCAAGAGGGTGATGAAGGAATTGGAAACCCAAGCCACAGTTAAATTCAGTGCCAAGCAGAAGGCAGTTCCAGTGTGTAGTGGCTGATTCGAGATATCCAGCACCCGAGTAAGGCAGATGTCAGATGTTTGCTCTTACTGGAGTATGTGTTTATGATGACCACCAAATGGATGGGTGGCGTCACGAGGCCATGGAGGATTTCCCACACTGGGGCTTGTGAGAGTCTCTAAACAGCAAGGATTCCTACTACTGGACAGGGCGTGTCTGTTGTTTTTCGCTCCACCATTCTCCATATGGGAAGTTTGGGTAACAGAGCTCTCCCGCATGGATGCCTGGAAAGCACGCCTCCATTGACCATTGCAGATAATGAACATGGCAGGTTCGATCTGGTGGCTCTGGGGGAAAGTTCCTTCTGGCCTGAGTTGACATGGAGTTTTATGCTGTTGGATCACAATGCTGGTTTTTATCCAGGGAGATGTTAGAATGTTGGGGTGTCAGGGGCCATGCAGGATTCTCCCACATGAGTCTTTGACAAAGCTCCCAAGAGCAAGGTATCCTCCTGGGGCAGGAGGGGTTCTGTAGTGTAGCTCAGGGACCCCATGTTGGTATATAAGTTGGTATTGAAGAATAGACCTCGGGGGCTGGCACCTCAAAATCTAATTTAGGGTATCAATGTAGTCCTAGGGGCATGTCAGGTCAAATCTTCTGACTCAGGACCTTTGACTTGGATGTCTGCCTGGAGGCAAGTGCTCATTCTGTGTTAGAATGCTCATTTGGGTCCAGCGTGTAACTTTGAAATTGACATGGGCTTAGAGGCATTTACTTAGCTCTTAATCTTCAGGGTTTGGGCAACAGTGAAGTATAGAATCTCCTTCTGGAGGGTTGGCACAATCATCTGGTGTTGCACCAGAGTCCCCATCCTAGAAGGCATGTGGGCCAGGGCTTTGGGGACAGATCTGCAAACATGAACTAGGGTTAGGGTGAGGGCCGAGGTGATCATGGGCCCAATCTGCAGGCCCCGAAGGCAGCTCATAGTGTACTGAAATTAAGGTGTCATGGAGGCAGTATTACTGGCTATTTTGTCTGGATCCTGTGTCCAGGACCATCGCAAAATATAGGGGTGGCTTCATGGGGCCATGGAAGATTTTTCATCTCTGGGTATTCGGCCCAGCTCCCAAGAGTTTGGTATCTCTGGGGGAAGGGAAGACTGCTGTTTTCAGTCTCAGGGGAACCGGAAAAGAGAGATTCCGGAGACAGTTTCTGGGTCTGGGTGTCTGGAAAACACCAATGAGGGAGAGGATTTGGCCGTAGCAACCTGGTAGGCCTGCTCTGTGGAATCCTGGTACAGCTACGGAGGGGGTTTGTTTGAAAGCAGGCTCATGCTGAGGGTCACAATGCCTGTTTGTGCCCAGGGTGTCTCCCATTAGTGACCGTCGGCTCAAGGCACATGCAGGTGGTTCCCACTCTGAGGGTTGGATACCCATTTCACAGGCCACATTTCCTGCCATTGGGAAGGAGGAGAACACTTGTGCCTCAAGTTCCCCCATAGGAAGGGATTTGAGCAAAGTTCTGGGGACATATGCCTGAATAAACAGGCTGAGCAGAGATGACATTTTTTGGCCACAGCAGGTCCCACCTGCAGGATATGGGGCCCAGTGTCTGGGTTGCTGACTGGAGGTCGTGCATCAGGCTATGTCAGACAGAGCATTAGTGCCCACAGTGGCCTATGATATTAGGGTGTTGTCGAGGGCCATGCAGGTGGATCCTCATGTGGGGGATCTGGGCAGACTCACCAGGCACTTTTTTTTCTATGGGAGAGGCAAAATGCTGTGTTGTGCCCCCAGAATTCCCTATAAAGAGGGCTTGGGGAGAACTAGGGTGAGGATGGAATTATAAACACAAGCTACAGTTAAATTCAGTGCCAAGTGGAAGGCAGTTCCAATGTGCAGTGGCTGATTCGAGAGATCCAGCACCTGAGTCAGGGCGGTTGTCCAGTGTTTTCTCACACTGGAGTTTGTGTCTATGATGACCAACAAATGCAGGGCTGGCATCAAGAGGCGATGGATGATTTTCCATGCTGAGGCTTGTGAGATGCTCCAAATAGCAAGGTTTCCTTCTACTGGACAGGTGGAATTTGATTTGTTTGCTCCAGGGTCCCCCATGTGGAAATTCGGGGTAGCAAAGCTCTCTGACATGGATGCCTGGAAAGCACACCTCCATTCTCCATTGCAGCTGAAGAACATGGCAGGTTCATTCTGGTGCCTCTGGTACGAAATACCAAGGGTGATGAGTTAACATGGAATCTCTTTCAGATGGGTCACACTGCTGGTTTGTTACCAGGGAGATCTTAGAATGTGCTGGTGGCTAAGGTGCGGTGCAGGATTCTCCTATTCTAAGGGTTTGGCACGGGTCGAAGAGCACGGTTTCCTTCTGGGGACAGGAAATGTTCTGTTGTGTGGCTCAGGGACCACATTTTGTATCATAAGTTGGTATTCCAGAATAGGCCTCTAAGGACAGAGGCCTGAAAACCTAAGCAAGGGTTCCATTTTATTTTATTTTATTTTTCAATTTATTTATTTTCAGAAAAAATATTCATTATTTTTTTCACCACACCCAGTGCTCCATGCAAGCAGTGCCCTCTATAATATCCACCACTTGGTACCCCAACACCCAACCCCCCCACCACTTCAAACCCCTCAGATTGTTTTACAGAGTCCATGGTTCAAGGGTTCAAATGAGCTCCAAGGGCATGTCAGGTTCAATCTTCTGACCCAGGACCATTGACGTGGCTGTCTAGCTGAATGTCCCTAAACAAGGTCTTTCAGACTGCGCATTTGCATCCAGAGCGGCTGCCAAAATTGGGGTGGGCTCAGCGGCCTTGCAGGTTTCTCTTAATTTGTAAGGTTTGGGCAACTGTGATAGACACAGTTTCCTTGGGGAATGCAGCCACAGTCCTGTGGTGCACCTCGAGTGACCCCATCATGGAGGGCATGTGAGCCATGGTTTTAAGAAAGAAGTCTGCAAACACAAATTCAGGTTTGGCTTAGTCGAAGGAGGTCGCAGGCCAAATGCATAGACCTGGGGGTCAGCTCGTCAAGAACTGTAATTAGGGTGACTAGAGGATGATAGAACAGACTTTTCTATCTGTTTTGTGTGTCCAGAATGACCTCAGAATGGAGGTGAGTTCTCATGGGTCCATGGGAGACTTTTCCTCCCTAAGGATCCTGGTGGCTCCCCTTAGTTTGGTGGCTTTTTCGGGGAAGATAAGAGTGCTGTTTTCTATCTTAGAGGTGCCCCAAAACAGGGATTCCAGAGACGGGTTCTGGGTTTGGGTTCCTGGAAAATCCCACCAAGGTTTAGAATTTGGCCTAGGGGCGTACTAGGCCTGCAATGTGGGAAACTTGTGGCGGAATTGAGAGGGTTTGTTTGAAAGCATACTCGGGTGAGGATCACAATGCCTGTTTGTGCCCTGGGGTACCCTCAGGAATTGGCGTGGTCACATTGGCCATGTACCTTGTTCCCAATTTGAGGGCTGGATACCCATCCCAACAGCCAGGTTTCCTTCCATGGGGAAGGAGTAGTACTCTATTTTGCTTCAGGTTCCCCCATTGGAAAGATTTCATCAAAGTCTGGGGAAAAGTGCCAGAATTCCAAGTATGGGTGGAGATGAAGGACTTGGGCCATGGCCAGTCCCACATGCTAGATATGGGACCCGCTCTCTGGGTGACAGACACAGGTCGGGGCTCAGGCTCTGTCAGACACAACACTAGTGGCCAGGGCAGTCAATAAATCGGGGTTCCCTCCATGGCCGAGCACACTGATCCTCATTTGGGGATTCTGGGCAGACGAATCAGGCACTTCTTCTTTCTGGGAGGCAGAATGCTGCATTGCGACTCCAGAATTCAATATCAAGAGGCCTTGGGGATCAGTAGGTTGAGGATGAAATTGTAAACACAAGCTACTGTACAATTCAGTGCCAAGCGGAAGGCAGTTCCAATGTGAAGCGTCCTTTTCGATATATCTAGCACCTGAATAAGGGAGGATGTCAGATGTTTTCTCACACTAGAGTTTGTGTCTATGATGACCAACAAATGGAGGGGTGGCATCAAGAGACCATGGAGGATTACACATGCTGAGGCTTGTGAGATGCTCCAAACAGCAAGGTTTCCTTCTCCTGGACAGGAGGAGTCTGGTTTGTTTGCTCCATGGTACCCCATGTGGAAAGTTTGGGTAGCAGAGCTCATCGGCATGGATGCCTGGAAAGCACACCTCCACTGACCATTGTAGCTGAGGAACATGAGAGATTCCATCTGGTGACTCTGGGGCAAAGTACCAAGGCCTTGAGTTGACATGGAATGTCTTGCACATGAGTCACAATGCTGGTTTATTACCAGGGAGATCTTAGAATGCTCTGTTGGCAAGGGGGCCTTGCAGGGTTCTCCTACCCTGAGCGTTTGACACAGGTCCAAGAGCACAGTTTCCTTCTGGGGATAGGAGTTGTTCTGTTGTGTGGCTCAGGGACCACCTGTTGTATCATAAGTTGTTATTCCAGAATAGGCCTCTAAGGACAGATGCTTGACAAACTAATGGAGGGGTCCAATGAGGTCCTACGGGTGTGTCTGGTTCAATATTCTGATTCAGGACCATTGACTTGGGTGTCTGCCTGGACGTAGGGAATCAGGGTGTTTCAGAGTGTGTATTTTCATGCATAGTGTCCTCCAATATTGGGGTGGGCTCAGGGACCTTGCAGGTTTCTCCTAATCTAGAGGTTTTGGGCAACTGTGATAGGAAAATTTCCTTGGGAATGGCAGGCACAGTCCTGTGGTGTTTCTCCAAAGATGAGATCCTAGAGGGCATGTGAGCCATGGTTTGAGAGAGACGTCTACAAAGAAAAACTTGGGTTAGAGTTAATGTCGAGGCAATCGCAGTCCCAATGCATAGACCGGGAGAGCAGCTCGTCAGGAACTGTAAAGAGGGTGACACAAATGTGGTAGCACAGGCTATTATATCTGGATTTTGTATCCCGGATGGCCTCAGAATGCAGATGTTGTCTCATGGATATATGGGAGATTTTTTCTCTCTAAGGATTCTAGCGGCTCCCAGTAGTTTGGTGGCCTTTTCACGGAAGGGAATAGGGCTGTTTTCCATATTAGGGGTGCCTTATAACAGGGATTCCAGAGACTGATTCTGGGTCTGGGTGCCTGGATTATCCCACCAAGTGTTAGTATTTGGGACTAGGGGATTACCAGGCTGGCAATGCGGTATCCTGGTGGTGCAACTGAGAGGACTTGTTTGAATGTATGCTCAGGCTTAGGGGCTCAATACCTGTGTCCAGGGGGGCTCCCATGGGTGACCATGGTTCATGGGCCATGCAGCTTGTTCCCACTCTGAGGGCTGGACACCCATCTCAACATCCAGGTTTCCTGCCATCAGGAATGAGGAGTACTCTTGGGCTTCAGGTTCCCCCATAGGCAGGGATTTGAGCTACGGTCAGGGAAAGATGCCTGAATACCCATGTTGCATAGAGATGATGGTTTTGGGCTATGGCAGTTCCCACCTGCAGGATATGGGGCCCTCTGTCTGCGTGGCTGTCTGAAGGTCATGGCTCAGGCTGTGTCAGACAGAGCCTGAGTTCCCATACTGGCTTATGATATTAAGGTGCTTTTGAGGGCCAGGCAGGGGGATCCTCATGTAGGGTTTCTGGCACACTCAACAGGCACGTCTTCTTTCTTTGTGGTAGGGAGAATGCTGCGTTGTGGTTCCAAAGTTCCCTATCATGAAGGTTTGGGGATGAGGAGGGTGAAGATGGAATTTTAAACACAATCTATGGTTCAATTCTGTGCCAAGCAGAAGGCAGTTCTAGTGTGCAGCGGCTGATGCGAGGTATCCAGGACCTGAGTAAGGCAGATGTCAGATGCTTGTTCACACTGGAGTGTGTGTCTACAATGACCAACAAATGGAGGAGTGGCGTCACGAGGCTATGGAGGATTTCCCACCCAGGGGCATGTGAGATGCTCCAAATAGCAAGGTTTCCTTCTACTGGACCGGGGGAGTCTGGTTTGTTTGCTCCAGTGTCCCCCATATGGAAAGTTTGGGTGCAGAGCTCTCCCGCATGGATGCCTGAAAAGCACAACTCCACTGACCACTACAGCCAAGGAACATGGCAGGTTATTCTGGTGGCTCTTGGGCGAAGTTCCAAGCAGCCTGAGTTGACATGGAGTTTCATTCTGCTGGATCACAATGCTGGTTTGTATCCAGGGAGACATTAGAATGTTGGGGTGGTCAGGGGCCATGCAGGATTCTCCTACACTGAGACATGGACACAGCTACCAAGAGCAAGGTATCCTTCTGGGAACAAAAGGGGTTCTGTTGTGTGGCTCAAGGACCACATGTTGGAATATAAGTCCGTATTGGAGAACAGTCCTCTGGGAACAGAAACAGGAACCTAAAAATCTAAACTAGGGTATCGATGTAGTCCTATCATCATGGCAGGTTCAAACTTCTGACTCAGGGCCTTGGATTTGGATGTCTGCCTGGAGGCAGGGGCTCATTTTGTCAGAATGCGCCTTTGGGTCCAGAGCCTTCTTTGAAATTGAGGTGGGCTCAGGAGATTTTACTTTTCTCCTAATCTTCAGGGTTTGGGCAACTGTGAAGGGCAGAATTTCTTTCGGGAGCATAGGGACAGTCATCTTGTGTGGTACCAGAGGCCCCATCCTGGATGGCATTTGGGCCAGCACTTTGGGGAGAGAAATCTGCAAAAGCAAACTAGGGTTAGAGTGAGGGCCGATGTGAACACAGGCCCAATGTGCAGGCCCTGAGTACAGCTCATAGTGTACTAAAATTAAGGAGTCATGGAGGCGGTAGTGCAGGCTTTTCTGTCATTTGTGTGTCCAGGATGGTCACAAATGGTAGGGGTGGCTTCATGAGGCCATTGGAAATTCTTTGTCTCTGGGGATTCTGTTCAGCTCCCAAGAGTTTGGTGTCTCTGGGGGAAGGGAAGACTGTTGTTTTCCGTCTCAGAGGACACCCAAAGAGGGATTCCAGAGACAGGTTCATGGTCTGGGTGCCTGGAAATCATGAACGAGGGTGAGGATTTGGCCATAGGGACCTGGCAGTCCCACTCTGTGGACTCCTGATCCAGCTACCGAGGGGATTTTGTTTGAAAGCATGCTCACGCTGAGGATCACAATGCCTGTTTGTATCTAGCGAGTCTTCCATGTGTGACTGTGGTCTCATGGGCCATGCAGCTGGTTCCCACTCAGAGGGTTGGGAAGGAGGAGTACTCTTGTTTGTCAGGTTCCCCCATAGACATGGATTTGAGCTACGGTCTGGAACAGAGGCCTGAATATCCAGGTTGAGTAGAGATGTTGGTTTTGAGCCACAGGAAGTCGCACCTGCAGGAAAGGGGGCCCACTGTCTGGGTGGCTAACTGGAGGTCGTGGCTCAGGCTATCAGACAGAGACTTGATGCCCATGGAAACCTATGATATTACACTGTTCTTGAGGGCCATACAGGTAGATCCTCATGTGGGGTTTCTGGGGAGAATCACCAGGCACTTCTTCTTTTGATGGAGCAAGGAAATGCTGCATTATATCTCCAGAATTCCCTATAAAGAGGGCTTGTGGACCAGGAGGTTGAGGATGGAATTGTAAACACAAGCTACTGTTAAATTCAGTGCCAAGCTGAAGTAGCTCCAGTGTGCAGCAGCTGATTCAAGTTATCTATCACCTGAGTAAGGGATGTCATATGTGTGCACACACTGGAGTTTGTGTCTGTGATGACGGAAAATGCTGGGGTGGCATCTAGAGGCCATGGAGGATTTCCCACACTGTGGCTTGGGAGATGCTCCAAAGAGCAAGGTTTCCTTCTATGGGACAGTGGGAGTCTGGTTTGTTTGCTTCAGTGTCCCCCATATGGAAAGTTTGAGTAGCAGAGCTCTCCCTCATAGATGCCTGGAAAGCACACCTCCATTGACCATTGAAGCTCAGGAACATGGCAGGTTCGATCCGGTGGTTCTGGGAAGTTTTAAGGGGGCTGAGTTGACATGGAGTTTCATGCTGTTGGATCACAATGCTGGTTTGTATCCAGGGAGATATTAGAATGTTGGGGTGGTCAGGGGCTGATGCAGGATTCTCCTACACTGAGTCTTGGACACAGCTACCAGGAGCAATGTATCCTTTTAGGGGCAGTAGGGGTTCTGTTGTGTGGCTCAAGGACCACATGCTGTAATATAAGTTGGTATTGGAGAACAGGCCTCTGGGGACAGGCGCCTAAAAATCTAAGCTGGGGTATCGATGAAGTCCTATACTCATGGCATGTTCAAACTTCTGATTCAGTGCCTTTGACTTAGATGTCTGCCTGGAGGCAGGTGCTCATTATGTGTCAGAATGTACGCTAGGGTTCGGAGCATACTGGGAAATTGAGGTGGGTTCAGGGGTTTGTACTTTGCTCTTAATCTTCAGGGTTTGGGCAACAGTGAATGTCAGAGTTTCCATCGGTTGGGTAGGCACAGTATTCCATTGTGGCTCCAGAGGCCCCATCCTGGAGGGCATGAGGGTCAAGGTTTTGGAGACAGAATCAGCAAACGCGAACTAGGGTTAGGGTGAGGGTCAAAGTGATCACAGGCCGATCTTCAGGCCCTGAGGGCAGCTCATAATGTACTGAAATTAAGGTGTCAAGGACGCGGTAGCTCATGCTGTATTGTCTGGATTCTGTGTCCAGGATGTTCACAAAAGGTAGGGATGGCTTCATTGGGTCATAGAGATTCTTGGTCTCTGGGTATTCTGCCCAGCTCCCAAGAGTTTGGTGCCTCTGGGAGAAGGGAAGACTGTTGTTTTCAGTCTCTGGTTAACCACAAAAGAAAGATTCTGGAGATAGTTTATGTGTCTGGGCGCTAGGAAAATACCTACGAGGGAGGTGATTTGGCTGTAGCAACCTGGATTCCTTGCTCTGCGGATTCCTGTTCAGCTACCGAGGGGGTTTTTTGAACGCAGTCTCATGATGAGGGTCACAATGCCTGTTTTTGCCCAGGGCGACTCCCATGTGTGACCATGATCTCAAGGCCCATGCAGGTGGTTCCCACTATGAGGGTTGGACACCTATCTCACAGGCCAGATTTCCTGCCACCAAAAAGGAGGAGAACTCTTGTGATTAAGTACCCCCATAGTCATGGATTTGAGCTACGGTCTGGAGACAGATGCCTGAATAACAAGGTAGAGCAGAGATGTTGATTTCAGGCCACAGTAGGTCCCATTTGCAGGATATGGGATGTACTGTCTGCGCTGCTGACTGGAGATCGTGGTTCAGGCTGTGTCAGAGAGAGCCTTAGTGTCCATGGCGGCCTATGATATTAGGGTGTCATCGAGGGCCATGCAGGTGGATCCTCATGCGTGCATTCTGGGAGACTCACTAGGCACTGCCTTCATGAGGCAGGCAGAATGCTGCGCTGTGGCTCCAGAATTCCCTATCAAGAGGGCTTGGGGACCAGGAGGGTGAGGATGGAATTGTAAACACAAGCTACTGTATAATTCAGTGCCAAGTGGAAGGCTGTTCCAGTGTACAGCGGCGGACTTGAAACATCCAGCACCTGAGTAAGGGCGGATGTCAATATTTGCTCACACTGGAGATTGTGTCTATGATGACAGACAATGGTGGGGTGGTGTCAAGAGGCGATGGAGGATTTCCCATGCTGCTGCTTGTGAGATGCTCCAAAGAGCAAGATTTCCTTCTACTGGACAGAGGGAGTCTGGTTTGCTTGCTCCAGTGTCCCCCATATGGAAATTTTGGGTAGCAGTGCTCTCCCTCATAGACGCCTGGAATGCACACCTCCATTGATCATTGCAGCTCAGTAACATGGCAGGTTCGATCCGTAGCTCTGGGACGAAGTTCTAAGGGGGCTGAGTTGACATGGAGTTTCATGCTGTTGGATCACAATGCTCGTTTGTATCCAGGGAGATGTTAGAATATTGCGGTGGTCAGGGGCCATGCAGGATTCTCCTACACTGAGACTTGGACACAGCTACCAAGAGAAAGGAATCATTCTGGGGATAGCAGGGGTTCTGATGTGTGGCTCAAGGACCACATGTTGTAATATAATTTGATATTGGATAACAAGCCTCTGGGGACAGGCGCCTAAACATCTAAACTAGGGTATCCGTGAAGTCCTATCATCATTGTGGTTCAAACTTCTGACTCAGGGCCTTTGACTTGGATGTCTGCCTGGAGGCAGGAGCTCATTGTGGGTCAGAATGCTTATTTGTGTCCAGAGCATTCTTCGAAAATGAGGTGGGATCAGTGGCTTTGTACTTTACTAGTAATATTCAGGGTTTGGGCAACAGTGAAGGGCAGTTTCCTTCAGGAATATAGGCACACTCGTCCGGTGTTGGACCAGAGGCCCCATTCTGGAAGGCGTGTGGGCCAGGACTTTGGGAACAGAAATTGCAAACGTGATCTAGCGTTAGGGTGAGGGCCGAGGTGTTCTCAAGACTGATCAACAGGCCCTGAGGGTAGCTTAGAGTGTACTGAAATTATGGTGTCATGGAGGCGGTAACACAGGCTTTTCTGTAGGGATTGTGTGTCCAGGATGGTCGCAAAAGGTAGGGGTGGCTTGATGAGACCATGGGATATTCATCATCTCTGGGGATTCTGCCCAGCTCCCAGTATTGTCTCTCAGTGAAGGGAAGACTGCTGTTTTCTGTCTCAGGAGACACCCAAAAGAGGAAGTCAAGAGACAAGTTCTGGGTCTGGGTGCCTGGAAAGCACAAACGAGGGTGAGGATTTGCCCTAGGGATTTAGAAGGCCCACTCTGTGGACTCCTGGTCTAGCTACCAAGGGTGTTTGTTTGAAAGAAGGCTCACTCTGAGAGTCACAATGCCTGTTTGTGCCCCGGGGCTTCTCCCATGAGTGGTCCTGGTCTCATGGACCATGAAGCTGTTTTCCATTCTGAGGGTAAGACACCCATCTCAACATCCAGGTTTCCGGCCATCAGAAAGGTGGAATAATCCTGTGTTTCAGGTTCCCCCATAGGCACGGATTTGAGCTACGGTCTGGGGACAGATGCCTGAATATTCAGGTTGTATAGAGATGATGGCTTTGGGCCATGACAGGTCCAAATGCAGGATATGGGGCCCACTGTCTGCGTGGCTGCCTGGATGTCATGGCTCCGGCTGTGTGATACAGAGTCTTAGTGCCTGTGGTGGCGTATGGTATTATGGTGCTGTCGAGGGCCATGCAGGTGGTTACTTATGTGGGGTTTCTGTGCAGAATCACCAGGCACTTCTTCTTTCTGTGGGGCTGGCAGAATGTTGCATTGTGGCTTGAGAATTCCCTATCAAGAGGGCTTGGGGACCAGGAGGGTGAGGATGGAATCGTTAACCCAAGCTATCGTTAAATTCATTGCCAAGTGGACGGCACTTCCAGTGTGCAGCAGCTGATTTGAGACATCCAGCACCTGAGTAAGGGCGGCTGTCAGATGTTTGCTCACACTGGAGTTTGTGTCTATGCTGACAGACAAATTGAGGGGAGGTGTCATGAAGCCATGAAGGATTTCTCACCCTGGGGCTTGTGAGATGCTACAAACATCAAGGTTTCCTTCTACTGGACAGGGGGAGTCTTATTTGTTTGCTCCAGGTTGCCCCATATGGAAAGGTTGGTAGCAGAGCTCTCCCTCATGGATGCCTGGAAAGTACTAATCCATTGACCCTTGCATCTCAGGAACATGGCAGGTTTGATCTGGTGGTTCTGGGGCGAAGTTCCAAGCGGGCTGAGTTGACATGAATTTTGATGCTTTTTGATCACAATGCTAGTTTGTATGCAGGAAGACACTGGAATGTTGGGATCATCAGGGGTAATGCAGGATTCTAATACACTTAGCCTTGGACACAGCTACCAAGAGCTAGGTATCCTTCTGGGACAGGAGGGGTCTGTTGTGTGTCTCAGGGACAACATGTTGGAATATAAGATGGTATGGGGGAACAGTCCTCTCGGGACAGGCGCCTGAAAACCTAAGCTAAGGCATCGATGAAGTCCTAGGACCATGTCAAGTTCAATCTTCTGACTCAGGGACTTTGACATGGATGTTGGCTAGAGGCAGGTTCTCACTGTATGTCACAATGTACACTTGGGTCCAGACAATTCTTGGAAATTGAGGTGGGCTCAGGGGCTTTGTACTTTGCTCCTAAGCTTCAGGGTTTGGGCAACAGTGAAGGGCAGAGTTTCCTTCAGGAGTGTAGGCACAGTAGTCCGATGTGGCTCCAGAGGCCCCATCCTGGAGGGCATGTTAGACAGGATTTTGGAGACAGAAATCTGCAAACGTGAACTAGCGTTAGGGTGAGGCCCGAGGTGATCATAGCCCCGATCTGCAGGCTCTGACTGCAGCTCATTGTGTAGTGAAATTAAGGTGTCATCAAGGCAGTTGGGCAGATTTTTCTCTCTGCATTGTGTGTCCAGACAGGTCGCAAAATGTAGGGGTGGCTCCATGGGGCCATGGGACATTTTTCATCTCTGGGAATCCTGCCCATATCCCAAGAATTTGCTGTTGCTGGGGGAAGGGAAGACTGCCGTTTTCCGTCTCAATTGACCCCCACAAGAGGGATTCCAGGAACAGTTTCTGGGTCTAGGCGACTGAAAAACACCA
The DNA here is from genome assembly GCF_020171115.1 of Neogale vison. Taxonomy (NCBI): domain Eukaryota; kingdom Metazoa; phylum Chordata; class Mammalia; order Carnivora; family Mustelidae; genus Neogale; species Neogale vison. The sequence goes on from NC_058092.1 coordinate 111,665,552, forward strand.
ACGAGGTTGAGGATTTTCCCTAGGGGTCTGGATGTCCCACTCTGCAGGCTCCTGGTCCAGCTACCGTGGGCGTTTGTTTGGAAGCAGGTTCACACTGATGGTCACAATGCCTGTTTTTGCCCAGGGTGGCTCCCATGTGTGGCTGTGGTCTCATGTCCATGCATCTGGTTCCCACTCTGAGGGTTGGACACCCATCCCAACAGCCAGATTTCCTGCCATCAGGAAGTAGGAGTATGCTTGTGCTTCAGGTACTCAATAAGGAGGGATTTGAGCTACGGACTGGACACAGAGGCTTGAATATCCAGGTTGAGTAGATGACGTCTTTGGGCCACAATAAGTCCCACCTGCAGGAAATGGGGCCCACCCTCTGGGTGGCTGACTGGAGGTCGTGGCTCAGGCTCTGTCAGAGAAAGCCTTAGTTCCCATGGTGGCCTAAGATATTAGGGTGTTGTCAAGGGCCCTGCAGGTGGATCCTCATGTGGGGTTTCTGGACAGACTCACCAGGAAATTCTTCTTTCTTGGGGAAGGCAGAATGCTGCGTTCTTGCTCCATAATTCCCTATCAAGTGGGCTTGTGGACCAGGTGGGTGAAGATGGAATAGTAAACACACCCAACTGTTAAAGCCATTACCAAGTGGAAGGCAGTTCCAGTGTGCAGCGGCTGATTGGATATATCCAACACCTGAGTAAGTGCAGATGTCAGCTGTTTGCTCACACAAGAGTTTGTGTCTATGATGCCCAACAAAAAGAGGGTGGCGTCAAGAGGTCATGCAGGATTTCCCACGCTGTGGCTTGTGAGATGTTCCAAACATCACGGTTTCCTTCAACCGTACAGGAGGATCCTGGATTGTTTGCTCCAGGGTCCCCCATGAGGAAAGTTTGTGTAGCAGAGCACTCCCATATGGATGCCTGGAAAGCACACCTCCATTGTCCATTGCAGCAGAGGAACATGGCAGGTTCATTCTGGTGGCTCGAAGGCAAAGTACCACGGCCTTGAGTTGACATGGAGACTCAAGAAGATGGGTCACAATGCTTGTTTGTTACCAGGGAGATCTTAGAATGTGCTGGTTGCTAAGGGGCCATGCAGAATTCACCTACCCTGAGGGTTTGACACAGGTCCACGAGCACGGTTTCCTTCTGGGGACAGGAAATGTTCTGTTGTGTGGCTCAGGGACCACATGTTCAATCATAAGTTGCTATTCCAGAACAGGCCTCTGAGGACAGGTGCCTGAAAATCTAATCTAGGGTTCCAATAAAGAGCTAGGTGCATGCAGGTTCAAATATCTGACTCAGGCCCATTGACTTGGGCGTATGCCTGTATGTAGGTGTTCAGGGTGTTTCAGACTGCGCATTTAAGTCCAGAGAGGCCTCCAAAACTGGGGTGGGTTCAGGGGCCTTGCAGATTTCTCCCATCTGGTGGGTTTGGGCAACATTGACATCACTATTTCCTTGGGGATGGCAGGCACAGTCCTGTGATGTGGCTACAGATACCCCATCCTGGAGGGCATGTAAGTCATGGTTTTGGGAGAGAAGTCTGCAAACACAAACACAGTTTAGGGTTAGTGGTGGGGTGATCTCAGGCCCAATGCATAGACCTGGAGGGCAGCTCGTCAGGAACCATAAATCGGTCGACTGGAAGGTGGTAGCACAGGCTTTTGTATCTGGATTATGTGTCCAGGATAGCCTTGGAAAGCAGGTGTGGACTCATGGGTCTATGGGAATTTTTAACGCTTTAAAGATCCTGGCGGCTCCCATTGTTTGGTGGCTTTCTCAGGGAAGGGGAGAGTGCTGTTTCCCATCTTATGCTTGCCCCAAAATAGGGATTCAAGAGACGGGCTCGGGGTCAGGGCACTTGAAAAATCCCACCAAGGCATAGGATTTGGGCCAAGGGGCATACCAGGCCTGCAATGTGGGATACTGATGGTGCAACTTAGAGAAGAAAAATCCCCAAGGACTCAGGCGACCACACCTGCATTCTGAGGACATCCAGGACACACAATCCAGATAGAAAAGCCCGTGCTACCTCCTTCCAGTCACGCTAATTACAGTTCCTGACAAGCTGCTCTCTAGGTCTACACGTTGGGACAGCAATCGCCACGCCACTAACCCTAAACCAAATTTGTGTTTGCAGACTTCTCTCCTAAAACCATGGCTCATATGCTCTCAAGGATGGGGTCTCTGGATCCTGCAGGACTGTGCATGCCATCCCCAAGGAAACTGCCCGTCACAGTTGCCCAAACCTTCCATATCAGGAGAAATCTGCAAGACCCAGGAGCCCACCCCAACATTGGCGTCCGCTCTGTATTCAAATACAGTCTGAAACTCCCTGATCATCTACATCCAGGCATACATCCAATTCAATGTTCCTAAGACAGAAGATTGAACCTGACATGCCCCTGGCCCTCATTGGAAAGCTTGATTACGTTCTCATGCATCTGTCCTCAGGGTTCTGTTCTGGAATACCAACTTATGATACAAGATGTGGTCCCTGAGCCACACAACAGAACATCTCCTCTCCTCAGAAGAAAACTGTGCTCTTTGTCCTGTGTCAAACCCTCAGGGTAGGAGAATTCTGCACGGAACCTTACCCTCCAGCACATTCTAAGATCTCCCTTGTAACAATACAGCATTGTGGCCCATCTGCAAGAGACTCCATTTCAACTCAAGGCCTTGGTCCTTCGCCCCAGAGCCACCAGAAAGAACCTGCCAAGTTCCACAGCTACAGTGGTCAATGGAGGTGTGCTTTCCAGGCACAAATGCCAAAGAGTTCTGATATCCAGACTTTCGACCTGGGGGACCCTCAAGCAAACAAACCAGACTCCACCTGTCCAGTAGAAGGACACCTTACTGTTTGGAGCATCTCACAAGCCTCTTCGGGAGAATTTCTCTTTGGCCTCTTGACGCCAACCCTCCATTTGTGAGTCATCAAAATAGAAACTCTCGTGTGAGCAAACAACTGACAACCGCCTTACTCAGGAACTCGATATCTTGGAAAAGGCACTTCACATTGGAACTGTGTTCCGCTGGCACTGAATTGTACAGTAGCTTGTGTTTACAATTCCATCCTCACCCTACTGCTCCCCAAGGCCTCTTGATATTGAATTCTGGAGCCGCAATACAACGAGCATTCTGCCTTGCTCATAGAAAGACGTGCCTGATGAGTCTGTCCAGAATCCCCACATGAGGATCAATCTGCTCAGCTCTGGAGGGAACCCCGATTTATAGGCTGCTCTTGCCGCTAGCATTGTGTCTGACAGAGCTTGAGCCCCAAACCAGTGTTGGCCACCAAGAGAGCGGGCCCGTAATCCAGCATGTGAGATCGGCCATGGCCCAAGTCTGTCCTCCCTACCCATCCTTGGTATTCTGGAACCTTTCCCCAGACTTTGCTGGAATCCTTCCAATGGGGGAACCTGAAGCACAATTGAGAACTACTCCTTCCCCATGGAAGGAAACCTGACTGTTGGGATGGGTGTCCAACCCTCAGAGTGGGAGCCAGGTGCATGGCCAAAGTGACCACAACCACTCCTTCAGTTCGCCTTGGGCATAAACAGGCATTGTGACCTTCAGCCTGAGCATGCTTTCAAACAAACCCTCTCAGTTGCACCACCATGATCCCGCATTGCAGACCTGGTACTCCCGTAGGCCAAAATCCTAACCCTTGGTGGGATTTTCTAGGTGCTAAGACCCAGAGCCCTTCTCTGGAATCTCTGTTTTGGGGCACTCCTAAGATGGAAAACTGCATTTTTCCCTCCCCCCAAAAAGCCGCCAAACTATGGGGAGTCGCCAGGATGCTTAGAGAAGAAAAATCTCCCATTGTTGCAGGAGACCACACCTGCATTCCCAGGCCATGCTGGACACACAATCCAGATCAAAAAGCCTGTGCTACTGCCTTCCAGTCACCTTTACATTTCCTGATGAGCTGCCATCCAGGTCTAAGCATTGGCCCTGAGATCACCTCGCCAATAACCCTAACCCGAATTTGTGTTTGCAGACTTCTCTCCCAAAAACATGTGTCACACGTCCTCCAGGATGGGGTCTCTGGGGTCAAACCACAGGAGTGCCCGCCATCCCCAAGGAAACAGTGCCTGTCACAGTTTCCCAAACCTTACAGATCAGGAGAAACCTGAAAGGTCCCTGATCCCACCCCAATATGAGGGCTGCTCTGGACTCAAATCTGCATCTGAAAAACCGTGATCACCAACATCTAGGCAGACAGCCAAGTCAATGGTGCTGAGTCAGAACATTGAAACTGTCATGCCCGTACGACTCCATTCAAACCCTAGATTAGGATTTTTGTCACCTGTCCTCTGGGCCCTGTTCTGGAATACCAATTTATGATACAACAGATGGTCTCTGAACCTCACAAAAGAACCTCTCCCATCCCCTGAAGGAAACCGTGCTCTTCGACCTGTGCCAAACCCTCCGTGCAGGAGAATCCTGCATGGCACCTTAGCCACCAGCACATTCTAAGATCTCCTTGGTAACAAACCAGAATTGTGGCCCATCTGTAGGAGTTTCCATGTCAACTAGAAGGCTTGGTTTTTTGCCCCAGAGAAACCAGAATGAACCTGCCAAGTTCCTCAGCTACAATGGAGAATGGAGGTGTGCGTTGCAGGCATCCATGCTGAAGAGCTCTGCTACCCAAATTTTCCACATGGGGTACCGTGGAGCAAACAAACCAGACTCTATATGTCCAGTAGAAGGAAACCCTGCTGTTTGAAGCATTTCACAAGCCTCAGCGGGGGAAATCTTCCATGGGATTTTGATGCCACCCCTCCATTTGTTGGTCCCCATAGACACAAACTCTAGTGTGAGCAAACATCTGACATCTGCCCTTACTCAGGTGCTGGATATCTCGAAAAAAGATGCTTCACATTGGAACTGAGTTCTGTTGGCACTGAATTGTACAGTAGTTTGTGTTTACAATTCCATCCTCATCCTACTGGTCCCCAAGGCCTCTTGATATTGAATTCTGGAGCCGTAGTGCAGTATTATGGCTCCTCCATAGAAAGAAGTGCCTGCTGAGTCTGGTCAGAATCCCCACATGAGGATCAATCTGCTCAGCTCTCGAGGGAACCCCGATATATGGAGTGCACTGGCCACTAGTGTTGTGTCTGACAGAGTCTGAGCCCCGACCTAGTGTCAGTCACCCAGAGAGCAGGCCCCATATCTAGCATGCGGGTTTGGCCATGGCCCAAGTCCATCATCTGTACCTATCCTGGTATTCTGACTCCTTTCCCCAGACTTTGCTGGAATCCTTCCAGTGGGGGATCCTGAAGCATAATTGAGTACTACTCCTTCCCCATGGAAGGAAACCTGCTTGTTGCGATGGGTGTCCAGCCCTCAAAGTGGGAGCCAGGTGCATGTCCAATGTGACCACACCAACTCCAGAGGACAGTCCGGTGCACAAAGAGTCATTGTGGAATCTCCACACTGTTCTCCAAAGAGGCTGCACCAACTTGCATTCCCACCAACAGTGTAAGAGGGTTCCCCTTTCTCCACATCCTCTCCAACACATGTTGTTTCCTGTTTTGTCAATTTTGGCCATTCTAACTGGTGTAAGGTGATATCTCAATGTGGTTTTAATTTGAATCACCCTGAGGGCTAATGATGATGAGCATTTTTTCATGAGTCTGATAGCCATTTGTATGTCTTGATTGGAGAAGTGTCTGTTCATATCTTCTGCCCATTTTTTGATGTGTTTGTCTGTTTCGTGTGGGTTGAGTTTGAGGAGTTCATTATAGATCCTGGATATCAAATTTTGTCTGTACTGTCATTTGCAAATATCTTCTCCCATTCTGTGGGTTGCCTCTTTGTTTTTTTGACTGTTTCCTTTGCTGTGCAGAAGCTTTTGATTTTGATGAAGTCCCGAAGTTTATTTTCGCTTTTGTTTCCTTTGCCTTTGGAGATGTATCTTGAAAGAAGTTGCTGTGGCTGATATCAAAGAGATTACTGCCTATGTTCTCTTCTAAGATTCTGATGGATTCCTGTCTCACGTTGAGGTCTTTTATCCATTTTGAGTTGATCTTTGTGTACGGTGTAAGAGAATGGTCGAGTTTCATTCTTCTATATATATAGCTGTCCAGTTTTCCCAGCACCATTTATTGAAGAGACTGTCTTTTTTCCACTGTATATTTTTTCCTGTTTTGTCAAAGATTAATTGACCATAGTTGAGGGTCCATATCAGCCTCTTTGGAGAACAGTGTGGAGATTCCTCAAGAAATTAAAAATAGAGCTTCTCTATGACGCTGCAATTGCACTCCTGGGTATTTACCCCAAAGATACAGATGTCGTGAAAAGAAGGGCCATCTGTACCCCAATGTTTATAGCAGCAATGGCCACAGTCGCCAAACTATGGAAAGAACCAAGATGCCCTTCAACGGATGAATGGATAAGGAAGATGTGGTGCATATACACTATGGAGTATTATGTCTCCATCAGAAAGGACGAATATCCAACTTTTGTAGCAACATGGACGGGACTGGAAGAGATTATGCTGAGTGAAATAAGTCAAGCAGAGAGAGTCAATTTTCATATGGTTTCACTTATTTGTGGAGCATAACAAATAGCATGGAGGACAAGGGGCGTTAGAGAGTAGTAGGGAATTTGGGTAAATTGGAAGGGGAGGTGAACCATGAGAGACTATGGACCCTGAAAAACAGTCTGAGGGGTTTGAAGTGGCGGGGGGGTGGGAGGTTGGGGTACCAGGTGGTGGGTATTATAGAGGGCACGGCTTGCATGGAGCACTGGGTGTGGTGAAAAAATAATGAATACTGTTTTTCTGAAAATAAATAAATTGGAAAAAAAAAAAGAGTCATTGTGATCCTCACCTGAGTATGCTTTCAAACAAAACCTCTCAGTTTTGCAGGCCTGGAACACCCCCAGGCCCAAATCTTAACCCTTGGTGGGATTTTCCAGGTGCCCAGACCCAGAGCCTGTCTCTGCAATCCCTGTTTTGGGGCACCTATAAGATGGAAAACCGCACTCTTATATTTCCTGAAAAAGCTACCAAACTATGTGGAACCGCCTAAACCTTATAGCGGAAAAGTCTCCCATGGACCCATGAGACCTCACCTGCATTCCAAGGCTATTCTGGACACACAATCCTGATAGAAAAGTCTGTGCTTCCATCTTCATGTCATCCTAATGACAGTTCCTGTCGAGCTTCCCCCCAGGTCTATGTATTGGGCCTGTGATTGCCTCTCGACTAACCTGAACTGGAATTTGTGTATGCATACTTCTCTCCCAAAGCCATGGCTCACATGCTCTACAGAATAGGGTCATTTGAGGTGCACCAAAGGTCTGTGGCTTCTGTCCCCAAGGAAACTGTGCCCATCACAGTTGCCCAAACCTTACAGATTAAGAGAAACCTGCAAGGGCCCTAAGCCCACCCCAATATTGGCGGCCACTCTGGATGCAAATGCACAGTCTGAAACTACCTGATCCCCTCCATCCAGGCAGACAGCCACGTCAATGGTCCTGAGTCAGAAGATTGAACGTGGCATGCCCTTGTACCTCATTGAAACACTTGATTAGGTTTTCAGGCATCTGTCCTCAGGGTCCTATTCTGAAATACCAACTTATGATACAACATGTGGTCCCTGAGCCACACAACAGAACATCTCCTGACCCAGAAGGAAACCATGCTCTTTGATCTGTGTCAAACCCTCAAGATAAGAGAATCCTACATGGCACCTTAGACATGAGCACATTCTAAGATCTCCCTGGTAACAAACCAGTATTGTGACCCATCTGAAGGAGATTCCATGTTAACTCATCACCCTTGGTACTTTGCCCCAGAGCCAACAGAATGAGCCTGCCATTTTCCTCAGCTGCAATGGTCAATGGAGGTGTGCTCTCCAGGTATCCATGTCAGAGAGCTCTGCTATCCAGAATTTCAACATGGGGGACCCTGGAGCAAACAAACCAAATTCCACCTGTGCAGTAGAATTAAACCTTGCTTTTTGGAGCATGTCGCAAGTCTCAGCATGGAAAATCCTCCGTGGCTATTGACGCCATCCCTCCATTTGTTGGTCATCATATACACAAATTCCAATGTGAGCAAACATCTGACATCCGCCCTTACTCAGGTGCTGGATATCGCGAATAAGACCCTACACACTGGATCTTCCTTCTGCTTGGCACTCAATTTAACCATACTTGTGTTTACAATTCCATCCTTACCCTAATTGTCCCCAAGCCCTCTTGATAGGGCATTCTGGAGACACAATGCAGCATTTTGCCAGCCCCATAGAAAGAAGAAGTGCCTGGTGAGTCTGACCAGATCCCCCACATTAGGATATACCTGCATGGCCCTATACAACGCCCTAATATCATAGGCCACGATGGGCACTAAAGCTCTTTCTGACATAGCTTGATCCACAACCTCCAGTCAGCCACCTAGACATTGGGCCCATATCCTGCAAGTGGGACCTGGCGTGGCCCGAATCTGTACTCAACCTGGTTATTCAGGCATCTGTCTCTTAGCTCAAATCCCTGCTTATGGGGGAACATGAAGCACAAGACTACTCCTCCTTCCCAGTGGTAGATTATCTGGCCTGTGAAATCGGTGTCCAACCCTCAGAGTGGGAACCAGCTGCATGGCCATTAAGACCATGGTCACTCATGGGAGATGCCCTGGGCACAGAAATGCATTGTGACCCTCAGTGTCAGCCTGCTTTCAAAAAAATACCCCTCGTTAGCTGCACCTGGGGTCCGCAGAGCAGGCCTATCAGGTTGCTATGGCCAAATCCTCTCGCTCGTTGGTGTTTTCAGGAACCCAGACCCAGAAACTGACTCCGGAATCTCTCTTTTCAGGTTCCCCTGAGACTGAAAACAGCAGTCTTCTCTTTCCCCAGAGACACCAAACTCTTGGGGGCTGGGCAGAATACCCAGAGACGAAGAATCTCCCATGGACCCATAAAACCACCCCTATATTTTGCGACTCCCCTCGACACTGAATCCAGACAAAATAGCCTTCACTACTGCCTCCATGACACCTTAATTTCAGTAAAATATGAGCTGCCCTCACGGCCTGCAGATCGGGCCTGTGATCACGCCAGGCCTCACCCTAACCCTAGTTTGCTGTTGCAGATTTCTGTCCCCAAAGCCCTGGGCCACATGCCCTCCAGGATGGGGCCTCTGGTGCAACACCAGATGATTGTGCCTACCCTCCAGAAGGCGTCTCTACACTTCACTGTTGCTCAAACCCTGAAGGTTAAGAGCAAAGTAAAAGCCCCTGAGTCCATGTCAATTTCAAAGGATGCTCTGGACCGAAATGCCTATTCTGACACACAATGAGCACCTGAATCCAGACAGACATCCAAATAAAATAACCTGAGTCAGAAGATTGAACCAGACATGGCCCTAGGACTTCATCGATACCTTATCTTAGATTTTCAGGTGAGAGTCCCCAGAAGCCTGTTCTCCAATTCCAATTTATATTCCAACATGTGGTCCCTGAGCCACACTACAGAACACCTCCTCTCCCCAGAATGATACCTTGCTCTAGGTAGTTTTGTCCAAGACTCTGTGTAGGAATATCCTGCATGGCCCCTGACGACCCCAACATTCTAACATCTGCCTGGATAAAAACCAGCTTTGTGATCCAACAGCATGAAACTCCATGTCAGTTCAAGCCAGAAGGAACTTTTCCCCAGAGCCAACAGATCGATACTGCCATGTTCCTCAGCTGCAATGGTCAATGGACGTATGCTTTCCAGGCATCCATGCTGGAAAGCTCTGCTACCCAAACATTCCATATGGGGTATGGTGGAGCAAAAAAAAAAAAAAAAAAAAAAAAAACAGACTCACCCTGTCCAGTTGAAGGAATCCTTGCTGTTTGGAGCATCTCACAAGCCGCAGTGTGGGAAATCCTCCATGGCCTCATGACGCACCCCTCCATTTGGTGGTCATCATGAACACAAACTCCAATATGAGCAAACATCTGACATCTGCCCTTACTCAGGTGCTGGATATCTCGAATCAGCCATTACACACTGGAACTTCCTTCTGCTAGGTAATGAATTTAACTGTAGCTTGTGTTGACAATTTAATCCTCACCCTCCTGGTCCCCAAGCCCTCTTGATAGGGAGTTCTGGAGCCACAATTCAGAATTCTGCATGCCCCACACAAAGAAGAATTGCGTGGTGAGACTGCCCAGAAACCCCACATGGGGATCCAGAGGTATGGCCCTCGACGGCACCCTAATATCATAGGCCGCAAAGAGCACTCAGGCTCTGTCTGACAGAGCCTAAGCCATGAGCTATAGTCTGGCATGCGGCCAGTGGGCCATATAACCTGCTGTTGGGACCTGCCTTGTCCCGAAGCTGTCACATCTACTCAACCTGGATATTCAGGCATCTCTCCCCAGACCGTAGCTCAAATCCCTGAGTATGGGGCAACCTGATGCACAAGAGTACTCCTCATTTCTGATGGCAGGAAACCTGGCTGTTGAGATGGGTTTCCAACCCTCAGAGTGGGAACCAGCTGCATGTCCCATGAAACCACAGCCACTCTTGGTAGCCGCCCTGGGCCCAAACGGGCAATTTGACCCTCGGTGTGAGCCTGCTTTCAAACAAACGCCCTCAGTAGCTAGACCAGGAGCCCGCCAAGCATTCCTGCAAGGTCCCTAGAGCCAAATGCTCACCCTCATTCATGTTCCATGGCACCCAGACCCTGAAACTGTCTCTGGAATCCCACATCTGGGTATTCCCTGAGATGGAAAACAGCAATCTTCCCTTCCAACAGAGACACCAAACTCTTAGGAGCTGGACAGAATCCCCATAGACGAAGAGTCTCCCATGGCCTCATGAAGCCACCCCGAATATTTGCGTCAGTCCTGGAAATACAATCCCGACAGAAAAGGCAGTGCTACCATCTCCAAGACACCGTCATTTCAGTACACTATGAACTGCCCTCAGGGCCTGCATATCGGGCCTGTGATCACCTTGGCCTTCACCCTAACCCTTGTTCACGTTTACAGGTTTCTGTCCCCAAAGCCGTGGCCCACATGCCCTCCAGGATGGGGCCTCTTTAGACACGCCAGACGACTGTGCCTAACCTCCCGAAGGAAACTCTGCCCTTCACTTTTGCCCAAATCCTGAAGATTAGGAGCAATGTACAAAGCCCCTGAGCACACCACAATTGCAAGGAAAACTTGGACCACAATGTGCATTCTGGCACACCATGAGCACCTGCCTCCAGGCAGACATCCATGTAAAAGGGCCTGATTCAGAAGATTGACCCTGACATGCCCCTAGGACTTCATCCATACCCTAGCTTAGATTATCAGGCGCCGGTCCCCAGAGGCCTTTTTTCTAATACCAACTTATATTCCAACATGTGGTCCATGAGCCACACAACAAAACCATTCCTGTCCCCAGTATGATAACTTGCTCTTGGTAGCTTTGTCCAAGACTCAGTGTAGGAGAATCCTGCATGGCCCCTGACTACACCAACATTCTAACGTCTCCCTGGATACAAACCATTATTAAGATCCAAAAGCATGAAACTCCAGGTCAACTCAGGCCGCTTGCAACTTTGCCCCAGAGTCACCAGAAAGAACGTGTCATGTTCCTCAGTTGCAATGGTCAATGGAGGTGTGCTTTCCAGGCATCCATTTTAGAGAGATCTGCTACCAAAACTTTCCATATGGGGACACTGGAGCCAACAAACCAGACTCCCCCTGTCCAGCACAAGGAAACCTTGCTGTTTGGAGCATCTCACAAGCCCCAGTGTGGGAAATCTTCCACCCCTCCATTTGGTGGTCATCATAGACACAAAGTCCAGTGTGAGCAAGCATCTGACATCCACCCTTAATCAGGTGCTGGTATCTCGAATCAGCCTCTACACACTCAAACTGCCTTCCGCTTGGCAATGAATTTAACTGTAGCTTGTGTTCACAATTTATCCTCACTTTCCTGGTCACCAAGCCCTCTTGACAGGGAATTCTGGAGCCAAAATGCAGCATTCTGCCTACCTGACAACAGAAGTCGTGCCTGGAGAATCTGCCCAGAAATCCCACATGAGGGTCTACCTGCTTGGCCCTCGATGGCACCCAAATAACATAGGCTGCCATGGGCACACAGGCTCTGTTTGACACAGCCTGAGCCTCGACCTCTAGTCAGACACACACACAGTCAACCCCATATCCTGCAGTTGGGCCCTATTGTGGCCCAAAGCTGTAACATCTACTCAACCTGGATATCCAGGCATCTCTGCTCAGACCATAGATCAAATCCCTGCCTATGGGGGAACCTGAAGCACAGGATTACTCTTCCTAACTGATGGCAGGAAACCTGGCTGTTGAGATGGGTGTCCAACCCTAAGAGTGGAAACCAGCTTCTTGGCCCATGAGACCACGGCCACTTATGGGAGCTGCCCTGGGCACAAACAGGCATTGTGACCCTCAGAGTGAGCTTGCTTTCAAACAAACTGCCTTGGTACCTGGACCAGGAGCACATAGGGCAGGCCTGCCAAGTCGCTAAGGCCAAATCCTCACCTTCGTTTGTGTTTTCCAGGCCCTCAGACCCATAAACTGTCTCTAGAATCCCTCTTTTGGGGGTTCCCTGAGACGGAACACAGCAGTCTTCCCTTCCCCCAGAGACACCAAACTCTAGGGAGCTAGGAAGAATCCCCAGAGACAAAGAATCTCCCATGGGTCCATGAAGACTCCACTACATTTTGCGACTGTCCTATACACACAATCCAGACAGAAAAGCCTGTGCTACCTCCTCCATGACACCTTAATTTCAGTACACTATGAGGTACACTCACGCCCTGCAAATTAGGCCTGTGATCACACCGGCCCATACCCTAACCATATTTTGTGTTTGCAGATTTCTGTCCCCAAAGCCCTGGCCCACATGCCCTCAGGAATGGGACTCTGGAGCCACACTGGACTACGCCTAACCTCCCGAAGGAAACTCTGCACTTCACTGTTGTCCAAGTCCTGAAGATTAGGAGCAAGGTACAAAGCCCCTGAGCCCCCACAATTGCGAGAAAAACTCTGGACCGAAATGTGCATTCTGATAGACTATGAGCACCTGCCTCCAGGCAGACATCCATGTCAAAGGGCCTGAGTCAGAAGATTGACCCTGACATGCCCCTAGGACTTCATCAATACCCTAGTTTAGATTTTCAGGCACCTGTCCCCAGAGGCCTTTTCTCCAATACCAGCTTATATTCTAACCTGTGGTCTGTAAGCCACACAACAGACCCCTTCATTCCCCAGTAGGATACCTTGCTTTTGCTAGCTATGTACAAGACTCAGTGTAGGAGAATCCTGCATGGCCCCTGACCACCCCAACATTCTAATGTCTCCCTGGATACAAACCATCAATATGACCCAACAGCATGAAATTCCATGTCAACTAAGGCCGCTTGGTACCTCGCACCAGAGCCTCAAGATCAAACCTGCCATGTTCCTCAGCTGCAATGGTAAATGGAGGGGTGCTTTCCACGCATCCATAGGGAGAGCTCTGCTACCCAAACATTCCATATGGGGACCCTAGAGCCAACAAACCAGACTCCCCCTGTCCAGTACAAGGAAACTTTGCTGTTTGGAGCATCTCACAAGTCCCAGCTTGGTAAATCCTCCATGGCCTCGTGACAACACCCCTCCATTTGGTGGTCATCATAGACACAAAGTCCATTGTGAGCAAGCATCTGACATCCGCCCTTACTCAGGTGCTGCTATCTCGAATCAACCGGTGCCCACTGGCTGCCTTCTGCTTGGCACTGAATTTAACCATAGCTTGTGATTACAATTCCATCCTCACCCTCCTGGTCACCAAGGACTCTTGACAGGCAATTCTGTACCCAGAACAAAGCATTCTGCCTACCCCAAAATCAGAAGGTGTGCCTGGTGAGTCTGCCCAGAAACCCAACATGAGGATCCACCTGCATGGCCCTTGATGGCACCCAAATATCATAGGTCACCATGGACACTCAGGCTCTGTCTGACACAGTTGAGCCATGACCTCCAGACAGCCACGCAGACAGTGGGCCCCATATCCTGCAGGTGGGACCTACCATGACCTGTCAGCTCTACTCAGCATGGGAACTCAGGCATCTGTTCCCAGACCGAAGATCAAATCCCTGTGTAAGGGGGAACCTGAAGCACAAAAGCACTCCTCCTTCCCAAAACCAGGAAACCTGGCTGGGTGAGATGGGTGTCCAACCCTCAGAGTGGGAACAAGCGGCATTTCCCATTAGGCCACGGCCACTCATGGGAGCCGTCCGGGGCCCAAACAGGCATTGTGACCCTCAGCGTGAGCCTGCTTTCAATAAATCCCCTCGGTAGCTGGACCAGGAGCCCGCTGTGTGGGCCTGCCATGTCCCAAGGGCCAAATTCTCACCCTTGTTCTTGATTTCCTGACACAAGACCAAGAACCTGTCTTTGGTTCCCTCTTTTGGGGGTCCCCTGAGACGGAAAACAGCAGTCTTCCCTCCCCCAGAGACACCAAACTCTTGGGAGCTAGGCAGTATCCACAGAGATGAAGAATCTTGCATGGACCCATGAAGACTCCCCTATGTTTTGTGGCCATCCTGTACACACATTCAGAAAAAAAAAGCCTGTGCTACCGCCTCCATGACATCTTAATTTCAGTACATTATGAGCTGCAATCATGGCCTGCAGATCTGGCCTGGGATCACCTCGGCCCTCACCCTACCCAGGGTTCTCGTTTGCAGATTTCTGTCCCCGAAGCCCTGGCCCAAATGCCCTCCAGAATGGGGCCTCTGGTGCCACAACGACGAGTAAGCCTACCCTCACGAATGATACCCTGCCCTTCACTGTTGCTCAAACCATGAAGATTAGGAGCAAAGTACAAATCCATTGAGCTGAAGTCAATTTCAAAGAATGCTCTGGACCCAAATGCATGCTCTGACACACAATGAGCACCTGCCTCCAAGCAGACATCTAAGTCAAAGGCCCTGAGTCAGAAGATTGAACCTGACATGCCTCTAGGACATCATCGATACCCTAGTTTATGTTTTCAGGCGCCTGTCCCCAGAGGCCTGTCTTCCAATACCAACTTATATTTCAACATGTGGTCTCTGAGCCACACAATAGAACTAAACCTGTCCCCAGAAGGATACCTTGCTCTTGGTAGCTGGGTCCAAGACTCAGTGTAGGAGAATCCTGCATGGACCCCTAACTACACCAACATTCTAACATCTCCATGGATACCAACCAGTATTGTGATCCAACAGCATGAAACTCCATGTCAATTCAGGTCGATTAGAACTTCGCTCCAGACCCACTATACTGAACCTGTCATGTTCCTCAGCTGCAATGATCAATGGAGTTGTGCTTTCCAGCCATTGATACGGGAGAGCTCTACCACCCTAACTTTCCATAGTGGAGACCCTGGAGCAAAAAACAAGACTCCCCCTGTCCAGTAGAAGGAAACCTTGTGTTTGGAGCATCTCACAAGCCCCAGTGTGGGAAATCCTCTATGGCCTCTTGACGCCACCCCTCTATTTGGTGGTCATCAGAGACACAAACTCCAGTGTGAGCAAACATCTGACATCCGCCCTTACTCAGGTACAGGATATCTCGAATAAGCCACTGCACCCTGGAACTGCCTTCTGCTTGGCACTGAATAACTGTAGCTTGTTTTTACAATTCCATCCTCACCCTCCTGGTCACCAACCCTCTTGATATGGATTTCTGGAGCCACGGCGCAGAATTTGCCTGTCCAAGAGAAAGAAGAAGTGCCTGATGAGTCTGCCCAGATACCCTAAATGAGCATCGACCAGCATGGCCTTCGATGGCACCCTAATATCATAGGCCACCATGGGCACTCAGGCTCTTTCTGACATAGCCTGAGCGACGACTTCCAGTCAGTCATGCAGACAGAGGGCCTCATAACCAGCATGTGGGACCTGCCGTGGCCCAAAGCCGTCACATCTACTCAACCTGGATATTCAGGCATCTCTCCCCAAACCATAGCTCAAATCTCTGCCTATGGGGAAACCTGAAGCAGAGGAGTATTCCTCCTTCCCGATGGCAGGAAACCGGGCTGTTGAGATGGGTGTCCAGCCTCAGAACCAACTGCATGGCCCATGAACTACGGTCACTCATGGGAGCCTCCTTGGGCACAAACAGGCATTGTGACCCTCAGCATTAGCCTGCTTTCAAACAAACCCCCTTGGTAGCTGGACCAGGAGCCTGCAGAATGGGACTTCCATGTCCCTAGGGCCATATCCTCACCTGAGTTCATGTTTTCCAGTCATCCACACCCAGAACCTGTCTCTGGAATTCCTCTTTTGGGGGTCTCTTGAGACGGAAAATAGCAGTCTTCCCTTCCCCCAGAGACACAAACCCTTGGGATCTGGGGAAAATCCCCAGAGACAAAGAATCTCCCATGGCACCATGAAGACTACTCTACATTTTGTGACCGTCCTAGACACATAATCCCGACAGAAAAGCCTGCCCTACTGCCTGCATGACACCTTAATTTCAGTACTCTGAGCTGCCCACAGGGCCTGCAGATCGGGTCTGTAATCACCATGGCCCTTACCCTAACCCTAGTTTGCTTTTGCAGATTTCAGTACCCAATGCGCTGACCCACATGCCCTCCAGGATGCGGCCTCTGGTGCCACACCAGACGACTGTCCCTAAGTTCCCAAAGGAAATTCTTCCCTTCACGGTTGCCCAAACCCTGACAATTAGGAGCAATGTTCAAAGTCCCTGAGACCAGCTCAATTTTGAAGAACACCCTGGCCCTAATGCACATTCAGACACATAATGAGCACCTGCCTCCAGGCAGTCATCCATGTCAGAGGGCCTGAGTCAGAAGATTGACCCTGACATGCCTCTAGGACTTCATCAATGCCCTAGTTGAGATTTTCAGGCGCCTTTCCCCAGAGGCCTTTTCTCCAAAACCAACTTATATTCCAACATATGGTCACTGTGCCACACTACAGAAGCCCTCCTGTCCCCAGAAGCATTCCTTGCTCTAGGTAGCTGTATCCAAGACTCAGTGTAGGAAAACCCTGCATGGCCCCCTGACTACCCCAACATTCTAACGTCTCCCTGGATAACAACCAGCATTGTGATCCAACAGCATGGAACTCCATGTCAACTCAGGCCGCTTGGAACTTAGCCCCAGAGGCACCAGATCGACCCTGTCATGTTCCTCATCTACAATGGTCAATGGAGTTCTGCATTCCAGACATCCACGAGAGAGAGCTCTGCTACACAAACTTTCCATATGGCGGAACAAACAAACCAGACTCCCCCTGTTCAATAGAAGGAAATCTTGCTGTTTGGAGCATCTCACAAGCCCCAGGGTGGGAAATCCTCCATGTCCTCATGATGCCCCCCCTCCAATTGGCAGTCATCATAGACACAGACTCCAGTGTGAGCAAACATATGACATCCACCCTTACTCAGGTGCTGGATATCTCAAATCAGCTGCTGCACACTGGAACTGCCTTCTGCTTGTCACTGAATTGAACCATAGCTTGTGTTTACAATTCCATCCTCACCCTCCTTGTCGCCAAGCCCACTTGATAAGGAATTTTTGAGCCACAACACAGCATTCTGCCTGCCCCACAGAAGAAGTTCCCGGTGAGTCTGCCCAGAAAACCCACATGAGGATCAATCTGCGAGGCCCTCGAGGGAACCCAGATTTATAGGCTGCCCTGGCCTCTCATACAGTGTCTTTCAGAGCCTGAGCCCCGACCTAATGTCAGCAACCCAGAGAGCGGGACCCATATCTAGCATGTGGACTGAACATGGACTAACTCCATCATCTCTATTCATCCTTGGTATTCAGGCATCGGTCCTCAGACCTTTGCTGGAATCCCTGCCAATGGGGGAACCTGAAGCACAACAGAGAACTCCACCTTTTCCATGGCAGGAATCCTAACTCTTGGGATGGGTGTCCAACCTCAAAGTGGGCGCTGGCTTAATCTCCCTGGTAACAAACCAGCATTGTAATCCATCTGCAAGAGATTCAATGTCAACTCAAGGCCTTGGTACTTCGCCCCAGAGCAACAGAAGGTACCTGCCATATTGTTCAGCTGCAATGGTCATTCGGGCTGTGATTTCCAGGCATCCTTGCAGAAGATATGCAGGTCAATGTGAATGGATGAATGTCCTAAGACCATGGTGGGTCTAAGGTGCTGGGTGTGCGGCCAGCTGTCTCAATGTCTGTCATAAGGTCTGGGCTCAGGCTATGTAAGACAGAGCATTAGTGCTTAGGGTAGCCTATTCAATTCGGGTGTTGCCGAGGGCCGAGCAGGTCGATCCTCCTTTTGGGTCTCTGGGAAAGGCCATAGACAATGTATATCTTCTAGTGAGCAGGCATAGTGGTTCATTTGGGCCCCAGTATTCCCAGTCAGGAGGGCTTGTGGGCCAGGAGTGTGAGGACAGAAGTCTGAAAACACAAGCTAGTGTGAGGTTTGGGGTCAAGAGCAAGGCATGCACACTCTGCAGAGGCTGATTTGAGATCTCCTGCATCTGAAGTCAGGATTAGGATCAAACGTTGGCTGAGGCTGGAGTTTTTGTTCATCATGGCCCCTTCATGAAGCGGGGGCCTCATTAGGCTAAGGAGGTTTTCCCATGCTGAGTTTGTGAGTTGCTCCAAACCACAAGGTTTCCTTCTGCAGGACAGTTGAGTAATGTTGAATGGCTCCAGGACGTCCCATACGGAAGGAATGGAGAGCAGGGTTCGAAGCATGGATGCCTGTACAGCATACCTCACATTCCCATTGGCTATTTGCGACAAGACATGTTTGAACTGCTGGCTCTCGGGCGAGCTACCGAGGGGGCTAAGTTGAAATGGACTCTTCTGAGAATGGGTCAAAATGTGGATTTGTGTCCATGGAGACAACTTAGCTTGGAATGTGCTGGTGGCTCAGGGGCCCTGCAGAATATGCCTGCCTGAATGGTTTGATACAACTCCAATAAGAAAGCTCCCCATGTGGAGAAAAGAGAGGTTCTTTTTGGTGCCTCAGAAAAGCCCCAGGTGCTGGTCTTTGAAACCAGTCCACTGTGGAGAGATCCCTGGAAACCAAAGCTAGGGTTCAGATTAGGGCCTAGGGGCCTGTCCATTTCAATCTTCTGTCTCTGGGGACACAGTCTGAGTATCTAAGTGGAGATAGTTTCTCAGCTGGTGTCAGAGTGCCCATCTTCGTCCAGGGCAGCCTAAACTATCGGGATGGCCTCGGGGGCCTTGGGGATTTCTCCTAATCTGTAGGGTTGTGGCCAATGTATTGGGCACAGTTTCCTTGGAGAGGACAGGAGCAGTCCTTCGGTGTGGCTCCTTAGGCCCTAGCCTGGAGGGTATGTGGGTCCGTGCAGTGAGCACAGAAGTCTGAAAACAGAAACTCGGGTTAGGTTTGGCACTAGGGGCATGGCAGGCCAGATCTACAGGCCGTGAGGGGAGCTTCTCGGCCATTGTAAGAAGGGCGAGTGGGAGGCGGTCCCTCAGGCTTTTGTCTCTGGATGTTGCGTCCAGGATAGCCTTGGATTGTAGGGTGGCCTCAGGGGCTATGGAAGAGTCTCCCTCTCTGGGGATATGGCCCAGCTCCCAAGAGTTGGGGTCATTATGTGGGAAAGTTGGAGTCCTGTTTTCTGGCTCAGGTGTCTCTCCAAGAGAGGGATTCCAGAGCAGAGTCCCAGGTACACGTGATTGGAAAACGCAAACTCTGGTGAGGATTGGGAACATAGGGACTTGGCAAGCCCCATATGTGGGCTCTCGTACAGGCTCTGAAAGGCCTTACTTCGACATGGGGCTCACGCTGAGGGTCACAATGCGAGTCTGTGCCCAAGTCGGTACTCATGTTTGGGCGTAGCCTCAGGAGTTATGAAGGTTTCTCCTATCCTGAAGGTGTGACTCCATGCCAACAGCAAGCTTTCCAGCCATGGGGAATGAGGAGTTGTCATTTGTGCTTCAGGTACCCACCTGTGCGGGGATTTGATATAATGTCTAAGTTCATATGTCTGAAAACCCAGGTTGGGAATAGATGATGGCCTTAGGCCCTGGCGTGTCCGATGTGCTGAGTGTGAGGCCAGCTGTCTCCTTGTCTGTCGGGATGTCTGGCCTCAGGCTGTGTCAGACGGAGCATTAGTGCCCAGGGCATCCTATCCAATTGGGGTGCGGTCGAGGCCCAAGCAGGTTGATCCTCGTTTGGGGTTTCTGGAGAGCCCCATAGGGCAACGTTTTTCTTCTGGTGGACAGGCAGAGCGCTGTGTTGTGGTTCTGGAATTCCCAGTCTGGACGGCTTGTTTGCCAGGAGTGTGAGTAAGGAAGTCTGAAAACACAAGCTAGCGAGAGGTTTGGGGCCGAGGGCATGGCAGGCCCCCTCTGCAGAGGCTCAATCGAGTTCTTCATCATCTGAGGTCAGGGCGAGTATCAGATGTTGCCTCAGGCTGGAGTTTGTGTCCTTGTTGGCCCCCTCCTGAAGGGGGTGGGACCATCATGAGGCCAGACACGTTTCCCTACGCTGGGAGATGTGAGCTGCTCCAAACCTCAAGGTTTCCTTCTGCAAGAGAGTCTAGTCCTATTGGATGGTTCCAGGATGCCCCATACGGAAAGACTGGAGAGCAGTTGTCTAAGCATGGATACCTGGAAACACCACCTCACATTCCCGTTGACTGGTCGGGATAAGGCAGACTAAATCTGCGAGATCTTGGGCGAGCTACCCAGAAGGCTGAGTGGTAATGGACTCTCCTAAGGATGGGTCATAATATGGGTTGGTGGCCATGGAGACCTTGGAATGTGGTGGTGGCTCAGGGTCTTTGCAGGATTATCCAACCTGAAGGGTTTGACACAGCTCCAACAAGGAAGCTTCCCATGTGGACATGAGAGGTGTTCTGTTTGGTGCTCAAGAGAGCCCCATATCCTGGTCTTCGAACCCAGGCCTCTGAGGAGTGACACGTGGAAACCAAAGCAAGAGTTCAGATTAGAGCCTAGAGACCTGCCTGGTTCAATCTCCTGTCTCCGCAGACATCTGTCTGCATGTCTGCATGGGGGTAGTTGCTCAGCTTGTGTAAGAATGCCCCTGTGTGTCCAGGGTGGCTTACAGTAGTGGGATGTCCTCGGGGACCTTGAGGTTTCTCCTATTCTGAAGAGTTGTGGCCAATGGAATGGGCACAGTTTCCTAGGAGAGAACAGGCACAGTCCTGTGGTGTGGCTCTAGAGGCCCCAGCCTGGAGGCTGTGTATGCCAGGGCTGTGGGGACAGACGTACCAAAACACAAACAAGGCTTAGATTTGTTGCCGAGGTTATGGTAGGCCTGATCTACATTCCGTTAGTGGATATCCTCGGCATATGAAATGAGGGCGACTGGGAGGCATTCGCTCAGGCTTTTTTCTCTTGATGTTGTGTCCACGATGGCCGTTTAATGTAACAGTGGCCTCATGGGCCGAGGAAGAGTATTCTCTCTCTGGTGATTTGGCCAGCTCCCCAGAGTATGGGGTCATACTGTGTGAAGGGAGGAGTCCTGTATTCTGCCTCAGGTGTCCTCCCAATAGAGGGATTTTAGAGCAGAGCAGTGAGTACTGACAACTGCAATACCTGCCCTCTGCTAAGGCCTGGGGACCTATGTGTATGGCAAGCCCCACATGCGGGCTCTTGGTCCAGCCGCTGAGAGGCGTTACTTGAATACGGGACTCACGCTCAGGGTCACAATGCGTGTGTGTGCCCAAGGCGGCCCTCAAGCACTGGCATGGCGTCTCGGACCATGAAGTTTTACCTACACTGAACATTGGACAACATGCCAACCACAAGTTTCTTGCCATAGAGAAGGAGGAATTCTGATTTTTCATCATGTTTACCCCTGGGCAGTGACTGGAGATAAGGTCTAGGTTCTGAAGACTGAAAACTGAGGTTGAAAAGATATGACGACACGAGGCCATTGTGGGTCCGATGCATTCAGTTTGGGGCCAGCTGTCTGGGCGTCGTTTGGGATGTCTGGTCTCAGGCTATGCCATACAGGTCATTAGTACACAGGGTAGACTGGATAATTGCTTTATAGTCAAGTGGCTTGCATTAGATAATCATTTGGGTTTTCTTATTGGCAGCATAGGGCAAAGTTTTTCTTCAGGAGGGAAGGCAGAGTGCTGCATTGTGGCTCCGGAATTCCCAAACTGGAGGGCTTGTGGGCCAGGAGAGTGAGGATGGAAGTCTGAGAACACAAGCTAGGCTTAGGTTTCGGGCAAGGGCACGGCAGGCACACTCTGCATAGCTGAATCGAGATCTCATGCATCTGACGTCAGGGCGAGAATCAGATGTTGGCTTAGGTTGGAGTTTCTGTCCATGTTGGCTCCTTCATGTAGGGGGGGTGCATTACGAGGCCATGGAGGTTTTCCCACAATGGGAGTTGTGAGATGCTCCAAACCGCAAGGATTCCTTCTGCGGGACAATTAAGACCTGTTGGATGGCTCCAGGATGTCCCATAAGGAAGTTCTCCAGAGCAGGGTTCTAAGGATGGATGCCTGGGCAGCCAGCCTCACATTCCAATTGTCTCCTAGAATCAATACACATTTGATCTGCTGGCTCTGGAGTAGCAACCGAGGGAGGTGAGTTGAAATGGGCTCTTCTGAGGATGGGTCAAAATGTTGGTTTGAGTCCATGGAGACCATGGAATGGGAGAGTGGTACCAGGACCCTGAACGTTTCTCCTAACTGGAGGTTTTGACACAGCTCCAAAGAGCATGTTTCCCATGTGGAGACGAGATTTGTTCTTATTGAAACTCTAGGAACCCAGATATGCTGGTATTGGAAACCAGACCTCTGAGTAGAGATGCCTGGGACCAAAAGCAATGGATCCGATTAGGGCGTGGGTGCCTGTCCGGTTCAATCTTCTTCTCTGGGGATATCTGTCTACGGGTCTGAGTGGAGGTAGTTGTGCAGCTTGGGACAGATCTCCCCTGTTTGTCCTAGGCACCCGAACGTGTTGGGATGATCTTGGGGACTTTGGAGGTTTCTCCTAATCTGTCAGGTTGTGTCCAATGGAATGAGCAGAATTCCCTTGGAGGGAGCAGGCACAGTCCTGAGGTGTGACTCCAGGGGCCCCAGCCTGGAGGGTGTGTGGGCCAGGACTGTGGGGACAGAAGTCTGAAAACACAAACTCGTCTTAGGGTTGGGGACAAAGGTATGGACGGCCTGAAATACAGACCAAGAGGAGAACTCTTCATGATAGGAAGAAAGGGCAAGTGTGAGGCACTTGCTAAGGCTTTAGTCTCTGGATTTAGTGTCAAAAATTGCCATGGAATGTTGAGGTAGCCTCAAGGGCCATTGAAGGGTCTCCCTCTGTGGGGATTTGGCCCAATCCCAAGATACTGTGGTCATTCTGTGGGATGGGAGGAATGCTTTCTGATTTTTGTTTTGCTTTTTGTGTGTGTGTGTGTGTGTGTTTTTTTTTTTTTTTTTTTTTTTTTTTTTACCTAAGGTGTCCCACCAAAAGAGGGATTCCAGAGCAGAGACTTGGGGAGGGGTGACTGGAAAACTCAACCTCTGGTTAAGACTTAGGGCCTTGGGGAATGGCAAGCCCCACATGTGGGCTCTTGTTCAAGTCACTGAGTGGACTTACTTGAGGACAGGGCTCACTCTTAGGGTCACAATGCGTGTTTGTGCCCAACACGGCTCTCAAGCATGGGTGGGTCCTTATGGTCCATGCTGTTTTCTCCTACACTGAACGTTGGACAACATGCCAACCACAAGATTTCTTGCCATGGGGAAGGAGGAGTTCTGATTTCTGCATCAGGTTCTCCACTGGGCAGTGATTTAGATTCTGAAGAATGAATACTGAGGTTGGGAAGAGCTGATGACCTAAGGACATGATGGGTGCCATGTACTCAGTGTGCGGCCAGATGTCTGGGTGTCTGTCGGGAGGTCTGGGCTCAGGCTGTGTCAGACAGGACATCATTGTCCAGTGTAGGCTGTATAATTGGGGTACAGTTGAGTGGCCTGCAGGTTGATCCTCATTTGAGTTTTCTGGGTAGCCCCATAGGGTGACGTTTTTTCTTCTAGAGGGCAGGCAGAGTGCCGCATTGTGTCTCCAGAATTCCCAAAGTGTAAGGCATTTTGGCCAAGAGTGTGAGGATGAAAATCTGAGAGCAAAAGCTAGTCTTAGGTTTCAGGGCGAGGGCAGGGCAGGCACACTCTGCAGAGCTAAATTAAACTCGTGCATCTGATGTCAGGGCGATAATCAGACTTTGGCTCACGTTAGAGTTTCTGTCCATGATGGCTCCTTCATGGGGAGGTGTCATCAGGAGGCCATTGAGGTTTTATCATGATGGTTATTGTGAGATGCTCCAAACCGCAAAGGTTCCTTCTGTGGTACAATTGAGAACTGTTGGATGGCTCCACGATGTCCCATAGGAAATGACTCCAGAGCAGTGTGCTAAGGATGGATGCCTGGGCAGAACGCCTTCCATTCCAGTAGTCTCCTAGCAAAAAGATATTTTCGATCTGCTGTGTCTGGGGGAGCAAGCGAGGGGGCTGAGTCGAAATGGACTCTCCTGTGGATGGGTCATAATGTGGGTTTGTGTCCATGGAGACCTTGGAATTGGGCGGTGGCACTGGGGCCCTGAAGGATTCTCCTAACTGGAGGTTTTGACACAGCTCCAAAGAGCACGTTTAACTTGTGAAGACGACATTTGCTCTGATTGGTGCCTCAGGAAACCACAAATGCTGGTATTGGAAAACAGGCCTCTGGGGGGAGATGACTGGAAACCAAAGGAATGGATCTGATTAGGGCCTAGGGGCATGTCTGGTTCAATATTTTTCTCTGGGGATATCTGCCTATGGATCTGAGTGGAGGTAGTTGTTCAGCTGGTGGCAGATCACCCCTGTTTGTCCCAGGCAACCTACACCATTGGAATAACTTTGGGGATTTTGGAGGTTCCTCTAATTTGTACAGTTGTGGCCAATGGAATAGGCAGAATTCCATTGGAGCAGGCATGCACAGTTCTGAGTTCTGGCTCCAGAGACCCCAGCCTGGAGGGTGTGTGGGCCAGGGTTGCGGTGACAGAAGAAGCCTGAAAACACAAACTCGGATTAGGTTTGAGGACGGAGGTATGCCAGGCCCGATCTACAGATCTTGAGGAGAACTATTCGGGATATGAAGAAAGAGCGAGTGTGAGGCGCTTGCTGAGGCTTTTGTCTGGATTTTGTATCAACAATAGCCATTGAATGTTGGGGTAGCTTCATTGGCCATGGACGTGTATCCCTCTCTGGCGATTTGGACTGATCCCAAGAGTTAGGGGTCATTCTTTAGGATGGGAGGAGTCCTTTCTGGTTTTTGTTTGTTTGTTTGTTTGTTTTACCTCAAGTGTCCCAACAAAAGACGGATTCCAGAGGAGAGCCCTGGGGATGGGCGACTGGACAACCCGACCTCTGGTTTAGAATGGTGGCCTAGGGACATGGCAAGCCCCATATGCTGGCTTCTCTTCCAGCCACTGTGAGGCCTTACTTGACGACAGGGCTCACACTGAGTGTCACAATGTGAGTTTGTGCCTTACCTGGCCCTCAAGCATGGGTGGGGCCTCATGGGCCACGCTGGATTCTCCTACTCTGAACATTCAACAACATGCCAACCACATGGTTTTTTGCCATGAGGAAGGAGGAGTTCTGATTTCTGCATCATGTTCAACCCTGGGAAGTGATTGGAGATAAGGTATAGGTTCTGAAGCCTGAAAACCGAGGTTGGGAAGAGATGATGACATAAGGCCATGGTCTGGTCCGATGTGCTCAGTGTGTGGCCAGCTGTCTGGGGTTAGGTTGGGAAGTCCAGACTCAGGTTGTGTCAGACAGGGAATTAGTGCCCAGCGTAGACTGTATAATTGGGGTACAGTCGAGTCGCATGTAGGTTGATCCACATTTGGGGTTTCTGGGTAGGCCCATAGGGCAATATTTTTCTTCTGAGGGGCAGGCAGAGTGCTGCATTGTGGCTCCGGAATTCCCAAACTGGAAGGCTTCTGGGCCAGGAGTGTGTAGATGGAAGCCTGAGAACACAAATTAGGCTTAGGTTTCGGGGTGAAGGCATGGCAGGCACACTCTGAGAACTTAATCAAGATCTCATGCATCTGAACTCAGGGCGTGGATCAGTCTTTGGCTCAGGTTGGAGTTCTTGTCCAGGATGGCCTCTTCATGAAGGGGGAGGTTCACAAGAGACCATGTAGGTATTCCCACAATGGGAATTGTGAGATGTTCCAAACCCCAAGGATTCCTTCTGTAGGACCCTCGAGAACTGTTGGATGGCTTCGGGAGTTCCCATACGGAATGACTCCAGAGCACGATTCGAAGGATGGATGCGTGTTGTGCCTGCATAACAAGGATCCCCATAGTTTGGTGGCTTTTTCGGGGAAGGGAACCATGCGGTTTTCCAACTTAGTGGTGCCCCAAACGAGGATTCTAGAGAGGGATTCTAGGTCTGGGCACCTGGAAAATCCCACCAAGGGTTAGGATTTAGGCCTAGGGGCGAATGAGACCTGCAATGTGGGATCCTGGTGGTGCAACTGAGAGGGCTTGTTTGAAAGCATGCTCGGGCTGAGGGTCAAAATGCCTGTTTTTGCCCAGGGTGGCCCTTAGGAGTGGGCGTGGTCTCATTGGCTATGCAGTTTACTCCCACTTTGAGGATTGGACAGCCATCCCAACTGTCAGGATTCCTGCCATGGTGAAGGAGGAGTTCCCTATTCTGCTTTAGGTTTCCGTATTGTCAATGATTCCAGCAAAGGTCTGTGGACAGATGCCTGAATACCAAGGATGGGTAGAGCTGACGGACTTGGGTCATGGCTGGTCTCACATGCTGCATATGGGACCCGCTATCTTCGTGGATGACACTAGGTTGGGGCTCAGGCTCTTCCAGACACAGTTCTAGTGGCCAGGGCAGCCTATAAATTGGGGTACCCTTGAGGGTCGAGCAGATTGGTACTCAAGTGGGGTACCTGGGCAGACTGACCAGGCACCTCATTTTACTATGGTGAAGGCAGAATGGTGGGTTGTGGCTCGAGAATTCCCTTTCACCAGGACTTGAAGACCAATAGGGTGAGGATGGAATTGCAAACACAAGCTACGGTTCAATTCAGTGCCAAGCAGATGGCAGTTCCAAAGTGCAGCGGCTTATTCGAGATATTCAGCAACTGAGTTAGGGGTGATGTCAGATGTTTGCTCACACTGGAGTTTTTGTGTATGATGACAGTCAAATGGAGGGGTGGCGTCAAGAGTGCATGGAAGATTTTCCACGCTGAGTCTTGTGAGATGCTCCAAACAGCAAGATTTCCTTCTACAGAACAGGTGCAGCCTGGTTTGTTTGCTCCAGTGTCCACCATGTGGAAAGTTTGGGTAGCAGAGCTCTTCCGCATGGATGCCTGGAAAGCACACCTCCATTGACCATTGCAGCTGAGGAACATGGCAGGTTCCTTCCAGTGGCTCTGGGGCGAAGGTCCAAGGCCTTGAGTTGACATGAAATATACTGCAGATGGGTCACAATGCTGGTTTGTTACCAGGGAGATCTTAGAATGTGCTGGTGGCTAAGGTGCCATGCAGGATTTTTCTACCCTGAAGGTTTGGCAAAGGTCGACGCTCACACTTTCCTTCTGGGGACAGGAGATGTTCTGTTGTGTGGCTCAGAGACCACCTGTTGTATCATAAGGTGGTATTCCAAAACAGGCCTCTGAGTACTAATGCTTGAAAACCTAATCTAGGGTTCCAGTGAGGTCCTACAGGCATGTCACGTTCAATCTTCTGACTCAGGACCATTGCCGTGGCTGTCTGTGTGGATATAAGTGATCAGGGTGTTTCAGACAGCGCATTTGGGCCCATATTGGCCAACAATATTCAGTGGGCTCAGGGGCCTTGCAGGTTTCTCCTAATCTGGAAGGTTTTGTCCACTGTGACGGGCACAATTTTCTTGGGGATGACAGGCATAGTCCTGTGATGTGGATCCAGAGACCCTATTCTTGAGGGCATGTGAGCCATGGTTTAGGAGAGAAGTCTGTAAACACAAATTCGGATTTGGGTTAGTGACATGGTGAACGCAGGCCCAATGCGTAGACCTGGATGGCAGCTTGTCAAGAACTGTAATGAGGGTGACGGGAAGGCCATAGCAAGGTTTTTCTATCTGGATTGTTTGTCCAGGATTGCCTCAGAATGCAGATGTGGTCTCACAGGTGCATGGGAGACATTTCCTCTCTAAGGATCCTGGTGGCTTGCCATCGTTTGTTGGCTTTTTTCTGTAAAGGGAAGAGTGCTGTTTCCATCTTAGGTGTGTCCCGATACAGGGATTCCAGAAACATGCTTTGAGTCTGATCACATGGAAAATCCCACTGAGGGTAAGGATTTGGGCCTAGGGTCGTAGCAGGTCTCCAATGCGGGATACTGGTGGTGCAACTGAGAGGGCTTTTGAAAGCTTGCTCAGGCTTAGGTTCACAATGGCTGTTTTGCCCAGGGTGGCCCTAAGGAGTGGGCGTGGTCTCATTGGCCATGCAGCTGGCTCCACTTTGAGGGTTGGACACCCATCCCAACAGCCAGGTATTCCTGCCTTGGGTAAGAAGGAGTACTCTATTGTGCTTCAGGTCCCCCCATTGGCAGGGATTCAAGCAAAAGTCTGGGGACAGATGCCAGAATACCAAGGATTGGTAGAGATGACAGAGTAGGTCTATGGCCCGTCCCACATGCTACATATGGGTCCCGCTCTCTGGGTGGCTGACACTAGATCGGGGCTCAGGCTCCATCAGACACAGCACTAGTGGCCAGGGCCGCTATTAAATCGGTGTTCCCTCAAGGTATGAGCAGATTGATCCTTATGTGGGGATTCTTGGCAGCCTCATCAGGCACTTCTTCTTTCCATGGGGAAGGGAGAATGCTGTGTTGTGGCTTTATAATTCCCTTTCAAGAGGCCTTGGGGACCAGTAGGGTGAGGAAGAATTTGTAAACACAAACTGCGGTTAAATTTAGTGTGAAGCAGTAAGAAGTTCCATTGTGCTGTGGCTTGAGATGTCCAGCACATGAGTAAGGGCATATATCAGTTATTTGCTCACACTGGATTTTCTATGATGACCGACATATGGAGGGGTGGCGTCAAGTGGCCATGGAGGATTTCCCACGCTGAGCATCCTTAGAGAGGAAATGTCTCCCATGGACCAGTGAGACCAAACCTGCATTCAGAGGCCATCCTGGTCACATAATCTAGATAGAAAAGACTGTGCTACTGCCTTCCAGTCACCCTAATTACAGTTCCCGAGGAGCTGCCCTCTAGGTCTATGCACCTCGCCACTAAATCTAACCTAAATTTGGGTTTGCAGATTTTTCTCCCAAAACCATGGCTCATACGCCCTCCAGGGTGGGGTCTCTGGAGCCACTACACAGGTCTGTGCAGGCCATACAACCTGTGGTCCCTGAGCCACACAACAGAACATGTCCTGTCCCCAGAAGGAAACCGTGTCTCAGACCTGTGCCAAACCCTCAGGGTAGGAGAATCCTGCACGTTACCTTAGACACGAGTACATTCTAAGATCTCCATGGTAACAAACCAGCATTGTGGCCCATCTGCAAGAGATTCCATGTCAACTCAAGGCCTTGGTACTTCGCCACAGAGCCACCACAACGAACCTGCCATGCTCCTGCCCTGCTATGGTCAATGGAGGTGTGCTTTCCAAGCATCCATGCGGGAGAGCTCTGTTACCCAAACTTTCCACATGGTGGACCCTGGAGCAAACAAACGAGACTCCACCTGTCCAGTAGAAGGAAACCTTTCTGTTTGGAGCATCTCACAATCCTCAGCATGGGAAAATCTCCATGGCCTCTTGATGCCATCCCTCCATTTGTCGCTCATCATAGACACTATCTCCAGTGTGAACAAACATCTGATTCTTCCTTACTCAGGTGCTGGATATCTTGATTAAGCCACTGCACATCTGAACTGCTTTCTGCTTTGCATTGAATTGAGCAGTAGCTTTTGTTTATAATTCCATCCTCATCCTACCGATTCCCAAGCCCCCTTGATGGCGAATTCTGGAGCCACAACGCAGCATACTGCCCTCCCATTAAAAATAAGACATGCCTGGTGAGTCTGCCCAGAAACACCACATGAGGATCAGTCTGCTCGGCCCTCGATTAAACCCCGTTTTTTAGGCTGCCCTGGCCACTAGTACTGTGTCTGACAGAGACTGAGACTCGACCTTGTGTCAGCCACCCAGAGAGCAGGCATCCATCCTAAAAACGGTGCTCTGGAGTCATTCCATATGGGACGTCCTGGAGCTGTCCAAAAGGTCTCAATTGTCCCATATGATGAATCCTTGCAGTTTGGAGCATCCCACAACTCCCAACGTGGGAAAACCACCATGGCCTTGAGATACTTCCTCCTTCATGAAGGGGCCATCATGGACAGAAACTCCAACCTGAGCCAATGTCTGATCCTCGCCCTAACTTTAGATGCACAAGATCTCGATTCAGATCTGCAGAGGGTGCCTGCCAGGCCCTCGCCCTGAAACCTAAATCTAGCTTGTGTTCTCAGACTTCCGTCCTCACATTCCTGGCCCCCAAGCCCTCAAGTTTGGCAATTCCGGACCCACAATGCAGCACTCTGCCTGCGTTCCAGAAGAAAAATGTTGCCCTATGGAGCTTCCCAGACACCTTAAATGAGGATAAACCTACACGGCACTCGACTGTAGACAAATTATATAATCTAACCTGGGCACTAATACACTGTATGACACAGCCTGTGCCCGGAACCCTTGACCAACACCCAGACAGCTGACCACACACTGAGCATATTGGACCCGCCATGGCCTTAGGTCATCATCTCTTTCCAACCTCGGTTTTCAGGCTTCAGAACTTAGACCTTATCTCCAATCAGTGCCCAGTGGTGAACGTGATGCAGAAATCAGAATTCCTCCAACCCCATGGCCAGAAACCTTGTGGGTGGCATGCTGTCCAAAGTTCAGTTTAGTAGAAACCTGCATGGCCCATGATTCCCCACCCATGTTTGTGGACTGTGTTGGGCACAAACAAGCATTGGAACCCTCAGTTTGAGCCCTCTCCTCAAGTAAGACCTCTCAGTGGCTCGACCAATGTCCCACGGATGGGGATTGCCATGCCCTAGACCCCCAATCTTAACCAGATTTCAGGTTGTCCAGTCGTCCTTCCCCAGGGCTCTGCTCTGGAATCCCTCTTTTGGTGGGACACCTGAGGTAAAAATAAAACAGAAAGGACTCTTCCCATTGAACAGAATGAACACTTGGGATCGAGTAAAATCCCCAGAAAGGGAGACTTGTCCATGGCCCATGAGGCCACCCCAACATTCCATGAACATCGATGACACAAAATCCAGAGACAAAAGCCTGAGCAAGCGCCTCACACTCGCCCTTTGTTCATATCCTGAAGAGTTCTCCTCATGGTCTATAGATCAGTCCTGCCATACCTATGACCTGAAACCTAAGCCGAGGTTGTGTTTTCAGACTTCTATCCCCACAGCCCTAGCACACACACCCTCCAGGCTAAGGCCCCTGGAGCCACACCTCAGGACTGTGCCTGATCTCTCCAAGGGAAATTCTGCCCATTCCATTGGCCACAAAAATACAGATTAGAAGAAACCTTCAAAGGCCCCAAGGCCATCCCAATAGTGTAGGCCACCCGGGACAAACAGGGCAATCTGACAAACAAGGGCTATGTGACACAAGCTGAGCAACTACCTCCAATAAGTCCTGTAGACTGATGTCCCCAGAGAATCAGATTGAACCAGACAGGCCACTAGGCCCTATTGGATCCATTGCTTTGGTTTCCAGACATCTCTCCTCAGAGGCCTGGTTTCCAATACCAGCAAATGGGGGATTCCTGAGACACTCATCAGAACAAATCTCGTCTCCACTTTGGAAATGTACTCTTTGGAGCTCTGTCACAACCTATGGTTATGAGAATTCTTCAGCGCCTGGATCCACTGACCCATTCCAAGGTCTCCATGAACACAAATGCACAATATGACCCATCCTCAGGAGAGTCCATTTCAACTGAACCCCCTCGGTTCATCCCCCAGAGCCATAAGATCAAACCTCCCTTGTCACTAGGAAATAATTGGAATGTGAGGCGGGCACACCACACACCTATCCTTAGAATCCTGCTCTGGAGTCATTCTGTATGTGACCTCTGGAAGCCATCCAACAGTTCTTGAGGGTCCTACCGAAGAAATCCGCGGTTTGGAGCATGTCACAACTCCCATTGTAGGAATACCTACATGACCTCTTGAGACGGTCCCCCTTCATGAAGGGGCCATCATGGACAGAAACTCCAACCTGTGCCAAAGACTGATCCTCGCCCTGAGTTCAGATGCTCGAGATCTCTATTCAGCTCTGCAGAGTGTGCCTGCTGTGCCTTCGCCCCGAAACCTAAGCCTAGCTTGTGTTATCATACTTCTGTCCTCACACTCCTATCCCCCAAGCCCCCCAGTTTGGGAATTCCAGAGCCACAATGCGTCTTTCTGCATGCCCTCCAGAAGAAAAACGTTGCCCTATGGGGCTGCCCAGAAACCCGAAATGAGGATCATCCTACATACACGCCACTCAACAGTACCCCAATTATACAGTCTATGATGGGCAATCATGCCCTGTCGGACAAACCTGAGTCCGGACCTCCCGACCAACACCCAGACAGCTAGCCACACACTGAGCACATTGGACCCGTCATGGCCTTAGCTCGTCCTCTATTCCCAACCTCAGCTTTCAGGTTTCAGAACCTAGATCTTCTCTCCAATCACTGCCCAGGACTGAAAGTGATGCAGAAATCAGAACTCCTCATTCTGCATGGCAAGAAACCATGTAGTTGGCATGTTGTAGAACATTCAGAGTAGGAGAAACCAGTGTGGCCCATGAGACCCACCCAAGCTTGAGGGTCAGGTTGGACATAAACTCGCATTGTGACACTCATCATGAGCCGTTTCCTCAAGTAAGGCCACTCAGTGGCTGGACCATGAGCCAGCATATGGGGCTTGCCACGACCCTAGGCCCCCATTCTTAACCAGAGGTCGGGTTGTCCAGTCGCCACTCCCCAGGGCTCTCCTCTGGAATCGTCTTTTGGTGGCACCTTGAGGTAATAACAGAAAGGACTCCTGACAACCCCAAGAATGACTGCAAACTCTTGGGATCAGACTAAATCCACAGAAAGGGATACTCATCCATAGCCAATGAAGCCACCTGGACATTCAACGGCTATCAGTGACACAAAATCCATAGACAAAAGCCTGAACCAGTGCCTCACACTTGCTTTTTCTTCATATCCCAAAGAGTTCTCCTCACGATCTTAGATCGGGCCTGCCTAACCTAGCTCCCCAAACCTAAGCCGAGTTTGTGTTTTCAGACTTCTGTCCCCACAGCTATGGCCCACACAGCTTCCAGGCTGGGGCCCCTGGAGCAACAACTCAGGACTGTGCCTGCCCTCTCCAAGGGAATTCTGCCCATTACTTTGGCTACAACCCTAAAGATTAGGAAAAACCTCCAGAGTCCCCGAGGCAATCACAATAATGTAGGCCGCCCTGGAGAAACAGGGGCGATCTGACACCAGTGGAGCAACTACCTCCACTCAGACAGGAGACAGATTTCCAGAGAAATAGATTGAACTGGACAGGTCCCTAGGCCCTAATCTGATCCATTGCTTTGGTTTCCAGGAATCTCTCCCAGAGGCTTGGTTTCCAATACCAGCATATGCGGGTTTCCTGAGGCACCAATTAGAACAAATCTCATCTCCACATGGGAAACTTGCTCTTTGGAACTGTATCAAAACTTCCAGTTAGGATAATCCTTCAGTGCTCTGGTGCCACTGTTCCATTCCAAGGTCTCCATGAACACAAACCCACATAATGAGCCATCGGCAGGAGAGTCCATTTCAACTCAGCCCCCTTGACTGCTCCCCAAGAGCCAGCAGATAGAACATGTCTTATCAAGAGGATAAAATTGGAATGCTAGGCAGGCTGCCCAGCCATCCATCCTTAGAACCCTGCTCTGGAGTCATTCCATATGGGACGTCCTGGAGCCATCCAACAGGTCTCAATTTTCCTGCAGAAGGAATCTTCACAGTTTGGATCTTCCCACAACTCCCATAGAAGGAA
This sequence comes from Neogale vison, assembly GCF_020171115.1. Taxonomy (NCBI): domain Eukaryota; kingdom Metazoa; phylum Chordata; class Mammalia; order Carnivora; family Mustelidae; genus Neogale; species Neogale vison. Next base: position 111,699,612 of record NC_058092.1, read on the forward strand.
AAACTTCAAGGCCTCGTCATGGACCCCCTTAATGAAGGGACCACGATGGACAGAAACTCCAACCTGATCCAACATCTGGTCCTCGCCCTCACTTGAGATGCACATGATCTCGATTCAGCTCTGCAGGGTGTGTCTGCCGTGCCCTCGTCTGGAAACCTAAGCCTAGCTTGTGTTCTCAGACTTCCGTCCACACACTCCTGGCCCACAAGCCCTCCTGTTTGGCAATTCCGGAGCCACAATGCAGCACTCTGCCTGCCCTCCAGAAGAAAAAACTTTGCTTTATGGGGCTACCCAGAAACCCCAAATGAGGATCAACTTGCATGCCACTCGATTGTACCCTAATTATACAGTCTACCCTGGGCATTAATGACCTGTCTGACACAGCTTGAGCCCAGCCTCCTGACCGACACCCAGATAGCTAGCCACACACTGAGCACATTAAACCCTCCATGGCCTTAGTTCGTCATCTCTTCCCAACCTCAGTTTTCAGGCTTCAGATCCTAGACTTTATCTCCCATCACTGCCCAAGGATGAATGTGATGCAGAAATCAGAACTCCTCCTTCTCCATGGCAAGAAAGCTTATGGTTGGCATGTTGTCCAACGTTCAGTGTAGGAGAAACCAGCGTGGCCCATGAGGCCCTGCCAATGCTTGAAGGCCGTGTTTGGCACAAACACACATTGTGACCCTCAGCATGAACTCTGTCCTCAAGTGAGGCCTCTCAGTGGCTGGACCAAGAGTCCATATATGGGGGTTGCCATGCCCCTAGGCCCCCATTATTAACCAGAACTCAGATTGTCCAGTCGCACCTACCTATCCTATGCTCTGGAATCCCCCTTTTGGTGGGACACCTGAGGTATAAAAACAGAAAGGACTTATCCCATCCCACAGAATGAAGCCAAACACTTGGGATACGGCCAAATTTCTAGAGAGGGATACACGTCCATTTCCCATGAGGCCACCCTAACATTCCATGGCCATCGTTGACACAAAATCCAGAAAAAAGCCTCAGCAAGTGCCTTACACTCGCTCTCTGTTCATATCCCAAAGAGTTCTCCTCACAATCTGTATATCGGTCCTGCCTAACCTAGCTCCCCAAACCTATTCCGAGTTTGTATTTTCAGACTTCTGTCCCTACAGCCCTGGCCCACACGCCCTCCAGGCTGGGGCCCCTAGAGCCCAACTCAGGACTGTGCCTGCCCTCTCTAAGGGAATTCTGCCCATTCTATTGGCCAAAACCATACAAATTATAGGAACCTCCAAAATCCCTGAAGTTATCCCAATGGTGTAGGTCGTCCTGGACAAACAGGGGCGATCTGCCATCAGCTGAACAACTACCTCCACTCAGACACATAGGCAGCTATCACCAGAGAAAAAACATTGAACCAGACAGGCCCCTAGGCCCTAATCGGATCCATTGCTTTGGTTTCCAGTTATCTCACCCCAGAGGCCTGGTTTCCAATACAAGCATATGGGGTTTCCTGAGGCACCTATCAGAACAAATGTCATCTCTATATGTTCAACATGCTCTGTGGAACTGTGTCAAAACTTCCGGTTAGGAGAATCCTTCAGGGCCCCGGTGCTACCGCCCCATTTTATGGTCTCCATAGACAGAAACTCACAATATTACTCATCTGCAGGAGAGTCCATTTCATCGCAGCACCCTCGGTTGCTTCCCCAGAGCCAGCAGATAGAACCCGTCTTTTGCTAGAAGACAATTAGAATGCGAGACGATCTGCCCAGACATCCATCCTTAGAGCCCTGCTCTGGAGTCGTTTCCTATGGGATGTCCTGGAGCCATCCAACAGGTCTCATGTACCACAGCTGGAATCCTTGCAGATTGGAACATCTCACAATTCCCCTCATGGAAAAACCTCTGTGGACTCCTGATGCCCCCTATTCATGAAGGGGCCATGCTTTCTGTTTTTGATTGTTTGTTTGTTTTGTTTTGTTTTTGTTTTTGTTTTAACCTAAGGTGTCCCACCAAAAGAGGGATTCCAGAGCAGAGCCAGAAAGAAACTTCAATGTGAGCCAACGTCTGATCCTCATCCTGACTTCAGATGCACGAGATCTCAATTCAGCTCTGCAGAGTGTGCCTGCCCTTCCCTCTCCCTGAAACCTAAGACTAGCTTTTGCTCTCAGATTTTCGTCCTCACACTCCTGTCCTAAAAGCCCTCAAATTTGGGAATTCTGAGACACAATTCAGCAATCTGCCTGACCTCAAGAAGAAAAACGTTGCCTTATGGGCCTACCCAGAAACCCCAAATGAGAATCAACCTGCAGGCCACTCAACTGTACCTCAATTATACAGCCGACCCTGGGCACAAATGCCCTGTCTGACACAGCCTGAGCCCAGACCTCCTGACCGATACCAAGACAGGTGGCCGCACACTGAGCACATGGCACCAGCCATGGCCTTACGTTGTCATCTCTTCCCACCCTCGGTTTTCAGGCTTCAGAACCTAGACCTTATCTCCAATCACTTCCCAGGGGTGAACGTGATGCAGAAATCAGAACTCCTCCTTCCCCATGGAAAGAAATCTTGTGGTTGGAATGTTGTCCAACGTACAGTGTAGGAGAAAACAGCGTGGACCATGAGGACCTGTCCATGCTTGAAGGCCACATTGGGCACAAACATGCATTGTGACCCTAAGAGTGAGCCGTGTTCTCAAGTAAGTCCTCTCAGTAGCTGGAACAAGAGCCCGCATATGTGGATTGCCATGCCCCAAAGCCCCCAGTCTTAACTAGAGGTCGAGCTTTCCAGTCCCCCTCCTCTGCTCTGGAATCCCTCTTTTGGTGGGACACCTTAGGTTAAAACAAAAACAAAAACAAAACAAAACAAAACAAACAAACAAACAAAAACAAAAAGCATTCTGGCTCTGCTCTGGAATCCCTCTTTTGGTGGGACACCTTAGGTTAAAACAAAAACAAAACAAAACAAACAAACAATCAAAAACAGAAAGCATTCCTCCCATCCCACAGAATGAGCCCAAAATCTTGGGATTGGGCCAAACCCCAAAAAGGGAGACTTGTCCATGGCCCATGAGGCCACCCTGACATTCCCCTGCTATCTTTTACTCTAAATCCAGAGACAAAATCCTGAGCAAGTGCCTCACACTCGCCCTTTCTTCATACCCCGAAGAGTTCTCCACAAGGTCTTTATTTCGGGCCAGCCATGCATTTGTCACCAAACCTAAGCCGAGTTTGTGTTTTCAGACTTCTGTCCCCAAAGCCCCGGCCCACAAACCCTCCATGCTTGGGCCCCTGGAGCCACACCTCAGGACTGTGCCTGCCCTCTCCAAGGGAATGCTGCCAATACATTGACCACCACCCTACAGGTTAGGAGAAACTTCCAAAGTCCCTGTTGCCATCCCAATAGTGTTGACACCCTGGGACAAATAGGGGCGATCTGCCACCAGCCGAGCAACTACCTCCACTTAGACCTGGAGACAGATGACCCCAGAGAAGAACATTAACCGGAGGGGCCCCTAGACACTAATAAGATCCATTGCCTTGTTTTCCAGGCATCTCTCCCCAGAGGTCTGGTTTCCAATACCACCATATGGGGTTTTCTGAGGCACCAATCACAACAAATCTCGTCCCCACATGGGAAACTTGCTCTTTGGAGCTGTATCAAAACTTCTGATTAGAGCAATCCTTCAGGGCCCCGGTGCCACCGCCCCATTACAAGGTCTCCATGGACACAAATCCAGATTATTACTCATCTGCAGGAGAGTCCATTTCAACTCAGCCCCCTTGGTTACTCCCCCAGAGCCAGCAGATCGAAACTGCCTTGTTGTTAGGAGACAATTGGAATGTGAGCATGCTGCCCAGGCATCCATCCTTAGAACCCTGCTCCAGAGTCATTTTATATGGGACATCCCAGGGCAATCTAACAGGTTTCGACTGTCCCGCAGAAGGAATCTTTGCTGTTTGGAACATCTCACAACTCTCATCATGGGAAAACCCACATGGCCCCGATGCCCGCCACCCCTTCATGAAGGGGCCATCATGGACAGAAACTCCTACGTGAGCCAACATCTGATCCTCGCACTGAATTCAGATGCCCGAGATCTTGATTCAGCTCTGCAGAGTTTTCCTGCTGTGCCCTCGCCCCGAAACCTAAGCCTAGCTTGTGTTGTCAGATTTATGACCTCACACACCTAGCCCTCAACCCTCCAGTTTGGGAATTTAGTCCTACAGTGCGGCACTCTGCCTGCCCTCCAGAAGAAAAACGTTGCACTACGGGGCTACCCAGAAACCCCAAATGAGGATCAACTTGCAGGCCACTTGACTATACCCCCATTATACAGCCTACCCTGAGCACTAATGCCCTCTGTGACACAGCCTGAGCCCGGACCTCCAAATTGACACCTAGACAGCTGGCTGCACACTAAGCACTTTGGACCCGTCATGTCCTTAGCCTGTCATCTCTTCCCAATCGTGGTTTTCAGGCTTCAAAACCTAGACCTTATGCCCATTCACTGCCCAGGGGTGAACGTGATGCAGAAATCACAACTCCTCCTACCCCATGACTGGAAACCTTGTGGTTGGCCTGTTCAATGTTCAGTGAAGAAAAAACCAGCATTGCCCTGGCGGCCCCGCCAATGCTTGTTGGCCGCGTTGTGCACAAAGACTCATTGTGACCCTCAACGTGTGCCCTGTCCTCAAGTAAGGCCTCTCAGTGGCTGGACAAAGAGCCCGCAAATGGGGTGTTCATGCCCCTAGGCCCCCATTCTTAACCAGAGTTCTGGTTCTCGAATCGCCCCTCCCCAGGGTTCTGCTCTGGACTCCCTCTTTGGTGGGACACCTGAGGTAAAAGAAACAGAAAGGACTCCTCCCATCCCACAGAATGACCCCAAACTTTTGGAATCAGGCCAAATCCCCAGACAGAAAGACTCGTCCATGGCCCATGAGGCCACCTTGACATTGCACGGCCATCAGTGACACAAAATGCAAAGACAAAAGCCTGAGCCAGTGCCTTACACTCACCCTTTCTTCATATCCCAAAGAGTTCCCCTAACAGTCTGTATTTCAGGCCGACCATACCTTCGTGCCCAACCCTAAGCCGATTTTGCGTTTTTATACTTCTATCCCCAAAGCACTGGCCCACAAACCCTCCATGCTTGGGCCCCTAAGGCCACACCTAAGAATTCTGTCTGTCCTCACCAAGGGGATTCTGCCCTTTGAATTGGCCACAACCCTACAGGTTAGGAGAAACCTCCAAAGTCCCTGTGGCCATCCCAATAGTGTAGGACCCTCGGGACAAACAGAGGTGATCTGCCACCAGCTGAGCAACTACTTCCACTCAGACCTGGAGACAGATGTCCCCAGAGAAGAACATTAACTGGACAGGCCCCTAGGCCCTAATCGGATCCATTGCTTTGGTT